>NC_139479.1:29224657-30444657 GCF_008360975.1 Lichenostomus cassidix
GTATTAGAGCTTAAATGCATGAGTACTGCCCACCTGGACTGGTAACAGTGCCCAAGGATGGTAACAGATGTCAACAAATTCACCTAGATGATTTATTCTTTCTTTCTCAGTGTATCACTGCAGCTGCACCATCAGACCAAAGGAAAGAAATTTTTTAACAAGTCCAGACTTGTCCAAAGAGCTCAAGACTTGCAGAGAAATCTTAATATGCAATCCTGCCCTTCTGCCTACGGAAGTCAGCTGTAGCTGTTTCCATTATATTCCAATAAACACGTGCTCTCACATACTGATGAGAAGTAACAGATCTCGGTGGCACAGCTGAGGAGTATACCCTGAGCATCATCTGTTGTGCTATAGCAGAGTGTTATTTGGTTCTCTTACAGCCAGATAGGCAAAATTTTAAAGCTGTCTCCCTAAAACAAGGGAGATTCTTTCACGCTCCAAACTACAGCAAAGTTCCCTTTATGTGGCCATAAATTCAGGTTGTGTTATCTAAACTACATTACAATTTACAGAGCACTGGTAAAACATTTTCTGCTAGACAGGACAAGAACCTTGCACATCAGACATAAGCATACAGATGAGGAAAAGGCAGAAGCAACATAGCTTTCTTTACACTTTCTTCACAGTGTTCCACAATCAACCTTCCATATGAAGCCATTGCCCAGCCTCAGCTGAAAAAGCCATGCAACACAAACCCTACTAAATGAGCACCATGAAGTCTTTACAGCTAAGCCTCTATTGCTGCTGAGAGATGCTGGTGAGGCAGCAATGGTGCCCTAAAGGATCTTTATGGCAAAAGCGAAACATCTGTTTCTCTCAGCCTTGAAACAGTCAGGTTTCCAAAACAAGCTTGTTAAAATACAGAGAGAGGTATGCCCACAAGGACGACTGACAACAGGCTGTGCATGCAAACAGTCTTTCTATCAGTGGAAATCTTACATAAGGAGAAAACATATTTGAAACAGAGGCAGAGGAACAAGCATGTGTGAATGTTTTACACCCATTTTCTTCTCTCTCCTTTGCCAATTCTTCCCTCAAACACACAGTATCAGTGCAAAGTTGTTCTTCACAGGGACACAGCAATGTAGAGCCTTAGTCCTTGACATCAGCTCTCTCCAGCAGTATAACTTCCCAAGCTGCTTGATAACAGCCACAGCATTTTGCCCTGACCTCAAACCACCTGTGAAGCTCCCCATTCAGTCTCCTCCTTGCAACTGCATCAAACCTGACATCCTCCCCTTTCTGAAAAAGCTTCTCCAGCCTGGCAGTCTTGCTAACCACCTGAGTACTGAGATGAAGAGAGTAGAAGTTTGCCCTTTATCCAAACTAGTGCCAGCACTGCTCCAGGAATTTTCTTGGATCATGTCCAGAAATTGCAGCTCTGACTTAAGCCAGGTGTTAGATTTATCTGCCTTGCTGGGAGAAAAAGTCACTGCTCATTGTAAGGACAAAAGGCTCTTTAGAGTTAAATGTCATTCTACTCTGTTAGAACTATGAGCTGGCAAGCCAAGCACTGCCCAGCCACCCCAGGACAGAGGTGTTGTGACACATCTGGCAACCCTGCAAGGACCTATGCACTACTCTCACCCTGAAAATGGACAGGACCACCTCTGCCTGACCCAAATTTGCATCTTGCAGGGAAACAGGCAGCATGGACCTGCAGCAGAGCCCCATCCCACACAGATATCAGCCAGCACTGCAGACCCTGCCAGCACTCAGGGCTGAACCTCCCGGCATCAGGTCCATGGTAAAGCAGGGGAAAGAACTGTGCCAAGCTGCTGGTTGAGGGCATGCAGCAAAGGTAGGTGAGGGATCTCAATTAAGAAGGGAAACAGTCAATTATACGAATGCTCTGCAGCTCAAAAAAGGCTGCCCTACTGGCTGCAAGACTATTGTAGCTCTTTTTGACCTCCTCCAAAACCAGATGTTACAGCTCAAGGGACCACTCTGGCCAGCTCTGTTTTCCTCTGAACTGTAATATATAGTTCCCAGCAGTGCCTTTTTTTTTTTTTTTCCCCAAACCTAATCCCTAGAAGAGATCAGAGGTTAATCAGCTTCAGGAGAGACTGGACAGCAGGGCTGTCCACATTGTAAATAGCTTTCCTATTTATTCCTTTTCCACAGAATGATTCCTTGTTTTGCCAGGTAACTGTTTAACCAAAGATTACAAAATGCTGTACAGACTAGTAGTAAGCAACCTCTCATTTCAGGGACAAGCTAGCAGAGTGCCAGTACTCCCTATGGAACAATCTGGATTTTTAGGTACCTGATCCATTTTCCCAAATTCACATTAAGAAGAAGTGACTTCTATGAAAAAGTGAAATGGCAAAGGCTTTTGGTAACTCTAGTGACTTCACGTTTCCTTTGGCTAACTTCACAGTAAGTACAGCCATGGACTGGTACATAAGTACTTTATCAGGCAGCTGCACTAAGCCAGGTAAAGCCAGGTAAAGCACAGTATTCATATCTCTACACTAAAAGGATGGCCCCTACTCAGCTTCTCCAGGCTGGCTTGACCCAGTTCTGTTGCACAGGGCCACGAGCATCTGTATTTCCCAATCTTCCAGAGTGAGCCATCAACTTTTTTTTTTTTCCCTTCAAACAGATCACGGCTTGTCTTTGCATTTTCATGGGAAAAACAAGATCATACATAATAGTTAGGGCAAACTTTTGGTGCTTATTGTTTAATTTTTCCCTCATTTTGTCTACTAGTTTGTGTGGGAACACACACATATTTTTATTTATCTGCAGTTTTTCTGCATACTGCTTTGAGATGTCCTATGGACAATGGACAGATTATCCACATAATTGTAGTTTACATAAAACCATGTAGGCTGTAAGATAAAGACTCACAAGAATCAAAGTGACTTGCCTATTGCAACAGAAATAAGCAGTCAGCAGAGTCAGGAAGATGGCAATGAGTAACTCAGGCAACCTTTCCTGTCTAGGTATGGGAAATATGCCATGTTTCTCTGCAGGCCTGGAGGCTTTGGTCTGGTCTGAGGTTGTTAATTTTTCTGCAGAGGACACACAGAAACAGCAAGACAGGCAAGCACTAAAAGCAATCCAACTTCTTTCATAAATCAGCAGGATACAGTATCCAGTTGTTTACTTAGCATAATTTTACACAGACTAGATTGGACAAGTCATGAAACACTGGGCACAAGAGCTGAGAAATGCTGCTATTAAAAAAGGCATGT
Source organism: Lichenostomus cassidix (assembly GCF_008360975.1). NCBI lineage: Eukaryota > Metazoa > Chordata > Aves > Passeriformes > Meliphagidae > Lichenostomus > Lichenostomus cassidix. The sequence goes on from NC_139479.1 coordinate 29,227,861, forward strand.
GGAAAACTTTCCCAAGGGATGCCAAGAGTGTGTGTGGGAAGAGGTAGGAGGAAGAAGCACCAGCATCAGGGGTTATAACAAACAGAAGAGAAGCAATTGTGCTTTTCCATGAGAATCAGTTACTAAACTTTTCAAAGAGAAAAGCATTGCTGGAAGCGGAACACAGGAGCAACACTGGAAACAACTGTGCAGCTGCAAGGAAAGGCTCCAAAGGAGTGAAGCAGAGTGAAGCTTTAGGGTGTAATGCAAGTTAACAGCTTGGAAGTAGGCAGATTTGCCATGTAAGCTTTGCTAAGGTTTTAGATGCTATTTGCTTCACAAGAAAACAAATTCTTCCAACTAAACCAGGACTGCTAAATCTTAGGAGTCATGGCAATCTTACAATCATGGAAACGTAACAGTATGGTCAGTGAGTGGAAGGGATCAACACAGACTGAACAACACCTTCTTCAAAACAATGTCACAAAAGGAACAGAGACCTTACAATGGAAAGATTAATGACAGAATACATGTAATGCCTCCCCCACAAGACGCATGCAGCATGAGATTCATCCTACATATGTAGATTTTGTAAAACAATTTTAAAAGTGCATATACACTGATAGTTTGCATTGTTCCCCTTTTATGGTCATTGGGCTCATTCCAACAAGGAATGAGAATAGCTTTCCATTGATTAAGACTGGTAGGTTTTTTGGTTTTATTTGTTCTACACTCCAGTGAATTTTTTTCAGCCTACATGCACTGCAGCTTTGGCCTCAGAAAGAGAAAAAAAGACCTACCTATGCACCATTCTGTAGTAAAACATACAGATCTTTAGGTCTTAAAAGTCCCATTAGTGCTTGCTTTAGTGCTATAGATCTAAAGATCTGTAAAGATTCAGTCTTCTAAGTATTTTCTTAATTTGTTTAGAAAGGAGGAAAGTAGAAGAGGCAGAGAAGTTTTACGCACATCAACATCCCCCAAGGTTTCAGGCAGCAGAACTACCTAGTCACAATGTATTCAAAGATCAAGCTGATAGGCTTCAGCCCACCTCCTCTTTTCTCATCCTTGCCACAATTCTTTTCAAAATTAAAATCTAAAGAGAAAACCACAAGAAAAGATGAGAAGGATGAAGAGCATTTCCACAGTGCCTTGTGCAGTACAGAGCTGTAATATTTCTTCCAATGCCTTTAGTCAGAGCTTATACTACCTCATTTTCTTCATGCCAACCAAAACTTTTTAAGGAAAGCCTTCACTCTGACTTTGACATCCCTCCTGTTTGGCTGATCAAAGCTTTACAGCCCAGAACTGACATAACTTCACTGATCCTGTGCAGTGTGTGAATTGTAGAATCATGCCTTGAAAACTGAAAATCTGGGGTGTGCCCACAGCACATGCCAATACATTAGGTTTTCTAATTTGTTAAGCATTTGGCAAAGCAAGCGCTGGATCAGAGGTATCCCAGAAGAAAGGAAGTCTTGTGTCTGTTCTCAGCTCAGGTTAGTCAGAATAATCAGATATCCCCCATGGTACCGCTTGAATTTAAGCAGAAAGGCATAACACTGCCAATAAAATATGCACACAGGCACAAATCACCTACAGCTTCGAGCAGTCGCTCATTGGAAAACCACAATTTTGTTGACGTTTTTTTGGAAAACCACAGTTTTGTTGAAGTTTCCACTCAAACCTCTTTCTCCATGGGCATGGACACAGCACTACCAATAGCAGTTCATTTAACTGTAGCTCTTAAAGCAAGTGGAGAAGGTAAATTCAAGGCTGTGGCTCCTTCAGCACTGCTCCAAAAGATATGCTAAGGGTGGCAGTCACTGCCCTCTCTGTCTCCGTGTTCTCTCTTTCCACTGTCCCCACAAGCCGTGGTGAGCTAGAATCAGGATGGACCTGCATTGTTTGTCAGCAAAGGAGGTGTTCATTAAACAAGCTCTTGAGAAACCTAAACTATGGCTTGAGGATATGACCATCTCTGGCAGAAATGTCCATTTGAGCTACTGCCCCTTCTCCCTGATGTCCAGCAGTGGCTCTTTTCCAGTCTCATGCCACCTTCTTCATAGCAACCACAAAACAGTTTGCAATATCATGCACTGAACTAGATCAATGAACCAATCCAGGTTATAAATAACCAGGGGAAGGAGAGAGGTAAGTGTATTTTTAAACTGGAACCAGGGCCTGTTCACTGATCCAGGGTACCATCTAGCCCCAGGGCAATTGTGTCAGTCCAAGTGTCGGGAAACGGGCAAGAAACCAGTGAGCAAGGCTGGAAAATAACATCCTACAGCCACATCTGCCACTGAGAAAATGGTACATGCAACAGTATCACCCATGCTTGGAAGAATTTACACATTTTTAGTCACCATGAGCTCTTTACTTTGAAGCAAAAACACGAGAGTTCCACTGGTAAGAAAGACAATGCTTTTAAGCTGCATGGGGCTAACATCTCCAAGCTCCTCCCTTTCAGTGCCCTTCATCCCCTAAAAAAGCATTACACTTACAAGATAAAAGACAGTGCCAATATATAACTCACTTTTCAAAACCAGACAAAAATTACAGAAAGTTTCAAAACTTAAGCCATCTCCTGCAAAATTAGCTTAGCCATACTACAGACAGCATTTTTCAATTGTTTTCCTTCTTCTGTGCAACCTCTCCATTACAAATGTTTGTGATTAATACATGCTATTAAAAACAAAGGGAGTGTGCAGTAAAGCCAATCTCAATATTGTGGAAGAAGCCATTGTCATGCACAGTCCAGTAAGCTGCCCTGTGTAAAACTGCTGCACAAATGGAAACATTTGCTGTGCAAAGAACATTCACTGTGTGTCAATGCACCTTCATTCTTCTCCAGTTTCTCTGCTTGTTAACTGCAGCAAAAAAAAGCATTGCCTCCGCATGAAGGCAGCCTTTGAAAAACTTCAGCTGAAAATTGATCTTTATCAAGCCATCTTACAAAGCAAGAATATCTAGCTCTTGGCAGACACAACAGTTTAAGTTAGAGAGCAGCAGTCATACTGCCCATCGATCACTACCGATTCAGAGATAAGACTGAAGTCCTATCAGTTGACCTAACCCTGCCTTCTTGTTTTCCTCCTCTCCTGCCTGTTTACCCATTACAGCCCACCACTCATCTAGGGCCTTGTGTCCAAGGCCATTTTTACTTGTTGCACCTATTTGCACACTAAACTATAAAATATTTTGGTGCAGTACCCTTGTAGGAATTTTGCTTACTATAACCATCTTGCCAAAGACCACTTGCTCTGTACAATGCACGCACATTAACATAATTATTCCCCCTATGTAAGACTGAGGAGTTCAGAAGAACAAGACACTTAGTTTGAAAAGGCACAACCTCTCTACAAGAAGAGTGGTATCAGTCAAGCATTGCAGATATCACATGGGAGGATCTCATTGGATTTTAAATTTGAAGCTGTTGTGTTAATTTGTGAATGTAACTCTATACAACTAAATGGAACAAGAGGGAGAAACCCATGCTTTTCTTCATCTGTTTTGAAGACTTAATTTAAACTGATTGCTTTTAGAACTGGAAAAACTGCAAGACACTTAAAGATTCAAATATAGACATATTTTTTTTTATTTCTTTGACTGAGTTAATTTCCCCTCTTTCCCATTTAAAGCTCAACAGTAATTCCCCGTGGGTCAGTTACTACAACTACTTTACATTGCTGAATTTTGTTAGCAATCTGCTCATCATTCCTGCAGATGTTTCTGCTTTCAGGCTTCTTGGAACTACACTGGACCCATTCCTTTGAATAAACATCTACCCTTTGTAGTCTGCAGATGTACCAGAGAGAACACTGTCCTCCTCTACATCAAGCAGACTCCTTCCTTTCATTGAAAGCAAGATGATACATTTATGAGAAAAAAGTGGGAAGCAAGCAATCTGAACTTTTTCCCCCTCTTCTAGAAGAGAAATTTCTGAAAAGGGAGTGCTATATGCACCCATATGCCCTGGAATCTGTGAAGGCCAAACGCCCCAGCACATGGGCACACAAAAATCTCAGGCAGATGGACTGGAGAAGTCAGGTCCTGCAAAGCAGAGAGCAAACATTCACATGCAAGGACCATGTCTTGCAACAGAAATATGAGGTAAGCCTTATATCATCTCATTATTAAATTTTACATGTTGCTAAAAAAGCAGAAGGTTCCTCTACTCACCTCAGTAACATCCATGACTTTGATGGCTGCCAGCTGACCCGTTTTGACATGGCGACCCTGAGTAAGAGAGAGAGAACAGTCAGCGTCAGCATCTCACCCATCCCTTCAGCACACACAGAGCAAAAACTTGGACAAGAGCTCCAGTCACTGGGTTTTCCCCAACTATCCTGGTACTTCCTAGGAAATCTTACAAATACTCTAGATGGCTAAAACAACAACAACAACAACAACAACAAAGTGTTCTTATCCAAATTTTAAAACACATTTCTTTTTCTCCACATTAAAATTATGATTATCAAGTACAAACAGGCTATATTCACAGCTTCCCTTCTGTTTACTTTAGCAAAGCTCATAGTCAGTAATGATAGTTTATTAACATGCTAGAATAGATAAATTCCACGTGTTGCATATTTTATTTCTATGCACCAATGCCTAGTACCTGGGTGATATATTACTGGGTAAATGCAAGCATGCTTAGGGGGTTACCCCATGCTTAGGGCTTAGGACATTTCTCATTGGTTTGTTCTTCCCTCGTTAAAAAAGTGAGGTTTCTGCAAGGGATGCATCAGACCTGCAAGACCCCTCTTTGCTTGTCTCACAATAGCTAGACGAGAACAAGATATCATCTCCCTTCAGCTACACCGCAGTAAGGGTATGGTTTCTCAGTACAGCTGGAGCTGAGTTAATAGATCCCAGCTCCTGCAGCAGGGAGCTCCTACCCTTCCTTCCTCTGCCTCCTTCCAGCCTCCTGTCACATATTTCTCCCAGGAGCACTGAGCTCCTTCTGGCACTCATAGTATCATATGATAAGCTGATTGAGATCACTAAAATGGCAGAAAGTTAACATAGAAAAAGCAAACTGTGGGGTGGGGCAGGGGATTGCAGTCCAGGAAATTAAACTGGTTTGTTCTGCAGTTGAAACAGAGCTGGAGCCAGCAGGATGTAGATCACAGGGCTGGGAAGCAAGCGGCATGGCAGGCCCCTCCAGCCCTGGTGGGCTGTAACTCGCCTCAGCTGACTTCTAACAAAAGCCTTTTTCTCTCCAGTATATGTTTACATGAGGTAGAGAGATGAATTAGCTGTTGTGTACTTTATTTTCTAAACAGGCACTTAGAAATAGCCCTAATATTGGTATTTTCCAGCTCTCCACTTAACACTCAGTAGTGTCACACCCAGCTGTCAATCCTAAACCAGTCAAACAGCCCAGTCTTCCAACCACTTTCCCAAGCACCACCCCCAAAGGCTTTTATCTGTACCAGTCAAGCTCTCTAGCAACAGGCATGCACATTAAATTTCTTCACTTTTATCACAAATAATGATAAAACCACAACAAAACATTTAACTGAAGTCACAGCTCCTTTAACTCCCTCCTCACCAGTTTCTGAGTTTCCTAGGCAGAAACTTCTATGATGGACATCAATAGTATATTTTTTTCCTGGACTAACATTAATCTCTTTACAGGTCTTTTGAAACTGGCATCCCAGAACTGAAGCACCCCAAACCACTAGTCCCTTCAGAGAAATCTTGACCCCTTCACACCGTATGATGCCCTCCATGGAGGTAATGGCCAGGCATTGCTGGTGCATTCAAAAGGATGAAATGCCCCAGAATTCACTGCCTCAGCTTTCTTTCCCAACTCTTCTTGTGCTTCACTCTCCCCCTTACTAACCAATCCACGTGCTTTCTATAAATACATTACTGTGCTCAGGCTTTTGCTTGCTCTGTAAACTTGCTTTACCGCAGGCATTTCTTTTTACAGCTTGGTTTCAAGCTGGTTTCGATTTTGAAACAAAGTTAGGGGTCGTAAGGTGTGCAGTAGCAAACACTGACCTCACCTTGACCTTACTACTTCTTGAACCAAAGTCTTTCAGCAAGCCCAGGAGATTTCCAATTCCACTTTCCCACCCTGGACCTCTGCCTAATGACAAAAGCCTGTGGTCTTCTCCCCAAGATTTACCATCCCACAAGGGAGGAGGGGAAAATGGCTTACACCGAAGTGGAAAAATGCCTATTCTCAGCTCTGCCCCCACTTCCCACAGCTCTGTTGAAGGAACGTGAAAGCCCAAGGACATGGGAAATACAGTTTTAGGTACAAAAAGAATATGCTAAAGATAAGAGAGGAAAAAGGACATCTCAGAGGAAAAAAACCTCACAACACTAAGGATGTCTGAGGAAGTAAACTTTTTAAAAAAACAGTGAAATACAGTTCACCATTCATTCTGCAGCAAAGTGGCAATGCTAATGGTGGCAGAATATATTCAAGCAGAAAATGTGGCATGTAGAAGAGTGAAGTAGCAAGACAGGATGCCGTTTTTATGGAAGTTTTGCTCTATTTGTCTTTTTTAAAATCTACTAACTACTGGTGGGCTTGCTATTTCCAGAGAGACGCCTAAATTTCCCAGTGCTCGACTTCACAGTTTTTTTTTTAAGTCAATGTTCCTCCCTGTGAGACTGGCCCACTCGGGATGACTAATGTGCACCAGCCCTACCATCCTTCCCCTGCAGCTTTACGGGATCCTGCTGGTGCCTCCACGAGTGTCCCTATGAAAACCAGGGCCAGCTACAGCAGAGCACAGTGACTGCTCATGTTTCACTTTGCTGCTTCTCGGAGGGGAAAAGCTTCCACATAACCCTCCTAAGGGACTGAAAGCAAGGGAACTGCAGAGTGTGGGAAGTGTGGTCTGCTCAGTATCCCAGGCCAAATTTAAACCCTGGTCACTTCAGAATACTGTTTAAAATTACTCCAAATACCCTTTTCATAATGTATGGAGCATTCATATTCTAAAAATCTACAACATATGGGAAGGAGGAGGGATGGCCTGCATGACATTAATTTATATGAGAGAAGTAAAAGGACATTTTGAAGTCACATTCTTTTCATTAAAAATATTTTCAGAGGGCGGGAAAAACCAAACATCACAAGAACAGCACATAAGCATGAGCAGAGTATTTGTTTGTTTGTTTATCTGCCTAACAGCTCTGCTCAAGAACAGACTTGTCAAACTATTAGCATGCTGGTATAATTTTGCTTGCAATATGAAATGGCTAAGCATTCCCATTTGGGAAACCAATAGTCAGATTTTCATGGCCAGCTTTTGCTTTGGAAAAATTTGTGTGTGTTAAAAAGAATAATAATAAAATTGCAAAGTGGTTGAATGTGAAGAAAGAACTGCAGAAGTCATAGCTGGGAGAAACCGTCTGAACTCAATCTCTGCTGGTATTAAAATTTATTTAAATTCCACTCACAGGGCACTTCACAAATGCAGTAATGATCAAGGCTCCATTCAGACACCATATCTCAGCAACACCACTCCACTGGGATAACTTTTTTCATGCAGAATGAGGCCCCTGCTTTAGTACAGTGTGGACTCTTGGCCTCTCAGGGCATCCAGGGATCCCCTATAATATGGCAAGGCAGATATTCTTGCAGCTTTGTTTCTCCAGGCAAATTGTTGGCAATTACCATCTGGGTATCTGAGAAGCTCTGCAAGATTGCAAAATGCAACCCATGCTAACTGAAAACAGCATGTTTCATAATATTTCTCAAAATATTGCTAGATGCCAAATATCAGAGGCTGGGGATCACAAGATAACTGTCCCATGGCCAGAAAGTTAAGTATGGATATGAAATGTGCCATGAAGACAACAGCAACCGAGATGCATCTTGTTAAGCATAAGGTGACTGTCTCCAGAGTCAATGGACTGAGTAAGTTGCAGAGGCTTCTTCAAATAGTGGCAGCCACAGGTAGAAAAGGCTATGTCATCTGGGGAGTGAGAGTTTGCCTCTTACTGGGTTTCAGCATGGGAACGACAAGAAAACATCAGCACTGTCAGCTTGTCCCCATGGAAATAAGCCCACCAACACATTCCCTTCATTTAGACTACATTAAGATTTTATTCACCAAAATTTCCGAACTACTTCTTGTTTCTCACACATTCTCCCCACTTTTCTCTCCCTCATTTCATGGTTCTATTCATATTAAAGCACTTGGTTTATCCTCCCAAGGCAGCAGCATAAGAGTATTTTTAAGAGTGCTATTTGTACCACTGCATTTTTAAATGGCCTGTTGGGATGAGCAAGTCAATGGAGTTGAGACTCCCAACCTAAAATGTTGTCCTGTTTCTTCTCATGAAGATGACTGAAAGTTCATTTACACAGGGCTGTAGCTCTTCTCAGCAACACAGCAGCACTGCAGCATTTAACGGGATCTTAAACTGAATTCACTACTTAAGCACATTCCTAGTCATGTCTGATAGCAATATGGTGTTTATTTCTCATCTCAGTGGGCTTTATGCATGTTGAAAAGCAGAGGGGACAAGGGGAATCCTTGGCAGACTGCCAAGATCTGCAGAACATTATAAATTTCAAGCCTACCCACACTCTCCAAGTCAGTTAATACACCTACTTGTTGCCTCTTTCTTCCTTTGCACACATTATTACTGTAAAATTTTTGTTTTGGAAAGGTTCAAAGGCAAGTGGTGGTATGTGCTGTTTTTCATGGTGCCTTTTTTTTCTTGTGCCTTAATGTTATCAAAGAATTATGTAAATGAAGTGCAAGAGAAGTCCTATCAGCTAATTTACCTCCTTCCCCCACCCCTCCCCAATTATCCAAGATATTTATGTCACAGTAATGTAGTTCTCCTACTAACACAGTTTCAGGCCTGGGTACTAACGTGCCTTTGAGAGACCGTTCCTGGAAGCTTGCTCCCCAGCTAAATGGCATGGAAGTAGCATACAGGGCAACTTCACACATTAAGGAAGGAATGCACCATATCTGACTCTTGACTTGCAAGTTTAGATTATCCTGTGCACTGTACACAAGTCTTTGGTAAACTTCTCACAGCTCCCAGTATTCTATGCTGACAATTGCAGAACAAAAAAGAACTGATTTGAGAAAAAAAAAAAAACTAGTAATCCAATTTCACTTGCCACAATGCATGCAGACCAGATTTAGACATGCCATTGAGTGAAAACTCACCACAGTACCACCTCTTAGTAGTGCCAAACTTAACTTTCCAATTTGCTTCTCATTCAGTTGACTCTGAACTCCTACCAGCCTGAGGCAACAGGCCATGAAGCAATACTCTGTTATTAGGTTGCATGCCCCAGTGCAATAAATGATAACTTATTATTCCAAGTCGTGTTTACCATCAGCTCTTTCTGTCACTCGCCAACACAGAAAGTTGTAGACCAACCAACTTTGCATTGTGAAAACTTGGACTCTACATGGTATTTCTTTCCACTCCCTGAAAAGAACAGGTCTGCCCTGGGGAAAGCAATGGGAGTAGTGCTTGTGGAGGAAACAGAATTTTTTTTGACTGGCAAAAAAGACAGAATGGCATAAAGTGAAAACAACCTCCCAAGTCAAAACAAACAAACAAACAAACAAACAAAAAATATATAAAGTGTTCTTAAGCAAAAAGTCTACCTAACTTAATTTGTAGCCAAAACCATGTTGTTCCTACTGATACAACATTCTGTAAGGTAAATAATCATAGGGTCCCACAAAGGAGATGACTGTGTAACAAAAAAAAAAAAGGGATAATGTTTATCTGGCATGGAAACTACTTCTAGAATCAAAAACAGCAAAAAAACCCTCAGTACAAAAATCTGGAAAATCACTGCAGAAATACACGAGAAGAAATCATCCTGCTAGATGATTTCTACACCCAAACCAACCAGAGCTACTAAAGACTGGCACTGTTTAAGCCAAAGACAGAACAGGGCTCTGCGTTTTCCTTCTAACTCTTGACATCAAATGCCTGGAAAGCAAAACAGAAAATAATATACTCTCTATCTTGCTTTTGATATCCACAGGCTCACTAGCTGCCTGTTGAAGAAATAATAATGACAATTTACTCATGCACAGTACTGCATTCTGTGAAATAATGCACAGAAATATGCACAGTTATTATGGGTTTTGTTCTTTTAGGGACAGAGTGAAAAGATGTTACCCACTAGGAAGAAAAAAAGAGAGCTCTATTCATTGATTTTTCACTTTGATTCCAAGTTTTGTGGTAGCTTTCCCACTGTGACAGATGCTGGATGCACATTATCAGAGGCATTTCCTTCTCCTGAACATCTCATTGCCTAAATAGGAAGAAAAGAAAGGGGAGGGGGGGAGAAAGGATGGTGGGAAAAGCATGGCAGAAAGCTGCAATCTAACTTTCCCAGGATCACAACATGTCAACTGCAAAGCTCAGTTAGGAGGCATCTCTGCCATCTCCCAGCACCCTGTCCAGCTGTCCAACGCATCCCACCTATCAGCAGGAGATGCTTTTGTCTGATGGGAGAAGACAGAAAGAGAACTGCAAAGGCAGACAGTTCTCCTGAGAATTCACCTGAAAAAAAACCAGCAATTCCCCAAGGAGTTTTGAAATATTTGCCTGAGGCCTGACATTCAGTTCACAGCCACTGAAACGTTTGACCTGGCAATAGATTAAAAAAGATAACAAAATAAGGGGATGTTGCAGGGGAAGGGGAGGCTAAGAGGAGTGCAGTTGTGCAGTTTAAGGTTAAGGCTGGTCTTTTGTTACCCAGTCATGCCAAAGGCAGCGCATTCAGCAAACTGGGATTCCTTCAAGACTACCCATTTCCTGGCTTAAATGGCACAAAGCATTCCATTACCAACTGAAGGCTACAGATTTCCCTCTTTTTCATTCCTCAAATACCGAGCAGGAAAGGCTGACAAACTAGGTCTGCTGGCAACACTGGAAGCAAGGCCACAATGTGTTTTCACACAAGGCCTCAACTTCAAGCCATAGAAAATTTTTTGACACATACGCCATGATTTTTTGAGAGATACGCCAAAATTTTTTGAGAGATACGCCCTCTGCCAGACACCCCCATCATCAGCTGTGTGCTGGACCAAGCTTTGCTGCTCTGTAGGTGAACCCCAAAGCCGCCTGCACCAGATTAGATGCTTCTTCTAAAGGAACACTTGAGCCAGCTGGCTTGAGACCCCAGCCTGGAATATACCCTCTTCAAGAGCCATCCATCATCCCATTCTTGCAGTCACAATCACGCTATGTCCAGATTTTTTAGTGACTTTTACTAAAAACACCGTCACTCATTTTCTCTTATAATAGGGTCTGCACCCTCAGCCCTGTCCAAAAAGAGAAGGACTATTAATCCTTGCACTTTTTTTCTGGTTTTAAACCTGGGTAATTTAGCTAGCACACTACTGAAAGACACCGAAAAGAATCCCCCAAACTAAAACAAAAGAAAATAAACCAGAGTAGAGGCATACGTCCCACGTGGACGCAGCTGGCTCAGAGCACATTTGGCTTCCTTTGGAAACATGAGCTAAAATCGGCTGGCCCTCATTCAAACCAGTTCTTCACCCTACCTTAATGGCTTTACCAGTCACTAAATCCACCCCTCTTAACACTGATCTGCCTCTCTGGATAGCCTGCAATGGTCTCTTTCATACAGAACAATTTATTTCTGTCAACTATAATTAAAAACAAGCCAGATGGAGAACACCAAGAAAATAATTTAGATCAAAATTATAAAACATGTACTCGTAGATACAAAACTACATGGTCTGTTGATACAGACTTCTACTAATTTCTCATCTTACACCCTGGCAGGCACTCTCACCACCACTTTCTACTGGCTATCAGCCACTGCCTGCAGGAGAGGCAGGCCCAGTTTGGTGGCATGGTCATAGCAAGTCTGCAGCAAGGAGCTACATTAATCACGTTAAAGGAAACCCCGACAGGTCACCAGAGCAAGCCCTGCGCTTGCCACATGGCATCACCACCACCCAGCATTACTTCACATACATGCACCACACAAGGTTGCTACCTCTGACCAAGCATGGCCCAAACTGACCTACCAGAGTCCCCATATGGGTGGACAGGGGCTTTGAAATAATGCAGGTGTTCCTGCAGCTGAGAGAGATGGGAGATAAAGGGTAGAGTCTCTCCATCCCTTCTGCAGAGTGACATCAAAATAAAGCCTGGATGAAAAAAGCCTGGGGCTGCTTCTCTTTGTTTGACTGCTTTTTAAATGAATTCATATTGACATTTAATCATCACCCTAGATGAGCAGAGCTTTCTGACTGAAAGGAGCAATTGAGACCTTGTGACCAAGGCCCTCTGCATATTCAGGCAAGTCTGCACCCATTCCACTTTGTTCACCACCAACTTGCAGAGAAACCACCTCACTGCTGGGCACACCCCTTCAGAAAGATGGGGTGAGATGTCTCTGATGAATTTAAGTATTTAGGCACTCAGTACACAGAAGTGCCACAAAACACATACTTTTCTTTGAAGGGAGAAAAAATAAAAATCAAACCCCAATCAGTCCCTGCCCCTCCATGCACCAGAACTATTATAAGCAGCCTGCACTCTCATGGGGGGCACTGTCAGAGGTCATACACCATGACAGAGAAGGTAAAATAAGCCCACACACACCCTACCAGCCTTGTTGCAGTCAACCTGCTGTCAAAAGAGACCGGCTGCGAGAAATGGGTGACAGCCATCACCAGGCAGTGAGAGGTCAGTGTCCCTCCCTGGGCAGTGTCCAGCAGTCACAGACAGCAAGTGTCCAGCTATGCTGCTCCAGGGCCTGGCTGCCTGAGGCACCGTCCTGAAATGTCCAGCAGCCTCCCGGAGAACAGCAAGGAGGGGTAATAAATAGAAATCAACTTTTTCTTTTATTTCAAGAACATTAAATGGATGGGGAATTGTTTTGGAAAGCATAAAAACTCATTGTAAGTGCAAAAGGCATAGTGGGAATGGAAGAGGGGGAACAATTGCCTTTGCTGCTTTTTACTTCCCTTTTTAGCATGTTTTTAGGGTTTGCTGTTGCACAAAGGAGCCCAACACACACTGCCACATACAGCTGTCCCCATCAAGAGAGTCCCACCTTTTGTCTAGCTGCATCACAAGATGCTAACACAGTCCATGGGGAGGTGCTGCTAGCTTAATATTAATGAGGGGCAAGGGGAAGGAGAACTATCTCTATGTATACCTTCCCAGTACAGCTGAGCAGAGCAGGGAAATCATGCTGTGTAATGATTTTATTTCAATATGGTTAAAATGAGAGATTTCACATCAGCAGCCTTTTAAAAATTCCAGAACATTAGCATGAAAGAAAAGTTAATGAACTCTTAAATATTCATTTATTTATATACATATATATGTATATATATAAAAAATAAGTTCCAGTGCAACTGCTAATACTCCTCCAGTGCTACCCTGCACAACAAAGAAGGGCTGGAACTGCATAGTTTTGAGCTTTTCACTTCTACTGAGGGGAGACATGGGCTGCCATCAGGAGTTGGACTTCAATGAACCCTGTGGGTGCCTTCCAACTCAGGATATTCTGTTCTTTGATTCTCTTTCCTTTAGCCATTACAAACACCATCAGTGCCACTTCCAGTAAGTCACATCTCCTTGCCACTATGAACTAGAAAGCCAGAATTTGCCAGGCAGGAACTGCTGAAACTAAAATACATCTTGTAGAGCATGAGATATGCTGTGGGAGTTCTATACTAAGAAGCACTTTTGAAAAGAATAAAGACTATATCTTACACTGTAACCCCATACAAAAGAACAAATTCAGAAGTATTTTACCAACTTGCTTGCAAGCAACATTTAGCCTAAAGTTGTATGTATTTTAATTAAATGAGGACTCGCACCAGGAGACTATTTCCAGCATTTTTATCTCCTGATAACCTGCCAAGTACATCTGTGATTCTTAAAGGGGGAAAAAAAAAATCCCAACTACCTTGTCCTTGAGAAACTGGCTGGTGGCCAGTGAGTGATCTGTAAACAGCTTTGTGTCCACACAAACTATTTTCAAATACTCAGGCAGTATTTTCAGACCTCAAACTATTTCTGCTTTGTCAGCAGGAGTTTGACTCAGAAATTCAAGCCTGTACTAACAACCCTTTCTATAGCAGACTCAGTAACAACAACCCCCCAACCTCAGAGGTTACAGAGCCATTTTTTTTACTTATTTAGCAAAAGAAGAACCAAAATAAATGCCATTTCCTCTCCAATGCTACCTGAGTACTATGTATGTTGCATTCCCCAAGCCTGTGGCCAACATGTTTATTATATGAAAGGGCCAGATGACAGAAAAGTCATTATGAAACACATTCAGCTCACAGGTTAATCCACGGAAAACAGCACTAAGGAAATGGAGGCTGCATGTTCTCCAGTAATGACTTTTTACCGAGTACTTAGGAACACACCAAGTGCCTCACAAAAACTAGTCAAAACACGTTCACCACTCTTAAATAACACACTACAAGCTTTCACAGCCCAGGTTGTGGCAAACAAAAAGGGAAAGAAATTCCTTGGGAGAACTTGCAAAGCAAGGACACAGTACTGCTACCATTGCAGCTGGCCCTTACCTGCCTTGCTGTACACTCAGGGTACAAATAAAATGCAGATTAAGCAAAAGTTATTTTGGTGTAAAAGGCTTTGTTAGGTTTTTTTTCTGAAGGAAGAGTCAGCAGATCAATACCTGGCTCCAAGCCCAGTGTCCCCCGAAGAATTCTGGGGGTTTTAGTCATTGGTCAGTCTACATGACAGCAGGCCTGCTGGCAAACAGACAGGGTACACCTGTCTCCAAGTGGGAAAAGAATCTTTGCACAGCAGTGAAGAGGGCACACTGAAAGAGCCTTGAAATAGGTTTGAAAGGGGGAAGGGATAAAACCAGGGTCACTAGTGAAAAGCCTGGGAGAAGCATGCCAATGTTTGAGGGACAGTATGCTACCAAAGTCCTTCAGTCTGCTGTCTCGGTGAAGGCTGGAGATGGTGATTCATACAGAAGCAAAGATGGAATGGTTATTCGTGTGTTGGAAACCCCAGAAGTACCTGAGAATGATCATGCAAAAATTAGGGCTTTTTCCCATAAAAAGGTGGCAGAATCAAGAGACCAACTGAAATGTTTCCACACCAATGCACAGAGCATGAGCAAACCATTACACAGCTGCCATCATAGAAACATGGAGCGATAACTCATACAACTGGAGAGCTGCAAGGGACAGCTATGAACTGTTCAGCAGGGACAGGCAAAGAAGGAGAGGCAGCGGGGTAGCCCTGTATGTTAGGGAGTGTTTTGACTGCCTAGAGTTTATGATGGTGATGACAGGGTGGAGTGTTTATGGATAAGAATCAGAGGGAAGGCCAAGGCAGATATCCTGGTGGGAGTCTGTTACAGACCACCCAACCAGGATGAAGAGGCAGATTAAACACTCTACAAGCAGCTGGGAGTCGTCTCGTGATCACTGGCCCTTGTTCTCATGGGGGACTTCAGCTTACCAGACGTCTGCTGGAAATACAACACAGCAGAGAGGAAACAGTCTGGGTGAGTCTCTGAGTGTGTGGAAGGTTATAACTTCCTGATGCAGCTAGTCAGCTGTGGAAGTCAACTAGGGAAGCTGCCCCGTTAGAACTCCTGTTTGTGAAGAGAAGGACCGGAGAAGGACTGGTGGGTGATGTGATGGTTGGAGACCTCTTGAGCAAAGCAATCATGAAATTATGAGAGTTTTCAGTTCTTAGACAAGTAAGGGGGAGAGCAACAGAGCTGCCACCTCGGCCTGTCTGGGAAACTGGTTGACAAAGTCCATTAGAAGGTAGCCTTGAGGGGCAAAGCCGTCCCAAAAGGTTGGACACTCTACAGGAAGGAAATCTTAAAGAAGCAGCCTGTCCCCATGTGATGAAAGACAAGCTGGAAGGAAAAAAGGCCAGCCTGGCTGAACAAAGAGCTTTGGGTTGCACTTACAGAAAAAATAAGAGATTATGACCTTTGGAAGAAGGGGCAGGAAACACAGGAAGGTGTCCAGGTGGCAAAGAGAGCCAAAGGCAGCCTGGCCTGTATCAGCAATAGTGTGGCCAGCAGGACCAGGGCATTGATTGTCTCCCTGAACTCGGCATTGGAGAGGCGACACCTCAAATCCTCAGTTCTGGGCCCTTCACTGCAAAAGAAGGACATTGAGGTGCTGGAGAGTGTCCAGAGAAGGATAATGGAGCTGGTGAAGGGTCTGGAGCACAAGTCTCGTGAGGAGTGGCTGAGGGAGCTGGGGTGTTTGGCCTGACAAAAAAGGCTCAGGGGTGCTCTCTGCAACCACCTAAAAGGAGGCTGTACCAAGGTGAGGGTCAGTCCCTTCTCCTAAGCAACCAAGTGAGAAAACCAAAGGAAGTAGACTCAAGTTGTGCCAAGGGAAATTTAGATTGAATATTAGGAATAACTTCTCCACAGAAAGAGTAGTTAGGCATTAGAACAGGCTGCCCAGGAAAGTGGTGGAGTCATCATCTGTGGAGGTACTCAAAAGATATGCAGATGCGGCATTTGGGGACCTGATTTAGTCATGGACTTGGCAGTGCTGGGTTAATGGTTGGATTTCATCTTAAAGGTCTTTTTCAACCTAAACAATTCTATGATCTATGATTTTAGTCCCCAGTACACACACCTTCTGTAGATGTAGGTAGGGTATACACTGAAGATGTTTTTAGTATTCCTAGTAACAATTGCACTTCAGGAAAAATAAAAATCTCTTTTCTCATGACACCATGACACACACAAAAATATTATTCAGCTCATGATCCAACATCAGCTATTCCTGCAAACCACAAGTCACTACTCTGGACCACAACTGTCATTAGATGTAATATACAAATTGTTAGTCAGAAAGGCCAAGTTTTTGATTGTAAATCATTCAGTAAACTGGAACAAATAGGACAACTTACTATTGCCTCAGACTGCAAAAGAGGAGCAACAATCAAAATTCAGCAGAGGAGCATGACTCATACATTTTGTAGCCAATTATAGCCAGGCAGCTTAGCCCAGCATCACTACCCATGAAACCTCTGTAATACTGCACCACTTCCCAGGTGGCAAAGGGAAAGGAAGAACACTCCACCCATATGGGCAATGAAGTTGTCCCACTGGCCCTGCAAACGTCTTGGCAGCCATGATCACATAAATGGGAGAGGCAGCAAGGATACAAGTGCCTGGACAGAGTCCCATCTTGCTGAGGGCCAGGGCACAACATAAAGGAAGCAGATAGTGGACCAGCCCTGCTGATGACTACAGCAGGCTGATCATCTCTGGGCCCATCAACTCATCTCTCCTAAATACAGAAATGGGAACCAGTAAACAGTTCAGATCATAAGTCCCAGACCCCTGCAAACAAAAAAATTTTTTCTCCAGCAATCATTCAGCCCTGACTCAGGAGTGCCCTACACACCCAAAGTTTCCATCCCCAGCTGGGTGGTTTCCAAAGAGGCGGTCATGAAAAATCCCATGTATCTGCCAATACACTGATGTCTCCAAGAGCAGATGCAGCTGACTGTGAAGGATGCACCCAACACATCTGGATCACAGCACAGCTGGAGCCAGCAAACTGCCTCCTGCTGCATGGGTCTTTGCAAAATAACTGGTCACCTCAGCTGCTGCAGCTCAGAGACAGACTCAGTTCCCAGATGGGGAAGAGTGCAGAAACCTGCCGTAAATTTTTGGTTAAAAAGTCACAAGTGAAAATACTGCTTAATCTCACTCAGAATTTAAACAAATTTTAATCCTTAAAACACATATACATAATGCCAAAGCTGTAGCCAAGCTTAATCTTTTACCATTTGTTCCACTACTTCCAACCTTACTAAACAGACTGAAGAGGTAGACTGGAAATAAATAATTTTTTTTAAGAGTAGAAGCCTTCCACTTGTTTTAAGGTATCTGCTCCATCACACTTTCCTAGGACATATGGAAACCTACCTGTACAAAGGAAAGTTTGAGCAACACTGCCTGAAAAGTACCCACCATTTAAACAACTCACCACTTGAATCTGGAAAACAGCTGTGTTGATCACAATCAGGTACTCCAACCAAACACTACAGCCATGACCTAATTACATTATGTGGTATGGTGGTGCAGAACAGCAGTTCCTAGAATTAAGCAATCTTCCAATTAAGTGTCATGCACTGAAAACAAAATTAAATCAGCTGTGATGCTGCCCTACTACTACTCCCTTCTCCCATCAGGGAAAGAAAACAAAGTCCTTTCCACCAGTCTGAATGCTGTATCACCAGCAGGACTGGATTTCCAAGATGCTGGGGAGGGGTCTACACACCCCAGATGTGCCTGTCCCAAATTACAGCACTATGAGGACAGCTAAAACAAAGTAACTATTTTTAAAGTTGTAATAAAACTGGATTTACAAAAGTTCCAGTGTTTTCAAAGTTTGCCTTATAAATTTACAGCCACTTGTCTAATTACTGAAAGAGCATTACAGTTTATTATAATCATGTGTCTGCACTGAAAACAGGAAGATAGAATGCTGGAATAGATTGCTCAATTATCCAGTACACAGCTATTGCAACTGCTGTCAAAGTAGAATTCAGAACAAGTCCAAGCACTTGTTTTGCAAAACACAAGCAGGAGCAATAGTTAACGCTTAAAGCAATTTCACTGAACCATGGATCACCAGGCAAAACAAGGCAAATTTACCGAAAGTGCTGTCAGTTATGGACACACACCACACACACGGACAGATGCATATTTATGCCAAGTGTGGGGCAGCCCCATCAAACTACACAGACAAGCCAAGGGCATCATGCTCTAAACCTGAGCATCAACGACTGCTTCACCACCCACAACACCTACTCTGAGTGAGAAGGTCCTGATGGAATTCAGAATCCCACCTCATCCACCGGCCCAGTAGGTGAGGTTGCTTCACCACACGGTGAAGCTACCAACATTCAGGAACCACAGGGCACAAAGGGAAGGAGTGTTGGAGGCAGCTACCAAAGAGCAGCCCTGGCAGACCCATCTCTGGAAAAGTTGTTAAACTCTGGTTGGAATGCTGCTCCGCTATCACTGAAGGTGAAAAACACGAAGAGTCACACATACATGCCAAAACACATTTTCCATCATCACTCACCTCTGCCTGACTTTTGTCTGTGGCAGGCAGGCAGGCTCCTACAACTGGCTCTTTTCAAGGGAAAGCCAGTAGCTTTCTGACCCTCCCAAGGGCACCACAGGGGCACCCATTGCAGCTACATGCAATCTGAAGGAGGGCAGCCAAGTCCTCACAGATATTGATGTGTCCCAAAGGTCTTATTCTACCTAGACCACAGCCTGTTTTAGTAAAAAACTGTTTTAGTAAAAAAAACAAGTAAAAAAACTCAGGGATCTTTTGCTCTGTCTCCTCATCTAGCTACAGTACATCTCAAACTGAGGTGCCTGGAAAGAAAATTAAAAAAAAAAACTAAGTTCAAAGCTGCCAATGAATTTCCATCTGAAACATCAAGAAAACCCTCAAAGCTTAATTTGATATTATGCTGGGCTTGAGCTCAAATAAACACGAGAATTCAAAGCTGGAAGCATGTAAGGTGCCCACATAGCAGAAAGAAGGGAAGAAGCTTGTACCTTCCACCAGCAGAAAAGTAGAAGGGCTTCCTTTTCTGATTTTTGTCACAAACCCTAAGTGCAACCAAGAAAGAGGCAAAGCTAAGAGATCAGAGATAGAATCATCTGAGATCCAAAAAATTAAAACTGAGGAGCTGTAACATCCAAGTATCAGCAAGAAGCATACAGAAAGGATTCCTCAGTGTGAAACCAAATGGCTGGGGCAAAGAAAGTAAATAGATACAAGTTACTAGCAAACGTCAGAACTCCACTACAGAAAAAAAAAAAAGCAAGTGCTTGATTTTACTTTAATGGATTTTGATGATTCTGCTTTTTATTTTCATTTTTACTATCACTTCAGTAGCTTACAAACTGTCTTTTATACACGCTTAAAGACTGATAATGCACAGCTTCCATTTAGCCTGCTCATTAGTTTGAGAATTTCAGGAGACACTACTCCAGAGCAAAAGAAAAAAAAAATAGAAGAAACCAAACATTTCTCCACTATGTCAGTAAGTCTGTAGCTAAGAGAGATTTAATCTACCTAATTAAACTGTTTGCCATTTGCATTTATAGCTAGCCTTGAAGTCAGTGGGTGAAATTCAACAAGAAGTGGCAAGCGAGGAAAGTGCAGTCTAGTTGACTGCTGCATCAAAGTCTTCAAGAACCATCCTTAGCTTCAGTACAAGCCATTGAAAATTAACAGTAAAACCAAGTAGTGTGAATTTGAAGTAGATCACTCCAGCTTTCCAGTCTTCATTTTCATGTTCATTGCAAGCAGAAATTCACTTGATTTACTTTTGTGATTCCTGTGCGTGTGTTACACACTCAGCAAAAAATACACACTAATGACAAATTTTAGCTCTGTCTCAAGATAGAAACCATTCAATGCATAGGCAAGCCTGTGCCAATAGCTTTCAAGCAAACAAACTAGAAGATACATGATATGCTTAAATCAAGCCTGATCCCTTCAAGGAAATTCACTTAAAAAGAAGGCCTTCAGGCCACATTTCTCCAGGTTGTCCTGTGGAAGAAACCTGAGAGAAAGAGTGGGTCAAAAACAGTAGAGAGGACAGATGAGCCCCAGGGAGGAACCAAGATGGATGTCTGCAAGTCTGGCTTGGCACAGCTACCCTGGGGAGCTACGCCACGCTACAGCTTTGGCAGAGCTCTGGGAGATAGGAGGTAACAACTGCAAACAAACAGAGGACTGTATTTCTACTGCTGAATGGGTCAATGGCAAGCAGCTAAATATATGGCATGTAGGTGCAGGTACAGCCTTATCTTTCATCTCTTCCTCCACATCAGATCTTCAGCACTCCTAGCCATGATGACTCCCTTCATCTCAGAAAACAGAATCTCAAGAGAGAATACCTAATAAATTAAAGTATTGTTAGGATTTCATTTCCCCCAGCTAGAATCACCTTGTGAATGATGAGCAAAGACTTTCTTTCTTCAATCAAGATTACCTGATACTGGATCCCATGTGACACTCACAGGTAGCCATAGCGAAGCAATCTAAAAATCAACCAAGGGAGGGGAGGGTGGCAACACCCAACAGAGCTTCTTTCCTAACATCTCTGCTCACTTTGAACATCCACACTCAGACAAATAAATTTTTCTCATGGATACACCATGACAAAGGAGGTGGCACCCCTTCATAAAGCCAGAAGGAACAGTCAAAGAAAAAGCAAGGAGAGAGGAAGAAAAAGGGGACTGCTTCCAGCACCATTAATCCTCACAAAAGGTCCCTGCCTAGTCACTACTAGGAAGCCAACACATGCCGGCAGGCCATTATAGCAGACAAGTCCAGGAAACAAGTGTGCACACAAGAAATTATAAGGATGGGCAAATGCCAGCCTGTAGTAATCCCAACTACCATCATAACTGCCTCTGTGCCTTTTGCACGGGGGAGTCTCCCTTTAGAGTGCCAAATTTCATTCCTAATGGGGGAAAAAACCATTGCCTCCAGAGCTTTGGTGACATTGCCAATATAAGATTAAGATAATTTGGATCCTCAAAGCTAGATTTAAAGAAGGCTTATCCATTTAATGATGCCATTAATGAGAGTTAATGATGATTCTCTCCACCACAGAGAGACACAGACATTTCAAGGACTGGACTCTACTTGTCCTTTCCACCCCTTGGCTGTGATGGAAGGTCTTCATGAAAATACAGGTACCTCAAATTCAGTGGGGTGAAAAAAAAGGGCCTGATGTTTAAAGACAGGGAAAAAACCAAATTTCTGTTGTTTGTCTGCTGCAATATCCAAAACTTTCTTCTCAAGTGTAAAAAACTGAGACAGTTAAGACCTATGAAGAAGCACTAGCAACAAAAACTTTAAAACTTAAGGAACAAATATCCATTAATTGTTTTTGCAAAACATTTTAGCAGACCATAAGCTCTCTGCCAAACTACTTCTGAAACTAACAGCTGTACCAGAGGATCTCGGCACATATAAAATTATTTGTGGAGAAACTTCTACACATTTAGATCTTAGCATTGTTACCATTTTTCATCCAGTTCACATATGCAGTGACAGTCTGACCCAAACAGCATCTGCATTTCTACCCCTATGACCACTTCTCTAAATCTTCTCATTGTGAAAACTTCAAGCTTTATCCTGCAAAGTCTGCTATCTTAAAAGATAATTTTCTTGTACAACCTTTCACTTCCTCTGATGAAACATCCAGTAGATAAAGAGCACACATTTGCATCTTGCCTTTGCACTGGAAGAGAAAAACATGCCAACTATCTCTTTCTCCTGTTAAACCCAGCAGGTAGCTCTAACACTGCTTACAAGAGAACACAGAAGCATCAGAAAAGTCCACCCATGAACAATGGGCTTGGGGTTGGAAGACAACATGGAGATAGGAACATTGCCAGGATGCAATACAGAGAGTCAGTTTTTAGGATAAACTCCAGATGTCGATCCTCCCACCCTACCCCCCCCGAACTCTAGTTTTCCAGCTTTGCCACAAAAACTAGTAGAAACTTCAAAACCCAAGTTCACAAGGAGATTACTGTCTTGAGCAATTTGAGGCACATTGAAGGAGACACATGAACACACATACAAATCTGGAGTGTATGTCACCACAAGACAGTGGGAGATGGGAGAATGCATGTCAAGAAGAGAGGTCTGGAAGGAGATGACACATTTCCATTTCAGCTGTAGATCTCCTGTGCAATTTTGAACATGCAACTTAATTTTCTGTTTTTGTCTTTTTTTTTAATCCATAAAAATACTAACTTCATTGTTGTGTTGTCAGATGTAATTCATTAATGTTGAGTAAAAATAGGGCTTTGATGTTCCTGAGTGAAAGCTGCTACAGATAGATCACATATTAAAGAACAGCTAAATATTACCAGGACTGATGGCTTACATGAGCATTTGCAGTTTCTCTGTACTGAGCGGCCATTTGAGACCAGGAAACAGCAGCGGACACATCCAACAGAAGCATCAGACACATTCAGTGCCACACCAGATGTGGAGAGCAGACAACACCACAAAAGCAAAGACACAAAATCATGGGTGCTGAGGGAAAACCTAGGAAACTGAGTCAGACTTCCTCTTCCTCCAGCAAGAGGCTGAGACCAGACTGCCAGCATCCTGCAGTTCAATTCGTGTAGCCTAAATATGGGTGATTGATGCCTTGTGGGACATCCCAGGGCAAGCAGAAGAGAACATAAGTCCTGTTAGAGGTCTATGTCTTTTTGGGGCAGATGCTGGGGGCTAGGCAGGACAGGATGCCCCAGCACACCTCTCCTTGCTGGACAGAAGCAGAGGGGAGAGGGTGGATGGGAAGAGATGGGGACACAGCTCCCCATCGCACTGCCCCTGAGATACAATGCCATCACCAGCAATAGCCCTGGTACAGCAGCTCAAAGGCAGTGTCCCTGCTGGGTGCACCTTGGTTTTGACGGCAAGTGGGCTGCAGTGGCCCCTAAAAGCAGGATCAATCCCCCTGACTTTGAGGAAGTGCCTCAACATGGCTGGAACAAAGGACCCACAAGCAGCTTAACAGCAAGCATGGCTTCCCAGCCTTCCTAAAAAGGCATGCTGCAAACAACGCTGCAATTTGGCAGACAGGAGGAAAAGGAAGAGGAGTGCCTATTCAAAAAGGCTACTGGTTACCACCACTTCACGTGAGATGAGATCCCACCACCTTTTCATTTTTCACTCTTGATCCCATACATTAAAAAAACAAAACAAACAAGGAAAAAAAACCAAAACAAAAACAAAAACAACAAAAAAAAGCCCCCACAACTCCTATTCCTGAAAAGATGGTATGATTTTCCAAAGAGTATATGCATTCTGACTTTTAGCTTCTGAGTATTAATGTTTTTCATGTTAAATATGGAAAGGAAGAAAGGGGTTACGGGAAGGATTATTCTTAATTCTTTCACTTCAGCACAGCAGAAGGGAATGAGCAGGTTAAGACAGTCTTCAAAAAAACCAGCTTTTTTAGTAAAGGAAGATCTGTTGAACAAATACTAACAGCGTCATGTGGATGTCTTCAAGAAGCTGTAAATCCAAGATTTGCTGATGTAAAGGAAAATCAGGTCTTTATCTATAAGCCTGAAAGCAAAGCAAAATGAAATAAATTTCCGAATTCCCTCTCTGCAGAGACATTTTGTCCTTCAGGACAAAACTCTACTGCTTCAGCACTGTCATTTCTACACCTTGCCTGGCTTAGAGCTGGAGCTGCTCTTGTACTTTCAGATCTAAGGTGTTCTTGTTTCCAAAATTAAAAGTCACTAGATCCTCCAAAGGCTCTGTATTTCAGGGGTGGTGAGAAAAGACTGCCTTTAATGCAGGCCAACTCCTCCCACACTTCGCAACTGATGGCTCACTCTATGCCAAATTATTTTAAATTCTGCAAATCCAAGAAAGAAGTTTCCAGAAACAAGGAGTAGCCTGGGGTCGTGCAGCACCCTCCACCCGCAGGGACCCTCTTCAGTACCCCACAACCCACCCAGCATTTGCTGCAGGTTTATATCCTACTCTTAAATGACAATTTTTGCAGAGCAAGCTGGGACCCCTGAGGAATTGCACTGAAGCAAAAGATCCTCAACTCCCAAGGTCACGATTCATTCAATGCTGTGATGAAGGACCACCAAGCACTTAGGTGTAGCCCACCACTCCCATGACACTACAGCCTCATCCTCCTTCCTCATTCAGCTGCAAGAGTTACAGCTTTTTAAAGAAACTGCACAACACATCCAGCAGGAAGGACTTGTCACCCTCCTCCCCTAGGAGCCACAGACATCATTAATCAGGTCCTAAGATCACCCTCTGCCCAGTGCTTTTGTGTGTCTCTGATTCATTAGAAAATTACTAAGGTACATTAGCAGGGCAGTTTATAAGATTACATATAATGAGTATTGGTTAGAGGAAAGTGCATCATGAATTTAAGAAACAGAACTGTAAGAAAAAAGAGCAACAGTCCAATTATCTTCTCCCTACGCCAAGTTTCACATAAAGCCCTCTGTGAGGCCCACACTATAGCACAGTAGGGAACAGCACAGTGGGCTAAAATTGTGTTATTCTTCTCTTTGTTGAGAAAGGAGGACTAACAATTTGGACTGGAGGGCATTTAACTATCTATTTGATTAGTCATTCAACAGAATGACAGAGGTCACCAAAGCACCACTCAGCACAAATGCATATCTGACTTCACATCACATGCAAATGTGAAGTCCAAGTGCAATTTCTCCCTGTGCCTCTTCTCTGTCTCTTTCCAATGCTGCGTTTGATACCAACAATCTGCTTTATCCCATTTCTCTTAAGTTATCAGGTTTCCTGCATTTTGAAAGAAGACCAAGCTTACAGCAAGAAGTTGTGGAGGGTGTAGAAGTTACATGAACAGTATTTATAAATAACTATTTTATATCCCCAATGTTATCTGTTTTATATTACTATGCCCAAACACCAACAGGTAAAGAAAAGCAAGGGGGAAAAACATTACAAAAATTAAGCTACTTCAGGAGAAAAAAAAAAGGCAGAGAGCCTTCTTTATTGAGTAGAACAGCCAATTACCTTCAGGTTTACACAGTTCACTCCTTCCTAGGAGAGCCAAGGATCAAAGAGGATCCTAAACCTCAGAAAAATGCCAGAAAAAGGAGCAGAGGTTGAGCAAGAGCCTGCCCTGGGTCTGCGGGCAGAACAGACAGACTGCTACAGCTGCAGCAAGCTATAAATTAAATTAATCCATCTAGGCAGAAGCACAGATGAGAGAAACTTCATAGTGGGTATCTATAGCATGAGTAAATACACTCCTGCACGCAGATGTTCTGCAGGTTATTTTTCAAGGTACAAGACGTCCATAGGAACAAATGAAAAAGGCTGGATTTGCCAAGCAGTTTTCCTGCATCACCGAAAACATACATGATGTCACCAGCTCCCAATGGGAAACAGTTGAAGAAACCACACAGGGACAGTGTGAGGCAGACATGGGGCAAAAAGGAAGCCTGCAGCTCACACAACTTCCCCACCAGCCACGTCCTGAGGATCTGACCCAGCATGAAGCACAGGAAGCCAGAGAAGCCATTCCCTACAGAGTTGCACTCCAGGGGGATTAGAGGAGTTCAGGGCATCCTCAGAATTCAGAGAGGCAAAAATTGATGTGCAGCCAATGGGAACTTAACATGAATTCTTCAATTAGGAACACAAGGGAACCAGAGAGCTAACTCTGCAAAGGAAGTGAAAAGATAAGGCTGCAGCCTCTCCACCAGCTACCAATATGGTCTGGGTACTGGGGGAAGCTTGCACTGAACACTAATTAAAGTTGGAACAACAGCCTTTTGGGACTGAATGGATTTGCACAGGCTCAGCGTAAGAGTGTGGCTCAGCAACAATTTATTTCTTATTTACGCTGCAGTACCACTCAGTGGCCTCAAATCACGACCAAATCAGCATTGTGTCAGACACTGTCCAGCCACCCACACAGGCAAACCGCTTAGCCCAAGGAGCTTACAGCCTGGTGTCCTCACTCAGGAAAGCATGTGCACTCAAGCTATCCCAGACAGCAAATACTCCAAGAGTTTAATCCTATCCCACTTAGGGCAGAAATGCCCGTCTGGAAAAGGCCCAGCCTGAATAAACATTGCTGCAAATTCAGCTCTTTTCTCTGGCTGCCTTATGTCCCAACACTCAGATCCTGCAACTCCCAGCCACTTGGTAACCTGGAAGGAAACACCTTAGGATGCCTAGGATTAGTAAACTGTTCTCTAAAGTGATCAAAATGCAGTTGTGTTATTCAAAAAGAAACCATGCAGACTAGAAAGGTATTAAAATCTACAAAAAAAACCCACATACACCCCCCAAAATACACCAAACCCAAAAACCATAATTTCTTGAAGCTTGCTCCTCCTGTTTCAGGGCTCAAAGGAAGTGTTCCATGATCAAATTTTGACAATGTTTATCAAACACATTACGTCTCCCTATAAACATGATTTTGTTAGAATTACCACAGTTCTAACCTACAGGGTTTGTGATACTATTTACAGTCCCTGTTTTAAGAAAATATTGTGAAGTTCTGATGGAGGTAGTTTCTCAGGGCCCTCTTCCACCAAAGCACTGCTTTATCAATACTAAAATACTTCCATATCTCAAGAGCTATCAAGTTTTTCCTAATGCCAATTTCTTCTCTAGTTGAGAATGTTTGCTATAATCTACTATAAAAGAAAGGATAGAATTCAATCAGATGGGGGGAACTAATTCCTCCTATCTCCCTCCTGGATTTCCAAGGCAAAAATAAAACCACAGAGCACAACCACTCAAAGCAATCTCTAGACAGAACAAGCTAGATGCAAACTCAACCAAAACAGGGAAGAGAAGAAAAAAAAAAAAAAAAAAAAAAGGGTCTCCAATCCGAGGCTCATAACGGAAACTGTTTTACAACTTGAATTATAACTTACACTAGAACCCAAATTTATAGTATTTTCTTAGCATTTGTATATATGTCTAAATCAAATCAATAATTAAGCCTTAGGCTTACAGGATTTACTTTGTTATAGTATTCTAGTTGGCAGAGTATTTTACAGCAGCAAGTTTACATAGCAGTTCATCCACAACCATGATTTACTTCACTTTCATTAGCTTAAAGACTAAAATCAGAAGACATTTAATTCTTCTAATTTAATATTCATACATTAAGGAAGTAGGTTCATGAGTACTGGGTTGCTAAAAGCCACTTCCATGCCAGAAAGTTCAACAAGAAAAATTTACTGCTGCCAAGGACATCACATTCAGCACAGCTTCACAATTAACTATCACTGTGCTGTGTGACCAGAACTGTGATGAACCCTGTCAGGAGGAGAAAAATATCTACCTTTCCCCTTTTCAAGGGATATTCAGTGAGGTGCCAAGGAACTGAGAAGTAATTCGGAATGGTTACGGCAGACTCCTGGTCCTATAACTTTAGCAGCTGTTATCAAAGCTGTGGACTTCAAAGATGGATGGAAGGGTGGATGGATGGAAGGATGGGTGGAAGGATGGAAGGACAGAAGGAGGGACGGATGGATGAATGTCCAGCTGATTTGGAACATAGCGAGGAGGAAGAAAATCACATTAACAAGAAGAACAAGCAGATTAGATCACAGGCTGCTAATAAAGATCAGGAGCTCACCCTCAGAGTGGAGTTTCTCCAGCTCTTGTCCCTTTCTTGGAGAACAGAAATTAGCACCTGACCTTTCTGCTGTGCTCATGCAATGACAATGCCTTGTGCTAGCTCTCAACCAGGGGGAAAAAATCCAAAACAGATAAGTAAATAAAATAAAATGTTATCTCAGCTGTAGACAATTTTATTACTACTCTACTCCCCACTATTTTACTAAAAATACTGTCTTTTAAATAAATCCATTTATTCTGTCCTCAGCTATGAAAACAAACTCTGTTTTTTTGAGGACAACATAACTGCAACTTAAGCCTTTTCAAAACATGCCTCCACGAAAGCAGGCTCTCTCACACCAGCCAGCTGAATGCAGGACTATTCAGGATGTTCTTTCAGCTAAAGCCAGGGAAACAGAAAGGTTGGCGGTGTTTATGGGTAGAGTAAGTCACCTTTTTTTGATGCCAGGGAAAATGAAAAGGTCTAGTTTGCCAGGAGTTATTTCTCTTTAAGTACAGGATCATTTACATTCATGGGTGATTTGATTACTTTCAGTAATTACTATTTTTGAGAAAAGAAGTATTGATCCCCAAAGAAGAAAGCAAGAGCGGTGAAAATGTTCTTTCAAAAAGATTTACTGCCTTGCCCACCAAAACAAAGTGGGTGTTTAAGAGAACGTTGTTTTGTTTTCAGCTTCAGTCACACTGCAAGAAGGTAGTTCCTGCCCTTGTTTGGAGGTAAAGGAGGCAAAGCAGGGAAGCTGCTATGTGCAAGAGGGAACAGGCAAAAAATGGGCAAAAGCCAAGGGTAAGAAAGCATCTGAGAATGGAAGCAGAAAGCAGGGTGTGGAAGCAGTGGGGATGGGAAACTCATGTATGTGCACCAACATCTGCTGAGTCCCTCAATGTCAAATTAAACCCATCTATCCTGAGCAGACCGCACTGCTACAAGTCACAGCTTAGACCCCACATTTTGCCCCATCGCCAGCAGTTCACACCTCGCTCAGACCAGACCTGAGCAGATGTCTGTGGGGTGTGACTTGGGGGCTCAGCTAAAAACCCATCAAAGGGTGAGCTACTGCTGCCAGGAGGAGGTGCCTCACAGCTCCCCGCCCCACACCTCCAGCCCCCGGCCACAAGCACAGCACCAGCAGCCACTGCCAGAGAGCCAGACTGGCAGAAAACTCCAGTCACTTCTTTGTCAAAGGAGAGGAGGAAGAAAAAGAAAACGAACATCCACAGCACAGAGACAAAACCAGTGCTGCTGCTGCTAGGAGGCTGAGCACCTGCAGCCAGCAAACAAGTACACAGGGTCAAGGATTTTTGTCAAGGAGGAGCAGAGGGGATGTTTCTCTTGAGAAAATCCTGATTATTTTCATTTATCAGCTGGAAATCAGGGGGCATGCTGCTACAAACTACAAGGTCCTCCTTATCGATGATTACCTGCAGAAACAGATCTCCTGAGGATGCAATACCATGAGACCAGAGGCTACACAAAACAGCCATCAGGAACAGCCTAACAGACTAGTCTTGGGACAGGATGATCTCCTGAGATTCTTTTACATGAATGGATTTTCTGTCTGTACATGCATATATGTAAACACACACATATACACACGAACACGTACACACAAATTATTGATTTTGGGTCAAGAAAAGATGGCACATGTAATTTCCGTAATACAGTTACCAGCTCACTGATCTTGCCTTGGAGGAAAATACAAGTCCAAGCCCCCTTCAAATGACCTACACTACAATAAAGTCCCAGCAACACAAGACAGTGCCATGCATCCCATACCCAAGGACTGCAGTCAACACCTTTGGTCTCTTACGTAAGGTTCGAGTCCCGGGTTCAGTAAGAAAAGAACAGGCTTCCCCCTCAAACCAGAGGAAATCTTCCTAAGGTTAATCTGCTGGTTGTTAAGTAACTTAGGCCAGACACCAAAGGAGACAGATCACATGCAGGAGATTAGCACACTGCAGACATGAACACAATGGCCCAGGCAAAGGCACCCAGGGGGACCTGAGTGCAAACCTCTGCTGACACCCTGTCATGCCCGACGTGCTCTCAGTGGGGCACTGGCAGCAAAGTGGAGGTGAAAGGGGCAATGAATTCTGTTTTGCTTCCTGTCTCCTTTGGAAAACATGTCCATATGGTCCTCCCTTCTCCCCCCCACCCCTTCCCACTGGCTCGGGCAAGGCCGAGGTGGTGTAGTGGATCTGAGCTACCAACCTTCCTGAGGAAATGCCACTGAGATGGTATCATCAGATTCT
The DNA here is from genome assembly GCF_008360975.1 of Lichenostomus cassidix. NCBI lineage: Eukaryota > Metazoa > Chordata > Aves > Passeriformes > Meliphagidae > Lichenostomus > Lichenostomus cassidix. The sequence continues at coordinate 29,258,280 of NC_139479.1, forward strand.
CTGAGAACAGAGAATAGATAAGACCAAGCTCTGGGAGATAATTACCCATTTGTGCTAAGACCATATTTTCCTTTACAACAGCCAGACTTTTATTCTTAAACCAGTTAGCAATTTTTTCCCTCAAAAAGGTTAACCTCCTACTATAAAAATACGTATGGAAAGTGCCTACTGAAAGCCCAGGATGACACAGTTGATTACAGATTGTTGTCACTAATATCCAGTGCTGTGAATCAAGCTCAGCTCTGTGATGCCAGAGCCCCTCTGCTCCTTCCTCCCGTCTCTTCTGCCTCAAGCTCTACCAACGCCCATCTCATCTCCAAAGCCTCCTTGTCCCTGCAGGGAGGCAGGGCAGTTATCGATGGCACAGAAGGCCAGCAGGCTGGAGCAGAGCAGGGCTCAGATGTGGCTGTGGCGAACCCAGGCTGTAAGACAGGTCAGCCCAGCCGAGCGTCCCTGACTCCGGCAGCTCTCTGTCATTTCAAAGCAAGTTTTTTCAGACGGTTCTGACACCAGTTGGCTCCTACCACAATGCTGGCACGTTGTAATTTTGCTCAGCCATAAGAATGTTAAACCATGCTTAAGCCTGCTTGCTAGCCACACTTAAAAGATCTACCAAAGTGCAGCCAAAAATGACTGAAGCCCTTCAGCCGATCAAAGGGCACCCGGATAAGTAAGTAAACAAACAAGCATGCAGCCACAGACAATGAGAGCCTATCTGAAATATTTCAAAACCAAACAGCAGCATAAGAAGTTTCAATGGGATTTGTAAGTCAGCACACAGGAGTACCCTGTTTACAGGGATGAAAATTCAAGCGCTGATCCACTTCTTAAGGCTAGCACAGGGACTTCTCACAGGAAGATTAGTGGGAAAAAGAAGGAAAAAACTGATTAGTAACAAGACCTGACATTTGCTCAAGTCAGGAGAGGAAGCCTAGTATTTCCAGAGCAGTGAGTGGGAGAGCAATGGGAGATGTGTTGATACCACAGCACTACCAGCAACCCTGCTGGCAGCGATGCCAGGGCATCACAGGACACAAGGGCCTAGGGACTACCAGGCTGGTACCCAGACACAAACTGTGTGTGCCTGCTTTGAGCTAACCACCTTCCTGGGCTCCTGCCACCTCTCAGGGCACCCTAAAATCTCCACCAGCTTCATCCCTAAGGGCCTGGATCAAAGAGGCTTCACCATGGCAGGAGGGGTAAAGCCCACAAGGACAAGCTACATTCCCCAGTAAGAGCATAGCAGGAAGGGTGGGAAACCAAAAGAACTCGCTGCCCTCACTCAGTCCCCAAAACCTCACTGCCTCTGAAATGGTATCACACTAGCAATGGCATTTTGTCAGCACCAGCAGCACTAAAGATTAAATGGTAACACTCAATGTTACTTCAAAGGTAATTTAAAAAAAAAAAAACCAAAAAGAGGAAAAAGAAGCAGATAGTGATTTTCAGAAGACATTCCAAAAAGACAAGTTTCTTTGAGCCCTCACAAAAACTGAAGGCATCTGAACAGTCACACCTGTCACGTCTAAGAGTTTGAGCTGCAGGCCCCACACTCCCTGGCAATTAATTTAGAAACTACAGGAGAGACTCAAAGACTTCTAGTCCAAAGCCATGCACACACACAAAATAAAAACCATTCCTTCAGCCTGCATCCTCAACACCCCTCCAAACCCAGGTATTTTATCTAGCACAAATGTGCTCTAACAACACGAGGGCAACAATGAAAAGAGCACATTTAATGTAATTTATCCATAATGAAAGCGAAGGTTTCCCTAATGCCGGCTTGGGGCAGCCAGAGGAGGAGAAGCCGCAGGTTATTCCTGTCCCTCAGGGTCCACCCCAAACACAGTCCCCTCTCCAGGCCTCCTCTGGACACAGGTAAAATGCCAACAGCTCCACAGTGCTGCATCATTAGGGCAATAGATGGAGGGGAAGAAAGGATCACCAGGAGCTACTTCAAGACTCCCACAGAGAGTCAGAAACCAATCAGAGACACTTTCAGTAACAACTACAGGGCACCAAGAGACAATAACATGGAATATTGCACTTGAAACAACTGGCAGTGTCAACACTACTGAATACATAGAGGATTTTCTCTTCTGATGTGACCCTTATGAAATACCCGGGGTCTGTAGCCTGCTTTTTTCCTCCAAACATAAAACTTCCCATAAGAACCAAGAGCGCTGAATGCCTAAGTTGCAAGAAGTTCTGACTAAACTTTAGTATCAAAAGCTGTGAAAACAGCCTGTTATCTTCATATCTCATAGCAGGCCCAACCTGCTATGTTACATTGTGAGGATCTGCAGTGGAGCAAGCTCAGGACCTCCCTGAAGCCCAGCCACCCAGAGAAAATGATGTGCTGAGCAAAACAACAATATTCCATGAGGGAGCAGAGCCATAACTCACACTTGTAGCTGAAATAGTACTACATTTCAAAGGCCTGGAAAACTTGTAAGCCAGAGCTAGGAGTGGCTTGATCTTGTGTTTGAATACAAAACCAGTAGCTAGGAGCTTTACATAATATCTGGTTAAGTATGTAACACTGGAAAGGGTAATCACTGATGTCTACTCATTTCTCCCTTAAAACAAAGTCATGTCCTAAATTCCTGAATAAGGAATTTAAAACAAAAAACCAAAAGCCCATGCATAACCTTAAGAAAGTATTTTCACAGCTTTTTGAAGCTGCTGTAAGCTCTGTGGATCACCAGCCTGAGACCAGTGATTGCAAGAATTCAGCCTCCCTTCACATTTGTATTGTTCCTGGCCTCCAAGAGTTCAAAAGCTTCAGGTAACTCCGAGCCACCCACCCCCACATTTCCTTCTGGATGCCCTCACTAAACAAAGGAAAAAAAAAAGAAGACCAGCACTGAACAACTGAGGAGCTGTATTTCATGCCCTCTTCCTTTCATCAGATAAATGTAGGTCAAAAATGTGCAATGGTCCAGCTCTCTTCATAAAGATAAATGATGAAGCTCAGGGAATTAATATCTGCTGTGCTTCTGAAATGGCTGTGCAACTTTAAATCCCTTAACACAGTTCTGATAAGTTTAAAATGTTAAAGTGATTTCAGGGTTAATTAGGCCTAGCCATCTCGTTTCAAACATTTGGCAGCTGAGACTTAAAACTGAGCCTGAAAAACAGAAGTAGTAGGAAAGGGTAAAAACATAGGGGCAGCAGTCAAGCCTCAGATCCCGAGAGTGGCTTTTGCCCCCTTCCCTACAGCCAGTGCAAGGTGGTCAGAAAAATGGCCAATAAAATGAGAAGCCAGCTGAAAGGATTTGTAACATGAAACCACCAGGCACAATACTGAAAAATTTCCTGTCTTACTGAGAGGGAGAACAAAAAAAAAAACCACCCAAAACTTCCCAACCCCTGCTAGAGAGGTCATTAAAGACAGATGGTTCGATTCGGAGGGTTGGTAGGAGCATGCTTCTCAAACCCAGGCACCAGCACTGATCACCCGCACATCTGCTGGCAGAGGTAGATACCCATACAGACAAAAAGAGACAAAAAAAAGAGGCTGTGACCAGGACCGATGTGCAGCATCTTGCTGGGACAGAACACCCAGCTCCCACCGTCCTCACCCACGGCTGCTGCCACAGCAAGCACGTCTGGACTTGGGGAGATGGACGAGAAGGAGAACAACGGTGCAGCCACAAATGACTTTTGCATTTCGGTTTCCTGGACGGGTATCAGCAATCTGTCATAAAAGGAAAGAAAAGCCCTAACCAAACCATCAGCTACACTCATTAAAATCCTAAAGACGCCTGGAGAACTGCCCTTTCTGCAGCATTAAGTCATTGGCAAGTTCGTCTTAGCTGGAAAGGAGATTTCCCTCTCCACTCCCCCTCTTCCTCCGCTCACCCCGAATTTAACTACAGCAGAGAAAACAGGATCGTGTTTAACAAAAAAACCATCGCAGGGCCTGCAGCAGGGTGGGAGGGTGGAGATGGCAGGGAGGGGGGGCTGTGCAGATAAGTCAGCGCTTTGCTTTGCACATGTCTTGTCGCTATTTGTCCCCTCGCTGCCATCACGTGAGCCGAGCGGAGCCTGCACACGGAACAAAGGGCCTTTGCTCAGCCATCCACAAGGAGCCCTTTAAGCACTTCAGCACAGCCTAAGAGTACTCTTCCAATTAGCCTTTAAACCGTGCCACTAAAACAAATAAAGAAAACCCTTTTATGCAACTGTGTTACCCCTTCACCACGGAAAGCAGCATTGCTGGGGCACATACATACCCCACCCACAGGGAGAGAAAATTCCTCAATTCAGGCATGTTTTCTGCCCCCCTTGTATCCATCAACAGATCAAGCTCTTCATCAATGGTGTTTGTCTAATTTGGTAATTTAAAGGATGAAATCACTCCTGCACAGTACCTTAAAGAGGACAGTCAGTTATTTTAGACCCCCATTTCAGAGAAAGCAGCAAAAAACAACTTATCCTCCTTATTTCCAACGTGAACTAGAAGCAATGCTGTAAAAAGCAAATGCAACTTCAGCCCATAGTTCAGTCCTGTCAGGGACCCAGAGGATTTCTGCCCAAGGATCAGGACAAGGCTCGAATCCTTCTGGCACAGAAGGCAGCGGGCTGACTGTGCATGTGTGCTCGTCTGTCCGTGTGTCCGTGCATCCATGCGTGTCCGTGTGTCCGTGCATCCACGCGTGTCCGTGTGCTGGCAAGCCCTGCGGCACAGCACGGGGGTCTGCACAGGAGCAGACCTGCTCCCGAGCAGTCCTGCACGATGTGCAAGCAGCCCCTACCTCACTGGAGCCAAGTCACCTGATTTCAGCACCGCAAAACGAGTCAAAATGTGCAGAATCAGGCTCTACAGCAGAAAATCAGTTCCTCTGCTTAAACCACAGCAATGCTCGCCTGCCAGTTCTTTTTAATCGCTAGACTGACAGCCATGTGGTAAAGTCGACAGCGCCAAGTACTTGTCATTTCATCGGTGCTGCCAATTCCCATCTTGCTGAGACAATGACACATCAAAAATAGCTTTCATCTGTTTATATACTGCATGCTCGGCAAACTATGTCACCAACTGCTGGTGTGGAAAAAATAATCCCTTTTTTTTAATCAACTCCATCCTGGAAAAAAAATAAGATTACGCACCCTCTGAAAAATATGAAAAATGTATTCCATATCTTGGGAAGCCTTCAATGCATGCCATATTTCATTTCAGATTACTATATCCTGAAAATATTTATTAGAGTAAATCATAATTCTCACTCTTTACTAACAAAGAGCAAAGAAGTAATAACCCAAACCTTTTTCTCTGCAAAATGTTGGTTTCTGAAGCTGCTGAAAATATTCAGGAGATAGAAGCAGATAGCCAACAGCATTCTTCCTAATAAAAATTGAAGCCTTTTGCACACCCAAACAGATGCCAAAAACAACATACACAAAATTTCACAGTCTTTCTTCACAGTTTCATTGGTCTCCCTGAAAGACATATGTAGCATGAGTCACATCCTTTTGTTCCTGAGCTACTCAAATCTTCTGCACTGCTTCTTGGTGGACACCATAGCCAGAAAAAACTCTGCTCCCTACTGATCTGATGAACATCTGAGTTTGCATACATAAGAATATACCGTGAAACATTTATATGTGCCTTTTTTGCCTTCTTCTTCCCTCCTTCCACAAAGGGTAAGATCAGTTTGAAGCACCAAGTTCCATACATGAAAATTTGAAAGGAAATCAACAAGGAAATCCATACACTTAGAACACAGTCTGAAGAGACAAATTAAAAAATTACATCCAATAAACACTACAGCTGAGAAACTGTACCCAACAAACACTATGTGGCAAGCAACAACTAAAACTTGCTTTTATTCTTAATAAAACTCATCCTATACTTTGTTAAGAAGCGTGAACAGAACTGCAGAAATTCAGGAACAAGATCTCTTTCATGGCTAAAAAGGACATTTTTAAAGCTGAAATAGGTTACTTAAGACCTAAATTAACTGTTAACAAATAAATTTTCATCTCGTGTGCTCTTCTAACTGCAGAACATATGTGTTTCAGCAAAAATGGGATTCATAGCAGTTTTGGAAGGGAGTCCCAGCTGAGATTGCAGGAGACAGCAAGATTCGGGCCTGACTTACGGAGCCCAACCTAATAAATCAGAAAACCATATTTTTCCAACTTGTAGATTAAAACAAATACCAATTTGGTGATAGCATGCTTCTAAGCAGCCATGCTTCCAAAGGAAAAATGACTGTTTACACTAGCCTGATACTCTAATAGATGGACACACACGGATCATTAATTACACCCGGCAGATAGAAGTGGGCTGCAAACCCATGCAACACAACCCACAGGTCAGCAAGCTGCTGAGGTGCAGGTGTAACTTTGCTGTCTTGAAATGAGGGGAGGAGAATGGCAGGAAAGATGAGACTGTGCCAGCTGCAGACAGCTCTTGAGTGCTCCTCCCCAGGCAGAGACATCCGCCCTGAAGAGGCACACCATGGTGCTTCTACCACTGTTTACTGAGTAACAAGTTCAACCAGCACTTTTTCACACAGCCAGACTTCTTCCCACTGGATGCCACTGACGCCAAAGGTGGAAACATGGTTTACACCATAAGCATGGATGAACTGGATGCAACCTTAGTCAAAAAAAAAAAAACCCCACCAAAAAAAAAAAAAAACAAGCACAACCCCACACCCCACAGCTGCCAAGGGTTGGTATAATGGGAGGTCTCTCTCTCTCTCTGTGTATATATATATATTTAATCCTTTTCTCAATCACTGACAAGTACTAAAGACGGCAGCCTAGGCAGTATAGATCTGCAGTCTGATCCCACGTGGAAGCTCTTAGGCTTTTCCAAATACACTTAAATTTTTGTGTAGAAAAAGCTTAATTCTTGGAAACAGGCTTTTACATCAAGAGTGGCAGCTCACTGGCATCTTAAGAAGTAGGACTCAGCCCTAAGTGCAGTTGAGAAGGTGTAATGCTGACATAAAGCAACTAAGCAAAGGAAAAAGTTCTGTTTTCTCTTTATCAGGATTTAATATCATATTGGCTAAGTGGAGTTGTACAGTTCTGTGGCAAAAGGAAAGGTTTTTCACCTTTACTCCCCTCCTCTATTCAGACATTTTCTTCCTTATGGAAGAAGCAGCAGGTAAATTAAAACAGTCTTCCATGCCCCTCAGGAGAAGCCAGCCTGCCAGCTTCTGGAGCAGAGCTCAGCTCTGAGCTTAGAAAAGTGCTTTTGAAACACTACTCTGAAAGCAAAGCTCTCCCCCAAGGAGGTGATGATGTGGAAGCAGATATTGATAAACACAGAGATTAGCTGTTGCTCTGTTCTCGCAGTCCAAATCAAACAAGTGGAAATAGGAGAGAATTATGTATGCATTAAGATTAAATTCATACTTTAAAACACTATTAGTGAAAGACTGGTAAGAGATCAAATGCAATGCATTCCCTGTAATTGCTGAATTCCTTTGGGGCTTGTTTTCTTTTTTTTTTAAGTAAACTTATTCCGTAAGAGGAAAGATATTCACATATGGTTAAATTTTAATTTGGTTAGTTATATAAACTACATGCCACTATAAAAATTCTCACCAGTAGTTGCAATTCCATAATCACAAGCTGTTATTCACTTTTCATGATTACATGTTCTGCCCTCTCAGAAGTTTGTCCTTCCACTTCAATCATGGGTTAAGCAACTAGCAGATGCATTTAAATCAGACTGTAAAAGAACTTAGTGAACTTTTCAAGTACAAAATATACTAAAATTAAGCCTCACTTTGTCGTCATACTTCATCGACTTGTCATCACCTTCATCATGGTACCCAAAGGTAACGTTGTTCAAAACTGCGATAAGGCACAAGAATATCGCATAAAAAAGACAAAGCAAATGATCTCTCAGTTTAATATTCCTTTATGTCTCCAAGTAGAAAATACTACATTTTTATAAAAACACAAAGGAAAGCTTCTTTAGAAAAAAAATCCCCTATTAAAAACTATCTTAAAATGCCGTGCAGCAATCACTCAAAATGCAGTCTTACTATAAAAACACAAAGCATGCTCTTAGCATAAAAATAAAGATCATCATGAGATGGGGGTTTATTCCAAATTTAAAATTAATTAAAATTTATTATATGCAAGAGTTGGATGGGGCTGAGTGTATGACTCAGTCCTCATGTCACCTTCAATCACAGTGACGAATCTGCTCTTCAAGACAAAATCTGAGAGCTATGGGTAAAACCATTTATTACTGTTAGCTCTAATTAATCCAAACACAACTGTTTCTAGTTCTTTGGTACATAGAATAAACTAGATACAGGCTTCTCCCATGCATCTAATTAAAACAGCAAAGTCTTCAAGTCTAGGATTACAAAAATGTAATGAATAAATTGAAATAATTTGCCCCTTTAGGCCCCTGGTCAATGGAATTATTTGTGAATGTAAATCTGAGCACCCGTCTGTATTTTCCTCAGTATCAATGCCCTAGAACATCCCTCAAAAACCAAAGAACACTCTTCATACAGCAGCCTCCTACATACACCAGAAAAAGGCATGTTCCCAAGCAGTCAAGGTGAACAAACATCGGGAGAAGAAGCTTAAGTGAGAAGGAATAAGACTAAAATTGCCACTTTTTAACCAAGATTATAGTATTTTCTCAGTAGTGCTTTCTGCAAGAAGGTGTTTCCAAGGAGTGGTTAACATGTGCATGCAGTTCCCAAGAATATAGGCTAGGATAAAAATATTTATTTTTAGGCTACAGAGGCAACCCAAATAATACTGACAGCCTCAACCTTGTGGCAATCAGTACAGCTTAAAGCTCTGTAAATAATCTCCAAGGAGAGCAATAACATACAGTCATCCCAAGAACTGTGAACAGGGTTCAGCTGACAAAGACTCTACCCATGTCAAGAACAGGCATCTCCAAAAGAGCTGCTTCCCACTCCATCCAATAAGCATGAACACATGACCTGTAACACACTGCTCAACCCTATGGATGGAATTCTGATCTCACTAAATGTGGAAATTGTTTGAGATTTGGCCAGTATGGTCCAGAGCAGAGTTGAATAACAAATTCATGTCTATCCTTCAGAGCAAAATTAGCCTAAGGAATCATTATTTCTAAAAGAAAAAAAAAAAACAGAAGTGTCTGACTGCTATGCTGTGGAAAAAAAAAAAAGTACTTTTCAGTTACTGACATATGAAAAGCTCCCACCATTCTCTACCTAAGCCTACAGCAGAAATCTTTTTCTTTCTACTGAAGTTAACCAATTTGCAGACTCAAATTTTGGACTAGCTGGGATTATTCTTCTATCCACACGAGCTTCCTTTCAGTTTTCCTACAAACTGATGTTATGATAAAGTGCCATCACACTCCACTTGCCTATGTTTTAAGGTACACAGAGAAAGGATGCAAAAAGAGAGCTGCTACAAGAATAACTGTGCATCTACTGATTCCTAACTTCTGAACAAAGAAATCCAACATACTAACTTGGGTTTTGTGCATTTTTGTGGGGTAGAAGATAATTTCTCATTTCCATCAATGTTACCAAAACACACTTATTAACAGACCCAAGGCAGACAAGCTCTGGCTGGTTAGACAGCGGTAGCTGAAGATCCCACTCATCCCAGGTGTCCGCTACCCATCCCTGCCTCTGCAGCCAAATTCACCCACTGAAATCCACCTACATGCTTTTTGCCTGCTCCAGAAACAGAATCAGAGTGGCATCAGAGCTCCAGCTACCTCTGTCCACAGCTGTGTGACACTAGAACTGTGGGGCATGCACTCCTTACACTCTTTTTGGCTGCCACCAAGGATGCACTTCCAGCAGCACACCATCCACCCTCACGGCTCACCTGTAAGCACTAAAGGAGGTGCCTGGCTGTTCCACACAGCTCACTTTGTTTCTGCATTATAAGTTAATTAAAAAGGCAATCACAAATGCTAACTCAGTTCCTTTGCCAAAAAGTTGAGCGCAGGAATTTAGTCAGGAGTCCAAAGGTCTTTATCCTAGAACCCTGAATCATCCATCACAGCTGAGTACTAGCAACTGAACACACCAGCAACTACTCTTTGCAAGCTGAATATGGGAAGCATAATTTTTCTAGCAAAACAGAGGATACTGGCCACATGACCCCTCTTCATGTGATTAATCAAAGCATGTTTTGAATTTAAATTAAACTAAAGCAGAAACTCCCTTGAGTCATTCAAATCTCACCATAAAAGCAAATTCTGGTTTGCTGCAGGCAGAGCATGCAAATATCCTTGGAGAACCATAACAAGCAAGCAAAGAAAAGGCTGGTCAAAAATCCAATGCCATCTGCACTTCTTTACACAGTTGGACAAGACTTGAAAGAATTGGAGGGTCACAGTTATGCCAGACTTGCTTTTCTATTGTCTTTTCAATCACCTTTCCTCACATAAAAATTGCCTAATGCTAGCAGGTTTGGAGTTTCTTTGTTTTTCAACCTGTAATATGGCTACAGCAGTTCTTCATCTGCAAGACATCTCATCATTTGCTCCCCTTCTGAATTCTGTGAGCAAGCAGACCTTGACAGAGATCTATTAACATGCACATGATTCACGGCATCAGTCAGAAAGCAGAGCAAAGCCATCATTAAAAAAGATAAAGGAGAGAAGCTGAGGGGATATTACCTTAAAGAAAGGGATTCATCTAGCATGTGCTTTATTAATATAATATAAAATGCAGAACACCTAACTGAAAAACAAAAAGACAAAAAAGAACAGTAAACTCTAAAGGCAAAAAGGAACAGTAAACTCTGTAACTTGGGGGGAAATCAATTTCTAAAACTGACTGCCAGCAAGTATAAATGATGCTGCTCGAGAGCAGTTGTTTCTACACTGTTTTTTGTTTGTAACTAAATACTTGTGTTAGCACTCTCTTTAGAGAAACCCATGAAGCATCTAGCTGAACACAAAGAGAGGTTTTTCTGTGTACAGGGATGCCTGGTGCTTTGAAGGAGGCTGCCCAGTAGCAAGCACCCCAGAGCATGCACAGGCTTCACTCCCTTGACTGGGGTGGGGCTTCCTGTGGGTGTGCTTGAAAAGCAGGGGGAAAGCAGGTACCAGGGGGAAGAATGATTGAGCAGACAGGCTTTTACATCCTGCAGCCAGGCTGTGGGAGGGGCAGCTGCCTGCTGCCCTTCTTGGCTCTGCTTCTAACTGCAAACCCAAACAGCAATGATAGCAGCAGGCCACTATTTTTAATTACACAGCTGGGATCATCTGTTCCCTGAAGAACTCTTTAATTGCACTTTGCTTGACAACCTCACCCCCCTTTCACAGCAACCATGTCTTGAGCACCTCACCATAACAGCCCTGAGCTCCCTGGAACACAAGCACATCATTTTTTGAGTCATTTACTCAGGTTCTTTCTTTCTGGAATCAAGGAAATCTAGACCTATGAGGACTGATTAAGCCATTGGAGACACACACCCATTAAAAAGAAAAAAAAAATCAGAATACAAATATAAACATTTTCCACCCAAATTTTTTAACACTAATCCAAATTAGTATGGCAATTAGAGGGTCAGAGAAGCTTCACAACAGCTTCAGTTACAGAGCACCTGGTTCTGCTGGGTCACACACCTGGTACTACCAGGTCCCCATCTGTGCACCCCATGGCTTACTGGGAGCACATGGAAAGGGCTTGATGAGGGACCTCTGACACCACTACCTGGGGTTTCCAGGCCCCTACAGAAACAGAAAACAGCTCACCTATTCCTGCCCACCTGTGGGAGAAGACAAGGGACACACTGTATCTGAGAAAGCACTGGAACATTTTAAATACTAACACTTTCACCTCAGCACATTCCCTATGAAAATCAAAAGTGCAGGAGCCTACAGAGTAAAAGGTATTTCAAAGAGGATTCCCTCTGGGCAGTCCGAGGAATGGGAGGCTGCCCATCCTGCAGGGTAATCCAGCATCAGGAGGTGACAGGGTGTGAGTTGCCTGACCCTGCATCCTCACACTGCCAGCAGTGCAGCCCAGACTTCCAGGGCAGGTCACAAAATTTGCCACCCCCCACTGCAAATGGCCATTCTGCCAAAGCCTGTGAAACTACCAAGCTAATCCTCCATGACAGGTAACATTGGTAAAGCACTTATAGGAAAATGAAGTGCCAAGGAAGAAAAATATTTAGCAAACACTGCTTCAGTTTATAGCAAAGTAAATTGATAAACATTATGAAATTAACTTTTTTTTCTTTCTTTTTTTTTTCTTGTTCCATTAGAACACCCACTCACACATTCACGGAACAATTCATGAATATCATTCTTCCCTTTCCCTCTGCCCCCAGCCCTTTTCCACTAGCTCTGGAGGTAGTAAATTAAATATTAAGAAAGTTTCCACTGTAAGTTTCGGTTTCTGACTTCATTTAAAACTTCATCATGCTCCAGCTATTTCAAAAATCCCCAGCCAGTCCAGAGCTGCAAATGACACCCATCCATTATGGCAAAATTAAGTGCTTAAAATTAAGTACCTCTCACTTAAGGCAATGAAAATGTGAAGTCCAATCACAAAATGTTTGGCATGTTCTTTCTCACTCTGTGTTTCTATAGCTTCTTGCTTTGAAGGAACCTTAGGGAGAGATAGTGCTTATAAGCGTCCTCTGCTCTAAAATTAATTATTCCCAAACCACCACCTGAGTATGCACCCACTCCACAGCAAGTGCTTTCCTCTGTTATATGAAGACTGTGAATCTGTTTTAGTTACTCTCTGGTCCACTTTCCTGTCTAAAATGTTACTGAGGACATGAGGACCACCCAACAGTCTCAATATTGATCTCCTTCATTATCTTGAAGAGCTGCCAAGTCTCCTTCAAAAAGGTGGCTGCACACAAGCCAGGGATAGAGTATTCTGCTTAGAAAATCACTTTGAGCTGCACTTTCAGGTAACACAGGGCTGCACAGCCCTATCAAAATGGAAGTTTGCACCTAAGTCATGCAAGAAGCCTGGAAACACATAGTCTGCATGGGTAACATTACAGACATATGAACATATGCCTTTATACATATCTACATAGCTGCATGTACAGATATAGACATATGTCTAGAAAACATAGAGGCACACGTGTATACCACATACCTGGGTGGAAAGATAAGCATAGAGACAACTTGCTTAACTGCTGCAAACAGAAAGCAGTGCAGGTTTACACAGACATATTTTCACCAACCTACCACAAGAATATTAACGCATAAATACCAAGACCAAAAATACTAATGAGTACAAAAGCCGTGTAATCATTTTCCCAGATTAAATCCATCTGTCCAACGGAATCCATCTGTCCAAGGAGCTTATTAAGGCTGGAATAAGTCTTTTATTAGTCGGGTTACTAGGATCCAAGCCTTATCTCTGTCACCTTCTAGTCCTCCCAGGCTGCCAGCCGGTGTGCAGAGCTAGCTGCCCCCCACACAATGAGGCTTTGCCATGGCTCCTGCTGCAGCACCGTGTCCCCTGCACCTCCCAGCTCCAGGGAGGAAAACTGGGGAAATAGAGAGTCCCTTCTCCTTCTTGCATAATTGTGTTCAGGAGTTTGATGCTCAAAGGGCAAAAGTGATGCTCTGAATGACTCTTCTCACCCATAGAAAACAGGAAGGACTCCAGTGCAAGCTCCCCAACCTCAGCACAGCCCAAGCTTTCAGCCGAGGCACAATCCCACCTCTGTGCCCCGCAAGCTATGAAGGGAGTCACTCAAACCCAAACTCGGGCAAAAAGAAGGTGAGTAATGTCTTCATAAGCCTGCAAGGGCACAGTCCCAGTGGCCAGCCGTGCCTTGCCTGAGCACAGCAAAGCAGGAGGCAAACAGTGCCTCGTCAGTCTCCCCGGCTGCTATTCAGAAGCAGGCAGGCGCCTGGAGAGCCAAGAGACTGGTAAAGTTCAGCTTTGTTCACTGCTTGGCACGGCCCGGAGCAGCGGCCCAGGGAAGCTGGCACTGGGAGCATTTATAGGAGAAGGGTGTCCCAAAAATGGAAAGGAGGGGAGGAGCGGCCAAACAGAGACATATTCCCACCACAGATGCCAGAAAAGAAAGGAAATGACCAGACAGATTTTTTTTTTAAATTGCTCAAAGCAATTTATGTGAGGTTACACCAGGCCAGAAAAAAAGAGCATAGATCAGTTTAATTCGGAAGGGAAATTGTAGCAAGAGCACCTACCATGTTGCTTTTTTTTTTTTTCAGGCTTGTTTATACAAAAGACATCCATCAACAATATGTTACAATTATAATCCAAGGAACAACTCCTTCTCCTTCACAGAGATACACTGGGTTTTTTTTTTATTCTTCTCAAACCCTACAGGAACTTATTCCTGTGTTCTATAAACTCTCTATAAAATAAAGAAATATATGTTTACAGGCTGACAAACTACCGGCTGATATACTGCAGCAGACAAGAAACAGTAGTAAGGAAGAATTAAGACAAAATACCTCAATGCAGTGGCATATTCATGTTTAGTGCTCATGACCTCTTCTACAAGAAGCCCAAGTCCACTTCACAAACTCAATGCCACATGAGCCAGGACTCCAAGCAGAAGCCACCACTAATCTCTGAACTTTAAAGACACACTACTAAGAAAAATACACATTCTGTTGAAAAGAGGAGGATGACAAAATTGCTTTCAACCCCTGTGTCAGTACTTCTAAGTCATTCCAACTTCTAAGTCATTAAGACAGCAGATGGGGAGGATCTGTAAAACCAAAGGAAGCTCTGAACATAGGCTGTTTTCCGTATTTCAGTGTTTGTGAAAATCCTTAAAACAAGATTTCTGTATCAAAGACAGCCCTAGAACTTCTCTTTTGCCCCCAGATCACTCACTGTCCTTTGCATTTGGAAACACTGGATGAAATGGACTGCATTCAGCATAACCACTCACACACACAAATTGTGCGTGAACACACACATACTGGAGAGAGGAAGGAGGGAAGAGCCCCTATCTCCCTTCTCATCAGGGCTGGGGCAGGCATATCGGAAAAGCTCTCTGTGAAACTCCACCACAAACTAGGATACGTGAAAAGCCAGTATGGCGTAACATTGTACCTGACCTATTTCACCCATCTGACTGGGCTTATTTTAGCACAATGAGATGAGCTGCAGTTTGTTTTCACACGGGTATGTAACCATGCCTTCTCACCCTCCCAATTAAGTAGAAGAAATGCAGATTTTCTTTCCATTATTTAAGTCACCAAAACAACCTACTTCTCAAAATTTTAGATAGAAAATATCAGTATGACATAGCCAAAATTTCATACACTAAACCATATCTAAAACAAAAAGGACTGATGGCTCTGCATTTTGTACCAGAACGTACAATTTTCCTTCTCACATTTCCTACCTCCCAAGAGGAAACAAATGGAGATAATAGGCAGTGAAATGTGCTGAGAGAAATAACTGTCAGTGAGTATAACCTATTAAAAAATTAATTTGTTTCTATAATTTCCACAACACTAATCTGCCCTCATACCTCAGGATTCAGTAAGAGAATTACTGCCTGTACTTGTTAAAAGAGGGGCTCTTTATGGGGCCCCTAATTGTTGGAAATTAAACAAACCTAATGCTGTGTCTACAAAATGTAGTTTCATGTATAAATAGCTTTTCATCTCTCCTCCTAAGCAAGGGGAAGTACTTTCCCCCAAATGACTATGTTCTTCTAGCTTTTGGTTATACTGATTAAGCTGAGTCAAACACACCTTATGCTTTGGAGGACATGCCCTTTTCTGCCTCTGGCAAAACAGCATTTTACACTTGCACATGATACACCTCCAGGCCTCCCTCTGAAGTCATTCCCTCATTTCCCCCAAATTTATGTGTACAGAGAGTCTTCAGCAGGATAACAAAGTCCCAATTACATTTAATCCAAACTGAAGAGAGAAAAGGAGGAGAGAAAATGAAGAGGAGAGACAAGGGAGAAAAAACAGAGGGAGACTTGGGTGAGAAGAGAGAGAGGAAATACCAAGAAAGAAAGAACAAGGCAGAAAAAATTTAAGCCACATCTCTGAACAAGGACTTTTTACTCTAGACTTACTAAGGGCTTGTCTACATGGGAAAGTGAGAGCAAAGGAAGCAGCAGTGTGAATTTTCAGCACACTTTCTTTCAGCAGACTAAATTAACCTGCCCAACAGGCGCTCTTAGTGCACACTCAGCATCCACAGGGGGAGTTAGTGCAGAGCAGCTAGCGTGCTGTAAATTCACACCCTAGCTTACTGCGCACTAACTTCCCCATGTAGACCAGCACTAAGCTGCTGAAGCCTTCTTTTGCCTAAACACATCTTTTTTTTTTTTCCCCTCCTCTCAGTGGACTAGTTCTGGAAAACTCAGGTCATCACTATTCTAAAGGGAAAAGAAAAAAAAGAAGTCAAATGCTTATACTTCCAGTAAAGCAAATTACAAGCACATACAAAGGCACTTGAAATGATCCACAGGCTGATTTGTTTTCCCTGTGCCTAATCCAAGCCCCAGAATCCGTGCAGATGAAAGCCACCAGCACAAATGGCACCAGTAAAAACTCACAGGCCAATGTATTGGGTTTGCATAGCAAGGTCCTGGTAGTCAGGACGCTATAGTGGTGTCTTCTCTGAGAAGCTGCCAGAAGCTTCCCCTGTCTACAGGGCCAACACCAGTCAGCTCCAAAATGGACCTGCTGCTGGCCAAGGCTGAACCCAGCAGAAATGGTAGCAATGACTCCAGGATGATATATCTAACAAGGGGAAAAAATATTGAGTGGCAGTAATAGTGGCCAGAGAATTGAGGAGGGAGAGTACATGAGAGAAACAACCATGCAGACATCAACACGTCAGTGAAGAAGGAGGGGGAGGAGGTGCTCCAGGTGCCGGAAAGGATTCCCCTGCAGCCCATGGTGAAGACCATGGTGAGGCAGCTGTGCCCCTGCAGTCCTTGGAGGTCTTGGGAGTCCTCCTTCCCTGCAGGTGGAGCAGAGATCCACCTGCAGCCCCTGGAGACCCCACACTGGAGCAGATGGATGCCCAGAAGAGGCTGTGACCTCATGGGAAGCCCACACTGGAGCAGGCTCCTGGTAGGAGCTGTGGACCCATGTAGAGAGGAACCCACACTGAAGCAGGTTTGTTGGCAGGACTAGTGATCCCACAGGGATCCCCCAATCTGTTCCTGAAGGACTGCACCTCATGGAAGGGACCCATGCTGGAGCAATTTATGCAGAACTGCAGCCCATGGTAAGAACACACGTCGGAAGAGTTTGTGGAAGACTGCCTCCTCTCCCTGAAGAGGAAGCAATGACAGAATCGACATGTGGTGAACTGACCGCAGCCCCCATCGCCCACCTCCCTGCACTGCTGCACTGAGGAAGCCAAAAATAATGAATAAAGTTAAGCCCAGGAGGGAGGGAGCAGTGCCAGAACGGTGTTTTTAAAATTGTATTTATTTCTCATTATCCTACTCTGATTTGACTGGTAATAAATCAAAATAATTTCCCCAAGTTGAGTCCATTTTGCCTGTGATGGTAACTGGTGAGTGATCTCTCCCTGTCCTCATCTCGACCCATGAGCCTTTTGCTGTATTTTCTCTCCCCTGTCCAGCTGAGGAGAGAAATTATGAAGTGACTTTGGTGGGTACCTGACATCCAGCCGAGGTCAAACCACCATAGCCAACAACTGTGGTTTTCAACTTCTCCCAGGTTCTACCTGTCGTACCCATACATAAAACCCCTGAGAGCAGTAGAAAAATGGATTGCACCCCATCAGTGTTGAAGCAAGACACAATCTCCCAGTGCCAGCAGACTAAGCTGATGGTGCCTGAGAAAAGGTCTACATCATGGACACAGTTCAGAACCGGTTCCTTCTCTCTCTGTTAGTTAATTAATGAGGGCTTTTCCCCCATATTGGGTGACTCGTATCAAACTTGTCAGCCTTTCCTTAACAGCTGCCTCTAGTGCAGTAAGGTGCCGCCATGCCTCTGACCAGGCACTGACAACCTGATGTCACTGTCTCAAAAGTTGCCTGCACCAAGCAGGGACTTTTCCTGCCTCAGTCCCTTCCTGCTTTTGGGTCCAAACTCACTGTGCCTTGTTCACAGTCCCACTGGGGGGACAGCCACACACCCCACAGCAGTGATAGATTAACCAGGCATCACCTTTCTCCAGGAAAGCAAAGCAGTTTAGCAAGCCACAGCTCTGTCCTCTTGTCTGTCATTGTTTCCAACCACAGAGATTTGTCTAAAGTGATCAGACTTCAGACTCCTGAATCGTTCCCAGCACTTGTTTACCCCTAAGACAATTACAAGGTTAATATAGCACTAGAAGGGACAGAGAACCTCTCCCAACTCACAACTCCAAATTTTACATGATTCTTACTTTTTGTGCCTTACTTCAACCTCCATAGTAAGGAGAAGAATAAGCAAAAACACAGGGTGTAATTGAAGGTGTATATGCCTCAGGAACTGGTGATCTGTATTCTGAACACAAAGTAGCTGGTGCCATCTCTGACCTCCCACACCATCAAAAATCACATTTCTCATTTACTATTGGCAGAACAGAGCTAGAGCAGAGACTAAAAGAACTGTAAGACAGATGTAGCCCTACACAGAATTTTCTTAATCTTACGGATGACTGCCAAGGTCTCAGCCCCATCAGGACACCACCTTCAAGGAGGACACCACCAGGCAAAGGCCACCAGTGAGGAGCTGCAAGTACCACTGGTGAGGGTTGGTTAGACTTCTTAAGCCTTAAAGCACCACTTCTTAAGCCTTAAAAAACTTTCTTTCAAACCAACACAAACAAGGAAGCCAATTGGTTGACTTCAAGTTTACCTCTTCATTGAAAGTTCCGTGATTTTTAAGGCGTGAACTGGAAAGACAGGAAAGGCAGGAAAACTAATTCCTCTGAATATGATTTTAAAAAAAAAAACCACCCAAAAAAAAAACCACCAGACAGAGGCAAGTGATAAACCCCATGTTTTTCACACAGCGCTGCTGCCTTCTCCCTGCAATACCCTGAGCTCTACATGACCTGCAAATTAACCAAAACATGAAACCTGACTCCATGCCTCTGCTCTGCACAATACAATCAGCCTGCCAGATAGTCCAAGCATGACAAAAAGGTTTCAAGGAAAGTTGTTTAAATATATTACTGCCTGTCAACATTAGATTTTCTAGAAATACTGGACTAAACACAGAAGTCCCTTTTAAATTGGGTGGGAAAGGCTACCCAAGGAGGAGAAAAATGCCAAGAAAAAGCAACAGCCAGGAAAAACAAAGGATGGCAAAGTGGCTTCCAGCTTTCAGCTCTTCTACCTCAAGCTATAATAAACAAGCTAATCAGATCAAAACCAGACCTTGCATGCATCACAGACTGTCAGTGAACTCTCAGTGCAGAAATCGATACCAACAATTGCTCTTCTATAGGCTTCTGTGGAACTAACAAAATCCTGATGGTCTGAAACAGTGGTAGCAGACACAGTACCACTGGAACCACATTACCTTGAAATCAAGTGAATACATACTAAAGATAGCTACCAACATCACCTTGGCTTTAAAATTATAAACACACAGCAAGTGGGAGCAAAATAATCTCAGCATTTTGACCCAATGCCAAATGCTTCTGTTTCCCTTTTGTCTCTAAAGCAAAACTCCAGAATAAAGTTTGCAGTAGTAGGTGGAGAATTTTGTGACACTGTCACATCTCCATCAGTAGGAGCCCATTCCTAGGAGCACACCTCTCTCAGGACACCCAAGAGACACCGCAGCTTAGTGGTATGGACATCCTATCTCATGCAAGCTCCACACTGAGAAATGAGCACCACCACCCTTTGAAGAACCATTTTCTTTGCAAGAGATTACTCCTCTAGAACCCACTGCACAATTTCCTGTTTGGCCTCAGGCAAAAAACCTGGTCCAGTCCAAATTCAACATTTCACTCCTCACATTCTTAGGACGTCCTAATGGAAAGGCAATAGCCTTATATAAAGGCTTACAGTTTTTCAACGACAGAGAGAAAGAGAGGATCCACACATTTTTTTCCATCTTTAAGTTTTCTGGAGCAGATGCACACACATGAATTGAAACTAGACAGTTAGGCCTTTATACCTTTCCTGCCATTAGATGTCCTGTTCTGGGAAGCAGTGCTCCCATGCCCCATTGCTACACAGAGCTACAAGCCTGTCCCTCTATCCATCAGTGACAAGGAAAGCACTCAGGCGATTACACCACGTTGTCAAAACAAGTTTTCGTTTATTTCCAAAGCTAAGAATTAAAGTGGGAGCTCTAACATTAAACAAGTTCTTCCAATTTTTCATTGACAGCCTACAGAAATGCTCAAATTTTCTTCCAAATTAATGCCTCCCATGGAAGCAAGGGCTGGGGCAGCAGTTTGAGCTTCCTAGTGGGGTAGCAAACATACCATTTGCTGTGAGGATATGCAAAAACATTTTAAAAATCCATACTGAATTTAAGAAGAAGAAAATAATACAAACAATCACAGGAGTGCAGGAGTTTCGCTTCTGATTTGTTTTCTGGTTTTAACTTCTAAATTAAAATGCCTCCGAGGAAGGGCTTTCGGATTATACAGAGTAGTATTGTGAAGGCTACAATACACACCCTTAACATACAAACAAGAGAAGGATTTTTGTTTATGTTGACAGACAAAAACCTATCTTCAAATTCTTATTTTCACATTGTGAAAGTTAACACTCTTTTCTGTTTTCAAGACAAGGGCATAAGGTACAGTCACTGCACAAACCAAGGTCAAACACATCCCTTCAAGGTTTCATTTGGCAGGATAGCATTGGAGGACTTATTTGTGCAAGCTTGGAGATATATAACCAAGCAGGAGACTGCAGAAATTCCTGAGAATTTGGGGAGAGAAGGGTGTATTTATTAGTGTTTTGAATTATAAATGGGTGAAAGATTAATTGTTAAAACAATAAGAGGGCCAGAGCAGGCCCACAAGTGCCTGTGCAGCAGGGTTCCCCCTGGAAGTACAGCCACATGCACATGCCCTGACCTCCCAGCCTAGGGAGAAAGGGAAGGCTTGTGTAAGGAAAGGACAAAATAAATATCTGAGGTATTTAAGCTGTATTTTTTCATACACTTAGATTTCTTTCATGACAGCGGGGCTGTAAAATAAGATCTCTCTGGCTTGAGCCCACCATTCTTCAGGAGGCTTTCAAGGAGCGTATTTTCAGAAAGGGTTTTGCAGTTGACCCTCTGCAAGGCAAATAAATAGCCTTCAAAAGTACATGGACATGCTTGTATTTTTCCACAGGTGGGGAGGGGGGGGACATCAATTAAGTGATTTCTCAGCAGAGAGCCCATGTGCATGCCTTCCCACCATGGGGATTTCTGCACTCTAAGAGATTCCATCAGCTAAACTGCAAGTGCTGCCAGAATGCAAAGAATTCAAGTGCAATGGCCACATCATGGCTACACTGTCTGGAAGTGCAGGAGCAACATACCAGGATCCTAACAGCTGCAATCAACTTACCAGAGTGCTAATTTTTTTTTAAACAGCCCCCCTCCACCCCAAAAATGACACAGAGCTATGTAGCACTTGCCCTTGTTTAAAATCATTCCATCATAAAATGACAGAATTTGGTTTCCAAATGAGTTCAATATTAAAAGCTGCATTCAATATCAAAATATTTTAGCAAAACTTGCAATTACACACTCTCATTGATAACTTGAGTTTAAGCAGAGGCATAAACAGGCAAAGGTGTAAAACACAAAGACACAAAATAGTGAATTGTGGGTTTTTTTGTAGTTCTGTGTTATGTGAGTCCAGAGCAGAGTACACAGGTCCCCTGTGTCTCAACTGCCCACACATGCAGCACTTTGAATTGTACTATTCTGAGATACCAAAACTCTTCTTTAAAAAAATGTGACCACTTCCAATGCTGCACTGGGGAAAGTTACTAACAAAAACAGCAAAGGAAACCTCCAGCCATTAACTTCAGCCAACACATTTATTTCAACCAGCTACAGGTCAGACCTTTTCACCTTTAGCTGATCCTACAGCAAAACCTTCCCTGTACAAACTCTGAGAACCTCCAGTCCCTTTTCTGTTTCACCAAAGTTTGAAGAGGGCTACTCCAGGAAACAAAAACTATGTTTACATTTCCAGTGTTTGTCTAGCATATAATTCATTTTTTGGATGACCTCAGAGAGTTTACTAGTGCAGATACACATAATGTTTCCAGCTGCCACATGGCCAAGCAGACAAGGCACAGAAAAGCAGAAATGGGATCTCCTCTCATAACCAGAAACTCCAAGCAGATGTTTTGTCATCAGCACTTCTTCTGAGTCACCCATCTGAGACTCTAAACACAGGGTCATCACCCTGAGCAAGTCAAGAGTGATGCCTAATGGAAAAAGTGAACATTTCAAGCCCTTTTTTTTGGTTGTTTTTTTTGGTTTTTTCTTGTGTGTACATGTGTGTTAATCATCTTATTCCACCTACAGACAAGATCAGCTCTGGCTTTTCTCCTAATACTGCTATCCAGCATGTCTTTCAACAGTATTTACTCATCCACCATGTGAAACCTCAATAGGCAAGCCAGATAGGCAAGTCTAATGCTACCTAAATCCAGATCTGCACAACTGGGAGCACAAACCACCCAATAACCTGTACAAAGGGTTGGCTGTACTGGAGGCACAGCACAATGCACAGGCACAAATGCTGTGACAGAAACTCAGCACACAAGAAGACACGTTTTTGGGTGACGCAGCACAGGAGAAACCAAACTCACACAGCAATGCTTCTAATCGTTTTTCTTTTGCTCATATTGCCATGACATCACCACCTGCAGGTACTGCATTGTGAAACAATCTCCTCTCAAAGGTGTTCCTGAGCGATGCCAAGGATGCCTTGAGCTAACTAAGTACAACAGATCAGAAACCTTGACTTTAAAGGAAACATGAAGGCTGTGTTTCTAGGAATGTAAATGAGACACCTGCACATCCAGAAAAATGGGAACGTTATTAAAACACGGAGAAAGTATAAAGCTCCCCCACTGGAGTGTTTTATGTTTCGGGGTTTTTTTAATGAATATGCAATACAATAATCAGTGAAATGGTAACCAGTTAAAAACAAGCCCCGTTTAGCTCTAAGATTTCTTTTCAGAGTGCTTCATGGCAAGTGCTGAGTACCACATGCAATATAAAAGTCAGCAAGCAGAGTTACACTGTAACTAGAGTTAAAGCCCTGTTAGGTCCAAACAGATGCTATAGCGATCCAGGCAGGAAACAAAGGCATCTAAAATTGAAGCCTGAGGCTCCAGGTTCCAGGCAGTAGGGAGCCTACAGCACTCCTGCTTCTCTCAGTGAGCTGTGCAAGACCTCCCAGGGACCACCCCGGAGAGCTGCCACCCCCAGGCACTGTTGCTGGGAATCGGCCGGCAGAACGGGCACGTTTCCACGTACCGATGGGATCTGAGCTGTAGGGTGGCTGGCTTTTTTTCCACTGAGTGAGCCATCTGACACCGGGTGAGATGCCTCACACTCCAAACTGCATACAAGGTTAAAAGCTGAGTTAAACTGCACAGCATTTATGAAACACTGCAGGGAAAAAAAAAAATCAATAGCATCACATTCCAAGCCATTGTTTATGGCCTCATACACAAAACCTTTACAACTGCCAGGCTGGGCAGCTATGTTAGTAGGCTCCAGGTCTGTCTTGTCTTCCACAATGTACTGTATAGTCAAATTTAGTCCTATGGAAACAAATTAGGATTTGTTTATATTCTCATACCCAGACAGTATACAAGCACCCTCACCTCCTGTGTAACCATCCCTTTCACAGACTATCCAGTATTTGCCATGTGGCTGTAGATAATCTTTTCAAAGTTCACAGTAAAAAGAGAAAAATAGTAAGGTAATTTGCAAGTTTTGTCCAATACCAACAAACACCAGAGCCTATATATTTTTCTGCAACCCTGGGGCTCAGATGTTTAGGCCTTAATCACAAAAAGGTACACAGCTGTCCAGTGGACAAAAGGGATGTAAGGAATAGACAAAATTGTATTTCTAACTCTCCTGTTTTGCCTTAACCAGCAGTGATTACTCATCTCCACAGCAGGAATCCAGAATATGTCTCTTCCTGCATATGCTTGTCCTCCTCTTGCCTTCAGTCTCACCCACCTAAGCTGGCTCAGCTGCACACCTGAGGGATGTTTGACTTGCAAAAGGAAAAAACAGTAAACATAAGGAGGGAGCACCCCTGGTTCAAACAAATAAAAGGCCTGCACAGCCAAAATACAATTTCACTGAAAAACTTAGCAAGAAAGTTGCGCACCCTTACTACAGCTTCTGGGTAAAACTAAATGTTGTCTTTATCTATTTTCTGATGTGGCGTTTGCATCTCAATTTAATCTCCCATAAAGAAACAGCAATAAACCAAAAATAATGGATTGGGTATTTCACTGGTCAGTACATCTGCTGTCCCACAGACACAGGGACCAGGAGGAAAAGGGAAGGACACAAGTTTTCTTATCTCTCTTTGGGGCAGAAAAAGCTATCAACTAAATAGGACTTTGCCTCATTCTGACAGGCCCCATGTGATGCTCCATCAGAATCAGCAGCATACAGGTGAAACTGTTCAAGACAGATCTGAAAGCATCTGCAAGCACAGCCCCGTGGCCCCCTTCCAGGGAGACAAGATGGCTGTTGGGTGGTCCTCCTCAGCACTATTAAGTACCATTTACTCAGGCTGTGCTGTACTCCAGGGAAAGGAGCCTAGATGGTTATCTTCACAGCACAGGTGAAGCTTGAGGGGTCTCTCTTCAGCACTCCAGCCAGACATTTTTAATACGTTTTATGTTTTCCCATGTGCTCCGACTCCCAAGCTAACAGTTTCCAGCTGACACAGCACAGCAAGGGCAGTGGGACCTCATCTGCACAAGGGGCATCTTGCCAGGGCATCCCACCCAGCACACTGTGCCCCCAGCACGCTCACAGAGCCGGGTGAAACCCTCTTTTGGCTGGGCACATGCTGTGGTGGCTGAAGCACCACGTTGCCATGGCTTTGCCAGCACTCCAGTGCCAGCTGGGGACCGTCCGAACCTTTCCCCACAAGCTGCCAGCACCAGCCAGCCAGCAGGCACCCGTGGAGCATGCGAAGCCCACTGCCTCCCCACCCCAAAATGCCAGCAAGGAGCCAGCAGCCAGCCAGCCACATTACTATCGCACTAGCCAAAGCTCGGACACCCTGCCAGCTTTCCACTGACTGCAGGAGGAGGACACCTACACCAGCACAAAGCCCCATCAGCAGAAAGTTAACCTGTTTAAACTAAATAAATAAATAAATGCTAACAGATTTGAGCCAGCTGAGTTTGCACAGCAAGGATTCAGATCTGATCAGAATGCTTCTGATCCAGTATTAAAAAGGCCTAAAACCAGCTTACGCAAACTGACAGTCTCCAACCACAAGCTCTTGTTTGGACAGCACTACCCAGCCCAGCATCCCTCCCTCCTCCTCCTCGTCCTCCTCCTCCCTCCCCACTGCTCTGGCACCTGGAGCCACTTTGTGCAGCTGGACAGGGACTGAAATTCAGCTGCTGCCAGGGCTGTACCATCCTGGCCAAGAAGATGGTGGTGGGGAAGGGTCGAGCTCTTCCAGCTGACATGTCTGCTGGAAGAAACGCCTGAGAAATACCCAGGTTTAAATCTGGGCAATCATATTTTGAGTCTCCCCTCCAAAGAGAAGCATAGAAGTAGCAGTCTCCCCTCACATTGTTACTTGAACCCTGCAAGGGTAAAACCCTGGAAGAAAAATCAAATGAGAACCAAGAGAAGCTAACCTCATTGTACAACAAATCCTTCACAAATTGTATTATTCCCTGCACTCCACCCCTTTTCCAAGCTTGCTTAGACTGTAATTATTTGCAAGGTAGATGCCAGATTTCCTCCACAGACACACCTTGCACGTCACAGGGGCTGTGTCGCTCACTATTCCCAACCTGCACGAAAATAAGGCAACAGAGTGCTGCTTCTTAGCAATCCATTACTAATTTTCTCCTTACTAAATCATGTTAGAATCACAGAAACAGAATATCCTGAGTTGGAAGAAATCCACAAGAATCACTGAGTCCAATTCCTGCCTCTGGACAGGATAACCCCAAAAATCTTCACAGCATTCCTTTATTTTTTTTTTTTTTTTCTTAAGGTTTCGAAACTGCTCCGCTTTTGAGGAGGGGAAACCTGGAAAAACCAGAATACAGACATGACAAGAGGGTAGGAAGCTGTAGATGGGCACAAAGGCTCCTGAATGCAGTAGATGATCACAGCAGAGGGCATACTGTTTGTGAAATAACCATGCCATCTATTATTATAATTATACTCCGAATTTGTAATGCTGAAAATCCCATACAGATAAACAAACAAACAATCTCATCATGAGGAGACACAGACACCCAGCTCTCCCAGCCAAATCAGAGGGAGTGGATTTGCATATCTAAGACACAGCTGAGTTCTCCACAGCCAGCATTGTACCATATTTCTGAAAGCCCCTTGGCCTGAATCACCACCTCCCAAGCACATTTACCCCCAAAACTCACCCAACAGCTGTGGGACCTGATTCAGGAATTACAAGGGATAGACCAATGCTACCCCCCTCATCCTCTTCACAAAGTGACCTGAGCTGACGCTATTATGCAGGTGGAGAGAGGGAACACATCTGTCCCAATTCAGGGCACCTAACTGCTAGTTTCAGCTAGGCACCTTTTCATCAGGGTCTAAGACAGGTCAGATGAATCACCTGGAAGCACCTATTTATTTCTCAACCATAGATGCAACTAAGTATGAGTAAATAGGTAGGCCTTAGACACTAATTGTAGGTGTCCAAAATGAAAAACTGAGGAGGCTGTATGCATAAGGTGCCAAAATTACACCACTGTAAATAGCAAAATAAAAATGGAAAACAGACAAAGAAAAAAAGGGAGGGGGGGAAGCAACTCATTAGCTCTCCATAGGATGGAAAAGGCACATAGTTACACCAGGCAGGTACTATTTTTTTTAACACATTCATTATTTTCCACCTTCTTTTCTGCCCTAAATGCAAATATGCTGGGTTCACTATAACTTCCATAAGTGTTGTACCTCTATATTCAGCTGTTTCACTGGGTCAACGGACTTTATCCATGACTCCTATCAAGGCACAATGCATATTACAAAAATAGCTACATTTAAATAAGCATGGTTGTGTAACATTATGCAGTAAAGTTCCAATATAACCTGGTTTATTTTTGCTAGCCTGGATAGAAGAGACAGGTTATAATTACATTAAGAAACCTCTTCTTTAACCCTGATAGAGACCTAAAGAAGATAAGCCTTGTCGACATTTGGACTTTCTGCTCTGGTTTTCTGTTTTGATTCTGACATAATTTAAGGCAGAAATGTGTATCACAGCACTTAAGCTACCCCATAATTCATGGCAGCATCCAGAGCTGATTAGTCCTGTTGTATAATCAGGTCTCCTTGATACATCAGGAGACTGCTGTTCATGCAGGAGGAACTTACTGTGCCACTTTCACTGTAAGCTGTATTAGACAGGATCCTTTTTTGCCTTTTATCAACCTGATCAAGCCTTGCATAAAGCCAGTGACTGATACAGGAACTAAAAATGAACACATGAATGTCCAAGGGACAGCTGTCACAGCTCCATACCTGGAGAGGAGGACATTGATTTAGAAGTCCTGATTATAAAGACACTATCAGCCTGACAGAGCAGTTAGTGTTATCCCTTTTGTATGTTAACATGCATGATTTATATTATTCTGATGTGCAATACACACACAGTTCTCTCATACACTGAAAAATTCATGTTAATGACACAGAGGAGACCAAGCAACAACACAGCAGTGAGAGCTCTTAGAAGCTGCATGAAATGCCTGAATAGGAATATTCCACATGTGGCTTTAACATACTAATTCAACAGTCTCTGCATTATGTCCACCCTTCTCCTCATCATCCTTTTGTTGTCTTACCCCTTGAGTCAAAATTAGCATCTCATGTGATTTCACCATTCAAACCCTGGTTAAGATTCAGCTCAACATTTTCAGCAAAGAGAATAATAGCGAAAAGCAGAGCACAAGCTGCAAGACCATTCCAGCAACCTTCTATTTGCTTTTTGCTATTTTTCTGACCTATGTGAATATATCACTCCTAGGAAAAAAAGAAAAGCATATATAACCATTTTTGGGGCCATTTCTCTAGTTTTGTAAAAAAATTGCTGAACAGAGAGAGATAGGTAACTATTTTTTAAAGATACAGCAAGCATCTGAAACATCCAGCACCTCAGAATCACCCTGCTGAAAAATCCTGCTCTGTGCATCACAGCATTTCAGTACTGTCACATGAATGACTTTGGGCCTGATCTCATAAGCCCACCCACGTGCCAGCAAACCATTCTCTGTCCCAGTCCTCACCCTTTCTGAATAAAATGCTCAAGCATAAAATCAAGTCCAGAGCTCAGCTCCCAAATGAAGGTGCAACAGCAGCTGAAGGTCACTCAGCTCTAGCGCTGGGGTCAGTACAGCAAAACTTCAGAACACATGAAATAAAGAGTGACAACCACCAAAAACAATTTTTGACCCTCCTTCAGTCCATCTTCCTGACTTAGTTATTTGGGGCAAACACGTAAGACTGTTTTCTGCTCCTAATACATCACTGAAAAAGGCTCCACGAGGACAAGCACCAGTCTCTTTAGGAAAACAGTTACAAAGCCTTCTCCCAGTTTGCCATCTTTCATTTCTGTTTAAGTTGATTAGATCTGTGATTTGGGAGTGGGAAGAATCCAAAATGAAAAGGCAAATGCTAGGCTCCAGGTCAGGATTAACCTCAATGGCAGCACTGCAAAACAAAGGAGTTAGTTTCCAATGGAGAGATGTCCTTTGGAGCAGGCTGTTTAAAATCACTGACTGGCGTTTCTGCTTTCTCATCAAGGAAAAAAGAAACAAAGTACCTTTTCAACACAGGGAAAGTAGAGAAACCTCATTAACAGTTACCACAGTGATCCTTGATTTTTTCCCTAGTCTGTGAGAAGAAACGTTTGTTTTCTTAGCTGCCAGGCAAAAGAGAGTTTGGACTCACAAACCACTGGACACGTACAGGCCTGATAAGGGAGCAAGCTTTCTGCTCCCATCAAGGGCAGATCTACAGAAGTATTTGACTCCCTCTGTTCCTCAGACTATCACTGGGGGTACAACTGGTACCTACCAACAGCCACTCCTCATCTCAGCCTGCGGTCCCCTTTCACTCTTCAGTGGTACTGAGGCATTCTGCTCTTCCTGAAAGTACACTCTAGGGAGGGGGCTGAATTAGGTACTTAGCATCCCACCTCTCCTATTCCAAGTGGAAGAGCTATTATTAACCCATCAAGAACTATTATTAATCAGCCCATCATCCTCTCTTCACCTGAACAGCATGTCCAATATTCTAAGAATATTCCACATTCTTAGACGTGGAGACACGGGACCTTTTAGGAAACATTTCACGTAATGATGTATCACACAAAGCCATATGCATAGTACCACCTCCTTCCCAAACCAAACAGACTTTATTTACACAAGCATTAAAATCTCTAAAAGAGAGCAGGATTAAATCAAGACTTTCCTACATGCCACTAGCTGGAGTAGGGGGAAGAAGATAAGGGATCATATCCCAAAGGAGGAGCTTGCCTCCCAACTCCCTGTTAGCCAAGTGCTCCTGCTAACACACTAAAGAATTGCTAGCATTCCCTATATTTGGTGAGCACTGGCACCACTGCTTTTCAGTTGGGCTTGATGACATTTGTTTTTTCCAATCTAAATCATTCTAGGCGTCTACAATTAGAAGAAAACTGTCACCTCCCCTATCATTAGAGGGACTTTTCTGCTACTGCCAACCTAGACTGGCATGGGGTCAAGCAGGGAACACATTCATGGGACACCATATTTGCTTCATAAATGGAAATTCCACCCAGACTTCCCAGCTCATCAGACCAATAGCTACCATGCTTTCCATGCCCACATAAACGTCAACAGAGACAGAGAGGTGAACTCTGATGAACAAGAAAAACCAGCATCCTGCTTTCCAGTTCCCCTTTTTCAATCAGTGTTTTCCAGCATGATTTGCAGCCCAGGCCCAGGAAGTCCACAGGACACCAGGAGAAGGGCACATGGTACAGCAAACTGTCCTATAAACTCAGGATCAGAGTCCACAGAAGCCAGGCTGTGACCTTAAAAATTAATTTCATGAGTAATTCAACCTTGACTGGTTGTGCACCCACACGTGAACTTGGCACAGCGTGTTCAAAGCAGTTACCGGATGACTGTTACCAAGATGAAAGTGGCACCACCAAACTCTCCCTATAAGCAAGGGCAACAACCAGTTCACACAATTACCATTTATTACGGCTGTTACAGATGGAAGTTAAATGTGCCGATCACACTTCCAGGCACCAAAGCACAAAGAAATAAAAGATTTGCAAAGACCACCACACAAAACCCCCCACAAAAACAAAAAAAAAAAAAAAACCAAACTAAACAAAAAACCCCAAAACAATTAATACTGATGCATATATCTGCATTAATGCAAAGGAAAAAACCCTTACTCCCTAAGACACAAGTCAAATGTTGAGCAAACAGCTGGACATTGCATTTTGAAAGCGTATTAGGCAAGTGTGCTAAATTGACAAGGCCTCTGCAGTAGGACAATGTGCTTCTTAGGGGTATCCCTATGAGGTAGGGTTGACATTGCCTTCTCAGAGGAAAGAAGAGCTTGCTTGAGCAATTTGCCTAATGCTGAATCTATTTTAAGAGCAGCGACCCAGATCTTTGTTTTGTCAGCAAATGACTTGTATAACAGAGATGAATTGACAAGGAGTTAAACCAGCATTGGGCAACACCAAGGTGTCGATGAGCATCAGCCAAGGCAGGTGATGGGCGAAGACAGCACCAAACAGGCTCTCTTTCCCACCTGAGCTTAAGCTTTCAAACCTGCACTCAGCCAGAGGGTCATCCACAGCTAGCACAAGCCCTGACACAGATCAACCCTCATCAGCTATGTGACCATGACCCTATGACCCATATCCATGCTGAGAGCAGCTTTTCACGGCTGGCCATAGTAGCAGAGCCCCTTTGAAAACATCTGCTCTCAGAGTAAGGAGCGGGGTGAGCTGCAGCCCTTCAGCAGAAGTTTCAGAAGTGCTGTGCACACAGCAAACACATCCTCTACCCAGCCATGCATAACACAACCTCCGTGCTGTCTCCTGAAAAGTGAGGATTTACCCAGTATCTGTCTCTGCCTGAGGCAAGGGGTAAAAAGGAAATGGCCAAGCCTGTACCCACAGGCAAGCTGCTTGCTCAGCTGCAGCTTGGGGCTCTGAGTCACTCCATATACACTCATTGCTGGAAAAAGCTGCAGAGACTGAAGAGACATATAGTCTTGACAAGTATCCCTAGACACTCACCTGATCTTAAACATGCTTTTTATTACCCATGATTAACAGGCAACCAGCACTTGGCAAATCTGGAGGGGAGAGACTTCACCGAGGCCCAGAGGCTGAAGGAAAAGGAGAGCTGCTAGCAGGCAGCTGGAGAAGACCAAGCTGCTCAGGTGGCTTGTATTATATTTCTCGTCTGGGAAGGCCTTTTGTTTTAGCTGTCTCCAGCATTTCTTACATACCTATAACCTTATGGAAAACAGACTGAAGAAAGATTAATTTCCCAAGTATTAAATATTCTGAAGGATGGAAAATACAAACTGAGAGACCAAGAAGATACCATTCAGGGAGGAGAAAAAAGAATTAAGTCACAGAAAACATCTCCAGAAAGGATCTCTCAAAAGACAAACAGCTGCAGACCTGGTCAAAATAAGAAATGGAGAAAGATGGCCAAACACCAGCCTGCACCCCTAGCTGGGTGAAAGAATTTTTTAACAGTCCTGCTTTGCACAGGAATGTATTCATTACTCACACAAAATACCACAATTGCTCACACAGAATCAGTGATTTTCCTTTTAAAAAAATCTGTGTTCTTGCTAGGAAAGATATCTGTACTGTGAATAAGCAAATCAAGTACTCTCTGGAGTGGATTTTTTTTTTTCTCCTTATCCTCTGCAGTCCAGCGTCTGCAGGCCCCAAGCACATGAGTGATAAAGCAGCAACAAGAATAGGCTGCCTGAAACAGCTACAAGCAACTGCTCAAGGCTGGCTTGGTTGTTTTTTTTTTTTTTCCACTTGACCTCCCTCCTCTCCATTCGGTGTTTTGAGAACACCACTGCACTGGCGGATATAAATTACACAGGGACATAATGCAGGTGCATCTGCTCAGCAGAAATCACCTGTGCCCATGGCTCCCTGACAGGACAAGTTTATCCAGAGGCTGGGAATGCAATGCAGGGAGCAGGTGAAAAGTCTGGGCTTTGCCCAGCTGGGAGTGGGGTGAAGAAAGCAAACAGGCACAGAGGCCAGTGGCACCAACATACTTAGAGAACACAGATGGGCAAATGTGCTCCCAATATAACTCAACAACAGAGGAAGAGCCAGACTCCTGCTCTAGAATGCACAGGAACAATTAACCTCTCTCTAGCTCAAAAAAACCTGAACAAACAAAACAAAACAAAACAAAAAAAAACCAAACAATAAAGAAAACCCCTAAATATTTTCTGATAAAACAAAGTATTTTTTTAGAAATAGGAGGACCAAATTAAATGCTTCCCCCACCACTCCTCCCTCCCCATCTCATCATGCCTGGAAGGACTGGCTGCTAACAATCCTATAGCAAACTGCTGCCGACAGCAGGAAAAGAAAGGGTTCATTACGAGGAAATACATATGTTTGCACTTTTAATAACAGATTTTTAATAAAGTATAGGAAATAGCAATAAAACCAACCTTACAATAACAACAAAGTTAATCAAATATTTCTGAGGCTACAGATTTCAGGACCATAGCTTTCTGGACCTCCCAGAGTCGAACACGCAGCTTTATGGCCAGCTCCATGGGGATCGCTCTGCCCATCACCAGGATGTGGCTATGGACGATTATACCCAAGTGCTCATTTCATGATGAAAAAGAATCACGATGAAAAAAAAGATGTCAGAATCCTGCAGGCTTAAAAATCAAAAGTAATTAAAACCATGCAGAATTCAAGTCTACTAGAGATTTATCAAATATTTAATACAGAAAACCCCGAAGCGTATTGCTGTCAACTAAGCTTGAGAGAAATGTGCTCCTTTCCCACCATACAGCTTAATCTGTTCCCAGGATGCATTTCTTTACTCAGTAATTTCAGTTTAAACAGAAATGAACCGTGGATGTATATTTTAGCTAAATTACTGCCTTTCTTCAAACAGACCCTGGGTAAAAGGGGCATTAACCCCCTCTCCCTCCTGTGTGCTCAGTGCTGCTTATCAGCAAGATGAAGTAGTATCTTGCCAAAGTGTGCCCTTTAGTCCTTCTGGTGCCTAAATGTGAAGCCCCACCAGTACAATGCCCCCAGAGTGGGACACGTGTGGCATGTCCACGCGGCTCTAATCTTCAATCAACTCCAGCACAGAGAGCATGAAACACAGCGAGTTAAATTCAGCAGAGCAGGACTAACAAGATCCGTGTCTGAGGGCAAGAGCCAAACACTTCAAGGGGTCAAGTTGGAAATATGCTGCAATTCAAATTCTTCCCAAGAACCTAAGCTGCTTTCAGCAATTCCTGTACGGGATCGGTACAGGACCAGATCACTGGAAGCAAAAAGTGAGTCCCAAGCACTTGAGCACCTATATTACAAGTGAATTTGCCATATAAGAGCAATTAACAATTATTAGAGTCCTTTGCCTACGCAGTACGATACAGAGGTCAGCACCAAGCCCATCTGCAATGACTACTTGCCTTTTTTCATGCAGTAAAAACCTTGAGAAAGGGTGTCCTAAAGCAACCATACAGCAGCCTGTATTTTTCCTTACTGCCTTTTCAGCCTGTTAGTACCATACACACCCCATGTGAACAGTCTTCCCCTGGAACCAGTGCAGCTCCTCAGGAAACGAGGCTTTGTCCAGATGGTGGTCTCAACAGCAACTGCTTTAAGTACCTCCTAATACCTAAAACACTGGACTTGCCTCAATTCTTCCACAACTGTCACCTCCTTGCAGATCAAGGCGGGGGGGGAGGG
This sequence comes from Lichenostomus cassidix, assembly GCF_008360975.1. Lineage (NCBI taxonomy): Eukaryota > Metazoa > Chordata > Aves > Passeriformes > Meliphagidae > Lichenostomus > Lichenostomus cassidix. Next base: position 29,292,370 of record NC_139479.1, read on the forward strand.
GGCAGAGAGGAGGGAATCTTAAAAAATATGGTTTTCCTGGGGAAAAAAGGCTACGTGAGTACATTCAAAACTGCAGATAACTGACTGAGAAAGTTTTGATCTTTATAGTTTGTTGCCTGCCCCTACCATAACGCAGAGGGACCACTGCATTACTATCCAGCACCTGAAAGACTGAATCTGGGATAGAGCGGCAATCAGCATGCACAAGGCTGGAGACGAGACGTGCAGCAGTTTCTTCATCCCACACTGCTGACTACACGGCACAAGGCCACAGACACCCTTACACACTCCTCAATTAATCCACAAGGTGAAAAAAATCTGAATAGCTAACTAATTTTATTTCATCTGGTAAACCTGGGAAACTGAGTATAACAAGCCTGCTGTGTGTCCCTGTTCTCCCATCCACTCCACACCCAGGAAAGACAGAAAAAGCAGTTCCTGGGCAGCAGGGTCTGAATCAAAGCAAAGGGGTGGATGGCTCCCACAGGGAGAGCATCGCTCCTGTGCATGGAACAAATCACCCCGTACACATTTGGAGAGAAGCACAATCAGCAAGGAAAACTGCGACTAAGCTCCAGGCTCCAAAGGCAGTAACTCCACATCTAAAGCTTCCCCCATCAAATGTTATTATCATCTAGACAAATTAAATGAGCCATTTCTTAAGGCCATGATGCCCACACAGTCTCAGGGGGACAATTGCCCAGGCTAAGCCACAGAGGCAGACGGGATGTGGTGACGGTCCACGTGGAAGCTGCAAGCCAAGCTATTGAAGACAGACCCACAGAGACAACCTGCTCTCCTCCCTCGATTCCCCCACTTCCTCTGTAACAGTTGCTTAGCACCTATTGTCTCATACACTGACATTCAGCATTTACAGCATGACAAGACACCTCCTTACACCTAGAGGATCAAGAAAAGAAGTTAATGTATACTACATGTCCTACAGTGAACTGCACTGAGCATCCAAAAGTCGCATTACATTTTGAAAAGGCAGAAGCGTTGCAACAAAGAAGTCAAAGCAGGATGTCAGGGAGTGATGGTTCTCTCCCAGATGGCAGTGCTGGTAATTTATGTTGCAGCAGGAGAAAATTTTAGAAAAGGTGGTTAAAAATTAGTTGTAACGGAATTTAAAGCAGTCTTTCTTCTTTCATATTTCTGATAGAATGTCTTTTTACCTGCCACACCCAATCTCAAAATAAGTATCAGCTAAACTACAGTTTATCCAGCTCAACACTGCATTTTCCTCTCCTGAATAAAATTAACAGCCACCCCCAGTTTAAAAAGAGATTTCTTAAACTAACAGCTGCATCAGAACCAGCACTGAAATGCCTTGAGAGTTTTCACTTAAACCCACACTTTGAAAAGTCATGATAGAGTTCATTTTCATAAATCTGAGGAGAGAAGAAAATTAAACGTTTTGCTAAAATTTGTTCTGCATAAGTATAAGAAAGGTCCCCTCTGGAAATGCTTTTTGCAGGATCACAGAGTGAAACAGTACGCAGCCATTCTCCTTGTTAAAAAGCAAACTGATTCTCCGAGGCTGCATTTTAGGCTTAAAGGGGCAGTTCAGAGATAAGATGGCACTTTAATTTTGTTTTTTACTGTACGAGTTTCCCAGAAGTGTGTAAGACACATGTCCTAAACATGTACCCACACATCGGTTAAAGCCCTTGCTTTGTTCCCACTCTGTACCAACACTTGAATGGAGTAGCTTTATTTAAAAGAAAACAACCAAAAATGAAACAAAACTTCTAACGAAGTCCACTTGATAATTTAGTAAAAGGCTGCACTTTAGCAATGACTGCAGGCAGACCAGAATTGAATCAGCTACCGGCTAGCCCATAGGTGGGCTGCACTTAGATTAAAGAAAGGTCAGAATACCATAGCAAGCCTTGTTGTCAAGGAGAGGTGCCTGCGTGAGGAGGATGAGCTGAGACTTGAACTGGCACCAATCACAAGGTGCGGCAATTTCTTTTTAAAACAAATTTGAAGCAGACTTCACAATGTTTTGGCATCACAGGCACAGAGCACAGGCTGGGGTTTGATAGTGCGCTTTTTGGGAAGGAGGGTGATGCCTGTCTTGGGAGCATTGCACCATAACACCTCTCCCCTGTTTGGCCGCCCTTTAGTCCTTCCCGCACCAAAAGTCGGTCGTGTCCCATTTCTTCCCTCCTCCCCACCAACAGGGAAACAAAGGGTGGCAGTCTCTAATGGCTCGAGACCGAGGGAGCTGGGGCTTGGTTTATTACATGCTTAACAGAGCACTGAATTACTGGTGGTTATTGCCTAATTTAACTGCTTTCCTTAAAAGAGAAACATGAGAAAACAAGCATGTGTCATGAAAAAGCCCCTATTCAGACAGGAGCTGACAAGAGAAAAAGCATCCAGGGTTTATGACCGTTTATTACTAGTTTTGCATTCAGGCACCAGCTGAAGTTATAGCAAAGACTGACGCAAAGAAATCCCCACCTCATCCACCACCTCCTTAGGGGGCTTGTCTAGCCCTGGATTTACCACCCGAGGTGAGCACACACTAAGTACTCAAGGCTTTAAACTACACCAACTTAGCATGTGTCAAGGGCTGTATGTCTTGTCTAGACAAAGACTTTCAATGCATTTTAGTTTGCATATCCAAATCTCACATCTTCAATCCCAATGGAGAGAGAATCCCTGAGACAACAGAACATCCCCTCAGAGCCTCTCTGACTGCTGGGGAAGACATGACCTTCAGAAGATGGCACCACCCTTTTCTCTGAAAGACCAGGGTAAAGAAAATAACCCACAGGAGCAGAGACAGTTCTGCAAGCAGAGGCAACATGAAACTTGGGCACACATCTTCCCAATGACCAATAAATAAGGGCTTTAACAGAGAAGCAGGGGGGAGCAGAAGAGCAAACAGGCTTGCTCACTCCCATCTACCTAGTCATCTATTTTTTCATGAAACTTGTGAGGATTTCAAACCTGTAGCCCAAATCAAAACACAGCTAAATTTAGCCCTGAGGTTGAAAAAGTGTTGAGGACAGAATGAAACGGACAAAGCTTAATTTCTTCAGAAACCTAAGGTAAAAAGAGACCACAAAAAAAAAATCTAAAGAAGGTACAGAATGGATGTAGAGCAACACATTATTGTAAAAACAAATATACCTCATTCATCTTGGCAAAAATACAGCCAATTTACCAGAGATCATGTGGATTAAACCATATCCTTTCTATTTGTTAGCTACGTTTAGACCAAAAAAACCCAAAAATAAGCTACAGACAAGCCTAGAGGAAGAAATGCGAAGGATGATGAGTATAGAGTTTAGAGGAAGAGAGACCAGCAGGAGGAATTCACCCACATCAGATGAGTATGAGGGAAGAGAGCAAGGACAAAACAAACCACGGAAAGGGAGAGAAACCTGCCACCACTAAGAAAAAGGGCAAAATTACAAAATTCATTATACAAGAAGAGATTAAAGAATAAGTCAAAGAAGTTTAAGACCTAAGGCACTTCAAAGGTGTTATTTCTAGAAAGAATACTTTTTCTCTCAAGTCTGACAAGTGAACATTGTCTCAAACCAAAAATGTGCCAGCCTTTGCCCACACGGCTCTAACCACAAGCTGCAGAGCCAGGCTGACACTCAGTTTAGTTCCTCTGACTTCAGCAGACAGGGTCTGTTCCTGGAGAGTCAAAGTACTTTTAGCTTTACAAATTTAATCTAAGCTAAACCAATATACATCTCAACTCTGCAGAAGGAGGATTACATCTATCATGCTCTTATTCCACCACACTTTTTTATCTCTTGAATGACACTTACATCTCTTAAATTATGAACATACAGGCGGTCTCATAATCTGTTAAGGTTTGCATTCCTGCTGGCCAAAGACAGCAAAGACGTTCGAAGCATTTCCCTCAAAACATTGAAACCATGAAATCCCATATTTGTTGAAGAGAAGTTTGGCTCGAGTGCTCACAAGACTTCTTGCCGTCACGCCGAACAGTTCCCAAAACGAGGTGGTTTTGCTGATGGCTGTGATTCAGACGCAAGTCCCTAGTCATTTCAGCATGTTGTTTTTATCATCTTTCAAAGCTGGCCATAGTCACTATTAAAAGAAACCCACAGAATCCAACACAGCAGAGGCAAGCTCAATCTCTGCCTTGCAAAGAAACTCAGGACTGAGCACCCTTGCAACAACCCTGTCTGTGTCTTGGGAAGAGCAGCATCTCAAGGTCAGGTTATAAACAGATCTCTCTGGGAAACACTCTGTACTGCTGCTGGGTGCACAATCTGCACAGGAGAAAAAGGAATGGCCTTTGAAGGCAGACAAGCTATTAAAATTTTACTAGGTGAAATGTTTACTGAAATAAATCTAGTCTTTTCCACTCTTGGTTATTATCATAACACATATGGTAACTGACACACAATTAATGGACCCTTAAACCAAGAGTTCTTGCAAGGAAAACACAACCCTAACTTTTCAGTTAACCTTGACAAAAAGCCAGGTTTTGGTGAAGTTCAGCAGCACAAGTGGCTTTGTGATATTCTCCATTTGTTGGGCACCTCTCACTCTCACAAACAAGCACCATCTCCGAGCAGAGGAGGTAAGAAGAGGCACTGCCAAGTCAGCAGCATCCACCACCACTGGCGAAGACGCACAAGAAGTCAAGGCTCAGCAGAAACAGCTACCACCCCAGAGGTACCGTACCACCCACACCCTCTTCATGGGGGTTTCACCTACATGTGCCATTTCACATCACCCAACAGCTGAGAAAACAGCACCCACAAAAAGAATTATTCAAGAAGAAAGAAGAGGATTTAAGATTCTTTCCTTAAGAAGAATCTGCTCTTTTCCTAAGCATAGTAATCCTACTGGGTGGACAGATTTTAGCAGTAACAAAGTACTTTAGTACCCAAGCCTACTGGCTTTGTTTCCAAACTCACAAGCATCTACAAACTACTTTGATGCCATCCTTATAGATTCAAAATGATGTTCACATTCCCTTTTCCCATCTTCTCCTATCTGAGTTACAGAGAAAGATTAAAACCCACACTATGGTGCTACTGGGTCAATAAAGTCTCAAGCACCCCAGCTAGCTTCAAGACCCAGTGCTTTCCGTACAGCTCTGTATTGTGTAAGCCAGCAGGATCCCTCTCCCTGCAGGAATAAAGTAACCAGATACCACCCAAGGTGTTCCATCTGTCTGCCTAATCTTCCCTTCTTTCTGCAATAGGAAATCCTTCTGGTGGGGAGCACAAAATAATTTTCCCATACCCCCCAGTGCAACCACAGCATATGTATACAAAACATACTTCATTACAACAACAGCACACACTGGTTACACACTTTGTTATCAAAGAGCTTAGAGGTGCAAAGCAGCAGCAGATGAGGACACTCCAAAGCCAGCCTTGATCACAGCAAGTAACCAAAGTAGCAGTGTCAATGACAGTGGTTTTGTTGCGCATTTCTCTCATCCTTTCCCAAAGCCGAGCACAAGCACTGCCACAACACATGGTCCATGAGAAGGCATCTCCAAACTCAGCAATTAGCCCAAAAGAAGTCTTCTCAATACCTAATATATCTTTATTCCTGCAGAAGAAACTAGAGCACTCTACCATTACCTCAGAGGAAACCTAAGGAAAGGTAGCATTACTCAGAACTGATTTAGTGCCTCAAGCCATTCAGAAAACCATAAAGCCACTGACATACAAGACAAGCAACTCATTCACAAGGGCTCTTTGATCTTAAATACAAATAAAATTAGGTCAATATTAAAGATTTTCATTCCTTGCCATATAAGATTGCACAATGGCTGAGAAAAGCTTTTCCCATTCCTTCTTTTAACACTCAGGTTATTTAGCAAGTAACATTTCTTTCACATGACTTGAAATATTTTCTCCACATTCACTTGTCATCGCCCCTGAACTTAAACCTTTGGTGAAAATGCACAGGGGGAGCGGCATAGAGTGCTCTCCATAGTCCCCAAGGACAAGTCAGATCAGAGAATTTCAGTGGGTTCCACATGGGGGAAGAGAAGAGCAAAGTGCACCTTTCACAACACTCAGATTAAAAACAAAAAAAAGGAAAAAAAGGGGAAAAAAAGAAAAGAAGATTTTTCATTAGTTTGTTATTCAAAGCGTTCCAGTGATTTTTAAGAGATGAAGAGGAGAAAGCCTGTGCTGTCACTATTAATAGGCTGACATTCTTTCTTCCCCCACAAGACCACACCAGAAACACAGGCGAAGGCGACAAGTTAAGGGAGCCTGGAGTCATGCCAGCTCTCCCAAATCCCAGCTCTGCAGCACAGGGACTCCAAACAGACCTCAGGACAAGCCCATCGGGTGCAAGGTAGGGCACATGTGTTCAAAAGGCCTGATGTGAAATCAGGGAGATCTTTCACATCCCAGACTCCCCCATAGCTCTCAATGATGCGCCTTTTGTTCCTTCTCCTGCAACAGTACATCATTAACTTCATCTGCTGAAATAGCAGCAGGCGACAGGATAATCTAAGGGTATAGCATCACCTTGCATTTTTGATTCAACATGCTTTGCTGTGTTAGGGTACCTTTAAAATTTTATTTATTTGCTTCTTAAATCAACCTAGAGCTCTCATACGCAGCAGAAGGCCCCTGAAGCTATCACTGCATTGTGATATCTGCTCATAAACGTCAATATGCCAATTTTAAAGGTATTAAAGCTGCTGTTTAGTCATGGTAAAATAACTGAATACCTTCCTCACCTCCGTTACAGACAGCAATACAGTTAAATGTCAGCAATTCAGTTCAGGCCCTTCTGCAAGTCATTTAAGCAGAAACCTCACCAACTGCAGGACAGCACATAACAATTCCACCACAAATACAAGTAAAACAAGCAGGGGTACCATGAGACTCACTCTGGGAGATCCACCCACCCAGTCACCCAAGGACTTTTAGACCCTTTCTCTAGGCAATTCTTAAGAGACCACAGGGTGAGCATGCAGAGTTTTCCCTCACTTTGGCTTGGGTAAGCATGAAAACTGATCCCAGCCAGCTCTAAGGGAAAAGAAGGGATGCCTTCAGATTAAAGCACGTAACTACTCTGTGTTCAGAGGTTTGGACTGTACCTCTGTCACATATTTCCTGGGTGGCTGGGAATAAATTACATCAGTTCCCCACTGTACTTCCCTCCCACCTCCTCACCCTGAAGTAAAGCACAATGGATAACTTGGGTATCAGAGAAGCACATGAGAGTTCCACTTCCTTCTGTGTTTATACAGGAGATTACTGTGCAACTGCAAGTTCAGTTTAACAAATCACATGGAATTTGAAACTTCAAGTACTTCAGGAAGGTTTGCTGTAGCTGCTGAAGAAACATCCAGGATATTGTCTCAAAAAAACCCAAGTGTTAATTAGAGAAAAGGTACTTGGATTTACAACAGGTTGAGATTTAAGCACAAGATTCACAACCAGACTGAATTCTACTAGCTGAGCTTACAGATAGGAAAAAGCAATGCAACAACACAGGTGGGAAAAATAAATTTAAAAAAAAACAAGTGGTTTTGATGGGGAAGGATACCTTGCAGAGAAGTATACAGTTGAAAAAAAACAGTTTGAATGTCAGGCACTTAATTACAACCCCTATCAATATCATCAAAAAAGTACCTCTGTAATTCTCACCTGAAAGACAGTAACCTAGATTAAAGGCATTCTCTATAGATGTGTCATTTAGAGAACAGGAAAGACCCCAGCGCTTACTGCTGAGGCACAGAGAGGAGACACAAGGCGCTGACTGCTTTTCACACTGATAGGTTTATTTCTGCAAAACTTCTGAGGGATCTGATCGAGAAAAACTGTCTCATATAAGTTCCCATACTTCATGTAAGAGCGAAGAGAATCCTAATGGAGAGCAAGCACATTCACCTCTTGGTACATGCAAAAGCAGGTCACTTACTTATGACATTTTTTTTGAGAAAATGGATGTTTCCCTGCCATGATGGGCAAGTGGGGTTTTACATGTCACTCACTTTCATACATCCACTTACAAAGGCATCTTCACTCCTACTAAATATCCCACAAAGAACATGGGCTGAGGGAGGACTACATGATACAGAGTGGGCTCAACCTGTCCAATCTTAGACATTCAGGAGCCATAAAACTGAGACATTCACCTGAAGTTCCCATTTTAACTAACAGACAAGGACTCAGGTAAAGAGCAATTTATCTCATCCTATGGTAGTTCTCTCCAGAGGCCATTCCCCTGTCCTATTTCTCTCCACTGAGTCCAAGAGCACACAGCTCAGATTAGACAGCAAAAGGACAGTAAGCAGCCCACCTACTTCAGCACCTTCAAAAGTACCAGCCAAGCCCACTGCACAGAAATAAGCTGTAAATTACTGAGCCTCTGCATCTATTAGCAGCTCTCACTACAAAACGCATTTTTCACCCATCAGGCACCATAACAAAACCAGACATAAACAGCACTATCAGTTTTTTGGGAAGCACAAGAGAAATTTAATAAAGGCTTCCAGTCAGCAAATACCTCATCATTATTTGCAAACTCTGCTGCACCAGTTACCCCAAGAACTATTTTGATTATTGCAGTAGCACATGGCAGTAGATTATAGCTAAGGGCTCACCAGCATTTTGATCTTTATGTACCCCTATCTGTAAGGGTTTGTAACTCAGCTACAAGTATTCTCTCTTGAAAACAACCTTGTAAGATGGGTGTCGCTGTGCTTCCTTTTAGGTTTTCTACCGATTTTCCCTTGGAAATCACAAAAATAAAGAAAAATATTGAATCAAAATAATTTTGGGGGGTCCCTGACTCTAAGATACATAAACCCAAGCAGGGCATAGTACACTTTATGATAACACATTAGAACCCAGAGGCCTTAAGCTTTTCTTTTCTGTGTTTGAAAACAAAACCCAATACCATTAGACAGCTCTAAGTTTAGGGAGCAAGTTTGGAGACAGGTTTATTTTGTTTTGAGCTTACAGTTTAAATTAGAATCATGAACTCTTACCCACTGTCATCCCCTACAGCTACTCTCATAAAATCCTGGGAAGAAGCTCTCGAAACTTAACTAAAATTGACTGTTGTGTTTTTAAGACTTCAAGTAATTTTTAACAGTGCCAAATGCAAAACTCACAAGGTGCATCAGCTTTGAGGTAAACCAGCAGGAGTAAACGATTGCCTTGGTAGTCCTCAGGAAGTTAATAAAACAGATTTAATGCAACTGATTATTTTGAGCTACTGCCATTCTTTTACCTACCTAAGTAACACCCTCCCATTTCATCTCTGTCCTCTGGTGAAGTTGCCCAGTGCAGGAACTACAGCCAGCAAGTCCATACCATGGACTGGTACAACAGATTAGATGGTAACCCAAATATTTACACATAAAACCGGCACAACTTTCAGAGCCCTAAAATATCCAGTGATGCTAAGGGGAACTCCATGGACAGATGTACAGAGGAAAAAAAAGCCATTTTTGGGGATAATCCATCACAGAGTGAGAAGCCAAAGACGAAGCAGAAGGGTGTCATGGACAGACATGTGGACCTGCATTTCCATGTGCAGAGCAGCACTAGAAGGAAAACCTTTGGAGGCACCTACAGAGTGGAGCTGCACCATGCCTCCAAAGATGCAAATCTACGGTGTCCAGAGGGATCTTTTAGGACTTTCTTGGCCAGGGTGGTGAGAAGAGCACTAAGCAAGTGGACCTTGCCAGCAGCCCCATAACCAGAGAGTTATTGGGGTGCTCAAGGCACACAGGGGCAGGGGAGGAAGCAGACAAACATCTGTGGCACACCACCAACAGCCCCAGCAGCCACATCCTGACCCCAGCCCACAGCAGACCTTCTCCAGGGGTAGTGCTACCCTGCTCCAGGAATTGAGTGGCTACAGCTCATGTGGCTCGTCCAGCCACAGGTACAAACCCATGAGTCACTGCAATCCCTGCATGGAGAGCAACTGTTATCAACGCGCCATGGGACAGCTCCAAAGGGAGGTGACAGAGACATACCAGATAAGCACTACAATACCAGTATAACTGCATCCATGTTAGGAGTTTTACCACGTTAGCTGTTTTATTGCTAGACGGGCCAATCAGGACCTGTTGGCACTTGCAGTGTCCTGTTTGTACAGTGATAATGACAGCCACAGTGCCAGAGCAACTTGGGGAGGAGCAGCTCTGGTGGGAAAGAAGCATTTTGCCAGGAGTGTTAAACAGTCTCCCCCAAAAGACACCCTTTATTCTGGCACATGGACACAACATGGCTAGGTGGGCTAAGGGAGGTCTCCTCAGCCTGGGCCATGCTGAAATCAGCACAAAAACCTGTGTCAATGAACATTCCCCTGGTGTGCATAAGCCCAAAACCTGGCTGGTTAGTGAACTGCCATGGCTAAAAGCTAATCTCTTTCATAATATATATCTTTTTAATACAAATTATGTATGCTAATATGTTTCTACTAACAACTAAGGTGTCCCTTACTTTTTCTTATAGTAAGCCATTCCCTGACTCCACACTACTTTTTGTTTCCCACAACTAGAGAACTTGAACAGTCCTCTATTTCATTTTCAACATTCAAGTTAGATTCTCCATCTTCTCATTTCCTCTTCAAATTCACCTTCAGTAGACTACTTCTCTCTGAACTGTCCCACTATCTCTTCCTAACTCCAAATCTTCCCACAGATTTCATCCTTCACTTGCAACTATGATGCAAGGTCAAGCAGGAGAACCTTTGGGAGATGTCAACACCCTTCATGCCCACACAGTTAAGCTGCACAGGACATTAGAGATAGGACTTAGCTGCACTAATTTCTAAGTAAAGTGGAGAGAAGCCTACTCCATCCATACCTCTACCTGATCCTTATGTGCCCCAAAAGTGCAAATCCTCTGAAAGGGTAAGCATCTCCACTCCCCAGTCTCTGTGATTTCATCCTTCTCTAGTGATCCTTTTCACAGATTTCCCAATCATGAGCAAATTAAAACAAACACCACTGAGGTCAAATTGTAATTATTCATTACACACAGAAAAGCAGATTTCACTCTGCTGCAGGACAGCAAAGCCTGGGAGAACAGGGGAGCACTTTGCAGGCAATACTACCAAGTCTCCAGTCGGTCTTTGCTTCCCTTTCAGAAAGCTGCTCTGTCCTTTTTCTAACACTGAAATAGATACGACTCAAGTTAGGGCTATAGGGCCTCGTGGCCACCTTGGAGGAGACACATCAAGCCTTACTCAGGACATGACAGGGAACCAGGAATGAGGCTTAGGTGCAGGTGTCATGAGCTTCACAACAGCGTATTGGCCATTCAGCCGCACTCCAGTTTGTGATCTGTCTCATTTTTCGTGCCTCTGTGAAAGTGTTTCACAATGCATCCAAGGCAGAAAATACACTTTGGAAAAAATACTGAGATGCAATGTCAAAATCCCCAAGCCCTCTACAATCAAAGCTACCTCAAGGTTCCCAAGAGGTATGTACTGCTGTGGGTTTTTTCCTCCTTCTTCCCATAGTTGTCTGACTTTAGAGCCAAAAGTATCTTTTTCTTCAGCCTCTGCTAACCTGAGAAGTAATCAGGGACCCATAATGTTACAAACATGAAGTATTTAATAAGAGAACTCTTGTGCAAAGCTACACCCTTCCAAATCCACCTCTCGTTCAAGCAAGCTGCATTCTTTCCACCACTTTCTGTGGGCTGAGACCTAAAATAACGATGCAGATAAGGATCTTATTGTAACTTTCGACTACAGTCAAGCTCACATCGTGCAAGTCAATGCTATTGAGCTTAAATATCAACGTCATCCAAAGCCTGGCGGAGCCAGAGTGTACAGTCAGAAATGTAAAATGGAAAAAACAAAAATACCACTTTCCTCCAATGAAAACAGATCTCAGGAAGGTAGGTATACAACATACCGACCTAAAATCACTCTTGCAAAGGAACATACCACTTGAAAAGATGACTAGAACATAATGTGTATATACAAACATACGCTAGACCACATAAGAACAGTTAGCTAGCATTCTAGTCCAAAAATTTATACTAAAAAATGTATATGCTGAAGGCAAGGAAATGCAAAGGGTGAGCACCTCTTGCTATGCTGGATTGCCTTTGGGGACATTCTCTACATCATTCCCTAGGGTGGGAGATGTAGACCTGCCATCATCACAGAGACCAAAAAGAGGATTTCTGCACACTATCAAGCCAAGGCTCTGGTGCCTGGAAGTTGACACCAAACTACATGACACTACTAGGAGAGAGCAAAAATAAAGTAAGGAATAGAAGGTGTACATTCCTGGTTTGCTCCACTTCTTTCTTCAGTATCCCAAAACTACTAAAAACCTCTACTCCAGGCCTTACAGAAAAAGCTCACCTTCCATTCTGGTGTGTGATGAAGAGATCTTGATGGGGGAAACTATCCACCTACAAAAGCCCAGGGAAATGACCCCTACCATTGCCAAAGGGGAGCGAGCTCACACATGCAAAAAGCAAGAAGAAAGTATGAGATGATTTCAACTGAAATTTTATCCACACGAGTTGGAATATCTTCCTATAGAAAGCTGAAAAAAATTCCTAGGAGTCAGCACAGTACTCTGAGCTGGCTCTTGTTACATCCATCACCTCAAAGCCCTGCACACAAGCAAGTCCCAGAGTGCTGGGTGCTTTTCTAATTAGTTCAGAATAAGGAGTCCCTGCCCCAGGAGCTTGCAAAACCCTCACATTTTGCAAGCAGACAGATGGGCTGGGGGAGGAAGAACAAGAGGGACATGTGGTTACCCACAACTGGCACATTGTTTTCTTTTCTCTTTTTCTTTTTTTTTTTTTAATAAAAATAAATATCAGTAATCCTCACTGGCCACCTGCCTAGCTTTTGTATATTTAATTAAGAAGGATTTGGGTGATGCAGAACTGGTCAAAAGTTCAGGCAATTTAGGGGCAGACAGGAGAGTAAGCCTCTAGCTGCAGGACCCAAAAAAAATGCCAATATTCCAGCTGCTGCCTGGTCCTTCATGATTTCTTCAACAGCAAGGTCTCACTTTGCAACACAATCCACAAAAAATCAGAGGAGGAAGGGAAAAAGTGCAATTCATACTCAGGAGAGATGGTCTGGACCAGTTCCTGAAAGCCAGTGACCTCACTGATCCCCAGCACAGTTTGTCTTTATAGTGATAAGACTGGAATTGTATTCATGTTTAACAAAATCATTTGAATCCACAATGATGTCCCTTTAGCAGTGAGAGAAACAAAAGGGAGTGGGAGGGGAAAAAAACACCCTTAACTGAGTTACTAGAGAATATCAAGAACTGTCCTATCTTCCCACCCCCCCAACACAGTCACCTTGTAAGACAGAAAGTCCATTAAGACAAAAATAGAGTATCCTTAGCATGGGAAAACATTTAGCCAAGTTTTAATTTACTTTCAAATCAGCATTTAAACGATCACATCTTACATCACTTCATTTTACAAGCCAGCAGTTAGACAATACACATCATTTACATGCAGTTTTGGAAGGCTGAAACACAGATCAACAAAAGAAGCCTTCACTATGAATTAACTATTACAAGGCTCTTAGAAAGTCACTCCAGTCTGCGTTAAGGGCAATTAGGAATACCATCTCTAATTCTCATCTTTATGGTCCACTCCTGTCACACAGAACTCCCACAAATACATCTTTTCACCCAAGTCATTGCTGCCACGACAGAATTATGATGTCTATCTGTGAGTTGTAACAGCACATTCACAACGGCTATTATAAAGTGTTAGACATCTTTAAAAACACAGACACACAAGAAAAGAGAAAGTGACAGAGCAAGTTAACATAGTTCAGTCTTAATAGCAAAATTATGAAGATTTATGCCCCTATGAATGATCAGATGATAGAGGTTTTAAAATTTCAAAAGTATTAACCAACTGCCTTTAGCTCACTGGTAATTTCTCCATTAAAAAAACCAAAACATCAAAAACCAGAAGGGAAGCAAATACCAAGTTCAAACCTTATCTTGAGACAAATTTCAGGAGCGTTTTTATTTGGTGCAAGCCAAACTTCGTATTGAGCTTACTGTTGGATGTGAAAAACTAAAACCTAACCGCAGCAATGCTAAAAATGCTTCCCCCACTACTTGCAAAAGATCAAAAAAGCCCTTAAGGCAGCCGATCACTTGGTGAGCCGGCTGCAAGTCACAGTGACAGCGGAGCGGGCCCGGGCTCACTCAGGCGGGAAGCAGAGGGGCAGCCCGTGGCGCTCCACCCGTGCCCCGTCCGACAGCGGCAGCCCCGGCAGCAGCAGCCCTGGCAGCGGCGCGGCAGGCAGCGCTCCGCTCGCTGGCACGGCCGGGGCACGGCGGCGCTGGCACGGCAGGCGGGGAGGCCCGGGGCTGCCCGCCCGCCGAGGGCACAGGCGCGGCCGGGCCGGCCCGCACACGCCGCTCGGCTGCCGGCAGCTGATACCGACCTACCCAGGGGAAATTTCTCACTGCCAACTCTGGCACTGGAGCGGGGCTCCCTAGAAGTGTTAAAACGACCGACCCGGGGGGTTCTGCGGCAGGCCCTGCCCGCCCCGGCTCGGGGGGAAACGCTGCCGGCTCTACTTGGCAGCGTTTAACCCTGGGCTTTCTCACTCATCTGAGAGGTGCAACTTCCACGCCGCCGTTCTCGGGTTTCGAACCAACTACGACAGGGAAAACAACTCTCATTCCCCAGGATTTCCGAGAAGCAGTAGAGGAGCTCTGCTTGGCCTCCGGACAAATGAGCCCATCCCCACTGCCTCCTTTGGCTTCCCCAAAACACTCCTTTCTTTTAGCTACCCAGCGCCGGGGAACCTTTTTTTTTTTTTTTTTTTTTTAACCCATCAATGAACCACTGTGTAACAAGCTGCTCTTGACACACAAGGCTCCTTCACACAGGAGAGGTGTAAGCAAGGTTATGAAGATGAAAGTAATATAAACTCTTCAGAATCAATGTTTGGGTTGGAAGGGATACTAAAGATCATCTAGTTCCAATCCCTTTGTCATAGGCAGAGACACTTTTCACTAGACCAGGCTGCACAAAGCTCCATCCAACCCGGCCTTGAACACTTGCAGGGATGGGGTTCCATAAGTTCTGTGGGCAACTTGTCCCTGTGCCTGACCACCCTCACAGGAAAGGATTTCTTCCCAATATCTCTCCGTTTAAAGCCATTACCCCAATTCAAGCACAGCAGCACAAAACTTAGTATTTTTAACACCTCACCACTGAGGTCCCAGGCCCACAGTAATAATCCACCTAAGTCAACCGATTTAATGCATAAAATCCGGGAGTAACTCCACTTGCATTTCGGTGCCAAACATCCAAGGGCTGCCCTCACATTTCATACATGTATAAACATCTATACACCGACACATAGCTAAATAAATAGCTAAGGTAGAACTAGCTACAGAAATATTGCTAGACAAATAGATGAGCTATTTCCAGCTAGCTCAGCTAAGGCAAAAAGAAAAACAGGACTATTTTGTGCTTTTCAACAGGTTGGCACAGTCCCCTTCCCACCAGTGCTGGAAAGCAGACTGCCCAGGAAGGCAAACGACCTTCGGCATCATCGGCGGGATGTATGAGCTAGACAAAGAGATAACGTCATGCCCTCTCCCGCTCCCTCCGTGTCCTCCCCGCAGTGGCAGGTAGCCAGCCAATCCCGCTCCCGGGTGACATCATCGCTGATGCCTGTACACGAATGTGGAAGTACATCAAACTACATCTCGGAGCTCGGCTCCTCAAAAGCAACCCACACCCCACCCCCCAGCCCCTTGGGATGACAGACCGCTTAAAAGAGAAATAAAACCATCCAGGAAGAGGGATTTCCAGAAGTGCTTGCTGGGTAGGAGGAAAGTGGAAGGCAACAAGCAAACACAGCAAACGTATTTTTGCTTGGTTTTTCCCTTGGTTATGCAGTTCCTATGAAAGCCCTCAAAACATACATACACACACAGTTTCATCTTTGAGTGTCCCTGGAGCATTTTTCCTAGCAAAAATAGTGGACAAGAAAAGTTAAATACTATTGCAACAACTTTTTTGCATATATATATAACGCCATTACTTTAAAAAGAAAGATGTTTATCACAACAAGGAAGTTTTTTGTTTGGTATTATCTGTTTGCATACAGCCCTGTTAGGTGTCCACATTTTCAGTGTATATACACAAATGTGGACAAATGCCTAAGAAGAAGCAGTGCCAACCCAAACTTAAATGCCTGTCAATCCATTACTGCCTAGCAGGTTCTATAGCAAGCAAGAAGACTGCCTGTTGCTCACCGTTATCACAGTGAAACTGATGCCCTTACACATCAGGTGTTCGTTGAAGTCTTCCAAGACAATAAATGCATGTGCTCGGTTTCATTTCTAATGCTAGCTATTCTGGGAGAGCTCTACCTTACTTAAGGAAAATGAAATTTAAAATTTCTAGTCAAGACTGTTAAACCAAGGAGAACTTTGCTCATTAACTCAAAAGCATTAACAAGTATGCTGAGAAACAATGCAGTAAACTGCAATAATTAACAGGAGAGTTTCAAGTCACACATTCACACCCTATTAATTTTTTTTTAATAAGGGTTCAGATGATGCAAGCTCTGGGAGCAAATGGATTACGGAAAAAATTAACTTGTGTCCTTTCAAATGGCAGGAAAAAAATGGCAGAAAAAATTAAATGGTCAAGGTTGTGTCGAAGTGCAGCTTTTTACTCATCTTCCCCCTCTCCTGTGGCCTTTTGAGCCACATCCTTTTTTCCAGCCTTATGCCAGAAGCAGCAGGCTGGCTGGCTGTTCCCCCTCAAGTCTTAAAATGCAACTTGAATCCTGTGCAGGCAGACTAATTCTCCATCGGGAAGGCTGAGGTTCACGCCCTCAAAACAAACTGACATGTGTTTCATTTGCAGAAGAGGCACCAAGGCACTTCATTTAGTTACAGGAGCTGCAAACAGCAGTATCTTGCCATCAGGGAAACTCAATTACACTCCCTTGTTTATAAGCAAAAATAAAAACAAAACAAAAAAACAACAACAAAAACCAACCAAAAAACTAAACAAGCAGCTAAGCATCTTCAGTTACTTTCAGTTCTCTCTTTAAATGCATCTTGCATTTCTACAGTTTAAGGCTAGAGCCTTCAGTCTTCACCCAAGTATTAAGTCTGTGCGAATAATTAGTCATCCTGGTAGCTAGCACTCACTGCAAAGTCATGCAATCTCAAGATTTGTTTGTTCCACTGACTGCACACTAAAGGGGAAAATAGAAAAAAAAAAAAAGTAGGCTAGTTTCACACCCACATGGGCACTCTCCGATTTCTATTTTTTAAAGTCATGCACTTGTCAAACAGGTTATTCTGGGAATTCTGATTTTCTCAAAATAAGCTTCTCTGCTTCGGTCACTTATTATTGTCACTCTGCAGCCCCCAACACTGCACAGCCCAGTGAGATCGGATGCACTCAGCCTCAGCTCCACAGCTTCCACACTCAGAAGGTTTTCCAACAAGGAAACTGGGTGACAATTATAATCAAGGCCAATGTCTTTGTCTAAAGTCACTGCAGCAGCAGCAACTTCCATAAGGATTTCCAGCAACAAAGCTGAATAAGGCTGTGGATGTGTTCGTATAACCCAACCAGACTCTGACAGCGTCCACTTGGTTTGGTCAGTTCTCTGGAGGGAGCAAGGAGAGAAATAAGGAAAAAAAAAGGGGCATTTCATTATTTCAGGATGGGTATTTGGGAGAGTAATTTGTACCCATCTGAAAAAGCAGAGGCCGAGAGGCTGACAAACTTGACAAGGCCAGCAACAATGACAAGGGCAACACTTCTACCACCTCTCACTGCTCCGGCTGCCAGCGCGGGTGGCTCGCCGTCAGCCGTGTGCTCACCCCCGCAAGCACCGGGTACCCTCTGGAAAACGGCAACAATAAAAGGAGAAGAAATTCTCACACAAACCTTGTAGACTTGCCCGTACGTGCCATTGCCAACCACTTCCACCAGTTCAAAAATCCCAGCGGGGTCCTAGGGGGAGGAAGGGGCAGAGGGGGCGGGGGAGGAAGGGGGAGAAGAAAAGCGGGGTTACATTTTCGTCGGGCGATGGCTGCTGGCAGAGCCCAGCCAGAGAACCCGGCTGCTGGCGGCGTGCAGCTGTTGCGCCCTGTTTTTCCACGCACATGCCAATACATGCAAACAAAGGAAAAGCAGCCCAGGGCCGCGGTCCCCCCGCCCGCCCCCGCGGGAGGGCTCCCCCCACGCGGCCGCGGCCCCCCGCGCCCCGGCACCGGCCCCGGGCCCGGCCGCTCCCACCCCGCCGGCCCCGCAGCCCCGGCAAGGGGCGCGCCGGCCCCGGGGGGCCCCCGCCCCGGCCCCCGGCACCGGCACTTACCCGCAGGGAGGAAAGGTCGATATCCACCAGACTTTTTGCAGGAGAATCGTTCGCCATTTTCCCGTCTCTTCTTTTTTTTTTTTTTTTTTTCCCCCTTTAATTTTTTTTTTCTTCTCTGTTAAATAATAGCGAGGCCGCTCCCCCCTCCCTGGAGCAGCTGTGAATTGCGCGGAGCTCCGCTTCTCTCCTCCCTTCCGCCCTTCCCTTCTTCACTCCAGCCCCGCCGGGTTGAAACTCTTCAGCATTGGGAGGGGTTGGCGGGGGGGATGATGGATAGACAGATAGATAGATGGATGGTGGGAGGAGGAGGACGGGGGAGAGGGAGGTGAAGGAAGGGAAGCAGGAAGGAGAAGGGGTGCTGCGGTTTGTCCGTCCGTCCGTCTCCCCGCGCTGCAGTGCGGGGCTGGATCCCCCGGAGGATCCCGGCCGGCCGGTCGGTGGGTGAGCGGGTGAGTCGCTGGGTGCCCGCGCGTCCCCGGCGGCAGCGGGCTCACACCATGTCGCGGCGGCGGCGGCAGGAGCGGTGCCGGTGCCGGCAGCCTCTGGCAGCCTCACGATGCGCCCCGCACCCGGGCATGGCACGGCACGACTCGGCCCGGCCGGCGGCGCTCACGCCGGGAGCCGGCAGTGGCAGCCGCGGCCCCGCTCTCGCATGGGGGGGCGGCTCACGCCCAGCGCCGCGGCGGAGCCCCCGCCGCCTCCGAGCCCTTCCCGCGGCGCTGCCCTCGCGTCCAACGGCGCCGGGCACCGGCGGGCAGGGGCTGCGCGTCCCGGCGGCGGCGGGGCAGGGGCGCGGGGCTGGAGCGGGGTGCTGCGAGCCAGACAAAGATAGCCAGGGAGGAGGAGGAGGAGGAGGAGGAGAAGGAGGAGGAGAAAATATACTGCGAGCGGAGAGAGAGAGAAAACAGCTCCCCCTTCCCTTCTCCAACAGGAAAAACCGGCGGAAACGCGCCCGCACCAGAGCACTGCTGGGTAAACTCGCGGGGAGAGAGAAAAAGAGAGAAGGGAGGGAGGGAGCGAGAGCGGGCGGGGAGAGAACCGGCCGCGCAGCCTGCTCGCCCTGCCACCCAACAATAGCCCCGCGGGGCGGGGGCGGCCGAGGGCGGCCCTTGCCCGCCGCCAGCGGCGCTGGCCCCGCCGGCCGGAGCCCCACGCGTGTCCGCGGCAGGGCCGTGGGGCCACCCCACCGCCGGCTGCAGGGAGCAGCCCACGCTGCCGCTGCCCCGCGCCAGGGCGAGAACGGGGCCCTGCGCCCCCGCCTCACCTCTGCGGGACGGCGCGGTCAGTGGTGGTCTGCCACGGCTGGTATTCACAGTGGGGTGGGGAGATTTTCTCTTTCCATGCCCGGTGAGATGACCCGCAAAATGTCACGGTTTCTCCCCTCCCCGAGACCCCAAGCCCACAGGAAAAACATTCGTGTCCCATGAAGAGATCACTACACAAAGTAAATCCTAGCCCAAAGAATCAGACCCATCTGTCACTATATTTTAACACATCATTTATTGACAGGGCTGTCTCAGGCCCCCTTCCCGCCCAGAAGAATCCTCCAGCAGAATTTGATTTGTGGAATAATCGCATTGACCTCACTTGAGCAAGACACATCAGGCAGTTGCACACAGGTGTAAACCTTGGCAGGATTTGTTTCTCATTGAAGTTCTTTATCACACTGATACGGCAAAAATGTTACCTGCTTGCAAGAGGTCGAGTTATGTTTCCTGTGGGAACCAGGGTTTTCCTCTCTCTTCTAATTTAACCACAAAATTACATATACATAGCTATAAGTATCACAGAAGCATACTTTTGAAACAAAGCAAACCTGTTGAGCAGAAAGTATAAGGATAAATTACCATAGCAGTTTAATGGCATACTTCATTTTCACTTTAAGTGTAGATACAAAGAAAGGAAACTCCAGCCTAAACCAGGAAACTGTTTTTTCTCTGTACAGGAGCCTAGAGTTGGAAAAAGGCAAATAATTTCAAATGGATTTGGTACTGTATCTGCATGCACAGGAGTAAGGTCAAGTCTAAAGATGCAGTAGGTTTTGAAAAGTGTATTTCCACAAAGATTTATTATCATCAGCCTGGTTTGCATTACATGGCTTATTTAACTCAGCCTTTTTGTGTGTAAGAGAAGCCTTGGTAGGTCAGATCCATTGCCCGTCTGCCCCGGCATCCATCTCCAGATGTAGCCAGAAGTAAATGGTGAGAGAAGATCACAGGGATTCTTTAACCATCTAGTAATACTTCCCTGGGGTATCACACCAGCTCTCTACAGCTCAGGGAGTTCTTTAGCAGTATTTGGTATCACTACATTTCATATTTTTGATGATTTTTCCCTTCCATTAGATTGCCTGTTTACTTTGTGGATTCATGCATGTTTCTGGTTCTTACAGTGTGCTCTGACAGGGAGTTCCAAAGTTGAATTAGCATGTTAAGTGGAGACCACCTTTGTTCATTGGCTTTGAACCAACATGTGCTACATTGGAAAAAAAGAACAAAAACTGCTGGCTCTTATTTTGGAAGAGGTACCAATCATTTCCTATTCATTTTCTTCATTATATTAATTTTTTAATAGACTTCTGGTGTGTTTCCCTTCAGTTTTTGCTAGCTAGCAAATTCTGGTCTTTTTAGTGATACCATGAATGGAAGTGATTCCATGTTTGCCTTTCATTGAGCCATTTCTGCTTCTAATGACTTCTTTTTTAAGATGGGTAAGTGAATTTCCATGTCATGTTCATGATGTGTTCCCCATGCAGCAGCGTAGTGATGTCCTGGTTTCTTGTCCTCTCCTGATCCTTCCTTTCTTCACTGTTGTTGATTATGAATATGACATTTCTGTGAAACATGTCTATTATAACTCCAGAATCCCCTTGTTTAATGTTAATATTACCTCAGAGATTGTTGCTGTGTGTTCCTGGGTGGTGAAAATTTTTCAAGCCCAAAGTCTGAACCGCGAGTTTTCCAAACTCAGTATATAACAGCTTTCTTGTGCCCCTGGAAAGTACAGCCCAAGTTATAGAGCTACAGATCTGAGCCCAAATACACATTTTCACTGTTAACATTTTCACCAATACACATCATTTCACCATAGCTCTGATGTGGCTCCACCATAGTGTCCCCTCTCTGCTTTGAGCTTGTGTTTTATTACAGTGAGTTCAGTTCTTTGGTGTGTTTTAGTATTATAATAAAGGCTGCTAAAGAAGCAAAAATGCCAGCAACAAGATTGTGAATCCTTGAACAGTAACGCATCCCCTAACTTTAGAGAAAAAATAGTTCTCATAAAGCAGTAAATGCCACAAGAGAATTTCCTGCTAGTTCCCAGGGTGAAGCACCACAACGCCTCACCTTCCTTTTCCTTCCTACACAGGCAGAAGGATGAAAGGCTTGCATTCTTGAGGAAGAAGCCTCTCTGGCTGTGGCCAAAACCGCTCTGTTCACATGTTCATCATGCTCTTCACCACCTCAGCGTACTTACCCAGTTTGGAAAGTCTAAAGGTTAAAAGACCAAACCTAAAACCACGGGAAAGAAGATGAGCAGTCTGTTTTAACACTTCCTCATAGTAAAACCAGCAATCTTGAAGGAGGTGGAGTGAGACAGCCGTCAAAAATCATCATGATGATAAAATGCAAGGAAAGGAAATTTCACTCCTGTGGATAGTCACCCCACCGAGCACACACAGTGTTTTTAATGACAAAATTAAGTAGAAGCATCAAAAAATCTCAGTCAGGTCCATCCATCTGGGAACAAAGCAGGAGAAAGCTGGAGGCCTATGTACTGCTTTCCATCGCCCTCAGACACAGATGCACCCATTCCTGCTCGCTGTGCTCATAGCAGTGAAGGGAACAGAGGAGCTGTATCTCCCTGAGCAGTTTCAGCCTCCCTGAAAGAGGGGTCCTGAGCCTCCCTTTCTCTGGCCGCTTATTCCTGTTGAATGGCACCTCATCCCTTGTGTCAGCATGAGCATTCCTACAGCTGTGCAGTGAGCCAGGACTCATAGCAAAGCTAGCCCACGAAGGGAAAAGAACTTTTAGTGTTACTATTGATCAGTTCCCTGAGCTGGTTCATCATATGCCTCCTTGAGCGGCTGTGTTAACAGATGGGGGGTGGGCAGAAATTAAGTGGTGGGCAGGAAGTGTAACCATAGCATTGCCTCTTGGTTGTGGCTGTGGCTTAAGCCAGTTTCAACTCTCAGTGGACCCATAGGGGTAGAACTAGAGAAACTTCCTTCCTTACTGGAAGAGACACTGTGGGAGTAATGGGAACCCAACATTTATGTTGTAGCCACAAAAGAAATTCCTTGCCCTCTGGTTTTTTTCCAGTTCTTTGAAATTGTCTTTGTTCTATTATTTTCCACTTTTAATGTGCCAGGGCTCTAATCACTGACCAGAGATGTAGAGGTCATCAACTGCACTAACTTTTTATGAGCTTAATCATCAACAGTATTCAAGGAGATGAGTAAAGAGACAGGAAGTTCTGAATTTTCATTTTGTTCTATTACTGATTCATCCCATAGCCTTGGGGCATTTCATTTCCTGCTTCCACTCCCGTTCTCTGTGTGGAAAATGGGAGCGATTTTGACCTCCTTGATAGTGTAAAGTGTTAGACATGTGCCCCATCATACTCTAGGGAAATGGTTCTCTCTTTGGCTGAAAAAGTCCCCGAGGGAGGCTCAAGCTAGGGTGACAAGTAACAGAGGACAGAGTAGTGAGTGAGTCTGAGTGAGGCTTTGCATAGTCCAGCTCTCCTGCTACAAGTGGGATCCCAGGACCAGAGGGAGGTTGGGAAACTTTAAAGATTGCCTGTTCTCATGCTATGTATTACAACACATACTGGGAGCAGATCAATTACAGAAGGATGCCACACAATCAGCCTCCCTCCAGCTTACGCTCCTCTCCTCCTCTGCTGTTTCCACCACCACTATCTCACACCTCCATGTGAGAGCTGCTCTGCGTGATCACTGCCGGCACACCCAGGTTCTTTCATGCTGCATCTGAATGTCATATGGGATGGACATGTTCCTGCAGCTCTGGTTGCCCAGTTGCACACACTCTGCTGCTGGTGACATCCTGCTGCTTCCCACTCCTCAGGATACTGGACTGCCTCCTAGACTGAAGGGTTTCCCTCATTGCAGCATGCAGCTAAGGCTCAGGCACATAGCTGGTCCCAAGTTTGGGGAAGCATATGTAGATGTTGATTTAGGTGACATGAAGTTGCACAGGGCCAAAAAGGAGCAGCTTTCCACCAGCTGTACTCTTTGAGGCCATCGCTGCCTACCCTGGCTGGCTTTCTCTGTAAGCATTTCAGGGACTGGATTGAAAGGATTCCTGAAACACAGAGGCTGCCTAAATATAGCAATCCTGCTAGCGCAGGAAGAGTGGCAAAGCGAGTCAGAGCCCTTTCCACAGCTGCTCGGTACCATGCGGGAAGGCACACTACTGTCAGCACTGTCAGCACTCTGGAGGTGCCCACCTTTCCCTGTCCCCTGCCAGGCTCCACATCTGTGCTGTTTTTTCAGCTGTGCTAGTACAGCTCTCCTGTATTGTGGCCAGGTAGCTAGGCTGATCTTAGCAAAAAAGAATACACCATCTTTATTTTTTTGCAAGCTTAGCTTTACCTCTTATTAACACCCTGCTTTAAATGAGTGGTGGGCAGTTATGTGAAGAGCAGGAATTTCTCAAGTTGTTCCTGGACAGAGATCTAGGTGCCACAAAACTATGTCCTAAAAGTCGTTTTGGGAAGAGTTCAAATGTCACTGCAGTATTGGGAGAAAGCCTAAGGGGGAAAGTTAACCTTAGCCCTATAATAATATCACACTTGTGCAATATTGGAGCACTCAGCAGCTCTAATTTGATCCAGATCACAAATGAATATATGATAATGTTCTTATGAAAATAACATATTACAATATGTCATTTTTTTAATGCTGGATGTGATGAAGAAAGATAGTACCTGGTCCATCTAGAGTCATAGGACACGAAACTGATGGCTGAAATGGTATGAAGTTTGCCAAGACAACATGCTTCCAGAGGAATCTCTGAACAAAGCTAAACCAGCAGAGTGAAGTTCAGAAATTTGCATCACATAGCTGGGGCATTTTGAATCTGACTCTGAACATGTCCGCACAGGATTTGCATCCGTGGAGCCACAGCCTCTGTAAGGATACTGCTTCTGCTCACAAGAAAGGGTGATTTCATGTTGCCACAGTCTTTCGCAGACTCCACATCCCTAATTGAACCACCCAGACTTAATTCGCAGTACAGTCCAGAATCTTGTACTTCATATAAGACAGTTGTCAGTCCTGCAGCCAGACTTAAACCTGGCAATGATGCATAAATCTGGTATTAAAAGTATTGTTGCATGCTTGGGCTAATTGAGAAGATCCTGTGTATATTTTTGGACACTGACCATGCTCTAAAGTTTTAACAAGCTAGCTGTTTCTAGTCCTGCTATCTGTCACACAAAGCACACAATTACTGAGTGTGACTGGCTGTCACAGGCTATCACTGCTTGTAGCTAAGCTGGCTTGTAGTTATCTTCCCATGACCCAGCTGTGACACTTATTTCACCTCTTATACAGGGCCCTGAGCCATATCTGTAGTGGCTGTGAGCAAACTCTTTTCCTCCCCATCTGAGTCAGAACTCCTCAGGGAGTATTGTCTCTCCCCACAGTTGTCTTGATGTGCTTTATCTCACCCGAGGCACCTGGGGATGCTCACCCAGAGTTTCTGGGATCTGTGTCTTCAGGAGAGAGACAACCTGCTCATGCTACATTTGTGCCCCAGAATAAGAAAAGTTGCTTTGCCAACACGATGGTGGCTGTGACCTTGCAGACATTAACAGGCAGCACTTGTGTAAGGATCTCCCAAGCCTTTCCCACCAAGCATGTGGGCATGTATCCTATGCTTTTCATCCCAGTCTGTGGCTCCTGTCACTATTTTTTCCTTACAAGAGCCATGTGATCAAACAGATAATTATTGGAAATAACAGCTGTTTTCAGATTATATTTTGTTTTATTAAACTCTGTTGTGTCCTCAGTATGATAAAAGCAGAAAGGCAGTGAGTGCGGAGATAGATGTGCTGTTCTTTCAGAGCCCTTCAGCTGATACAAGCAGAGTTCAAGTTGAGTCTGCAAGCCTGCTAGGCTCGTGAGCAGGTCAGTGGAGGTCACTTTCCAAGAACTTGGGCCTCGTTTTGGCATGACCCTAAACATGGTATTGATGTGCCATATAATGAGTCAGAAATGCCATGACGACATGATGCAAATCACTGAACCTTTATGAACTTATTCTGTCAATTCAAATGTGTTTAAAAAATTCTGAAGGAGTCATTTTGTCACGGAACATCTAATGGAGAAGATACTGAAGTCAGCTTAAACCTGGTAAAAAAGGCATAATGCTAGCACAGAAATATTTCTCTGTACTTGGGCTAACTGAATAGAAAGATGATATGTGTCTACATCTGATGCAGAACAAGCTGATCCAAAAAAAGTTCACAGATCTGATAATAACCAACCTTTAACATGAATTGAGCTGGTACAGAAGTCATCATGTCCCCAGAATGAAGCCAATGCACTTCTATGAACAGTGGGCTTCTGCAAGAAATCTGGGAGAGCATGAATTCCTGCAGTGCCCCTAGTCTGAGGACAGCCGTCTTTAATCCTGCAAATTTATCCCCATGTTTAACTTCATGCATTGTGCAAGCTCCCTGTGAATTCATAAATCTTTGAGAACTGTGACTTAAGTGAGGTAAGTTATAGAAGTTGAAATTAAAGTGTAAAGCTTATATTTTAAACTAATATTAAAGCTACTGAAGTCTGCCCTTTGAAAGCTTTCTTCTTCAGTTTCCAAGTCACTTTTATTTGAATGTTGAAGGGATTTTCATTTTGTATTATATTTTACAATGAGTAGAGTTTTGTTTTGAAAGTAACTCTAAAATGAAGAGTGAATTATCACAAAAATGCAAAAGAAAGGGGGGGGAAAGTAGGTGAGAATTTACCATCCTGTCAAATGAAAAATTAAAATGCTAGTGCTGTTGAAGGAAATTTAGAACCACATAAGAATTTCCACAATTAATACACAGGCTTAATTGATTTAAGTTTCCCTTTCATTTTATACAGCATGAGGTCAACAGAGGCCATAATTTCAGGAAACTCTGGCTTTGTCAGTGAAGCTAGCTTAAAATGTTCCCTCTCCTCCCTTCCCTGGTGCCTTGTACATGGCTTCACACCTCTCCATGGACAGCTCCTATTGCCAGAACAAGGATCTGAAGGGCTCAAGCCTAACATCAGCTGAAAAATTACTCTCCCCAGAAGGAGCGAATAAGTTCTGATACCTGGCAGTGGCATCACCAAGAAGGCCATGACAGCAAAGAAGCACAAGTGAAATGGAGAAATGGCACTGGCAACTTCCTAAGTTAGCTGCAACAGCAAAGCCGAGATCTCATGGGGCTGCTGCTGACATGTCAGTAGAAATCCCAAGGAAGGTCTGTGGGAAGAGACAAAGCCTCTAGGCTGATATCACCTTAGAGTGTATAATTAGAAAAAAATGACCCACTGGTCATAATAGATGGCTGAAATGGAAAACGCTGCTGATTGACACAAGATAATCTTCCAGGTGTTGTTTTTTAAACAAAATGTCATCAAAATACAGTAAAATGTTGAATGTTATGGGGCACTGCTGGGTTTTGATGTGAGGCAAAGTATTTTAGTTACAGTTCGGCTTTTAGGCATTTTCTGTCTTTTTCCGGATCTTTCTGATTTAACAGGGAGCTCTTCTCTATGATACATTTACCCTCTGTGATCTGGTTTTAAGTAAGCCAAATATCAGGGCTGCTGTGACACAGCAATTTGGTAAAGTCCCTTGGTGTAATTGTTAGTGACGAACTCCTAATCAATGTAACTACTTTTTCTTCTGAAATGTGGACATTTTAGGGGTGTTCTGGTCATAACAAACACTGAATATAGGGGGTCTACAGAGAGCTGTTATCTCCAGATAAAACATGGGTGCTTCACCTGTCCATTTTGCATGCCTGTACCTAAGGTGGTCACCCTAAGCCACCTTTAACAGTTGACTGAAAGAAGTGATCACCTCCAGGATAAGCCTTCAGGTTCCTATCATCACTAAATGGCATAGAGGAGTGGTATCTTAAGAGTGACCTATGAAGAAGTCATGGTTAGTTTGGAGGCTGAAGCCTGTGCTGAAGACATCGTAGGCTGGCGTGATGAATCCCTTGCATCCAGGCAATGCTTTTTCATGCAATGCCAGTTTTTAAGATTTTCAGTGCAGTCATGCATGCTTTTCAAACTGTTTATGTATTTGACTAGCAAAGTGGAGTCAAGGGGACAGATATTTAACTGCTGTGAATTAGTGTAGTGCTTCTGAAACTGCATGGAAGATCTGATTACCAACTTCTCCCATTTAAGACTGCTGTTTTTACTATATGCAGTCATCATCAGAAACAAGGATGTTGTTAGGCAGTGGTGAATAGGCAATTTTGCCTTGGCTCAATTAGCAATGAAATGGGAAAAGCAGAAAAATTTATACAAAGAAAAGAAAAACAGCACATGATTTCTCAGCAGCACTTTGAAAACTTTTTCTACTGCTTTGATCGTTGTTGTCCCCTCCTCTCACAAGCCCAGCATGGAGCCGTTATTTGAGCTAGGTGTAAATACATAGGGAGAAATTGTGAGATTAAGGCATCCACCACAGGAGGAAGTCCCAGTTCAGAAGACAGTTCAAGTACTAAAGCTGGTAGGATGGCATGCAAATATGCACTTCTGAATAAGGGTATTCCCCCAGATCAGATCCTAAGCACTTGGCAAAAAGCTTTGTAGAGTTCCCCAGGACACTGCCATATGTACTCAAACCTTGCCTGTAGTTCCTTTCCTGATCAAGTCCTTGATTTCCTCCAGGAAATAAAGGCTATCTTTACACTGATGTTGGTATCTGAAATTCGGCTCACTGAGAATGAATGTAAGCTCACCAAAATAGTTCTCCCTTGCACATTTTGACAAGGTTGGGGATAAAAACCTCCGGAGCTGGAATGGTCTTGACCTACATGGAATCACATGAGTGCAAGAAGAGGTAGAGATCGTGCATCTCCACTGAGATGGACACTTGTGCAGAAGAGAAAAACAGTCCTGTCTTGGATTTGAGGTGCCTAATTTGAGAAGAACTATTGTCATTCACACTTTGCATATTATTTTTCTCAGCAGTTAATTTTATAGAGTCTTTCTCAATTCTATCTTTTTCTACAATGCTAACATCCCAAAATTATGCAGCTATCTAGAAGTTGTGGCTTCCCTTGAAAAATCCTGGGGCTAAGCATCTTGCCCAAAGATCATTTGCCTGATGAAATCTAGAGCTATATAGCATTTTCCCAGAACCCTTGGTGCAACATTAAGGTCAAGCCCTGAGACTGACTGATGCACCCAGGACTGCACTGCACTCGAGCACCCATATCACCACCACAGAGTGTTAATGCAATCTGGCATCCTATAAAGTGTGGAGGTATCATGCTGCAAAGCCAAACCACCTCTGCCAAGTCTGATCAGCCTTCTGTCCAGATGCTGTCCAGATGTGTGCCAGGCAGTGCAAAAAGGGAAAACAGTTTTATGCTGTGTTGCATCATCGTATTTCAAAAGACAAAAACAAGACAGGTCGTGTCTTCTTGCAGTGCCCTTCAAGCATTTGACCCAGCCTAGGACCTGTCACTGCCAAGGACACACATTACCTCCTTGCTGCTTGTCGTTGCAGGCCAAGGATAGTTTATGAGCAAGAAAGTTCAATCAACAGTGTGATGAGGTGAAGATCTGCCCTGGTAAGGTCCTGTTGATGAATGTATGCAATGAAATCTGGACTAACAATTGCAAGGAATGATCTAAGAAATATCCCTACCAAGTCATCCTGTCCACAACTCCCTTCTGTCCACCGTAGAGATAGTAGCATGGACTGATCAAGTAACCAGTTCTCTAGACTCCCCTGGGATCTGAGGATCCAGCCATAGAAGGAATCTGTAGGGTTGGGTTTAGGGCCCTTGACTTTGGTCCGATGTATTAGATGAGATCTCATTACTCAAAGCGCCCTTCATCTGTGCCACTAAACTACTCACTCTTAGAATAAACAATAGGATTCCATACAGCCTCTAGATTACTTTTATGAACTTTTAATCTGCAGCGCTCTGGGGTTTGCCTGTCCTTTTCAGTTGTCTGTTTGTTTAGTCCTCTTTGTAGGCAAAGAGGCATTCATCAAATTTGACTGCATTTTATGGTGTGTAAAAATTTACTCTAAGCAATAACAAATAGACTTCTGCACAAGTATCAGAGGTGGGAATCATCCTAAATGCTGTAAGATGTCTACAGTATAGAAGTTCAAATTTGACCTCTTCACTTCTCTCTTCATAGTAGTCAGCGAAGAAAGAAAGGCAGCTCTTGGCCATGATTCATCTCATGTGAAATAGGTCACATGAGTCACTTTCTAGAAATTCTATTTCTCTATGTTGACTCAAAGGCGAGTCTAGATATATTACTCAGGCATAGATGGTTACACTGCAAATGTCCAGAGTTAGATGGGATGAATCCACTTTTCTGGGCTTATGGAAAGACTTTTTTTTCTCATCTACTCCAATATTAGCCGCCTTTATCAGCTGTTCAGGTGTCTCTGAGTATCTGCTGCAGAAGAGTTAATTTGTTCCTTCACCCAGGAGCGCCAATCAACACTTCATCAAGATGGTTAAGGATAAGGGTAGTGGGTTTGATGACCAGAGGTGAGAATCAGCAAAGAGGATCACAGAATGATTAAGGCCGGGAGGCAGCCGCCTCTGGGAATTGTCTAGTCTGATGCCTGGTCAGAGCAGAGTCAGCTAGTGCAGGTTGCTTAGGGCAGGGTACAATCAGATTTTGACTTTTTCCAAGGATGGAGATTCCACAACCTGTCAAGGTGATCACCCTTTTGGTAGAGAAGTTTGGGGGGCGTGGGAGGGTGTTAATGTTGAAATGGTATTTCTTGTATTTCCATTTCTGCCAATTACCTCTTGTCCTTTAACTGGACACCACTTAGAGTCCGACTTCATCTTCTTTAGTCGCCCCCACTGGATATTCATACATAAGGGTCAGATTCCCCGGAGCCTACTCTTTTCCAGGCTGAGCAATCCCGACTGTCTCAGCATCTCGTCAGATGCTCCAGTCCCTTCACCATCTTCATGGCCCTTCACTGACTTGCTGCAGCAAGTTCCTGTCTGTGTTGTACTGGGAGCTGAGAACTGGACCCAGCACCCCTGATGTGTCGGTCTATCAGTGCTGAGCAGATGGGAATAATCACCTCCCTCAACCTGCTGGTGACCCTCCTCCTAATGCAGCCCAGGGCCTGCTGGCATAATCTTGAGCTATTGCAATAGACAGGGGCAGAGGGCAGCTGCCAACATGACTGTAATTTGCTTCCCAGGAATGCCAGAAGCGTGTCTTCTGGTTAAAGAGCATCAGCCTTTAGGCAAGCCAAGTACAGGATGCTACGGATGATGCTTCACAGGGAAACTGTATGGGAGGAAAGGTAGGGAGTTTGTGGGGAGAACCACCATTCTAGTACTAGCTTTCAGTTGCTGCTGAAAGGAGAGCTAAATAGAAGCATGGAATCATTTAGGATGGAAAACATAGTGTGGGTGCTGGGTGGGTGGTAGGGAAGGGGCAGCTGCTGTCCATACAAAAGGAGATTTGCCCTGTTGCTGGCAGATAGGGTAAAAAAAAAAAAAAAAAAGAGAGGTTAAGTGTGAAGTGAGGAGAAGGGAGTGACCAGAGACAAGCAGATGTATCCACAGGCCTAGGATCTCCAAGGTAATGAAGCCTCTTATATTTATGCAGGTGGCATTGCATGTGGTCCTTCTTGCTCCAGGGCCACATTTCCTAAAGTCTTTGCCATGATTGTTTGCAGGTGGATGGAGTGTCTTTTTAAACATTCTTTTCAGGATCCTGTTAGAGCTACTTGTGTTGGAAGGAGCCACCACTCCCCTTGCCTGGACTGTGAAGAACACAGATTTAGCATGCTGATCTAAAGGATGATCTCTACTCTGGCTCTGAAGTGGTAATGTGCATGGTGCTAGCAAAGCTTCAGCCTCTCTTAAAGATCTTCAAGACAGATAAAGATGGAGTACTTATTCTTGTGGAGATCTTCAGGGAGCAACTGCAGAATATAAAGGCTCAACTGCCATGACAGAACATTATTTTTGCTCTCTGAAACACACTCCTTTGCACTAGAAGTGGGTCGCAAGGCATATGGGGCCAAGCTGTCCATTATCTAAAGCACAGGATTATCCAAAGGAATATAATGTACAAGTAATTTTTTTTATATTTTGGTACAACACTTTAGCAAAACTTGTGAGAAAAGCTGAGCTTGTTCTGTTATGACCTTCAGTAGGTTATTTAAGCTCTCCTTGGGCCTTTGTTTCTCATCTTTTTCAGAAAGGTACTGTGGAAAACAACACGTGGCTGGTGAGTGGCACTGGTGAAAGAACTGGGGCTGCTGCTCTACAGTGATCAAACATTTTCCCAACCAGGTGGGCCCATTTCTCCTCCCTCACAGCCCAGCAGGTGTTGGGCCAAAGCACTAACAGGAAACAGCTCTGTGTTTTCATCCAGTTGGAATGATGAAATGGCTTTGGGGGGGACCCAGAGAGCACCAAAGCTGGCACCAAGACAGAGCCGAGCACCTGGGCAGGGATGGTGGCAATTCTCCAGCACCAGCCAAGGCTCAAGCAGGAGGGACCCAGCAAAACAAAACATCATTTTCATTCTTCTGCACACAAGCTATCTGCCAGTGTTCTGTTAGCTGTGAGGGGACATTTGTAAAAGCTTTAGCCACCTGAATGGGTCACTGAAGAATGTTGCCTGGGATTTTTTTTTCTGGTTTGCATAGTCCACTGAAAAATGACTCATTTATTGGTTGAGATAACAAGAAGTGTTCACTGAAATAAAAATTGTCAGCATTCAGCAGGGTGGCACCCCTGCTCAGTGCAGGCTGTAAAATTCCAGCAGGCAAGGAAGGCCACTTGGCTCTTGTTCAGGAACTGGCAGGAAACAACCCCCACTAAGCTGTGATTCAACACCAAGGGGAAAAAAATCTCTTCCTCTGTAACACGGAGCATGGATGAATATGGCTAGGTTAATAAAGCTATGCTGCCCTGTCACATCTGGAAACCCAGGTTCGGGGGGGAAAAAATCCAATTAGCTCCAACTGGCCTTACCATAGTGGTCCTAAATCAGTCCCTAGAGAGCTGTTGCACTAGATAACTGCATCCCACAGTGGTTGACTACATGCTCTACAACATTTGCCACAGATGGCAGCCACCAGCCAGCAGAGAGGGGTCCCCATTAGCAGAGAGGCAGAATTCAGCTAAAAGTGCCTTCTCCAGCCTCAGAAAGATGGTAATGGCGTGCAGCAGAGCTGCTTGCTAGCAGATGCCCCTCCCATGCAAAAGAGGTTGCTGGTCTAAATTAAAAGGAAAATAAAAAAAACAAAAAAAGAAATGAAAACAGACCCTACAAAATATTATTTTCCCCCCTTTTTTTTTCTTCCCTCACTGTAAACCACCCAGGCAATGCCAGAGCTTGTAACCTTCCCTTATTCCAGGTGCTAAAGCTTGCTGAGTGGAAAAAAAAAAAAAAGCAGCACCGTGAGAGCCTGGCTGGATTCTCTCAGTTAGCAGGTGTTGGAAGCCTGCAGGGATCTGCAGGTTAATTAATACTGACTTACCAGGGTTGGGGAGCTTATTAGCCTCCACCCTAAAAACGAGGAAGACAGGAGGAGCCCTCTGGGGGGAAGGCAGGTAATGTTTGTGGGGAGAGAGGCTGAGGCAGAGCCAACACTGGGGAAGAGGCTTTAGGTGGGGCTTATGAATTAGTTTTTCATCCCTTTTCTCTCAATAACAGTGAAGTTGAGAACAAGTGTATTTTTACACTTTAAAACAAGCCTCTAATTTGTTGATGGTTAGCAGGAGCTCTGGTAGCTGCGGTGCAGAAGCCAAATGAAATTTTCCCATGCTGTACCCCAGAAGAGCCAGGTGAGCACTTTGGTGTTGCTCAACTTTGCTGTCTCTGGCCCTAAATGTGGAATTTTAAGGCCTGTAAGGGAGTGGGGGGATATATTTTACTTGCTGTCAGGGCCTGTGAGACCACATGCTTGACTTACCAGCATTGCTGTGCTCGCCTGCCTGCATGTCATGGGATATATGTTGCTTTCCAATCAAATCCAAAATGTCAGGGCAGGTACCACTGGCCAAAGCCCTGTTGACTGTGGAGGAGGGAAAGAGGAATGGGAACACCACCGGAGGGGGATGGGCCCACTGTTTGGCATGGCTACAGCTCTAAGCATTTCTGCAGTTGTTTATAGTTCAAACAACCGGCCGATGGCACCCGCTTGCACCTTCTTGCTCAACAATGTCTCTATCTCCTCTTTCCCCCTCCTCCTCCTTGCCTTTGAGGTGTTGACACCCTGACAAACTCAGCCGTGGCCTCCTCAGGGAGCAGGGCAAGGTTTTCCAGGCAGCACTGAGCTGTGCATCCCACCTTCCCTGCTCCTGCCGGCTGCTGCCCACAGCGTCCCCTCACATCGCTCCGGGCAGCTGGGGCAGCTCCGGGCGGGAGGCAGGTGGGACATGTCCCACCGCTGTCACTGTGCCAACCCCAGGCCTGATGCCCGGACAGGTATCAGTGAGGAAAAAGGACACGGGAGCAGCCTGGAATGAGAGTGAACAAGAAAACCCAGAGGTTTGTTACGGAGGGAGGTGAGAAATGGGGAGTAATCGATTACTTCAGGGCACCTCTCAGAAAGGTTAGGAGGGTGACAGGCATAAAACTGATGCCTGTGGTGATCACCCTTGTCATCTGCCGGACCTCTGAAAGGCCTTCTCTCCTGCAGTGTCTTGGATTCATTCTCTCATCCATGGTGAGTTCTCTAAGCCAACTCGTGTCAAAATAAGCCTCTGATGATGGTAACAATTGCCTTTGATAAAGTTTAAAAGAAAAGAATACACATTTTTATTTGGGGTGGGGGCGTGCCTGGTATTCCAGGGAGTACTACTAGGCTCCAGGCTATCACTACTCCCAGTTCTCAAGAGAAAACTCCCAGTGTTTCATTTCACGTGAGAAATGAGAATGAGCTCGTTCCCATTTCAGAGGGTTTGCTGGGATGCCCCTTTCCCTCCTCCAGCATCTGCAGCCGAGATCTAAAAATCACAGAAGCGATGAGGGTGGTGCGCACCGCCCAAGGATAATTCCCAAATTCCTGGCCCCCACACACGCACATCCCACTGAAAGCTGTTGCTTGCAGAGGTTCAATCTCGAGCCACCTAGTGGCACTGCACAGAAATCGGTATTACAGGCAGCTTCAGGATACAGAGTCCCCCAAAAAGGCAGGAGATTGAGAAGGAGCTTTGGCGGCAGCTTCGAGGTCCGGGCGCGCTTTGCCGCAGTTGCACCGAACGCCTTTTTTGTGGCTGGCCGTGCCATCCTCTTCCTCGCTGATCGTTTGGATCACGGACCGAATGCTGAGTATCTCTGTAGGAGGTAGCAGGGGGTGCAAAGCCATATAGCCCCGTGTCCTAAAATCTGGCTTGCCTTGGTTTGCTTTGCCCCGAGCTGGAAGCACTCGTGTTGCAAATGCCTTGGATGAACAGAAAGCCCTCTCTGCTGCATAGAGGATGTACGGGGGGATGTGTAGGAGCCTCCATGGGCTCTGAGCAAAGGACTGGGGGGAAGTGGGGGGGCAGGTTTATTGTCCAGAGACAGGGAAGGGGGAGTATGTCTGGTGCCATATCCCTGGGGGGGCAATGGAAGTCAGTGGAAAGGAAGCCCCGGCAGCCCCAGGGTATTTCCTAGAGTGACAAACTGCTGTGGAATGGACATCTGAGTCTGGAAGTAGCCAGCTTGCATTAGTAAGTTCTGAAAGATGTGAAGCAAAATTAAGTGCATCAATCTGACTGCTATTCATTGCTTCATGACAAAGAACGGCTTGACTAGTTCTTTTTTTCTTCTGCTTTCTTGAGAGGGAAACCCAAATCTGCAAAAATCATAATTCTTTCCCCCTAAAACCAGCAGATCCCCCCAAAAGGCAGCTCTTTACATTTCTTTTTTGCTTTTAAATTCCATAGCTAGGAAGCTTTAAATACTGCAAATACTTGTCTTGCATGACAAGATGCTAAGATTCTCACAAAGTCATTGCTTGCCAGAGTCAGGGTTTAATAAGAACAACAAATGTCAAGGGTTTACAGTAAAATCATGGATATTTCAAAGTATTAATACGGGCAACTTTGTCTTTTGAATTAGTTTTAATCTTCTCAAAGCCAAAGTTTTCTTTTTTCTCTTCTTTCTTTTGTTTGTTTCATCGTTGTTGTCTCTGCAGAATGTAACCCAAAATATCAAAAAGCCAACTGAGAGTCTGGTATAAAGGGCAAAATGTATAATATGTACAGGCAAGGGTATGGCAAGAATGCAGTGATTGGACGTATCAATCATTTCTATGGCAACTGAGGAGGATATAACAATACTGTAGAACTGAACAGAGGAGACTGGGCAAAAAGAGATCATTATTTTACACTACCAATAATTTCATTTACTTGTAGAGATAGAATCACAGAATGCAGAAAACCATATGTGAAATATCCCAAATTAATATTTATAATTCAACATTAACAGTTTACAGAAACAAAAAATACATTGTAAACAATGAGTGTGTCCCTGTTCTTCCAGGGAGTATTTGTAAATCCCTATGATTGTAAACAAAGGATGTGTTTTGTGAGAGTGTATACAATATTTTGGGAGTATGTGATTGCATGTACAGACACAGTGACTGAACTTTAAATATCCATAAAGCTTTTCCCTTTCTACACCTCTCAGATGAAAATCATAATGTTTAACACAAAGAGTAATAATTTTCATATTTTTCTCATAAATGTGTTTATTTCTTCTCCTTTTAGTCACCATGGGTGGGATTTAGCTTGCCTAAATTATACTGCCTGGATGTGAGATACAGCTTAAACTCCAATGGTAGACAAGGAAGACTGAGCCCGTACAGCTGGTGGAGCCTAGCAGGCTACTTTCTTCCCAAGGTTGATCCCAACATTAGCTCAACCAAATTGCTCTCCAGACTCCACTAACTATATGGTCTAGATCCTTACTGCCTGTACCAAGAGCTTAGACACTTTGCTCTCACGCAGACACTTAGGCTTCAGACACAGAAGTGCAGTCCAGCTGTCTGCCCATTGATGTCTGACACCTTTTCAGATCCCTCTGGGTTGCTGTGAAATCCCTGTGGGGCTAGTGCCAGACTTGTGGGAGGCTACTGAAGCATCAGCTCACAACTAAGCAAGATAACGAACACCAAATGGCATTAGAGCTGAGGTGACTGGATTAAGTCCTTCAGAGGGTAGCAGCAGGAAAGGAGTCAGGTGTGAAGTCAGTGTGGGGAGTCCAGGGAGTGAGTCTGGATCAGCAGGGGATGGGGCAGAAGGCACAGGTACAACTACAACATAGATGGGGCAAGGGCTGAGCGCCAGGGCCTGAGCTCACGCACAGCCCCTGCCACAAGGGGTACAGGGTACGTGTCTGGGGGTCCTGTGGGAGGCTAGTCAGGGCAATTACCCTAACACCCTAAAATCAGGATGAGATGAATCTGTACTCTTGATGTTTTACAGTGAAGATATCTGCATTTGAGCCCATCACCCATGCTTCCTTTTCAGTAGCTGGAAAGAAACAGGAAGTTGTATAATCTATTCTGAAGATACGTTATTGAAAGAGAGAAATTACTCCGTGGAAATACCTATATCTGTCCTCTGACCACAAAGGGAATGTCAGTGTACATGGGTTTGCTGTGAAAAGGGTCAGAGGAGCCCTGCTAGATATACCTCTAAGATCCAGGATCAGCACAGATATGAGTGCTTATGTAATCAGGTATGAGATGAGATGTACACGGATGTAGTCCCACAACGTGAAGTCTTCCTATCCATTCACAGGTATTATTTCTATCATGATATTGGAGGCAATATCAGCATGAGTTACTTAGATTAAACACTGATGATGTCACAAAAATGTTTGTTGGCTGAGTCCTTAAAGGTTATTCTGTTTCCTATCCAGGGGGAAAGGAAGGTAGATACTGCCCCTCATTGCTATTTCCCATGGGTCTATCCTTGCTATTAATCCTCTTTAGCTGTGTCTGAATGGCAAGAATATGTTGAAATATTATTGTCTTTAATTTTAGAGCAAGGTCAGGGGTGGAACAAACACCAATTTGCACACAAAACAGAGATGTGTAACGGGGTGATAAGCAGTAGACTGATAGCTTTGTCCTTCAGCTGTTCCTCTGTGGGATAACACAGACCTCCTACCATGGCCCGGACAGCTTCCACACCTGACCTTGTAAGAAGGCTATACAGCCCCATATTCCTTTTCTCAAATAGGTCGTAATTAGTCTTGCGCACAGTGGTAACTTTCATGATTCTGGCATCTCCCTAACAGAAGTGGAAACAAAAGCATCAGCTCCCAGACTGTTGTCTCTTCTCTTGGAGAATGCCAGACACAACTGTTTTGAATTAAGGCACAAAACAGCCTCCCACACAAGGCCAGAGATGGTGCTGGAAGTCTCCTGCACACCTACATATAAACACATACAACACAGTGTAGATCAGAGAATAATTCAGTTTGGAAAAGGCCTGTCTAGGTGCCTTCCATCCATCTTTTCCATCCATCTTGTCCACCCCTTCACTGGAATGGTGCTCTCTCTCAGAACACATTGCTCAGGGCCTTGGATAGCTGTGTTATCAGTATCTGCAAGGACAGAGGTTCCCAAATAAAAATCAAAGCCCCCCCCCCACGAGGTTTGGTTTTCCTGTTATCTGATTGGATTCCCTTCCTTGCAACCTCTGCCAGTTGCCTCTTGATTTGATCTTGTCCTTCAAGACTGTAGCTTCTCTTTGTATCCTTAGAGCCAAACTGCTGAAATAAATGAGCAGCGTGCATGGCGGGTGGAAAGCTGGCTGCAGCTGGGTTTAAAGACTTGTGGTCAGAGGTACAAAGTCCCACTGGCAGCTGGTTGCCAGTGGCCTCCCTCATGTGTGACTGCTGGGACCACTACTGTTTAACATCTTTGTAATGAGCACTGCTCTCCCCTTGTTCATAGAGCCAGTCATTGCAGCACAGAAGGCAGGCAGAGTGGGCAGACATGATTTGTCCTTGCTGAGCCCATGCTGGCTGTTCCCAGATATCTGTCTGTTCTGCATATGTCCAGTCACAGCTTCCAGAAGATATGTTCTTAATCTGTCTGGGTTAGGCCAACCAGCCTGCAGTTCCTCGGATCCTTTCTCACACGTCAGATGTAGCATTTGCATCTTTCCAGTCTCTGGAGGCCGTCCCCAATGACCACAGCCTTCCAAAAATGGTAGAAAGCCATAGCTTAGCACCCTCGAATGCATCCCAAGTCCTATGGACTTCTAGCCTGCCTATCTGCAGGCTATGTACACTGTACAATATCAAAGCACGTCCCCCTACAATTCAATGTTGCTCAGGCAGTGCCAAGTGCAATCTTCTAGCTGTGTTTTTCTAGAGAACTATTCATGTGTTTGTAGTTTTGGCTAGGAGATTAAACAGGAAACCTTTCTGGTCTGCATACCACTGCTTTGCAACTGAAAGTGGCATTGTCTGCAGAGGGGTACAAGTCAAGCTTTTCTTTCCTAAAAAGACTTGTTACCACCATCCACCCCACCCTTAGAAACTTTTCGGTCCTTAAAGGAAACTTTAAATCCTCCTCCCTCATAAATGTCTCCAAAACCAACACAACACTCCCTGGAGAATCAGGAACTGGAAAGCAGGTCTGAAAGTTTTGCTGTTTTTTCTTCCTTCACACATTCTGCTACTGTAAATAACATACTTGTTGTATCAAATCCTGCTTTTTGCGCAGCAGCAAAGGGTAGGATATCTGGTGGCCAAACTGGCTGCAGGCTTCCACCTCTGAGGGCACTGAATAGATCCCTTCACAGCTGACAGAAGCGGCTTTCCTACTTTTCTTCATCAGGCAGACATCTAAAACGGGTCAGATGTTTCTCACAGATACTGTTAGTTGAGAGGGATGCTGCCTGAAATGCATATTAAAAAGTGGCACAGATCTCTAAAAGTGTGTTTCTGGCACCTATACTGGCTCTCCAACTGAACTCTGAGTCACCAGAAGAGTCCTGGTAGAACTACTCTATCTTTGGACATATTTAAACAAAGCTGGAAGGAAGTGAATTCTAAATCTTCCCTGAAAGCACCAAGCCATCAATACCAAATCAAAACCAAGACATTAACTTGACAAAGTCAGATGATTTTGAAGACAACAATGATTTCTTAGATGCTGCAAATTTGCAGAAAGGTTTTGTGTGAAAATACATTTTTTGTGTTAGCTATGTCCTTATGCTAACTCTCAGAACATTTCACTGTGCACTAGAAGTTCTTTCTTTCACTGGCTTGCATATGGTGATTTACAGTTAGAAAATCAGTGTAAAACTGTGTGTGGCTATATCTCCATAGACTTAGCACAGGAGAGAAGACAGTAAGGAATCCAAGCCCATGCTCTCAACAAACATGTTCAGAAGTTGAATGCAGGGATTAGCCTAGATACTCCCTACAACATTGCATCAACGTCATGTTTGCATAGTTACTCCCAGTCCCAAAACAAACAGTAAGGAAATAGTGAATCAGACCACAGAGGTTTCCAGAAACCTGAGCAGACAGACTGACTGAGGTGCTTGTGCAATGAATAAATGACTGTCACTTCTCCCCAGCCAAACTCACTCTGGAGTAATTTACTCAGTGTTGCATGAAGCACCTGTAGTTTCAACATGAGGACTTTTATCATTCTGCTGTAGGTTGGAAGTTGAAAAAATATTCTCTCATCTGAACTCACAGAACATTCAAGAAGGGTTTTTGCTTCAGGACAGATAATTCCATGATTAACTGAAACCTGTGCTTTCTCAGCTGAGCCATGTCTGCATTCCTAATTAATTGCAGGT
Organism: Lichenostomus cassidix; assembly: GCF_008360975.1. Classification (NCBI taxonomy): domain Eukaryota; kingdom Metazoa; phylum Chordata; class Aves; order Passeriformes; family Meliphagidae; genus Lichenostomus; species Lichenostomus cassidix. Next base: position 29,332,726 of record NC_139479.1, read on the forward strand.
CAAACTCTGTTATCCTGATTTGGGTTGTCTGTTAGGAATAAAGAGGATATCCTCAGAAAAAGTATTGATAAAGGATGCAGGCCTAGAACCAGCTACACTGGACAGTGAAGTGTTTCCATTGCATTAACAAGCATTTTGAGGTGAATTAAAATTCCTTCAAATCATAATATGCAAAAAGGTAAAAAGATATGTGAAAATATTAAAGCCAGAAACACAAATATTTTTCATTTCATGAAATTGCTTAAGATAGCCCTTGTTTTACTTCATGGCTTTTAATCAGCTATTGTCGGAGGGTTATAATCTGTGCAGCCCCAACTTTTTATTTACATATTTATTCTCTAGTGGATCAAACACAACAGATTCAGCAGCTCCCATTTTTCCACTGAAGCTAAGTTTAGAGAAAGTAAAAGCAACTGTAATCTGTACCTTTCAGGTATGAAACACTTCCTCTTAAATCAAAGAGAAAACAGAAAACAAACAAAAATAACTCCCTTTAACTCTGTGCCGAGATAAATCTATCTGTGAAGGTAACACACATAATGAGAGAGGAAAAGGTGCCAGTAGACAGGTGTGACCTGGCTTTCATTAGCCATATCTTTATCTAACTGGGTGGAGACACAAAAGAAACAAAATCTTTCCATTTAGCTGTGTCATTATGGGGTGAGGCACCCTGGCTTTGGTGCACTGAAACTCTGACAGTGGGTACAGTCATGCTCTCCCACTCCAGTTGCTACATCTCTTTCCCAGCCTCTCAAACGTCCCCACTTTCCCCAGCTTTTCTCATCACTGGGAAGTGGTTGTGTATCAAAAAAGGTATGTCCCTGTATATCCTTCCAGCACACCAGCCCATTAGTGGTACCCCAATTTATGGCTCCCATTTTTTCCCTCTTGGTCCCATTTGGTCCTCTGAGGATCTGGGCAGTTCTATTCAACAGGCAAAATGCAGCTCTCGGATATGTACTTGCTACACCCACTGGCTGCAGAAGAGTTTGCACCTGATTTGTTCAAAGGAATTTGACAAGACAGCTGGTCATGTAATATATGCAACTCCGGCTGTGACAGAAAATATGCCCATTAATAGTTTCAGAAAGAGAAAATTAGCTTATAGCTCTTTTCAAAGAGCAAATAAAGTATTTAGGTGCACTGCAAATAAAACCACATCATTTCATTAACTGCAACTTCTGAGATAGCATAATGGTTTTTCTATCAGTGATTAGAAGCTATTCTGAAAGTGCTTCATGAATTTAGCCTAACTTACCTGCAGAAATGCAAAAAAAGAAAGACAATGGTGTGCAAGTCGCCAGTTGTCAGGAGAGAAGCTTTAGTCCTGAAGCCAAAAAGCATGTTGTTTAGTGTTCAACATGAGTTGAGAGTCAAATCCAATAGCTTGTAGACATCAAATATTTTGCAAACATCAAGTAAAATATCTCACAAATAAAACATAGTCCGAATATTGTTCCAAAATATTTAGGCAATACTTTGAAATGTTTCTATTCAAAGACGACTGGGAGTTTTCAGTATTTCACTAGCTCAAGCGGGTCAGCTCCAGCATAAGTATTATTTTTATCTGTTTCTACCAAGAGAGTACAAAAATTCTAACACTTAATATGTTTAACAAAGCTGATGCTGTAGCTGGAAGCAGCACAAAGGACATAAGGCTTCACTGTGCTATCCAGGGATTAAAATTGGCAAGTGTATTTCACTAGCCTGGTTTTCTAACAGAATCACAGAGCTGAAACAAGAGAGGCACTTACTGCACAGAGGTTCTCCCTGTCTGAATGAAGGTTTGCTCCCCATGGAATGCTTTGTTGTGTCAGGGTGAGACCTCACATAGAAAGATGTCCATCCACTACCTGGCTGACAGCTGGAGTGCTGGGGACAATCCACAGCCTGGTGCAGACCTACCTACTTAAATACAGCCTGGCTTGTGGGTCAGTACCAGCAGCTCAGGACAGCTCTCTGCATTGCTGGTGGTCCATAGCTGGGTTTACCTGTGATGATTTCTTGACACCTCTTGTTACAGCTCACTTACTGCACCTAACCTGTTGCAAATGTGGTTTTATGAATCACTTCCTGAAGCTTTCAGGTGTCACAGAACGGTCACAGTAAAAGAAAATAGGAACCATATAACTCACATCAGTTTACACTCATCAGCCCAACAGAGCTGAGATCCATCCCAAATCCTCCTGCATTTCACAGCCCTCACAAAGTCTGGGTGAAGCTGGGCAAGGCGTGGGGGAGCACTCAGGACACAGCTTGTTACCTGTCTTTGTGTCAAAGCTCCTACTGCAGTGAGAGCTCCTGGACTGACTTTAATGGTACTTTTATATGGCTGTGTAGGAGATGTGGGCTAACTCCAAACCCCAGATTACAGCTCTCCAGGGCAGCCTCTCATTTGCCCTGGCCCCAGAAATCTCCCCCCACAGCTGATAGTAAGGATCCTAACCAGTAATGGGATCTGGGCAGCTGCAGCCAAAAACTAATGATCTGCTGGCACCCAGGAGGGATTTTCAATAACCTGGAACACAGGCTAAATTTTCCATGTATAAATACTAGATGCAGCAATGTGATTAATGGCATTATCTCTTGCCAGGAAACAGGGAATTTTGATCCAGAGCCAGTGCTGGGAGGCAAGGGGAGATGAAGCTTAGGCAAGGACAAGGGTAATTATGGCTCCTTGTCCCCTGAGCTTGCAGGTCTGACCACAACCACTCAGGTCTCAGCCCTTTGTTTTAGGCTTTGCAAGTCATGTTTGTCCAGACCAGTGTTAGTGGTTGGAGGTGGTGGTACAAGAGATACTACAGAGAGGCATTACAGAGAGAAACCCTCAGGAAAACCCAGTCCCCAAGTGAATTATTTCAGAAATTTTTGATTATGTTTTTCTAACATAGATCAGCTGCCCACATCTGATCCCATTGAGGAGAAAGAGCATGTCACAGAAGTTGTCTTGAGACAGATCATCACACCGAGGACTGCCCTTCCCAGATTAGCAATGTGGCATGCCCTCTGGTGAGAAACTGGTGGAATAAAACAGAAAAATCACCAGATTTTGTAGCCTTCTGAGATTCACTAGCCCATTGTTAGATGCAGTGATATATTTCCCATTTGGTAGAAGATTTAAGACCAGCCTCTATCCAAGTCATTCAGCTGAGCTTGTGTGGTAGGAGGCTATTTCATATGTTTACACGCCTCCCTCTCTGGGACTCTGCATCCTCCTCATTCACTGTTCTTTCCCACAGGATCTGCTGAGCCACTGGCTTCTCTACTGCCTATGTACAAAGAGCTTTCCACCAACCAGGTTCTCCACTTTCTGGGTAGAAAGAACATTCTACCAATCATCATGTTTCCTTTGCGACGGTGGAGTCCTCCTCTGTTACAAACAACTCCTTTATGGGTCTGCCATGCCAGGGCAATGGCCCCCAGCCCCAAAAATGGCCTGGTCTGGCCTAAAGCTTCTTCCTTGGCCATGCTGCTCATCTGGTGGTGTGGGGGAAGCTGGAATATGACATGATCAAACTCGTTTGCCAGAGTTGCCAAAGGTGAGTCTGTTTTGCTTCCTTGTTTGCAGCACCTTGACAAGGTCAGGTGGAAGCATCTGGCAATGAGTGACTCACTCAAGGCTGCCTTGTGAGTCAGCAGCACAGGCTGGCAGGGCTCAAGAATGCTGATGGCTGGGTCTCCTGCTATTCCATGGTTGCCCTAGCAAAGCTCTCAAGGGTGAGTACAGCATGGAAATATCTCCTATAATGAGGATTTCCCACTGCAATTCTTGGCAAAGCTGAATTGCTGCAGATTTACGAGCTTCCATTCAGATCTTCTCTAATTCCTCTTTTGAAACCCCATTACCTCCATCTGTGTTGCCTTTTGCATCAATCAGCCATTTTCACTTGATGGCCTGTTTTTGTGTTTGTTTTGTTTCTTGCAAACTCTGATAGAATTTCGTCAGCTGAATTTTGTAGACTCCTTCATTATTCACATCTTGTGTGCAAACAAATGCAGCCTGCACAAGGAAAAAATACAAATCAGCATAATTTTGTTTTCCTAAGAAAGCAGAGAAGTTCTGAGTTCTACCCAAATCAAAGCAGTTTCATTGCTAAAAGAAGTATTAACTTACAAAGATGGCAGTACTACAGCAAAAGTATTCAGAAACATTGCCCAGACATTTTATTCCAGCCCCAGAACAGGTTATTTTGCAGCTTTCCTTTCAATGGCATTCAGCGGCTGTGGGTCAAATTCAGTCTGATGTTGAAAAATGGCCAAATTTAAACCTTAATTTTTTCCCATGAAATTAAGGGGGAAGAGGGTCTTTGCTTACAAGCTAGTGGGGCTTATTGACAGAGCTTTAAACTAGACTTGAAGGGGGAGGGGGATAATGCCAGGCTTGCCTGTGACAAGCTGTGAGATGACACACTGAGGTTAGAGGGATGGAGTACTAGCAAGGGCCCTTAGCCTATTGCTCTGAGAGAGTCCTACACCTGGGTCATGGCAATCCGTGGGATCAATACAGGCTAGGGGGAGAAGAGCTTGAGAGCAACCCTGCTGAGAAGGACTGTGGGTGCTGGTCGATGAAAAGCTGGACATGATCTGGCAACGTACACTCACAGCCCAGAAAGCCAACTGTGTTCTGGGCTGCTTCCAAAGCAGTGTGGCCAGCAGGGCGAGGGAGGGGATTCTGCCCCTCTGCTCTGCTCTGGTGACACCCCACCTGGAACACTGCATCCAGCTCTGGAGCCTTCAGCACAGGGAGGACATGGACCTGTTGGAGTGAGTCCAAAAGAGGACTACCAAGATGATCAGAGGGCTGGAGCACCTCTACTATGAAGAAATTATGAGAGAGTTGGTTTTGTGCTGCCTGGAGAAGAGGAGAGACCTTATTACAGCCTTTCAGTACTTGAAAGGGGCCTACAAGAAAGATGCAGACAAACCTTTTAGGCTTGTTGCATAGGACAAGAGGTCATGATTTTAAACTAAAAAAGGGTATTTTTAGACTAGAATTAAGGAAGAAAACTTTTACAATGAGGGCACTGAAACATTGGAACAGGTTGTTCAGAGAGATAGCAGATGCTCCACCACCAGAAATATTCAAGACCAAGCTGGATGAGGCTTTGGGCAATGTGATTTAGTTGAAAATGTCTCTTCTCGTTGCAGGGGGTTAGATAGAAGACCTTTAAAAGGTCCCTTCCAACTTGAACTGTTCTGTGATTCTACAGTTCTGCTAGGGCTCCTGAAGGCCTCCATGCTCTCTCCAGAAGTCATCAATGACAGTTTGCAGAGGGACAGTGGGTAATAATTTTGTCTTTACAGATTGTGTTGAATGAACAAGATGGATGAATCAATATGCAGACAGACATCCTCACAATCGAGCACCATCCAGGATCATTCTCAGTCTGTAGGGCTAGGACAGATGGAGTTTACCCATGTCTCTTGTATTCAACCATCTCAACTTAAGCAGTGTATCTACTGGGAAGAGTACCTTGATTGTGCTAGCTGACAAATTCCTTAGAATAGCATTAGTCACTGTGGACAAAACCCTCGGGCCAGGCACCATTCAACAAATGAGGTGTGTTGATCACCAGCACCTGGGAGAGTCCCTGTCACTAGTTAATTAACACAGGAGGAGCAGGAATCCCACAAAATACTAGTCTCAACTGTGCACTGGGCTAGGATGTTATATAGTGCAGAAGACTTGTTCTCATCCCTTCCTTAGAGGTTAGTGCCTTCTTCTCCACACCAGCTCAACTGTTTGCACCATTTGAGGACTAAATTGGATGATTTCACTGACCAGCACTGATCACAATAAGCACATGTGATAGCACACCCAAGGGGGCAATTACCTGAAGTGTGATGGTGCAGATGAAGATGAAGCAGAGGGGTAAATTTCACAGGATCAATCAAATATTGTACTTTTCTTTTAAAAAATCTTTATTGAATTACTGCCTATTTTCAGAACATGCAGGACTTGTTTCATTCATCCAGCAAGTTACATATTCATTTATTTATGAGAGATGCTGACATCTAGAATAAAAGAAAAAATATTATGTGGTCACTTTTGAATTACTGTTGTCTGGTAATATGACTTTTCTGAAGGGTTTTTGTCACCAAATTTTACATTGTACAAATATTCTTGGTAATTTCAGATGATTATGTGGAAGTTTTTACTTTTGATTGTGTCTACTTTAAACCCCCCTGACAAAGAAGATTTTTTTTTTTAATTCACAGCAGAAAAGTCTGATCACAAAAGCCCCATTCCAGAATCTTCTAGCTAGACTTGACCATGAATTACAGAAGGGCATTTCTTTCAAAGCAGAGCAAAAAATGTAATAGAGTTTTTGCCATGTGTTTTAACAGTAAATGTTATTTATGATAACTGTCTGGAAAAACAGTGTCATTTAATGGTTGTGGGTGTCACTCAGCATCAGATGGTGACCTGTTCCCCTTTATACGAGCTTTTGTCAGCTGTTGTCTAGACTAAAGCAGTGTCATGTATATGAGTGAGAAGTCATGAGCCCTTAGGAAATTCCAGCAAGTACAGAACACTGCAACATTTGTTCTCACCTGCATGGATTAGGGCAAGAACCTTCCTAGTGTTTTCCTACAATGCTTACTCTAGCCCAAGTCTGTTGCCTCCAAAGCACTCAGTAGTCTGGGTCCCAAATTAATCTAAAATGTGAAGGCAATTATGTCCAACTTTGCTCCTCACTTGGAAGAGAACTTCTCATAATGGCATACCACATCTTAGGGGAAATGTGCTCCCATAAAAACTACGAACATTACAAGCCTGTTTCTTTGTGCCAAGTGCAAGACCTCTGCTTTAAGGCTCACTTTTTTCTATTGTATACAAATTGCAGCACATGCATTTAAAACAAAACTTCTGCCAAAACAAAGTAGTGCACTGCAGGTGTAACTTGCACCTTGGGGAAGGGACAGGAGAGAAAGCACATCACTCCTGGTGTGGTTGTCATGATGTTCAGTGCATGGCTCTTAATAAAACACACTACCTGTAATGCTAAGGGGTGGTGACAAAGCCTTGTTGGCGTGTTTCCGGATATGTCAATGCACCTGTCACCAAAAGGCACTAGCAAAGGTAACCACTTACACTCTGAAAATCGTTTAGCACAGGAAAGAGAAACCATTCACGGATGTTAGAACCGTTTTAGATTGTTTCCTAAAAGGGAAATGTGCTTTTCTCTTTTTAAAACCCTGGGTATCTGGCCCAGTCCTATGAAGACTCCCAAAACACAGCCTCATATTATCTCTACTGTTAAAGGGGAATTGGCAGTTCTGATGACTGATCATAGAGTCATCAGGGCCTTGTGTTTGTTGAATTAATTTCCCCTACTCAAAGCTGTAGTATCATGTTCTATAGGTGGGCAGGCTTTCAATATTGTAGCAAAAAAACTTCCTGCTCTTTGATTTTGTGTTTGTATTGTATATTTTCCCTCCATGTCTCAAAAGACAAGCATTAACTGAAGCCATGGATATAGCAGAAGATACTGTTCCTAGGATGGGGATTCCTCTGTACCAGCTACTTGAATCAGCCAGTTTGAGATAGAGATATACATGTATATATATATAAGTGAGGGACAAGCAGAGCAAAAAACCCATAAATCTTTACATTTCAAGAACTCCAAAGGCTTGAGCAAGCAAAATGACAGTCAAGAGACGTTACCTTCAGAAAGATATATTTCATAATAACAAAGATAAACAGTGATATGAAAGGCAGATAGGAATGTGCAGAAGAGCAACAGAAATGGTTTTTCCAGAGGTAGTTCTGTCCTCAAATTGTTATGCTCTCAGCTGTACAACTTGTGTTTCACAACATATAATATTTCATGACCAAGAGGGGATAAATTTTATTCAGATCCCTTCTATACCTACACTGAAAAGGAAGTAAACATTATGCCATCATTAAGCAGCTTAGTAAAGCTTGGATTCTGTTGATAAAGAAGGATTGGCAGGAGATGTTATTACATGTCAGACTCAAGTTTGCCAGTCTTACATCATGGTCACTGTACGGGGCTAACCTCCTCCGGCACAGCAGGGGTTACCAGGCTTCTTCACTACTTAGCACAAAAACAGCCTAAGACTAAAGAAACCAGTTGAGGAATAAATGCCCTGGCAGTAAGACACTGAAGGTCAAATTCTGAGCCTAGTCTATAGCTCTATTGTATTTGGATATCAAAGCAGATAGCTAAAGTATGCATGAGTGTGCATTCATTCACTAATAAGGGGTTACTGTAGTACATTTTCTCCTGATCCTTTTTTCTCCTCAGCTCAGTACTTTTACCCATGGTGAGGTCCCCAGAAAGGTTACTGCTGTAAAATGATAAAGTTGCACTTAGATAATGATGACGAGGCTTTTAAAAGAACTCGATTTCTATACGGTTCATACATGAAACAATCCAAATTTTGCTGAGACCTCACTCAGAAACGCTAGCTAAACCCAGCCTCTAAGAGCTGCTGTATACTAACAAAAGAAGAACTATCAGGGCCTGATTAAAAACTCATGGCAAGTCCCAGTTGTTTCAGAATATCAGAAGTTAATGTAAGCACAGTGACTAAAGGCTACATTGCATTGGCTTTGCAGGGTGACTGGCAGCACCACCGATGAGGCAAGCATTGAAGCTGGCCACAGCCTGGGCATTTTATCCTCTCTGTTTCAGAGGCATAAGAACCATCTGCTTTTGGGGAAATGCACAAGTAGGTTGTTCTTCTCCGAGCTACAAAGCTTGTGGTTAAACCACACTAAGCTGAAAATGTGAAAACCTCACAAGGCTGCAAAATGCTTTTCAGTGTCACATGTAGAATTAGCAACAGTATTTATGAGGGCTGAACAGAAGAAACTGATGTTGTGTGTGCTGATTATTTCTGTCCTTGAATAGAACTTCCCAGGTCCTTATGCTTCAGGCATTTCTGCTGGAGCTGAGAGTGAGTCTTTTATATCTGTGTCAAGCTGCAAAAGCTACTTTAAGAGCTCAAGAAGACTTTCCTGGTTTTAACTAAACCTGGATATTGTGCCTAATAGACAACACCTCTCTATATATCCAGGTATTTTTAATTTATTAGAAGCAGTCACTACATTATTAGGTGCTTTATAATTAAAACAGGCAAAAGAACAGGATTAACTGGCAGAACATGAGCAGCTACCTACCCAACAAAAACAAACAGGCCAAAATACCACATTTAATATTAGTATTAATAACGAAAAATTACTTTAGGTTTAATATGCACATCTTACTTCCCAACCTTTTATCAAAGGGGTAAGGATTTTTAGCATGCATTAATAGTTAACAAATTTGGGTTCGGGAAACTGACAAAGCTTTGTCATACACATGTTCAAATTGTCTTAATTTACTTCAGCCTAGCAGACAGTGAATGCTAACTCCTTTGTCATTAATATGTTCATCCATCCCTTATTTGAGGTTCTTCCTAAATCCTTTGACTTCTCCCTGAAGGTGATAATCCACTCTTTAATTTAAGAGTCCTGTCTTATTGCATTCATTTTTGCATGAGCAAGAAGAAAACTGAATCAATCAAACCTGCACAGAGTAGCATTAAGCACTGTAACTCTAGATTAAATCTCATTTTTGAAGTTGAATTTGGCCCAGAGAAAGTTAGCATTTCAATAATAATTAATCACAGCATTTAAAAGAAAGCACTTGTCTTTTTAAGTAGTTCTAAAACTGTGCTAAATTGCTCACCTGAAGTAAGAACTGTAGACATTGCTTTGTTTTAGGCCTGTTAAAATATGACATTGCTTTGCCCATTGCTTGTACTCTTTTAACCCACCTCAGGAGATGATGTACAAGGAATAACACTACAAAACTTTGCCAATGGCTTCTGATGTGTTTAAATGCGATGTTTCAGTCTTTTGACTGACCAAGGTAGCCTGCTATTAATAGAATTTGCTAAAGAGAACCCTTACTGGAGGTTCTTGTTAATCCCCAGTCAGGCTTCAGCAGCCTGTGTGAAAGGAGGTTTCATCTTGGTACGATTTTCTTGTGTTAACCTGCTTGTGTGCCAGGAACTGTTAATGAAGGAGGGCAGCTGAAGGAAGCCACAAGATGAAATAGGAGAGACAGAGGGGGAAAAAGTAATTTGGATGCCATGGGCCAGTTGAAAGTTTCAGAGATGGAAGATTCCTTCAGAAAAAGTGGGGTGAGTATGCCCCTTTACTGTAACCTCCAACTAAAATTGAAATGAAAGAACCCATGAGAGTGAGCCAAAGGTCAGAGAAGAAAGACTTGTGAATATTCACCCCACTGGAGCAGCTGAAGCTCACCTGTAAGGTACTTCGTGGTCCCCTTAATTGTTCAGCTGCTGCAGTGCTCTGCTCCTGGCCAGCCTCTGGCTTCTGTGCCTCCCCACACAATGAGGAAGAAAACAAGGGGATGCAGATGCATCCCTCCAGCTCTCATGCCAGCAGAGAGTCAGGTTATGGCTGGAGGTCTTCCCCATGCATTTCCACACGGGTAAATAGTAACTGTATGGAAAACAGCATTTGAATTTAGGGTATGAAGAATGGGTAATGCATAGGCAAGTAATGCCCCAGTAAGGTAGGCTTTACGTATTATTTATGTTTTCTTCTTGGTCATGCTACATTTCTACACAAACTGTAGCCATAACTGTGACAGTAACCTGCCATTAAGATGCAAACCCTAAAAAAATGCTCTGTACTTTCCAGAATTTGTTAAGAAATGACTGTGCATAGCTCAATACAATACTTACTGTGATTTATGCAGAGGTTTCTTAGCTAATTGCATCCTTACATACACTAATGCCTGTAAATGGTGTGAGTGATAAAATAACTCTAGGGTTACTTCTTTAAATAAAATGTTTGAGATCTGTTTTGTAGCTAAGAAAATTGGAAAAAGACAAGATGACAGCTGCAGAAGCATAAAAAAGTATAAGATTGTCTGAAATCATTCATATAGATCACTTGACTGTGATGGCCAATTAAATCATGCTGTTTTCCAAGCTTCACTCACAGTCAAAACTGTATATCTTCCAAAACAAAAGCTTTTTGCATTCCCAACAATCTGTTAGCATCTCTTTCAATTATGAAAACCATTAAAGATTTGATTTAAAAATATTTTTCCCTGTGGCCATTAAGACTTCAAATTGTGGAAAACATTTCTGATTCTAACTTATCATTGCACAGTTGAAAGGGGAATAATCCATTTTCTTCTTGTTTGTTTTCAAGACAGTGCTGAAAACACACTATAAATATTTGAAAAAATTTTAGCAAATTGCAAAAACATCACAGTATCTTGTTAAATACTGTTTGTGTCAAGAATGGGATTCAAGGGAAAATTAATTTAAAATACTATATGTTAATAATTTTTTAGTTTTTTTAACTTTTAAATGGTTATAAAAATTTTATTAAAAATAATCCAAGGATATATTGAAAACAATAAAACAGATAAGGAAGCTCTGTGATTTGTCTATCTGAGGGCAACTAGGATGGCATTTGAGAGAAAAATATCCAAGGTACATTTTCTACAATGCATCACATAATTAATATAAGTTTTGTCTAATTTTTCCAATGGTTCTATCTTCCCTGATAGTTGCATTACCACTGGCTTCAGTAGTAATGAGGTTGCCAGAGTGGAGTCACTGTTCATTAAAATTGGTTCCACATTTAAGATTTCAACATTCAGCAGAAATGTCAGTCAAAAGTAAAGGGCAAAACCCATCTCCCTACCCTGAAGTGCTCTCCATACTCTGTGCTTTCCAGGTGGACTCCTGCTTAGTATCTAAGCAACCACATCCTGATTCTCTAACTCACACATTTTGATCTTACCAGAGGATTTTCTTTGGCAAATTTTACATTGAATCAATTGTAGATCTGCAGTTCAGGTCTGAAATGTGCTTGTTATAAAATTGTGAATGAAATACTTCAGTGAATAATTGGAGGTCTGCAAATTATCCCATTTATGAATATTGCAATCCAGATTAAAATTTTCAGTTGGGAATGTATCTTCTGCAATAAATCAAGAACAGTGAATTTATGCCCCATATATCTTTTGGCCTATATTGATACAATTTTTTAAAAATAACAAGTAGAGTGTGAATGCTTATTGTTCCATTGACTATAATATTTCCTAGGTCTGCTTTGCTTTATCCTCAAGGATCATAACACTTAGTTTGAATAAGTAATCAAAGCAAGGTCAATAGAAAATTCTGAACCTCTTTTTGGTAACCAAGCATTTGAATTAAATATTTGCCTCCCATGAGTAAGTCACATGGGCATTCTCACAGAGAAGTATTATGCTAGTAAAGCTCACATGATCGCATATTCATAGAAAACAAATATGAAAGGATTACAGTTATATAGAAGTTCCCTTTTGAATGCAAATGAATATTTACGGTATGCATTGACTCAGCTCTAATCCTTGCTCATGCAAAACTCCAACAGTACCAACCAGAGGGTCAGTCCCATGTTACAAATAGCGCATAGTCAAAATAAGAAGCAGTGACGGAAATGTTTTACCTAAGACATCTGAGGAGCACTTAGCAGTAGGGAAAGCATTTGTAAGGGTCAGAAATGACAGAGTGTAGTTCAAGATCAGGATCACAAATCAGGACCATAAATGAAGGACGTTGATTGGTCCAGAGACTCTCCACGGCTGGTCACAATCCAACTGCCCCAGAGCTCCTTCAGGTCAGTGCAAAGCTATGAGGCCAGAGTATAAACACACAAGCTCCTCAAAGGGGAATTTCCTATCCAATGCTTCACAAAAGTTGATTTTGTAATTTATTCCAATGAAAATACAGAGTATCAATTGGTATAGCAGACATCTAGTCATCCTAAACCATACCAGTCTAATTTGCTAAATTGGGAAAAAGAAACACTCTCATTCTACCAGAGCAATTGTTCCCAACCTTTATCAACTGCGTGTTTGCTGCTAGCTTCAGATCCAACACAATCTGTGTGGGCATGCACTGTCTATCTCTAGTCTAGCTGCATCAATTGGCCCAAGAAGAAGATAACGTTTCTCTTTATAAACTTTGCTTTGGCTATATCTGCACTCTGCTGCAGCTAAAGAAACCCTACTGCCAGCAATATAAATGAATGTTTCACTTATTTGAACAAAAGCCAAGCATAAACAAGTCACAAATGCTTCAGATGCAATTAAGAAAGAGACTGTGAAGCAATCATGGAATTAATTAGGTGGTCAGTGATGTCTGGAGGTTGTGTAATTCACCTCACTGCTCAAAGAGGGGCCCTGGTGGATGTGAACAGCTCAGATGGGTCCTGGTACTTCAGATTTCATTGCTCCTACAGTGGTTAGGCTTATTATGTCTGTTAGGGTGTTTTCCCTCTCTCTAAAATTTATTTGTAATCTGAGATGAAATATTATATGAAAATGCCAGTTATGTAACTATAAGAAAGGCATAAATCACACTATGTCCTACTATATTTTCTAGTCTGAAGGATAAAATAAGATTTGTAAAAGAATAATAGGAATACAGAACTGTATACTGTTTTAATCATGCCATCCCTGACACTACAGGCACATAATGTTTCTCTGATGTACCATTTGGCTTAAGATATTCAAAAGGTGGGAAGATAAAACTGCATCACTCAAGTAACACATGCTTTATTGTCAAAAATTACTGAGGCAGGATTTGTATTTGTTACCATAAAAGTTAGTTTCAGAGGAGTTAACTGTTAACTGCATTGTCATTTAATTATGTCAGACATTATGCTGAATCTTTCAACAAATACTTTCAAGAAAATTATTGATTAATATAGTTATTTAAGTGAAACATTTTCACCTGCCATTTTAATTAAGAAAAAAGAAAGAAAGTATCTCTTTTCACAGTAAAGTCTGTATTTATTCTGGTGGAGGAGGGTGATGTTTTTCTCTCTTTTCAAAACTTTTGTGGTTGGACTTTACTGTGAACATATTTCAAAGCTGCCCTTAATGCCATTCCTTACTTCAAAACTAATTGATTCACTGTGTAAACATTCCTGATGCACAAATACAATCAAGGGTCGTTTGCATGTGGTCTGCAAACCAGGCACAGGAACTAATGTAAGAGCTGCTGTTTCATCCACTGGCCTCTGAGATAGATAAGGTTTTTCTGTATGACTCACCACTGTTTTCATTGTACAGAAATTTTTTTTCTGTCCAAATTACTCTAACATGCAAAGCCAGCATCACTATTTCAATGTTTATAGCACAGCTGTTAATAATAGGTTGTCCTATTAAACAGAACATTAACTCCAGTATGCATCCAAAGTGTAGAAAACAAAACAAAACCACAAAAAGAATGTATCAGGGAAGCATAATATAATACTAGTTGTACTTGGAAGAACAAACACAACATCTTCTGCCAAGCCGAAGTGAAGCAGTTGCTCTCTCCTGCAAGCATTATCTCAGCCTCTTCTGGACAGATAGGCTTTTATCCATATCTCCATCTTCATGAGTCACTGTATAAACTGTTTGGCTGCCCTAAGCTGGTCTAAAGAGAGAAAAAGAGCAACTGTCATCAGCACACAGTGGAAACCACAGTCCTTAGCTCCACGGTCACCTTCCTAGAGGCACTGCCCTATACAGGAGCACGAAGGGTGACTGGCAGGGCCCATGGGAAGCGTTCACACCAGAATCCCTCCAGACAAGAGGGACAGAGCTGCTCAGACAGACCCTGCTACCAGTGGTGGCTGGACCAAAAGCAGTCAAAGAATTCGTCCCTCATACTAGTTAAAAGAAGATCAGTAGATGACACTGCCCTGGGCAGCATCTGGAATTAACAATGTGCCAACAGAGAATTAAGTTTTTCAGTCACTGTCTAGAAGAGATTTTCGCCCAGCCTCCCCACCAGACACGATAAAACCAGGTGATTTGAGGTGGGTGAAGGACTGAGTGATTGTCAGTGATTGTGTCCCATCTCAATTCATCAGGTCCTAAGTCTTTCTAATGGCTTCACATCTTTCAAGAGATCTTAGTCATGCAATGACTGCATTGTTTGAATCAGTTTATTCTAGTCATGACAGGACACATCCCAATTTACATATTATTTTGTGTTCCCAGCTCCTTCATTAATGTTTAATGCCTCAATTCAGCCATCAATCCCCACTCAGCAAAACGATTCAGCTAAGTACATATTTAAATTTAAGCACATTCTTAAATGCTTTGCTGAAATGAAGCAGTCTTACACACATGCTGACATGCTTTGCTGAATTGGATTTTCATACACAAAAGAGTTCACATGCCATAGGCACTTGGGAGAGGAGCCTTCCTCTTCCTCATGTGCATTCATGTCCAAGTGCATGGCTTGGGAAGGACATAGTTTTCTATAATGTAAAAGCATTCTATTTAAGGAGAAGGTGGTTGCAATCCTGGTCTGGTCTTGCTGCTGCTTCAAATGTCATGACACAACCAGATATAAATTTAGTAATTTTTTTTATTCTTTCAAGTGATCTATTCTAAGCTAAAATTTGAAAATAACTATGACTCTGAAGATCTCTGTTCACAGTAAACTGATCAGATTGAGGTAATGCCTGATCATTGGCATTATTCAGATCTTAAAGGAAGGGAAAATGAGAAAACCTTTGCACAGATGTAATTTTGTCCCTGGTAGGCCAACTAGTAGAGATTTAAAAAAACCCAATCAACCAACCAAAAACCAAACCAACAAAATATACTGACATATTTCTCAAATTGGGATATTTGTCTTTGTCCACCAGGACTCTTACACCAACACTGACCCAATTCTTTTAACTTTTCATATGGAAAAGTTAATGGTATGTTGCTCCAGGACCTTGAGGGTGGCCATGAGGGAGGAATTTGTATTTTTCATTTTACTTTTCAACCTTTTTACCCACTCCTTCCTACATGAGAATGAATGCAATAAATACCCTTCAGGCCTTTTCAACTCTAGGAGAACATACAATTTACCACAGTCACATATTTTCATTGCTGCTGGTAGTAGTGGAAGCTAGAGTAGATTCACTTGCTTTTATGATAGTTTCATGCATACTTCAGATTAAATATTAAAAAAATCTTCTTAAGCACTTATTTTTAAAACTGTAAATATCTGGGAGATGTTAGCACTTGCCTTTACAAGACAGCTGTCACCAGCAAGAGCTCTTACATAATCTGTTTACCTTACAAGGCATCCGAATCTCCCAAGGTATCCAAATCTTCCCTTGAATATAGGATGGAGGGGTTGGGGGGGCAGTAATCTGAGCAGGCAATTTTGTGCTAAAGACATTCCTTACTACATTTTGGAGATGTCTATTACCTCAAACTTTGGTTTAAATTCGTCCTAGTTATGGGTAAAAGTCAGAGGAAGGAAGCTTTTTTAGTACACCTTTTAATCAGTTCAACCACGTTTCTAATTTTATACCAAATCTTTTTTCAGTCAAAGTGCACGTTCATTATATACTCTTTAATTTTATGCAAGGAGTATGTCCATGACAGCAATAAAGAGCTTTGCAACTTTTAGCTTATGCAAGAATAAAGACTTACTACAGTTTGACCTAATCTACATCTAGCAGTCCTATCTGACTGGTTTAAACTGAAAAAGCATGTTTTCAACCAAATGCTACTAACAGCCTGGCATTTAAAGTCAGAAACTCCTTTCTTTCCCACTCCCCTCCTCCCCCATCCTTCCCAAAAAATGCAAGTGTTAGAATTATCTGAAAAATTAAAGAGTCATTTTTGGAAAAAAATGGGAAAACCCTCATCAAATAAAAGTGGTGTCAGGACCTGAACAGCATGCAGGTCTGTCTACCTCATTACCTGGAAACTGGGCAGGAGAAATTCTGTGACCTAACTTGTATCTCTCAAGCCATAGACAGTAACTGGGCAGGGGTTTTTTGTGCAGCATTTGCTTCTTTTCACCAAAACCTTTCTGAGTATTTGGTGTTGTCCATGGACTTTCTGATCTGTGTCATTTTCCTTCCTTCAGTCTGTTCTCACAGTAATATTCCATTTACCATTTTTTCAGTTTTAGATAAGTTGTGGGTTTGGGGTTTTTTTCCTGCTAAGATGACTTTGGGTGTAGGGAGCTTCACTAACTTTGTATAGCTTCAGATAGTCCCAAAAAGTCAGTTGTTGGTCATGAACCTCAAGAACTATGACCAGGACTCAGAAGCACATGCCAACATGTAAGCAAGCCAGTTTCTGGAAACTGGAGATGAGGTTTCCCCTTCCTCAGCTGCCTGGAGTTGAGGGCACTGCTCTGAGTGCAGAATGGACAGGCACACCTGAACTGGCAGTGAGTGTCCCGGGCAGCATCTAATGCAAGACCTGCGGCAGAAGCTCTGGGAGTACTTAAATGGCAACACCACCCAAGTCTCACAGTTGCTGTAATATCCCTGCTGTCAGTTCTTAAAACAGCCAGTTTAACCTGAGAAAACTTTTGCTCTACAGTGTTTGCAGGAGTACTTGCTGTCTAAGTTAAATGTCCCACAGAGGTCAGTAGACTGTGGACATACAAAATCCAGACCAAAACCTGCAACTACTGAGGGAAGCTTCCACAATCAACTGTTAAGTACAGTTAATGATGACACACTGTAGTGGTTACAGTGCATATACTAACACTAACCTGTGTTTTTGGCAGACATCATTTTCAAGGATTTGGTTCAGGGGCCCTTGAGTAAACGACATCTTCCCATGGGCTTCCCAACACAGCATGAGGCTTCACAGATTAAAAGCAACCTGTATCATGCATGACATCTGTGTGCATTGCTCCTCAAAAGCAAGATATATCAATGGAGCAGAAAAACAGCAACCTGCCAGTATAAATTCCCTTTCCTGGTATCGTGCTCCCCAGCCCCACTTTAATACTGCTGTCTACCATCATGTTGACTTTGGTCATCTTGTCATAACAAAGGAAGCAAGCCAGTATGTGTCATACATGGGGATTTCAGGAAGCTAATTAACAAGAAGGAGCTGTGGGAGTTTCTGAGAAGCTGAGCTCTGATGTAACCCAAAGCCATGAACTGGTAAGCTTTTAGATGCTCCAGCCATACATAATTTATGTTGTCAGTCACACGGCAGCAAAGCTCATTTTGCATAATGGATACTTGTGATGGAAAAGTGCTTACAGGGTTTCAGCACAGCGGACAGACCTTTCATCTGTCTGTATGACAGGAAAATTAAACAATTAGGGGAGTTTGCAGCATTCCTGTTGAAAACTCTGAAAGTTAGTCTTTAAAGATGTGCAAAACCTACTGACACTTGTGATCACTAAACCATGGACTCATAAAATGGCCTTGTCGGAAGCAAGCATAAAGATCACCGAGTTCCAACCCACCCTGCCATGATCAGTGGCACCTTCCACTAGACCAGGCTGCTCAAAGCCCCATCTGATCTGGTCTTGAACACTTCCAGGGATGCAGCATCCACAGCCTCTCTGGGCAACCTGGGCCACTGCCTCACTACGCTCACTGTAAAGAATTTTTTCCTAACACATAATCTAAACCCACGCTCAGCTTGAAGCCGTTCCCCCTCGTCCTATCACTACGTGACATTCAGACGTATGGCCGCATGATCGGCGCTTTGTGCCGCTTTCCGATTTGGATCGAATTCCCTTTCTCGCCTGCAGTTCCTACAAAATCCCCCTCTGGCGGCAGAGCAGCGAGTGCCAGGAGCGCCGCACCGGGCGCGCAGCTGGCAGGGCGCAGGTCGCGGTGCTGGGATCCCGCAGGTCGCGGTGCTGGGATCCCGCAGGTCGCGGTGCTGGGATCCCGCAGGTCGCGGTGCTGGGATCCCGCAGGTCGCGGTGCTGGGATCCCGCAGGTCGCGGTGCTGGGATCCCGCAGGTCGCGGTGCTGGGATCCCGCAGGTCGCGGTGCTGGGATCCCGCAGGTCGCGGTGCTGGGATCCCGCAGGTCGCGGTGCGGGGATCCCGCATGTCGCGGTGCGGGAAGCGCCAAGGAGCGCCCGTGTCCCGCGGGGCTGCGCGGGGTCGCGCGGGGCGGGCGTTACCCACCGGCCGTTACCCGACGGCCCCCACCCAGCGGCGCCGGCCCCGCCAGCCCCGTACCAATGGACGACACGGAACAGCAGCCCGCCCCGGAGCCGGCCGAGATGGCTTATTTCGGCCCCACTTCCCTCACCTACCTCCCCGTGCTCCAGTGGTGGGTGCTGTCCCCTTGCCCGCTGCAGGGCCGCGCCGTGGCTGAGGATGGAGCGGGGAGGTGGCGCGGCTGTTTCTCCCTTGCCGGGGGGCTAGCAGGATCTGCCTTGCCACAGCGAGTGGAGGGGTCCTGCTTTTAACTCTTCTAGCGGTTTCAGAGGGCAAGAGTCTGGTTTGCTGCAAAGGCCCCGTCATCATGGTGACGCATAAACGATACCAGGAAAGCAGGGGAATTTTCCTGGAAGTCCATGTGGTTTGACATGGGGGAAACGGGATTTTGTCTCAGCCTGCCCACTGGTTTGAATCTGGCTCCTGGGAACCATCCACTTGGTGCGGTGCTGCAGGGCAGCTGGCGAGGATCTCTCCGGCTGGACCACTCGTGCCTGGTGGGCTCCTAGAGCACACGGGTGGCTGCGAGTGGGTGCCACGCTGGCACTCAGGGTGAAGCTGGGCATTCGATATCCTCCGAGGTTACATTTTCTTGAGCTGAAGATTATGGTCGAACTCCTTAAGGAGAAACTTTCTGTAGTGAAGTTGTCACCATTGTTTTCTTGGGCTTTGAGAAGAGCATTATGTGCCAGGTGACAGCCAAAGGGAAACCAGGGGTACTTTTCTTCTCTCCCCAAGCACAGATTAGTCCTGCTAGTAAATAGGGTTGAAACTTTGTGTGAAACAGTAACAACACATACAAACTTTTAGCTTGTCAGAGAGTAATCTTAAATCATTTTATTCCCCCTCTCAGTAATACCTGAGCAGTGGGAGTTAGTCTGTGTTTTTACTGTGATAAAGATACCATTGCTCCTATTTTAAAAGGGCTGAAGGAGGAGATTCATACAAGGTCATTCATCCAACAGGTTTGAGACACAGCATAAAACTGAATCATAAGCAATCCTTGAAAGGATGAGCTTATAATTTTTATCATCGTGACAACCTTCTTTTCATGTTTTGAAAAACCTTAAATGTTCAGCTTCGTTTTACAGCTGGTGCATCTCCAATAGCAAACCAGGTTTTGGTCCAGAAATGGTTTAACAGCAGACTTGCCAACCTGTAAATAGCCTGGCTGCTGAAGGTTCACATATAATAGCTGGCAAACCCTACACACTTGGAGTCGATGTGAGGTCCTAAAAGCAACCCAATAATAAACCCCACACAGTGCGTGGATACCTAGTAGATAAATGGAGGAGGTCTTTCCCCTTGTGCTTTTGCTTTAACCTCTACCTTTCTCCCTTTCCACGCTTTCCTTTTGATTTTGTTGTCTTTATTCACAGTTTTGTTTTGATGCATGGCATAAAAACTCAGGTTTTGAAAACCTTGGGGCTAATAAGCACGAAGATGAGTGCTGTGTTCTTTTCTGTGTGAATTTCTTTTTCCTAATAGATATATTTTTGTATTACGTGTCAGCACTAAGAAGTTGTTTGAATTATTATTTGAAAAAGACTGGCAGTTTAATAGACAATAAATTCACAAAATGGCATTCCCAAATACTTTGTCACTAAGTAGTTAAATGCTGAGGGAAAACTATTGGCAGAAACCAACTACCAAAGCATGGATTAATTTCTGATGCACTTCCAATGATTCTTGTGGTGTTATATTAAGGATGAATTTAAGTTTAATCTCCTCTGAGACTGCTCAATTGTGAAGGGTTTTGAGATGCTCTAGAAGAAAAAGCATTTCTGCCTGCTAGGAGACAGAGCTCGTCAGGACTTTTACCTAGAATAAATTTCATTTACCTTTTAGCCTGATGACGGGAAATACCCCATTAGAGCAGCAGATCCCCTATCTCTGGGTGCCAGTTCCTGCTCACATCTAGCCATAAAGCCTTTGCTCTTGGATGCTGGGGCTGGAGGTGGTGAGGAGCTGGCAGGAAGCCCAGCACAGCTCAGCCTTGGCAGCACCAGCCTCTTGGGTTGGTGGGTGAGAAGATGGTCTTCAACAAGGTATAAGTGAGGCCTTTGGGGGTCTTTTGCTAGGGAGGAAATCTGGGTGAAGCAGACAGCCTTCTTCAATGGAAAAAGGGGAGGAGGCACAAATAACAGGTGAGGTAGACATCATCAAGCTGCACAGAGAACATCTTCTTTCTCAGTCTGTTCTAGCAATCCAATTTGCTGTAGACCTTATCCACTGTCTACTGCCAATGCAACTAAGATAAAGAACACAGTTGCCTGAAATCAGGCTACTAAAACAGAGGATGCTGATTTAAAATCCACCTGACTTATCTCACCTTATCTCTGGTGAATGTGAAAAGTCTGCTTTCCCAACCAACTCAATCATCAGTAAATACACAGTGAATAACTGGCACTGTGCTGCACTAGCTGATAAATTAATTAAATATGCGTAAATAATTTGGTAGAACGGAAACAGAGAGCAAGAAACTACCATGATATGAGCAATGTGTCATGCTTTGAGAATTAATCTCTCTGCTCCTTCGCTTCAGCTCTGCTCCTGTATTTGTACTGCAGCCTATTACCTTCTGACATCAAAACCACTGGCATTATCTTATAATTAAAGATCATCTTTTTCCTGGTAAAGGTAATATCTTAAGCTAATAAATAACCAAGTTTATGTCTCCCTCACCTTATTCACACAAGTAGTTGCATTTACTTGACTATGACCATTTTGATAAGTAGGATGAATCAGGGGTTTGGTGAAAACACGGATATTTAAACACCTAAGCCCGTTTCAGTCCTGGCAGTTCTGTTATATAGTAACTGTAAATTAAAATTCTGTTCTCTTATTAAACCTGTCCTAAAATCCATGAAGTAATATGAAAACAGTATGTGGTCCTTTACAGTTTGTGCACTTCATCCCAAAACACTATATTGCACATTTTAGGTGGAAAAATATTCTTTTTTTTGGTATAGTGGATGCCTTTCTATTTAGATTACCAAAGTTAGATCCTTTGATATAACAACATTTTGGATATGAGAAATTCTAATACTGTCTGTATTGGTGTTAATGTCATCATGGTATTCCTAAGTTATATTGTTTTTATTAAAAAATTATGAGAACTTGTTCATTTCTTAGCAGAATCTCACACGACCTCTCTTACATGTTGAAAACAATGAAAATAGAGCTTTAAAAGTTGAAAATAATCAGAGAATATACATACATATATTTATATGAAAAAGTATATTGTTTCCCAGGATACAGATTAACACAAAGGAAGTACTCTTTTTGATTCTATGCTTCTATAAAATCAGAGTGACTATTACAGAGTTCACTGTAAATCTGATCAAGTATTAAAATCTAACAATTCTTTCTTCTAACTCTGACATAAACCAATTGATTATTTTTGTTTTAAAGGCTAGCTGATAATTTCTATTTGTGTGGAGGATGCACTGTACCCTGTCGGCTACTATATGAGCTGTATATTGAAACCTGCAATCCAGATTTCAAGATTCAAGTACATCCATCCACCTTTGGAAAGGTACAGAGTAGATAGGATATACAAGATAAGAAGTAGGGATGCCTAAACAGAAAGCCTGATCATCAACTATACACACTGCATATCAAAAGAGGTTAAATAACAGAGAAGAATGCATTGTAATGAATTATGCTTGTGCATTTTCTAATGTATTTCTGGTAAGCCCTCATGTAGATGCATTTATACTAGAGAAAGAGTATTGTTTGGGATGGAATTTATTTTCTTCAGGGAACTGGTGTATGATAAACTAGCAAAGATTTATTTTGCCAATATATTTTAGAAAGTTTTACCAGTTTTCTGTTTTTAACACCAGAAAGTTAAACAATTCATTCCAAGGAGATGATTCTTCTGTCTTTAAAATATACCTTCGGTTGTTACATAATTTTATACTTTCCCTTTTAAGTATACTTGAGGAGATCTTGCTCCAAACACACCCTAAAAAGTTGTACAGCATCATCCAAGCAAAACAAATGCAGATGTAAAACTGAATCTCCTTCGAGTTCCACTCTTCTATGACACAGAGGTTGATACAACCCACAGAAAAATTACCACTTAGAAATCCCAATTGCAACCAACACCCATAGCTATTCAATATTTTTAAACAAATTAAGGAAGATAGAAAGCCTTGTGATTATTTCTTGTTCAAGACATTTTGTTCAGAACTTCCTATTTTTTACTGCTAACATTCTGTTAGTTCTCATAGTAAGAGTTTCTAAGCATTGTTTTAACACAAGCCCAAAATAATTTAAGTACAAGTTGTACCTGAAGTCAATTTCATTTTTGTGGCTAACCCCATTCTTGGAACCATTTATCTCAATTCAGTTGAATCTAATTTTTTTACTGGATAAGTTAAATCACTTTCACTGAAAATTAAGATTTGAGTGAGTGATCCAGTCTGATTTATTACCATAGTGAATCATCACACATCAGCTAAGACCATGGGTAGAGTTTGCCTGGCTCAGCATAGACATTGGCCATAAAGATTGTCGCCTTAAAAATCTCTAGGTACCCAATGGAGAGAAATAAGTAGTTACATGTTTTCTCACACAAAATGAGTCACCTCAGACAACTCAAATGAAAGGGGCATCAGAAATGCCATTTGTTTTTCCCCATTGACTACATAGTCTGCAGCGACTGGCTTAGACTTTTCTACCTTGTAGCCATGTAGGTGAGATTAATCCCATCCTGCCAGTAGCCTTCCAGTGCTCCAGCACAACTGAGTTACTGCCTGTAAGCTAAGCCTTCTTGTGGTTTCCCTTAATGTGCTTTACTTCTAAGCTGGGACAGGCACAGATGAAGCATGAGTCTGGTCACACCGAAGAGCTGATGAGCCAGAGCTGCTACAGGCTGGTGCTTGCAACTATTTGCTCGCAGCCTTAACCAGTCCAGTGCATTGCAGTGCAAGTTAACACATCCCAAAGCTGGGGTGCAGCTCCCCAGTACTTTGAAATGGTCTGTTCTGGAGCAGGAGAATGGACCATGTAGCAAGAAGCCAAGGAGAGCAGGAACTGCAGCAACCCTGGTTTAAACTAAGAGTGCACATGCAGTCAGTTACCACAGCCTGTAATGGGCTGAGCTATTAATAATTTACCAGGCTGTAGTAACCTGTCTGGTCCATGCATGTGAACTGCAAGTCCAGCCCCATGTGGATCAAACTATGGTGATTGAAGACCCTGCTAATCTCTTCTGCCCTATCCCTCTGCCCAAATACATCACTGTTGCTGTAGAAATGGCAGTGGGGGAAAGGATATGTCTTGTGCCACAAAAGCCCCCATTTCATAGGCTGTCCTTTTAGGAAAATGGGATTATGCTAAACTATCAATTTGAGAAAGGGAACAACTGGGGTGGGTGCATGCAGAAACATGCAAGGAACAGGACCATCATTAAAACTGGAGGTGCACATTAATGAATCCTTTATCAGGCCTTTGGACCAATGACACACACTGCACAGAGTCCAACTTGTGCTGCTGAGTGGTGACTCTCCTCTCTCCTCTCTAATGTGGAGTAAATCCTCAGTCAATTCCTGGTATATCGGGAATGTTAGGGTATGCTGGGCTAGTCCTGGACTCAGGTGTCCTGAGTTAGTCTCTGTCTTCACAGGACAACTCATGCAGGATGATCATAGTGAAGTGGATTATTATCCTGACAGTATCTAATTACTCTCTAGAGCCTAACCTTGACAGATGCTGCATAACCTCAGTTCACATCACCACGGTGGTCAAATGGTTGCTTTGCAGCTTGATGATTCAGGTCCTCTTAAGACAGATAAGTCAG
This sequence comes from Lichenostomus cassidix, assembly GCF_008360975.1. Lineage (NCBI taxonomy): Eukaryota > Metazoa > Chordata > Aves > Passeriformes > Meliphagidae > Lichenostomus > Lichenostomus cassidix. Next base: position 29,357,522 of record NC_139479.1, read on the forward strand.
GCTCTATCCTGTCAGTACACCTTCCAAGAGTAAGTGGGTAGGTGAAGTCCCTTGTGTAAGTCCCACTTAAATGAATAAGGCTTGACGGTCTGGCAGAGTATGGGACCATCAGGGCACCTTCAAGTTCCCCTAGCAGATTGATCCTGCCCTGGCTGCAGGGGATCTCCTGGTCTGAGCACTGTTTTCCAGTGCAAGGTTAAACAGACTACTCTAAAAAAAATTCTACCTGAGATATGTAATCCCTTAAATTACTTAGCCTTGGATCCACAAAAGCCAGATTCAATTTACTTCAAGAGTTATCATTTGAGAGGTATGTAAGAACAAGTATTAGCCTGGAAGTGATGAAAAGCAAACAAAATGATTAAAGACAAAAGAATGTGACAGATACATTTTCTCATCTTAGAATGAATTGCTGAGTATCTCTAATTTTCTGTTTGTTTATACAGCTTATTCAGTTAGTTTTCCCGGGCCTGGTAACAAGAAAGCGGACCACAGCAGGGAGTATCAGGTATTTGGTTTGTTTCCTTTCTTTGAAAATGTTATTTAAAACTATTCCAATAAATTTTAAAGTGGCTGGCTTTTCATCCCCAGCACTGTAATACAGCAGCTGAATTGTTGTTTGCAAGTCTGTAAGACAACACAAGATCCAGAGTAATTCATGGTGGAACCAAGAACATTAAAATACACAAGGACATTAAATAGTTCCATGAAAACCACATCAGATCTGCTTTGGTAGGGCATGAATTCCAGACCAGACTGCTTTTTAAAAGACCTTAGTGCTCTAATTTGTACTGGCTATTAACAGCATGGTTTGCATGAGGCATCTGCCAGACGTCACAACCTTACTGAGAGCTCTGCAGACACTGGGTCTCCAGGCCAGGAAAGACTGGCTCTAGGATGCACAGGGGTGGCAGCCGTGATTATTGTCTGTATTGTGCTTTTCCATGGTCAGTGGAAATGTTGTACAGTTTCAAACAATTTAAATCAGACAACTTCAGATCCTCCTCCTAAATATTCTGTCTTTTCCCTTCCCTCTCTTCTAGAGCACAGAGAGTTTGATGCTTTTTCATATCCAAAGTTATACCCACGCTCTGAACATCCAGACTGGGAAAAGGGATGTTTTAAGGACATTGAGACAGAGCAATTTTACAAATAATTTGTGTAGCTGTCAAGTATGGGCTTTGAGAACAACATGCCCTTACTTGTTCTGTGACTTGTCTCCACTAGTCTGGACTTGCTATCAGCTTGAGCCAGGAGATTCTTTATTTTGGAAGTGCCTCACCACAGACACACCCAGGCTCCTCCTCATGGCAGACAGGATTTGGGATAGTGTTTGGTAGATCCCAACCTCCATGCTCTCTCTTCCCATCAGCAGAAGGTTACCTGCTCCTGGCTGCAGGTGGCCCCAAACCACAGCACTGCTCCCCAGGCTTCCCGGTGCCCCAGCCTGGGAAGAGCCAGCTGATAGCACCTTGGTAGCAGAGATGGTCATTGATGCTCACTGAGCTCAGACAAATTTTAGAGAAGGTCTGGCAGTTCTCTTGAGCTTTAGCTTTCCATGACCACTGGTGGGCCGTTCAGTCACTGTGTTAAATGGTCATGCTAAATGGTAGTCCAGTCACTGTGCTACGGTAAATGGTCAAGGAACAGTTGCACTGAGTCCTTCAACTTCCATGGGGATATGGGGACCTCTGTCTGCTAAGAGTCTGGTTCCAGACTTCACTAACTGTCCTGTACAAATCTGTTGCACTCCATTTACTGGCTTAACTTTTATTTCATTTAGAAGAAGGCATCATTCTAGGGCAAAAACTGTTAAAAAGAGTTTGTAAAGGTTTGTGCAATTACTTTCTGTAGGGTAAAATAAATATTCAACAGAATTTAAAAAACAAATATAGCTTTTTCTACTTCATCTTTTCTTGGTGAAATAGAATGACATGAAATATGCCATTTCATATTTTTTTAATTTTCTAGATATCATTATGATGGAATAGCTATCAAGAAGGAGTCTTCCTTTTATGCACGTTTTTGCTGTCTTCTTTATGAACAAAATTATCTCAGGTTTGTCTTTTTAAATGTTTTAATCAAAAAATGTCACATGACAATCCCTATCTTTTCTGTCCATGAAAGTCTGTAAATCATCTGTTGAATACTGGCAGTAGCATTATATTTTTCTTCTCATTATAAACACTATGAAAGTTCCGTGCCATTAAGTGCTATGCCGTAATAGACATGCTACATTTTGGAAACAGACCCTGCCTAATTAGACTTCCTAAAGTTTGACATTTTAGCCATGTAGATCTTAAGACCAGGAACTTGTGCTGAACCTGAAAGAAGAGATTAATATATTGAGATTCTAAAGGGGGGCTCAAAAAATCATATGAAAATGGCTCCATGACATTCTACCACCTTCCTCATTACAGAGTAGGCAGAAGAATCATATGAATGTATAAATGACTCCACTGTTGTGAAGAGTCCTACTCACAATCATGTTATCTAGGGTTTTTACTACTTGAAACAGTACTTCAAAAATACTTCATTCTCTTGGTTTTAAAATACCAGATTTTAAAATCACCTCTTGTAAGAGAACACAAATAAGAAAATGTGTAAGACAAGTATAAATGGATTGCAAAATTTAAAAGCCTAAAAGTCTAAAATGAATGTCAGACACTTTGGTAGATTAAAATGTAGACAGGAGCATGTTGTGGGCAGGAGAGAAAGAATTCTCATGGTTAAACTCAGGGTTCAGATAAACAAACCACAGGCTTGCATTTCTTCCCAGAAAAAAAAAAAAAAGGAAATGCTGCCATTCTGCAGCAGTTTTACACTCCTTTGCACAAAAGAAAAAAAAAAAAGGTGCAGTCTATGCCTTGGACACTGAAGACCAGGCTTGTATCCTTATTCTCTTGCAGCCTTGTACATTACTTTAGTGTATATATGGGTAAATTCTGTAATTTGGTTTCCATTCTTTAATATGGAGATACAGTTTTATTCTGTGGCATGAAGGCTAGGGGCATACAAGTCAGCCTACTAAGGACCCAGATATCTGGTGATGCTGCAGCTGGTTCCGTGTCTGTGATATTTTATATAATATTTACTTACTTGAGTGCATGTTTTACTTACTTGAGTGCATGATTTGGAAGAGCATGGAAAAAATACACCCATAGGTGTGTTGCCTTCTTCACAGGTTTTATGACAGAGTAATGTCGCAGAAGTCCACAGAGGGACAAGGGTAAATCATGGGACAGGACAGAGGATCAGGTTCTGTAGCTGATCGACTGGCAGTCAGTTGTTGTGAGACTAAACAAATTATTCATAGGAAATTTGAAGCTGGTTTCCCATGGCACCCTTACTGAAGTGATATCCTTCACTTCCTCTGGACCCAGTATAACCAGAACAGTTATACAACTCTAAAGTTTGACATTCACAATGAGGAAAAACCTTGTCCACTGTTTAAGAAATATTGCAGGTCTGTGGCTAAGTCTCTGCTGGTCTTCCCTTTCAGAGAAAGAAAGGTGTTCCCCTGGAGCATCACTTGAAAATAGCAATCTTGATGGACATAAAAGGAAAGCTGGTAGTTCTAGTCATATGAGAGATGAGAGAGAAAAGAATGATTTGAACTGTTGCTGTTTTTTCCTCCCAGCACAGAAAAATGAGGAAAAAATTTAAAAAGGAGGAACCAAAGAAGTAATGTTAGTTAAATTTGGGGCAGGTGTAGAAAGGACTTCAGCCACAGCCAAAGGGAGACAGACACACCACACATGCCAGCATAGCTTCTGTCTTTGGCCCTCCTCATGGAAATGAGCCATCTCCTCTGATGGGCTGGATGTCACTCTTGCTTAACCATGGGGGAGCTGCTGCCCTGGCTGCAGGCCTCCCTATTCTTCTCCACAGCTAGAGGTGCCTGCCCAGACACCTGCTCCTAAAAAACTGTATTTAATTTGGCCAAGCCAAGGAATAGGATGTGGATTTCAGGGAAGGCGCTGACATCAACCAGCCATCTACTGATCCTGATATTGTTTCTTGAAATAAACACCTGTCCTATTGAGGAAAGGCTGAGAGAGCTGGCATTCTTCAGCCTGGAGAAGAGAAGGCTCCAGGAAGACCTTGTAGCACCTTCCAGTACCTAAAGGGGGCCAACAAGAAAGCTGGGGAAAGACTTTGTACAGGGGCATGTAGGGATGGGACAGGGCAATGACTTCTAACTGAAAGAGCTTAGATTAGATATTAGGAAGAAATTATTTGTGGTGAAGGTGGTGAGGCACTGGAACAGGTCACCCAGAAAAGCTGTGGATTCCCATCCCTGGAAATGTTAAAGGCTGGGTTGGATGGGGCTTTGAGCAACCTGGTCTAATGGAAGGTGTCCCTGTCCCCAGCAGTGGGGTTGGACTGGATAACCCTTGAAGGTCCCTTACAAACCAAACTATTCTATGATTCTGTGATTCTATAGCTTTTCAGATAAAAACAATTCAAAATATAAAGATCATATTCAGACAAAGATCGTCTTTCTAGTTGCAGTAGGAAAGGTCTTTAACTACAAAACGATCTTGTCTGATGCTTCCTTCCTTTAAGACAATTTTAAGAAGACACTAAGCTGTTGATCAAAGCCAGACAACTGAAATTAGAACAGCTTTCACTCTAAATGCAGATACATGTCCCTGTCCCAAGCCAACATGCAGGTCCACAACACCTGGGTAGATGGGTGTCACAATTACTTCTTAGTATCTCATGTAGCACAGCAGAAGAAAATAGAGAGAAAGCAGTGAAAAAGCACAAAACACAGCCAGAGAAGCATGAGTAGCACAATTCTGAGAGAAATAATTAGGTCACATAAAAAAAAATCATCTGCTCCAACTAAATAAGTGAGTTAGTTTCCACTTGCAAGGCATTTTTTACATTCCTTACAATTAAGTCACGAAGGAAATACCTCATCTTTGCTGTCCTCTCAGTAGGATTCACTTTTTGAAATCATCGTTAATTTTTCATGATCCAGTGAAACTGATAAAACCAGCAATGGAAAATTCTAGATTGTTTTTTACTTATAAAATTGAAATTTAGAAAAGGTAATTAAAACGTGAAGATTTTTTTTACCTGCAAGAAGAGCTTTTGTTCTCATATAGGTAATTATATGTATACACACGGTTGGGTATTTGACCTATAACACCTCCATTTTTGAGAGTGTGTGGGCATGGAAATTTCCAAATCAGAGTGAAGAAGGTTTGTAATGTACCATTTTAGTGCAGTCCAGTGCCAGTGTGTTGTCTAGACCCTTCTAATGGGATATACTTCCCTGGCTTGTTGCCATTTTTCTCTGGCAGAGGCTAGGGGTATCTGTTGCAGTAGTGAAGGTGTCCTAAATAACCACTGCGCCCTCCCATGCCTGAATAAAGTCCAACATGCAGATGCTTTTTCTGTCACATCTACCAGAGGGGAAAGTGGATCCCTGAGCCCAGCTGAGAGACCACAGCATCCATCCAGCTGGTGGGTTGGTGAAGAAACTTTGAATCACTCTTTTTAATTACTGAAAAGGATATTTCTTGACCATGATAGCCAGCAATTGATATGGTGCTGGTAGTGAGGAACTCGGCTTCTGAAGGATCTGGCAGCTTGGGAGCTATGGTTGTTGGTGTCACAGAAATGGCAGTAAGATTATAATGGTTTGCCTTTAAATACCAAGAAGGTGCTTGCATTTTGACAGTCAGTGGGACCTCAGATGTATCAGGGTTGGAACATATTCACACAAGGACTGATGAGGCTAGTCTTACACAGCACCTGTGAATTGGTTCATTTAGAAATTTTCAATTATATGAAGCTATGTATACCGCAGCTCTGATGATGATGCTATGAAAATAGTATAAATACATGCAACTGTAGTCAATGAAGTCTCCAACTGTATTACAGACATTAAGGGAATATGGTATTTACTGATTTGCATTACAATAGAACGTGTTCCCTCTTGGAATGGAAGCTTTGACGACAAGCTCTGCCTAAAATGGTACTTGGTCTGGCTCAGAGTACAGCAGTGCTTAAAAATGTCATTGAATTTTGGTTCTGTAAGAGTTGCTTTTTTGATTCTAGTAATTGGCAAGATCTAGGCTCCTGACTGTCTAGTGAAGCAAACCTATTATTTTTTCATTAAAAAGTTTGATACGATTCTAGCAAATTAGCTTTTCTAATTTCTGTGTAATCTGACAGTCAACACTGTGCACATTCACCACCTTCCCTCCTTTCATTTTTATTTTGTCCTTCCCATTTGTGCATCTGTTATTCTTTATTTCCCCATTCTTGTATTTCCCATTTTAGCTCTAGTTCCCACCCCATAGCATCGCCCAAACTCTGCAAGAGATATGGTGAAACTCCTTGTGATTTTGCTGTCTCCCGTTTTCCCCTTCTCCCATCCACCTCCTCTTTTGTGTGTTCCATCTTTACCCAGGCACTGCTCTCCGGGGGAAGTGAGCATCTCTGATGTGCAGCCAAGCACCAGGTGAGTTCCAGCCCCCTTTGCTAACAGTGGGAGCACTTAGAACTGTTAATGTCCTGCTGGTATTTGCACTTAACCATCACTGAGCTCCTGGCTGGCTGCTGGGGCACAGAGGAACCCGTGCAGCACTCCTTGTGTCTCCTCGCTGTCCCTGTGCCAGGGGAGCGGGGAGCCAGTCTGCCAAGGGAGCCAACGCACTGGAGGCAAGTGATGCTGATATGTGTTGCCATAGTAGCAGCAGCAGAAGATACAGCTGGCCGCCTTCTCAGGCAGAGCAGGAGCTGGAAAATACTCATTAATTTTATTTCACAGGCTTCAGAAATCTGCAGGAAGGACCCATTTGAAAGAAGTGTTATGAAACATCTCTACTTACATGTGTTTGCCTTTGTCCAGTCACCACCTCTAAAATGTTCGGGGGAAAGAGTCACCAGCACTACCAAGCATACTCAGCATGAATGTTGTGCCCCGTCTTGGGCAGCCAAAATGGTTGTCCCTGGAGCACAGCCTTCATGGCATGGAGTAGGGCAGAGGGAAAGGTGGAAAGGGTCAGTCCTGCGGATAATGGGGCTTATGAGGCTGGAGTTTACAGGCAGATGAGTTGTTACATTTTGTCCTCCGACCCTTCAGGATGTATGGTGGTACCCTGGTTTGTAATACATCATAGCAGTGAAACCCAGCAGCCAGAATCTGATTAGATAGCCTGCCACCCTTCAAAGCAGCCAGGTCCAACAGAACCTTTGAGTTTGAAATGCCTTCAGAGACAGTGAGCAGGTGTCAGCAGCAGATGGAGGCTTGACTGGAGACACCCAGTCCATGCATCATGTTCCTTTTACAGCTAACATCGCCTCTCTCTGCTGGCATTAGCCTCAACAAAATAGGCAGGGAGAGAGCTAGGAGATAGTACAGCAAGAACACAGCCTGTTGTGCCTGCTTTTAGTGACAAGCCACTGGTCACGCCTTTGCAGGGCCAGGTAAATTCTGACTGTGTGGAACACCATGGCCGACTTGCAAAGTAAATGGGAAACAGAAACAAAATGCCATGTAAACAGATGTACGGTGCAGAAACTGTGAAACCTAAGCACAAGGATTATTATGCTTTCATTATTTTCATTTTTATAATAGTTATTACCGTTCCAAACAAACTGCAACTACAAATACAAACCCATGGTTCTGGTGCAAGAAGTTCAAAGACATTGCACTGTTAAATGGTCAATTGTCATTGAAATGAACGTTTCAGTTTTATCTTAAAATTCAGTAATTATTGTTCAGATTTGTTAGAAAATCATGAGATTACCAAATGACAGGAAAGAGAGTGGGGTTTTTTTGCCAAATACAATGCTCCAATCTAGTGCAGTTTATCCAGTTTGAGCTCATTTTCTTACTGAATACAGAATAAATCAGTGAGTTTTTGAATGTTTGCTTGACTTTTTTCTGTTACATGTTTTATCACAGTAGAAGTTCCTGGAGTTCTGAAAATGCAGATGATTGGAAGAAGAATATACAAAAAAAAGGAACAGTGAGTTTCAGATACGTTAGACATAACAAAATGTCTATCTGTGTGTTTAATTATAACTGCTATCTAATGTGTTCTGATGAAATACAGTTAGCCCATCTTCTTCAAAATAATTTTGGTCTGTGTAATCTCACTACATGCTTACTTCCTCCACTCCTATTTCACCCATTAGCTAAATATTTTTGTTGTCTTAATGTCAGCTCAAATAATTTTGTCTGTACAGAGAGCGGAAATTGCAGCTGACAGATCAGGTTTTGAATATTAGGGGAGTTAGTGGGGCACAACCTTTCTTGCCTGAGGCCCACGGTAACAGACCCTCATGCTGGTGAGACGGTGCCTTTTCAAGAGGCTCAGAGTTTATTGGCAAGAGAAGTATTTAAATACTAAGAGATCATTAAGAACAAAGAGCACAATCCCTGCCCACTGAAAAGGGCAGATGCAAAGCTAACCTGTGGCAGCTCTCTCCTCAGCGAGCTGTAATTTGCTTCTGTGCTTGACACCAGGCTTGTTGGATGTCAGCCAGCAGAGCACGAGCAACAGTTATGTGGACCAAAGTGAGGAGAAAATGAGAGATGGGATGTCTGTCTTGCTTTTACCAGTCCTGGGGTGCAGTAATGAGTGCTCTGAGGTGATGCAATGACAGCCAATGGCAAATGTGCTGTCATCCCCACAGCACAGCCAACTATCTGCAGCCTTATCCAGAGGGTTGCGTGTGTGACACAAGTGCTGTAGAAAATATATGTGGAAGACATGTGTAGCATTAAATATTCACTGGCTTTGAAAAGAAATTAATGTACAGTTTAGGATTTAAATATTTGGGCAGCCCTGCTTGTTTCTTTCACCCGCCCCTATTTTCTGAAAAAAGACAAGCATTTCTCTAAAGAAACACATCTTATTATAAAATCATGTCCTACAATTCCAAGAAAATACTTTAAAACTTTAATCAAACTGGCAAGATAATTGCAATATTTTTTTTTTTCCAATATAAATTCTGATGCATCAAGAGTAAGAATTTGCAGTATTATCCATCTGTCATTTATCTGAAGACTGAGCAAGAGACATTTCATTACCTTTCTCCTGATTTCAACCAGTTCTTCTTTGGTGAGCAAGCACAGAGTGAGACATACCCCTACGAACTGGTACGTTCAAAGTATGTAGCTGTAAAACAAGTTAGCTCTATTCCTGTGAGATCATTTTGTACCCTCTTTTTGGTCACAGATTGCACTACTTGCCAATGACTACTACAACTATTGTCAAGTTATTTTACAAATGGTGAGAGAGACCAAGCTTGACAAGGTATGACTTTTCTGTAATAACATTTGCCCTGACAACAGCAAGCAAACAGCTGTAAGGGTAAAATTGTGTCAGTGTAGCTTATTTACTTGATGGTTTGAGATAAGGTAGATGATTATTTACAAACAAAAGGAGCATTCAGTCAAGTTATTTTAAAATTCTGAATTAACACAAAATGCTCCAAAATGTGAGTTTGTAAGCATATCCTAAGCCCTCCTGGCACACCAATGAGTCTGAGCTGAGCACATAACACATAGCAATGGACACATATCTTTCATAACATCCTCATATCCATGGCACCATTCTTTGTTTCTTTCTGCTTTTGTACACTGACTGGGGAGGTTCAGCTTATTGTTGTTTCCCCAGGACACAACAACTTACGCTGGAGCCCAGCCAGGATGGGCCCAGGTAAAGAGCCCATCTCCATGGTCATTCCTTTGCTTCTGTGCTTGTGTGTTGTCTTACTGAATTACACTTCACATTCCACAAGTGTAAAATCAGTGAAAATTCACAAAGGGCTTTGTGTGACAGGTGGAAGACTGTATCATGTCATTCTGGACATCTCTGCAGCCTGAAAGAATAGAACTGATGTGCTTGCCAGATGTGTGCCAGCTGTTAAAAAGCTATGATAGGTATCTATTCAAGGTACTGTAGACACATTTGCTTGTTGTAATGATGTTATTACATGTTTGTGCCATTTTGGTAGCTCTAAGAAGGGCCCACTCTTTCTTGTGTGCTTTACAATGGGATTTTCATTTATTCCTCAACTCTATCTTTTGGCTTCTTCTGAGACAGCCCAGTATGGGTTTTGAAAAGAGCCAGTGGAATTTGGGATAGCTTCCACTTTGCTCCTATATATTAATTTGGAAGTTCCTAGTATCAATGGAATGTGCTGTTATAAATGTGGTCTGTGGTTCTGGCATGAGGTTATGTGACTGAAATTACAACTGATAATGATTTTCCAGATTATGAGATTACTTTTCCTTTCAGAACACTACTGCATTTCTCAGTGACTTTCCACATAGAAATATGCAGTTTTCTGATAAAAATAATTTGCTTCTTATTTCCAGCAGGTCATTAAGTATTGTCTAGAAATTAATTCAGGAAACAATGTTTACTCTTAGGATCTTTTTCCTTCTGCTAAAAAAAAGTAGCTTAGCTCTTGCTTAATTGGAAGAAAAAATGGGCTTTTTTACATTTGCATTTAAACTACCAATACAATTTATTTCATGCTGCTGTAAATATCTGTGGTGCACCAGTCATGTGCAGCAGCATGAATTTGTATTCTAGGAATTGGAGAACATCCTACTGCCTGATTTCCTGGAGGAGGTGCCTGCACAGCACATAGACTCAATCAGATCATTCAGTGAAAATGTTAAATGCTGGATGCTTAATCCTTTGGAAGGTTTTCCATTACTGCTCCAAACATCTAAATCTAATGGTAGGTTTGAGTAAGAGAGATATTTTCAAAAATAATCTTTGGTTAAGCTGCAGAGAAGATTGGATTACAAAACTCTTAAATTATTTTTTTAAAAATTCAGCTGATGTACCATTGATAGTATTAATGAGTTAGTTGGCATAAAGTTAAAAATAAATGGTCTTAGATAATGTGTGAGAACAGATTTAAGCCAAAATATTCCCAATTCATGGTAAGTTGAAATGTACTTAAATCTTTTTTACAGATCTGGCTCTTGCCATGATTGCTTTGGCTGTGTAGATGACCAATAATATGCAGCATGCTCTCTGAAACTCAGATATTACTGTCTCTTCCTCTTATAAGTGTCTTTATGTGATAAATTAATTAATGGCTATAACACAGTCCAATATAAAACAACAAAAGCCCTAGTCCAATAGGGAATATATGACTGACATTAGAGGAGGATTGGACAAAATCTTTACTCTACAAAGCTGTGTGTATATGTGTGTGTTTGTAAATATGTGCACACACACATATTTATACCTATTATGCTGAAGATTATGACTAAAACATCATGTTGCTCAGTTGCTCATGGAAGACCAACTCTGCAGTGCTAAAACATGGCTCCTAGGTAGGCAAAACATTGTATTAAGATATATATGCTCAATATTGCAGACAGACTTAATTTTGGCATTTCTTACGGTTGAATGCTTGACAGAGCAAACATAGTAATGTGTTTTTAACGTGTGTGTTCATAGAAATGCATGTAATTAATCAGCCCTGACCCTTTGAATATATATCCTGATCTTTCTGGTTTGTACAAACATTATAGAAACAGAAAAATTTCACTTGAAAATCATTGTCTGTCTACAGAAGTTGTTTTATACTTGATTTCCCTGCAACTGAGAAACATTTATTTTATTCTAGAGAAGGGTATTCTTGGACAATGCTTTTCATAATTACATATAACACATTATGAACAGAAGAAAAGTAGAACAAAAGAAACTAACTCTTATTAACAGTGCTGCGGAATTATAGATGCATAAAAGTGGAAATGTAAACTGTCTAAACAAAATACAGCAGGTTTAGATTTAATGTTGCTTTCATTCACCTGAAACCATACAAGTAAAAGAGCATTCATCTTAATTAGGAAGTAATAAATTTTTAAAAAATATTGAAAGACTTTTTCCTGTACATCATGGATTAATAGATTCAGTGAAGTGGTGACTTGAGCAGCTTCTCCTTGCAAGCTTTGACTGCAAGGATCCCAATTCCATCCCATCCCATAATGCTGGCTCAGTGCCCCTGCTGTGCCCACCATTACCCTCCAAAGCTCCCCTAGGGAACCACTTTCTAACTTAAAAGATCTGTCTTCATTAACGTATTTTAGACTGTAAAATATTAATGATGTGAAACATCTTTAACAGAAGCAAAAGAGTTTGTGAAAAGACTCCGGAGACAGACAGACCTTTGCAACATGGTCAAGGTATGTTCCAGAATCCATGAAAAAAAAAGGTGGGCATCTCATTCCTGACAGCAGTTTGGACTATTTTTGAAATGCTCCAATGTAGGACAACAGCAGCAGCATGGGTGTTCTTAACTCTATACCAACCATGTCATGGTCACACTCCAAGCCATTTCTTCCCACACTGTTAAGTATCCTGAGGGGACATTTTCCTCCCACTGGATTATTCTGAAAGCCTCTGAGCTGTGGCTGATGGTACTCCATGGAGAGGAGAACACAGTAGCTGGAAGGGTCAGATGAGTTTCCAGTATCTTTGCCCATTCGTGCCAAAGTCAGTTGAGGGCACATGCTGGAGCATTCCTTCCACTGGTATCCTTGGATCCTCCATATCCTTGGGTTTTCAGGTGGTCTGGGCTATAGCAGAAAAAGGAAGGTCAAATATAGGGAAGAAAGTAAAAGAGAACAGGTGGTATATTCTCTCCTTCAAACACTTAAAAGATTTTCCCAACATGCCACCTGATTTGAATCACTATTCAGATGAGAGAAGGAAAACAGGGAAGGAGGGAGGGAGAGGAACTGCAGTTTCTTGGACTACTAAATGTAGCTTTTCTTAAAGGGAAAACTTAACCAGCAGCACACAAAACATACACCCCTCTTACTTTAAAAAGTGGTGGTGGGGGGGGGGGAAACAGGACAAACATGCATAAGGGTGCCTGCCAAGGAAAAAAACTGACTTCCATGAAGTGCTGAGCACTCACAGTTTCCATTTACTGCAGCAGCCCTTGAAGGTACTAACACCTGAAATGCTCAGTTTTATGTGCTTCTAAACAGGGCTTCTTATGCGTTGAAGAGCATGATCCAGCAAGATCACAAGTGTCACCTATTCCCAGACATTTGCATTTTATTTATATACTCAGGCTTCACATAATTTTTCTTGTGTTCAAGCCGTGAATGATGTCAAAGGGCTGGCTGTAGCTTTTTGAGTCTTTCCTCCCTCTTCCTAATGTGTGGAAAAGCTGCAGAGAGTCAAAATTGGATTTACACCTCAATATTTAAGGCAAGAGAATTGCAGCTATTTGGGGGAAATTCTCTAGAAGCTCTGGGTGCTCTACATCCCTTTTACACTGTTTAACCCACACAAATTGAACCCAGCAGACCTGAAAATCAGGGTCAAATTTACGCTTATAGCTCTCACAGGCAAATGATGTTTGTACCTTCTCTAGAGCCTCTTCAAAACACAAGGGAAAAGCAAGAGTTCCACTGTACTTGACATTCTGGGGTAGTGAGTTCCAGGGTTTAATTATTTGTTTTATAAAAATTACTTTCTTTTATTGTTTTAAAATTTCCACTCTTCTTCATGCAATTCTTCCTGCAAACCTCCATCACATCCTTCTTCAGTTATTTCTCTCTGAAGGTGAAGTTTATCTCATCTTCTCACACAGGAGTCATTTGATATTTCTAATCAACCTTCTCAGTTTTCTGTCTAAAATGCACCTGGAATTTCAACTAAAGACTGATGGTCAGAGCAGGCAAGAGTACTCCTGATGAGAAGTGCTACAGAGGCACTGTGCAGCTGCAGCCTCTGAGCAGTGTAGCTACACCATCCCTTGCGGAGTATTTTGCAATAATTTAGCCATCTGGTGAGAAAGTAAGAATAATTTTGGCAGGGTCAGCATTCAAAAGAAAAAAAAGCAATTTTCACTATGTGTAGATAAAGCAGGCTGACAGCTGCTACTACCTGGACATGCAGAAATAATTAGAGTGTAAAAAGGTGCATAAAAAGGTGAGAAAGGAATGTGAATATGATGCTTGTCATTTCCTGGGGCTGATTCCTGCCTCTGGTAAGCTGTATTCAAGTGTTGAGAGGGTTGGCTCTCCATCATTTTAGAGAGCCATATTCAGTATAGTGAAGTCCAATGGCTTAAGGGACCAGTGTAAAGTGTTGGGGCATGGAGTCGTGTACTGGTAGCCTACTGAAGATGCTGCTCCTGGTAGTTCCCAGCCTTTGGGCCATGCATTCTTGTTGCAGAGTCTTATTCTATCACTGGAAACTCCAAATCAAATAAGAAGAATGCTTTTGTCTTTACCTTAGATGGAGGAGATTGCTGAGAATCAGATTGGGTTTGGTATTTCAAAAAAGTTAGCGGAGTGATGAAAAAATTGCTATATTGGTAACTTTTGCAAAGAAACGGACAGCTGCATTCATTGGTGCTTATGGGGTCATGTTAAGCACTTGGTGAATGGGATTTGTTAAAATGTTTATGAATCCTGAAGTTTTTTGGAATTTCACAAAACATACATGCTTTTCCTCTGAAAAGCCCAACTGGACAAGGATTATTCACAGAAAAGCCCAACGTCCAAAAAAGGCTTTAGGATCTTATTGATATCAGTGTGGAAGTGAGAGACTAAATGTATTTGTTAACAAAACTTAATGGATTCAGATTTAGTTTCCTTGACTGTTTTCACAATTTCATCAAGAATCTTAAGGAATATTGTGTGATATTAGCAACTAATTTAAAAAGTGAAGAGATGATGATAAATGTTAGTCTGAAATTTGTTTGCAATATCTATGTGAGTAATACTTTTTGGGACAAATGTGAAGACAGATTCATTCACAAATGACTCATAAGCAGATAAATGGGACAAAACACCAACTAATATTGTTTTAACTAATACTGTATTTCTAATAGTATTTTTACCCTCTCAAAGCTTTGAGCAACTTGAGAAAACTTGCCTTTGAATTTAATTGAAACATGAATTAAGAACAGATAACACTGAGGGAAAATCATCCCTAATAAACCACTCCATGCTTTAGACAAAATACCATTATTTAGTGTAATTACAATAACTCTAGGCAAAACCAATTGCCCAGGCAATTGCCCAGATAATTCAAGCATGTTAGCCTTGTCTGCTCCATCACAGACAACACAGACAACATAGAGCATCATTGAAAAGAACATTTCCCAGAACAAAACTCTGTTGAAGACAACTTCAGATTTTTCTCCTTTGATCCTATACCGCCCCCAGTTTGGAGACTGGTCATATGAAGTCTTGTATTGAATGAGGGAAGCTTTCCTTCTTCAATTCCCCTATTTGGCTGAGTTAAGAGCTTGAGAAAATGAAAGGCATTAACTGTTTTTTTATTCTCCACAGACAGTAAGAGCACTCTTGAACAACAACAGCACAGTTACTGTTCTGCGATCAGGCTTGCACGCCGTCTTCAATGAGAAATCTCTGGATGTGACTAAAAACCTCTTTCAAGAGAAGTTTAGGAATTCAAAGAAGCGGCAGAAAAACATACAATTAAAATGTAATTTTTTTTTATATGTATTGTCTTTTCTCTTAAGCACTTGCTTGTCATTGTTAAAGGTCCTCTTGTTTGTTCATGACATCTGCCCTACTCAGAATTACAGTCTTGCTGTAACCTGAAGGGCTAGCAAAGAGCCAATAAAACTGAGAATAGACCATGAGGTATTATCCTCCTAACTTTAAAGACTAAGAATTAAAGGCTTTTGGTTCTGACCCTGTTAAAGCATTTTGTGACAGCAGGACTGAATTATGTATCTCCTAGAAGAAGGCTGACAAGCAGAGATTTTTTTTTTACCATTTCTTTTGACAGAAAAGATGTTTTCAATCATTGCATTTTCCTCTGCCATTAATTGAAGCACACAAAATCAGTTCTTGTGGCCAGATTTTAAAATACTGTGTGCTGAACTGGACAAGGCCTTTTAACTTTTATGTCCTTTTGCTGTGTTGTGGCCTGTGGGATCAATGTTGTGATGTAAACAATAAAATACACAGTTTGTATGCAGCCATGACATCATGCATTTGACAACTTAATGAAAAGGAATAGAAACATAATGTCAACTTAATTTTTAGATTAATGGTCTGCCATTTAAAATATTAGCAAGAGATGGGCAAGTTGGACTAGGCTGTGCACAGAGCTAACAGGGGAGCCTCAGCTCTTAGCTCCTGGTCCACCACCAACTTGTCTACTGACAAGGGATTTGCCACAGACTTTCTGTCACTGCTTTCAGTAGGAATAATAGCTTGCCTTCTTCACAAACTATCTGGAGAAGAATTTCAGTAATATTTATATGCATACTCAAACCAAAACCACTGCATAGAACACTTACTACATTTTTTTCATTGTATTATCTGCATAGAACACTTACTACATTTTTTTCATTGTATTATCTATGTTCTTAGTCATTTCAAGGTAGATTTATCTCCTTCTCTGTTTTCATTTTTTTTCCAAATTGTCATTTATAATAAGCAAGGGTTCACAGACCTTAATAATATGCTTTATTGAAGGAAGATGTCGCAATTAGAAGTGTATAAAGTCAGGGAGCTGCAATTTACCTTTTGGAATTGGGTGGTAGGTTCCAAACTTGAGGGAACAATTGCACTTATATGTGGTAACATTATCCATATTTCTGTTGGTCTACAGAATATTCTGCATTTTCTGTTATTGTTCTAAATTTTTTTCTCCCTTCAACAGACAGACCAAGGTTATATTTTTTCCTCAACCACATAAAATCTCAGATAAGTAAGTTAGTATCGCCTATAAGCAAATTCCAGCTTTCTCATTGGAACTGCTTTTTCTTGCCACCTTTGCCATGATGACTAGGTCAGTGCAGTTATGCTGGAAATGGACATAAACATGAATTCTGACTGATTTCAAAGCAGGGTACTATTCCTTACTAAAGAAATGGTTTATTGATCAAAGTGCTATAAAAACAAAATGCTAGAAACAGATCTTAATCTATTTTAAGGTGAAGATAAAAGGAAAAAAAAAAAAAAAGCTTTAAACCGCAGAAACAAACCAAAAGGTAAACCAATCACTTCAAGTAATGATCTCCCTTCTGTATTTCACAGGTTTGAAAAACTTCATTTCTTCACTGACATCTTCCACAGATATTCGGGATCTCCTGAGTGGTTTGTCTTCAGATCTCCAGACTTTTGTTATTAAGGTATAAAATTAATAATTTCAGAAAAGAAAGAGTGATCATGTCCTTTATCCTGCTACATGCTGACTGTCACTAGTCTGCAGGAGCTACATTGCACACTAGCAACCTGACCAGACTGCAGATTTGCAAAAATACAATTTATGCATGCTGTGGAAAAAGGGAGAATTAATTGGCATACAAAAATTCCATCTGTGCAAACAACTACAAGCATATTTCTGTGCATATATATCCACTCAGGCAGTTTTAGTATCTACTCTCATTTCATAGACACATATTATCACACTCCCTAATAAACCAAAATTCAGAAGTAATATGTTGGTAAAAATGAAGAGAACACTTCATGGTTCCTTACATCCTTGATTCATGAAACTATCAACTTTTAGCAATTAGTAAGAACTTCTAGTGCAAGGTCTCTAGCTCTTGTGAAAGATTCAAGTATGACCATCCTCACATATGAACCTTTCAACAGATTACCGACTCTACCACCCCTCTACCTGCACTGACTCACAGTCTGTGTCAGTGTGTTGGTACTGTTGCATTTGGTTGGTCCCCACAGCAATTAGCCTGAGTCTGGGCAGTACTTGGAGTTTGGGGCTTTTTCCCCTTTCTGAAGAAGCAGAGTAAGCTGTACTTACTTGGCTTGATTATTTACTCTCTTTTTTTTTCTTCTATTTTTAAATGAAGAATAGTAGTTTGCAATTCTGTGGTGCCTTCATCTCATATAACCCTCAGCTACCTCATGGGGTGGTATAGAGAAGATGGAATGGGACTTTTCCTGGGGGTTCACAGTTGTAGCACATAAGGCAATAGACACAAGTTGCAGCAAAGACAATTTCCAACAGACAGAAAGGAAAAAAATTACCATTAGAATAATTAGGCATAGGAAGAGGTTACCCAGAAAGGCTGTGGAATCTTTATCCAGGAGATATTCAGAACTTGGCTGGACAAGGCCTGAACTAAGCTGGCCATGCTTTGGACAAGAGATCAGAATAGATAATATCCAAAAGTCTCTTTCAACCTAAGATATTTTAGGATTTCAATAGGAAAAAACGCTTGTTTTTTTCACCTTTGTAAGCATTTTGTACAGGGAAATAGTCTGCTACACAGTAAGGAATTATTTTAACCAACTTTATCATAAACCAATTTTTTTCTTTATCTGCAGCCAAGCAAGAGTAAAGAGGCGTTTAAAAAGCAGGCATCAGATTTCATGTTGAAATGGAACCTCCTACTGAGCAATGTAGGCAAGATTCTGACCATCAACAGGACAGACAGTTTTGGTAAATAGGATCCTTGTGACTTTAATTTGATATGCCAGTTTTGGATCTGAGATCGCAGAAGCAACAGATCCAAAAGTACCTAAAGGGACTAATGAGAGCTGGTGATGTAGTGACAGGACAATGGAGAATGGCTTTAAACTGAAAGAGGGTAGGCTTAGATTTGATATTAGGAAGAAATTCTTTGCTGTGAGGGTGGCGAGGCATTGGAACAGGTTGCCCAAAAAAGCTGTGGATGCCCCATCCCTGGATGTGTTCAAGGCCAGGTTGGATGGGGCTCTGAGCAACCTGGTCCTGTGGAATCCCCCTGGCAGGGGATTGGTACTGCATGATGTTTAAGGTCCTTTCTAACCCAAACTGTTCTTTGTGTCTATGATTCTATGATTATAACTATGACATAAATTCATGCTACACTTAATAGAGGCATCCCTTCTTCCTACTCCTTTCCTTCTATCACAATTCTCCTGGTGATGTACCTAGGCAGGTCAGGAAAATGAAATTATTAGTTTTTGACCAAACCAGATCTCTGAGCAAAACTCTAGGATGAGCAGAAGGAAGGAGAGTAAGAGCCTGAAGCTGGAGATGGCAGGAAAGCCAGGACTCCCTCTTCTGGCAGAAGCCATAATTTGTCTGTGGGGAAACGGAACAGCAGCCTGAGGCAAGAGCCTCTGCTTTCCCTCCATACAAGACTTGCACACTACAGCAGAAGGGTGTGATGGAGGCCTAGGGCCACTAATATTCCAAACCATAAACATTTCAGACATCTCAAGTGATAGCTCTGAGTCCTCCAGGTTCTTTCTGTCTAATACAGCCAGAGCAGAGTGACTGTGATAACTACTTGCCAAAAAGGCAGTTGGTTCCTCTGACAAAGGATAGACACTCCTTTTCCTTATGCCTCACACTGACCTCAGTGCTTGCCTAGCCAGCAGCACATCCATTGAAGGTATTAAACTGACTGAAAAACAGTCACTTCTTTAGTTGGATTAGGTTTCTCTCCATTTTAGGGCTCTGAGCTGCCAAACATCAAATCCATCACACACCAGTGCAAGGCAGAAGGGAAGGAACTGTGAAGTTGCGTTCACTTGAAGAGGCTTGAGGTGATACAAACAGGTCTTAAATCAGTCCAATCTCTACAATAACTGCCTTTCTCTTCACTTGTAACACCTTGCAGAGGTGCCATTTCTGCAGAAATGTACCATCTCCTGTGAGTTGCACCTAATCCCAAACGGCATGAAACACCTTATAGATTTTCAAAGGAGCACCTTCATATTTTTAACTCTTCTGTTGGATGCAATTTCATACAAATAGCCAAAGAAAACCTCATTATCTTTGAAATACCCCTTCAAAACCATACTTAAATGTGTTTGCTACAAATACATAACAAAGGGGTATGTCAAGGTTGTTGCCTTCTGTGTTCTTCAGTATTTTTACTCCATTAATGACTGTGCTTGTGCATGTATGAGCACACCCTTCTGCATCAAGCTGCTACCTTTTGCCTTCTGTTTACGTTGTAAACTGTCTGGAGCAGGATCAGAGTTTTGTTCTGTGTCTGCAGGGAACACAGCTCAGTAGGGTCCCTCATCCATCAGCTGCTGCATTATAGTAATAATAAAATAATCAGTCCTTTTTCTCTCTCCAGAGTTCTGCACAAAACTCTCCAATGCTACATGCAATAGTTTTGGCAATGAGTAAATTGAGAATGCATTCCAAGAACTGCCCTGGAAGCACAATGTTTATTGAAGTCCCCCATGATGATGAAATCCTCTTTCCACCACAAGAGGTGTTTAATGAATTGCCTCCCTGTTGTGCAGTTGTGTTGATGGATGGGATACAATAGATGGAACACATCTCTTAGTCTGCTGGGGACTTCATTAAACTAGTTACAAATTACAATTTATGACAGTTTTTCTACTATACTTCAATAACACTAAAATTGAATTTATTCTCAAATATGAAAGAGTTAAAATATTTTTTAATATTTTTCTTTGATGCTTCAATAATTTGATCATTATTGTCTTCTTTCTTTATTCTTTAAAATGTATTTGATCTATCAATGTCCCTTTTTTGCATGTTTCTATTCCTTTAGGAGACTGAGTTTTAGCAGACAGGCTGAATCAGTTCTGTTAACAAGCCATCTGGTGTAAAAGTTCTGTACTCACGGTCATTGCTTTCCAGAAATTTCATAAATCTCAGCATTTCTTCAAAAGATAGACTATGTAGCATCCACACTGAGGAAACACAATTACTTAGGGAAATATGTGTCATGTAAATGCAGTATGCCTCCCCCCAAAATAAAGCAATACTAGTAACCAAAACTAACCTTACTTCTGACTTGATCTCTTGCCTTCTAGCTTGCCACATCCAGCACACATAATATACACATAATATATTGGCATACTCATGCCTCTGAATTTCACCATTTTCCAGCCCAGCCTCCATAGGGTGATGCCCAAATGTGATGGGAGGAACCCTGCAGTTACCCCTGCTGTAAGGCAGCAGGGACCAAGTGTACTACAGCAGCCAGGGCTAATGGGACCTCCACAGCTCCTTCAGCTCCATCTCCTTCCCAGAAAATGTGCCTCTACATATCTCCCTCACAGAGTTTCATGTCAGCTCATACAGCTGTTTCCTTGCTGGTCTCCCTTCCATGGCATTCAGGGATGCATTGCCAAGCCATGGGCACTGAGCAGTGAGCTGTGCATTCCTCTTCTGCAAGCAAGTTGCTTCAATCTAGTCCCTCTTGAAAACTGTTCCTCTCTATTACTATTCATGCTTACTCTTAGAGAATATATTGAAAACACCTGTAAGACTGTTGGAAACACTCTTGGAGTAGTATTAAAAAAATCTATAGTTTCAACTCCAACTATAAAAATCCCTTTCCTTGTCCTATAGGTAAACAAATACTTCCCCCTACTTTCCTATAATGTAAAGATCCTCAAAAGAGTGAGCACCAGAAGCAGTATCTTCTCAGACACATATAACATCAAAAGAGACAATATTTTTCTTTTTTAAAGCTCTGTAAATTGTGGTAATTCATATAAATTGTGATATGTCCTGGTTGGTGTCTATATAAACTACTTTGTAGGATGCAGAAGTTATAAATTGCTTGATGAATTCCTATGCAGATTTATGGCATGAAAGAAGATCTACTTTTTACTGTAATGGCTTTCAAGGAAGGTATGAGTCAAAAGTCAATGGCCTCAGTTAGTCTCTCTTGGCTTTTATCAGTTATGGCCAAAGCTGCAAGGTGGTGCATTTAATGTCATAGATACAAGACACACAGATGTCTGTAGGAGGTTTTCCTTGGAAAGAGGTGGAATGATTTACCTGTCTGAGGGGAGAATGGGGATGATTTGTGGTTATTGATAAGCCTTATAGTAGAAGTGAATGTGGGGAAGAACTTGAACAGGAAAGTGAATGAGCACAACTTTCTTCTCCAGTTAAATGAGGGAAAAGATTTTTGCTTCTGTTTAAAATCTGCAGTGTTGCCTGTTTTTCTGGGATATTTGGAAGTACATTGATTTGGAAGTGTTTGATGAGCACTGGTCCATTACTTTTTCTAGCCCATTACTATAATGAAGCCCTTCAAAAAAGAACACATCACAAAGATACACAAATGAAGAGGCTGTCATAATTATCTTTGTTTTTCTTTAAACCTAGGATCCTGGCTTTTGTTGAATATGCTACTTGTTGATTTTGCGGCTCACATTTTCCAGTCCTATATAGAAGAGGAGAAGGAAGATGAAAATTCCTTGGTTGCAAAGCAAAATGAGGTCCCTGTTCTGTGTGTTTATGAGCCCAGCCATCTCTCAGCTTGTTTTGCAGAGGAGGAACCTGCAGCCAGTACTCCACAGACAGCTCTTGTGATGCAAAACCAGAATAACTTTGGATTAAGTAATGTTTTCCAGAGTTCTGAGTTGTTTGGTGAACACAGCCACTGTCAGCAAGGTGAAATTAACATTAACTTAAAAGAAAATGATGGGGGAAAAAGCTATAAACTGAGTAAATTAGGACAAATTGGGAGGGGTGGGGCTGATTGGGGCTTTTTATGCACGTGAAGTACAACTAACAAAATTCAGGTTTGCGTGGAGCTGTGTCCAACGTCACTGAATCCTCAAGCCACAATCCTCCACATCTGTGTTAGTTTGAAAACAAACCAGTAGGAGATCACAAGTCGGGATTAAAATTGAATAGGAAAATTTAAAATAAGTATAATAATACAAGGAAAAGCACTGACAAAGTCAGATACAACCTGACACCCTGATAGGATGGTGGCAGCAGTCCAAATGAAGTAGTTCAGTTGAAGCAGTGATCCTGTGGAAGGTCTGGTCTCCAGCTGAAGGTCCAGTAGTAACTCTTGTCCTCTGGGAACCCAGCAGACAGGGCTGACTTAGGCAGCTCCAAGGCCAGGTTATATCCAGGTGGGAAATGCTTGGCTCCTCCCTCCTGGGTGGAGCATCTCACAATAGGATGAGATAATTCCATGAGTCATGCGGTGGGTCCTTGATGGCTCATTGTCTGTTATCAGGGGTGAGTCGTTAGCAGGAGATAACAGCTAATGCCCCACAGCTTGTGGTAATAGAATACTAAATACATCTGTATTGTAACCTAGGACAACATCCTACCCCCACCCCACAATCCTATCAAGGAATTGTAATCTCAATACCACCCACCTCCCCAGCACCACAGGTTCCTGATTCTTTCCTTAGCTTTCCAGCAGACCTCTGGAGCTCCTTCTGATTCCCCAAGTGTTGTCTAAGGAAGAGCAGTGCTGCTCTGGTGGGCGGGGAGCAGGCCATAGGCTAGCTGACAAACAGACTGCATGTATTTATTGATCAAAAAAGAGAGGTTACAGCGTGGTCTTTCCTTACTGTTGGAAGCACTGAGAGGCTCTCTTCCCTCCTGTTACTTTTACCAAAAGATTCAGAAATATGAAATCCTTGAGACCTTTCTGCTCCACCAGATTTTCTTGCAGTCAGTCCACTGCTCCAAATTTAATAGCATAAGGTGTGACACACAGGTAGAAAACAGGTTAGACTCTAAGTCTTCTAGAATACAAGGCTAAAATAGAAGAGCACATGGGAACATGGATCAAGCTTTTGAGGTTAATGCAAGTGGTGCGTTAGACCTTCAGCTGTTTTCATATTTCTTTTCCAAGTAGACAAGTAGGAGCACTTGTTTTATATCTCAGACAACACTGTGTTTTCCAGAAAACTGTGAAGGACAAATGTTAACAGCACCAGGACTCACAAAGAAAATGACATTTTTCAGTGACACTACTATCGTTATTTTACTCCTAAGAGGTAGACAGTTTCCATACACTAGCACAGGAGTGGACTGTTTTAAAAGCATCTTTATTAGTTACAAAGACCTTTAGGGGACCCTATTTTTTAAAATATAAGATATGCTAAGACTAGTTCAGCAGACAAAATTGGAGGGGAGAAAGCAGACACACAGGGGACAAACCAGGAAGGATTTATACGTGTGATGGGCATGTTTAACAGCTTTTTTATTTTTCAAATGTAAAATAATGAC
The DNA here is from genome assembly GCF_008360975.1 of Lichenostomus cassidix. Taxonomy (NCBI): domain Eukaryota; kingdom Metazoa; phylum Chordata; class Aves; order Passeriformes; family Meliphagidae; genus Lichenostomus; species Lichenostomus cassidix. The sequence goes on from NC_139479.1 coordinate 29,381,467, forward strand.
CCATCCTGCCATACGACCTTTATGTCAAAACCTAAACTGAACTGGGTGCTGACTATTTGCAGGAGAGCTCTAAATCACTGATGGTCAGAAATGAGGAAATGAACCACTAGAAATTTTATCCAATATCTGACCATTTCCTATGCTCTTCACTGGGTTGCCATATTTATGATCCCCTATGCCCATTGCAATGTTTTTTGAGGGATGATCAGACAAGGGCTTGACCCAGGTTTAGTCTGTGTAAGTGATGTCCTTCTAGATATGTCTATCAGTTTCTCATTTTTTGTACCTGATCACAAGAACAGAGTAAGGCTGATTGGACTGAGGGATGAGGGAGGTCAGAGTAGGAGAGGAAGGGTGTAAGATGTGAAACAAGGAGTATGAGGACTTGAGAGAAGGTGTGGGTGAGGGAAGGGCACAAAGAAGGATTGAGAAAGTGTAGATTAGAGATTTAGAGATTAAAAAACCCAACAGATGATGGATTCTACCAGTCCTTGAGCAAAATGCTGATAACTGGGATGAAAAAGAGACTCTAGTAAGTGCCTGTTATGTTGTGGTTCAAGGGTTTACAGTTTGTGATGGACTTGAAAAACTTGAACCTGCAGCTCAAAGGGGCTTCAGGAGCTCTGAAAGAGTGAGTGAGCACTTCTGTTGGCTCATGTTCTTCAGATGGGTGGTAGGTCCCACCTCAGCCATTGCAGATTCTTTCTTTTTGTATGTCAACACTAATTCCAGCAGTTGCTGAAAAACACAGCTGCCAAAACCATCTCTATCACCCACCACTTTGTCATCTCTGTAAATCCTCTGACAAGATCCCCATTGCAGGATGATTTTTGTTCTGTGACTTCTGACCACCAAAAATTATCATCATGCTTCCAAGGAACCATCTGTCTCTGCTCTTGATTAATCCCACTTTGGCCACAGCCCAGTCTGTTGGGTATATAAACCCTCAGCAGTCATCACAGCATCCACCAGCCACACTGCTGTTTTCTGGACCATATTTTTGCTGCCTGACATAGTGCTCAGGTTTATTTCATATTTTTTGCTTTTAATTCCTTCACCTCAGGCAGGCTTGGCAGCTTTCTGAAACCCAGTGCTTTTCATCAGTTCCCATCCTCCACTCCATCCATTGCCAACACCACCAACCTCCATAGCTTTTAAATCTTGTCCCACAAGGCATTTTTATGCTGTCTCTACAGCCTGTTATGCTGTGGGGAAAAAAATCTGTTCATCGCACCTCCACACTCAGCTCATTGAAATTAGTGCTAACCACTTAGTCTTGCTACAAAACCCTGGAAAAATATGAGGGAGGACTGGTAACAGACATCAGAAGATAATCTCCCAACCTTACCCTGAAATCATCAGCACCAATATGTGTGGCTTAGCAGATCCCTTCATGATCTTTTAGTTATCACCTTCATTCTTCTTCTTCCTTCCCCATCTGTTTCTGGTCTTCCATTCCTAGTTGATGCTGAATATGAATTAGACTCCTCAGCAGAGAGACCATTTTTTTCCATTTATTTTGAATAGCGCAGCACATTTACGAATTTTATCTTTACATATAGTTTAAATAGTTAACACATAGAGTTAATAAATAGAGTTAATACTCTTGAAGACAGAATACATTCCAAGCTGGTGGCATCTACTGAGGAAAACATTGGTTTTATATGAAAAGATGTAGAGGGCAGGGAGTGAGACAATAGAAGATTTGTATACACTGTCTTAGCAGGGAAGTGTGGCAGCTGAAATGCTATAGAGCCAAACACACATCTTATGTACTCAGAATCAATGAAACCAGTGGCAGGACAAGAGATACTCTGAACAAGCTGTAATCTATAAAAGTGCAGCTCAGAGAGCATTGGCCAGATCTTTATTCCTTATCACAGAGCTTGCAGTTGCTTTCTTTCAGCATGAATAGCATTTTTTTCATCTGGAAAATCCCATTCTAGGCTTCTGCTTTTTCTTCACTTGTTACCAAATTAAAATCCTATTAAACTGCACACCTGCAGTGGATTTATCTGCAGAGCACTGTGCTGTAGCTTTTAATCCAATTCCACACCTTCGTAACATACAATATATTGCAAATCAGGGCATGAAGAGATTGAGGGTATGCTATTCCTAGCTCTGTTGGCAGAGAGCAAATCAAACACTTTGATTTGTTAGAAAGGGAGAAAATATAGGACATAGTTAACTACTTGACTGACAGGAACAGTAAGTGTTCATCTGAGTGGTCTGCATAAGCCAGGATACAGAGATCAAGTGAAATCATTAACTAAAATGATCAAAAAATGAGAGCAAAATCATGAACCTGATTGAATTCAGTGTCAAAACTTCTGCTGATTTTAAGAAAGCCAGAATTTCAGCATGCAAAAGCAGTCCCCATCAGAAGAGAGACAGGCTGAGACTGTTTGTTTTGAAAATGAATAAAAGGGCTTACAGCAGACACACAAAGTGTGAGAAGTGTGAATAACATATTCTGAATGGACATGGCCTTCTGTCAGACCTTTGCCACCCTGTGATGAACCCCAATGTGTGCTCCCTCTTGTTGGGTTTATTTGATGTAAAATAACACTGGGTATCTATAAAATACCTCCGGTTCAGCAAGTAAGAAAAAACCTTTTTGTTCAATTAAAGGGGAAACAAATGATTTACGATTCCTACAATCAAAACGTTTCCATGTTTCTTTTCTAATTTTCAGCACATCCAGGAAATTTAGGGAGAGAAAATTTTTATATCATGTACTAAGTTGGATCTTCAAGTTGGAAGGGAAACACTTCCTACTCAAAAAGATGGAATGATATTTTTTTGACTCCAATGAACAGCAAACCTTCAGAGAAAACCATCCTGACCTGAAAATTCTATATGCTACGCCGTTCTTACTTTGTGATAAAACTTTAAGAAATGCTGTTTTCATTCACCTAAACTTAAGATTTTTTTTTTTTTGAAAATACTGAATGTGAAACTGGACTAGCAATGCAGTTATTTTGTCATGTGATTTGATTTAGATTATTTTAATAAATCTTCACAAGAAAAAGGTGAACCATTTGTGGACTGGTTTTATGTTTTTCTTGTATTTTTTTGTTGTCAGTAAAGCTGAAGACCTACCTGAGGTAACTGTGATGAATTTATCTGGAAGATACAGCATAAATTAATGACCCCCCTGTCAATGCTGCCTTGTGTCTAGAGAGTTTAATTTAAAATTTATATTTATTGAATATAAAACCTAGCACTAATTCTTATGTTTTGAGAAACTCCCACTTTGTTTCCCATTTCTGCATGATACAAGAGTCAATATCTCACCCATAATTCTATTAATTGAAATGAAATAGTCTGCATATAATGTTACTATTTTATTGTGTTCAAAACTAGGTTGTTTGGACTCATTCTGTAAGTAAAGTACAAGCAAAGATGTTTATAAATAGAAACCCTGGCATAAATTAATACAAAATAGTAAATACAAATGATGAGATTTGTATCTTGCATGCATCAGATTGTGTGAGGAAATTCCCTGAAACACCAGGGACATGGGGGTTTAAGTATTTTTGAAGAGCATATCTGCAGTGAGTTGTCTGTGCCTGGCTGCTATTTCAAGAAGGGACAACTGCTTCGATATTTTAAGGGACATATCCTGAATCAGAAAAAAGCACTTGTTAGGAGCTTAGGAAGCTTTCACTCATTTAGGGTGTGGAAATCTACATTGATTTTCTGCTTCTATCTCCATTCTTCTGTCTCAACTCAAGCACTGAAGTGGGAATCAATTTCCAAAAGTGCGGTATAGCAGCAGATGTAGACAGGACCATGTGCTAACGGAAAAGGGAGTAATGTATTCAATTCTGCAGTAAGATTAAGAGTTTGGTGCCAAAATTATATTCTTTTGGGAAGTATCTTCACAATCAGAAAAATTGATTTGGGTCTTAAGGCCCATTATATCCATTTCCACTATTCTTCAGGTTTTTATAGTGAAGATTAAAAAAAAAGGAACAGGGAGTCTAAGAAAAAATATAAGCTAAAAATAATCACTGTTCTCCATTCCACTTTTATTTACAAGGGTTTAGATTCTAGATTAGGTATATGTGTTCCCATGGCACGATTAAGCAGAAGTTGTATCAGTAGACTAATCTTGGAATCTGTTCTTCACAGCTATGGAAAGATAAGATCTGTTAGATGTACCTGAGAACCTTCTGATGGGCAAGGGCTTCTGTGAGATTCATTCCTCCCTGTTTCTTATTGAACCTGTGTTCTTTAAATAATTTGCATGAATGCAATGAAAGTTTACAAGCATATGTTTTAAAGAATTACAGCGTTGCACTGCTATATTGAAGGGGTCTACTGCCAAGAAAGGAACTGGATACACACATGCCTTTATTAAATTTGGCTACTGATATATACATGCAAATCTTTGCCTAATTCAAACTTCACCTGGAATACGTTAGTAGTAGCTCCGTGTATTTGTATACCAAACGCATCCTTGCATGCAGCAAACGAATGCTGGCTGCCACTTCGGACCGGGGGTCTTGCTGTGACTTGACTCCAAGTGCCCGAACGAAGCTTTCCCTGCCACGGGAGTGTTCTCATGGACACTCTCCCTCGCGGATTCTCTCTTTTTTAATAAACGGAGAGGTCGCACCGCCTGCGCGGGGACAGCTCCATCCGCTTGGTTTCGTGGTGCGTGTAGAGAACTTAAAACGCGAGACACCAGCGGGGCCGCGCAGGTGAGCCAGGGGCTCCAGCAGCCTCCCAGGTCCCCGCAAGCGACAGGTAAAGGCAGGGTGACTCCGCGTGGGAACCGCGGGAGCTCCCGGAGCTGCGCGCCCGGCTGCGGGATGCGGTGCCGTGGGTGCCCCGGCAAGGGCGGGCGGAGGCTCCGGCACGGCCCCGGCCGGGGGCAAGGACAGCGGGGCGTGACGGGACCGCCGGGCGAGCCGGGGCTGCCGGGCACCGTGCGGCGGAGAGGGGCGGCGCGGGGCGGCGCGGGGCGGGCGGCGGCCGCGGGAGGGCGCGGCGGGAGCGGCGGGCGCTGCCGCAGAAGATGTCGGCGGGGCGGCCGTGGCCGTGGCCGTGGTGGATGCTGCCGGCGCTGCTGTGCGGCGGCGCGGGGGGGTACGTGGTGGTCAGCTCGGTGTCGTGGCCGCTGCCCGAGGCGGGGGCGGCGGCGGACGAGCTGCACAGCTCCTCCACCGAGGAGGCGCTGCCCGCGCTGCTGGAGGAGGCGGGCGGCCTCTGGAAGCAGAGCTACCCGGCCTCGGCGTACCGGGAGGATGCGGCGCTGGGCTCCGGGCCGGCGGCGCGGCGGCCGGGGCAGGGGGCAGCCCCTTCCAGGATGTTCTCCTACCGGCGGGAGGGCGGCGGGGCGCCGGGCCGAGCCGGGACCGCCCGCTTCATCGCCCGCCACAGCGCCTGGGGCTTCGTGGCCACGCGGGCCGCCCGAGGAAAGGTACGCTGACCACGGAGCCGGCGGTGCTCTCGGTGCTCTCGGTGCTCTCGGTGCTCACGGTGCTCTCGGTGCTCACGCCACGCGGTACCTGCGGGACGAGCGGCACAGGAAACGCTGGAACAGGGAAAGCGCGCTCGCAGCACAGTGAGGGAGGATGCAGGCTAATAATCGCACCAGACAGACACCAAAAGAAAACAAAACCTCTCGGCTAGAAAGCAGAGGTGCATGGCAGGGTTTGGAGAGGAGCTGTTTCAGGAGGGTGAGGAGGAGGAGGAGGAGAGCCTCATGGGCTACCATAAAATCTGTCCAGCCCAAAGGACGATTTCTCTGTCAGGAACATTAAAAAAAAAATATCTGGGCTGCACCAGAGAATTGGGGTAATTATTTTTTCCAGCTTTAAAATATTTATTTTTTTAAGTGATATGTTGGGATGAGACACAGCATCCAGTACCGCTCAGATAAAAGAAAAAAAAAAGATAAATAAATTTAAAAGAAAATACATTCCTACTTTTCTCTTGAAAGTATTCACAGATTAATTACCTTACAATTTTAAATTAAATATTTAGAAGCAGGTAAGCCTTCAGAAAGCTTGGCTGAGTGGCAGTTTATGTTATTGTGAAATACAAAGTAACAGGTTGAAAAAAGATAGCATTAAATAAATATGTACATAAACACAGGAGACCTGTAATTCTACATCAGCTTTTGGAAATCCTGTTAAATCATATGATTGTAACTCTTCTCGTTTATGCTCTCACCAGAAACCCTCAGTGGAATTACAGCCATACTATAGTCTGCAGTTATCTGCCTCCAGACAGAACACAGAAGTAATACAGAAAAATCTGATTCATAATCAAATTTGAAATTCGGGAGGTGGTGTTTGCTGCTTTGAATGCTACACTGTGCTGCCTGTGATCACAATTATTTTTGAGAATCTGGAATAACATTAACCTTGCATGACAGAATGAGCATTTTAAGCAATGGGAACATGTCCAATAATATTACTGAGAGCTTTTTTTCTTTTATTGTAACTCTTAATAATAAACAAGTATTTTTATTTTCTAAGTTATGTAATATCATTAAAGCATTACTTCTAAGGAAAGTTAACAAAGCTCATTTACAAGCACTATAAGCATTAAAATTTTAAAGGCATATAAACATTAAAAATCAGAAAGCGTGCAACCCAATAACATCATCCTGGGTTTTCTTATTAGCTATTCATATTTAATTTCATTTTGTTGTAAAAGGTTTAATGTATTGACTTATAATTTTACTATCTAACATCTAATAGACCATGAGGAAAGAAATATCTGAAGATATGAGAAAAAGAGTAGTTAATTGAATATCTGTCAATGCTATTTGTAACAGGGTGGAAAGCATAATAGGAGTATACATTATTACGAAGTATATTAATGAGTGTCACTACAGGGCAAAGACATTCTTGCATGCATTATAACCACTGTGTGTACACAGATTAGTGTATGGGAGAATACCTCTGAAATCTTGGCTGCTTAGTGTCCTTTCTCTGCCATGGGAGGAAGTTTTACTCTGGCTGGCTTGCTAGTTGAGATTTTCCCCACCTCCCCTCCCTGCCCTGATCTGATGTTCCTGCCTATGAAGCTGAGCTGATGTCCAGTTTGACTTTAGACTTCTAGCTAAAATGCATTCTTTTTTGTTTTGGCAAACCAATGCAATCCCATTTCAAGTCAAAACCAAAACAGGAGGCAATATTAGAGCAAAAAGCAGGCTGAATCAAGGCTAAATTAGGTTCTATATTCTTTTGGGTTTGAGGAAAAGTATCAGCATTGATTTAGAGTAAAAATTTCCTGACATTGATTTTCATGCACGTAAATATTTTTAATTTGGTAGTTCCTTTAAGCTTAGTGGAAGAGAAAATGTTCTCTATAGTGTCATGGACAGGACTAGAGAGAAGAAATAGAGCAGAGATCTATTTTCATAGAAGCATAATAGATCTAGTTTAGAGGAGATATAGATCTAATTTAGAAGAAATGCTGACAGTGAGGACAACAGAAAGTGGGAGCTTTGGGGCTGGCTGTCCTCTCTGCTAGAGCCCTTGAGGCAATCCCCCACACTGTGTGCAGAGATCCCCTCTGTGTGCAGAGATGTGACCAGTTGCTTATTTGGATTTTGCAGATCCAAGGTATGCCCTATGGGAACTGTTTACTTCTCAGTGATGGTCCCATCAATAACAGCACTGGAATCCCTTTCTTTTACGTGACACCAAAGGACAATACTGTGACAGATCTTCTGAAGAATCCCATGGCTTCTGTGACCCTGCCAGAGGCAGATGGAAATTTCTGCAGGTAACAGTTTTATCTGCCTCCTACCACCTTCAGTGAGAACAGAGACCTCAGAACAAAATGCTGGGTTCCCACCTTCAATGTCCTGCATTTATTTTAGGCTCTCATGATCAGCTACATGCTCCTCCCTAGGTTTATTTTGCAGTAAGTTGCCCTGGTAGAGCATAGTAGAGAAAAGGAGAGGTGTTACTGAAGTATATTGTAGCATCAAAAGCTGGAGTGTCTTTCAGCTTTAACATACCTAAATTTTAATCTCGTCTTGGAGGTGCCTACATAAAATCTAGGTGTTCAAGATCCTATAATAGTCTATATAGTGATCTAGTCAATTAAATCCATAGAGTTTCAGAGGCTATCCAATTCACAGTAAAGCAGACAACTTTGCTGAACAACTCTGGAGGCCCTGCTGAATGCCTTGACAGGGCTCCAGCACTCTGGGTTCTGCTCTCTGGCTCACTGGGCTCTCAAGCTCTCAGTTCACAAGGTATGTGCTCAGGACTGTGATACTCAGTCTGATTTCCACCAATTCTGACAATGTGATTGAATATGATATCTCTGCAAATTTTTTATACCTTGTATGTCACAAACAGTTGGTAAATGATCTGCCAGATAAAGAAAGCCAGGTCTGAGGTTTACCAATCTACATCCAGTCCCAGGTTCTTCTCTCCAGAGACAGGACAGCAGTGAGTTGACTTATTAATCATATAATGGAGTCTTAGAATCAGAGAATGGTGTCTGTTGGTACAAACCTTCAGGGCCATCTAAGTCCAACCCTCCTGCTGTGAACAGGGACACCTTCCACTAGACTAGGTTGCTCAAAGCCCTGGCCTTGAACACTTCCAGGCTTGGAGCATCCACAGCTTCTCAGGACAAGCTGTTCCAGAGTCTCATCACCCTCACAGCAAAGACTTTCTTCCTAACATTTAATCAAAACCTACTCTCTTTTAATTCAAATCCATTATCCCATTGTTCTGTCACTACATGCCCTTGTGAAAACTCCCTGCCCAGCTGTCTTGCATGCTCCCTTTAGGTACTGGAAGTCTGCTTATAAGGTCTCCCTGCAGCCTTCTCATCTCAAGGCTGAACAACCCCAACTGCTCAGCCTGTCTTTGTAGGAGAGGTACTTCATCCCTGTGATCATCTTCATGGCCTCCTCTGGACTCACTTCAACATGTCCATGTCATTCTTTGTGTATAATGAATAACTTCAGATCACTGAAGCTTTACACATGTAAAATGTATGTATGTAAACTCATAGATTATTCAATTTTCCCCTCCATTCTTGTCTCCTTGAAAAAGGCATATCTCTACCATATGTTTGTTTATGGTCCCACATGTGGCAAACATGGCTGGGTCAGCCTTGTGTGAAATGTTACTTACAAAGGCCTCTTTACATGATGAGGTACATGACACCGAAGTTGTGTCAGACAGGACTCTGTTACCAAAGCAGGCCTTAGCTCACGTTCCAAGGGGAGAGAAAGAGAAAGAACTGGTAAGAACAGACTCCTTCAGAAAGAAATGGCATTAACAGTTTTTATTCCAACTTAAGGTACTCTTTGTGGAAGGAGAGGTTTTATCTTAAGAGCAGATTTCCCCAGCTGAGGATTGCCTTGAGTACCATCCCACCTCTCGAGCCTGCTAGCTGAGAAGAGCCCTGGGAAAAGCATGGAATGGCAAATATAAAACATTACTGTTACACTTGTCTCTATTTGTCTTCAGAATATATTGTTTTCTGAAATGGTAGAAAAATGAAATATTTCTTAGTCCTAAGCAGTACAAGTAATTTCAGGTTGACATCCTATTCCCAAGGAATGGAAATCATGGCTTCCTCTTACAATGTCAAACACCTAATAGGAAACTTCTATCACCAACATTTGTTAAAGTAATTTGGTTTTGAATGCTTGAGAAGGTCAGTGAAGTTAACACTGGAATGGTTCTGCTTATTGCTTAAATATTTTCATTAAATATTTTGGATTAATAATTTAGAAAATAAATATATCTATTCTTTAATTACAGACTTAATGGCATTTATTCCTGCTTTCTAAGCTTTTTCATTCACTCACTTTTTCATTCACTAGATAGTAAGTAAACTTACTATCTAGACCAAGTGCTTAAAAATGTTTTTTAACTCCTATGTCCTACTACCCAATGCCCTATTTTCAGAGTCCCAAGACTCAGAGCAGCTTCCATTGATGATAAGTGGTAGTATTGAGCACTTCTGAAAACTACACACACACTTAGGCACTTAAGTGTGGCCTTTGATCCCCAACTTTAAACAGCCACTCTTGAAAGCCTTTGCCTTTTATGACTTAGCATCGTCACTGCCTGATTTACCTGTTTGGGAAGTGACAATTCACCACAAAAGAGAAATGCTGCATGATTTATAGAAATATGAAATCCATATACATCATAATCCTTTAAGGATATTTATTCTATGTCTTTTTGTTATGTCACTATTAATTTTCAAACCACTACCCTTTTGATCAGTATGACAGATATTTGCTGCTGCTTGCTTTGCAGCCAGGGCAACCTGGATTCTGTCACCTGGCTCTGGTCCCCTCTGCAGCCTGAGACTGTGCTCTCTGCTGAGAAGAGCTCTCTGGACACTGCCAAGAAGCTAAATGTGGATTTCCAAAACAGCTTAGGCCAAACTAATTACTCTTTGCCACATCCCTACTCTCCCTCCCTACCACCAGTCATGTGCTACCCTGCCCCCCATCAGTTCTGGGCTTTGCCTCAGCCTGAGCTGAAACATAAACCCGAAGGAAGTTAACCTGGCAGAGAGAATAGGTTTTTCTGACGATCCTTCTCTCCATCGTGTGGCCGGTACTGCTCCTGGCCATGCAATCCCACCCCCTCCCTCCAGCTGACCATATGGTGGGCCTATTTTAGCTCAGTAACCCAGCAGAAACCTTTTTTTTTTTTTCCCTGGATGAGATTTCTATTAGCTTAGTAACTTGAATCAGCTCCTCAAGAGCCAGAGAAGAACAAAGGAGAGGTGAAAGGAAAAGAGAAGGTGGAAGAAAATAGGCTATTCTGATTTTAGCATATAACCATACTCCAAATACTGAGTTTACTACTGAATTGAGTACACAGATTCAGGGTTTTATCAGTGCTCCTTGCATTATTTATTTTGTTTTTTCATTCAGTTTGTTTTTCATTATTTCTAAAGTTCTCATTTGGAACGGGTGTTGGTTGGTATTAGTGCAAAGAACAAGCAATATGGACAATGAAAAGCTGGGTCTTTAGTTGAGCTGGAGTTTCTGTTTTTGATGATATGAAAATGTGAGCAAGCTTTGAGGCTGTCTCACAGCAAGGAAGTGTATGGGCACTGGACTTTTGGACTTTCTTCTCTTCCCCTATAACCAGGCTCAGAAATTAATGTATGTTTTAAACTAGCAATCCATGACTGATTTTTACATTTAAAAGCAGCAACATCTAAAATGGCAGTCTTGCACACTGTTACCCCACAGAAAGAGCCTCTGCGGGCAGCATGACACTGAAGAAAACCAAAAGGTGTCTGGGCCCTGCTGCCAGTGCTTGGGGTGGCCTGTCCCCAGCTCAGAGTGCACTTAACCTGCTGAGAGAGCCAGGCTGTGCCATGCAAACAGCACCCAGCATCCTTAGTGCAGAGTTTTATGTGGTGGCTCAAGTTTGGTAGACCAGAAGCCTTCTTTACACTATATGAGAGGCAAGACCTTTCACTCTGTGAGACCACAGGTCCTGCTAGTACTAAAATGGTATCTGTGAGGTTTTATTCACAAAGGAAAGTGTCATTCTTGTCAGACATTCTCTTCAAGTGCATCATTAACTGTCTTGGTTTCAAAATAATTATGCAAAATAGCTAAATGAATCATGTTCGACGTGAGGAAGTTCATGTCCTTGTATGCCAGCAATGCATTTGTAGCTTGTTTTCATGTGGAACTTTATTAGAATTCCATTATTAACCTACTCTGAGTTGCAAGAATGAAAATAAATGTGAAAGCTGATCAGTGCCTGTAGTCAATGCTCCAGGGAGTATTTGGCACTCTCCTGAAAAATGCTTCTGACCTATTGCACGCAAAAGAAATCTCTGGCCTTTAGAAAGAAAACATAGCTGACATTTCAATGTCTTCGTGTAGTTAATGAGTTTCAAGTGACTTGTGTACACCAATTTGATATTAAATTTATTTAGTAGCAAATTTCATTTGTTTTGTTTCAGAACAGACTCAAGTTCTAAACCTTGACAATAAATATTTTCCCTTTCAAGGATGTGAGGAATACAGACTGGCCTTTATGGTGTTCCAGCCTCAATATTTAATCAGCTGGAGAGAAAATTTGAAAACCCTAAACTAATAAGAGAAATAATGTTTAATATTGAAAGAAAGAGAGCTGCGACACATCTGGCTAGGCACTAATTGCAAGGCATTTTAGTATTGCATTTACAGTCTGGATTCCTCGTCTCTGACCTAGAGAGTGCCATTTCCCAGAGGGAGACAGGCTGCTCCTCTCTGAGAAGGCTCTGATGGCTGGGATAGAGACAGCATTTGTTAGCAACTACACAGCGTTCTATCTGAAAGCTGATAAATGGATAATAGAGGCAAGAAAAATTAAATGGCTCAGGACTATAAATAGACTAAGCTGGTATGTCTATGCCACTGACAAGCTGAAAAGATTGAGTCCCATTCTTGCAGCTTTCAGAGCAGGACTAAGCCCAACATGAAAGAATAGAGCAGCTATTGTTCTAAGCACATTTCTCAACACACAGGCTGCTCAGAGGATCCCTCTTTCCAAGTAAGTTCCTGAGTTGGCCTCATTACAGCTACAGCCTGGAAAATAGGCAATTAATTTTAAACGTGTGTCACCTCCTTGACATCAGGTTCAGCACATTCAGATGCAGCTTTCTTAGAGAAAGAGTGGTTGCACAGCTGCCATGAGCTGGTTTTCATACAAGGGGAAATGCAGCAAGCTTTGGGGTCAGTCCACCTTTGTTTTTTTTCCTCTATTAGTTTGGAGGATGGTGTTTCAAATCCACACTGCATACTGTGAATGAGTTGGATGAATTCAGATTCCCCTCCTGATTTATCTCTATCAGGGGTGACTCCATCAGAACCATTTTACCCACCATCTGCTGCTTGAGGTAGCAGATTGGCACAATCAGATGTCTTCAGCGGATAGAAGCTGGTTCCTTAGGTTTCCTAAACTCTGCACTGAAAACATTCACAGGATGTGCTGAGCCACCAAGCCATGGAGAAAGAAGAGGAATTTGGTGGGTTAGGGCCCATGCTGTGTGGGGGATCAGCAGCATGAACAAACATCCGACTTCTTCCCTGGGCAATCTTGAGGGACAAGCCTGCCTTGGGTGGAAGGCACAACCTTTGAAATGTCATATAGCCACTCAACATATAACCACCACATGGTTTGTAGAGTCACTGTTATTAATACTTGGATTAATATAACAAAGAAATTAGTTACTGTACCTTCACACAAAGAGAAATTACGCATGCAAAAGACAAAGGCTTAATTCCAGACATCCATCAATTTTCGAGATCCACCTCCTGATTCTGTGGCACAGACACATTTCTAGTTCTGGTGTTTATATTGGCCCTTTTTAGTCATATGCAAATAATTATGTCAGTAGTTGTTCCTGAAAAATCTGTATTTAAAATATCATGAAGATACCAAATTAGAAAGTCAAACATCAAACCTACTATCATCATGACCCAATGCACGCAATACAGCTCTAAATTACTATTTTTTCCTGTACTCTTAAATAACCAACTTCCTCAAACCCCTTTCTAGTGAAATAGTATGTGTTTCTCTGACTCTGTTTACAGAAATAGTTGATGCTGTGATTCTTTTTTTTCTCCATGAATTGTGTATGGTTAAACTATATAAAAGCTTCCTGTCTGAGACACAGAGTTCAGCTGAAGAAATGTGTTGTTATTGTCAATGGAGACAGGCAAACAGACTGGCTTCACGTAACACATTGTAATTAAAACATTATAGGAAGGATTATCTTCTAGAAAGAGTGAAATTATTGAAAACATTAAAACACATACTATGAAGGCTCACTTAGATGCATAGAATAGGCACTGCATCAATACTCTTTAGCTCCCCAACTTGACTTCAGATTCAGAACAGAAGACCTGTTCCAAAAGCAAAGATACTCTAACTATCTTTGCTGGCTCCCAAACTCAGCTGAGAAAGAAATTCTTGTCAAAATCAGAGCAGGGCAGAGCTGCCTAGCCACATCCGGTTGAAGGCCAGCAACAGCTTTTCAGATTATGAAATTGCTTTCAGTGGAGATTTTGTTTGACGTTCATGCCATGCAGATTAGCAGCACCAATACATTCTTTCTGCTTCAGAGACCCTGGTAGTTAGTGGTGAGCAAATGAAATGAATGAAGAGAATAACTTACTTTTCAAAATTAATCACATTTATGAATTGAAATTATATGCACTTTACAGTAATTCTTTAAGGACAGAGTGTTCCCTCCCTTCCTTTCTGAAGATTTAGGGGACAAAAATCTTATGATGCATTTTATATACTAGAAAATAACCCGGTCTTTTCACCTTGTGCTCAGTTTAGGGCTATGTGAAGAGGGGCCCTGTGCAGGGTGTGACAGAGTCACCTACCTTGCATCTATGGGAGGCGACAGGGATGAGCTGTGTCAGCAGCCAGTCCCCACCTCCTAATTACATGGGTTTTCACCACTGCTACCATTATAGGAGCGGCTAGAATGTGTGGAGGCAGTCATTGCCCTTATGCCACACATAATCTGTGTGCTTTAAAGTAGGAAAAAAAAGTAGGACAACTGTTCTCTGATGCTTTCTTCTTGGCTTTCTGTCTCTCCTTTTCTGTAATAAGAGAAAGACTTCCCAACTTCTTTTCTCTTCCACTCTGAAGAAGTAGAGGAATAAGAGCAGTGCATTCTCACAGGGCAGTGAGAAATGTGTTCGGGGAGATAGGAAGGATATTCTGTCAGATAGGATGGAAGGTCTGGTTTCCTCAGCAGGGTGGAAGAGAAGCATGTCACCTCCTCTGTGGGAAAAGGAGGCTGAAGAAGAAGAAAATGAGAGGGATTCCTCTGCATGGACCCCTGCTTCCACTCCCAAACCCTGGAACAGTGCTGAACTCTCCTTCTTTTCTCCTACCAGTTCCTTCTTGAGAGCACCTGGCTTTCCTTCCCAGGTGCCTTCCAAACTCTTAATTGCTTTTACTGTTGACCTGTGGCAGATCAGTGTCACCTCACTTATGGATTTCAGAGGCTAGGAATGAAGATAATACTCAGGGATACTTTTGGTCAGGAGGCTGAGCATCGTCAGTCAAAGCAGAGATCTCAACTGTGAAAGGGAATCCTAACCAAGCCCCAACATCATCTCATGTGCCAATACAACCACAGCAGCCTGCAGTATGTGTTGATCACACCTGGGCTTGGATAGTTGCTGTATTAGAATCTTCTAATTAAACTCCAGAGATGGCTAGTGTAGTAAACAACTTAATGAGTAGGTGGCACTCTTTACTCTGAACCACTCTTGAACCATGACCCAGAAATTGCGGAAGTGTTACGTAGTAAAATAAGTGGGACATGTTCATTAGCAGTGTGCTTTGCAGCATTGTATCTCTGTTGGGAAATATTTTTCACTTGGATGCAGGCCTCTCCTTAAGCTCAGTAAAGCTGGCACCTTTGTAAGTGAATGCAACTCATGTTGTCATCTCACACACTTGGAAGCAAACTGCCTGGACTGGGTCAAACTCTGCATACCTATTTTACTCACTGTAAGCAGAGGAACAAGAGCAATCAATTCT
The DNA here is from genome assembly GCF_008360975.1 of Lichenostomus cassidix. Classification (NCBI taxonomy): domain Eukaryota; kingdom Metazoa; phylum Chordata; class Aves; order Passeriformes; family Meliphagidae; genus Lichenostomus; species Lichenostomus cassidix. Next base: position 29,397,003 of record NC_139479.1, read on the forward strand.
TCTCTCTGCACAGATCAGATGAATAATTAAGATGATCTCTCTTAATGCACTGTCTTCTTATAAAATGAATAAAATGAGTCTTCTTCGGTTGTAATCTGGCTCTCCTAATTTGCTGCAACAAAGTGCATGTATTTTAAATAAGCATGAAAAAAATATGTTCCCTATTGCTTGGTCTTCTTTCACTGCTTTCTCTTTCTCTCAGTTCATATTTTACTATAGCATTCATGAAGTCCTCTCCATGGAGACAGAGGACTTGATTCTGGTAAAGACAAACCACCTGAGAAACCACCTTAGGTTTCCTCACAGAGCAACAGTGTCACTCTACCCCTGACTCTGCCTCCCCTTCACACCCAGTCAGCAGCGCACAAATGTTACATAAAGCCACTCCTCTGCATCTACTTGTTCTTGTGCCAGCAAAGATAAAAGGCACTGGGGGACTGAGAGCTGAATATGTATTTATACAGAGGCAAGAATTGTCTAGTGAATGCATGACTAGGCCTCTACAGATGCAAGCAAGGAATGTTTTAGTAACCATATCTATTAATCCCTGATATCCCTTTATTATCTTTAGTAAAAATATGACATAAATCCCTTTATATCACTTTACTCCTCGGAAGCAAATCCTGCATTTGCATTAGTTGCATTGGCAACAACACTGAAAAATCAAGACCTGTTCACAAAATTTAGAAATGGTAGCTGTGAGTTTAGTGGTTTTTGATGGTTTTAGAGGTATAAAAGTAATCAAACATCATTAGGGAAATACTATGCCAAAAAAAAAAAAAAAAAGATGCAGAAACAGATTTACTTCAGAATATGAAGGGCTCCTTTGAAAAAGAAAATACTAATGCTAATGTCAGATTAGAATACAAGGTTCCTATTCTGAAACAGAAAATCTATGATAAGAGGCAGTCCTGAAAGCAAAACCAACAAAGTAATAAGTGTGCTGAACTCAAATGTATCGTTGTCCTGTTCAGCTCTTCCAAAACTTCACCTAACATAATCTCAACAAGTAATTTGTTTGAGTCATTTCCCAGAAAAACAAACTGCCCCCCCAGAATATTATGCCAATGTGCAAAATTCAGTTTGAATAATTTTTACTGGGAAGATAGTATTGTGCGTGTCAATCAATATAGTACCCTGGCTTGTGAGAATGTACAGAAAACAGTAAACAGAAGAAGCCAGGGAAAAACAAACCCATAAATAAAACTATTCAAGCTATGGATGCACAGTATGTGGGCTTTGTTGTCAGCCTGGTATGTGGAGAGCAGCTTTTCATGTCAACTGGGGGAGTCACATCAGACACTAGTCCTATTAGGCAATACTTTCTCAGCAAAGGCAGGCAGGGTTCACTGCTTAACCACAGCTACATCAGCTGTATTGCTTCCTGAAAATCAAATAGTATGCTTTCAGAATAAACATGTACTTGCAGAAAAACAACAAATAATTGTAATATGAGAAGGTCAGACTAAAACTTCTCACTGTTCCTGATCACATCCAAACGAGAAGGTCAGACTAAAACTTCTCACTGCTTCTGATCACATCCAAACTCTATTATGTTGATCTGCTCTGTGAAAAATGGACATCTTTTAATAACCTCTTTCAAATTCTTCTCTGAAAGTAATTAACCACATATTACCTAGGAGCTATGTGCAAGAAAGACACTTGCAAATATTCCTGCTTTTCCTGGCTCTTCAGTTGTTTTATGATACTATTAGGCTGTGGAGGAAATAGTAGCATATATTCAGACACACAGCTGTTTTAAAGCAATTTTCTGAGCTGAATTTCTGCTCTCAAGAAGTCCCTTTCCTTCATAAATATATTTGTTAAATGTATGTTGAATATATAAACATGTGCCGAGGGCTTTGGTACAGTATTAAGATTAAGCATAAAAGATAACAGTAGATAGAGATCAGGAGATTGCTTCAAATGGACTTTAACACTTCATCACCCAGGGCCAACAGTTGCAAGAGTGTGAATCTGCACTGCCCTGGCTTCTGGACATGCAGACCCTCAACTGACATCCTTTGCAATGTGGGATTTGGCTCCTTTCTCTTCAGCTGTATTCACTGTACTTGCCTGTATTTATTTGTGTTTTGGTGGGTGAGCATCCCACTGGGCCATGGATGCTGGGTGGCCACACAACACCCAAAGCATATGCAGAAGAAATGCCAGGAGCTATAGGTGTCTCTGGGGCATGGAGCTGCCCTCCTTAGGGACAGAGAGCTTTCAGGCCACTGTAACCCAGACTTGAAATGACATCTTCAGCAGGCAGCAGGAGTTAATGCTGAGGATCTGTGGTGTACCGAGGTGATCATGCAGATAAATTTGTACTCTTCATACACAGTGATAGAAATAAACCCAGTGCTTGGGCAGGAAATGCAGATTTTTGGGTACTCAGAACACCATTCATGCATTATTTCATAACTTAGAAAAATTGTACTAGAGGAAATTAGACCATTATACATTGAAGTGAACAGAAAGTTTGAGCCTGATCTGTGGCCTCTGCCCTTTCTCCCATCAATAAGCATGGGAGGGGAAAAAGAGTACAAGTGGAATTTGTCCAGAGGTCATTAAACTGAACATCCCCTTCTGACAACTGCTGCTCCAGACTGAACAGGATGCTGAAAAAATGTCCCTGAGATTATGTGAATGGCACTTTGGAGGTCAGGCTGCAGACAGTGGCAAGTGCTCACTGGACATAGTCAAGTATGAATCAGCTCCTTTACTTCCTTTATCTCTGGTCATGACTTTCTCTAGAAAAGCAGATACTTTATCTAGTGAGCTACAGAGTCTCTCATAACCATCTGCGGAAAATCTGCAGGTGTTAAATTAGCTGTAGGAGGATGCCCATATGTTTCTTGCATACACTAGACACACATTGAGAAATATAACCAAAAATGAAGCCATTGCAGATTGCATGCAGTTAAGGCTAAAGGGCTCAAGCCAAGATCTTTAAGTAAAATTGTACACAGATGAGATGTAATTTACTGTGATTAAAACACAGTGAAGAAGAAATGCAGCTTTCATTTCCTAATGTAGATTTTTGGGCTGACATGGGAAGGCAGTTCCCTGAGATGCTGAGCAGTCTCAAACTGCTGGCAAGGGGACTTGGGGCTGCTCAGCATTTGCCAGGATCAAGCCTTTGCAGTCATTTAATACACTATTTTTTTGCAATTGGTCGATTTACTTATGATTTATATCCTTGTATTGTATGTGTCAGAGTCAGCAATTGTCCTGCAATTACTAATGGGAGTTATTTATTATTACTATATAAAAAGAGCCAAAAATTAACAAGTACCTTCCTTATCTTGGTCTGAAGGTAATTGGAGACTTTTTCTATTTCGTGTAAAGCAGTTGAAAAATGGGTAAAAAATGAACAAGGATTGATTTTCTAGGATAAGCACAATGAAAAGACCTTATGTTTTACATACAGATACACACCTTCATACTTTTTTCTGTAGGCATTAGGCACAGACTAACCATCGCACTAGTTCACTAGTTCTTCTCAGAATCCTGAATACAGGTCTGTACATCTGTGTGGGAATACTGCCATTTTCACATTTTTTACAACCCAACATATACTAAACCAATTTTTGTGAGCATAAATTAAGAGCAAGCAAATATCTACAGCAGAGCTATATGTTGGTTGAGTACTTTCCAGACCTCCCCCATCCACCAAACAGTACAGCTGGGAGTAGAGAAGACCCACAAGGCTTGACAAAGCTTTTTAAATGTGAACAGTTCACACTTCTCCAAAAACCGTTAGGAAAGAAAGAAAGCCATTACTCATGAACATTTTTCTCTGTGCACAGAAAAAATGTAATTGATCCAGAGGATTCAAGGTGCGCCAGGCTGACTCTCATGGGACAGATGGTCACGGTGCCTCTGGAGGAAGTAGATTTTGCCAAGCAAGCAATGTTTTCCAGGTCTGTATCTAACAGGCATGTAGTGGAGTGCAACCCATGGGTTTGAGACAAATGCACAAAAGTGGCCATTTGGTACAGAAAAGCTGAGAAATAACAAGATTGACCTTTACGCTGGGGCCATGAAGCATGTTGGCTTCTGTGTGGTTTGGGTTGACAGACCTTTTAACTCTTGAGGAAATGAAACATGGAAATGCAATTAGTTAGTGTTGGACTCTGGTAAGGCACGTGGTTTATAATCTGGGGATTATGAAGATATGTCACCTGGTTCCAAGGAGAGATTCCCTAATTCCATGGTGTATTTGTTATCTCTAATGATCCTACCCCACATTACTACAGGTAATGCTCTTCAGCTACAGCCTCCTACTCAGAGACAGAGCAGAGGTCTGCTGCCTTTAGGCTTACAAACATTTTCAGGGTGGAGATTACATATTTAATCACCTCTCCTGACGTCCCAGCTGCTTCAAAGCCCTACTACTTACTGAACAGTCTCATTTGAACAGATGCAAGCACAACTCAAATGTGTAGCACACACACAGTGTGCCTCCATGCCCTCCAGTGGGTCTCCAGAATTACAGGTGTGAAAAACCTGAACCTTAGCTGGGGCACACACCTCCCACACAGACTGCCAGGGATTGTCCTCCAGATGCAGCTTGCCTGGTCAGTCAAATACTGCTGGGAAACTGGAATGAGTTTGGATCCAAAACAACCCAGAGGTGATAATTCTTTCTGACCTACAGGAAGGGGTCAGGTTGGGACTTAGTCAGTGTGTGCCATCAATGGCAAAATGAGACCATGAACAGATGGGGTCATATTGCCACACAAGCCTTTTTTACAAACTTCACAGAAATTACATTTCCATGTGATCCAGAGTCCACCAGCACCTCAGCAGAGGATGCTCTGCTGTCAGGGTGCAAGAGCCAGAATGATAAACTGAGGGCTGCTGAGGCACATCCAATGCCAGCAGCATCTGAAGACATTTCCCAATGCCAGAGTCGTCGGTGCTCAAAGGGACAGCTCAGAAAATGGTGGGAAACCCCATTTTCCCAGTGAGAGGGAAACCAAGAAGTTGCCACACCAAGCATCTCTGCTGCATGGTCCTCTGCAGGAGCAGAGGGGCATTGAGCCAACCCTGCCCAGACTTGCAGCACTTCCCGCCCATGTTCCTGTGAACACTGTGACTTGAGCTGCTGTATCCACTCTGTGCATTGTTGCTGAGCTTCCCACAGATACGCTTGCTGGGGCTTGGGGACCAGATGTCTGCACCCAGTCAGGGAGAATCTGTTTGACCTAGCTATAAGGGAGGCCAAAGAAATGGGACATAAATTTCACAGAGAAGGCTGTAGGAGGTGACAGCTTGCAGAGGTCAGCTTGCTACCCAGTTTTATCAGCTCTCCCTCCATACCACAATTGCTACCAAAGATGCAATATTTTCAGAACACTGTTTCCTTCAAACAGGTACAAGCACAACCCTCACACACATTCAAAGAGTCTCCTCTGACTATTTTTCACTTAGAGAACAAACAACATCTGCCTTCAGAGACAGGGTTCTGCAGTGGGGGAAGGTGGTGATTGCTGGCTGCCTGTGTTGCAGCTCTCCCCAGACTGGGGTGTGGAAGATCGTAAACCTTACAGCAAGAGAGAGCCAAAAAGATGAATGGTGGTATTCTCATATCTCAGGTTTCACTCTGGTTGAGCACAATAGGCTGAAGAAAAAAGCAGAGTATGCATATGCTTTGGCACATCTTTTAATATTTTTTTCTTTCCTTTGTTGTTCCAGGCACCCAGTGGTAAGAAAGTGGCCTCGTAGCTATGAGTGGTTCTTCATGAAAATGAACATTGAACACATCTGGCTTCAAAATTGGTATGGAGAAGTTTCTCCCATTGCAGTTGAAGAGTATTTGAAAGCAGCTCCAAGCAAAGGATGATTGAATGGGCTTGAGATAGAAATCTCCTGAGTTTCCTTTCCAAACAATTTTAAATTTCATGGTAGATGGTTTCTCTACAGTGATTTTTTTTTCTTCTCTCAAAAGGCTTCAAAATAGCCCTTTCTCATATGGAGCGGAATGAAAATAAATCAACACAGACTTTCAAATTATAAAGGAGAGGTGGATACTAGCCCTACCCTGCAATGTACAGACTTGTCATTTCAAGCAGGCAACACGTCATCTAAAATGCTGTTTTAAAAATGCTTTGTATCTGTTTGTTTTGACTTCTATTGCTGTGCACCCACAGGGAAACTACACTACGTGCTAAATATAATGTTCTGATTTGCAGAAAATCTAAATTGCCTACTCAGAACCTTCTATGCATTGTGGAGGTATTACTGCTTGGTCGCCCTTGATTTGTAAGTACTCTAAAAGAACTTAATAGCAGCAAATTTAGGTATTTAAGTTTAAAAACAAATAATTTGCTAAAGCTGTCATCATTTGCTAACTTTTATTTTCTATTTGTGCTTTTCCCTCATTAGATAATTTGATATTTCACTTGGAAATTGAGTAGAACTTCACTCTTTAGTAGAAAAAATGTAATCAGTTCAAACAACACAGCTCCAATATAACTTGTCTCTGACACAAAGCTGGTTAAACACATTAAGGGCCAAAATCAAATCAGCCCCACAAGGATTATCTCAATACAAGTATAAACATTCTCATAAGAAGAATTTAAGTAAATGTTCTCAGCTAGCCTGTTCCTGTTGAGACAGGAAAAGTATTTTTAATAGCCTATAGTCCCTTTTTTTTTTGCCTCCCTGCTCATGCCACTGCTTTATTTTTAACTGGCTTGTGCAACTGATTTTTTGTAAGCCCTCACTAACTCACTGAGGGGTGGAGTCTGTCCCTTAACTCTGTTGCCTCACCAAGATTTAAAGGGCTTGTTCATGCTTTTTTTTTTTTTTTTGAGAAGCCTAGAAATGGGTAGGTATGTCAGGCCATGAAAAACTACTTTTCCCAGTGTGGACAGTGCAAACTTTGTTGCAAACACATTACATATAGGCTTCTCGTGGGCTAATACTGAAAGAGTGCAAAGGTATTTTAATCTCCATCAGCCCTTTCTCCAGATGTCCTCCTGGTAACCTTATTCTGCATTTCTAAAGGGTATCACAGAAAGAAACTTCCCATGGCTAACCAGCCAAGTCACCACACAGTTTGAAAATTACATGGCTGCTCTCCCTGTTACATTAAGAAAGAGACACATTGAGATGGGGTTTCTGTGCCTGTGGGGAAGTTCTTCCAGCATCCCTGGGAGTGCACCTGAGCTCTGGACACCCGCCTGCACCACGTCTGCGCTGGGGAGGAGCCTGGGTGCCTGGGCAAGTGCCCTGAGATTGTACAGGTTAATCCCTGGGCAAAGCTCAGAAGCAGCTGCGAGAGCTAAGATCAGCTGGAAGCCAATTAAGTGTAGCTGAGTTTATTTTGGCTCAGGCGTGGAGAGAGGGAGCCATTCCCAGAACAGTTGGGCACCATGCTGGTTTAACTACAAGGAGCCACTTAGTCCCAGGGTGAGTCCCAGGCTCCAGGCATCACTACCATTCCTGATATTTTTTAAGAAGCAAAGGCAAATGAGGGGGGTGGGAATCTTTGTGTAGACACTTGCTAAGCTTTTTTTTATTCTTGTGTCATTGCTAACAGAGACTGTTAGCAGTGAAGATCTTTTTCAGAGTTTATTACACAAAAGGAGGAAGTGTCCTGCCTGAATCTATTTCCTTCTTTTTTTTTTTCTTGGCAGATGAGCTACATTTTCACATTTGAGTTTGCCCCTGAATCTTGCATTGTGTAATACTGAAGCAAGATGGCCCATCCTATACAGATTTATAGAATACCATCAAGTGAAATCCTTCTTGATTCATAGAATTTTTCCATGGGGATTTTTGTCCACTATGGATTTAAGGACTTTGTCCATTAGGATTAATGGGACTTTTAAATCTGAGTTCAACAGGAAGAATACTAGACCTTGTAAGGGAATTTCATAGGTGTAACATTTGTGTGAAACTATAATTACATATTTCATTATCCCAGTTCACTACTATTCCCAGGGAAACCTGAAGCACCTATCCACTCCTAAATACACACAGATTAAGCAAATCCAGAGCACAGTCTTAATGTTTAAACAAGCTGGAGAGGAAGAATTTTAGAAGTGCTGCTGTTACTGTACTCTCAATTTTATTCACATCCCCTGGAAACAGTGACACGGTCCTATGTCCTATCCATTAACTTATTAACTAGCCTTGAAGTAGTAAGGGATTGTGTCAGTGAGGTTCAGATGAGCTTCAATGGTTTAAGAAGTTAGTGTGTACTAAGAAAGGCCTTGAATTTACAACACCCTACCTGTTAGAGGCTGTCTCCCAGCACACAGAGATTAATTGAAGTAGCTTCTGTATTGTAAAGTGACACATTCATCAAGAAGCTTTTCTATACGGACCTGCTGTGAGGCTCTTGACAGAACCTCAAAACATGAAACGGTGATGACATGTAAGGTGACAAAAGGGGCCTCATGAAGAAATGCTGTCTTAAATCACCTGTTCTCATTCTTTCTCCCAAGGAATAGCTACCGTGAAAGTCCTTGAAAGTCTGTAGAAATTCATCAAAAATATGACCTGCAGATTTTGAATGGAATTTTCCAGACCAAAACAAAAAGGGAGGTGATAGTAGTTTGCTTATTTGGGCTTCATATTATTATTTATACGCTAGTCCCAATTTTTCTTTAAACAGACAAATGTCTCAAGTAATATTGGTCATCACATGGTAAGTGATGTTTGTTAAAGCTTTTAACCCAAAGAGTTTTATCTGAAATGCCATGACAAAACCATAGTTCCTTAAGACTGTAGAGTCTTATCTTGCTTCAATTCAAGTCAATAGTAAAAATCTCATTTATTTGTTGAGCTTTAATTATTAGACCAAACAAGCGTTTTCATAAAAGGTCTTGATAACCTCTTACATATTTATTAAGCATTTCAACTAGTTGATGTGTAATTCCCACGTGTTCTGTATTTTAGTTGTTTCTGTAGCTTCCCCAAAAAAGTCTGTTGTGCAACATGTTTAAAATTTTAACTCTGGTTTTGCAATATTTAAAAGATGCATTTAGTAATTTCTGTATACTTGCTGAAAAAAGAAAAATGAAGTTGAAAAGTTGGGTTCTCACATTTTGCTAATTTGTGCAAAAGTAACGCATGTGCAGGATTTAGGCACAGCTGTTTTGAACTGCTGTTCTTATTTAACCAAAGAATGCTCTGTTTTGGATGAAATTTTCATCATTTCAGTGGTTGAAATGCAACCTGTCTCATTTCTGGATGTGTATTGCAATTTGCAATATATTTTGATTTCTAAAAATATTGAAAGTTGTTAATGAAATAGCCATGGAGAAGAAATGCAAATAAAACAAATTTCAAAGCAGAAATTGTATAAGGATATTCTTCACTACAGCATTTGCTGGAGTAACTGACCTTGTGCTAACAACCATTAAAATTTCTGTCTGATCTGAACATCTGTTTTGTTTTTTTTTCCCGAGTTTTTCTGAACCAAGTTAATTTCTCTCAGAATTTTTGTGGGAATTGAGACTCAGATCTGCCTTTTCTCTGGGGAGAAAAGTCTAGCCACGCACCTTTCAACATTCCTTCATCTCCTCATTACTGTGTGCTTTGCTTTCACTGTGGCAGTTAAATGTCACTCTGAAAGTTTGCTCTTCTGCACGTAGGGATGGAGCACTCACCTCTTGGGTGTGCATTAAGAGTGTTTTGAAAGTTTCCTCAGTGCTATTTCTTCCCTTGCCAGCCTTACTCTTACAAGTTCTTGTTACAGCTTGCTCTCTCCTGTCCACTTTTTTCTGCCACGTTTTCTTAAACCAAGTCCGACAATTTACCTCTTCATCTCGCTTTCCCACACCATCTCCTTTGAACAAAATTCAAGCTCAAATACTAAAAATCCCACTTCATAGAGAATAGAATAGAATAGAATAGAATAGAATAGAATAGAACCTGTGTTTCCTATTTACACTTTAGTCTTTGTCTTGACTCTGGTTGGACTGCATTTACTGTAAGTACTGTGACAACAGTCCCCTAGCCTGTATAAATCCCAGTCAACACCAGCTTCCTATTTCCAGTAATCTGTATTTTTAAAAGAACATTTCCTGCAGCTGTTCTTTTCCTTTTTATTTACTCTTTTTATTTTTATTCCATTCCTGGAATGATGTCCATTCTGATTACACCAAGTGTCTTTCACTTATTTACAAAAAACCCCTAATTTGAACAACAGTTTTGGAATCACTGAAGTGCTGTCACTTTTTTTAATCTGCTTTTTGCCAAACACTGAATTTGCGCTTCTTCCAAATTGCGTCGCTTGTTGTCCTTCAATATAGCTCACCTTTTACTTGTCTTTTCTCTGCCACCACCTCCACATGCCTCCTCCCAGCTAACATTTTGCTAGATGTTCCTCTGTTTCCTTTTCCTCTTTTCCCTATTTTCTTTCATTAACTCTAATTTTCCTATGTTCTTCCCTCAGCTTCAAAGTTCTTCTCCACAGCCCCTTCCACATTGCTTTGTCTGTCCAGTCTTGTCTGTCTTCTTGATTTTGCCACTTTAATCTTCTTGTCACTATGCCCAGTGCTTTTGGAGAGTTCTAACACTGCCAAGTCTTATTTTGGGAAAATGCTAAGGAGTTGCTTTAAGGAATACTTTGGGTTTGAAGGTATTTATTTGTTTGTTTGTTGAAACACTGACTCTAGAACAAAAATGGGAACAGCCTTGATGCTGACACAGAGTAGGATAGTTCATCGAGCTCATGGCTTTTCCCAATTATATCTTCTGCATAAACTATTCCAGGCTCCACCAGGCCCTGCCTGTGTCAGCCGCCACAACATATAATCATGATTAGGAAGGACATCAACAAAGTTTAACAACGTTGTTTGTTGTTTGACAACATAGGTAAGAGGTGCAGGAACATACAACTGTTGTCATCTGGAGGAAAACAACCATTCAAAAAAGACTGGTAGCCTTTGAAAACAAGTGGTTTGTTTCAGAAGCTTGAAAAAGGTGTGTTCTATGACAAAAATAGGGAAGAGTTTGTGTTTATTTAAGAAGAGGTATATGTCAAGTACTTCTGTTTAATGGAAAACAAGTCTATAGAATGATCATGTTTATTCAGTCCCTTAACCTTGTACTTAAATACTTTTGCCTCCAGACATGGTATATACCCTGTCACCATTTTTCGTCCTTCAGGAATGAACTCCCCTCAGCACAAGAGCGTAGCTGCTGTGTGTATCTGAACTTGTATGGCTCCATTCCCTTTCCCCTGGGTGTCTGTGCACCGTTCTGTTCCTTGCTGGCTTCTGGCCACCCCTTGTTCTCTTGTGCTCTTGCTTCTGGTGGTTCAGCCTCCCTCCACTCCTCAGGAAGCCATGCTTCACCCTCGAACGAGGACGAGGTGTGCCCCGGAGGCTGCGGTAGTGACTCATCGAACTTGACGCGTGTGTCACTGCCGGGGCTGGTGGACAGGAGTGGCCCCCCATGGCAGGGCTCAAGGCTGAGCAGCCCCGAGGGCTCGTTGGCAGGAGAAGGCGGCTGCCGGGCAGGGGCGATGGACAGTCCGGGCAGGAGGCGCTCCAGGCTGATCCCCCGCGGGCACCAGGGGGCCAGGGCTGAGCTGTGGCCCTTCAGCAGCCCCGGCAGACCGGGGGCAATGGCATCGTGGCCTGGATCAGAGAGTGGTGGGCAGGACTAGGGAAGTAATTGTCCCCTTGTATTTGGCACTGGTGAGGCTACACTTGCAGTGCTGCGTCCAGTGGTGGACCCCTCAATTCAAGAAGGACACGGAGGTGCTGGAATGGGTCCAGAGAAGGATAGTGGACCTGGTGGAGTAGTGGGTCTGGAGCACATGTCCTGTGAGAAGCGGCTGAGGGAGCTGGGGTTGTTTAGCCTGGAGAAAACAGGACGAGGGAGAGCTCATCGCTCTCTACAGCCACCTGAGAGGAGGGTGCAGCCAGCTGGGGGTCGGCCTCTTCTCCCAGGTAACCAGTGACAGGACAAGAGCACACAGCCTCGAGCTGCGCCAGGGTGGGCTTAGGTTGGATATTAAGAGAAATTTCTCCAGAAAAGGTGATTAGACATTGAAGCGTGCTGCTTAGTGAGCCGGTGGAGTCACCGCCCCTAGGGGTGTTTAGGGAAAGCCTGGACGTGGCATTGAGTGCCATGGTCTAGTTGACATGGCGGCGTTCGGTCACAGGTTGGATTCGATGATCTCAGAGGTCGTTTCCAGCCTAATTGATTTCGCGATGGGTGCCGCAGCGCACAGGCCCCGAGGCCACCCCGAGCCCCTCGCCGCGACTCCCCGCCCGCCCCCGTTCCGTTCCCGTGCTGTGCCGCCCCCCTCTCCCGGCATGCCGCGGGGCGGGGCGGCCCGGCCCGGCCCCCTGCTCGCCATCAGCCGCGGCGGGCGGGCTCTGCCCGGGGCGGCACCGCGGCTACCTGCACGGCGCGGGGCGGCCGCGGGGCAGAGCGAGCCGGCGGTGGCGGCGGAGCGACCTCTTCACGCTCCTCCTGTCCGCGGCGGGGGCGGCCGGGCCATGGTGCGTCGCGCCCGGCTGGCGCTAGTGGCGGCGGCGCTGGTGGCTCTGGGGGCGCCGCCGCCGTGCGCGGGCGCCCGGGCGCTGGAGTGGTACACGGCGTGGGTGAGCACGGCCTACGTGGAGCCGCTCAGCAACCGCACGGTGCTCGGCAACACGGAGAGCGGCCGCTACGGGGACAGCTCGCCCAAGGAGAGCGCCCAGGGCCTGGTGGGCATTCCGCGCGGCGCCTCGCCTCGCCACATGGAGGGCTGCGCCGCCGACACCGACTACGACGTGCCGCTGCCGCCCGGCCGCCGCGGGCCTCCCGAAGGCGACCCGCCGCCCTGGATCGCCTTGGTGGCCCGCGGTGGCTGCACCTTCAAGGACAAGGTCACCAACGCGGCGCGGAAGAGGGCGGCCGCTGTGGTCATCTATAACGAGGCCCGCTTCGGCAACAGCACCGTCTCCATGTCCCACCTGGGTGAGCTCGCCGCGGGGAAGGGGGATGCTTTCGGGGATCGCTTTGTCTAACGCCGGGCCGCATCGGTGATGCGGCTCTGCGCGGTGAGGAATGGGGATGTGGGGAGGCAGAAATCCCTGTAAAAATGGCATAGAGAGCCGGGATTTTATCTTCCTATAAACCACACTAGGGAAAACGCCGGGACCGTCTTCTGTCTCCCAAGTTACGGTTCAGGCGTCAGGGAGGAAATGCGGCACAGCCATGGGGACCGGCAGCCGTGTGACAGGCTGGGATAGGAGGCTTGGGTTTCCTTTAGGGATATATTTTTGCCTGGTACCTTCTGGCACAATGGCTACAGCGGTCACAGGTAGGCCGCTTTCTGCAGGCCGTGTGCAAATACACCAGGTATCCCGAAGATGCCTTCAGGTGCTTTTGAAGGTACAACCGTAGCTATTTGAAGATACCTTTTGGTATAGGCTTTATTGTAATAGCTTCATCGTCCTCTCCTGCGCAGGTCTGTAAAGGGTGGGAGAGAGGTGTAAGCATCGGGTAATCCTTAAACGCTCGCAAATGCAGTAGGAAAACTGAATCCTGGAGAACGGTGTTGGCTTGTCCCAGCGTGCTGCTGCTGCTGTGTAGCTTGCAGAGGGGTTCTGTGATTTTTGCCGAGATAGGAATCCAGATATTCTGTCACTACAGTCCCCGCTTGGGCTATGACACAAAAAGACTTGCTGAATTTTTATGATTATGACAACCTGAAAAGCTTAAATCAAAGACGGAAAAATGCATCAAAACTTGGCAGTAAGATCTGTTTGCTTTTATAGATTTTTGAGAAGCTGGAAGGTCTTCAGAGGAGGATGTGAAGACCAGGCAAACTAAGCAAAAAATTCTCTAGATGTGTGCTTCACATGGTTTACTACGAGTTTAATGTCTGGCTCTCATTCTTGGTTGGGAGGAAGGGAAGGACCAGGGATTTGTTTGAAGTAAAACCATAATGTGTTTCTAAAGGAAGCAAACTTATTTTCTTAGTACAGTGAGCTGAAAATCTCAGTTAAGAGCTGTTGCTCTATTGCACATGTGATTTATCAATCGGAAAACAAGTCTCTCGTCTTGGAATACCCAGTAGCACCAACTGGGGGATTGGAAGCATGATTAATGTTCTTAGCCTGCTGCTTGTTTGAGATCAGCCTGGCCCATTCTATATTCTTGATTGACTGTGAAAGTGGAGGTGAGATGCTAGATAAAATGAACCTTTGGTTTTAAACCCGTGTGGTGATTAAGATACTTTGTTGTGTAACGCTGCTTTAATCTTAAACAGTTTCTTTTTCTTGCTTTCGCTCTGTATTGGCCAATCAGTACAATTTTTTTTTCTGCATTCTCCATTCTCCATTATAACCTCTCATAAGTATTATTTGCTCTTTTGTTGAACCTTTTTCTCCTTTTCTCATCTTGCCCTTTTTTTCTTTTTTTTTTTTTTTTATTTTCTCTTTTCTGCTGTCATCTTTGTGCTACAGAAGACCTTCTTGGGCTTAATACTCAGTTTTGGACTTCACTAATATAGTTACATCTGCCAGTGACATAAAGAGGAGTGCTCTCTGACTGCTCGTTGGGTTTTTTTTTTCTTCTTGAACTGGCAGAATGTTGCTGATAAAAGTTGCACCTATGTAAAGAGTGTGATTTACTATAGTGCATATATACAATAATACATTCATATTTATACTGACTTCATAAATGCAGGTTCGACCTTACAATTGTTTGAATGGGAATATAATAATATATCCATATATAATTATGAGCTCCGATGCAGTCATAAATATTTGTTTCATGGTTGACACTTCCAGACATGTAAATGTTCAAATACTTTCAGTACATTTTGGGAATATAGGGGAGGGGTACTGTAAGTGGTTTAAATCTTGTGCTTTTTAAAGGGAAAAAGGTCTGTGGAAGACTGGCAAGGAAGAATGTGGAGGGTAAAGTGGCATTTTATAGGATCTGTGTTTTCAGTTCTATGAAGGGATTTGTGAACTGGCACATGAGGAAGCCAGCTTTGCTTCTGGGAGGAGTGCTGAGGATAAATACTCTGGGAAATCTGCAGTGCAGTAACTAAGGAGTGGAGTTATATGCATAAGTAAAATCCGCTTAATGGGTTTGCAATTAGTGGCACTGAAAATGACGTGAGATGGAACAATGGTTATGGCTGGTAGAGATGCAGCCCAAATTTTGTGAAGGTGATAGATGGCTTTTGTGATCTCAGTGTCATCTTTTCATTCTTCTGGAAGACCTGGCCTTTGAATTTTCTGGGATGTGTGTGATGCATGCTGGTTTTGTTGACAGTCTTTTCATGTTTTTAGACATGTTTCAGCTTGAGTAAAAAGAGAGGTTCTTGATCAGGTGAAGAAATAATCTGTTATAGCTGGTGTCAAAGCATTTGATAAAGGACAAATATTACAAATAATCTGTATTTTTCACCTTGTAAGCTTCCTGAGTGCAGTGAGTAGGGGTTCTAATTAAAGTTTTGGAACAAAACAGTCCAGAATTTGGATATGTAGCCTTGAAATCCTGTCCCTTCTTCCGAAAGAAAGTTCTTCAAATGCGACTCTGACATGTCTCATTTCAAGCCTTTGCTCTCTGTCCAAATTACATTGTTCAAAATGCTGGATGACTTCCCTCCTCAAGGAAAGTAATAGTGACACAACTTCATGTTTGGCTGAGAAGCTTTTTTCCATTGGAAAACTCATTTTACCCTAATGACTCAAGGAGCTGTACTTCATTTACTGAAACTGAATAATATAAATTCAGACTTCAGCTTTACAGACTTGGCAGGCAGTCTTAACTCTGTTCATTTGTGGTGATGGTGGTGAACTTAATACTTCACAGAAGCTTCAAATTCCTTTCCAAAACCAAAATAAATATTGCATATAAGTATTAGTTGGGAGTGGGTTGGAGAGGAGTCTGTAGAGGCAAAGTGTGGAGTATTGTAGAGACTAGACTAAGGAGAGTCAGAGGCTCAGTTCTGGTTGAGAAATTGGGGGAGGCAGAGGTGTATTGCAATGGAAAGAAAACAGGGTCCTCTGGTTCTATAGTTTGCCTGTTATATTTCATGCTGGGCACCCAGCCATCTCTACATCCCCCCTCAAGCTAGGGTTTGGTGATCCTGATCAGAACATAAGTTACATTATGGTAGACTATGGATTGAAATACAGTTATGCTTGACACGCAGGGATGGGAGGCACTGGCTGTAATAGTTTGAGGTAGATCTGGAGTAGGGCTTTAATTCATGGTTTGTGGATTTAAGGGAAGCTTGGAACTTAATTTGAGTGTATGGCTTTGGCTACATAATGAAAATGGTCTTGATTTGCCAAAATACATCCAGATAGTTCTTTCCTCCGTTGTCATGTGGTTTTTTTTTTAATGCATATATGTTCAACAAAACAGATGCAAATTACTTTGTGCTCATGATTCTGTAAGCTTTTGCTATTTCCAAAGCAGCACCGTTAGAGTTATTTTGACATGTAGTTCAACTCTTTGCTGCATTGCTTGCAGCACTACTCAGGATTCTCAAATGGTGCATAATTTCTGTATTACTGCTGGTTTTTACTGAAAGTTTCTGGTACTGTAACTTCTGAAAGCACAGTGGCTTTCTTAAGTAAGTCATGACTATAGTGTTGAGCTGCTAATGCTGTTCTGAAGAAACTGCTTATATATGTGTTGTAGATAAAAGTGCATGTGTTGGAGCTCAGGTGGAAGAAGGTATGTGTATCAGTGGTTATGCATCCTCCTTGAGGCAGCTGAAAATACAACACACACCACGGATTAGGTGAGATGAGGTTGGGGTAGATGGTTGAGACAAAGCTTGTTACAGGATTGTTAACATACTGTTAACAGCTGTTTGTGTGGACCAGGAACTAAAAAGAATGTTTGGTGTCAGTTGTGGCAATATTAGTAGGGTGCCTATGTTTACATAGGTCAATGGACTGACCTTAAACATTTTTAGTAAGATGGTTAAACTCTGGGAGCTTTCTGACATTTCTCAGGAGGACAAAAACTAGAGTGTGTCTGTGATCAGTTTCCAGATGACAGAAAATTATCTTTTTCATCTCTAAGCATGAGTGGGAATAAATGTTGTAGTTCGGGGTGCCTGGAATCAGAATCTGTACCTGTCCTACTTTTTCCTCATTAGGAAAGTGCTGGTTTCCTTTTGCAAGAAAAGACTGGCAGTGGTAGTGGTAAAACTGACTGTACTGACAGAAAACATACCTTCATCTTCAGAGTTCCAAATTTGCCTTTTTTTGCAAGTATCCTAAGGATCTGCCAGCCATGATAATGTTAAAAAGCGCAGACCAAATTTTAAATGGACCCAATTTCACTGAAGCATCGATCAAACCTAGAAAAAAGATCAAGTTTACTCTAGCAGAGTAAAAATATGATTATGTATTGTAAAATTAGAAGGTTATAGAAAGGCAAAGCCAATAAAACATGCTTTCAGTAGATATATATATATATGTGACACTTGGAGTTCTCTTTATAAATGTGGTTTGAGGTGTCTGAGTTGTGTTGCAGTTGAAGAAGCTCATGGAATGACTCAACATCATTTCAGTCTTTGAATAACGAGTTTCAGAACAGAAGGCTAAAATTAGCAAGGAATGAGTTAAAGCCTTTAGTCTTACAGGCTGCTCAGGGCAAGTGCTTCTCTGAGACTGTTCTTGTTCCTTTTGTAATCATGGATTGCAATTATTCTTCTCTTCTCTGCCTTTTGTCTCATGACCTTCAAGGCCATTGTGTTTTGTTGCATGTATTTTTAATGGCAGGCTCATCACCAAATCTTTAAAGCTGTTAAAATGCTTTTAATGGGCATTTATTTGAAAAATATACAGTATACTTATGCTAATCTTAAAAGTGGGAGGTGTCACACTGTCTAGCAGCCATTGTGCAAAAGTAGCCTGACTTTCATTTCAAGGAAATAACTGTCTGATAGTTGGGCATTCTGGTGACAAAGCAGAGAAAGACATTACTTATTGTTTTGGGGATTTTAAATACTTCATTCTAACAATACTTCATTGTTAGAAGTAGTGCAGAGAATTAGATAGCAGGGTTAAACTGACTCAAGATTTCAGGGCTGAGGTGGAAACTTACTGATTGAAAAATCCAGGCTGCCTCTAATCTTGACACTTCCTTTTCTTCCCTAAGCTTGGATGAAGCCACATAAATCTTTCCAACACATCTGTACCATTCCCTAGCCATCCTTAGGCATCCCTCCTGTTATTTGTAACTCTTACAATTGATTAAGGACACAGGACCTAATCTCCAGATTTAGGTATGTGGATAGCAGCTCTTACCAATGTACAATAAATTCCTACTTTCTTATGTTCTATTCTTGCTAACTCCCTGTGGAGTTTTGCAGGGTCAGAGAGCAGAGAGTGTTTGACACTCTTCTCTGAGATTCATAAGTCTCTCTGGTAATGCTTTTGTGCTGCTTCAGAGAGAACAATATTAATTAACCAATATATAGTATGCTTGGACTTGTGGTATCGTGTGGATCAGCACGTTTTTGGTGAGCAGAGCTAATTGGTGGAGCCTGGTTGCTTGTTGTCTGTTTGTCTTCAGCTTCACTGATTTGTGTCTCCAAACACACCAACCAAGCAAGGCAACATAAGCTGGGTGGGTGCTCCTGGTGAGCAGAGTCGGGTGCCTGAGGGGAGGCACAAGTTGGAGTAACCCTATTTGGAAAATCTGCTCTTTTGCTGGGTCTGGATCTGGCCGACACAGGTGTAATGGTTCTGAGAGCAGATGATCAGAGGTGGGATGGTTGTGTTGAGGTGAAACTGAGAAGGGAGGGTTATTTAGCTAATGCCTGAAACCTTTAGTGTTTCATCCAAAGCAAACTATCTGTGTCTTATGGAGGGAAGAGTTCTACGTACACAAGGGAAACTTCTGCAAATTTCCCCTTGGCTTGGTAGCAGAGGCCAGATTGAAAAGGTGTCACAGCCAGAATTGTCTCAAGAAAAAGAATTTGGTTTAACTAGTTCAGGCAAATAACTTTGTCTTAGTAGGCAGAGGTGGCTGAGGCCAGAATGCAGCTTTGAATTTTGAATATCTCCATTTGATATAATGTTGTAAATTAGGAAGCCATTTCTTCTGACATAGCTTCTCAGTAAGGAATCTAACACAGCTA
The DNA here is from genome assembly GCF_008360975.1 of Lichenostomus cassidix. Lineage (NCBI taxonomy): Eukaryota > Metazoa > Chordata > Aves > Passeriformes > Meliphagidae > Lichenostomus > Lichenostomus cassidix. The sequence continues at coordinate 29,416,093 of NC_139479.1, forward strand.
GGAGCGAAAAATGCTTTAAGCCTTCAGTGGGAGGTCTTGTTGCAGGTAGGTAATCTTGTGAATCTAAAAAAAGTAGCTGTAACATTACAGCTTTTTACAGCTTTTGATTTTCAGCTAGGAAAATCCCTCTCTTTTTCTTCCTTTCTCTCTGAATCAACACTAGTTTCACTTTTTCTCCGAGGTTGGAGATCAAAGTAAACTATAAAGCCATGACTTCCAAGGGTCCAGCAGTGTTGGTACACACAAAGTAAGAACTATTCAAATAGAAATAGTATAGAACAGTGAAAATGTGACATGTTTAACAGGTACATTTGTTTGTAATTTATTTTGTAATACTTGGGTTAGATATTTCTGAGAATACTGGGCATTCCTTCAGGAAAAAACAGAGTAAAACATTCGTCACAGAGGTCTTTAGATTTTGCTAGTTGTTCTTGATAGTACCATACTGGTTTTGGTGGTAGTATGTTGCCTAAAGGGTCTGGTGGTTTTTTTTTGGTTTTGTGGATTTTTTTTGTTTGTTTTTTTGTTTTTTAATTAGGTTTTTTTCATATGGTTTGAGTGCTCTGGACTTATAATACATTAGAAGAATCCTTTGGTTCATTGCTCCCAAAGGAGTCACAAAGTGTTTCTTTACAAATTCTTGTCTTGAAATTACATTTTGAATATTTAGTATTAAAGAATCTCTAATTATTTCAATGTTTGAAATAATTAATTATTAAATATCTGAATCTTTTTCTCCTGTTTACATATCCAGTGTAATTGTGCTGTGGATTCAGATTGAAACTAAACTGAAGTGTCTCTCTTTGTGACATTCACATATTGTCTCCATCTGCAACTAAAATGCCCACTCTGACAAATAAAAGACCAGCTGTTCCTGAGTTGCTAGCTAGGACTTCAGCAGCTTTGAGATGAGACGTTTATAACTTGTCTGGCTTTTTTGCATGGATCCACATCTCACCTCACTGTGGAATGATGACTGTAGGGCCTTGAACAGTGAAGATGCATCTGTTGAACTTTATCTCGTTTGAGAGTTTTTGAAAGTAAATAAAGGATCCTTTACTAGTAAACTTTCTATCAATTCTGCTATAACTGAAAGAAAGCACTGGAGGTTTTCCTGTAATTTTGCTCACTATCCTAACTGTAGAGGCCAAATTACCATCAAGTAAGAATGCCTGCATTTTTACTGACTTTTTTCTTTTTTTGTTCCCCCCAACAGGAACAGGAAATACAGTGGTGATAATGGTTGGCTATCCAAAAGGAATAGAGATATTGGAGCCAGTACGAAGAGGGATTCCAGTAAAAATGACTATTGTTGTTGGCACACGACATGTGCAAGAATACATTAGTGGCCAATCAGTTGTGTTTGTAGCCATCGCCTTCATCACCATGATGATTATATCGCTTGCTTGGCTCATATTTTACTATATACAACGTTTCCTGTATACAGGATCACAGTTTGGAACCCAGGTAAATGGAGCTGATGATGCTTAAGAGTATTTACCTCCTCCTTGTGTCAAATCAGTTGCCTAACTTCAATTGTTTATTGAAGCATTCTTGAAGATGTGCCTTCTTCCTATTTTGCTAACTGTGAATGCTGCTCAGCAATAATCAATGAGGCTAATGAGCACTATGGTAATTTGCATCGCAAGTTTGACTAGTTATAATTATTAGATGCTCATATGAAGTAAGGAGGAATACATTTAGCCACTTGTCAACAACAGAGTAAGGGCAGCTTCTTATGTGATCCGTCACCTAACTGAACTTCCTTCCTTTTGACATTTAAAGTTACTTTTGTTCTTCAATAATTTTCATTCTGAAAGTATTAACTTCCCTAAGCAGACTTTTTTAATGGAAAGAGACCATGGTAAGTTTTATTTTTTATTAATAACCCACAAGTTCTTTGGGATAGAATTTTTAGTTCTAAAGCTTTGTGAAAACTACTTTTGATACTTGTAATTCTACAACTCCACTGTAGAGTTACTGAATTACAGCAGACTAGAAGGTGCATGTGTGGTGAGATTCAGCTCTCTTGGGCTACTCAAGGCGATGGATGAGAGCAGTGAGAGTACTGAGAAGGTTTGGAAGGAGTAATTTTGTTCCTTATTTGCCCTTTTCACATTCCTGTACTTAGATAGAAGGGAAAAAAAAGTCAGCTTTACTTCTTTCTCCTGAGGAAAGTACTTTATCAGAAAAATTTGGGTTGGAAGGAACCTCTGAGCCCCTGTAATTGACAGCAACTTACACTGAGTTGTTGAGGACTGTATGTACAGCTGAGTTTTGAAAATACCTTAGAATGGCACTTATCTCTGCTTTTTACCTCTGCAAATAGGTTAGGTTTCTTCCATTATCATCAGCAGCTCTACCATAGTTTTCTACTAACTGAAAAATAAAGTTGCACTTGTTTATATTTGCAGGGTTTTTCTTCTATCCTCAGGCCAGAAAAAAATACTGTTTCAATCAGTGCTTAGCATGTGGACTTACCAGACATAGATTCTAGCTTTGGAGGAGTAGGGAAGGGATTTTGGTTTGCTGTCAGAAGTCTGAACTCTGTTTAGGACTTACAGGACTCTTCTAGGAAAGTATTGAATTTCTCTTTTCATTAACTGAGGATAACACACAGGACTTCTGTATTGGTTAAACTTGGGGTCTCCACGAAATTTTGGATTCCTAGAAACTTTTTTACTAAGCTTTTAGTCTTAAAATTTATTTTCTGAGAATACTTTCAGGAAAACAAAAATTTTGAGAAGTATTTGTAGGAAAAGGGGTATATTTCTGTGTTGTAACATTGTTTGGTGAAAAAAGTTGCTTCTTCCTGTTGCCTTTTAGATAGTTCACACTGAGGAAAGTTCACACACTTTATGAAGCATCGTATCATATAATGTAATTTCGTTTTAAGGGTGTGAATGTGATGTTTCTCAGAAATATGTGCCACAGACTGTTAATAGATTTTGCCATTGTCATCCAAATGCCAATAGATTTTGCCGTTGCTTGTCATCCAAATGGTTCTTAAATGAATTAAACTGTCTAGCATGAGAAAGTTATGCTATTCTCTCATTTCTTTCTCTTCTAAAATGGCCATTGAAAACAAAATTGATGCAAGGTTGGAAAGTGTTTTGAAGATATTAGTCAAGGTGTAATATTAAGAGTCTCAAAAGAATTTTAGAAACAAAACGCCACTTTCTAATTCAAATCTTGATTTGCTTGGCTTATAAACTCTAATAAAATTGAAGCTTGTGAGTTAAACGTTATGCTTTAAAGCAAGCTGCTGTGTAGCTGCTAAGTGAAGATGAAGATGGGTATCTTAGGATTTATTCCAACATTAGTTTAGTAGTAAAACTACAGAAGATCTCCTTGCTACTGAAGATGAAAACAGGACTGTGCAGAAAACCCTGAGAAGGTAGAATATGCTTCTGCTGCTGGTTTTGTCCATTTCTGAGACACCTTTCAGATTACTTATCTTTAACACCATAAAAATTAAAAAATCACAAGTTTTAATGCTATAGATTTGTAAAATTATATATGTCATCATAATCATTACAGAGAAAAGCTGCCATTATGGGTTTGGGGTTTTTTATTAATTTATGGTGTTTCTTCAATGAGGGTTGCTGCTAGACAAGTCAGCATCTGTCACTTGGGAGTGTTCAGTTTCTCACTTTCTTGCAGTAGCTAGCACTTTGTCTTGGAATACAGTACTGCATTCTTTTCTCGTTTCCCCTCTAAGCATAATTATACTGTATAGAAGTCCAGTAGGGTGCATCATGTCTGTAAAGCCTTTCTTGTCATCTTTGCATAAGTGTCCTTTCAGTGCAAAGCTTTGTCTAACGCAGGAGACAGTGTTTAACTGAGGGGAAGTATTAATAGCTACAAGTAGCCTTTTGACCTGGTGGCCAGCTGCAGGCTGCCTGGCAGGATTGCACCTTCTCCCAGACTGGTGCAAAACGTACGGTGTGCTTGCTCATGGGCTTGCCTAACTGGAAGGTCTGGTTATATGGCTGCTGTTTCGGCTCTGCTTGCCTCTAAAGCCTGCAAGGGTTTCAGCTTTCCTGTGCAGAAAGGCCCTTAATGCCAGCAGTCGGCACGTGGGGCTGGGTCTGCCCTGTGCTCTGCTCACTGCTGCACTGCTTGGGCTCTTGGTGCGAGCAGTGTGCTTCCAGAGTGGGTGTGCTGAGCCTCAGGAGTGCACAACGTGCAGCTCCTGAACATCTGCTGGCTGGAAATATTTTATAAACAAATTAAATGCCTGGAGATCAATTTTTTTTAGATGCATTGAGAAGACTCAGTAATCCACATGGAAAATATTTAAAATCTTTTAAATATAGCTCCTGAAACTAATGTCTGTACTAATACTTAAAATCTTCTTTCAAGGGACACAGAAAAGAAACCAAGAGAGCCATCAGCCAGCTCCAGCTGCATACAGTAAAACGTGGAGAAAAGGTAATTCAGTATCTCTGGTTACTGCTGTAAGTTTTTAAAATGGTGTAAGGTTTTCAAAGTATTTAAACTAAAATTCCCACAACATAATTGCAGTGTGACATGCAATCTTAGGCTTATTTTAGGGCCTTTGCTTAAAACGCAGAATTTAAAATTGAAGTGTCAAATTTGAGCTACTTATGAAATGTAAGGCTTCTTTGTTGCACATAATATCTGGTCATGCAGAATGTATAGGGGCTGGTACTGTAAAGATGAGGAAACATTGTTATCTTTTCAGCACTTGAAAACATCAACAAGTGTATTGCAAAATACTTCCTAGGATGTACTGATTGCACAGTTCTTACAGCTGACGTAATGTTTTGTTTTCTTAAAAGAACATTCGTCTTATTGATCAGAAGGCCTTAAAAAAATAAAAAGCTTTGAAAAGTAAAACACTTGTTTCGTTTTTTGACATACAATATATTAAGGAGCTGTATAGGTTTAACCTGAAGCATAAAGTTTTTAAAGTACATTTCAGTGTTACAAAATAAAGGTAGTCTGAAAATTAAAGCAGCTTTCAGAAAGTTGGCTTTGACAGTATATGGCCTAAACTCAGCTGTATTCGAATAACTGAAGTAGAAAAGCCAGCATTTTGAAAGAAAATATTTTAGTTGGAGTTTTGGGAGTGCTGATCCTACATGCAAAATTCTGACTAGATTTCTGCTAGTACATAGGCATTTTTTTCCTTCCCCCTAGCCCTTGTCTTACTTGATTAGTTTTTATTTAAGGACTGATTTACTCAGAGATGAAAAGCAAGGGTTAGGTTATTTTTAAATCTATGAATAAAATTAAAGTGACAAAGAACATTGATATGTAAAAACTTTAAAAGCTGTGGTGCAGCATAAGCTGTTCAGCTCAGATCATGTGCTACAGAGAATATGTCCTTCATTTAGTAAATCAGTTTTGAAGCTTAAAAAACCCCAAAACTGTCTTTGAACTTGTCTTTTTCCTTTTATGCTTTCAGCATATTTAAATAGTGTTTTACTAGTACTTCTTACTTTTATTTAGATTATTTTTTGATGGAGTTTAGCGTATAACACAAGCTATGAACATAGGGGTATTCACGCTTCAATTCATGCAATGGTGACAGTCAGAGATCAAGGAAGATGGACTTGAACCCAAACTTGTGTAAAGCACTATCAGAGCATAGCATCAGCATAGGAAGAAAGGGATGTAGAAAGGTCACGATGAAATCTATGCTAAAAACCATATGGAAGATATTAATGGCTTTTAAAATTGATGTTCAGTAAAATCTTCAGAAAAGACTTCATATTGTGTGATTTTTTTTTTTTTTTGCAGTATACCAGGGAGTTCCTTCCCATAAATCAACCCTTTACTAAAATAAATAAAATGGGGGAATTTGTTATACCGTATGCTAGTTGTTCCTATGAGTGCTGTGTTAGTTAAGAACAGTAGAATGTGATAAGGTTAAAATCTCTCTATTAAAATAGAGTTTTTCTGTTTGGTAAATCATATTTTTAATTTTATTTGAATCAACGTGCTATCAGCAAATTTATGTAACTTACTGATGCAGAGGTATTTTGAAGAACTAATATAAATTGGTCTGGAAATTCAGTCCTGTCTACTCTGTAAATACACATTTTTTCTTCAAATATTTCCTTTCAGCCATTTAAAAAGAGTCTGTTTCTTTTGTTGTGACACAGTACAGTCTTTCATTATCTCTTCACTTGAGGTTGAGATATTTGACTAAAAATAGGTCATATATTAAAAGTGCATTTGCTATCATGTAGATTTTTTCCTGAGAAGCTTATGGGATTATTGTAAAATGGACACTCATTTGAGTATGTGCTACATATGGTGTGCTTGGATTTTGCCTCTTGTACAGAATAAAAAATACCTTGTTATAGAATAAGCACTTGTTTTATCTTCGCTTACGTAAAAAAAAGTCTTAATGTGATTTACTTGGAAATTTAAGGCATTAATTGTGTAAATTGATGGCATGCAAACGAGGAAAATACTGGCCTTGAACTTGGAAGTTTGCTTGTAGAACTAATTAGTTTGAATGTTTGTGGTATTGAAACTGAAGTGCTTCAGTAAGTTGCAAACCAAAAATACTAATTTTGTGGGGATGAAAGGAAAGGAATTTTCCCACTGTCAGTTCTTCCAATGTTTAGGTTTTATATGGCCCACTTAATGTTGGTTTATTTCTCTTGTGTTTGGAGGTATGCATCATATTTCCACTGCAACTCTAATCATTGCTTCAAGAAGACAGTAAGACCTGTTAGGAAAGATATTTAACCCTTGGGGAAAAATGGAGGTGGGAAAATCATGGTCTGTTTAGTGTAAACTTGGAGAAAAGCTTTAAACCCAAATTGCATACTTGAGTTCTCTCCTAGCTTCGAAGGGATATCTGCTAGGATGTGGTAGAAAACAAGAAAAAGGTGAAGAATTTAGTTTATTTTGCATTCTGTGAAGCTAGCTATTACCCAAAGCTTGTTCTGTAATGAAATATGAATGTAATACACTTAAATATGTCATATTTAGGGTTTAGATGTTGATGTGGAGAACTGTGCTGTGTGCATTGAGAACTACAAACTGAAAGACACTGTCCGAATTCTGCCATGCAAGTAAGTTGCCATAATTATTCTTTACTATTCAGCATGTTTTTCTGAAGAAATGGGATGAATTTCCTATAAATTCTTCTGAACCTTTGGTGGGAGAGCTGAATCTGTCTTTTGTATGGCCTGTTAAATGTTGAAGGGCACTGTGAGACCACGTAGCACTTCATATGTATGTGGGAGCAACTGGGAGAACTGCAGGAGTGAAGTCGATCTTGCTAAAATTGGAACTGTACACTGTTGAACTGGTAACTGTGTGGTGTCTTTGTGGTTAGTAACATCTCTTACTTAAGAAAGCTGGCATGAATGACAAGGCTTCCAGAACCATGTCTGTGCTAGTAAACTGAGCAGCAGCTCATTGTCAAGATTATTAAGGAAAGGTTTATTTTTAATCTGTTAATTTGCACACTGTTTGAAGGGGGGATGTGTGGCTTTCATGGTAAGTTCTAAAGAGCATTTCTTTTTTTAGGCACATCTTCCATAGAACATGCATTGATCCTTGGCTTTTGGACCACCGAACTTGTCCAATGTGTAAACTGGATGTTATCAAAGCTTTGGGATACTGGGTATGTTGCACACTACTTTAATCTTCAAAGTAGAAGTACAGTCTAGGAGGCAAGACTTCATCTAACTGTTTAGAGTGAGAAGAGCTGTTATTTGATGAGACCTGAGAAACTGGGCAAAGATGCAAAGAGTCATTGAATGAGAACCAGAAAAATAAGGGAATTTTATGGGTAAGAACTTAAATAGAAAAAATTGTTTATCGAAGATTCATAAGCTTCTCAATACACTATCTCCAGCTGATGATATTAAGGAATTTGAAGCAGAGGTGAGACCATTTGCCCAGGCTGCAAAAATATAACTGAATTAAATAAATCTAGAACATATATTTGATGTTGAGAACTGCAATTCAAAGGAAGAAATTTTGGTTTTTCTACATAGAATGTTTCTGTATTTCCACATATGGCCTGTGTTTTATCCCTGTAAATGAGCCAGTACTTAAAACCTTCCTGAAGACATTCACCAGAAGTTGGTTAAGTAGAGAAAATGATGTGCTCTCATTTCTTCCTGACAGCACCAGAAAAGAGAGATGAAGACACATGCGGTAGGTTACTCAGTCACTGTTGATAAATAGTCTTGAGTTCCACTAAAATGCCACAGACAAGAATGTACCTCTCTTACCTCCTGCTGCTCTACAGAAATCTCTAGAAAATAGGGGTGTTTCCTGGTTTCACGGACTTTCCTTTCATAGATTAGCTCTGTCTTTTGAGTACCTTTTCTCTTACTTCATTGCAGAGAATTGCCAGGTCTATGGAAGAGGGTTATGGATTACTGTTTTGCTTTGTCAAAGGGGACAGTGGTCTTGCTGTGTAATGTATATACACCAGTTTTGGTGCTTCTGTGTATTAATTCAGACTTTACCCAAGAGTTGCAATCTCTTTGACATGTGAAATAGCTACTGCTACTTTAATATTATTATATTAGCAGCTTGGTTTTTGCTCACATTCAATTCTTGGGGTTGGTGTATCTTGTGTTATATGCAGAAGATAACACAAGATTTTTTGAATACAGGCTGAAAACTGAAATACTGGAACCTTCAGAATAATTATATTCCCTGAATTTTTACTGTTGCAGAGGATACTGATACTAACCCCAACCAGGAGGAGTAATAAACTCCCCTGCTTGTTGGCCAAAATGACTTCTGGAAAGCAGATTGAATGGGATTATATTAAATAGAGAAACCCAGTTCATTTTTCTAATGAAATGAGGCAAATGTGTCCTGCTTATGCATCAGTCGTTCAAGTCTCACTGAAGCTAATAATGCAGGAACTCATTCAGGAATTTTTTTCTAGTTTAGTTTTCAGTTTGATCCGGGTTGCCCAGTCTAGTCTGAGGAGTGATTGCCTGAATTTTTTTACTGATGTGAAGAAGTGCCAAGAGCAAGGCAGCTCCTCTCAGCAGTGCACTGAGTGACATACCTGCAGAGAAGAAAGTGCGGCCTTATTGTAGAAATATACTAAGCCTTCTGCAGAGAGGCTTAAGGCTTGGTTCAGTTTTGGACAACAAATACTTGAGATGCTTTTACATTTTTAAAAGCTTGAAGTAGAAAAAAGGCAGTAAGTCCTATTACGTGGCTTTTGTGAAAAGCAGACTTCAACGGTCTAGTTCTTCATTATGCTATTTTTTATGAGAAAAAGAACTGCTGTTCAGCATGTCTGACTGATTTTGTAGAGCACTGCTGAATTTTGTAGTTTCAGTGCTTATTTAACTGTTTTAAGTTTTGTAAACCAAAATCATTAATGCCCCCCTGCCCACAAACATAAAGATAAGTATCACATGTATCATGTGTTCAATTGTAGCATGTCTATAGCTCATTAAAATTCAGTACATTTTAAATTATGTGGATTTGATGCTGAAGAAAGAATCAGCCTAGAATTTCTTAAATCTTAAGATGAGCCTTTGCTAATTGTTTGAGGAAGAGAAAAATACTAAGAAGCAAAAAGAATAACTATTTAAACTGCAATATATTTGCTTATGTATAAATAACTTCAGTATATCTATGGTAATGAAAGTAGTCTGTTTAATTTTAAAAACAGAATTGTATGTATAGCACTTTAAATTAATTTTCAGAATGGAACAGAATTGCATAGATCGTGCTATACAATAGGATTAAATAAATCCCATTTGCCTGTGATGCAAACATGTTCCTGCAAAGCGGCAAGCCAGCGTGCTTGCGTTTTTGGAACAGGCTTAAAGTTAGGCTGGAGGTAAAGCGGAAGAGAATTTGGTTCTGATGTAAATGTTTGGTCACCCTAGTAAAAAAGTCTTGGTTAACTACTATAATGAAAAGTGAAGACTCTGAGGCTTCTGCAAACTCAAAAAAAAACCCAATTTCCTCTGTGGAGACTGTATGTGCTGAGCCTGCTCCGAACCAGATGCAGCAATACTGTTGCTACAGTGTTGAAGTAATCCATCTAAAAGGCTGACTGAGTGGGCTCCTCCTGTTGCTGCTCTTGGCTTTGGGGTGGTTTTGGAAAAATGGCTTTTCTTTTGGTTGGCTTTCTTTCTTTGCAGTCAGACAATAACCTTGAAAGTGGACAATATCAACACAATTCCCAGGAGTGCACACATAATAGCTAAAAAAATGGTCTTTTTTCCATTAAGGTGAGGTTACAAAATGGTAAAATGGAGGAATGTTGATGTCTGATGGTAGACAAAAGTGACAGTTAAATATGTTTAATTTTGAAGGGGGACCCTGAAGATGTACTTGAAGTTCCAATACCTGAATCCATAAGTGGCAGCGTTTCAGTTGGAAGTCTGAGTATTGCTTTGCAAGATGATGACAGAAATGAAGTAAGCGAATTGTCAGCTTCCTCCACTAATGAATCTGTATTGCAGTGTACCAGCTTAAAAGAGGACGCAGGGGAAACCACAGCATTGCTTGGTGAGTTATCAGTGTTTCACTGGACAAACTTTAGCACTAGACATTGCATTAGAAGAAGCTCTTCTGTAACTGGTGTGAGCAGTTAGTACTGCAGTACAGGCCAGACTGAGTGGTGTCACTTAATACTGGTCTTCAAAACATATAAGCAGGCAGATTTTCAAAAACTCTATTGAGCTGGAAGAAACTGGACTGGGTGGGGAGAAAGATGTAAACAGTGTCTTAAGACGATTACTTACCCAGAGAATCTCAAGAACCTTAGGTATATTAAGTATGAAATTTGTTGCTAGAGTCTGAATTAATGTGACAGATAAAGCATATTAAAACGGTAAATCAACAAACAATTTTTCTTTCAATTCCTGATTTGTAGATGTGGATGCCAGTAATAACCGGCATGGAGAACATCTATCCAATGGAAATTCCCACTGAACTGCTCCGTGGAAGATATCTTGAATAGACTGTTGAAGAACTATTATTTTTTATTTAATTAGTATGGACTTTTGTCTAGTGAACAGAAAAAATAACAATGTAAATTATTTTACCTTTCAAACTTTTCTAGCTGGTGTTCCAAAAGGGCTAATAACTAAGAATTTTGTACACAGGAGGATTTTATAAAATCTCCTCTGGATGTCTCATCCTAAAAAAAAAAATGCAATAACCCTTTTTCTGTAAGCATTGTTGCAATGTCATTGTGTTCCAGAGGGCTGTAACAAAGATGAAGACTAGGCAGTGAAAATAATGTAGAATGTGTAATGGTTAAATATTTTGGATGCACTATTTACATTCAGTATGTACACATGGAGAACACTTACAAGCTACAACTATTAAAATGTTCTGAAAGTTCTGATCTGTTGTAATTGGAGCTGAATATTCTTAGAAAAGACATTATCTAACCTTGAAGGAATCAAATAACTTAATGGATATGTTGCGTATCCTTTTCTTGTGATGGAAAAATTGCTGGTTGAAATTTTCCTTACATGTACGAAATACTTCTCCAGTCTTGTAATGTGTTCTACTCAGAGTGGATGCTGAGAAAAGAAAACCTTCTCCATCTTGCTAGCTTTTTATACTGAATTTGGCAGTAATAGGTTGTGCTAGGTGGTCTTCACGTGCTGAGCATGTAGACTTATTTAGTATATGCACACTGGTTACCTCTTTCAATCTTAAGCTCAGTAGAACAGAGGTAAAGGGCTAATTATGGCTAAAATATATTTATTAGTCTATTTATAAGAATTTACATAATTTCTTCTTGCTCCTGTTTCCATCCTGACCCACTTTATGTACAAATTGAAACTGTTTCTTAAGAACTACAAAATTTGGTTTTGCTTTGCTTTTTCTTTTCCTTTGCATAGAGTTGCTGGAATTCTCTTGGATATTTCACATTAGGAGTTTTGACTGGGTTTGCCATTAGCTTTTATTCCTTTCTTTTAGATTAGCAGTATTGTGCCTTATAGGAAAACACTTAAGAAATCTGAAGCATCTGAGAGTAAATATAAACCCTGGCATCTCCCATTAGGACCTCTTATTCAAATATTTATATACTGTAAGTGGTATAAGGAATTGCTAAAACTGTTTTGTAAAGAAATGTGTATATTTAAAACACTACTTAAGAGTGTTAAGTGAATTGTCTAGGATTTTAGCATTGTCATGTTATGAATAATATGCTACATTCCTCAATTTTCTTTGTAAAGCTGTTGCTACAGGTTGCTTAAAACAGTGTCTTTCACTGGACATTTGTTTTAGAGTGCATTTGGTTTTTAAAATGTATATTTGGAATGTTTTTAAGAAAATATGCAATTCTTTTTCTAACTTATATTGAGCTTCAATAGAAGCAATAACTTTTTTTAATTTTAGAATGAATGTTCCAGAAATGAGAGGTTTCAGCTGGGGAAATACAATCTGACCTTCTACTTTGCAGAGCAGATGTTTCACCCTAAATTTCCTTCAAAAAATTCCTGTTAACGCCTACTTAAAAAAAAAATCTGCCTGTTCCCTGTAGGAGTATAACTTTTAGGTTTACTGGAAAACTGTCAGGTTGTAGTTCTGATGTCACCAGCAGGTGCAAGTTTTTGTGATGCCTTTATCTTACAAGAAGCACATGAGAATGGAATATGACTGACCAACCATCTCCAAAACTGAAGAAATAAAAAAAACAACCCACAACTAAACCAAACAATGTATAGGGACACTTATGTTTCCAAAAGAAGCTTATCAACATTTCCAGAACTGCCTTTTTAACTATCTCTTCAGTATTAAAAACTAAGTCTTCTCCCTCTTCTTTAACACAAAATTGAACATTGATGTAGTAAATGTTGAGAGGGTTTAAACTCTAGCTCAAGGAGGAACCGAAAGCAAAGTTATCAAGAGAAGTGTTGTCAGTCTGTGGATTGTGTCTTGCTGGTACCTACAGCACAGTATTCATTCTGGAGAGGAGAATTGTGGTAAGTACTTGAGCTTTTATGTAATACCTATAAAACCAAAAGCTTTTCTGAAGAATTAAATCTGAGATCTAACAGAAAGCTGGAAGAAAAGCTAAGGAACCTGCAAACTGAAAAGTGTGCTTATAAAATCTGGTGTGTGCTGACTTAGAAAAATACCTGAGTGTGAAGACTCCTGAGGGCTGTTTCTCATGCTGGCACTGCACCTGTTTCATTTCAATCATTCACAAGAATAGTTACAGTTTTTTCAGTCAAATATGTTTGCACAGTTGATCTTCGATATAGTTAGGTCTTGTAAGGCCAGCTATGCTGCTGAGGAGTGATGACAATAAAAGGCCGAATTGCAGTGCCTCCAGCAAGCAGTTTGCTCTCTTTGGAAGCACAATGACAAAAATTGTCCGAAGCGAATCACTAGTCTGACCTCAGTCAAAAAGCTGACATGCGTTAGTTTAAAGATGTAGGATGAAAAGTACAAGGCATGAAAAAGGCAATCTAGGGAGTTTAAAAGAGTAGCAAGAGAGGCTTAGAAACAAGAAGCATAGGACCTGCTGTTCCAGATCATCTATTACATTGAGTAAATGGGTGTAGGCTGCTGTAGGTAAATACAGGTGCACATACTTTGCTGATCTGGATCCCCACTAAATTGGATCAAACTGGTATTGCTAGTTTCTGGCACTTTGCCTACCAAAAGCTTGTATGAAGGTCAGAACTAATGAGTGAGTTTTTTCACTCCCTCCGCATGAATGCTTTTTGTAGGTAGGTGCCTCCTGACTCCCCTTCCATTTGGGGAAGCTGTAATCTGCCTCTTCTGCTTCAGCCATGTCCTGCCTAGTGTGGGAGCTGCAGCTGTGTGCATTGTGGGTTCCTGCTGCCCCCCCCACCCTCATCTCTTTTCTCTTCCTAGCTGTAAATTTTTCATAAAACATGCAGGAACTTGTCTTGGACACCTCTCCATACCTTTGCTAGATTTTACTGTAATCAGGCAGTGTTTCTGATTTGAGGCATTCATGTGGTATCATTATATATAAAGCTAAACCCCAGAGCCCACAAGAATTCTAAAGTCCCGCAATGGTGATGCTGAATAAATCACTTTGGAAAAAATCACTGGCAGGACTAGTGTATGCTGGTTTTTGTGGAGTAAGTTTTATTAGTGTTAATTGGTATGGCTTTGCTACTGCTGTGGTTTCCATGAGGGAAAAATTTTGTGAAGTTTAGTGATTTTTAGTTTTGTTTTTTTTTAAGGAGCTATCAAGATGTCAAAATGAACTAGAGGCCCCTCTTGGTTCAGAAATTTTAGTTTATTAATAATGATCTACAAATGACAAACTGGAAAAAACTTGATAGTAAATAATTGTTTAAACTGTCTTTCAGACTTGATAGCAAGCAAAAATGAACCATAGGCATTTCAGATCTAAAAGAATGTTAATAGTTTAATTACTTGCAGTTTCTATTTAACTAGAAAATCTCAATTTTCTTTTACTAATGACTACTAGACTGGATTCTTCATTGCCCCTTAAGCGATGCTTGGAGGAGATTCTTGGCATGTACTGGAGAAGTTTGATAGGGTAGCAGTAACTCCTTTCCCCTGCCCCTTATTCCCCATTACTGTGAATGTAGTCCAGTAGCCTGTTGCTTGTAATTAGGGCTAGATTTTGGAGGTCTACTGGAGGAGTTGTAGGATAATTTACCTACAGCAAAAGTGCCTTTAATCCATACTAACTTAATAAACTGCATACCAGTATATTTCTGCCAAAGCTGGCCTGTTGGCAATTCTGGTCCTGTTCCAGCTTGTAACTGGCACAGAGAAACACCATTGCAACACCTCTGTCAAGTGTGCAGAGCTGCTTTTTAATTACCTGTTGATTTGGCATTGGTCATTTGGGTTTTCTGCCCATCCTGCTAAGCTTCCTCTAAAACCAGCCAGTTGTAATTGTGCAGAGTCCAGTAAGACTGTCCCCTTGGGTAAATTGAAGAGGTGCAATTTTATAATAGGGCCATGGTGAATTACAGTTCCTGAAATGGAATATATCAGCATATTTTTTTTAAACTGGAATGCCTGTAAAAAAATTGTAACATGTCTTTGAGATTGGTCCTTACTGGATGTGTTCTTTATTTTCACAGGTGATATGTGAAGATTTGAGAATTGGAATTGATCATAAACATGCACAAATCAAGCTGAAGTCTTTTGGTTTTGTTCAGTATGGGTCCTGATCTCTCCTCAGATATCCTGCTGTATTACAAAACTTGATTTGAGACAGTTTTAAAAGTAGAATGCCTTTATAATTGCATGTATTTGTGTGAAGAGTGCATTGCCTGGGACTGTCCATTATACTTCCATTGGACATGAAGCTGCTTTTCACCGTCTGAAACATGGTAGTGTTACTGCATTTTTAAATGAGCGTATCCATAATTCAGAAGAGCAGAATAAGTTTCCATCATTTTGTTAGTCTGAAGCTTAAGTCCAAAACTTTGAAGCCACTTACTTCTACTATAAACATATACCTACGGAGAACTATTTGAATTTGCTAGTCTGTCAAAAACTATTCACGATTGACTGTCTTTTATTGTAACCTTGAACTAATTTGGTTGCAGTGTTTGGATTAAGCACTTGTCTTTTCCATTTGTGTATGTACAGTTGTAAGAATGTCAAGTTATGCATTGTTGTTGTAACTTAATGGCTAAAAGCTCAAATTCCATAATAAATTATACAGACCTTTTAAAAAGCAATGTCTGAGAAGCTGGAGGGTTTTGTTTTCTTTGGTAACACTTAGAATTGGATCTGAGACACTCGAAACTAGCACAGCATGAAATAAGCTTAACTTCATGCTGGGTAGCTAAGTGGGAGACCCTTTCAGCATGTGGTGCTTTCCCCATGTTACCAATACCTGGCTGGGCTGGTTTAACTGTGACTGGCTATTATCTTAGAGGGGAGGAGGAAAATCAGATGGAAGAACTGGTGGGTCAGGATAAGAAACAGTTACCAATTACCATCACAGGCAAAACTTCATGAAGCCCAGATAGGACTTCATGAAGATTAGCTTCAACTGACAGTAAATTAGTTTTAGAGTAGGATAGTGAAATAGAAGACTAGAACTACCCTTCTGCTGAGGTTTAACCTGACTCTCCCTTCCGTGATCGGGTGAGCCTGTAACAGCTGAGTCTCTGCTGTTCCCTCCCTCACCCTTTTGCTCTTCTCGTTCCTGAGCTCCTTTCAAGGAGCTGCAGTTCTTCAAGAACTGCTTCAGTGTGGATCCTCTCCATAAGGTGTAGACAACTCCAGGGGTATCACTGAGCTGCCACCAGCCTGGCTGAGGGGCTCTGCTGTGCCAGCTTGTCCTAGCTGGGAACAGGGCAGCCTTGGCCTCTTCTCCCAAAGGCCACCCTGCACTTCCCCAATATCACAACCTTGCCACATAAATCCAACACAAAGCTGGGAAAGCATGGCTTACCTTTCTTCCTAGCAAGCAAACAATACAAAAGCATATAGGAAACAAATTTGAATGTTTTGATCAGGGCTGAAAACAGTATATCACAGACAATACCCATGATAAAATCATAAAACTTCTCGGTAATCTTTATAGTTTTGTGACAAATCCAAGGATTAGGGATTTATGTATATCACTACAACTCAAACAAATATGGTGAAGATGCAGAACAGCTAGACTTTTGCTGTAGCATAATATTAGCAACCTTTGGGGAGGTTGCTTAAATTGTTTCTAACTAATTCTGTAAATTACAAAGTAGACACCAATGCCTTTAACCAGGAGTAATCCCTTTTATATTGGAGCCTGTTACTTCATCACAGTACTGCATCTTACATTCCAAGCACTACTCTAAAATGTATGTGTGTCTTTAAAGAGGGACACAGAAGACAGTCAAACTGGGCTTCAACTTTAGTAGATAGAAAAGATTAAGGTATGATTTTAGAGCACAAGCTGGGTTAACTGTTGCCACTAAAAATGCCTGATAGCAAATGTATTGGGTGTTGGAAAGAATGCCTAGAATTGGAACAGACCTTAAACAAGTGTTACTGTAGTTGACCTGATACATTCTAACTGGAAAGCTACACAAGTCTAACCCCTAATGACCAGAGAACACTTCTTACAGGACTTTTCACTAAAAGATTATGCTAAATGAGATAAGAGATTGATGGGATTTTCAATCAAGCAATTTCACATCTTAAATTACTTGGAAAGAAAAGGCCAAAAGACCATCTTGACTTTGCATTATTGGTCTTGTACTTCCTAAAAATCTGAGAAGCAGATGCAGATTTAAAACAGGTTTCAGCAACATTAAATTAAAATGTGTTAACTTTCCAAGTTTTTTTCCTTTGAAGTCTCAGGGCTTAAATATAACAGCTACTCTGTTATAAGCTTAGTATCATAATTTAGCAGACTTCATTGACAGTTTCCCCAATACCTGGCATCCAACATGAAAACTACTCTGCTCCTCTGCTCTAGAAAGCAGCTATTTAACTTTGCTATGTAGCTTCCAACTGCCTAGAGAAGTTTGGAAGTGAGAAGAGATTGAATTTTTTTTTCATTTTTATGGAAGGAATGTGACCCTCTTTCCTCAGCAAAACATTCTTACAAGGCATGAAATAGGTGTGGTATTTCAACTGCTGCTGGCATGATTCTGAAAGTACTCAGGGATCTTGATAGGAGAGAATATTGCTCTGAGCCTACAGCACCCAACAGCTTATTTCTGCCATGTAAAGATAAGCCTTTAGCTGTTTGTAGACATCAAGACAGACTTTCCCTTACCAAAACCAGAATACATTGTCAGGAGTTCTATCGAGCTCTTAGGTCTTAACACAGTAAACAAAAGGCAAAATAAGAAACTTACTTACCTTGATACAAGTTGACTTCAGTTATATACAAACAATTTTGGAACCAAAGACAGTGAGTGCCAGATTACTACTTAAATTTGGTGTGAATGCTAAGTATCATTTATATTCTCTCTAGAACTACAGCCTGAATTTCAGGACATGCACAGGTGATACAAAGTTTAACCATAGTGGAAAACAGTGTAAGGCTTAACACATTTCACAAACTCAAACGCGTATCAGAAAAAGCCTTATTTATTGTTCAAATGCATAAAATGCTATTTATAATGTAATTAACATAATACATAATTAATCCAAAGATTTAAGTTTCAAATGTACAATTAATTGGTAAAGAACACTGGCAAGATGGCCTTTTTGCCACTGACACAGTCACTTTATTTTGACGTTTTCGTTTCTGATGGATTTTCCCCAGTGTCCAGTGTCTTCAGCAATCTGAAAAGGCCAGCTGCTTCTCGTATCCGACTGAACTCAATGCAGAATGCTTGCACTTCTATAAACAAGTCCTGTACATTAATAATTTTGTTTCTGATTAAAGACTGAAGAAAGACACAAACAAGACGGACCAGGCGGTTCTGAAATGTAAGAGAGATGGTTTCATAATCCAAATAAATGTTTGGAACCAAGCCAGTTAAAGGACTGTTGGCCCTCAGCAGTACAATTGAGGCATTTCAGGAGCAGTTTAGCTTCAGCAATTATCTTGTTCCTAAGCTTTGTACGTGCTGCCCCTTCTCTTCCATTTCCCATACTACTACTGTATTTAAAAAATGGACTGCTTTATATTTCTTGTACTTCTGGATGCAAGAGTTTTCTCAGGATTAATCCCATGCACAAATGAAGCACCAGATCTACCTATGCACTGTACTTAATTTATTACATAATCTGAATAAAGGCAAAGAGGAAAGATAATAGCTGAAGATGATGTCAACATTTGGGTCTTGCTTAGTCTTATTTTCTACAATAACACCATAAAGAAAATTGAACAAGTTTCACATCTCAAAATTTCCATCACCCCATCATCAAGGAACTCCAGATAGAAGTGACAGCAAGAAAGCTGATACAAAACTTCCTTCATGGAATGTGCTCTGTTGCTAAATTAGCAGATGACCCTCTTGCTTGGTATTAGAAGGAAAGACAATTCTGGGGACACCTAATGCAAGAACTCATGGCTCATTTCCTGCCTGATCCAGTGAAAAGACAGGATCTTGAAAGTGCTCCTCTTAAGGGCTACTTAGGCCACACCTTGAAGAGCACGATGGGAGTTGGAAGTGAAGGCTTAGGAACCAGCACCTACAATTTGTCATACATAGATCCAGTCACCAGCCATCTGCTTCACACAGAGCACATTCCCCCCCAAAGGACAAAACAGATCTTTATCATTAAAGTGCTCTCATACTTCACACTGTGAGAAAGAGTTGAACCCAAACCTTTCTCTAAAAGCAATTATGTATGTGAATGATGTTTATCAGACAAAACTGAGGGATGGGACAGATTAAGTGTCCAAAGCATTTCAGATTATTTGACACTGAAAATAGGATATCAGCTATTTTTCCAGGAACTGAGCATACTGCTGCAAAATTTGCTACTTATAATGAGAGAATTCAGAAACTGAACAAACTGAACAACTTATTTCCTTCACTGTGGTCAAAAGGCATCACAAGCTTTCTCTGCAACACAAATTAGTTACACAAGTAATTTTAATAATCCAGGAACATGAAACTCAGAGCAAAAGAAGAAATGCAAGATATTGGCTGACTCCCAGCCTCTGAGGATCATTTCCAATAGTAGTTTTGTACCATACTTTTCAAACAAAACATCTTGTGTCTCAGCTGCTGTGAGGCCCCATACACATTTAAAAGTGTTCGATTTCAAGCTCTGCATGCTGCTTAGTGATCAGTATGTGTGCCTTGACCCTCAGAGCTCTTTCTCGTCCCCTGTGTGCCTGAAGCACAGCTGATATGTGCTCTCAACAGACCCTTTGAGCACAGTGTCCCACTCTGGGCATATTCTCAGCTGCAGCCCAGGTCTGCTGCTGTTTTCCTACTCCACTACCAAATGTAATAGGCACAGCTACTCTGCAAGTCACAGTTCAAGTCACCCCTGTGTGTCTGGCAGAATCCCAAAGCAGAGAAGCATCACCAGCCACCAGAAAGGTAACATGTAGTCAGTCATTATCTGAAAGGGACTGAGAACAACACAGGGGGGATTGCTGCTATCTAAAACCATGTTGCAACCCTAACCTGTGCACTGCACACAACTTTCATTTCTGTAGCTTAAGGATATAATAAGAGAGCTGGAGAAGGTACTAGAGGACATCAAAATAGCTTAAAGGGAAATGAGCAGTTGTCTTGTTGCAAGACACTAAAGAGGTTGCAGTCCTTCAGTATCAAGAGGAAAATGCTAAGGCTGGACTTGGGATTCACAAAGCCTTGGACAAACTGGACACGGAACTGTTTTTCACCAATGACACACCCAAGAAAACAAGTTCTGGGCAGCTGGTGAAACCAACAGATCAGCTGAGGAGAGAAGGAAGTACCTCACACAGCATGTAGACAACCCTGAATGCCAAAAGTGTGTGAACCTCCTCAGGCTTCAGCTGACCCTGCAGGTCAGGGATCCCTGCAGTGGCTACAACTTCCTCAGTACCAGCATGCAAGTGTGATGGGCTTGGGAAGCAGAGAGTGTGTTAGGAAGAAAAAAGGTTTTTAGGTCTTTGAGGAGATCTGCAAGATGCTAAGTCTCACGATTGAAGAGCAAGACTGCCCTGTGAGTTTTATAACATCGCCTCAGAGATCTGGAAGTGGCAGACACACTTGCATAGAAGAGAAACTTGAAGCTTAAAACTAAGCAGAATGCAAACTAATACTGCAGGTGAAAAAAAGGCTCACTGAGTGACAGATAAACCTTTTGCATGTAAGAACCCCAGTCACATAAAACTGCAGTTTTGCCAGGAAGAAGTTTATGATGTCTGCAGAAAACCAGGGAACAGTTACTATTTGTGGGGTTTTATAAAAAAGTGAAGAACTGTCTATTAAACTCTATACAGAATTGCATAGTGTGTTAGGAAAAAAAAAGATGCCTTTGAAATAAAGTGGTAAAACAGAGTAACTTAATGCTATCAGCCTTATTAAAATCACAGCATGTATTTCACAGAGCAATATATGGGACACTTCCTAACCAATTTATTGAAGCACTCACCTGCATATATTTGTCTTTAATCTGTTCACAGGTGGAGATACAATTGGAGATATAAAGATGAATAAATTCAGGTGGGAGATCAACTGCAGTAGTGAGCCTGTTCAAATAAAATATATCCAGTGGTTTATGAAGCTACAAATCTAGTGTTTCTGTAGCAAAACAAATGAGTTAGGCCTGTGATATGAGTTTATTCCTGGTCCTGTCATACAGAGCTGATTTTTGACAGCTTCCAGACATATTTCTAGTCATTTAAATTTCTTAATTAAGAGTCTAAAACTTTTTTAAACTCTGACAGTACAGAAGCTAAGTTAGATTGGTTTCCAGTACATCTGACATTTGAGTTGCCACTATTTCTTAACTGAAAGAGCAATACAACTCTCATAAGATAACAACATGCACTAAATGGAGAACTGCCACAAGCTTACAGCAGTATCTGACCAAAGTAACTCAAATCAGTCCTATCTCAAGTAGTGGAAGGGGGTAATAGGGGAAAAAGGTGCATGTTTTAGTTTCAAGTGCAGTTTCAATATTTTGTCTTATTTCTCTTAAAAAAATCAGTGTCTCCCTGTTTTCACTGAGTCACTTTGCAGTTTGATAAAAATTGTTCCTGTGGCAGCTATGCTGTTGGAGAACCAGCATGCCTGACTGGTGGTGTAGCTCTCCTGGACACAGGTAAAAAGTCTTATCTTTCCACTGTTTCTCCATGTTGCAATTGTGAATTGTGCAATTTCTCCAAGTGCAATACTGCACTTCAAGGCAGTAACTGCTGTCAGTCTGCAACCAGTAGGGAGGGATTTATTTCAGAAATGTTTTTTTAATCAAAACATATTTAAGGTGCAATTCAACTCTGCTTCAAAGGGACTGCTGATCAAGGCTTATTTGGTAGTTCATGTTCAATAGTTGCCAAGAAATAGAAGCAAGTGGGAGATGTATTTCTATAAATTTGTGGGAATTAGCTGTCTGAGAAGCTTTCCCATTTAAGGGGCTAGCATTCTGTTAAGAAAATGGGTTGTACCTATCTGCAGAAGTTATTCTTAATGAAAACAGGACATGAACATACAGCAGGGCAGCTACTTAACAAGAGCACCTTTTATTCACTTAAGCTGCATCAAGAATGCAAGTTGCAATAAAGCAGATTAGCCAAGTGGCATTAACTGTTTGTGAAGGATTCTCACAATAACTGCCCTTTGTCCCACTGTAGTCTATCTCCCACACAGGCATGCCTCAAGAAGGATCAAAATGAATGTTTACAGATGTCCTAATAAAACAAAACTGTTCCCTCAGTTGAAAGAAAAGACAGAAACTAGGGATCAGGCTGATTTTTAAGTATGGGAAAAGAGCATGAATTTTTCATTAACAACTGGATTGTGACCCATTACAGTAGGTGACAGTCACTACAGTTCAAAACCAAACCCATTTAGTAACTGGTTATTTTACAAGTCCGAAACTAAACTTGCAGCTTCCTGGGACATAGGACATCCACTTGCTAGTGAAATTTGTAAATTAACCAGTTACCTGAGGGCTGAAAAAATACTTAGGTATTTTATAGATTGCAGGGACAGCCTCCTTTAAATGACACCATTTTAAATACTGTTTTAAGCTGAACATATCAAACAATTTGAAAAAATTTTTTAGTAGTTATCAACTCCAGCTGAAGTTATGCATAACAGGATATGTATTCCCCTATTCTCTGCAGAGTAGCAAAGTGTTTCTAATATTAGAGAGTACCACAGTGTTTTCTAAAGAAGATAAATTTCTCTGTTCTTGGAGCAGGGACTGAAAGATTAACTAGCAAAGCACCTATGCAAGAAATGTGCTTTTTACCACACTTAATATGGTATGCTATAAATAATTAGTATAAAGTTATATTAATTTAAACAATTCTGTAAAATTATAAATAATATTAAATGTAATATATACCTCCACCATCATCACATCTTTTGCCTGGGAAATTGTGGGAGTTTTTTCCCGTTGCAATTTTTCTGCTGCCAATAAGAAGCTGTTAACATCACAGTAATATTTTAAAATAGCAAGGCTGTTAAAAGGAACTTAAAACTTGGCAGTATTCTCTCAACTTAGCACTGAAGATGTTTGAAAGGTTCAATTCTTTAATACCAACCAACAGCTAACTCTATAAACTTAGTGTGGACTAAAACAGGCACCACCAATAAGGATCTACAGGATAAGCAAAGCAAAGCCTTTATGAAAGAAGCAGACCAGTAGTCACAGAAAGCAACAAATCCACAGCACACTCCTCCTCTTCTGCAGGACTAATCAAAACACACTGAAAATTATTATTAAAACAGCATTTAACAAACCAAAACAACATACAGCATAAAGAAATTGAAAAGGGAATGACAGCTTGATACTCTTTTCTTTTACTGTAACCTGACTAGCTATTTCTTCTATTCCTATAGCTTTTGGTAGTGTTTGGAATGCACCTAAATACAGCCCTGTGGCCAGCTTCACAATTAGTTAATAACTTATATTCAATTATTTATTTACATATTCAACAAAATGTTACTAGATTTGAGACTGTACTCACCGATTTACAACTTCCATTGAATGTAAGGACATGTCCATGTTGACCAAGACAGAAAAATACTCTGTTATTTGACTAGACTGCATTAGTTTCAGCAACATTTCTATAGCTACTAAAGGATTGTTTTCAACCAAGTCTGGCAATTTGGCAGGAGTGAGACCAATATGGTAAACAAGCTTGGGGTCCTTTTCCAGTTCTCCAAGGAGCTGTGAAGAAAAAAAAAATTCTCATTTTGTTTTTCCTCAACTAATAATGTTACTGCTTGAAAAAAATTGCAATAATACATCTAAGATCCAGGAGAATGATAACCTGTTGTATTTAGGCTTCTCTATTGAAAAGCGCTGGAGGTCTACTTTACGATTTTTATGTACAGGCAACTGTGCCCATAAAAACTTCAATAATGCATTTAGGAGTCTTTCATCAGTGGGTGGCAAAGAAAGGAAGGAAAAAAATTCCACATGAAAAGTTTCAGCCTTCTTTAATTTCCCTTCCCATGGAAGGAAATCTCAATTTCAAGTTCTCTTGTCAGAAAGAGTACTGCAAATAAAGGTTGTTTTACAGTGCCAGCATAATAATTATGAAAAAAGCCCACTGAAATCAGGAGTAATAATATCAAATTGAGGGAAAAAAAATTTCATTGTTGGTATTTCTGAAATAATTATCAAAAGCTTTCACAGAAGCATGAGCAACTTAGTTATCTGAAGATTTTTCCACACAGAAAAATGACAGTGCCACTCACTGATCAACTGTAACTACATCCAGTCAATGATATAAACATTTTATTCCTTATTCAGACAAATTCAAGTCAAAATTCTTGGATTTTTAGAATTTAAAATTTTCCTCAATCCAAACACAGTTCAAATAAAGTGTTTAAAGTTTTCTAAAATACAGGAGTTAATAGCTTCTTAGACAATCATTTTAGACACGAAAGTGCATCATCCTTACCTGCGTTTGCTGTGGGGAAGTCAAAGGACTTTTAAAAGCTTTTGCCATGATTCTTTTTATTTCAACTCCAGTGCTGTTCTTAACACACATTGACTTATCCCACTGAATTGTGTGATCTGGTTCAATTGGATTTAGCCATGCCAATTCATCCTCACATATATGGAGTGGAGGCGGTGGTCGAATAAACTCTGGTCGAAAGTGACCTTAAATGGCAACAATGTGAAATGTTTTCTTAAGCTTTGTCTACTCAGTTCTATATCAGTTAAAAAAGAAGACACCACCCCCCCAAAAGCACCTATTTATTTAAGCTATTATAACATTGAGAACAGCATTAGAATACTATTTGCCTCCCAGAAAAACATTTATTTCTGATTTTTAGTGATACTCTTACATCCACCTCTTTTCCCTCATTTCAGATGCCTATGTTACTGATCCTATGGTCTTTTTCCCTTCCACAGTAACCGCTTCCCTGGGAGGTGTTACCAGCCAATGCAGATCTTGCTGCAGGGACTAGTATCTGTTATTCAGCAGATGACATGGGAAAGAGCTTGAAGAGAGATTCCAGATTTCTAAAAGTCTGGAAATGTGAACACTATGGAATCTGATCTAGAGACAGCCTGGTGCAGTTTTGCACTTTCATTCACCTTAATTTCCATTTCATGCCTTGAAAATACTTCTGAATTCCATTACATTTTATCTGAAGTATAATAACACAGCATGTCGTGAGTTACAGAAACAAAGATGTGAAAATGCACATACTTTCTATAGGAGGCTTTGGTCCACTCACTAATGCTTCTGTGATCTGGGAAGCAACAGAGCTGTCAAAACCAGAGTTGGAAGAATCTGGGTCAGGATCACTGAGAATGCTGGGGAAGCTGGCCTTGCTCTGTGTTGGCAACTCGGACTGACGTTCTGAAAGAAGAATATTAAACCATAAAATTGGAATGGAGATGCCTGGAATGCTAAAAGCAGTGAGAAACAAGCAGCTGTAGAAAAGAACTAGCTCAAAAAAAACCCAGATAATATCAACATGAAATTTAGTACAGTGTCCAGCAGTCAGCAGTCTGAGTGCCAGCTGACAGACAAGGGACAGAGGTATGCAGCAAGGATAAAGAAGGAATAGAAGTTAATCTGAAACATAGTCTTGGCCTTAGAAAAGGAACATAACTGATGTAATCTACATCTAAAAGCAGCACATTAGTAGGTTCCCATGCTACTCCTGAAAGTGTTCACGTGCTGTATCAAGTTTTGTACTCACTTCTCAGAGGTGGAAAGTGGAAGATCTATACGGATCCATTTACAGACGATAATGGTCATACTAGATCTGAGGTCAGCTATTCACATTTACCCAACACATTTCTGTGGCACTGCCTGAGCTGCTTGTGCATTCTCTGTCAAGCCAGAGTCACTGCTTCAGTGGAAAACAACGGAGTCTTAACTGTTATGTGATTCTACAGATATCATCATTAAATCAAACCTGAAAGGAGCTGAAAGTGTCCCTTTACAAGCCAAATTACAGAACATAAGCAAGTTACAGAAAAATTATATTAAGGTTAGTATATACAGCTGAAGACTTGAAGAAATTGAGCAAAAAGAAAATATGGGCCTCATTGCTTGCATTTCCAGATTTTTATGTGCCCTTCCGCCAACAATCTATCGCTCTTCTGAATCTGAACACCTAATAGCTGATCTTCTGTGTTCTCTGTACTATTTTGAGAGATCCTGTTTTCTATTGCTTTGGCAAAAAAAACCTCCAAAGGACAAAAACCAGAAAAACCCCCACTACAGAACACCACTTGACATTCCTCTCCCCGCCCTGTTAACAGAGAACACCAAACAACAGATTAGGCCTTAAGCAATGTGAAGTCCAAAATTGCTAGTACCAGACAAGAAATCCTTTGAAAAAGTTCCAGATGAAACTAAGGACCACACAATTTCCTGGCTAATTGAGTGAGTGCTGTCATATTTTGTGTACCCTAACACTTCTAAGCAAAGTGTGCTTGCTCCTTTTTGTGCAATCATGTTAACCCTTCCCAGCTGCCCACACACATGAACTGTTTCATATGACTCCAAACAAATCTGCAAGAGATGCCAAAAAACTGTGAGTGACAAAAGGGTCATGAAAACAAAGCTGTTAATTTTTTTGGCTTTCTGTCCTACTTTATCCAACTATTTCAGATATTGCAAACACTTGCATATATGCTCACTGAAGCAGCCCAGCAGGGTATGTTTTTCTAGCGAAGGCAACAACTAGTATACTTTTCAGTTACTTAAAAAAAACCCATTTTAAAGGCAAAGTCCAAATGCGCTGGTTTATAAAACGTATCTTCTACTTAAGCAACTGTTTCAAACTTCATTTCCTGAGTACTTTCATTTCGCCTCTGAACAGAAGGGTTGATTTAACAAATGAAGTTCAGGAGTGGGGGAGAGGCATTGGGTGTCCATTTTCTATCTCTTCATTTATAGTCTAGAACTTAAATCCATCAGTCAGTGATGTCATTTATAGTCTAGAACTTAAATCCATCAGTGGTTTGTTTGTAACCTCATAATCTGAAATTATTAGTGATATTAGATTAGGTGATGAATGATATTTCAATTCACTGATTTCAGAAGCCTGCCTGAGCTCTTACTTATATGCATTGAAGCTCAGAAGTTCAACCTTACTGCTTCAAGAATTAGGGCTGAATCAACAGCTTCAGGTAAGCAGAAGTAAGAATTAGAACATGATGATTAACAGAAACTAATTCAGCATCTTGAACTAAGACATTTAAATTAAAAAAATAAACTGAAAACAAATCCTTAGGTTCCCTTATGGAGCTATTTTTTTTCTTTTTTACAGGTAAAAAGAAACTTTCTTTGATTCTTAAAGAAAGCTCTACAATGTATTAAAAGTTTTACTTCAATACAGGTCAATTACTCCCAGATCAAATAAGAGCTAGCAAACAGTTAGGAGCACTTTGCCAGGAGACCCATCCTTGCAACTATAAAAAAAGATCACTTCTTTGATAGGGTAGCAAACCAGATGAACAAAAACATCTTGTAGGGCAGTACCAAAGTTTGAATTAGGTCTCTGTAGACCAAATGAAGAAGAGAACAGGAGTGAAAATTAACTGTCACAGTGAGCTCCAATCCGGAAGAGAAATATTTTTATTTCCTTTACAAAAAAAAAAAGGAGAGATAAACTGATAGAAAAAAATTAAATGCTTTCTAAATTATTTCATTTGATTTTGCAGGTATGTGCTAAAGAAAGTCAAAATCATCCTGTTCTGAGCAGCCCTGAATTCATCTCAGGGACAATTATTTTGAAGAGCTACCAAGTGTTACACCCATTACATTCTGTACATCCCAGGGCAAGGGTGTAAATACAACACCTCCACCACTGCATCTTAGCATCATCATCCTGCACATTGAATCATTAGGAGAAATATACAGAAGACTTGTGAAAAAATCATAAACTTTCCAAGACACAAAACACAGACAGAAAAAGCATTATGATTTTAAAACAAGCAAAAGATTTATCTTCTAAGAAAGTGATTAGAAAGCAGGCAGTTACTCTGGGGACCTAAAGCAAGGAGTCTGAGAAAGACAGCATAGAGCTTTTTCAGATGCAGCTGGTTTTGTTACGTAACTTCTACAACTGCTCGTAAGTAACCGTGCACTTTTACTGGATTATGTAAACAATTATATAAAACTCATTAAAGCACCATTGATGATTTTGTATTCTACTTTCAGCCATCATTGTCTTCTATATTAAAATAAAGTATGTGGCCTAGAGTACCCATTCACCTAACCACAGTTTTGAGGTTGCCCTGAGAAGCTGTGGATCCCCATCCCTGGAAGTGTTCAAATCCAGGCTGAATGGGGCTTCTTTGAGGAACCTGGTCTATTGGAAGGTGTCCATGACCATGGTGGGTGAAGCTGGAAGGTGCTTTCCAACCTGAACCATTCTGTGAATCTATGATTTAATTTTTAATGAGAACAAACTATTCAGAAAGCAAACACAGTACCAAGAAGGAAACAAATAATAATAAAAATTTTAAAAATAAAATCAAGGCTTCTTAAGGCACCTCATCTGCCTTGCACTGAAAACCAAAAGTTACCTGAAGCTTCACAAAATCGGAATTTGCCAAGGTATTGTACAAAACAGACAAGATAGGATCAACACAAGAACCAGAAAGGTTTGTCTCACCCACAATTGTATGTTAGGGTGTTCAATTTGCATTTTCAAACAATCCCACAGTCTGGAAATAGTAGCTAAGGGAGACACCAGACGACATTTGTAGACTGTGAACAAGGGACAGTGTACCACAGCTTTACAAGTCAATGTCAGAGTCCACAGGAAAAAAAAATGACAATACCAAGATACAACTGCAGGACAGAGAAAGTTTAAATGGTGCCCAACCTCAGAGCAATAAATCACATTGTACACATATAGAGAACTGGGATTGCCAGCTCTCAAGCAAGCAGGTTTACTGGCTCATATCTAGAGAAATGAGATTTTTTTTGTGTTTAAACTGGTTCTTTGTTTCCAACAATATATAGTATTTCATATTAGCTCCAGATGTGACATGAACAATAATATTCCTCCTCCTGTTTTCCTGTCAAAGGATAAGCATCGTGTTGTTTTT
The DNA here is from genome assembly GCF_008360975.1 of Lichenostomus cassidix. NCBI lineage: Eukaryota > Metazoa > Chordata > Aves > Passeriformes > Meliphagidae > Lichenostomus > Lichenostomus cassidix. The sequence goes on from NC_139479.1 coordinate 29,445,178, forward strand.
CTTTTCAATCTAGTAAAACCGGATCACTTTTCAACTCTTGAGCTAACACTGCAAGGTCTGACTTTGCAATAAACTGAAGATATAATAGTCAATTTTCCAAGCACAGCTGAAGAAGCAGTACGTGACAGCAGCTAAAGAGTTATGTTTGTTCTCTCATGCAAAGGGTGAAATGAGATGAAAATACAGAAAAAAAAAATCCACACACAAAAAACCTAAAACAAAGCAAACAAAAACCACCAAATCTGCCCCCCACAAGTGGGCCATCCCTAGGAAAAAGCCCACAAAGCTTTAGATGAAAATCTTCCTATACTTACAAAATAATCTTGCTTTTAGGCAATGACATATATGCTTGAAAAACTACTTGTTAAGGAGGGATAAAAGAGTTAGGATATAATCTCTGCCTGAAGTTTCTCTAAGTGCTTGAACATAGGCTTGAAGACCCTGAAGCATAGTTCAAATTTCTTCATATTCAGGACAGACGAGAGCTTCTCAGGTAACTCACAGTCACGTTACAATTAGAGTTTCCATTCATAAGAGAACCACAGCCACAAACCTTCCTTACCCGCTAATGCCAGCTGCAGCCCACTGATATCCACTGACTGGGCCATGTTCCCCACATCCATTGCAGCAATCTGCCGAGGAGTCTTCTTGAACAGCTCTCTAGGAGGGGCTAGCATCAGCTGGGAAAGAAAGAATTTTTCTGGAGGAGTTATGGGAGGCAAGAAGCCTGTGGAGACACAATGAAAAACAATCCATATTTTTTAGTGCAGGAGTATTGTTTCCATGTTCTTCATGTACAATAAGCAAAACTAAGACACAAACTGATCTGTTATTTATGGCAAGGTAGGTGCAGCTAGATTGTGTGACCACATACAAAACTGTTTCAATGCAGTATTTTTTTCAAATACAGCACTACATGATCAGCATTACACATTATAACGTGACAACTGATGCTAAGTCACTCACGGTGGTTCATTCACACACTTTCCAATCTGAACAACCAGTGAGCTATTAAGTATGATCTGATATCAAAATTCACAGAACCAGAGAATGGCCTGGGGTGGAAGGGATCTTAAACACCATCTGGTTTCAAGCCCCTGCCATGGACAGGGACACCTGCTCCTGAGACCAGGCTGCTCAGAGCTCCATGCAGCCTGGCCTTGAACACTTGGAGGGATGGCGCAGCCACAGCTTCTCGGGATAGCCTGTTTCTGTGTGCTCCAGCCCTCTAACCAACTTGGTGGCCCCCCTCTGGATTCTCTCCAACAGGTTATTTTTTTTGGAAACTGATTTACTCAACACTGGTGGTGTCACACTCATATTTACTGACAAGGAAAAAAGTGTTTCACTCTCATGTGTTTCTAAGAGATTTGTTTCACTGCTTTAAAGCTGTCAGATACCTCCTATCACCTCCAGCTTTTCGTGAAGGCTTTCTCCCAAAAAATTCCGTGTTATCACAGAATCAATTAGGTTGGAAAAGACCTCTGAGATCATCGAGTCTGACCTATGACTGAACATCACCATATCAACTAGACTAGGGCACTGAGTGCCACGTCCATTCTTTCCTTAAACAGCTCCAGGGACGGTGACTCCACCAGCTCCCCGGGCAGCCCATTCCAATGTATAATGACCCATTTTGTGAGGAAATCCCTAATGACCAACCTAAACCTCCCGTGGCTCAGCTTTACACTACGTCCTCTTGTCTTGTCACCGGTTGCCTGGAAGAAGAGGCCGACCCCCACCTGGCTACAAACTCCTTGCAGGTGGTTGTAGAGATCGACAAGGTTCCCCCGAGCCCTCTCTTCTCCAGACTGAACAGCCCCAGCTCCCTCAGGCAGTTGTAGAGAGCGAGAAGGTCCAGGCGAGCGGCCTGGCTGACAGCAAGCCCAGAGAGGCTGGCCGTGCAGGATTCCCAGCGCTTTCTCCGGGAGCGCTCCTCCGCCACCCCGGCGCCCCGCTCCCCGCCGCGCCGGACGCACCTGACAGCGGGGTGCGCTCCGCCTCGTCGCCGCCGCGCTCGGGCGCGGGGTTGAGCAGGTGGGCGAAGACGGCGGCGAAGGGGTTGGCGGCGAGCGGCTCGGTGCGGTACATCTCCCAGAGCAGGTAGAGCGCGGTGAGGCGCTGCGCGGGGCTGGGCAGCAGGTCGGGCTGCTGCAGCAGCAGGACGAGCACGGAGCCCAGCCGGAAGTGCTCGGCCTTCCCGAAGTAGTGGTGGAAGGCGCTGGAGAGCCCCTCGAAGGTGCTGCCGCCCGCCTCCTCCGACACGATGCTCAGCAGGCTCGACAGCTCCTTCGGCGACAGGCTCATCCTGCCGCCCGCCGCCGCCTCGCCCGCCTCCGCTGCCCCCTGCGTGCCGGGCGCCGGGCTGCCCCCGCCCCCGGGCATCCGACCGCGACCGCCGCCGCTCCGGCCCCGCCGCTCCCCGCCGGCCGCGCTTTACGGCGCTGCCGCGAAAGGCGCCCGGGGCGTTCCGGCTCGGGCTGCGGGGCGGTGCGCGCGGCCGGGGCTGGCCGGGATTGGTCCGGGCCGCCGGCGGGGCGGGGCAGCGGTGCGGCTGCGGCTGCGCGCTCCCGCGGCGCCGGCAGGGGGCGCTCGGCAGCGCGCGGCGCCTCTGCGCAGCTCACGTGAGCGGCGCGGCGGCAGCGGGGGGAGCGAGGGGAGCGGGAATGGCGGCGGGGGGAGCGGGATGGGATGGCGGCGGGGGGAGCGGGATGGGATGGCGGCGGGGTGGAATGGTAGCGGGGGGAGCGGGATGGGATGGCGGCGGGGGGAGCGGGATGGGATGGCGGCGGGGTGGAATGGTAGCGGGGGGAGCGGGATGGGATGGCGGCGGCGCCGCGCCGGGAACGGCGCTTCCCGGGCCGGGCTGCTCCCGGCCTGCCGCGGGGCCCTATTCGCTGCCTCCCGCTCCCTGCCCTGCTGTGCGTCCAGGGCTTTTCTCCTGGCCGAGGAACACCTCGTGGCCGTGCTGTTAAGGGCGGAACAATCACACCGTGCATTGGGTCCGCTGAGGGGTCGGGAGCACAAGTCCTGTGAGGAGCTGCGGAGGGAGCTGGGGTTGCTTAACCTGGAGAAAAAGAGACTGAGCGGGCATCTTACCGCTCTCTACAGCCACCTGAAAGGAGGGTGTAGCCAGCTGGGGGTCGGCCTCTTCTCCCAGGTAACCAGTGACAGGACAAGAGGACACAGCCTCGAGCTGCAGAGGGGGAGGTTTAGGTTGGACATTCGGGATTTCCTCACAAAAATGGTGATTTGACATCGGAATGGGCTGCCCAGGGGGGTGGCAGAGTCACCATCCCTGGAGCTGTTTAAGGAAAGATTTGGTATGGCACTTGGCGCCATGGTGTAGTTGACACGGTGGTGTTCAGTCACAGGTTGGACTCGATGATCTCAGAGGTCCTTTCCAATCTAATTGATTCTGTGATTCTGAAGGGATGATGTTCGCCCTTTTTTTCCACAGTGTGGTTCAGATGAGAATATCTACTTTGCTGGTGGGCTCCCAGCAGAGCTGGAGGATGATGAGCAGCAGTAATGTGTGTCTGGGAGTCAGGGATTGGAAGCACATCCCTGTTAAGTGTGATGATCTATTTCAGCAGCTTATCCTGTGGAACTGCATCTGATGGGACAGCAAGTCACAGGTGTAGCCTGAAGAAGTGCTGAGGCCATGGCCTGGAGGAAGGGATTTCTGTGGAATGTGCTTAGAGGAGAAGGGCTTAAGATGTCCTGAGAGCAAGCACTAATTCTTCTAGTAGTAGTACTCCTCCCAAGTCACCCTGAAGATCTTGGCTTTCCAGATAGCCATACTGGTGTAACAGATGGGATTCAGTTTCTAAAATATAAATTGAAGGCTTGTGTTGTGCATATAGACCAAGTAATAGAGGTGTTCCCTATTTCACATTTCTGATGGGAAAGAAGCCCAACTCCCAGAGTTGTAAAGGCTTCACATACATATACAGCTGTTAAATAATGATGGGTTTGTGAGAAAAACAAGGTCTAAAGCCAGATGAGGAGAGATCTGAAAGCCTTGTTCATAGAGCAATTACTCACCAGTGGGCTGGATCACAATGAGAAGTCTGCTTGCAACATACGCTTCTAAAACAGTAAAGCAGATAGAAGAGGACGCCAGTGAGCTCTCTGGCATGGTTAGCATATTCAAGGAAACAAAGGATTTCTTGAAAGCTTAGACCAATTTAGAGTTTACTCACAACTACAGCAAGGACTTTACTTGTAGGATTTAGGAAGAAGATGAAAGGATTGCAAATAGCTGAGGAAGTAAACTCTGTGTGTGTGCAGTAGGGCTAGCTGGACAATTTGGGAATGCAGAGTCTAACCAGCAGATTTTCTGTTTCTGATGTGCTGACACAAGTTGCATTTGTTTAGTGTTGGGATGAAGTTTATGCTGAGAAATGATCACATCTAAAATTGTGCCTTGAATTGAGGAATGGCTTGTTGGGTGGATGCTTGATGCTTCTGTCCAGGTGGTGTGTTTTGTACAGCCTGCTACTAATAACAAACTCTGCTGAAGACAGCAAAGCAAAAAGAAGAAATGTTTAGAAAGAGAAAGCTCTTTCTTTTCTTACAGACTTCAGAAACATAATCTGCTTTTTGATGTTGTGCTTACTGGAATAACAGATGCAGAACTGCAGAAATTGCCTTAAGAGAAATAAAAAGTTTCCCTGATGACTGAGATAGTAAAAAAATTGTGTGACTCGTGCTCACTGATGCAGCCATATGAAAGCCCTCTATCCAAATTAAAAGGTTTCTGGTCAGAACAGGAAAGCTAACAGTTCAGAAGATGGGATGCTTAATAGGAAGTGGGGTGAGCACAAGGACAAGTTGACAAAGGGAATTTAGAAGTCACAATGATTAATAAGCAGATTACCATTTCAGGGTGGGAAAAACCTTAATCTAAAAAAAAGGTGGGGTAAAATGCTCTTGAGACATGAAGTGTAGTAAGCAAAAGAGTGTTTTTGTGACTGCACAGGGCGCTGTACTTTATGTACACATGAGTGTGTTGGACATTCTTGGGCTCAAAACTTGTCATGAAGAAGTGAGAGTGTGTAGTGCTAGTGCAGACTCGAATAAAATGAGTTCTTGGCTGGATCTGAAAGGGATCAAATTACAGTCAGGGAGGAAGGTTGAGGCCCCAGCCACTTTGGTGGGTCCAGGGGGTCAGATTCTGCAGGAGATGCCTCACTGCAGCACAATCTCACGGTATAAAAGGAAGACTTTGGGTTTCTTCCTTTGCAAAACAGCTCCTCTGGAAGTAGGCTGAGCATATTCCATTTCTTTTAGATGGCCTATGGAATACCTATTAAATGGTCAGTACAAGCATAAAATACACCTGTCATTTTCTATGTTTGAGTTTAGGGAACAGCCTCAATAAAAATCATGCCTTGAGTTCCTAAAGAGGGATGAAGAGATTGCAGCTACACTTAAATTTCTGACTCAGTCCCTTTGTGTAACTCTGCCCTATTGGTTCATTAAAGATAATACATATTAGCATAGTCACAGAGATTCCAGACTAAAAGTGACACAGGCAATCTAGTTTGTCAGGTTGCTCTTTGCAAATACAAATAAACCTTTACAAAATTATTTGACTGTTAGCATGCAATTTGTTTAGTATTTAGAAGAACATCAGCCTCTGATGGATTGTAATTGTTACTGGAAAATTAGATCCACAGCCAAAGGAGAACAGTCAGATTTGATTTCCTGAGCTAAGGGCAAGGCTGTGCAATTTAACTGTAGAAGTTGTCTTTCCTTCTTAAAATTGATTATATTATTGTTTGCTGTTGTGTTTTAGATGATGCATAAGAAACAAAAACTGCATTGCAGGCACTATAAAAAAGATCCTAATGAAGGATAGATAGCAAAAGGCAACATTTGAAAGGAGTGAGAAAAGTAATAAAGAACTGTCCAGCAAGTATTTTAGTTTCTTCTAGCAAAGAGGATGAATGCTCAGGAAACAACTTCCAACAGCATATCTTTTATTGCCTCAGTTCATTTAGGAAGAACACAGTAGGAAGGAATTAAATCACACCTTAAAGTCAAAGGGTGAATTAAAGTGCTTCCAGATTGTTCTGTTTATTCTCATGAGACAAATTCCTTTCCATAGTAGTTTAAGTGACCCATCCTGTCTACAGTGTGTTTTAAATTTCAACATATCAGAGAAAGGAAGGAGAAGATACATTTTATATACATCTCTTAACGTGTTTCTTTCTGGCAAAAATTGAATGTTTTTCTCTCTAGTTCATCTCTTCAAGTTAAAAGACTAGATAAAACCACCAATACAGAAACAGATTTTGTTATTCCTGGAGTAATTAACAATATTGGCATGCTAACAATGCCTAAAAGTCTTCCCAAGTAACTGTATGAAAACACATCTTCACTTGTTAGTCAGCTCTCAAAGCCGCCAAGACATCTCAGATACAGCTTGAAAAGCACTTAAGAAACACCAAAAATTTCATTGCATGAATGGCTTCATAAATGCTGAATACTGAGTGGCTTAGGAATAAACGTGTTCATTGCTGAATTCTTTAACTACTGTGAGTTTTAGTGATGTCTCTGCATTTTAAGTCACACATGATCACACCTGTAAACTAATGTTTGTCCACTCTCTTGATTCTTTGAGTGTTAGACACTTCCAGAAGGGACAGAGCTTTTGCCCAATTAAAATTAATGGTGAAACTCCAGCAGGGATATATTTACACATAAAAGCAGTGTACAGTATGGCTATTTGCAAATGTGTCTTTGGATAGATCCTTCTTCTGACAATAAAACCCATTCCTGATCACTCAGAAACACTCTTTCCTCCAAAAACTATTTGATGCAAAATAATATTCTCATTTGTCCTTTTTTTCCTCTTTTTTTCATCTTTTTTTCGGACAGGATTTTTTAAAATCCATTTGTAATTTTAAAATATTTGAGTTTATGTGAAAACATGCAGTCTGTGCACTTAATTTGACCACTCAGCATTTTTAATTTGAGCTATGCAATTGCACATCTGACTCAAATGGAACTATTTCCGTTCCTGGCTCCATGACTTGATTTATGCCTTATGGTTCTGTTTTCATCCAAAATCAATTTTAGTAGAATCTTTACCTATGCAGATAAAATTGCAGGAGGAAGTGCTTTATGTTTAAGCTACAAATTTGAAATCCATCTTCTGAAAGAATATTCAATAATTCTGAGCTGATTAGAAAGCTCTTGTCCAGGAAGTGGGAGATTCAGGTTCTCTTATCTCCCTACAGGGTTTTAAACTCCAGCCCAGACTATGGCTATTAGGAGTAGAGGGGAGTGTTTATCTCCTTTGGTTGAAGTTACTTTGCTTTGTTTTCAGGCATTAAAGATTCATCACAAGGGGAAGGGAAAAAAAGCAGGATCGGATGGATTTAATGAGAGTGTGACATTCACTCTCTCAGGATGGTGGGTTGTCTGTTCTAGTCCTGCTCCAGGATCAAGGCAAATGTGCTCAATAGCAATCAGGTATAAAAGCATAAAAATACATGTGTGATGGGACTCTTGTCCCTCTTTCTCACTTAAATTCCCAGCCTTTGGGAGAGTCACTTCTTCCCATTCTTTCCCTTTTGAAAAAAAATTCAGAAATTTAGTAAGGAATCTCTCTTAATCTCTCTTAGTCTCATATGCATACTTTCATATGGTAATATACTTTCAGTGGTACATCTTCACACATCTGTCTGTATCCTGAGTTCTGTGTCATTCATTTCCTCATGTTCATGTATGTTTCTAACACCCAGTGAGCTCTTAGCAGGGTTTTCTTTCCAAGTGCCTACAAAAGTTTCTCTTGTGCCTGACTCTTTATTGCCTTCCAAGTATGTTGCACATCCTCAAAGTGTCTTGTTATTCATCCCATCTCCTGGTTTATGCTGAAAGCTTTTAAATACATTTTAATGATGCATAATAGCAATATAATGAGTCTAATAGCATGCTATTGATTTTCGTTTGAAACACTGACATTTGAACATTTCAATAGCCTTTTAACAGCGTGTATATTTAATGTGATTCAAAGACGAGGCAAATGTAACACAATATCTCTCTACTAAAATAATTCACAGTCTCTATTTACTGACCCTCTTTCCCCCTTTCCTCCAATCTTTATTGCAACCATCCGCATTGAAAGTACATAATTTTCAGTGTTTTAAAACAAGCAAGCCATAATACTTGGCACAAGAAAATGGAAGGGAAAACCACGAGATTGCAGTATCGAGGCACAGCTTTGCTTATCTGCTCTGATCACAATGAAGATATTAATGATCCACATTCAGTGAGTGCTGCCAGAGAATGCAATGCGTTAGCTCTGGAGTGAACTGCCCAAGGATGCCCTCCAGACAGGACTCATGCTGCCTTTGTGAACTAAGAAACACAAAAAGAAATGCCATCAGCAAATATACACATCAGTATAAGATAGGAGCTCCCTTTTGATTAATAACTCAGTAGTTATATCCTATGGAGAGTTTTGTTTCCAGGAGAGGTTTCTGAGAAAGAAGTCAGTGAGCAAGATGTGAAGCAGCCATAGACTGCCCTGATCAGTCTGTGTGTGCAGCTAATCGGGCATAAAACTAACAGCAGCAGTGCCAGGCTGTACTAGATATATGTTTTCCTAGTGTTGTAAGTAAATATCTTCATTTTCCAGTACAGTGACTTGTTTTTTTTCAGAGAGTGTGTATCAAAAATGAATACAGGTCAAGTTTACGTCAGGTATTAAACTTAGCCTTTTGTCTTTTCACAGCATCATTCATGTTGTTTGCACATCAGTCATCCTCACAGCAACATAAATGTGCATGACACTATCTAGATATTAAGAAATACAGTTTCTGCCCTGTGGGTTGATTAAACATAAGGTGATACATAAAGAAAGAGAGAAAAGCAAAGGACCAGGGAAACAAGGAAGAGCTATGCTTTTGTGAGGTTTTCAGTTTGCTTGCTTTCCTAATGTATAGCTGTTGGTTTGTAGCCACATCAAACAAGAGGATCATCTGACAAGTCATGACTAAGACCTCATTACAATTGCATATAATTAGACAGGGGTTTTGCTATCGAGCTTAAAAAAAAATCAGCTGCTTTCATTATCATTTTGTTCAGATGTCTTTTCTATCCCAGTGGTTTTCTTTCAAGATGGTGATGCAAGTGAGGTCAGGAGGAAATTTGCTGAGAATATGTAAGTAATTTTGAAGTCTGAGATGCTTTTTGAATTATTAGTAGTTTCCAGAATGCATATTAGACTGAAATGATGATCCACAATTTTCAGAGGTTACCTAAGAAATTCAAAGCTCTTTATCAAATAAGGTGCATGTTTTGTTGTTAAAACATAAGTAAAGTTCCATTTCTGCCCATACCAGAGATTTTCCTAACTAGAAACAAAGAAGAGCAAGAAGACCATCTTAGTCAATTTTGAATAGATTAGTAACTCTGCTGAAAGCAGTAGAGTGGAGCATGGATATTAAACCAGTCAGAGAAGAAATCTCTTACGCATATAATTAGAAATTACTGTTACCTTTTTATTTAAGATAGGTCACATGACTGGTCTCCCAGAAGTACCTGATTCTCTTGGCTGATGGTGGAGGGAGTGTAGAATGATGAGCTCAGATGTCTCATTTTTGACCTCTAAGTTGGGATCAGTCCCATCCCCAGGGGAAGCAAGATCAAGTTTGACGCCAGGTCGAGGTTCACTCCTGGTAAGAGCCCCAGTCATACCTGCAGGCAAGAAACTTGTTCCTTTCCTAATCTTCCAATGGTGTGTTGCATCCCTTTTCCCCAGATTGTGCTGGTCTTTCATATTTTAAACTTAAATTCTTCAGGATGAGGACGGTCTCTAGTGACAGTCCTCAGTACGGCGATACTGAGACTATGAAGTATCCCCGTAATGGAAATTCTGGCATGTCTCAGGAAGAAGGGGCTTCTTTGCACAGGCAGTTGAAGCAAAAACTAGCAGGTACTGCAAAACCGAAGGAGCTGTACAATACAACTGGTTCTTTCTGCCCACCTACCATGGTGGAAGTCCCCTGTGGCTCCTGCTGTACAAACCATTCTCCTCTTTTCATTTTACATCAGCACCTGTGTCTCGCAACAATCAGAAGTTTCTAGAGGATGTGGAACTACTTTGTTCCCCATCTATTGAGCATGGCTGTAAAAGCCCAAGTCCTCAGTGCTACCAGTTCAGTGAAACCAAAAGGTAGTAAATTCAAATCTCATAGCCAAAAAGCATTTTATGTACAGCATGCATATAAAGAACTTACAGCTACAGACTGTTACAGAGACCATGGTTATAAGGAGGCCTGTGACTTTTTCAAAGATAACAAAATATGTAGAGTAAATTGAGGAAAGAAAAAATTGAGAAGACACATAAGTGCTTCTTCATCTTACACATTCTCTTAATGATGGATGAGATCTTTTTGGGGATTATTTTCTCTCTTGGTCACCATCAGACAGGAATTTCTAGACAATAAATCTGAACAAATATAGCAATTTCCATGTAGCTCACTTACACCTGAGAGAGTCTGCTGACCATAAAATGCACCAAGGGTTTCATCTAAAGCACTTCATCCATCACTGGTGCACTAAAACTGCATTCATTCTGTGAGGCTGTGAAAAATTACCCAACAGGCAGTTGGTTTGCAGAGCAGCAATGTGTACTCTTGGGTAATGTGGCATTGGTGTGCAAGGCCCTGCATTCATTGTTCTGTTCTCATTGCCTAAAAGAATCCCGAATTGTGCAATTCACGCACCTCCTGCTCTTCCTTTTAATTCTTTGCTCAAAATCCAGTGCAAACTTCCTCTCTCATACTGACTATTTATAAGTATACATAGAAACAAATGTTTTGTAAAGATGTAAGAGACATTCTTCTTTATTCCCAGGGGCAAATAAAGCCTTTTATTTTTAGCCCAGTTTCCTAAGGAAATGAGACTGATGCAATCACATTGTCTATTTGTCTGTCTATCAAATTGGTCCCCTTCCCTCCCCCATCAACTTTTCACCATTAATTTCTTCCAACCAGATCTGAAAGAATGGCAAAATTATTTCAAAAGTGTTAAATGCACACAAGTTTTATGAAAGCTAGTGGCTGGGCCAGAGGAGAGATCTTATCACTTCCCTCATGGGAGAAGTTCATTGTGGCTGAATTCAGCGGGTGGGAAGCAATGGGCTGTCACCTTGGGCATAGCTGTAACACTGTGTGGTGCCCGTTGTCCCCTGAAGGTGGAGGAACCAGAGGCACTGGAGTGGAAGTTCAGAGGTACTTCTGGAGAGGCTCTCCTGGGTACTTGGCAGTATTTCAGGCGTGGGGAGAGAGATGTGGTGGCAAAGGGGAAGGTAAGGAATGGGGTTGCGGGACACGTGGGATGCAGGGGGCAGAGCACACTCTAAGGTTTTCCTTATACCCCAAAGGGGCTGAACGTTAAGGTCATATTTTGGGGAGCTTCTCAGTGGTGGCTTGAGGAATATAGTGGAAAATAAATGCAAAGCCAATGCTAGAGAAGGGGACACAAAAAGCAGCTTTGGTTTTCAGTCAGCTGTTCCAACTTAGTCTAACATCTGCTAATGCCTTCCTAACATCTTTACTGTGAGGTTTGAGATTTTTCTTTTTTAATGGAGAAATTGGTAAGATCATTTAAGAGAACAAGCTTTTATAAGTTCCTTCCTATTTACTACTATGCTGGTCAGCAGATAAAATTTAAACAAAGTGATAAATTCTCTTGTCATAGGTCTGGGAAGCATCTTCTTCTTTTAAGGAATTCCAGCAAGTCAATACTCTAAGAATGCATTTAAAACAGTATTGGTGACATGCCTTTACTTCAGTTGTCCTACCCTTCCTTACAAAACCCAAGCTACCTGCCAAATTCTTTCAAGCTTAAATCTGGAGTACCTGAGTCTGGAGACTACTGTCTTGCAAGAGATTCAGAACAGGTTAATGGATAAAGATGATATAAAGATAAAAAAGCAGTGACCCTCTTCTGATGAACAATGTCAATAATAAAATTCTCTTCTTCCCTTTCCAATTCACCAAAAAAAATTAAATTAAAGTCTTCTTAGATGAGATGACAAAGCAAGAATCTGTTGGAGCAGGGAGGGAGAGAGGGGGGAAGGGAGGGGATAAAAGTTCCTGTTCTGCAGGTGCTTACTGATTTTGGACACAAGTCCAAATTTTTTAAAATGCAGTTGGGCTTGGAGTGCATGGGAAAAAAAGAAGAGTCAAGAACTACCTACAGCATGAACATCTTCCTCTCCCATTCACTAAGTGTGTGGTGCACACAACCATGCCACTTGTAGTACAGAGGTAGGGGTATTTGGCAGTGTTTCAGGGGTGAGAAGAGAGAGGTGCAACATTCTTGTGGCATCCTTGATTTCTCTTGCTGTCCTTGCCTATCTCCAAAGACTGACATTCTTAATTGACACCCTCCCAGAAGATGTGAATGTGCAGAGTGCTGGTAACACTAATGGCCCGGAGCATGCAGACATCCAAACAACTTTGAAGACTGAGCCATTCTGCCTTCAGCGACTGAAACCATTTTGCAAATATTTAATATATAATTAAACCTTCTTATCCCATCAGGTGATCTGACCTCAGCATATAACTTTACACTCCACAACAGAAGATGGTGAGATGGGTCAAATAAAGTAATAATGGGCAGAAACTTTCTATTTGTTAGTATACTATTGGAAATAACCCGAGTCACTTCTCCAAAGGGGAAACCCTAGCTTTCTTCAGGACTCTTGTTTCATGCTCTATGCATCCCATGCTTGAGTCCGTAAATGTTTCCCTGTGATCAGCCACCATCTGCAGATCTATGTCCCTGACTGCCAATCGTTCCTGCATTTCTTGCAGAGATCACACCAAGGACAGGCACAGGCAGTCAGTGTAGTTGGAAAAGTGCACTCTCCCTCAGCCAGCTACTATTTCACATGTATTAGCTACCGGAGCCTGTGGTTTGGCATCAGCACAAACTTCTTCCTATCACAGCATTAGAAATTGTCTAATCAACACAAATATAGTTACCTAAGCCTGGCACAGCCTCCTCCTGGTTAGCAGTGGTGACCCATTCATGCACTGGGCCCCCTCTCTGGTCTATTACAGCAGTTGTGGGTCAAAGCAAGATCTTCAGAGGGCTCCATGTGGGCAGAGTTCCCTATGCAACAACTCTGTAGCTGTTGCTTATCACCCCTACTCTAGATCTTGATGCAATTTCACAACCCTGCAGCACCAGAGACCTCAACTTGCAAGGGCTGAGGCAAACAGCAGCTGTCAACATTCAACAGTGTCAGCAGCACCATTTCTTTGCCAGGACCTATCACTGTCAAGTAAGGGTTAAAAAAGACCACTGCTGAAATGCTCTTCATGGTCAGAGCCTTCTATGTGCATCCTTCTGAAATAACATCACAGTCCAAAACAGGAACAGCTCTTTCAATGGTGCAGGATCCATGCCTGGGCAGCAGCTGGAAAGGACACAGAAGAAAGAGCTGCATCAGAAGTATTTTATTTTTAGTAGTTTAATAATGGACTAGGAACGTCTGTGAGGTGGAGCTGAGGAAAAACAAACATGTCTTTCCACAGCACATGGTGAAACAGTTCCTTAGGTACTTCATGCTGGTGATACTTTGAAGTCCTAGCCACCCTCCCAGAGCTCCTCATGTGGACTTGCATTTAGAACTGTGAATCAAATGTGTGCTTTTGGGCAAGTTTGCTTTGTCTGGATATCCACACCCACATATGTAAGCCAGGGTAAATCCTACAGCAAGAAATGGGCAGAAGTGTAACTTGGCAGAGCTGCAGATGTGTGGCAGAACTGAAAGCACAGCATCAAGTTTCCTGAGCACCAGGGCTGCTTTGCAGTCAGAAAAGAGCAAAGCAATAACACTACTACTTTGATTTCAGTTTCTCCATTAGCTCACCGGTTTTGCCTCATAGGTATACAAAGTACCTGTATGGATGTACACGTACCTTTATTTTTGTAGGTATGGTTTTTGTCTTTAGATGACATGCCCCGGCAGGCTCCTCAGTTAACAACATCCTTCATCTGGCCAGAAGGAGTTGCTGCAGCCTCCACAGGCCATGGCAGGGCAGAGTAAATTCTGTGTCCCATTGGCACAAGGCAGATGGGCTGAGAGCTACTTTAGGATAGTGCAATAACATAGCAATACTTCAGAAAATGCTGTTTTGCTAAGGTCCTGAGTCTTGTTGCTGGACAACACAGACCCTTCTGAGACAAGCCACTGTGTCCTTCAGAAAACTTAATCTGTACCATGAATGGAGTAACTCTCATAACCTAACACTGTGAGTATAACCTTGTAAAAAAGAGCATAGAGAAATGTCAATAGTGTGCTTAGATAAATAGTTTCAACTGGAAAAAGTGAGTTTGCTCAGTGTGGTTTATTTATGATCTGAACATTGAGAGCATTTCAAACCTCTACTTGATCAACAAAAGAAGAAATCACTCTGTATTTACACAGTCTTGTAGCAGCCTCCCCTTTCCCAGTAACTCTTAAATCTGTGGCTATTTTCAGCCAAAGGAGAGAGGGGTAGAAGCCTGGAAGAGATGGAGCTGTACAATCCATCAGCTGGAGACCTGGCAGAGGAGAAGGGCTCTGCCATGGAGTCTGCCCTCATTTTCACTGCCCGCTCTCTCAACTGCAGCCAATTTTCCTGCTCTCACTTCTTGGCCGTTCTGCAGCTGTGTCAGACCAGCTGGCCACAGCAGGGAGGCTTTTGGGAGGTAGTCTGAACCACACTGGGAGGAGGGGGAACAGGAAGCATTGCAGGAAGAGGGGACTGAAGATGTAAAGGGAGGACATGGGGACATGGAGAGAGGGTACAGGGAGAATATTACAGTAAGGAAAGGCAGGAGAGCAGAGGCTGTTACAGGTTTTACTGGTTTTGCTGCCTGATAAATCCTCTTCTTTGACATGTGAAAGGAATGTGAAGGTGCAAGATAACAGGAATTAATAAATAAACAGCAATAATCAGTGCTTTTCAATTCCAAGGGTTTTATAAACATTAATGAACCTTCATGAGCTGTTGAAGAGGTATTTAAGCCATATTCCATTTTCACAGATAAGGAGATGAAAGCTCTGGCTCAAGTCCAAAGTTTTCAAAAGCAGAAACTACTTTTAAGAGCCCTCCTTGATACTCAGCACCAAAACTCCAAAGGGATTGATTTCACAGTTGCTATCAATGTCAATTATATGCTATTTACTTCTGCAAAGCTAGGTCTAAACATGTACACTCAAAAGCAGCAATATCTTCTGAAAATTCAGGCTCTGTAGGCCTGTTGGGTTTTCCAACGTATATAAGGAGAAACTGGTTTATTAGAGAAATAGATTTGTAAAAAATCTACGGTTTTTACTATTGCACCATGACAAGAATGGAAACACAGACTTTGTGGGCCTAAGACACTTACTGAAAGGGCAAAGTAATACTGAGATTAAAAAAAAATATACTTCCATGAAGATTCATTCCTCTGTGAAAATGGGAAAGGAAGCAGAGCATGTTTTCAAATCTTTCTACATCTCCCATAAAGACTAGGCAGATGGTTTGAGTGCATTTCTGTAAGTGTGTGATGAATATTTTATTCCTGAAAGGAATAGAAAACATGAATGTGTATGTAGTCACCGGTGAGGGAGAAACAACAGAACTTCATTAGTGATTTGGTAGTCCAGAAAAGAAAAAAAGTTATAGCAGTATAATAAAAAAGGGAAGAGAGTTGCGTTTATTCTCTTTGGAATTACGCATTCCCAATTTTAATTATTCTGTGGCCATGCAAAAAATAACATCTTGTTAGCCTACCTGCAAAAACATAGGTGGTGAAAAAACCTCCAAATTCTGTTAAAATGGCAGGTGTCGCATTTAAATTAGCCAGCAGCCAAAACAGGAGGAGATTACAGAGCTTTCACACAGAATACAGCTGTCATGTAGAAGCAGAAATGCAGTTCTGATCAAAGACAGCAGGTTCAAACCCAGTCCTAGGCATGTGCAGCACGATTCCTACCCAGCAATATCAGCGATGTATCGAGCACAGTTTCAGCATAGCTTTGAGTGTCATAGCAGATCAGTGGGAAGGTGTAAGAATCACAATAGAAAAGCTCCTTTGGGGATCACCAGTGCATAAAAAAGAGGAAAAGGTTGCCAGAAAAAAATACATTAAAAGGTGCCTCAAAGGCACTCACATACACATTTTAAAACTTTTCTTCAAGTGTTGACACTTCTGCAACAACCAGGCATGTGCTGTGACACAGTTTTGCCACTCCTGCAGCCGAAGCTATCCACAGGTATTTCAAAATCCTCAGGAGATGAGCAGAAGTGGTGGTTCCTCCCTACACCTTCTGCTGTGCCACCATGCTCAGCACTGGCAGCACTGGCAGTGCCAGCATGCTCACCTTGATGCTGCTTGGGTGGTAACACGGTGCTGAGCCCCTTGGTGGAAGGTTCTGACTGTCTGCAGCTGCCAGACAGGTGGGCAGGATTCACAAAAAGTGGGAAACTGTAGAGATTTATGTAGCTTCAAACTGGTTGTAGGGTCCCTGTGTGCACAGAGTTATGACAAATCCCATGGAACAGGAGTATGGCATAAGACCTTGTGTCATACAGGCAGGATAGAGAGCATAATGACTTTAAGGGACATAATATGCTTTCATGAGTTTCTGTTCTGCAGTTCTCATGAGGCATCTCTGACTGAGAAAAGGACACGGTTAATTAATGATTTTAAAAGGTCTTACTGTCCACACAAGTTGATACTCCAGGAGATAAAGGAAATTTTTGAAAGAAGAACCTCTTGTTCCAAATGCAGCAAAGAAAAATGGAAATGGAAAAATGGAAATTCTTCCAGCTTCCTAGGCCATACTTTTAGCTAAGGCAGATTGTACCCAGATCCACCAAAGACAGCTATGGTAGAAAAACCACTGCCCATCTCCATCCAGAAGCAAGATGGGACACTATAAACAATGCTGGCATGCTTTTGCAGGTAGTTTAGGTTTCAGGTTTTTTATTACCCAAATCACTGAAGTGTTGCTGAACTCCCGAAGACCTTTTCATCTTGGAGGATGAATTAGTGTGGGAATTTTGGATCAGGAAACAGCCCCAGAGGAAGCTGCTGCTAACAGAAGCTAACACTGGCTGTTCCACTTCAGGCTTCCTTTGAGACTGCTTAGCACAAGTGAGTGCCAGCAGCTACATTTTTGGTAGCGTGTTAGGGCAGCAATACCTTTTTCCTATCAAGGTCATTTGCTATTGCTGCTGAAACACCACTGCTCTACAGAAAACTGCAATTAGAGAATGGGCAGGTCACAACCTCTGTTTGGGAGGTTTTGTCCTTTCTGCTCTGGGCTTTTCACCTTGTCACGAGTTATGGAGCCTTTGCACCCTTACTTTTGATTCTGCCTCCTAAGTTCCTGTCTCTGCTAATTCACTCTATTGTTCAAGGTCTTGTATCACCACGTTTAATTCATGACATTACAAAAGATAGAAAAATTGCTGCTTAATTCATTCTCCCTAAAGAGTGCCAATGCATTTTAGAAGGCCAGCTCTACCATTCCCACTACACTGCAGTGACTATGCCAAGCCAGAAATAAATTGTATTCTTGGAATGCAGTTTCTTATATAGGGCTGGCCATTCCTCTTCTTTTGTACCAGAAGAATTTTAGTGTCTTATCTCAATGTCAAACTGGATAGTATAAAAAAATCCCAAGAGGATGGGCTCTACCCATAGCTGTGTCTTAAGGATAAAAATGCCTCTGAGATGAGGGGTCAGACCGCCGGAGGATGGGCAGGGAGGGTATCCTGGGTGGTAACTTGAGAAATACCTTCTTCTTTCCATCATAACCGAAGTAATCTACAGCACCTTCTCCCAGGTTCCCGGGGTCACTACTACCACTGTGATGAACAGGGGTCTTCTGCAGCTACTGAAGGTGGGGAGGAAAGCCACTGTGACTCAGCTCTGGCAGAGTGCAGAAACATTATTAAGGAATGGTGAGGAAGGTGTCAAGTAATGGGCAAGGCAAGACAAGGTCATACTCCCTTCTGTGCTTTGGAGAAACAGTGGCCATGAAGCCCCTGCCTTGGTTTCCTCTCTATCTCCTATGTGCTCTGCAGGGATTTGCTATATGTGAGTAAAGGGCTAAGGGATAGTTTTTTTCATCCAGTGTTTTGGAGAACTGGAAGTTTGGTGAGACAAGAAAAAAGCTGGAATTTACTGCCTTAAACCACATGTATGTATTATTTTAATCACATGTCCTGAGACAGACTGTTTTCTTAGGAAATGTTTGTTAAACACCTTGAAATGTGTCACAGTAACTATGTAGTTCCCAGGAGAGGTTTGACAATCCTAAATTGCAGAAGTGGGTTTTGCAGCTGGAAGTAAGGAAGTGATGCTGGAAGTAAAATAAGAAGTGGAATCAGCAGCACAATAATTTTGGATATTGCTATTCTATTGCTGGTACTTGAAACATAAAAATGCACATTACAGTGTTATTGACAGGGAAAAACTAATGAAACATTATTGCATAAAACTGTGAGTCAAGACTTCTAATGTGTTTTTACAGTGTTGCCTATAACTTAATTACACTTGCTCCTGACAGTGTGTTATATCTTCTTATATCTTCTTTATTGCACATGCATTAATTTAGTCAGAGATAATAAATGAAACCTCTGGAATTAATTACAGGTTGTAACAGTTTTGTGACTTTGCTGGAACAGGCAGGAAGACAGAAACATATGGACCTATAAACATTAACTGGCTTTTGCAACCCAGCCATTACAGGAGAAAGACAATGAAGATTAAATTACTTGGAGATGCAGCTGAGAATGCTCAGGCAATTTTCAGTGTTTCTGAAACTCAGCAGTTCTCGGTGTGGAAGACCTTGACTACTCCATTTCTGTGACCCTTTCAAACCCAAATGCATCTGGTGTTTGAATCTATTCAAAAGAGCTAAGATTAAGAACTGCTTTTACAGATTCCTGGGATCTGATCTGTCTGGCAGGAGGGGTCTTTGCAGTGCAGTTTCAATGGAGGCATGTTGCCAGGATCTGGGATCTGCGTGTGAATTACCGTGATTTCCCTTTGGGCTCTCTCGTTTCTGCCAAATTTGAAGTGGACTTTCTGTGAGTGAGAAGCAAACATGGCCCCATTCCAACAACACAATATCTGGGAGAGTGTCTGACAGGAAAAATCCTTGCAGAAAAGCCTTTCAAAGCATCTGAAAAAATCCCCTCTTCTAAGGGATTGCTTCTGGAGAAAAATGGCATTACTTGGGCTTAGAAGACAGAGGGTATCTTGCTTGGTTGGCTAATTTTTCTGATTACAGAGTTACATTAGAAAGTAACTCCATCGTATATGAATTTATTTGCCTTATACTATTTATAACATGCCTCTAGTCTGTTCCTTAGTGCACTATTCATGGTAAAAAAAGTTTCTGATCAATCTGATTTACTTAGTAAGCTTAGTACTTAACCTTACCTTTCCTTTAAAAAAAAAAAAACACAACACCCTCTCTCACTGCATTTAGTGAATTACCTTTTTTTTGCAATAAATACATCCTCTTCTTTGTGTTTAACACACTGATACTTGCAGGCAGCTATTTTGCACTTCAGTTGTCACTTTCAGCTGAGCTACACATATATCAGACCGCTGCAATGTGAGCTCACAAGTCAACTTTAAACCCTTAATAATTTCTGTTGTTCTTTTCTTAATCTGCCTCCAATAGATCTACATTTTTCAAATACTGAAGTAGTCTGAAATTAATATGATATATCAAGAATGGTCCGATCAGATTTTTGTAGAGGAGGACTGTTATCTACCTGGTCTCTGATGGGGATTTGTCTACGCAAAATGCATGAAATGTAATCCTGTGCTAGGTGGAAACCCTGGCAGTCTAAGCAGTGGGGGATTTTGGATCTTGAGAGCTCTTTCAAGAGTAAGCCAGTGCCTGCAGCAACATGCTGAGGGCTTAAGGCTGCCACTGGGCACTGACCAAATGTGTCACTACACTTCTCCTTTGTTCAGTGTAGGTGGGAGATAAGGTCTTTTCAAAATCCAGCAACAAGTCAACATGGTGAATCTGAAGACTTGTGGCTTAATTTCCTCAGAAAAATTCCTTCCCTGCTCTCAGAGAGCTCAGTGGTTTTCAGCCTGGGGCCAGTGGATCTCTGCATTGGCAGATGGCTCCAAGGGGACATGCCACTAAGAAAATTAAATGTATTGATGCCTGCTGTCAACTGGTCTACAGGAGGCTGAAGCTGCAGTGGAATACTTCCAGGACTGCAAAAACCAAAGGATTGAAAACAGCAGCTGTTGATTAATCTCTGTGAGGTGCTTTTTTTTTGTGCCCTGAAATAAGTACGTTTTAGTTATTTTCTCCTAGATGTATTAGCCAGCAGTTTGAATTTCCAAATTCGCTAAAGTGTATTATTTCTCTAGCACTCTGAACATTATTTCTCTGTACTCACTGCTGCCTCTGATAAGTCCAAACTCAGGATCATCTGAGAGTTTCTGCAATTCTGTCTCAGAAATTGAATCAGCTCACTGATTAGCGTTTTTCAGACACTAACAGAGATACAAGGCAAAGAATCAAAACTGGAAACATGGAGATGGTCGGACTGTGCACCTGCAGAATGCTAGCCAAATTCCAGCTCATTTTTTTAAAGTATAAATAAATTAATCTCTATCTTTAGATTCTCATTTCATGATAAATGCAGTCTCCTGCCTGAAAGATCAGCCTGTTTCTTTCCCTCAGTCCGGGACATGCATTTTCACACCAGTTTTCCTGCAATCACAATATGATTAAGGAACTAACCTAGCCAAAACCACTTTAATTAATAAAAGTTTTCAACTAGTTTAACTAGTTAAAGAAATTCACTACAGAAAGTCTGACAGGGGTCAGGGAGGGAGCATAGACAACCTGTTTTCATGGCAGCCCATATGTGCATCAGCTTCAACTATGCACCTGCAAGCCCTGGAGCCTATCCTAGAGCACTGCACAATCAGAATCTCCTAAGTTTGTTCAAGTGTTGCCAGGCCCCCTCTGATGTATGCTGGGGGGGGTTGGTATCCTCTGCAGAGGGCCAGCCAGGCAGCAGGCCCAGAGCACCGTGGCTGCCTCTTTCCTGCCAATGGAAGCATCATTCATTTCATGCACAGGAATCCACCTTCCCTGAGCACCTCAGTGACATCCAGAATAAAAATGATATATCTGTTTGATGGATGAAAAATACGAAGCCGTGTGAAGCTAAAGAGCATGACTAGTGCTGGGAAAGCAGTCAGTGGCAAAGGCAAGAAAGGAAAACAAAGTTTTCCCTGTGACTCTTCCCTATGCTGCCTATACTCTATTTCATGGATGCCCAGAACCTCTGCAGTTTACTCTGGGTATGACTGATGCTCTAACATAATGTGAATGGCAGACTCCCTGCCTTGTGCTACTGGTAATTTAAGAGAGGTACATAGCATCATAAATAACACAAACATGGTCATTTCAGAGCATATGCTAAGAGTGGTATAAGGCCAGAAACCTAATTTTCTTTCTGTTCTTTCCTTTCAAATACATCTTCATTTTTTTTAAAGTTATTTTTCTCCAGTCTACTAACCTTAAGTACCTTCAAGCAATTGAGTAAGGTAGTCTTATCTTTTCTAGACTTTATCAGAGAATAAATAAAAAGGTATATAACTTCTCACAGCACTCTGTTTTTGTCTAATAATCTACTAGATTCCCATCTTCCCTGATTTTATGTACCTCTCTATGACACCAGCATTTTAATACTATTGCTTCACAGGAGACTTCAGAGAAGATCCCCAGATCATCCAAATCCTGTTCAAATACTGGTTGTGAAAATATTCAGTACATTACTGTAGGACTTTCTTAATGAAATAAACTTTTTCTTAGCTGTTGCCAAAGACTGTCTAATTTTCAGGTAGAAGCTGTGACTCAGGATGTCAGGCACCATCATGCACAATGCCATACTGGGAAAGAAGGACACTCCTGCTTTCAGGAGGTGCATTTATTACAATCTATATTACAAAGTGCTTTGTTTTACTCTGTCATCCTGAATCAGTTTTCTCTCATCTCATCCATCCTCCTTTTGCCTGCCTGAAGCCATTTCTCAGAGATTCTTTGTTAATTATTTTCCACCAGTTTTATGTGTTAGAAAAGCTGCTTAAAAAGCATGAGTGATCCCATTTTGATTGAACAGTTCTTGGGACAACCTGGATATGGTTCTAAAGCCCATGACTTTGAAGGAGTGCAGTTGGTGGGGTCCAACAAATGCCTGTCTCGGGATGTAATTAACTGAGGCAGGTATGCATGACACTGGATCCTCACCTGCTTTACTCTTTTGCTAACTCACAAGCTTAAAAGCACCTGAAAGATCAGCAGCTTGCTTGGTCCTCTTCTCAATTATGTTGCAAATCAGCCTGCCCCAAACCCAAGGCTGAATGAAAAAAATGCCCCAAAAGCAATAACAGAAATTAATATTCAAGTATCTGCAAAGGGAAGAAATATTCACCATCTCACTTCACCAAGCATTTAAACTTTCAAGACTTACACATCTGCAGGATAGTTGTGGGGGCAGGGGAAATCTCTGAGCTATTCTTATCCTGCAAGAGCATTTAAAGTAACTTCTCCTTATACTCTCATTAATTTTTAATACATTATTATGTGGATGTCCATCTTCTCCCTTTGATAGCTTTTATTTTTATATCAGACAAGTAATACGTTCAAAGTGCTTGTTTGCTATTTTATGTATGGAAATGAAATCATTGCTTCACACAGAAATTGTAAAGAACACAGATCATACAGTGTTTACCAGATTGCAGCTGAGTACAGAATTTTGACTACTAAATGATCCCACTGGCAACTGGAAAGCAGTCCACATGGGCACCTTCCAATTCCCAGCTAACAATTACTGCTGGCTGTACTAAGTAGTGCACTGCAGCACTGGTACCTTTCAAAGGGTTGGTTCACATTTCATGTAACAGTAGGCAGAGGTTGGTAAAGTGAAGCTCGGGTGTTTATCCCTAATCAAAATTCTCTTCTAAGAGGGATCTTTGCTGAACTTTAGGCGTGATTTAACCCACAGTGACTGAGGTCTTTACTCTAGAAGAGCAAGGTTTCGCAGCCAGCTAACTGAGTTGTAAAGGAATTATTTAATATTTGCAGTTGACTTCAAAAAGAACGTGACTGAGAGAAAGTACACTCGTCATGTTTTAATCACAGAATAACAGAAAGGGTTGTGTTGTGGGGGACCTTAAAGATCATCTAGTTCCAACCCCCCTCCCAGGGGCAGGGACATCTTCTCTTAGACCACACTCAGAGCTCCATCCAACCTGGCCTTCAACACTTGAAGGGGTGAGGCATCAACAGCTTCTCTGGGCAACCTGTTCTAGTGTCTTACTAACGACAATCTGTGCTAATAAAAATGTAAAATACAGTGTCAGAAGAGTACCAACGTAAGGTGTTGCAGCAGTAACCATTTGTGGAGGTTCACAAACGATGCTGCTAACAGCTCAACCGCAAGCCATGCCAGATTATTTCTTAAAACGAGAAAAAAAAAAAAAACCCGAACTGTAAAATTAAGATTCTGACTTTTCCGTTGAGATAGGAGGTTTCAAGCACCGGCCTTTAAACATCAAAGTAAGTAGCAGCGGGCTCACGCTTTAGGCTTAGATCTGGAAGGAAACAGGAAAGCAGAGCCCCCCCAGCCTCTCTGCAAGGCCAGGACACTCTTTCCTCCCCGCACTCCTGGCGGCTCCCGCGGCGGGGCCTGACATGCCGGGGGTGCGGAGACCTGCCCCGGCCGCTGTCAAATCCAGAGCGGGAGCCAACCGGCTGCGGTCCCGGCGGCAGGGCATCCTCCAGGACCCCGGGAGCTCCAGTGTGCTGTGTGGGGCCCGGGGCTCCACGGGACCCCCGAGAGGGAGAACCTGGGCCTCTCCCCGCCTCCCTCTCCCTCCGGTGGGAGACCCCGCCGTTCCCCCCGTGCCGTATCCCCGACGGCGCGGAGCTGCACGGCCACCGCCGCACAAAGCCCCCGGCTCCGCGGGGAGGGCGGCCCGTGCCCGGGCTCCTCCCTCGGCCCCTCCCCGGCGGCCGGGCCCGCGCCGAGGGAGCCGGAGCCGGAGCTGGAGCCGGCGCTGCGCAGCCCGCGGGGGGCGATGTGACCCGGGCGGCCGGGTGCGGTGCCGTGCGGGGCAGGCGGGCTCGGAGGGGACAGAGAGCGGGACTCCGAGCCGGGGGAAGATGTGGCTGAAGCCCGAGGAGGTGCTGCTGAAGAACGCCCTCAAGCTGTGGGTCACGCAGAAGAGCAGCGGCTACTTCATCCTGCAGCGGCGTCGGGGCCACGGCGACGGCGGCGGCCGTTTCACGGGTACCTGCTGGCGCGGGGGTTCGGCGGAGCGCCGGGCCGGGCCGGGCTGGGCCGGGTGGCGGATCCCCCCGCATCTGCCCCACGGGAACTTGGCCGCGCCGGGGCACCCGCTGGCGGGTCGGGCTGCGGGAAGCGGGAGCGGCCTCTTTGTTCGGCCCGGGCACGGCTGGCCCGGCTCGGCGGCAGCGCCGGGGCGCCGCGGGTCCTCCGCCGCGGGCAGTGCGGAGAAACCCGCCGGCCGGGCGGTGGGGGCCGCTCCGGCTTCCCCCGAGTTGCCCGGGGAGCAGCTTCGCCTTTCTATAGCCATGAACACCCCTGAAGCCACTTTTATTGTTACTTCCCCGCGTTCCCCTCCCGATGGGCTTCCCAGCGTGACTCAGGGCGGGCGCGGAGCCCGTCAGGAGGTGCGGAGCCGGTGCCCGCGGCCGGGGGATGCAGCTGGGGACACCGCCGGGGGCTGCAGCCCGCGGGGCTCGGCGGAGCTCCCTGGGGCCGCCGGTGAGAGCTGGAGGGATGCTCGGGGCGACCTGCCGCTTCCCTCCCCTTTCTATAACGAGAACTGTATAAATACGTATGGGAATCCTGGCTTTCGGACGGTACATGGTATTACGGGGAGTGTTGGGGGAAAGTGTTGGGGGAAAGTGCATTCTGTGTTATTTGTTGCATTAATTATGCCACGGGTTATGGTGGCTGTAGAGCTCGCACATTCTATCCATGTGGAACTCCAGATAGAAGTAGTGAAGGATATATACGGAGGAGGATCACGCTCTTCCCTCGCAACAGTGTGGATCTGTGAATAACTCCGGCGAGAATGTGTTAGGCTGCGATGACGTTGTAGAGTAGGGAATTTGGGCCAAACTTTTGGTTCAAAGACAGAGCAACAGAATTCAAACAAACGTTGCTTTGGGGAATTAATGTCGTGTAACAATGTAGTTCTTCCTTAAAAGCACACTGGGCTGTTTTGAATATTACAAAATGAGAATTTTTAATGATAGCTTATATATTTGAAAGGATGATCAGGTATTTTCAAAATCATTATTTTCTATGGAGTTTTAAGAAGCTGCATTACAATGTTTGGTATTTACTTTATGAAAACCTTTTGTTCCTGAACCCTGCCATTTGATAATAGTGCTTTCTGCATTGTTGCCTTTTTTCTTTTTCTTTTAAACCCAGAGTTTATCCTACCTGTGCGGAAAGTGCACAAAACTGAAGTGTGGCTTGGTAGATCGCATGCTGTCAATGTACCACTAATGAAATGGAAGTTGTGTCAGTGACTTAAATTCTTAACCTCCTATTTTCTTCTGCCTGCCTCTGTGGAAGTCAGGCCACTCTTCTGTGACAGTAAAGATGATGTGGATTAATTTTCAGAGTTAAAAATAGCCGTTTACAGCTGCTTGATTTAGGTCCAGGACAACCATGAGGTTCAGTTTCACAAATGTTAATGCCTTTGCGCCTGAGCTTTTCACTACAGAAATATGCAGGCTTAAACCAAACAAACTGTTTTTTCTCTCTGGTTAAATTTCAGGTGAATCATTTTGCTGAATCTACAGTGCACAGGCTTGCTCAAATCTCTTTTGGCTGGCAAAGGAAAGACACTCTTGTCTCCCACATTTTCCAAGGGAACTGTAGATCTAACAGTCTCTTAAACTGTTTGGAAATGTTTGTATTTAAAAGGGCTTAGAAATTTGAATCCTAAAACAAAAATGCAAGAGTTACGAAGCATTAAGCATAGCTGGGGTTAGATGGATAGTGTATTTTTTTTCACAGTTTTTACTTGCAATGAATGAAATGGAGATGTGTACTGAGAAAACAGCAAGGCTTTGCTGGTGTTGGTTTTCAGTGCAAAGCTTTCCCTCTGATTCTTGCTTGATATGACTATAGAGACGCTTAATTAGTAGCTGTCTTTTCAAACTGCCAGAAGGGCAGTAAAGCTCTGCCATATTTCAGAATATGGTCTACCAAGCAGTAAAGCCAAAAGTTAGAAGTTTTTGTTTGTTTTACTGGGGAAGCAGAGCTTAAGTGAGAACAATATCCAAATCTTTTTTCCCTTTAATACCTTGATCCCTGGCCAATTGCAGTTATATGTTATGAAAAGGAAAAAGTTTCAAAGATGTCAAGATCCTGTACATAAAAGCAGGTGCCACGGTAAAAGAGAATCTCATAGCTCCTCTGGGGAGGAGGAGGCTGCATATCCTCAGGCTGTGTTAGACCCATGTGAGATCAGCAGAATGAAACCAGAAGATTAGATTTCGTGTGAGTGTAGATGGGGCAGCAGACCACCCATGATGTAATTTGCTTTCAGCAGGGTGGAAGGGTGCGATGCCTGAGCTGCCCTTCTGCGTGTTGCCACAACATGGTATTTGCGCTGAACCCATGTGAGGACATCTCTTTTATGGCCCAATTCTCATATTCACCTGTCTGTCTTTCTTCTAGGACACTTTTTACCAGCATTTTAACTATTAGATAAGAGTAAGTTAACTGAGCTGGAGGGTGTATTTTTTCTGGATTTAATTCCTGAAGAATGGACTAAAGACAATTTCTTGCACAAAAGTGCTTTTTTTCCCATATCTGTGTTTCTTTGTGTACTGTGTTTCTGTCAGACTCTGAGCAGATGTTTGTAAGTGAGAGACTGTATTTCCTACTGTTATTTAATTTGCATCCTGGGGCAGTTACCAAATGCACACTGGGTTTGCATGCAGAGGGTACAAACAATGATGGAGGTTGTATTTAACTCGTCATTACTTGGCCAGTCTCATTCTGGTTTCTGTCTTCTTTACAGATGTGCTTTTTCAAGTAAATATTTAGCTTGCCACTTTACCTGGATCTCTACTTCACAGCTGGATCAGAGACTTAATAAGGAAATTGAAAATGCTTAGAAATACTTTCAAAAATCTGAATTATAATTTTTAACTAATAACTGATTTTAAGTTATAGATTTAAAAGAATTATTTAGCTCATCAATTTCTGTTGATTCTGGGGTTTTCTTTGCTTAACTGGAGAGGCCTTTAGCAATCCCTACAGAAAAGGCTTGCGATGTAGCCACGATTAACAGGTCAAAGTTAGTTGGATTTCATACTTGCTGATATCTTTGGTTCTGAGGTTACATATTAATGATAAGCTTGAAATGACAGTAGTCAAAAATACTGTCAAGCGCCTTGTGGTGAATACTGCAAGATGGTTTAGCATTTAAGTGGATCACTAATTTTTATTAAGGGATGTTGAAACCTTCATGCACCTTCCTCTTTGATTAGTGTTCTGCATTTTCACAGCAAAACTGCTTGTTCTGGGTTATGTTGGGAAGGATTTCATCACAAGTGCTGGACTGAGAGTAGTTTTTCACTCTTCCCAAGAAGCTAGTGTTGCAGTGTTTGTTTATACAATACTTCACAATGCACACTCTTAGCATATAAAAACCCACTTAGCAACACTTGTGAATCTTTCCTTTTATAAATAAGGTTAAATAAGACTTTAAAATGAACTCTTTGTTTCAAGCAGCTTTTTGTCTGGTTGAGATACAGTGCTTCTTGTACTTCTTGCTTAAAGTAGATCAATAAAAGATTATATTTTGTTCCTGTTTAACCCATGTTTTTAATTTAGCTATGATATTTTGCCCTGCTATTCTTCTAGCCTCCATTTTCAGCTCAGGGCATTTTCCAGGCTGGATATAGTCTTGCATTGTTTGCAACTTGCAGAGGACGAACATTTTGAAAGGAAATGGATTTCTTTTTCAGGTCTTATAAAACTTTTTGGTTCACAGCTTTAAATATAAGATAATACATTGACAGAAAAAGCATCTTCTGTATATGAATCTAAACCTTATTATTGCCTTAATAAAAATAAATGTGGTATGTATGATAAATACATTTCTAAGTTCCATCTTAGGATTTAATTTTTTCTTTTAAATAAAATTCTTGCAGGGCAATATCTTTTGAACTCATCTACAGAGTGTCTCTTGGTTGTGAGTGGAGAACTGACAAGTTGTGTTCCTTATTTTCCCTTTGCCTGCATGTTGGTTTTTTAAATGCATACAGAGAAATGGTTATTGATAAGCTCTGAAATTTTTTCCTGGAAATTAAAAATCAGAAGATCTTTTGCTGCTCTTTCATACTCTCCTGTCCAAGCAGTCCTATAATCATTGTCAATGCCTCAGCTTTTAGTGGCCCTGCATATCTCCCAAGGTCTGAAATAAATAATTTCATAATGGGGTCTGTTTCTGGGAAAGGCAGCGAGGGGACCACAGTGGTTGATGATTCCTGCAACTCAGATGGGGAATTCCTCTAGATTTCCCCTTTTCATTACATTGTGGCAGAAGAGGGTCCAAAGTACATGAAGACTTGGATTTTTACTTGGGAATGCAAATGACAATCCCCTTAGTCTTTTTTATTTTCTGGAGGGGCAAAAGACAAAATGAGTAGCATATTCATAGAATCTTATTAAAAGAAGTGTCCCAATACAGTCTTTAAAACAGCTTGCCTTTTTGTCTTAAGCTATGTTCAGGATACCAAAATAAATTAGGCTCAATTGGAGTGCTAATTAAAAAAACCAAACCCAGCAAAACACTTTGATTTTAAATCAAGCAGTTTGAGAAGAGGAAGATGCCACAATACTGATGTTAATAAAGGATAGTGGTAATTCTGACTGTCTGCATTCATGGTTTTGTTTCCTTAAGGAACAGCTCTCTGAAGCCTTGCACAGGAGAAAAGGAGAAATACGCATACTTTATTGAAAGCTTGGACTCTTGTCAAAACATTATCTAGCCTTGCCCACAACTGGAATTCAGATCGGCAGGTTTTTTCCCCTTTTTTATCTCTTTATTTTACTGTAACATTTTTTTAAGGAGAATGCTTACTTAAAAGTGAGCTCTTTCCCAAGAGGATGGCTCCTCTGTTACAGCATTTGGCCAGGGAGCATGAGCTGGAAGGAAGGAAGGACAGGAGCAGGGTGCCAGGCTACTGCCTACAAAGCTGGGCATCCCAGTTCCTGACCTCTGAGTCCCCTGAGCTGTGTGTGCAGCTCTGGCCCTCTTTGCTTTCCTTTCTGGGGTGAGTTTCCTGCTTCTAAGCACCACTGTGGTGCTGAGATGGCTAAGATGAAATGCAGGTGCTTGCACTGAAATATTAGCAATGTGTTAAGTGCTGATATTAAAGGTGAGGAAGTGCCCGTGCTTGCAGGGGAGGAGCTGGGTTATGTCTGTGTAGGGGCTGACCACCAGCTTGTGCAAGAGTAATTCAGTAAACAGCTACGGTGGCTTTTTATGTTCATACTGTGGAGGCCAAATGGCACAGAAAAAGGCAGGAAAATGCTAGAATGATTTGGACTGGAAGGACCTTAAAGACCATCTAGTTTCAACCCCGCTGCCATGGGCAGGGACTGCTCCCACTAGACCAGGTTGCTCAGAGCTCCATCCAGCTTGGCCTTCAACACTTTCAGCATAGGGCATCCATGGCTTCTCTGGGCAACCTTTTTCAGTGTCTCACCACCCTCATAGAAAAAAAAGTCTTCCCTATAAAATAATTGAGCATATCTGTGGTGGCAGTTAATGTAGCACCAGTTTGGTCTGTTCAGCATTATTTACAGCACCCCCCAAAAAAGGCAGAGACTTTTTTATATTGCCCCAAGTAGTGCTGTGTGTCTGAATAATTTATGGGGCTGCAGCAGCAGCTTGTATGTTCCATCTTTTTGTTCATTTTCAGGTGGAAAACATTTTCAGGTATTTTTACTTGTAACATGAGAATCAAAGCATTTGGCTCAGTGGCCTTCAGGGCTATAAAAATAGACTTGGCTTGACCTGGACTGATGGCAGAGGACTGAGATAAACAGCTGTGAGTGCTTTGCCATGGCAGCATGCCCACCTGGGGAACCAGCCCGTGGGGAAGTGGCGCTGGGTAGAAATAATTGGTGCTCCAGGGTGGGGATGCCATTGCTGCCATTCCAGGAGAGACAGTGCGTAATTCATCTCACTTCTTCCCCCAGTGTGGTCTTTCCCTCTGCATGTGGTCATCTGACGCAAGTGCTCAGCATCACATCCAGGGATATGGGAGTCATGGAGACCATGGGACACCAGTCTCCTGTAGTCCCATTTCTCAGGTCCACCTTCCCCTGAGCACTGGCACCTAGGCATAATAATTATAGTAATTTGTTACAATTTGTTTCTACATGCCAGGTTGAAATAAAGTCCCAATTCTAGATACCAATTTACCCAGTGGCAGTGTTTGATCTGGCAAAGCCTGCATTGGAAGTAATGTAAGGGCTTGGACATTGAGTATTTCCTTGGGTGAATAAATACTTGGAGCATTAGGTCTTTATGCCGAAATCTAATGTTTTCTGTGCTTATCTGTGAGTGTGGTGAGTCCTTATCGTTTCAAAGGAAACAGAGCCTTCCTACAGCCGTTGGAGGAGTCCTCCTTCATCCTTTTTCTTATGTACTTACCCAAATAAGTTTTGCAATTCTTTTTTTTTGTGGCAGAAGTGTAAGAAGAAATACTTTCTAATGGGTACGGTATTGTATTGAAACTTGTTTATATAATTTTGCAAAATTCTACAAAGACAGTGTGGCTGGTGTAAAGCAGAGACATGAAGCCATTGTCATTAGTGGTCTTGTGTAACAGATGGTGTTCTTATCCATCAAAAACATGGATTATAGGGAGGCTTGAGTGAAAGTAGCAACTTGCTAAACATCTGAGTTTTGAACTTTTAGAGAAATCAAATCAAGATGATAGGAAAGATCTGGAGATGTCCACAAACATTTGTGCTGGGGGTCAGCACTGGCCAGCAGTAGCTTCATGCCCACTGCCCTGGGCTGTATCCTGCCTTGGTGCTGCTCAAAAGCCTCCACCTTAGCCTTTAAAGCCCAGGGCCTGGCATTCTCTGGGTGGGCTATAAGAGGTGAGGATGGAGACAGCAGTGGTCTTCGTTGCATCTCAGCCCTGGGTCTTGCCTTGGGCCACCCATGGGGTCATGGCCACAAGTTAGGGCTTCTGCATGGTGGGTTGCTGAGACACGGTAGGAATCAGCTTCATAATGCACCCTCCCCACCCCATCGTTCTCTCAGGGAGGACATTGGTCCTAGGGAGAGCTTCTGAGATGCCTTGCAGAGCCAGGCAAGCAGTCCCTGCTATTTGGTGCTGTCCCAGGACTGCCCTTTTGTCAGGCTAAGCTTATCCTGGTTGGTGTGAAAAGCAGTTTTCTGTTCCAGCTGGAGCACAGGGATGGCAGGGGGTAGGGAACTGGTACATCCACGTGTCCCTCCTTGTGTTCTGCCTGGTGGTAGGCTGTTCCTTCAGCCAATTTGCTTGCCTCCTCTAGCATGGCTAATTGCTGCCCACCATGGCTATTGTGAGACTCTAATTGTTTGCAAATCACTGTGGGATGGAGGAAGCTATGTGAAGAAGTGTAATTAGGATTCAGGGTATGAAGTGCTTCTCTGCCTCAAAGAGCCAAGATTAATTCTGCTTTATTGAAGCCGTTAGTTCAGTTTCACTCTCCTTAAATAAAAAAACCCTTAATTTTTATGATCGTCTGAATTGTCTGATTTGTTATTTTCTTCCAATTCACATGTCTAAACAGCTTAGAGTAACTCTTCTTGCTTTTAACTCTCCTTGCAAAACTGCAACCGCTGGGAAACAAACTGTACTGTTAGCTCCTTCCACTTCCTGGGAAGAGTTTTCTCCTTTTGGGTAAAGTATAGCTTTCTTCAGACAGCTGGGCTTATTTTTCTTTCTACCCTCAGCTTTCTCTGGTGGAGCTGATGTAACAAGCAGCAGTGAGATCCCAAGGATGAATTCAAAGGCACGCTCTTCACTTCATGGTTTTGTACTGGAGCAATGCTGGTCTGTGACTGTAACCATAAATACTTCAATTTAGTGGTTTTGTCTTACAAAAATAACCTAGTCTGATTGAAAGAAATAGGGTATGGGTACTTAAAACATGGCTTTGGTTTGGTATGAGTGAGTGTAGCCACCAACTGCTCTTTCCTGTGTCTTTGCAGAGCAGCCCCTGAGCAGTCACCGCAGTCCTTAGAGACTGTGTGGTGCCATCACCTTCTGGACTTTGGAAGTGCCAGATGCCTTCAGCTGAGGGAAGCCTCAGCTTTGGAGTCGCTGAGCATCTTGGCAATCTGGTTTGGGTCCTTGTATGGTGGTGGTCCTCTGCTTATTTTCTTGGAAGGGCTGGATTTGGCAGATGTTCTTAAGTCAGGCATTGTTTCACGTCTGTCCAGCTGAGCTGGTCTCAGGTGCAGTGAAAATTTCAAGTATTTTTTTTTCCAAGTAGAATTAGGAGACGTGGAAGGACAATCTTCTCTCTGATTCAAACTTCTGCAACAGTTAGTTTGTTTGTACAGTGACTAAAGCTGTTCCCTAGGATGCTGGAGACACAGACTGGACTCTCTCTTCTTTGTCACAACTTTGATTTTGGCAGGCAGGGTTTAAATGCTTGATATGGGAGTTTCAGGGCTGTGTGGAAAGAGGTGCCTTTGTGTGTGCATCTGATCTGCTGTTCTCCAGGTTTTGAAAATGCCATCAAAATTTCCTACCAACTAATTGCAGGTACTGCATTTAATTGCTTCTTTGAGCTACATTGGCTTTCATTTCCCACTTTGTAATGAATGTATGAGTTCATGTTAAACAAAAGATCCTGGCTGTGGTGACCAAATGTCTTACTTAAAAACCAAGTGGAACTGAAAGGGTTACATTGCTGAGTGTTGTGCTACTGCATGCTTCCTTGTCACTTAGATTTAATTCTCATTTTTCTTCTTTCCTTCTTCTCTTTTGCCCCCCCCTTCTGTAAAAAAGCAGTGGCAGCTTTGGCCTTTTGCCTTTTTGTTTTATTTTTTGGGAGGGTTTTGTTAACTTATTGGTCCCAGACTCCTAAGTGATCAGTCCAAGTCCCTCTGCCTTGCAGAATGGTTTAGCTGCTGAAGTGACCACCCCATTCATGGGAAGACATTTGACTAGTTCTCAAAAATTTCCCTTTGAGGCCTTTAAAATGTGATGGAGGTAGGTAGGAATCATCTTGCTGCATGTAGATGGTGTCTTGGACTTCCTCTTGAATATTGTTGTAAAACATGAAAATAACAGATAGCTTTTTAGTTTGGGTTTCTAGTTTGAGTTCAGCTTTACTCACCCTTTGCCCTGTGTCTTGGAAGTTTAAAACCATTTTTGAGATCCTATGTGGATGATTAGCAGTGATTTGGGAAAGGAGCCTGCATTCTTTAGTTTGAAAGATATGGAACGTTTATGGAAAGATATGGAATGTTGGTGTTAGGTTAACTTACTGTAAACATGTTCCTTTTCCTAGATTAGTTATGAACATGACACAAGAGAAGTTGTAATGGGATCTTTTATCTTTCTGTGGGGGTATAAGGAACCATTTCTTTAAAAATGAAGAGTAGTGCACTTTTGATAGCTCATTTGAGAATCTTATCCTTGTAGAAATATCCTTGATTAATTTTTTTGTGTGTATGTGTGGGAAGAAATGCTCAGCAAATTCATAGTGCATGATGTCCTGTTTGTGTTCTGTTTGGTTACAGGTTGACCTCTGTGAAGGGGAGACAGTACCTACCTGTTGTAGAATTTGAAATGGTTTCTTGCTAATTTTATACTGCAATTTATTTCTTGTATTGTATCCATAATATGCATGTACACTTGACACAAACGGATGTGCAATTGGAAGCATGACAAACTTGTTTTACTTGGAGGTATCCAGTTTTCTTTATTCAAGCAACAAAATATGCATGAAAATAGATGTCTCAGTTAAATAAAAACTACCAAGTAAAGCATGGGATTTGTAGTGAGCTTTCAAGATACATTTTATAAATTTACTTCTGAAAAATAGAGATAGATGTTGCCTCTATTTGAAATCCAACTTTCAGCTAAAGTGATCAGATTTACTGAGGAGAAGCATATAATTTCAGTGGAAAAGTGTCTTTCCACTTCTCCTGTCATTTCCATATTTGTCAAAAATATGCATATTACACCAGACATGGAGGCATTCACATTGCATGTGAATTTTAGCCTAAAAATATTCTTTCTGCAGGAAGAGACTTGCACCTTTTGAGGAAGCTGCAATGTTCTGTCAGCGGTCTTTTCGTCGCAGGCTTTGTAAACCCACATCTGCAGCTTTCCATACTACAATTACTGTACAGTTAATTGCTTTTCCTGAAATACTTCTGTGTCTTGGGAGGTCAAAAAACAGACAAGAGATGGTGAAGTGGCTTGTTAAAGGGGAAGAGGTACTCTGAATTTTAAGTTCCTCTCAAAAATCTTGTCCCATATAGGGTAAAAATTTTTAAAAAGGGAGTTTTGAGGAGAAAGCCAGGGTAGCAGTTCTCTGTTTTCTTCTTCTGTTTCTGTTTCCTTTTCATGTTTTGCTGTCCTGTAGTATAAATGGTTTCACTGATGCCTGTGATGTGGAAGAGGTCTGCATTACCCTGACTGAAGGCAAGCTGCTGCATCAACATGTGAGCCAGAGGCTCTTAATATAATTTGTGTATATTGCAAGCCAGATACCCTTTTGTTTTTCAAACAGATTCTGTTTTATAAGAGACCCTTCTGTGGAACAGACTGTTTGGACATATTATGAGAAAGGTGTTTGCTTACAAGCTGGGTATTTTTCAAAGCATGTTTCAAAATCACTGTACTGTTGTTTGATTTTTCAATGTTTTGATACAAAAATTATCCCAAATTAATGAGGCAGCTTACACTGGAAAAAAATTGCCTCTACTTTTCGTAATTTTCTTGCCACTACAGTTTCAACTAAATTATTGTATTAGGCCAGGGTGAATATATTAGTGTTGAGTCCTCTTCATGGTTCTGCAAGTGCACTATTAGTAATCTCTTTTCACTGTTCTCTACCTCTCTCAGTCTCTCATCTGAAAAACTGGGGTTGCTGTGCCCTTGCAAAGCCCTTGAAGGGGGCCAGGCCACCTTATTTGGCAGGAATCTGATGGCCACACTCTTTTTTCTTCTCTTTGCATCTTAGTTCTGTCTGCTCCTTGTCATCCTTAGTTAACATTTGAGGGATGGGTAGTTTAGACAAGAGAGGTGATTATTTCTTTGTACAGTTGAAGGCGGAGTGGGTCTCTTTTTAATAGTTTGTAAGCAAAATGGAAATTGTAAGCAGAAGTAAACAGTGAGAAGAGGAATTGGGTTTTCTGGTCTGTTATTCAGGAAGAGAAAAAGGAATTAATTTTGCACAGGCTGAAAAGTAAAGCAAAACTTTGCAGCTACTTCTGTGCTTTCATGTGTTTTTTCATAGTTTCTGAAAACAAGAAAAGGTATTTTACAAATCAGATATTCATTAAGCATTTTCTAGGGATTTTGGTGGCACTTGCTGTTTGTTAGTTGACTTTTTATCCATGACTTTAGTGAAATGAAAAAGAAATCTTTCTCCTAGGTCTATCATCAGGGGAAAACATGCACAGGACATAAATTTCTTCTTCTTTTTCTTTCCTGTGGTGTCTCAAGTCTTTTGAAATTTGAAAGTTAAACCCTATTTTTGTTCTCTGCATCATTTGATGCTCTCTTGCTGGCTTTAATCCAGCTGTTTTGAAGACTGCACACTGAAGTTGGTGCTCTGTTTTCTGTAAGCACAGGTAATTTGCTACCTTTCATACTAGGATGAGTTTTTATGATTTTTTTCTTGTAGCTACGGGAGAGCATTTAGCAATTTCAAATACTATATGTATTGTCAGTCTGGAAAATCAGATCTCCATTTTAAATGGATGTGTGTAATACATGGTCACATATTTAAGTGAGAAGCAAACTGCAGTTGAAGAATATTTCACTGTACAGTTTTAAGACATATTGTGTCCAACTTCTTCTTGGCTTTGAAAGCATCATCGATGATGTGCATGGATGCAAAGAGGAAGTACTTAATGTAATTTTTTTTTGCTCTCAGAAGGTTATTGATGCTGTTCCATGTGAGCCTCTTACAGCTTCTAGACCAGAAAGTGGTTGAAATGCTGTTTGGTTGTGTTATACTGAAATTAATTAGCTGTCATTTGTTGTTCAAGTGAGAAGGCAATTAGGGTGAGGACTTTGAAGGTCTCCATTATTACCATTAATCCCTTAGGTGATGGACTGGAGAATGCCATATTTAAAACAGCATGTGGTGCCAAGGGCTGGCAAACCTTTTGGAGACAGAGATTAGTTCTTTTTTTGGTGGGTTAATGATGAAGGAACGAAAATACAACAGGTTGAAAAAGTCACATGTGCCAGGGGAAAACACACTATTGCAGAAAACTTCCTAGATACTCTAGTGACATAAGCAAACATGGTAAAGCCATTCCTCACTCTCTGCCATCCCTCTCCTTAGGAGATTGTGTCTCT
Source organism: Lichenostomus cassidix (assembly GCF_008360975.1). NCBI lineage: Eukaryota > Metazoa > Chordata > Aves > Passeriformes > Meliphagidae > Lichenostomus > Lichenostomus cassidix. The sequence continues at coordinate 29,481,866 of NC_139479.1, forward strand.
GCAGGAGGCACAGGAAAATTGAATGTAAACCTTCCCTGAATTGCTATTTGGAAGCACCATAAACCTATTCTGAGTTACTTTAATATGCCAGCTTGCAAATCATGGCATTCAGATAACTTTTTTATGGATAGCTTGGTTTTGCCTGCTCAGGGGAATGAGTAGCAAGAAACGCCAGCAGCTCCAAGTGTTCTCCAGACTGGAAAGTCTTTTTTGGGGTCAGCAATTGCTCCAGTTCTTCAAAATCAATTTGCCTGTATTGAAATCCAGTGCTGATTTGCAGTGGGATAATGCTGCAAGCTTTCTTGGATACATTGGTACGTGTGGAAGATACAGGAGGTGATCTTCCACTCTGCTTGTGGCTGAGACTTCAGTAGCAGTGAACATCAGGTCCAGTTTAGCGTCATGTGTAAAGATAAGCTGGAGATGTTCCAGCATAAGTTCAAGAACCATGAGCTGTTTGAAAAATATGACCCATAAGGAAGAGATGAGGTGATTGGGATTTCTTTAGAAAAAGAGAAGTCATTAAGGGTGGGAAACCATGATGTTACTTTTTCATTATGTCAAGCATTAACATGAAAAATGCCTGTGGCCCATTACTTTGCATGTTCCAGAGAGCAAGATTAATTTCCAGCAAGAAAGTTTAAGATTGTGGTAGTTTGGGGTATGGTTGTTTTTGTGGGGTTTTTTTGGTTTTTTTTGGGGGGGTTGTTTGTTTGGTTTTGGTTTTTTGGTTGTTTTTTTTTTTTGTAAGAATACTTAATGAAAATAGTGGAAGAGGCTACCTGGGGAAGTTGTTGCATCTTGGTTGGAGAGGTTCTTGACTGAAGAACAGGTTAGACAAACACCACTTACAGCATATGTGTATTTATCCAACTTCAGAGCTGGGCTGGAACAGTAACTTCTTAAGATGCCCTCAGGTCTTTCCAGTTCAGTTCTGTGGTTATATACATATATATGAGGCAAAACCAGAAACACAGATAATTCTATATTCTTTTGATCTTCTAATCTGATTTACTTTTTGCATTCTGAGCACCTGTAAATCACAGCATATAACTGGGAAAGAATCATTATCGTTCTGTATTTTAATTTTGCAGCTTTAAATGTGAAACAACTTGCAGGCTACAGAAGTAAAAACTGGTACTAATCCTCTTTTCCCACTTTTTTCTTTGCAGGTCGCTTGGTTGGTGCCCTGGATGCCGTGTTAGACTCTAATGCACGCATCGCTCCATTTCGAATTTTACTCCAAGTTCCAGGCTCACAGGTTTACTCTGCCATTGCATGTGGTGAGTTACTGAACGAATCAGGAGTTTACTGGGCCATAGCTATTGGTGAGTCACAGATGGAAAATTGATTTTGAGCATGGTCAGTGTCTGCATGTCCAGGAAGCTCAAGGTAACCCCAGCTAGTTGTGTGTGTGTGTGGAAAGCTTGTTTAACGATCAAATTAACCTCTGGTTAAAATCACAGATAGGAATTATGGAAAAGTATTACATAGGAACATTAAGGCTCTATGGAAAATTTGTTTAGCTGAGGGTGGTTTGCTGCGTTAATTTTCTCTGTTGCAAAGTAATGTGGTTCTGTTCATATGCTTACCTTTTTCTACAGTAGTAGTTGTCCCTTACAGCAAGAAACTACTTAGTCTAGGCTTTCACCAGTCTAGTATTTTGCTGTGTAAAAATCTAGTCTTTGACTGTGAAGGGTCTTCTCACACTTTGTTATAATGAAATATAACTGGAACATTTGGAAGATTTAGGAGGTAAAGTTGTTGGGGAAGGGGAATGTCAAATTCCTGACTTGTTACGCACTAATCCCTTTTGCAGTGTTTCTGCAACTTCTGAAAGTCAAGCACATCTTCAGGAAAGTGATATTGACATGAATGGCAGCAACCTTGCCATGATCCAGTAAAGGCCAAAGGAATGTTCCATTCAACCTGTTGTTGCTTGGCCAGTGTGCTGGGCTGTTCTTATCCCTTCTACTCCCATCTATAAAATCCTAGTATTGAAATTTACAGCAGTTTTTCTCTGGGAATGGTTCAAAGCTATGACTGGGGAGCCTTAGGAAGCATCTTTTTAATGAAAGAGTGGCCAAACCCTGGAACAGGCTTCTTTCTGACAAGTGGTTGATGTCCCACCAAACCTGCCAGCATTTAAGAGGCATTTGGACAATGTCGTTAGTAACTTCAGCTTTTGGTCAATCCTTAAGTAGTCAGGACTTGGACTAGATGATTCCCAGGATTTCAAGGAAAACAAGGAGTGCTTCTTGAAATGCATCAATAACAAAAGGAAAACAAAAGATAATGTAGGCCTGTTACTAAATGACCCTCTTAACAGAGGACACAGAGAAGGCAGAGGTGCTGAATGCCTTCTTTGCATTGGTCTTCACTGACCAGTCCAGTGGAATCTCTGACCCAGGAGACCAGGCTAAAGGAATGTTGGACAGAAGACTTTCCCTTGGTCAGGGAGGATTAGGTTGGAGAAAAACTAGGCAAGCTTGACAGCCATAGATCCATGGGCCCTGATGGGGTGCATCCATGAGTGCTGAGAGGGCTGGAGGACCATATAGCGAGGCCACTCTTGATCATTGAAAGGTTCTGGTGATCAGGAGAGGTGCTGAGGGCTGGACGAAAGCAAATGTCACCCCAGTCTTCAATAAAAGCAAGAAGGAGCACCCAGGGAACTACTGGCCAGTCAGCCCTACCTCAATCCCTGGAAAGGTGGTAGAATGCCTCATTCTGGAGGCCATTTCTATCCACATATATGACAAGAAGGTGAGCAGGAGCTGTCTGCATGGTTTCACTAGAGGTAAATCATGCTTGACCAGCCTGATTGTCTTCTGTGATGAAACAACTACCTGGATGGATGAGGGGAGGGCAGTGGATATTGTCTGCCTTAACTTCAACACAGCTTCCTACCCTGTCTCTCACAGCATCCTCATAGGCAAACTCAGGAATTGTGGACTGGATGAGTGGACAGTGAGGTGGATTGAGAACTGGCTGAATGACAGATGCCAGAGAATTGCCATCAGTGGCACAGTGTCTAGTTGGTGACCTGTCCCTAGTGCTGTCCCCCAAGGTTCAATACTATTTAACTTATTCACCAGTGATGTGGATGAAGGATCAGATACCTCCTGAGCAAATTCACTGGTGACACAAAGCTGGGAGGAGTGACCAATAGCCCAGAGTGCTGTGCAGCCCTTCAGAAGGACCATGACAGGTTGAAGGGTTGAACAAAGAATTGCCTGAAATTCAGCAAAGGCAAGTGCAGGGTCCTGGACCTGGGAAGGAATACACCAGCACAGGCTGGGGGCTGATCTGCTGGAAAGTAGCTCTGTGGAGAAGGATCTGGCTGTCCTGGTGGACAACAAGCTATCTGTGAGCCAGCAGTGTGTCCTTGGGGCCAAGAAGGCCAATGATATCCTGGGGACCATTAGGAAGAGCATTGCCAGCAGGTCAAGGAAGGTGATCCTGCCCCTCTGCTCAGCCCTAGTAAGGTCACATCTGGTGTGCTGTGCGCAGTTCTGGGCTCCTCAGTGCAAGAGAGCCATGGAGCCCCTGGAGCAGGTCCAGTGGAGAGCATCAAAGATGAGTGAGAGATCGGAGCATCTCTCTTATGAGGAAAGGCTGAAGGAACTGGGCCTGTTCAGCCTTGAGATGAGATGGCTGAGAAGGGGACCTCATCAATCTCTGTCACTATGTGAAAGGAGGGTGCCAATAGGATGAAGCCAGGCTCTTCTTGGTGATGCCAAGAAGTAGGACATGAGGCAAGGGGCAGAAACTGATGCACAGGAATTCTACCTGAATATAAGGAAGAACTTTTTTACTGTGACCATGTGCTGGAACAGATTGCCCTGGGAGATTGCATAGTCTCCCTTACTGGGGACATTCAAGAGCCAGCTGCACAAGTTCCTGTGCAATGTGCTCTGGGATAACCTTGCTTGACCAGGGAAGTTGGACCAGATGACCCATTGTGGTCCCTTCCAACCTTTCCCGTTCTGTGATTGTTGTAGATCTGTAGAATCTGTACAATGTTGTAGATGTTGTAGAAAATACGTTATTCTATTCTATTCTATTCTTTTTTTATACAGATTAAGCCATGAAATAGGTAATGTAAATTTGACATGTTATTGATAGTGTTTGACGTAGTAGTCCTTTGAATGGAGGAGTCAGTCTATATATTCACCTTAACCCTTTCCTCTGTACAAGCTCATCCAGCAATTTTGACTTGGTTCAGGAGAGATCCCTCTGCATGTTCCCCAATATTACTGGGAATTTTTCCCCGGGCCAGATGTGTGTGAAGAAGCTTGCGTAAAGTCTATTTGTGCTATTTTTGTTTTGGCTAGGTTTTCTTTGTTTTGCAATTGCTCTGTGCTTTCTATCCCTGTTCCCCTCCTTTTTATATTTAAATAATGCCATCTCATGGAGAAATTTAAGAGCTTCATGCTGTTACAGTCCTGTGATGAAGCCAGGTAGCTTTCGCTGGAAAAGTGTTGCTGTCATGGCATCCTGATTATTTGAACATATGCAATACTCCTTTCTGGGGCTGATCCTCACCCTGTCCACACTCTTACTGCACATAGAATTTGGTTTGTTTTTTTTCTTTTTGTTTTTTTTTTTAAAAATTTAAAGAAACTACAAATGACAAACTTGCCTGGGTGGAATGGCTAAAGATTTTGCTGAGACAAACTTATGTGATTAATGTTTTCTAAAATTCTCTGTGGCTCTTCCGAATGGATTCTCATCCCTGAGAAAATGAGATTTATAGTAATAGAGCGGAAAGCAGAGGGGTCTGTTTTGTGTGCTGCGTGGGTAGAACATACACAGTTGCCAGAGCTGCACAGAAATAAAGAACCATGGCAGCAGAAGCTGTGAATAATATTGCTGCTGTGGAACCCTGACATAAGTGTCCAGGGGAGAGCTGGCAATGGGAGTCAGAGGAACATCACCCAACCTCTTCTTGGGAAGCTGGAGGAGGACATTCCCCACGCAGAAGTGGCCATCGCTGCTCACCCAGCTCTGCCCTGTCTGAGCGAGGCATTTCATGCAGAAATGGTGTTAGGAGTCTCTTACTGGCTTTGGAAGGAGCAATGAGTCAAATTAAGGTTCCTGTTGATGTATAGCGAGGTCAAGGAGCAGCGCCAGGGACTCCTTCCAGTCTCCCAGTGTAACTTCTTTGTGGATAGCCATCATGTCACTGGGCAGTTAATTAAAATGACATTTTTGTTTCTTTGTTGGCAGTCCTCTGTTCCGGGAGCTGGAGGCTAAAATGATAATACATGCGTAAAGGTCAAGATCTGTGTTACAGATATTTGCAAATCTTGGAGGGCTTCTAGAAAGGCTGATGCTTGCACGGCTGTTCTGGCAGAGATGTTTTAATCCAGATGGTTAATCATGTTATACCAGTACAGGAAAAAAAAAGGGTAACCTCACCCCTTGTGTATAGCCACTTAAAATTTTCCTTTCAGAAGGCTCATGAGCAAAACAGAAACTCAAGTCCCAGTCAAGCAAAAAAAGATTTTAGGAGAGGGAGAGCAAAGGGCTTGGTGAGAATTGGATTTAAAGAAAAGATTCTGAGGAATGAGGCAGTGGTTAGACAAAACACTTGGCACGAGCAGATGAGGAAGGTGGGTAAAAGGTGGAATAAAATGCTATGCAGAGCATCAGAAGAGGAATAAGGAACAGAAATAAGGAAGAGATTGGCAATGTTTGGGTCAAATCACAGGACAACTTTAAACTATGAAATGGAAATTAGAGATAAAGAAAGTACTCAAAAAGTTGAGTTGGCCTGACCAAGTGAAAGGGCCAAAATGATCTTTCGGTATTTGAGCAGAATCCCTGGAGGCAGGCTGGAAAGATTGCAGGAGTCCCTATAGGATGTATCTTTCTCTGTGCTCAGAGCAGTCTCAGCAGTGTGGATGCTACTATGCAAGGGATCTTGCTCACAGCTTATTTCACAAGAAGTAGCCCAACAGCTTGCCCATACACTTGGTATCTTTTAGATTGTTCAGAAATAAAAATTCAACTCAGTACTTGCTTTGTGCAGCCATTTCAGTATAAAATTACTGTATTTCTGACGTTCTTAAACATTTATATAATTTGTTTTCTTTACCTAAAGGGCACTTAAGTGTCTCCCATTTTATGATTTTTTTAACCTTAATTTGACCTTGATTAATGATATTTAAGAAGTTCCATTACAAGACCTTCCTGTCAGGGAAATTAAAGCTTGGAAGGTTTCCCTGCCAGTTGGCATTCTGCATGGAAAACAGGTCAGAGGGAATTGGAAAATCCTTACATAGAATTATCATTTTTTGTTATTGTGAGGCAACATGATGCATCACTAATGTACACACAAAACAAATCTTGAGATAATGGGTCTTCTATTTGATATTAATTTTATTATTATATTCATGTGTGATTTGTATGTCTCTTTTACCCAACTATTTATCTTCTTTCTTCCACAAGCAAAGCACTAAAGGAAACAACTATTACTGCCTTTACTTTTTTACTTGTGATGTCTAATTACTGACCAGTAAGATCTGAAGGGGACAGATTTTCCTTTGATGGCCCTGCATGGTGCCCATCTTGCTATGACTTTTCTGTCACTGTGTCATGCAGAGACAATTCTGTTTCAAGCAGAAAGAGCCAAAGCAAAGAGGTAGTGAGCGAAATATTATTTCTGGACTTAGTTTGAACACATCACATTTAAAGAACCAGCAAACCCCACAAATCTTTAGAGAAAGAAGCTTTAAAGATTTGAAAAGCTGTTTTAGTTAAAGATTTCTGTTTGCTTTATTTCTTCCCCAAACTGTAGAAATGTGCTCTTGTAGAACCTTTAGGTTTTACTGAACCAAACTCTTTTTCAGGTACTTTATTTATTATAGAGAGCTTTGCATTCCTCTCCAAGGGTGTGCATGTGTGTGTGTGGTGTGTTCGTGCATGTGTGTATTGAGGGAGGGAGAAAGGAGGATCAGGGACTTTTGGAAACAGGGCATAAATCAAAGGTTTCCAGTGGCTGCTTACGGAACATCATGTCAGAATAAGCTGCAGTCTAGCAGCTCAGGATGAAGTTTTGCTGGTTTTTCTGCTTTGACTTTTAATGCAGCATTTGCTGGCTGAGAGCATTTGAGAAGACAAAACTAAAAGCACTAAAACTAATTCTCTAAAACAATGAGGTTTTTGTTTTTCTCTAACTATACTGCTATGAACAAGACCTTTTTGACCTGTTTGCTACTAAGAATTCTGAGGTTGAAAGTTCAGTTTCTCATAATGAATTTATGAAATAGTGCATTTTATTACTCCTTTTTTCTTCCTTTCAATTTTATTTTGTAGTATTAGCTTCAATATACTATTTTTTGCTTTTCTAGGTGCCACTGCAGAGGAAATAAACCAGCACTGGGAATGGCTGGAACAAAACTTGCTCCATACTTTGTCTGTATTTGACAATAAAGAAGATATTGTTAGTTTTGTCAAAGGGAAAGTGAAGGTAAGGAATCTGTCTCACTTTCACTGTCCCCTGCCTGATTACATGTGGTTTATTAGAAGTAATGTAATGAAGTTGTTGTCATTTGTAATTGGTTTTGACCATGTAAGGATAACTGGTTTTCTGTGTGACTCTGGTACCTGATGTGGCCAGCACATGAAGCTACTGACTCTCCACAAGGTTGGAGAAATGAGCATTGCATTGGAAAGCTGAAGAATTGTAAAAGTAAAGGACTTTTGTGACCATAAACCAGATTAAAAATAACAGTGGCATGTGGGGAAGAAATTAGAAAGTCTGATGTCCTGAGCTCTGCTTTTAATGAAATACATACTCTAAGAGGAGCTTGGTGATGGCTGGTGGGGGTGGATTCACTTGTGACTAATGCACCTGAGGTCCTGCTGTGGGCTATTCCTTGCTAAGAATTTTGGTGGGCTGCTCTTCCCCCCATAGTCCCTTTTCTGGTTTGGAAATTTTGTAGGAATACAATGCTTTTGGTGAATTTCAGCCCTGCACCTGTGAGCTCCATGGGCTCTGAATCTGGGGAAGAAGGGGACAAAGGCAAAACATCACTGTACAAATTCTAGTTTATATCCTGCTTTCTTTAAAAAAAGGTGTTTTGTCTTAAGTACACTGAAATACCACATACAGGTAATCTCTCTTGATAACACAGTGGCAGCCTGTTACCTAGCACAACACATATTTAAAATTCTTCTGGTTAATAGTTTATGTTAAGCCCAGGTTTTGAACCCTTGCACATGCTGTAGACTTTTGGAATATTATGACTGCTTGGTAATTGCATATTATACCAGGTGCTGTAACATATGGATTATTTGTCTGCATGGTGAAATGCATACTTAATTATTGTTGTAATACCACTATTAAAATATGAAATCTTAATTACGTTTATGTAGATGTTCTTGAAACCATGTTTGTAATGGTTCCCAGCATGTCTCAAGTTACTTAAACATCTGACTGCATTACTTCTTCATAGGTAAATAGTACTGGTCAGTGTACGCAACTGTTGCTCAGCTTTTGCTCTGTATGTACCAAATAAGAGCAGTCATAAGCCATAGTGAAAGTGGAGAGATATGGTTCTGCCAGACTCATTGAAAAAATTATATATCAAGAAAGGAAGGCTTTGGGAACATTCAAAATATATGAGATATGCAAGCACCAGAGAAATTTCTCCATTTGTGAAAATTGTAAATTGACTGGAATTTCTTTGTAAGAAAGGGCTACATTATTACAATTTGAATGGGTAGCTTGTAGCAACTTGCCTGAGTGTGAGTGCCATAGCTTTATCCTGATGTATTGGTCTTGTTCCGGACTCAGGCACTGATTGCAGAGGAAACGAGCAGCAAGCTTGCCGAGCAGGAGGAAGACCCCGAGAAGTTCCGAGAAGCCCTGGTGAAATTTACATCCAGATTTAATTTTCCTGAAGCAGAGAAGTTGATCACCTATTATTCCTGTTGCTGTTGGAAAGGAAAAGTTCCACGGCAAGGCTGGCTTTATTTGAGCATCAATCATCTCTGTTTTTATTCCTTCTTCCTGGGCAAAGAATGTAAGTGTAAATGCGTAAGAAATCTTATGCTCGGGAGAGATATAACTATAACTACATTTAAAAGCAAGAATAACCAGGATTGTTATGAAAAGCCTTGTTCACTTCTGAAGCTTGGTTTCTGAGTTTTCAGTTGTTCGGGTGAAATATCCTGTTTAATTTAGTTTCCACTTCAGACTTTGTATTTTAGTATGAATCCAGTAATAAAAATGACACTGCAAGAACTCGTAGACATAGTTGCTCTCTGGTTCTTTTTTTTTGGCATGATGAAGCAGCCTTAAAATGCAGCAGACCTCCTACAGGTTCTAAAATAGAGACTTTTAGTGCTGGAAATGGTGAGTAAGGATGGGTCCCTCCCACAGGCAGGGAAGCAGTCACTGCATCACTGCAGGGTGGTAGGTGAAGGGCTGGTGGGGTCAGGGACACCTGAGTCAAGTTGCCTGCCTGAAGATACCCCAGGATGCATAAAACGAATGTGCCCTGGAGAACCAGGTGAAAATTCTGAGCTTTTAAGGAAAACAACAGTGATTTAGGGATTTGTCTTGTGTTCCTGAAGAGCAGTGCAGTAAGGTCACAAGTGTGTCCTGGGGCTTTTTAGACTTTCAAATGGTTCAGCAAGTTCTAAGGATTTGGTTGTGGTGTTCTTCTACAGAGAAAGAATTGTGTGATTATGAAAAGCCTGTCAGAATAGATATTAGAAGGTAAAAATGAAAGTAATAGGCATAAAATGGTAAAAATGAACATAGAGATTTAAACTCTATAGCATTTCTCTTATTAGTAAGATTGTGCACAAACTGCTAACCTTTTAAGGCCTTTTTATCCTGCTGGAACTTAAAATAAGGTTAGCAATAGAAACCAATACTGCTATAAATATAGCACTATTTGTCAGTTAGAACAATTAGGAAAACTTCGCTGTATTCCATCCTCAGATATAGCTGTAGGTTTAAAAATGAAGTGCATCTTAAGAAATATAGTAACTTGTAATTTCTACAACTGGAAACATACAAAGACATGCTTAGAGCTGGAGGTCCTTTCTTCCCTTATATTATTTCAAGCCAGTTACTTTGTCATTAGAAGAGTTTTATTTGAAATGCAGGTAAGTTTGTTATTAACCATAAAAACAAAAATTGAGTTTTGCTGGGAAGAGTAGAATGGAATTTCTTGATACATACTAGATATGTGAGTTCTTGTATAATCTCCTGGTTTTCTGGTTAATATTAAATGGTATCCTTTGTCAATCATTTCTTCTTATTATCATTGCAGGTTTTCTCTCATTAAATCTGAGATAGCCAGTCTGCCAGAGCACATAAAGAAAAAAAGATACTTATTAATGATACATAAGAGAGGAAGGAAGAGGGAGAGAGAAAAACCCTTTATATTGTTCCAAAAATTTTGTTTATGCAATACCACAGATCGTTAAATGATAATGGAAGTACAATATCATGCTGTATTGTTTAAGAAGAGGTTTCTCCTCATATCTTTAATAATAATCATTATGAAAATGCAAAAGAAAAAAAACAACCCAACAAACAATTACATGTTTGCAACTTTTTATTTTGACTATGGAAAATGCACTGTTCATTCACAGTTGTAGTCAGTTGCATTGCCTTCATGTTCCCATACATTTGCATGGAAATGTGAGAAAACTTCCTGCATTTTCTTTTGGTTAAACAAACTTTCCTAGCTCAGTGTAAAGTAGTATATATGCAGAAATGATTCCCACTTCTAGATTACAATAAAGCCAATTATTTCTGTTTCTGGGCTAGTGTTTTGTCACGTTTATGAAAAATTCGTATTACAGGGAATAATCCAGATTTAGTATAGTTCTGGTCGTTACTATTTGAGAAGCTGATGCTGATTACTTGCAGAACAAGTTATTTATGTAGCTTTTGTTTTTCTCATGTAGCAATCACAAATTAAATTTGGTTAAATCTGGCCTTAAAAACAGTGCTAAGAAATCACATTTATTATGTTTTTCAATTCAGCACAGAGAAAAAACCCAATATATGAGTTGCAATAAAATTAGTTCTTAATTGTGTTTTTACCTCTATAAACACCTCCCCCCCCCAAACTGTAGACTCAAATCTCTTTAAAGGCAAAGTGTTAAGTCTTCTGCTTCTGGCAAGTCTTTTCCCTTCTTCTTGTTTCATTTTGTGTAGAAATTACATGGAATGCAATGTTAGAACCTGTTTTCAGCTTCTCATAAAATTAATTTACAGCTTATCTGAATATAAACTCCATGGAAAATCTTTTCCAGGACATGTCCCTTTTTATCTAAGCCTCAAAGTATTTGTAGGATTTCAGAGGCTTAGATCATCAGATAGCTTGAAAGGGCGTGCCAAGGTTTCTTCACATTTTTTAATTTAACTTGTGTTTTTCTGAAACTTAGAAGACTTTGTACCTTTTATCAGTGCCTTGGGTCCTGTACAGGCAGCTGTGCTGTTTCTATAACCATCACTGTAGAGCCTGTGTGGCTCTGACCTGCCTGAACAGCAGTGCTGTTCCTACGGCATTGTTTAATCTTTCTTCCCTTGGCTGGGCTGGTGCAGATGATTTTATGACCATTTGTAACAGTCTGTGCATGTTGATGCAGCTGTGCTTTATTTAAGTAAGAAAAAATGTAATCTGCAAATGATCTTGACAGCTGGTTCATGCAGTACTGAAAACTTGCTGAGGGTAGCTCCTTAGGTAATTAATGATCATGGATAAGTGTCATATATATATGACAATGTTTGTTGTTACTGCCTTTTTATTGCTTTATTGGCATCAGGAGACCAGCTAGGGATGTTAGGGGGTGTAGTCTTGATGTTATTGGCACAGAGAACCCTGGGAAGCTTCCAACAGTTGTTAAGAAGAAATATAATCTATTTTAAAGTCCTTTCCAGCCTAATTTCTACCCAGAGATTCATGTGAGAGGCAAGTAACATCCTGCAGTAGTTATCTAAAGTAAGCTGATTCTGTTTACCGCTTGTATTTATATGATTCAACAGCTTTAAACATAGAGAATGGTGTCCTACACTTCCTGTTCTCTATAAACAAGTCTGACTGTAGTTAATGTTTAGGGAAAGATGTGCCTGTGCATCTTTTCAGTAAAAAGTAATCAAAATGTGAAGATCACAATGCCTAGGCAGCTTTTTTTAATGTCCTGTTTATAGTAGTAATTACACTTTACAGCAGTGTCCATGTGCAAAAGTTTCCTTTTGGATGGGAGTTAGCTTTATTTTAAAAGCTGAAGTTACTGCACATGTAATTGGTTTTCCACCTGCCTACAGTTTTGTTTCTGAGAGATTACAAAGCCTTTCCCTGTCATCTTTGTACCCTGGAGATAAACTGTTTCTTCTGGTGGTAAGGAAGCAGGCTAAGGAAGCAGGCTGCAGAAGTGACTTGTAAAGGAGTTAGGAGCACAGTGGATGGCAGATGTTCTGCAAAGGCACCACTCCCCAGTCTAGCATTTCTTGTGAAAAGAGTTAAAATTTTGAGGGAGAGAGTCTGGAAAAGACACATCTTCTGGAGTGGGTGAGATTGAATGCAGAGTCATAACAGACATTTCAGCGTGTGCTTGGTCTTGCCTATACATGTATCTCTCTCCTCTTTGGTTGTATGCATTTCATTCTGAATTTTATTATTTCCAAAATCTGAAAAAGGTTAGCAGAGTTTCCACCCCACTTTTGCTTTTCTCTTGGATTGCAGTGAAACTTATCATTCCTTGGGTTGAGGTCCAGAAACTTGAAAGAACCTCCAATGTCTTCATGACTGACACAGTCCGTGTCACTACAGCAAATAAAGAACGCGACTTCTCCACCTTCCTCAATATTACTGAGGCTTTCAGGATCATGGAGCAACTGGCAGATGTGACACTCCGAAGGCTACTGGATAATGAAATCTTTGAACTGGACCCAGGCCTGCAGGATCCTACTCAGATTACCAAGAGGTAAAAAGCTAAACTATTGTATGAGCAGAGGTTTTATAGTGAGCTTCGTGGTTTGGTGTGTTAGCTGAGTGAGATTTCAAAGCTCTGTTTGACTGGGCATGGAAGAGACTTCATAATGTGTTATAGTGTATCCAAACTTTACATTTTGGATTTTAACTTGTATGGAAGATACATTTTTCCACTTTATAGTCTTCCCTTAAACAACACTGTTTTATTCTTAATTTGCTTCAAAAGTACTGTTTCCCATAGAAGGGAAGATTGGAGCAAGGGATATTTCCCACCTTCCCTGAGGAGCATTGTTATTTTGCTTGTAAGTTTGGTAGTGTGTAGGCTTTTCTAGTGCCTTCAGTTCTTTAGAATTACTGCTTTTGATCACATCTGAAACTTAGAATTCCCACTAGTGTGATTGCCATAGCCAACTTAGCAAGCAGTTATAGGGCTTAAAAAATACACAGTTGTGATATTGCTATTGTCAGCTCTACCCCTTGCATCCCTGAAATGCATCTCTGCATTCCTCTCCCAGTACAGAAATGCATTGGTTCTCTCAGGGAAAGATAGATGGCTATTTATCTGCTGGTAACACAACACACAACTTTGTGTTTTATTTGCTGCTGTGAGAAAGGGGGAGGGAAACTGCCCTGAGGAATTTTAGGTGGGCAGGATGGAATAGCCCAAACTGGAATTTGCCTGGGGCATCAAGGTTAAGGTGCTGATTTAAAATACTTCTTTTCTGAATGGGATGTGAGTGGATTGGATTATCTCCTCTTGAATCATGCCCTTCCCTGCTCTTCCTTCCTCTCCCTCTGCCAGGGGTATGAAGAGAATCACCCAGGTGTTGCTTCCTGACTAAAACATAAGGAATGCATGGTATAATTTCCCCCCAAAAAAGAGACAAATAGCCATTTTATTGTTTCCAAGGGACATTTTTACAGTGGTGGTGGGCATACATCTCAGCTAAACGCTTCTGCGAAGTTTCATAATGGAGTTTAAAACAATAAAATGGACTTCTTCTGCAATTTCATATGTACAGACAATAAGGCAAATCACTGACACCAGATTTCATTCATGATGTTATTGAAGAATTCACTTGAGGTAACACAGTGGTGAGCAACCATAAACATCTTTGCAGGCTTTTTTTTAATAGCCAGGGGTCCTTGGATTACAGGAGCTACCTTTATTTTTACAATATATGAGTAACTGGTTGTTTTTAATATTGTAGGCTTTTGGCTCAAGAGAGGTAGGGATATGTACTTTAGCTAGTGTAGGGCTGTGATAGGTTGTATCTCACCCCCTTTCCATGCTTTACCATTTCACCTTCCTCCTGCTTTTGGGCTGAAAAGTTAGATGCAAGAAAAGAAATCTGGAGGATATGTAACAAAAATCTGGGGGGAGATATTTTTCAGCATCTAGTGATTTTTGTCATTGTCTCTTCCCAAAATAGTCTTTGAATCAGCAGTACTAACTGAATGGAAAGAAAGTAAAATTACAGTTGCAAAGAAAAGTACAAGTTTAGTAATATGCTCTAATAAGGGACTCTCAGGGAATCAACTTGTAAGTACCTTGTGGCATTTTTGAAAAGTAGTGTGTCTATTAGCAGTCAAGCAAGAGAAACCATCCCACACATTTATTCAAACAGGTTCTCTCTCTCCTTCCTTCCAACCAAAGAAGAAAAAAAAATTGAAGGAACAGAGGAGAAGAAAGGACAAAAATATATTTACTGGAGATTGCCTGGTCAAGATGTTCTCTAACCTGTGCTGTTACTTAGCAGATAGCAGATAGGGAAACATGGAAGATGCCGAAATCCCATTTCCTCTGCATGAATTAGGTAGTGCTTGGATAAGTTGTTTCTGGTGCCCTTTGTCCCACTTCAGCAACCACTTTCATGTAAGGTGATTAAGCAAGACTCTAGTTTGAATAGTGGATAAACTGGTTTTCAGTGTTAATGTGTTTTGGGGAGGATGTTGTACTTTTTATGGTGTGTGAAGTTTTTGTTGCTGCTTTTTTTCTTGAAGCCATTGTTGTACTATAAGAACAATTACTTTCAACACATTCCCTCTAATAATTATCATTGTTAATTCTTGATTAATTCAAATACATGATTTGGAAGCAAGTAATGATCCATGAAAATGAAAACAGACACATATATCATTGGAACTACTCCAATGAACAAATTAATGAAGTTGCTGTAGGTGGCTTTTGTTTGCTACACTTTCTTTTGTGAGAGGCTTGTCTCAATATCTTTATTTAAAAAAAATACATTTTCAGGGCTATCATGATCTGTATATTCTACATTCATAAACCTTTGTTGTTCCTGAGGCTCTTGGGGTCATCTTGCTGAGCAGTGGAGGGATGGGTCTCAGAGAGGCTGTTGGATTAGGCCCACAGCTTGTGACACAAATTCTATCATGGCCAGAGTCAAACAAGTCAGTATGCATTTTTTGTGCTGTTTAATGAAATGATAAGGCATAGAACAATGGATTATGAAGGGATTAATGGCAATTGAGATAATTGCCATAAAAAGCAAAGTAAAGCTGAGTTGTTTGGTACCTACAAATGCCATTTCTTGCAGGCATATATATGTGCCATGCAATTTTACTGGAACACATATGGTAACTATTTTTTTCCTTTTTAAAAAGAAGGCTGCAACAGCCTCTGGTATAGGTTTCTTGTACTTCTAATTTCCATCTCCTTCAGGATGCAAAAATAACCCATTGCATTTCTCAAATGTAGTGAGAAATTCTCCAGAGCACAACCCACAATTTAAAAGCTTTAAGCTGCTGATGTCAGTAAGGTTTCAAAAGTGTGATATGTTTTCCCAGGCTCTAACCATATTGGTTTCTTTTCTTCATGTTTAACTGTGAATTACCAATGTGAATGACTTTGCTTCATGTGAAGGCAAAGAAGGTTGTTAACACAGATCTAAGCTCGATGGAAACTGTTTGAAGTATCCTGAGTTGTAAATGTCATTTCAATCTGCATTAATTCTTTCAGAGAGGGAATCTGAGAATGCTTTAAACCTCGAGCAACAAGGAAAATGCAACTAGAAACCTCTTTTTATTGCATCTCTGTGGCAAAAGGTGGGGTTTGGGTTATCTGTGTGTGATTGCCTAATGTGATTTTAAGGATTTGCAGCAACGGGCATATGAGGATCCATATCGGTAATTTAGAAGTCTGAAGTCTACTTTGAATCTTTCGCATATTTTGAGTCTGTCACTTCTTGTTCTAGCCAGTACTATCGAGGAGATCAGATGTGCTCTCTTTCTTTAGAGCAATAATTTGTGTATTTGGGGGTTGATGTGCATCTTCTTTCTCTTTTTTTCTTCAAGCTGCACTGCGCTACTTCTGCCAGCATTTTCTTATCAGTCCAGATTTTAGCCGTTCTGGTCAGTCTTCTCTGGACATTCATCACTGATGCCATATGGGGGCAGGCATGCAGTGGTAGGATATAGGATTGCCCCAGAGACCTCACCAGTGCTGACCATGGCAGGAGCAGTGTGACTGTCTCTGCTGCAGCTCTGGGACTGGCATGCTGCCTCGTGGTGGCCATGCACTTCTGCAGCCCAGCACAGTGCTCCTCTTCCTCCTGTGAGCACGAGGCTGTTGGCTCTCGTTCAGCCTGTGATCTCATGTAACCCCAAGAGATGGTTCCCTGTGGAGTTCATCTCCATGCTGCATTTATGAAGCTTATGATGTACAGCTGAAAATATTTGTAATGCTTTTTTTTTTCCCATAACATACCTTAAAGTTATGAATATAAATCTGAATCTGATCCTTTTCTTACGTTCATTAGCCTCTACCAGCCTTGCATCAAGTGCAGGTTTAGTAACAAGCTCTTGATCCATCACACAGATTGCTGAAGACATTGAACAGAAGCTAATCTAGGACAGATTCCCAAGGGAGTCTTCTTGATACCTTTTACCAGGAAGCCCTAAAGGGCTGCATTTTGAGGTACTCTTTTTCAACTGGCTTGGTACAACAGTTTATCACTTCTAGTTTTATTGGTTCCATGAGAGGATGTATCAAGACTTCCATAGATTTTGGCTAAAACGTTCATAGCAACTCTTTCATCTACAAGTCTAGTGTTCCTGCTATGTAAGGGAATGATGCTCAGTTTACATGTGTCCTGACAAGTCCATGTTGGCTCTTCTCAGATAACATCTCCTGGCTAGCTTATAAGAAGCCTTTCTTCCCATGTGAATTTAGCAGTTCTTCCAATAAACAAGACATATATTGTTGGATCTGTTATTTCCAAGATATCTGACTTTCTGGAGTCTGAATAGCAATAAGAATCTAGTAATGGGTCTCTTAAAGCAAGAGGTCAACAGTCTGTTTAGATTTTAGATAGGCAACAAGTGACTCAGCAGAGCTAAAATCTTGCCAAGTTGGCTTCTGCTGGATTTAAAGCGCAGAAAAACATTTGACAGTGAGGACAGCATTTTAAGCGTCCTGATACTTTTAGGCATTTTGTTAGTCTTGTGTGTGTTATTTCCTTTAATTTAGAATTCTTGGAAGGTAACATGGGGGTCATGCACAAGCAGTTATTGCAGTTCAGGCTTGCCGTTCACTTTGAAGTGCTGGAGTTGGAGGCAGTCCATGATCCCATAACATGCAAGTTGGGAGCTGCACTCAGAAGGAATTGCTGAGTTTTTTGAAAAGTAGGGAACAAGGCAGTTGCATCTTCTCACCTTTTATTCTTCTGATGCTTTTGTAAATACTGAATAAACATTATTTTTTACATAATAGTAGCTTTCCTTTTTTTTAGTTAAGCACCACTCAGTATGCTGCATTTGCTTAAAAACCAAACTGGCATGGTAATTATTAAGTGAGAGTAGAAATTTTCAAACAGGTAGGGGTGCAAGTAGAAAGGTTGCATTTCTTTTTGGTGTTGGAGGTATTGTGAAACTCTAAATGGAAGCTGTGGGACCTGGTGACGTGGGCCATTTTTGCTGTATGATATTTAAGCAATTGCCTGTCTCATTTTAGGAGCTAAATTTGTTTGTGGGTTTTTTAAAGTTGTGAGTTGGTTTGTTTTTTTTTAACCAACTCTAATTTTGTTTGGCTGTGTTTACGAAGAGAAGCCTTTAAGCTGTAGAATTTGCGTGCTTAACAGGAAATATATTTGTGGTGTTCAATTTTATAATAAAACCTCTTGTTTAAGCCCACGGTGGTAGGTGCTGACAGCATCTCATCCCTCTGCTACCATTTTTCATTCTGGGATCCCTCCTGCAAGCAGGCTGGCCCATTTCAGCACTTGTTTCTGGGGCAGCCCTGGCTGTGGTGTGATCTCTGTGGTGTCCCTGTGTGAGCCTGTGTGTGAGTCATGGGGGGACAGGCAGTTCCAGGGATGTTGGGGTTGGCAGCCTTCCACCCGTACAGGGTGAGTGGGGTTGGACACAGTGCTGGTGAATTTGCTTAGTTCCAGATGTCATTCTTCTTCAGCTTAAAATCCTGTGATTTGTTGTCTGAAAGGCCTTGCATGTGGACCCCACAGCCCAGAGAGATGCAGCAAAATCCTGAAAACTCAGAAGCTTCAGATTTTGGAGCTTAGGAAACTGTCAGCTCTGAAATAACAGACATGTGCCTGAACAGAGGCTCAGACACTCTTCTGTATAAAGCCTCCTTTCACATAAACATCTAGAAATCCTCACAACTGAGTAGATGCAGGGAGGGTCTTACCTTTCAGCACAATAGCAGGAGAGCACAGCTCTACCAGACCTGACTGCAGATGCTATCAGCAGCATTCATCTGTGCTGTGCAGAAATGGAAAATATTTTAGTGGTGAGTTAACGAGGAGGCATATCCTGATCCAGCTTTGTCACAATAGCAGATCGCTGCAGGCACTTATCAGAGCTGCTCTTGCTGTGGAATTTTAGTTCAGGAGCAACCTTTTTGTCTTTCTTCACAAAGAGGGTTTCTCTTTGTTCTCTGTGAAAAAACAGGAGACTATTTGTCTGCTTTCTTTGGATAATATTATTAAGGAAGATAATGCTTGAGAAGGAAACAGAAGCTGAATGCTGGTTGAGCGCATTCTGTCTTTTCTGTTGCTTGCAGATACAGATCCTCCCTTCTCAGGTCTCAGTTTGTTCTGGATTGTCTTCCTCCCTGTTTCACATGGCTATGCCTTTTTGTATGGATTAAATAAAACTAAAAAAATCTAAAAGCCAAACCCAAACAAACAATTGATTTACTTACAGAGGCAGTGGCTTCATTTGTCTCAACTTATATTTTAACAGCAGGGTTGGGGTAGAGGGAAGGTGTCTGCAGAAGAGGGTGAAGGAAGGAGTGGCGAGGGGATTTACAGCACCAAGGTACCACTCCCTGTTATGCTTCAGCCCACGCTTTAAATTCTTTCAATGGCACAAAATCAAGGGGTTTTTTTTCCCTTTTCTTTTCCCTAAGGTGAATCATGCTAGGAAAAATTTACTTGTAGTAAAGGAAATTATAGAATTTAAGGCCTAATGTTTCTGGAGCTGCTGTTGGTGAGCTAATAGCCATGGCCTGTTTATAATGTAATTGCATCGTTCTCTAAATCACTGCAGGCTTCTTCATTAAGAAAGGAGAAGAAAAATAAGTCCCCAAAGCCAAGTCTGTATAACCATGCTTCAGTAATGAAAGTTTCATTCATTTAAACTTTTCTCTCCACATAAATGTGGATGGGTGGCTGGAAGGAAGCCAAGTTCAAACTGAATGTGGCTGGTGCTGTTATTCCCATATGAATCTGTAAGTGATCTGAAACGGTTTTGCATTTTGAAACTGTTCTGAGGGCTCTCAGAGGCTGGTACCTGTGCAAGTCAAGGATTCCATCATGTAAATGCCACCCTCATTAACACTTCTGTTACTGACCACTTTGGAAGTACTAATTGAGCAAATGCATTACTTTTGGGTGCAGGTACAAGTCCCTGGGGTGATGTTGGTAATGCTGCTGTGAAGGAAAACAAGGAACATTAAGCTAATCTCCATTGCTCAATATATGTTCATCAGATGAAAGATTTAGTTATCTCCTGGGCACTGAAATTTGTAGCTCTTCGAGTTTGTAAAGTCACACAGCAGCCATAGAAAATCCACGGTTAAATAATAATTAAACACCCCCCTCCCAAACCAGCAAAACAGGCGATTCAGATCAGTGTCCTTTCCCTTCCTAGTTATTATACTAGTTGCTTTTGACCTTGTTGTTAAACAAGCAATTATTGATAATGTTTTTCTTTTAATGTATTTCAAAGTTGGTCATTTAGTGCTCTGTTCACATAGGCACTGCAGATTGCTGTGCACAGTGTTTTTATTCTGTGTTCCTTGCTCTTGGTGAGGCCAACAAGAAAAGTGAACCTCACACTGTATGTCCTGGCTTTTGGAATCTTGTGATTTGTTCTTGCTGCTTTTTCTTAAGGGATCTTGAAGCCAGAGCACAGAATGAATTCTTTCGGGCCTTCTTCAGATTGCCCAGGAAGGAGAAGCTGCACGAAGTTGTGGACTGTTCTCTCTGGACACCGTTCAGTCGCTGTCACACAGCGGGGAGGATGTATACTTCAGACAGTTATATCTGTTTTGCCAGCAAAGAAAATGGCTGCTGCACTGTTATCATCCCACTTAGAGAGGTAGAGTTGTTTGTTTCATTTTGGGTCCATATCTGCCTTTTTCTGCCCTAAGCCTCCACTGCCATTTGACTTATCTGCATAGTATTGTTTGATAAAAAAGAGCAGGGTGCTTGTGTGTACCCTGCCTACAGGATTGTTGTACAGCTTGGTCTGGGACTCATTAGGGCCTGAGCTCCTAAAAATAGGGGTGATAAAACACTGTCCTCTGAGTGAAGTATGGACAGGTAATGCAGCAGGACAGAACACTGCAAAAGCAGAGTCTGCTTGGCCCAAGACTTGGACAGGGCTCCCCTCCCAGCTCCACAAACATGTGCATCCAGATGTTGATGGAGACCAGTTTGGACCCATTCCAGCAATGTGAGCATCCTTGCCTGGGATCAACACAAGTGTTCAAGCTCTCCCTCTGTAGACAACCTCTAACAAACCTGTGGATATTTTGCAAAGCTGTAGGGCAGAGAGAAAGAGGGGATGTTAAGATGAGCTGACAAATTTCCATTAAATCAAGAGATGAATTTAAATGGAGGGAGAGCACATGGGAAGGTGGTGGGAGTAGAGGAGGAGAAGGAAGCTGTCAGCTAACACCTGCTGGATCTGCTGTGAATACAAGGCTGTTATGATCTCTTAATTAAAGCTTTCCTTTCATCCTTGACTAATAGTAGAGTAACATCCAAATCATATCCTAACTGTAGCAACTTACCTTCCACAGTTGCAGAAAGAGAAAACAATATGAGAACAGTGTTGTATACTTAATTTAAATTAGCAAAACAACTGTTTTACCCCATCTTCAAAGGTTGGAAAGTAAATTTCCTCCTCAACCCCCAGAATTTGATCAAGTTGATCCTTTTATAAATAATTTTTTTAATCATACACCCCTTTGTTATCTTTTCCCTCAATCTGCTGTTCAGAAGAGGGATGCACAATAATTTGGGGAAAAGAAAAAGGCATCTGGGATACTTGTTGGTATCTGCTTTGAGCTTCTAAAGAGACCATGAACTTCAGACAGTAGGATATGTTTGATCAAGGAAAGCCAATATAAATAACCACATTTAAAGCATGCATATGAAATGCTGTGTTTGTACGTTTTGGTACATGTAGTATATTTGAAGATGTTTCTGTGGCTGTGGTGCCTAATGTATTTTCTGTAATGTCTCTGGAAAAGGTAATCAGTATAGAGAAGATGGAGGACACAAGCCTTCTCCCTAATCCCATCATTGTTAGCATAAGGAGCAAGACAGCCTTTCAGTTCATTGAGCTGAAGGACCGGGATGTTTTGGTGGAGAACTTACTCCAGAGGCTAAAAGAGGTGAACTCCAGCAACCCATTGCACTGCAACAACTTGCAAAATAACAATCAGGTACTGAACTTTCATTTTATTGTTAATTCAATATGTTTATCCATTAGTCCAATGTCCTGCCTTCTTTGGGGGGTCCGCGAATTGATCATGAGCCGATGCTTATTTGATGACACCTTTAAAGACCTGCCTGGTTGGGATGGAGGACACTCACAGCATAGCTGTGACTGATACGCTGGGGAGAGCAGGGACTATTGTGGGCAGCTGACCTGCCCTTCAAAGAGGCCTCAGCAGACTGGAGTAGTGGTCTGATAGAGACCTCACAAAGTTCAACAAAAGGGAATGTGAAACCTGGCAAAGTAAGCCCAGGAGAGGCTGGGGACTGACTGTGGCAGGAGAGGCTGGGGTCTGGCTGGCTAGAGAACAGCCATGTGGAAAAGGTGGAGGAGTCACAGTGCACAAGGCGAGCTCATAAGTCAGCATTGTGCTCTTACCTTGCAGAAGGACAACCCCATGTCGGGTTGCACTAGCAGGATTGTAACTAGGAGGTCATGGAATGTTACTGTTCCCTTTTATTCCGAACTTCTGAAGCTGATCAGGAGTACAGTTTTGACTCTGCTCCACTACACAAGCAAAGCATTGATAAATTGGCGTAAGTCTAGTGGAGGGCTACAAGATGGTCGGGGGCTGGAGCACATGCTTTATAAGGTGAGGTGGAGGGAGCAGGGCTTCCTCAGCCAGTCTTCCACTAGATAGTGGTAAGATAGAGGCAGACTCTTCTTAGATATGCCAGTTGAAGGGCGAGCAACCACAGCCTCAACATGCGGCAAGGAAAAATCCAAATAGATAAAAAGAGATATTTCCTCCCATGGGTGGGCAGAACTGAACCAGGCTGCCCAGAGAGGCTGTGCACTCTGCTTTCTTGGAGCTATTCAACTTGACTGGGCACAGACCCCTGCAGCCAGGTCTGCGGGCTCCTGCTTTAAGTACGGGGTTGAAAAAGATGGCTCTCTCCAACCTAAATTGCTCTGTGATTTTGTCTTTCAAATCCTAACAGTAGAAGACTGTTTGGTAGCTTGTCATCAAGGACACTTAGAATTGGCTAACAACTTCTGGTTTAAGATAACAGCCCTTTTTCTGACCTGCAAATGAATGATGATTTTATAAAGTCTTGAGTAAGACCTTTCCTCCTAAAAGGTGTTAAAGGTTTTGATGCAAAAGGTGAAGGGTGACCTAGCTCTGTGTCTTGAGGACAGCTGAGGATGTAGTTCTTAACCCTTTCAGTCATTACCACCTTGATTCTGCATTACAGAACAGCCTTGCCTTTGGGTCCATGTGTGTGCTGGGGGATGATGAGTCTGCATGTCTGGAGACAGAGGCTTCACAAGGGAAGGAGAGAAGTGAATGTGGAAAGGAGAACAGTTACTTGCTCAATGCAGAAGCACTAAGGTCAGACTTTCATCAGTCAGGAATGTCAGGCCTTGATTTTGGAAAGGTATGTAACATTTGGGGAAAGCTGTAGGTTTAGGTCTCGTTTTGTTTTTAAAAAGGCTGGGGTTACATTCAAACAGATAGGCATTTTTATTAAAATGCACTCTCTATTGGTTGGAGAAGTTAGATATGGGATAACAGCTTTTCTATTTGCTTGGGTTTTTTCCTTCTCCCGCCATTTCATTCTGGTGAATATTTATAATTTTTCTCCCTTTGCAGTGAATTGGATATGCAAAGTGGGGAAAGTTGTAGTCCTTAGAGTAGGCTTCCCCTTTGTATTGGTAATGGAAATATGTTGAGGCATTTCTAATACATTCAATGCTTTTTTAAACCAGTTCTCACGTGCACATGGTCTTTTCTTTTAAAATATATCTTCTTGTTCCCAGTCTAGGGAGCAAATCAAAGAGAGCCTGTGGGATGACCATTTTGTAGAATATGGCAGGACTGTGTGTATGTTTCGCACAGAGAAAATCAGAAAACTTGTCGCTATGGGAATTCCTGAATCCTTAAGAGGCAAACTGTGGCTGCTTTTCTCAGGTGGGCATGTTAGAAATGTTGGCTGTAGGCATCATCTGATTCTGGACATGGCAAAATATTTGGGCAAGAAATCTACCAAGGGCAATTAAATGTCCTTTGCATGGAACCTTTAATACTAGTTAAAGAAGAGAGATGATCTGAACTGAACAAATATATGCAAGGAAGTACCCAGGTAGATCTGTAAAAGTTTTGTCTCACGATGATATCATATGATGTGCAGAAGAACCAAAATAATATCTTTGTAATCTATGTAATTTAAAATTAGCATCGTGTTTTCATAAAACAATGTTCATCTTCAAGCAGCAATTAGATTGTAGCATAAATAGTGAGGTAGCCCTAGACAAATCAGATTACTGCAAAATAATGACATCTCAAAGTCGGCAGACCTGCTCCTGCTTCTTGCTGAATGTTGGCATGGCTTACAGAAACTGGAGATGGAAAAAACAACTTATTTCATTGACAGATCTGGCAGAGGCAGAATGTGCCTACAATATGACCTCAAGTTTAGTCCTTAATCCAATATATGGCATATTCAGACATGTGTAAATGTGGAGTGTTTTCTCCTTGAAGGATGTGAACAGTACTGAGTACAGTTCTCCAAGTAACACATGTGGGTGGTGAGGCACTTGAAAGGGGTTTCCTGGAGAAGCTGTAGATGCCCCATCCCTGGAAGTGTTCAAAGCCAGGCTGGATGAGGGTTTGAGCAACCTGGTCTTGTGGAAGGTGTCCCTGGCCACACCATAGGGGGTTGGAATGAGATGATCTTCAAGGTCCCTTCCAACGCAAATGAATACTTTCGGCTGGAGATATCTTTTGCTCAATGAAGATGTTTCAGATGATATAGTGTCATGTAAGCTTTGCTAATACTCATTTTGTTTGCAAGACATGTATTCTGCTAGGACTTTCTCTTTTAGGTCTGGGTATTCACAGACCTTGGGAGAAACCATCTTGCTTATACCCTTTTGAGCAGCAATTACTGCAACATTGTCCTTATCCACTCCCATCTTCCTGTTTCTCCCTTCCTGCTGCCTTCAGACGCTGAGACAGACCTTGCCTTGCATCCTGGGTACTACGTACATTTGGTGGAGGCATCCATGGGCAAGTGCTGTATGGCAACAGAGGAGATTGAGCGTGACCTGCACCGCTCACTGCCTGAGCACCCAGCCTTCCAGAGCGAGACAGGGATAGCGGCCCTGAGGAGGGTGCTCACAGCTTATGCACACAGGAACCCCAAAATAGGATACTGCCAGGTGAGAAATTCCCAGCAGTGTAATGGCCCCTGATTTTTCTTCACCTTCTTCCCACTCTCTGTTATTCTTGTAAGAGTGCTTTTAGTGGAACTTTTGATAAATAATGTCCTTTTAGTTAGGAAAAATACATACTTTTAGATATTAAATGTAATTTTTCCTCAGAAAACAAGTATAGAGGCTCACCAAACAGCTCTGTCCTGACAATAATATTCCTTCAGCATTTTGCAAAATGCATTTAGAATTACAGGAGGAGAAAAATTGTTTCTAATGCTTCTATTTGTTCAAAAGCGCATTTCTTGGACAATACTTGGAAACAGCGCAGGGCAAACTGGCCTGCACAGATGAGATTTATGTAGTGCACTGGGGCAGAGGTTTAATGAATGTGTCTGGCACTTTCTTCCAAAACTGATGATAAATGATGAAAGTACTTTGTCTAGCTGGCCAGGTCCCTGAATTCTGATTAACATCAGACTGGTCCTAATACTGGAATAGAGGCAGTGAAAGCAGCCCCAAAACATCTCGCAGACTTCAGTACTGTGCTTTTCTCCATTGTTTCCTATTGCTCTTATGAAAAACATTATACATAAGCTTGAAAAACCTGTTAAGCCTTTAGGTCGCAATTATGTATTTGCTGTCTATTATCTCTTTTTCTTGCTGGTTTTTTTTTTTTTTTTTAGTTCTTCACATCATGTTAGGCTACTTTTCTTTCTATAAAAATAGCCACTATTGAACTTTTTTCAGTAGGATTTGCTGTCACTAACAAATCCCATTTTCTTCTTTGCCCTTGTAAGTCTATGAATATTTTGACCTCCGTGTTGCTGTTGTATGCCAAAGAGGAAGAAGCCTTTTGGCTGCTGGTTGCTGTGTGTGAGCGAATGCTGCCGGATTACTTCAACCACCGAGTGATAGGTGAGCTCGTGTCCTTCTTGTTTCAGACTGGGAAAGGGCAGCCATATGGCACAGGGGTGGATAAATGCTCGGGGTCAGCTGGGTCCAGATCCCATGGATGAGGAGCTCTGTCTACTTGTGTGGTACTCAGAGACAGCAGCGGTGGCTGCCCAGAGTGCAGCCAGGGCTGGTTTTGGTCTGAAGGGTTTGAGCTGCAAGCTCTATAAATATATGCTCAACTTTACAGTTTGTATTTTTTTCTTTCCTGTTGGTCAGAAGGTGGTGACACTTCTGCTTGTTGTGTAAATAGAAGAGCTTGTGGGTCTTGGCTAGGAGTGTTCAGCGTTAGAGACTCGAGCTGTTTAAGATGAACCTAGGAAAGATCTGCTAGGGCAGCTATTTGTCATCCGACCTGTCTGAATTGCCTGGCTGCTGGAGCAATGCAGGCTTGCATCTACACTAGCCCTTTGTAATGTGGGCTGAAACAAGTGCCTCTGCAGAACGTGCTGTGCACTCTGTGTGCTGTGTCTCCTATATAGTGCAATTATTTTTAAAATTGTTGTGCAAACTGCCTAATGCACAGAAAGAGAGGGGGCTGAGCCGTATTTGTTCTTTGCAGTCACTTCCATCCCTTACAGAAATGCTAACCTTAGTCCTTAGCTACAGCATCTGCTGTCACGCCATCGCTGTGGCAAACGGAGGGACCAGGGTCACATGTGAAGAGGTGGAGAATAGGAGGAAATCCCTGGCAATAGTGGTTCTGGGAGATAGAAATGGTCTGGGCACTTTTGTGCTGCCTAGGGGTGGAAGGAGACACCTGAGAAGATTTCCAGTCCTTTCCTTGAAGGATGGGGTTGTCATAGCTCCCCCCTGACACTGTGTCACTGCACAGTTTCTGTCTTACCACTGAACTGGCAAGAAGGTAAGTTAAAGCTGAGCTATTCCATAGTTAGCTGGATGCTTAGCATGTTTTGTGGTGCTTTGAATGCTATTGGTGTTTTCAGCTAGTGGACTGGGCATTGTAATTGTCCCACTTGTCAGAATTTTTCTTCTTGTCTCCAAACATTACTTTAAACTGCTATTTTGATAACTGACTTCCATGTTTGTCTGTCTGCTTCCTTGATTAAAGGAGGAACACAGCTTTATCTTACTTGTGCATTTCTAGATATCATCAGCACGCTTTGGGTTACTCATAACTTTGATGCTTGCTGGGTTATTGCCCTTAAGTAGCTTTCTCCACCCAACCTAATGAGTTGTCTCACTTGGCCATATCCCTGTCTTGAGTTGTACTTAATTTGGGATTTGTATCTTGCCTGTCATTTGCCACGGCTACAGCTTACACAGTTTAAGTGCTGAGAGTTGTGATTGTCCTGTTTCTCTGTTTTCCTGCCCTCTGTACCCCAAGGAAAGAGTATTGTTTCTCTCTACTGCCATGGCTCACCACAGTGTGAAGAGCCAGGAGCTTCAGCTTGGAAGTTGCCCCCCTCTCCCTGGCTGAGCGACACTGGTGCAGTTTTGCAGCACGGTTGCTTCACTGAGCACTTATTTCTACAGCTCTGCTTTATCCTAGAACTTAACATGCCCAAATTGGTTGTACTGATCTTCTGCACCCTGCCCCTCCTCTGGTTCCTGTTGCTTGAGTTAGTGTTCTTGGCTCTGCATTTCAGTTGACCTTCTTTTTTTAATTTGCAGCTAGCTCTTGTCTAAACTTTGTATTGTTTCTTCCTGCATAACACTTCCAAGACCCAACTTTTCCTCTTTGTCTGCCCTGCCAACACTGTTGTCCAAATTTTGATCTCTCTATAACTTTGGTGATCTCTGACCTTGCTACCCGTCACTGTGCTTTTCCTCTTCAGTGTCAGCCAGTAATCTCTACAGTCAAAACAGCTACTGAATTAATGACCTTGGTTATAACAGGCCTTCTTAGCTCCATTTTGTCTCAGACATTTTCTTTATGACTTTCAAAATCTTGTATTTATTTATATGTGTGTTTATTTAGTTATAATTTTTGCTTTCAAAACTTAGGCAATTCAGTCCTTCTCAACCTTTTTACTTTCATCCCACGAGCATCTCCCTCCTTCAGCCTTGCCAGCTATGACTCCTCTGTCCTTTCACAAGCTTTTTCATTATTTCACTGCTTGCAAATGGGAAAAGCCTGCTTGCAAATGGGAAAATTCCTCCTTCAGGAATTCCCTCTCTCCTTCTCCTTTTTGCAATGCATAGAGGAAATTATAGGCATACAGCTGCAGGATAGAAACAAGCTGTATTTGGGTCAAGAGTGGTGGCAAGGGTCAGGCATATCCTGTTCTCAGTTACCATGACTTTTCCATCCCCTCTATAAACCAGCAGGCCATCTTACCCCACTTTACCTAATGGAGTGTCATCATCTTGAAACTGTAATTCTTGAAACACTGAAAACCTTATTTAATTTCTCTGATTTGCCTTTTCAGTCTGGAAGATGTCATTTATCTTGCATCTCAGGTCATAATTTTTCAAATAGATGCCCTGGTATTTTCCTATCTTGTCATGGTCTATGCTGTAATACAGATTCAGTTGCTCAGATTTCACATTTTCTGGGAAATGAAATGAAAATATGGACAGAAAAGTCCGTTTGAATACATCTGCTTGACTTTCATCTACAGTGTCAACACTTATTATAAGAACATCTGTGAAAGATCTGGGCAGCATTGCATGTTCCTTTTAAATCTCTGGTTTTGCCAGTGCTGTCTCTGAATCTGGAATGATCTATTTATATGTCTTGCCTATCTGTCTCTGGCTTCCTTCAAATACCTCTAAAACCAGCTCTGTTTTTTGTGTCTGTGTTAACCATGGCTATTAAATTGTTTGCATTAAAAGCTTATTAAAAAAATGCAAACAAAAATTGCCCGCTGTTGAGTAACTCCAGTCTGTTTTCCTCCTCTGTTTTCTTCGATCTTATGGAAGGCTTTTTCTTCAAAGCATCATGCTTGATGTGTTTCTCAAAAGCTTTTTACATGTCCAGGGGCTTTTATTTTTGATTTGTGGTGCTGTAATGTTTGTTCAGTTACCAGCAGAAGCTCCTTGTGGCTTAATGTGAAAGGTTCTAAGACAGAGAAATGTCATAGCTATTTTTTTTCCGCAGTTATTTGGATGCAAAGCCAAAAGATGCTGGCTCTCTGCCACAAATTGTCCAGGTTGTCTTCTTCTTTTGGACTACAGAAGTTCTGAGTGATGGGGATATATATGTCTCAGCAATTAAAAATGTCTCCTGATATTAGCAGAATATGGACTATAAGAAAGAAATGAAATAATTTGAAAGACAAAATAATTGAAAAGCTAACTGCATTTTGTATTCAGGAATATTTTTAATTCATAGTGTCTTTGGTC
Source organism: Lichenostomus cassidix (assembly GCF_008360975.1). NCBI lineage: Eukaryota > Metazoa > Chordata > Aves > Passeriformes > Meliphagidae > Lichenostomus > Lichenostomus cassidix. Next base: position 29,511,244 of record NC_139479.1, read on the forward strand.
AGTGCCCTTGTGTGGCAGATTTGGTTTGTAGACACAGTCCACTTCAGTGAGAAGAAACTATATCGATTCTATAATAGTTGCTAACCAAGCAGAACTGAGCTAGTAGCTAAACCAGAGCCCAGATCTGCTCCTTTTGGAAAGACTGGCTGGGACAGTTAGGAAATCTTTTATCTGGGCATTGCAGAAATCTTTTGTTCTTTATGTGTAGGTATGTATGCTTGTAAGTATGTATTTGTATCTGTGCATGTACTTAAGATGTAAATATTATTCTTCCTGCTTGATGTGTGTAGTCACATCTGGATTTCCATCTTATATTTTCTCACTTAGAGCAAAATCTTTGCTGCCCACTTGCTTGAGTACATACATTGGAGAGGAGTGTGTATTGTCTTATTTTTACAGCATATATCCCAAGTGGAACAGTAAAATGCTTTAAGATTGCTTTTAATTAGCACTTAATTATTATGTGCTCTTGTGGCCAAAACCAACAGCTGCTGCTATTGCTATTTCATTGCACCCTAAAGGCACCTAGGAGAATTAACACACTTTTTGCAGAAATTTGTACAGTAAGGATTACAGACACAAGGGCTGGGCTGAGATCACAGCAGGAGGATAATGGCATTTTTCATTGGAGATGTGTGTGCATCTTGCCAGTTTTAATTTTAGGAAAGTTTTGCAGTTAGTAGTTGACAGCAATGATTAGTTTTAAAAATACTTTTTCCTGTGTCAGTCCTGGCTAATACTATTCCTTTATGACTTGTAGGTGCTCAGGTAGACCAATCAGTGTTTGAAGAGCTTATAAAAGAGCAGCTTCCAGAACTGGCTGAACATATGAAGGATCTGACAGCCCTAGCTTCCATCTCTCTTTCCTGGTTCCTTACCCTTTTCCTCAGCATCATGCCCCTGGAAAGTGCTGTGAATGTTGTGGACTGCTTCTTCTATGATGGCATCAAAGCCATTTTCCAGCTGGGCTTGGCCATACTGGAAGCCAACGCTGTGGATCTGTGTAACAGCAAGGATGATGGGCAGGCCCTGATGATCCTGAGCAGGTATGGCCGCACAGGAGTTCTCCTTCCACTGCAGGCTGCTCTGCCCTTAAACAAAGGCGTTGCTCGGTAGGCACCAGGGACCCTCTGTGTCACCCTGCTGCTGCTGCTTTCGCAGTTTAAACAATGGGTTTTGTACATTGGACGAGATGTCCTGTGAAATTTCCTGGCAGAGCCGAGACATGCATCGCCTGCGTCAATGTGCAATATTTACTGCTGCTCTTCGTGCCTTCCCTAGACTGACGGGCTTCCTGCTCCAGACTTCAAGGAGACAGAAGTTTTCTTCCTTGGGCAGCATTTAGACATTTGGCTGGCTTGCTATTCCTCAGATGAGTAATCACAAAGGCATTTTTGAAAAGTTTAGATTGCCCAAAACCCAGGTTATTTCTAAGTCTGAGCCATGAGCATTATTTGCTTATTTGAATTGAGAAAAGCACAGTGCAATGGGATCTGTGTTCTTATATATTTCCTCCAGATTTTTAGAGCATGTCAAAAATGAGGAAAGCCCTCTGCCACCTATTGGTAATCACCATGCATTCTTCAGTGATGACCAGGAACCCTCTCCAGTGACTGAAATAGCAAACCTGATTCATGACTCCTATGAGGTAAAATAATTCCCTATATCTATGCGTCAGTTAAGTTAGAATTTTCAAGGAGGTTAAATTCAGCTTGGATGCTTTGAAAGTTAATGCACATGTTTACAGATTCTTTGTCTAAAGCGCTCACATGCACAAAACTAGGTGTAATATGAATACCTAGATCAGTTAGAGACTGGGTATGCTTTTTCTTCAAGGTCTCACTGTACTTTAAAAGCTGTATTTCTAATTAATGAAAAACACAAATATCATAAAATATGACACAAATAATAAACTTCTGTTCCTCTCTCACAGAAGTTTGGAGACCACTCTGTGGAACAGATAGAGCACATGCGCTACAAACACCGAATCCGTGTCCTGCAGAGCCACGAAGATACAACCAAGCAAAATGTGGTGAGCAGGGGATTATTTTGACTAAGGTAGCTCATAATTGCTTCTCTGGAGGCACATGGGTTTAGTTTTTAAAAAGGTGCCGTCGGGTCTTGAAACAGGGAAAAATCATCGCTGACTCTGCAAAAAGCTCTTTCCTGGGATGCTAATGGTTTTTCTTTTGCAGCCACGTGCATTATATTTTAGGGTGGCTTTAAAGTTACGAACAACTGCAGGACAATCCAGCCCAGCACCTTGTCTGTGACTGTGGCCAGCCCTCGGCAGATGCCTGGGGAAGAGTGTGAGGAGAGACAGCACCATGCAATGCTTCCCTGCCCTCTGTGACCTGTAGCTTAGGGACTTCCTGTCTTTGTTTCTAATAGCCCTTGGGGGATTTCTCTTTTCATGGACCTGTCCAACTGGTGAACCTAAAGAAGGGGGAAACACTGCAAAGATTTTTTAGTACTGCGGTTTTCAGCTGTACTACGTAAGTACAGCTCGTGGGTCTGCCCATGTCAGTGATGGCACTAACATGATTTTCTTTCTTTTTAAGCTCCGAGTTGTCATCCCAGATGTTTCAATTCTTCCTGAAGATTTAGAGGAACTGTATGACTTGTTCAAGGTTGGTCTCCCTGAAAAGCAGGGAATGCACCTCATTGAGGCTTTTTTAGATGTAACTTCCAGCTGTTGCTTTGCAGTGCAGCCCTGACCTCCCATCCCCTGCCTGGGCTGTGCTCTTTGGGTGGGATCTTGCCATTTTTTCCTTTCTGTGGTTGCACATTAGCTAAAGAGGAATAGTAATGTACTGATTTTTCAGAGAACTGCTGCAGTTTCCCTTCTAACTTTCAGCTTGGAAATGGTCCCTGACAAGTTAGGTTCTGTTAACTTTCACATGCAGGATAAATTAAATAATATGTAGCTCTACTCACTGGTAGCTTGGCTGTGCTTTTAAATCCCGTTCTCTTAATGCTCTTTAAGGGCAGACTCTCTTTTCCATGGGGGAGAAACTCTGCAACCTTGTGTCCTTGCCATTTGGTCCCAATTTTCTAATAGTTGGGAGGTTTTTTTGGTTTTGGGTTTTTTTTTTTGTTTTTTTCGGGTTTTTTTGTTTGTTTTGGTTTTGTTTGTTTTGTTTTGTTTTTTACTAAAAGCTCTTTCAGTTCCTTTCTGTCAAGCTGGTATTTGACAAAACTTACAATAAAATTGGAGGCAGGGACATCTAAGCTTATACAACTATACTTGATTTAGAGGTCCAAGCTTGTAATTATTTCCCTTAATGGACCATTTCTTCTGTGTATTGTCCATAGCCATAAATATTGAGAATATAACTGTGATATGTTGTTAGTGTTACACAGCTCTGTCGCCAAGAACAGCTATATCCTGTCTCCATTAGTGGTTGTAAGATGATGCTGCTGGGGCTTGTTCTTCAGTGCTTCCCTCCTGCTCCTCTCTGCTGGCTTTGACCTTTGACTAGCTCGCTCCCCTATTTCACTTTTTGTTAGTGGTTTGTTTTTTGTTATTTCCCTTGCTCCCTCAGGGACAGCTTGCTTTTTTAGGAGTCTTTGTTTTGCGTGTCCCTCAGGGAAGACTAATAGCTACAGAATCCAAATGGAAAGATCTGAGAGAGAATAAATGAGCATGTCAAGCCTATGCTTACTCTGAAGTTTTTGTACCTTTGGCTGGTAAGGGACATCCTGGATCAGATGTGGTTAAATGGAGTTTCAGTAGCCCACAGTGAATTTTTGTCAAGAATCTGCCCAGTCTCCCTTCATATGTATTGACTATCCATTGGAAATTGTGAGAGTGGCTCGCCACTCTGATGATAGATTTGCTTTTTCACACAGGAATGGCCTTGGTATCGCTATGACAACGTGCACAGAGCAAATTTCGAGCACGTTACAGCATAGTTTGATATGAATGCCTTTCTCTGTTGGTTGTGCTCTGTCCTGCTGCACCCTGCAACAACTGCTCTCGTGTCTCCCATTTCTCCTAGAGGGAACATCTGATAAGGTGCTACTGGGAAACGACGAGCGCGGTGTCGGAGCGCCACGACCCCAGCCGGCCGTACGCCGAGCAGTACCGCATCGACGCCCAGCAGTTCGCCAGCCTCTACAGGCTGCTCTCGCCCTGGACCTGCGGGGAGCACACTGACCTCCTCGCCCACAGGACCTTCCGCCTCCTGGATGAGAACATGGACAGGCTCATCGAGTTCAAGGGGCTTGCCAGCTGCTTGGGTACCAGCTCACTGCGGGCTGGCCGGGGGGCAGAGCGGGGGTTGGCATGTGGGGGAAACAGCAGTGTTAAAATGCCTTGTAACTGGAAGGGGACGATGGTTTCTAGGACTTGCAGTTGACCTTATCAGTGACTTTTACTGATTTTTTTGTGTCCTAATCACCTGAAGTCGATTTGATTAAAAGACAACCTAGGGACATGATGGAATATTGTATTGTAACATTTGATTTCTCAGACAAAAGTAATTTTATTGCAAATCTTGTATGAATTAAAAATTACACTTGGGTCTGCACAGGATGCTAGGCAATCCTCTCTACCCAGTTGTTGCTCTGAGTATACCTCTGAAATCTCAGTGTACCTCTTTGAAACTGCTTCTTGAAGACTTAGCCTTACACAGCTGCCTGCTGCCTGCCTTACATGTTGGCAGTAAGCAGAACAAAAAGTCTGGCCAGCAGTGACTGAGGGCTGTGCTAGGGTTGGTCTTGAGGCCACCAGCTGTCCTAATAGGTGAGACTGCATGTCCAAAACCTGGCTGAAGAGAAAGTGTCATATCTCAACTGTCGCTTGACCACAAGAGGAAAAAACTGAATCAATGTTCAAAGCTTCAGTAAAAATCTGTGATTTTGTATTCTTGCCACTTACTATTTTTAGATTTTTTTTTAATGTGAACACTAAGGCACTTACTATTCTCTTTTTAATTTAATTTTGATTCTTAGAAGGATACAACTTACAAGTTCTCCCCAGTATTTGAGTGCATTTGAAGGTTTAGAATCTAATTTTTACTGGTCATTGAAAATGTGAATTATATTATATGTGAAATAGTTATCTCATTTGGGCTTTCTCTACAGAACAGCAGTAAGGGCTGAAGGAGGGAAATACTAAGAATATGATGTCACCAGGTATCTGTCTCTCCCCTCTCACATTTCTGTAAATCTGTGGCAGCAAACTAAATCTAGCGTTTAGTAGATTCCCTGCCATCCTCCTTGATAGTTTTAAATGATGCTGAAGCTCCACAGGGCTAGGTGCTCCCAGTCTACAAGAACAAAGACCAAAACAGATGGATGTCACCTGCTGTTTCTCACTGACAGGCACAACTTAAAGTAATACACTGACTGTATGTTTATTGTCCATGTAAACAATTATCCTTTGTGCACAGGAGAGATGCCTGATTTATTTTAAACTGTGGAAGTAAATGCTCTGGGTTCACTTCCTTCTGTTTTTTTTTTCCTTGCAGATGTTATGTATAATGGCGAAATGAATGAAAAGATAAAGTTACTATATAAGCTGCATATCCCACCAGGTAAGAAATCTGAAAAGGAATTATTATCTCAGTTTCCAAAAAAAATCTCTTGCTTTTGGTAAAAAGCTGCTGAATGAAGAACCCCATCTTGCTTCCTTCGAACTGGGAGCATATAGGATGTGCATTTGTAGTTACGCTCACTGCGTTTTACAAATTACTCCATTAATTACAAATTGAACCTTTTGGGATGAAATGTATAGATCACAATGTCAAAGCTCACACATCTGCTATATTCAGAGCCCTTTTGCAGCCCATTATATGGTTACTTCCAGACAGAATGCGAATTAATGTTTTTGAATGGCTTGTAGTCCATGTACAGTAGACATCTTATATATCTTGATCCAGTTTTGATTAGGTGAAAAAGTTCTGTGGTAGTTTCTCTGTGCAAAGTTTTTAATTAAATGTGCAGTTTTTGGCAAGCTTCCAATTACACCACCAGTCTTACAGTAACATAATTTTACAGTATGATTTAATGAGGTACCTGAAAGTATTTACAAAACATCTTTGCATGATTACTGTGCTTTCTTCAAATATGTAAAATTTAGAAAAACAAATAATCATCATGCAGAATTCAAAGGATTAAATTTGTCACATTTTTTTGATAGCTCTCACAGAAAATGAACGAGACAGCCAGTCACCATTAAAGAATCCTTTGCTGTCAACATCAAGACCACTGGTCATTGGAAAGTCAAAAGGTATGTCCAGAATGGTTCTCTAATGCATGTGCATATGAGATAACAGACTTTCCACTTGTGATCCTACCATATTATCTCTGCTCTCTGGGGTTTATTTTGAAATGTAGATTTACTCCAGTGACTTGAAAATGAATTCTCCTTTTTATGTCTGCTCAAAAAAAGGTGATACAGTCGATTACCAAAAGCAGTTGAAGCAGATGCTGAAGGATCTAGCCAAAGAAAAGGATACTAAAACTGAAAAGGAATTGCCAAAAATGAGCCAGGTATGTACCTTAGAGGCTGTACTCTGTTTTTAAAGATGTACTTAAAATGAAATGACCGAATACAACAGTTTGGCTCTTTCTCATAATGTGTGACTTCAACCTGAACTTAGATTCAGTCCCTCGGGCATCGAGGATTGGGATCCTCTGATCCAGGGAGGTGTTTAAAAATACTTTCAGCTACCTTCCTAGCAGCTCCCTCTGCTCAGACTGGCTGGTGATTAGAATTTCAGATTCACCCTCACCTGCTGCAGAACATGCAAGCAAACAGCTTTATGCAGTCTAGAAAAAGCCCTCCTCCTCCTAAGCCAAAGAATTCCCAGGAATGCATGTTGTGGTTCCATATTCCTGTATCTCCTCTGCACCAAACCAGTAACTTCTTAGTCCACCACCACCTGGAACTTGCCACGTCTTAAACCAAACACTGACTAGAACTGCAGGAAAACAGCTGATGGCTGTCACGATCTTACCATCTGTTTCTAATGCCAGCAGCTGTGTTGTTGGCAAAAGGAAATCTACTGGAGGGAAAAGAGCCCCCTATCAATAAAACAAATGTATAGACATGCAAAGAAAGATGGCACTGCCCCCAGAATCCCTTCTATGCTCATATTGCTAAATAAAGTTTTAGATGGGTGGCATGTACCTAACCCGTAAGCTCTGCAGGCACTCACCATCTCACAAAGGCATCATTTCACCAAGGGCTCACAACTTGCCTAATAGGATATATGGAAATTCCTCTTCAGCCTGATAATCATCTGCAGTGGGTGAGCAGGGGAGAGACAGAAAGGGGCTGGGCAGAGAAGATCTCCAAATTTTTTTAGAAGAGCTGGGAGAAGAGAGGAGAGAAATAGCAGAAGGGAAGTTGCCTGCAGGCCTGTGGATGGCTTTGGTTGTAAGTCACTGTGTGTAGCAGCCACTAGTAAGGGATTATCCCTTGCCGTTAGATCATCTGGCAGGTCCTGATTTCCTTCATCTGGGCATCAAAATACTTCACTGCTCTCTTCCAGTTTTGCTTTCAGCACAAGGTTTCCTAACACCATTGGGGGTTGAAATCACTTCACTAACATTTTTTTTAAAGGAGGCAGAAGTTATATAAGAGCATATAAATGTTCCACCATTCCACCTGCCTCTGCACTGCTGTGCCCACCTGACTCTTGCAGTGATCCTTAGCGTGGCTGCTCAGGACTTTGATGTTGGCTTTTCATCCTTCACAGAGGGAGTTCATTCAGTTCTGCAAAACGTTGTATAGCATGTTTCATGAAGATCCAGAGGAGAATGATTTGTATCAAGCCATTGCCACTGTGACCACACTGTTACTTCAGATTGGAGAAGTAGGACAAAGGAGCATCAGCCTGGGGAGTGGATCAGATGAGTTCACCGAGGACTTACAGCCCGAGGCCTCTACTTCAGACCAGGATGCTGTTTTTACTGACACTGTGAAAACCCCTCACAAAGACTCCCAATCTTCACCTGTGACTGAAGGGGACTGGACTGTCTCTTTTGAACATATTTTAGCCTCCCTCTTGACTGAACAATCATTAGTTAACTTCTTTGAAAAACCCTTAGAACTGAAACCAAAGCTTGAGAATGCAAAGCTAAATCTATACAGCCTCAGAACAAACGGAATGAGCTGCCAGTCACGGGGTGAACATGCAAAACCAAGCACGCAGTAGCAGCAACCATGTCAAAAATGAAATGCACTGAAGTTACGCCAAAGGACATACTGTAAAAGGCTTTTAGTTAGCAGTGGACTTTGATAAACAATTTGTTGGTCTGTGGTTTTCAGTTTCAGAGCTTTAAAAGCTAAAAGGGTGGGTAGGTTTGTTTTGTGCCATTGACTTATTATGTTCTTGTTTTGAATGTAAAAGGAAACATCTGTCTGCAGTGTGAAGACACTGAAGCCCTCTTCCGTGCTGGGAGAGCAGAGGCTGGCTCCAGTTGTCTTTTTTTTTTTTTTTTTAACAGGGGAAAACACTTCTCATCTGCTGTCCAGTTTGTTTTGGTTGCCTTTTTTTTGCACTAATACTGAAAACTGTTTCAATGCTGGTAATTGAAACTATTTTAATATATTTGATTGTATTCCAATTTTTATGTCTTGCTGAAATGTTAAGTGTACATGGACTGTGCTTTTGATGTTGGTCTGTGAAAACATGCACTTTTCAATAAACCCTTTTTGTACAAGACTGGCATTGACAGTATTTACTGATTTAGGGAAGCTAAGTGCCTTTAGTGCCTACCACATTAAACAAATACCCTGAGGTAGCATGATCACAATTATTTCACTCATCAGAAGCCTGTTTCCATGTAGCACACAGAGCTGCTTTGGGAAAAGCCTGCTCAGTCTGCTTAAGAGGCCAGTAGGGCACTTCGTCCACATGAGATCACACATGCTATATTGATCTATCAGTTTTGGTTGAGTTTTTCTTGTTTTGTTTTTAAACAAACTTGGCCTTAACTTAAAATACCTGTGTAGTGGCTTTTAATACCCCAGAACAAAACAAACCCACCAGGACTCTGCCACCCACAAAGAACATTTCAATCTCCTTATTCCATTCACATGTAACCTAAGTCTAGTGTATTTAAGAAAATTACACCATTATTATCAAGCTCAAAGAAAGGATACTGTAAAAAGTTGATACTTGTTCAACTCAGTGCTTCACAGTTGAGAGCTTGAAGAGACTGGACAATAAAAACAATTTAAGAATATATTTTCTTTTAATCTTTTTATTATAATGAAAATCAGTTTAATTTTCATCCACATTGACTGTCTGTAGACCTGCAAAACAAGACGTTTTATTACCACCTGTTATATATACAGAAGTCTTCACAAGAAAATACACCTACTGTTTCAAAGCCAGTTTGCTTATCTACTTCTGGAAGAGCAAACTATATAGGCAAGTATTTATCCAAATGTTAAAACAAAAATTTTGTTGTATTTACAGAACTGATTTTTCTCAGATGACAAGCAGAAATGGCTCAACCTGTCTGAGCTTCTGACGTCAGAGGATGGGTTTTACATGGGAAAACCAACCTTAAAACTACCCTAATGGCTATGGCCAGTGTTTTTCAATCTCTCAAAATCTACATGAACATTTCACTGAATTCTGTACTTCTTATTAATGTGGATCAGCCAAGCCAGCAGCCCTGTTCTCTACAGCAGAGCTAAGTTAAGCCAGTAGTTTGACTCTTCCAGCGTGCTCTTCATCTGAATTTTGCACTGCAGGAGGAGCTGTCCTGCTTTGCTTCTTTTTCAGAGAAACATGGCTTGGGAGATTCATGGAACCTTCCTTACCTTTGAATGTTGTGACTGGTACGTAGGTGACCAGAGTGTACAACTTGTTGGGTGAATCCTCATCCTCATTGCGCTTTCTTGACAAACGCACACGGATACGGTACGGAACGTTCCTAAAATGAAGATGGCAGATTAATTTTCAGTGAAGTATGTATTGAAACCCATGATTTCATAGGGAAGTTCTTTCTCAGCATCACAGCAAGAGCAAAATCTTGGACCTTAAGAGATTGTACTGTTTGCCTTAGAGGAGCTATTTTTCTTCATTTTGTTTGGTTTTATTAAAGTTAGCAGGTAAGATTTAACTGAATTACTCATCCAGGAGGAATATTAAGTCAGCACTGCATCATCAGTCCACTACTGAGGAAATACACCATGAAGATGATCATCAAGTGAACATGAACAGCAAGCAGCTGTTACTAACATGCATTTCTTACAACAATATAACCTAGTGAGGAAAACCCTCAACAATCTACCCCAAAGCCCAAGGCCTCTGTCAAAAGAGTATTGCCTAATCTTTATGCAGAAAGTTGTGGAAGTTCTAGTGAGCATCAGACCTGAACCAAGGTTTTATTTATGGGCACAAAACCATCAATATTTCTTCCTCACCAAGCCCATGGAATCACAATTGAATTGTTTGGATGATTTTGTTTGTAATAGGCAAGTCACAGCTTAGTCTCCTTCCTCTAATAATGCCCAAAATATGCTTGAGGGAAAGCACAAAATTTTTTCTCCACTATTTTTCACATAACCTGCCACCTCAAATGAACTCAAGATTTTGTGAAACTCCTGCTCAGAGTACTTTGCTTCATAGAATACATGAAGGAACTTCTTCCTCCCTGCTGTACCTTTTAAAGAGCATACTTACTACATCGGGTGGACACAGCAAGCTAAGACACAGAACCATGCTTTTCTTTACTTTCTTGTTGTAACAAGTTAAAAGCATTTTTCACTACTTTATGTAGGTGACTATCATACCAGCCAACATGATTTTAGCCTCCCCTGATGCTTCCAGAGGAAGATACCTTATTTTGCATGCATTATGTACTCTAACTAGTAAAAACTGCAGACCCACACTGGAAAGACAGATGTGGCGACTCCTTGCTCCACAGACTGCACTTGTACCAGTTAATAGGAGGGCGTCTTGGTTAGCAGCCTCACTAGGAAGCTCTGGGGTTATGCTGTCTCCTGGTTCCACTGCTACTTCTTCACTCCCTATAAACTGGGCAGTTTAACAGGGAGGACAGAGAATCCCTGCCTGTAAGACCTAATAACTCATAACTAGTCTCATCCTCCCACTCTGCTTTTGAAGAAAGGGTCAGCCACACAACACCGAGTAAAATATTCTATGTATGTCATAGACTAGACTTAGGAATCTAATTCCCAGAAGACATGGTTTAAACCTGTGTGTATCCAGTGCATCACTCAAGGCATCAATCCAGATCAGTTCCCCTTTTATTAGTTTAACTGGTCCCACTCCTCACAGGAGTTCTTTTGGACCATCCTTACATGTCAAATCAGCTGCCTTTAAAGCAGTGACTTAACAGAAGGTGTAGATTTTGGTCCCCAAACTATGTATTTATTTGTACTTTCAACAGAAGATTAACAGCCCTGTTTAAAACACACCTTCTTTTGTGTAGCATTTGTCAGTTCAGCATGCTTCAAAACCTAATCCTGTTCAGACACAGCACACAAATCCCAGACACTTAGCCTGGGATTGTAGGTATCACTACAAGGTCAGGTTTATAAAAGCTGCCTGCTGCAACAGGGATCAGGGTACTACAGTATTAAAACACCCCAGTCCTTTCTCTTCCCCGCCCTCCATCCCCAAACCGGCATTGCTTCTCTCCTTTGTTCTTATTAGAAGAAATTTCTTTCAATCCCAGAGTCTACCAAAGCTTTGTTACAACTACATTGGGAGAGCTGACCAGAACACAGACGTCACAGAAAGCTTAGGTGGTGTGTACTCCAAAGGAAGGAAGGATTTGCAAAGAAAATGTAAATACTACAAGTATACAGTTTTTTCCTAATCCTTCATGTCTTTCCTCACCCAGTAGGGAAAACTGTAAAAACCCACCTTATTCCTTTAGCCCAGACTGCTTTGTTCAATCTGGTGTCAATGCGAACGTCAGGAGTACCCATCTCCTTCATCGCAAATTTACGGATTTCCTTGAGAGCGCGTGGTGCTCGCTTCTTGAAGCCCCTGGGACAAACACAAGAGCCATTTCTTCAACTTCAGGACACTGTCAGCACTAGACACTTGTTGCATATATTCTTTAAACATACAACCCCAAAGCATTGTGCTCAACAGCAGACAAACAGCTGCACCAGCACAACTAGACCTTTACCCTGGCAAGCAGCTGCTAACCTTCATGTCTCTGCTTAACAGAAACCACTTAGGTAGAATAATTTCAGTGAAATTTTGCAACCACAAGATCTCCTGGATCTTAAGCCTTCAGTTTGAATGTGAAATATGTTCAAATATCTCAGTAACACCAAAGAGATCAGAGGTTTCACAGATACTCTGAATAAAAGCCCTGTGAGAAAAGCATTGCAACAACAATAACATAAAGATGACAGAACTGTATCAGTACTGTAATAAACAGCAGAAGACCAAAACTGATGTTATTCTAAGTAACAGCTTTTGCTGAACAGTACTTGATAGTTACTTTCTTTCATGCTCTCAGGACTGCACTAAGAACACCATCAGAACAGGGTTTTTCTCCCCAGTACAGCCTGTCCTAAAGCCCATTATGGCCAGATCCTGCAGGACTGGGCAGTCACAATGGAAGTCAGAGCTGCCAGGAGTGTTTTGCCATATATATTATACCCACTGTGACATGGGGCTGTGCCAGTAGAGCCTGAGGCCCCACAGTGTGTTATATTCAGTTATATTATTTGCACACTGCTGTTGACATTTAGTGCTAGAAATGGGAAGTGGGTTTATGATTACAAGTGAGGCAAGCACTAAACAAAAAGCATCTCAGCTCTAGCACATCATGCCCAAAAAGAAAAGTAGACAGCAGGATCATCAGCAGTGAAACAGACTGAACTGCAAATCAACAGGCAAGGCCAGAACATCTTGTCATTTAGAGTACCACTGCCTCCCATTCTCAGCCACAGTTCTGCAATGCTCCACTGCCTCATTTCTCTCCTATTCCATGTTAACTTTAGCCACTGCACCAATTGTTTGGATTTGGATGGCGTCTTCCATGCGACCAAAGCAAACGCAATGCAGTTTTCTCTGAGGCACTTTGCTACATGTTTTCATGAGGTTCTGCATTTTGTTGATTAAAAAGCTACTCTTACCTGCACACAACAAAATATCCTTTAACCCAAATCATATCCCAATTTACACCTCACACAACTTCATGATAAACATGAAGCCAACCACTTGATTACATAACTATTTAATTTCTAGAACTTTCTCAGTGGGCTGAAGTTTAAGCATTTGCTTGGGAAAGAATGATGACCTGTGCACAGAAGTAAATCGATCTAACTTCAAGTCCCAGAACACTCACAATCACAGAAACAGGCTTGTTCCTGAAAGCCACAAGCCAAGTCTGGGGTTACACAGGTACAGGGCTGCTGCCTCGGGACACTACCGAGGCACAAGGGACCACAAACACCAGGCTGCAAGGACAGTCTTTCTCTGCCCTTTAAAACCTACCGAACCCACTGCCAGACGCCACTTCACAGAAGGCCAATTTCGCTGATAAAAAAACTTACACGCCATGGATCCGCTTGTGAATGTTGATGGTGTATTCCCGGGTTACTACCTCGTTGATGGCGGAGCGCCCCTTCTTCTTCTCGCCGCCCTTCTTTGCGGGAGCCATTTGAGCGACGCTGAAAGGCACCGTGCACACATCAAACAGAAACTTCGCACCTTCCCCGTCCCTTTCCCTCCCGCCGTCCCCAGCTCCTCAAAAGCCATACAACTCCCACATTCAGAAACCTTAATTAACCAGCTTAATTAACCCCAGGGGTCGCACCAGTCGCAGGCATCACGCAGCAACTTTCCAGCATCACAAATGCTTCCTTCTCCCTGAGAGGAGCAGGAAGCACATGCAGGACTCTCGGACCACCTCGCATGAACAACGGGCTCCTGGCCAGCCCTAAGCCCCCTCCTTCTGCAAGGTGACCCAGGAGGGCAGCTCAGCTCGTCCCGGCATGAACGTGACGGTGCCAGAGCGGCTTCTCCCAGGGGCAACAGCACGGACGGGCCATTTCCCGGTCCCGCGAGTCCTGCAGGCCTTCCCGGGCCTGGGGAGGGCAGAAGACCGACCCCATTCCCGCCGAACGCGGACGCGCCGGGAGATCCCACCCGGTGCCCCCCTTGCCGGGACGCCCCCCTCGCCGGGCCGGGCCGGGTTGCCGCCGCGCCGCGGGGTCTGCGGGGCGGATGGAGGCGGATTGTGCGGGACGCGGCCCAAGCCCACACTCACCCTGCCCGGGCACAGGCCGGAAAGGAGCGCGCGAGGCACGCCGGGAAACAGGAGCCCTTCCGGGATGAGGCTGGAGCGACTGCGCCGGCGGCGGGAGGGGCTGGCGTGGGGGCGGTGTCAGTGTGTGCCGGGAGCGGGGACACCATTGGGGAGCGGGGACACCATTGGGGAGCGGTGTCTGTGTGTGCCGGCAGCGGGGACACCATTGGGGCGGTGTCTGTGTGTGCCGGGAGCGGGGACACCATTGGGGAGCGGTGTCTGTGTGTGCCGGGAGCGGGGACACCATCGGGGCGGTGTCTGTGTGTGCTGGGAGCGGGGACACCACTGGGGCGGTGTCAGTGTGTGCCCGTACCGGGGGTGTCACTGGCGGTGTCAGTGTGTGCCCGTACCGGGGGTGTCACTGGCGGTGTCAGTGTGTGCCCGTACCGGGGTGTCACTGGCGGTGTCAGTGTGTGCCCGTACCGGGGGTGTCACTGGCGGTGTCAGTGTGTGCCCGTACCGGGGGTGTCACTGGAGCGGTGTCAGTGTGTGCCCGTACCGGGGGTGTCACTGGCGGTGTCAGTGTGTGCCCGTACCGGGGGTGTTTGGTGCCCGCCCGCCCGCTCCCTCTGTAGGGTCTTTCTTTTCCTTGGAGTGGTTGGTGTGTGGGGAGCTCAGCTTGGCGCAGTGGTGCTTTCGCCAAGCGTTTTGCCCCCTTCAGATCTGGAGGTCTTATGCCCGAGACAGAGGCATCCCGGCGTGGAGCAGTACCCTGATGTGGCCACCCTGCCTGCCCGGGAAACCGGCCCGAGCTGAGGGATTATGTTGGAACAAGCTGGATCTCGGCTATAATGAACAGCCCAGCTCTGTGAGGTCTGGCGTTGCCTTGTGTTTGCAACAGAGAACAAGGACAATGATCCCAAACCAGAATGTGTGTATGGGGAGGAAATGAGACAGAGCATGAAAAACTAGGTATTGACATAAATCTGCTCTTAAAAGCACTCTGTATCCTTCCAAACAATGTAGTAAACCATCTTAGAAGAGGGCAACCTCTCCCTATTTACAGCATCTCCCTGTTAGCAGCTTAGAGTGCCACTGGTTTTAGAATGTTAAGTGTTTGCTCCAAGGTTAAACTTGGTTTGGACATATCGGTGGCAGTCAGGAGAGATGTGGGTGTATAATCCCTGAGAGTAAAACAAATTCTTAAAGGTATTTTCCCTTCCCCTGTCTTCTGTCATAGTAGCTGAGATCCGTCAACTGTGGCTTCCACAGGTATTTCCTCTGAGGTGCTCATGTTCCTTGATTACGTATTCCTGCATAAACTTTCAGTTTACAGATCTGTCCTTTCCCAGGAGCGGTTGGCATTTATGAAGTTAGCCTCTAGCTTAGCCAACTGGCCTTTCCTTAGGTTTGTCTATAGTTAATGGAAAGAGAGAGGTTCCTTCAGACATTAAGTGAAACCTTCATGTTTAGTTTTCTAATCTTCATCTGGTGGGGTCAGTCTTGCTTCACTGAACACAGGAATTTAAAGGGATGAGCAGGCTAATTCACCCTGGCACATAAAGGTAGCGGTAAAAACATTTTCTTAGGGACCAGATACTTGATTCCTTCATCCTCTCTCAGTGAGGGATTGTATGGACTGAAATACACGTGCACCCATCACTGCTACCACCCAGTCTTGCAGCTGAAGCATCAGGGTAATTTTGTCAATGGATTTTCTCTAGGAGATTTTTAGCTTTCTCAGAACTCAGGGCAAATGAGCTTTTTTCATTTCCATGAAAGCTTACTTTCACAATTTCCAGGCTCCTAGCCCAATTATCTCCATTGTTCCCCTATGGCACAGAAACCAGAACACATGGGGCCTGCTGATGTGATCCTTGGTACTGAAGGGAGGAAAAGTCATGTGTGCACTTCATTGAAGCTAATGCTGGCTCCAGTGGCTGCAAGCTGCCCTGAGGGCCTTGCCTTTTCAGTCTTACTGAGGGGAATGAAGACATTCCTGTGCTCAGTTACCCAGCTCAACCTGTGTTGGAGGTTCTCTCTCTGTCTGCAGAGGGAAAGCAAACCTGTACCTCGGCTGCTCCATCCTGTAGTCAATTTGAATTTAACATGAAAAGGAGTCTGCACAAGGATGCTGAAGTGGAAATCAGACTGTTTACAGGGTGAATATTGCAGAAGAGATGTGTCCCAAAACTCAGGACAGAGGTGTCTTACAACACTAAAACTGGACATAGGTCAAAGCCCTGGTGTGTGCTGAGGCAAACCATTCTTTATACCATCCATTTTGTCCTAATATAAAACTCTTTGGTTGGAAGCACAAAGCTGCCCGAGGTCTTTAAAGGTGCTTAAAGTTTTAAAGGTGCTTAAAATGAGCTGTCTTTGCTTGCAGCTAATATGACTTCCTGAGCTTTCATTCTCAGTGTCTATGCCATGACAAAAACTCCAACGGATAATACTTGGTTTTGCTAACTGGGTGCCAAACATCATTCAAGTCTATGGCTAAGATTAAAAGTCTAAAATGAATCACATAGTTCAACAGTCACAGGAAAATATGTGCAAGTCCTGCAATAAAGCCTTTTGGCTATTTTATTTTATTCTACAAATAAAGACAACTTTCCATCATTAAATGGAAAAAAAATAATAGTTTGAGTTGTATATAGCGTGAAACAGTAGTTCCCTTCACAAAAACATTTCTAATTCATTAGTTTATTACAAAATACCCACTCACAAAAAAGCACAAGCACAATCTTTATACTTGTGAAATGAGTTGATATTTCATATACAAAATAATTTCCACATAATTCCATATAATTTTATTTTATATAGAAATAGGTCATTATTACAACAGCTGTACAATACACTACTTTTTATTTAATAATTACATAAAATCTTTCTTAGAAACATATCAACGGAAAACATACAAAAAAAGCGAAAAGTGCATTTTCTTTTTTTTTCCTCCAAAGGAAAATTTAATCCTAAATGTTATAATGAAAGAGATATGTAATAGTCTGCAGCATCCCGAGTCAGTGGGCCAAAACACAGTGCATATTTCTCAGAGACTTGGAGTGGGTGAGTTTAGGTTGAAGGATTCATGTTGTACTATTGGAGAGTTGTATGATTGTGCTTACAATTTGAGTTCTCCTTTGCAATCACAATTCATGTAGGAAACAGTCCAGTGTGGGTTTTGGGTTTGTTTTTTTGATTGGTTGGCTTTTAGTAATGAAGAACAGTTAGGGTAAGCTGCATAATACTTTCCAGATTCTAAATCAAGGGTTATGAACTGTAGACCATATTCACCAATGGCTGGGCTTTCTCCTCCACTGGATGTGCTAATTTGGCCACAAGAATAAAGAAACAAACTTCTCTTTACAGAAAGTGCCTAGGTTTTGTCCTCTGTGCAGTTGTGCAAAATAATAACAATAATCATAATAAAAATAATCTCTTGTTCTCTCCTCGATAGACCTTTGACGCAGTGCTTTTCATACACAAAAGAAGAACTGAAACAGTGAAGGCCAAGTACCTCATGAGTTTGTCGACAGTCTTTTGGAATTGCCAGATGGCTTCCAGAGTGACACGCTGGAGTTAAACGCCTCTTCCCATGCACCCAGCAGTGACGGAGGCTGCACAGGATAGTGCTCCTTTTTACTTTGCTCTGTCAGTACATCTTGTGCTCACGAGACAGCGCAAACTGGAAGCCAGCGTGCCGTGAATGCACTGTCTGTGGCAGTCTGCACTCTGGGTGTACTTCTGTCATAGAGCTTGGAAAGAAATCCTTGTGCAAAAGTCAGAACAGTAAGTACAAAGTCTTTCTCTTCTGTCCCATGTGCCCATTGGTTAAAGCTAATCGTGCATTGATTGTGCTGGTGGGACTCTATCGCAGTGGCTGTGGTAAATTTGATGATTCTGATAAACTATTCCTTCTTCTTGA
This sequence comes from Lichenostomus cassidix, assembly GCF_008360975.1. NCBI lineage: Eukaryota > Metazoa > Chordata > Aves > Passeriformes > Meliphagidae > Lichenostomus > Lichenostomus cassidix. The sequence continues at coordinate 29,529,380 of NC_139479.1, forward strand.
TGTTAGTTGTTGTTGTTGTTGCTGTTGCTGCTGCTGTGTCTGATGATACCCCATATTTCCTTGCTGTGATGAGTAAGATGGCAGGAGCAAAGAATCGTGTTGTTCATTGTGCAAAGAACTTGGTGTTTGCACCTACAGATAAAATAATATTTATCGTGGTGTTTGATTCTTTCATGTGTTAATCCTCTTTGTCTTCAGTGTACAGGATGCATAAAAACACTACTTGGTTTGCTGGCTTTTATAGATGGAGCTGTTCGGCGTGAGGTTGGCATAACTAATGATAGAAGGAATGGGCATAAATTGCAACAAAGAACATTCTAATTAGGCATTGAGAAGGTTTTCTCATAGGAATGCACTGCCTGGGATTTGCACGTTATCCTGAAAAGCCTGTTTAGGAACCAGGTGGGTGAACATGTCAGAAATGACATGGATGGCTGAAATGAAACAGGATCATAATGTGCCTCATGCTGTCCCTTCTAGCCCTTCCTTTTCATGAGCTTACAGTAAGGTGTTACCTTGCAGTGTTGAAGCTGATGTGAATTTTGCAGATGCTTTATTGGAAACAGTATCTGCCATACTTTTTTCATTAATTCTCAGCTGTGATAAGGATTTCATTTCAATAAGAAGAGTTTAATCATTTGAGGTTGGTTATACCCTTTCAGTTATGCCAGTGGATATGTGATGAGGTTTTATAGACTCAGTTCAGCTCCCGTTGAACTAATACAGAGACTCAATACAAACTCATTTCCTCCCTTCTCCTTTACTTTAGTATGTCTTGAATTAGGTCAAAAAATAAGTATTTTTACATCTTCATATCACCTGGTTCTTACAGGCAACGTGCTCCACTTTATCTTTTTTGCCTTGTGGAGTTGAGAAAATGTTAGTTTCCTGAAGGGATCCAGATATCTGATCCAGATCTATTTTATATTGATGCTGGTAATTAAAAATCATCTTTTGACTTGTAAACTAAGCAAATTTTATACTGAATAAAGAGCACAGAACAAATCCTAAGGCATTGATTTTCTCCAGCTAGAAATAAACTTTAAATATATCCAAGATAATGTGATTATGCTTTCAACGTACAGAATTAGTAATTTCCTCTTAAATATTCTGTTCTCACTGTTCCCTTGCTGTACTGGCACAGGGCACTGTAGCAGTCTCACACATGTCAGCATCTCTTAAATGGACTTTTCTGCCGGGATCAGGCTCCAGCAGAAACCTGGGGCCCCATTTGCATAGCCCACTCACCTTATTACTCTGTGTGTACACTTTATACATCATCCTCTTTGTCCTACCTGCAGGTAGCGTTGTTGCTGATGCTGTTGGTGCTGGAGTTGCATAGGTGGCAAAGAGGATGGCTGGGAAGGAGGTGTAGTGGTGAACCCTTGGTTTAACACTGCTTGTCCCATCAGTACGATTGGAGAGCTGCTGCTGGAAGTCTGCACTTCCAAACTTTGAAACATTTGTTGGGTTTGAGAATACCTATGGAAGAAAGAAGCAAAACAATCAAGAACAAGGTGGTGGAAGCAAAGGTCTTCTCTTAGAATAGGGATGGGAATCCCTAGTCTTCCTGATTTATAGAATCACAGAATGGTTTGAGTTGGAAAGGACTTTAAAAGACCATTTAGTGCCAAACTCCCTCCCATGGGCAGGGACACCTTCCACTAGACCAGGTTGCTCAGAGCCCCATCCAACCTGGCCTTGAACACTTCCAGGGATGGGGCATCTACCATTTCTCTGGGCAACCTGTTCCAATGCCTCATCACCCTCACAGTAAAGAATTTCTTCCCAATATCTAATCTAAACTTGCCCTCTTTCTGTTTAAATCCACTACCTTTTGTGCTATCCTTACATGCCCTTATAAAAAAGCCTCTCCCCATCTCTCTTGTAGCCCTGTTTAGGTACTGGAAGGCTGCTGTAAGGTCTCCCCGGACCTTCTCTTCTGCAGCTGAAACCCTCCAAATAATTCCCAATAAATTATTCCGGTGCATGGACTGGCTAGTATGAACAATGGCATTATTGGCAGCACTGCTTTCCCTTACTCTGCACATGAGCTGGACTTGGAGGGAAGAATACATCTCACCTCAAAATCCAGATCACATTTTAAATTCATTAAAGATTCTGGTTTATGCATGTCTTGTCTTCAGCCAGAGCATTCACATGCCAGACTCATTAAACCAAATGGCCTTTGATTCTGTTTTAATATGCTGAGCCCTGAACTGCAGCAAGAGAGAAACAAATGCACCTCCTGTCCTGCTGTCTGTGCTCCCCTGTGACTGCCTGGGGGGTGGTGATCTCTTGCAGAAACATGGCTAGGGTTGAGTACTTCTTAAGCTGCTCATACCTATATTGCCAAGTGTGACCAGCAGTTCCCATTACTGTAAGCCCCACTGTAGGAACAGAAGAAGCCTCTAGAAACCCTTGGGAATGAGGGATGGGACAGAAACAAAATACTCGTCTCCTGCTGCTATTCTGCTTTTGGATAGCAAAACTTAAATATGTGTTGTTTTGTGGAAGGCTGTGGGCAAAACCACAATGGAACTATTGCCAACCCAGCCTCATTCTGTTTATCCTGTGAAGGGTGATGAGATCATAGTGTGGCTTGTGTTCACTCAACAGCTGTTCAACATTAGGGTTTAGTCAGAAATGCTACAGTCTGGGTACTTGTACAAGGATGTGAGCGCCTATAAAAGAGTCCCACGAGTCAGGAAGTCTACAGGAACTGGGAGATGCTTCTTTGCAAATAAGGCCTCTTTTATTCAGAATCTTAAAAGCAGAGCTGAAATATTTATATTTGACAAATTAACTCAAGATAATCTTAAACACCAATAGTGTTTAAGATTATCTTGAGTAAACACCTACAATCCCGAGATAACATTAGAAGAATACTGTTTTGTAAAAAGAATTATTTTAAAAGAAATTATTTTAGCAGTTCACAATTAAGTGCAGTGACAAAAAACAGCTAAAAAAAAAAAAGAGTATATTTTGGCCAGTGTGTTCTGCTTCCTTCATCTAAGTTTTGAGGAGACAAAACAACTGAGGTGAGGCTTTCTTGGCACCAGTCATTTATCTGGGCCAGTGCTGACTTTCTCTCTCACATTTACGTTGGTGGATCAGAAGTTCTAGTGCTGAAGCAAGCCGCATGTGAGGGACAAAAATTTCCCCAGCCACGGCTTGTTAAAATGCCACTGGCACATTGTGTTCCTCTCTGTCATCCTTCCTGATGTGACCAGGCAGGGTAAGGCTGACCCTGACGCTGGAAGGCAGGCTCAGCACAGTAACACATTCTTCATATTTATAACTACTTCGTCATTTTATGAAAGAAGGCTACTTCCCCTCAAAAGCAGCTTTGATGTTTTATCTCCGACAAGGCACGTACTTAGCCTGGGATCCCGCCATGCTGAGGTCTGAAGGGTGTCTTGCATTACAGGACCCAGGCATCATGGGCTGAATAGGCTGGCTAAGCAACAATCTGGCACATGGGGAAAAAAAAGTGACATTGCTGGAACAGAAGTACCATACAAATCCCACGTTGCACAAAGAGAAACAGGGATTTTCACAGGCACAGCAGCAGGCTGTGTGAGGAGGTCTGACCCGGCTGCTGGCTGGGGCACATCCCGGCTGCTGCAAGGCAGAGGCAGGGGCAGCGCCTGCCCTCTGGGCTAGTGTGGGTGCCTGACATTCGCTTAATAAATCCCGTTTTTTAACATCAGTATTATCTGCTAAGTATATGGATGCTTGACTAATATTTACAACTTTTATTAAATTCACCTTGTGTTCTTCAAAGCCAGCAGCAAGACTTCCATTTTCATTACGCTACAGGGTCAGACAGCTACGCTCTGCGGGTCTTAACCCCCGCATTACTTCAGCCACAGGGCCGGGAGTGCGCTGAGATCGGCATTTCCCCCGAGCACGGCTGGAGTCAGCCGCTCCAGCCGTTCAGCTCAGCCCCTCAAGCGAGGAGCCCCGCGCTCCGTACCTGAGCTGCTGGTCGTGGCTGCAGCCGGCGGGCGGCGCGGGGGTGCCGCCGCGGGACAGGCCGCCAGGGGGCGCCGCGGGGCCGCCGCCTGAGGCGAACGGCGCGGGTGTGGTGCGAGGTGGGGCGCGGCCGCCGCCCGGCGCCAGCTCCGCGCTCCGCGCCGCCTTCGAGCCCTGCAAGAGAAGAGGGGACAGCGGGGACACAGCCCAACTCCGGCACCAGTGCCTGGCGGTGCCGCCACCCGGCTGCTGTCACCCTACGCGAAACGACTGTCGTGCCCGCGGCTGCCCCGCGCCTGCTCCTGCCGTCCGGCACTCCCCGGGACCGGGGCGCTGGGAGAGCGCTGCCCAAACGACGCCCCGTGAAGGCAGGAACAGAGCTAGGCGTGAGGAACGGCCGCCAAGCCCCATGATGGGAAAAGGCCGTATCAAAGAAAAAACCGTGTTTTTTTTTTTTTTTTTTTGTTTTGTTTTTTCCTATTTCACAGTATCACAGAACGGGAACGGTTGGAGGGGACCACAGTGGGACATCTTGGCCAACCTGTGTGCCCACGCAGGGTCATCCCAGAGCATATTACACAGGATTGTGTCCAGACAGTTCTTGAATATCTCCAGTGAGGGAGACTCCACAACCTCTCTGGACAATCTGTTCCAGTGCATGGTCACTGCACAGTAAAGAAGTTCTTCCTCATGTTGAGGTGGAACTTCTTATGCATTAGTTTCTGCTCTTTGCCCCCTGTCTTGTATTTATTATACAGATACACTGTTTACTTTAATAGAGTCATTATGATACAGGTGTGTGTAGGAGGTTAAAAGCTACAGCTGGGGGGCTCTTGAAGACAATCATGTAGCTATGCTTGCCACACAATGAGGAAGCAGAAAGCTCAGTTTTCTGTGAGGGGAGGTACCACAGGTGGGTGGAAGAGCAAACACTGGAAATACCGAGAAACCAGCAGTATGAACAAAAAATTCTGTGCCAAACTTAATAGCTTGCACAGATCTCAGTTACTGCTCAGGCTGCACTTTATTTCACTGTGCAGGAACCTGTTAACATTCACAACCTGAGGGTCTCACACGAATCTTAATGTATTCTGTGTCCCAGCACAGCAGACAGGCTTTGTTGCATTGGTGGTGTCTGACTAGACTCAAGGAGCAAGTATTCTGAGAGGTCTCACTATTGCAAGTTTCCAGCATAGCCAGTCAAGTTTCTTTCAGGACCACCTGAAGAAGAGTAAGTCCCCCACAGCTTTTGCATGCCCCCCTGCTCTGTTTTCAAGATGAAACAGCTGCTCAAGTAACCCTCCTGGCTGATGTCTTAAAAAAGGCTTTAAGCTAAGGTAAATGCTGTAGGGAAGCCCTTTATATAGGCTGCTGTTATACAGAAGAAAAAGAAGGGGAAGGCAAAGGCACAGTTACAGGACTTACATGATTTTACTTGCTTGCTTAATAACAGCTCGGTGTCTCCTTTCCATCTAAATGCTTCTCTATTCAAAGAAATGATTACCTGGCTCGATATCACGCTTGCTTCTCTCAGTGATTGCTGGTTCGTTGTTTGTGAAGATGTGATTTGCCCTTGAAGTTGAGGACTGGGGACAAGCTGCTGCTGAGAAATAGCCCCTGACCTCTGCTGTAGCTGTTGTGGGTCCAGCTGCTGAGTATTGCTAAAGCTCAGGGACACTGTAGGCTGCTGTAAGAACATCTGGAAAATAAGAGGGGAGGGTTTATTTACATAGCCCAGCTGTCTTGAATAATGAAGGTGAGAGAAGTAAATTGAAAGATATATTTTAAAATAAAGTTACCACATTCCTGGATTTATAACCCATTTACTGTTAGTTGGAAATCACCTATAATTCCTACATTAACAGCTCTGCTGTCTCGAGTTTCTTGGTTTCTCGTTCTGCAAGTGCATCCATTACTTGTGAAATATGTCTTGAAGGTACAAGTCCTCTCTCCATGGGGCAGGCACAGCCATCGTAAGACCAGTTCCCAGCACACTCACTGTGTTCTGGGGCATCCTGACCAAAGAGAAGAGAGTAACTCCATGTCTCTTCAGTCCTTTTGTTTCTCCTTTCAATAAAATCCACCTGCCTTTCAGACAGAGCTGTCTTTGAATTTGTCTCTGGAAATTCAACACTTTACACCCAGCTGAGTCGTTGAATGTTTTTAATGAGGCCACAGTCAGGCCAGAGCTCTCCAAGCTGAACAGCCCTGCCCTTATCATTGAGAGGATATGTAAACAGACAGTCGCTGTCATTTATCTGATTTCCCATCAGGTAACTGTCACCTGGTGTTCTTCCTAAGTGTGCCATGCATTTGACTTGTGCAAAAGAGCTAGCAGCTCCTCTCTTAGTGTTTCTGTAATTTATGTCCTCTCTATTCTTGCATTCCAACATGAGGCTTTCTTCTTTAAAAGTTATAGGCCTTGGGAATTTTTGCTTTTCTAGGGGCTATTTCTTTTATTAGGGCCGTAAAGAGGAAAAAGTAATCTTTTATAAGTATGCATTATTAATGCCACAAGCTCTCTTTGCACTATTTCAAAACTAGTCTCCTGCCACCAAGGACTGTATGGAGATACACATCCCACACAGCTGAAGTAATTTTTGGATCTGATTCTGATTCTACACCACTGCTACATTTGTGGAACTCTATTATTTTAAGTGGAGTTACTTAAGTTTTAAATGAAATCAGAATCGCAATTATTCTCTTCATTATTCATCCATCAGTCTCATGCCTAGCAGTATGTCTGAGGTACACCCAGTAATTAGTACACCTTTCTGCAGCTTATTGCTGTATTAACAATTCCCTAAACTATCATGTCCCTTCTAATTTTTCCTGGAAAAAGCCCATACCTTTCTCCAAAGGCCCGGCACAATGTATTGCTTTTCTTTGCAAATGCATGGCTTGATCCATCATGTTTGTACTTATTTATCTAGCTTTTAAAACACAGTTTATTTAAATATGATAAATTTTTAATGAATTCTTGTGTGCCAAGATTTTACTCAGGAAAAAAGGTACAGATGAAGCTTACATTAATCAGCTGGGGGAGGGGGGCAATTAAGGAAAAGCAACAGTTTCAGGTGCTGTAGGCTAACCACATCTCAGAGATGTCTGATAGGAATAAATGGGTCAAGTGACAGAGTTGGGGCTGCTGCTTGCAGCAAGTCTGAAACTAGCTCTAAGTGTTTTCTTTAAAAAACACTGCTCACTGAATTTGGAGCCATTGCATATCAGAAAGACAGATGGTCTCACAACTTCTGCCAAGTAAATAGGTCTCATTATGAATAAATCAAAGAGAAAAATAATGAAAATTCATTTTCTTGTTTATTTTCAGCACATAGAAGCTAAATTTTGGACATGTTTAGTACATGAACTCACTTGATTAGCTCTAGCAATAAAACTGGTCACCACTGATACAAAATTTAATATAAAATTCAGAACAGGTAAAGCAAGCAGTGCAGGTCAAAACTGTGATGGGGAGTGTGAGCCTACTAGCACTTGACAGATCACTGCAAATTAAGACCTTTAGGAGGATCAGCTTAGTGTCCTCCCTGTACGTGGTGCACGGCACTGGAGAAACACTCAGTTCACCCAATGCAAAGTCAACAGCTATCAAGGCAGATGTCAGGCAGGATGTAAACTTGCAGCAAACTATTTACTTAGTGGGGACCTCCCTGTGCTTACCTTACTTCCAGATGAAGGCCAAGGAGCTTATCCTCGAAAGAAAGCAGAGTAACCTACTTTGCAATTACCAGAGTGTGCCACTGGGTAGGAACGTGCACAATTAATGGTTGGCAGCTAACACACTATAAATTTAGAACCAAGTTTATGCCAGTGGGCCAATTTTATTTGTTCGTATGTTTGCACCCTGAGAGGACTCTGAGTGTTTCATACCTGGGGACCCTCTGCTACCATTATAATAGCCAAAGCAGCATTGTTACCCTCTAGATATAAATGACCTGGAAAAAATGAACTCAGAGCAGGAAGCAATGGTGCCTGTGTCCCTGCAGAACTGAAGACTCAAGATGCCTTACCAAAACAAGAGTTAACCTGACAGAGGATCAGAGCATGGACTTTCCACCTGCTAGTTAAACCTAGAAGTTTAATTTGTACAAAACTTAATGGTGGTTTTTCATAATGTGTCTCTTTTGTGATAGTCCTGTCTGAATTCCCCCAAAATACTGAAATACAGCAGCTTTAAATAACAAGAGAAACCTTTTAATAAAAAATGAAATGTTTTCCTGTCTAAGCAGATAAATTAGCAGCCTCCTAACTGTATTGCTGCTAATGACATGTCTCGTTGGTGATTTTGTGGACTGCAAGGTCAGTGAAGCATCTTACAAATATTTTTTTAATTGGCCAGATTGTTAACATACACAGCAAAGCAGTGAGGGAGAGGAGGGACCCTCTGACACTGCTGCCCCCTCATTCCAAGATAGATGGGCCCTACAGCTAATGGCTGAATCACACTGACAAGACATCCTGAGGAAAACATCTCTTTGACTCTACCTGTCCTTTGGATAATCAGGGGATTATAGCTTGTGGGCTCATCATTACAGGCATCAAGACTCTTCCTGTAAAATATGTAAAGATGAGAAGCACAGCATTGGGAAGCTGAGATTCTCTGACTTCGAAGAGAGCCTGCTTTGCAAATGATGGGTGGCTGTGGATGGTCTTGATTGTAGTTCTTGCAAGCTGGTCAGGCTCAGCCTTTCTGCCTTCCTCTGCAACTGTGAATCATTAGCTAGACTGTTCAAACTGGAGCAGACACAGCATCCTTCAGACTTCTGAGGTTACTCTTACTGCTCTTGTCCTTCATTGTCAGGAAAAGCAGTAACAGGGATTTAATGGGGTTTTGAACACTTTTATTCAGGGCCTGCAACCCTCCCGACAGTTTCATCTTTCTCTGCACAAGGCTTTTGCAAACAGTTTCTAATGTGGACTACTGTGCTGAACATCTGTCCAGCTGGGAAAGCATTTCTTGGTGGACTGCTGTACTCAGTTTTGAAGATCTCCGAAGGAAATGGAAATCAAGCTTAATTCTCCATGGAGCTACCTGTACACTTCTATGCAGAATGGAGTGAACCAGTGAGGATGATATGCTAATAAAGCAGCTAATAAGGGAAAAGCAGGGAACACTTCCCCCTTTTCAGACAGTCTGCGTCACTCCCCCATGCTTACAGCTCTTTTACACAGTGTATTAAAGACACCAGAAATGTGCTTGATAGTTGCCTGTTTGTTACTATGCTTTGTAGCTTTGATAGTAGACACAGATCAATATCTGCAGACATCCAGCTCCCTGAGTGATGAAATCTGTGTGGCAAAGCACGTGGTTGGATTTCTGATTGAACAGTTTACTCCTTGATGCTTGTGAGTCACAAAAGAGCTGCATGCAAAAGTGTGAACCTTTCTTTCAAATTGCCCCTAGCCAAGTAAGACAAAATTAATTCCTGGTCTCAATCTATCCCTGCAACAGCACAGTAATTTCTTTGTGGTTTTTTATTTTTTTACCTAGAGAAAGTGAGAGAAGAAAAAGGCCCTGGCCAGGAGTCACTGTGATGATTCACATCTCATTACCTTGTTTGATTGCTTTGAGGGGACCAAAAAGCACCCAAAATACAGATGATGTATTTTTCATCCAGCACTGCCCCTTCATGCAAATATGCAGCCCCTGCATTTCCAAGCTGCCTTCCATTGTCCCTGCCTCTCAGTTCTGCATTTGCAGTAAGCTGGGAAAGGGTAGGTACTGACACCAGAGAACTTGTAATGGTCTAAAAATACTTGGTCCAACCTGGTGCAGTCAGGTTGCACTGTGTATGGTGTAACTCAGAGCTACAAATTGGTAAGGGATGGGCAGTACAGAACAACCCATCATTTGCCCTCTGGGCCTCTGCTCCTCTCTGCCTGAGCTCCTTCTGAGCATATCTGAGAATATGTCCCATGGTCTTTGGGCTGGTAAATGCACCCCAGTGCATAGAGGAGACAGCGTTCTAAAAATAAAATCTGTTTCCTGCACATAAGAATGTGCTTTGAAATTCTATTTTTGCCTGAATGATGAAAAAAAAGAGTGTGTATGACTATTGAAGACTTCAGCAGGAGAGAGTAATGACTGTCACCCAATTAAAATGAGAGGAAGTGAGAATATCATGTCTCTTGATAATCATAATAATAGCTTTCAGACACATGACATGATTCTGAACAGAACACCTGTTAATTGCAGAAAGACTCTCTCTTCCCATTAATCAAAGTCAGCGGAGAACCAATAGAAGAAAAATGCTGAAGCTAAACCTGGTCTCCCTATATGATTATATGGCATCAGGAAAAGGGAGTGCTGGGTTTGGAACCCACAGTTGCTCTGCTGTCTTACAGCAGAGCGCATGCAGCAACTTAGGTGGCAAAGTTTCTAATTTGGCTTCACTGATACCTTAATTGCCTAAACATACAATCCCAATTTGTTAATATGTGAAACTGCATTTCACAGATGCTGATGCTGGGTGAGAGTCTGTTTCTGTGTGGAAGTTGCAAGCAAAATTACCACTGACTTCAGCAGGTCCCATGTTCTCATCCTGTGTTTAAAATACTCTTTGAGCTGTTTGTTTCCTTGACAGAGCTTGTCTTCTAAAATAATCTTGTTAGTATAATACTCAAAAAGTCCCCAGTGCAACATCTCTAGCAAGGATAATTTAACCTGGCATTTATAGGCATCTACTAAACTGCACTTGCTATTATTTCTGAGGTTTGGTAGACCTAAAGGGTACAAAGCACATACTGTACTAGAGAATTCTACCTCTGTGTAGGATGTGCCAAAGGCAGAAGAAGAGCAAGCTCAGTCAGCTTTGCCCTAAAAGCTTAAGCCTGTCCAGTGTGGAACAAATTCAGATGCCTCCCAGGTGTGAACAAATGGACATTAGTAGAAGTTTGGGGGTTTTAATGTGACAAGAAAGTCTGAACTTCAACATTTTTCCTACTACAGCTGCTCAGTCTGAAGACTCAGTAGATAAAGTAATAAAATGGTATTGTAAATAACCCAAATTATTCTCCTCCTTCTAAGGTTGAGGTATTCCTTCCTTCTCTTCTACCAGAGAGCTCTGAAATCTTTCTTGACATAGATTACTCAAGAGGCTTTTAGAGGGCGACATCCTCATTCAAATGAGCTGGTTTCTACTCGTCCAGATATCCTGGACTCTGGAGCAATTCTAAGTTGCCAAGCCTATCAGCAGCCACGTGAAAGAGGATGCCTGACTCTGCCCTTCCAGCAGTAACGCACCTGTACGTTGGAGTCTTGGACCAGGCAGAGCTGCTCCTGTATCTTCTGGAGCTCCTCCTGCTGCCACCTGATATTGGCCTGCAGGATCCTTGTCCGTTGCTCTAGCTGGTCCTTGATGGTCTGGAACATGCTGAACTGTGCTGAGAACTGGGGCAGGGGGTGGGGGAAGAAAAAAAAAGAGGGGGGGTAAATCAGTGATTACAATACAAACGGGCCTCAGTAGAACATTGTTCTGTAAGAAGTTAGTGGTTTCTTGATTGTAAAGCACAGCCAAAGAATAAAAATGTCTTTGTAATATACTAACATCTAGGCAGAGTTAAATCTTGTCTATTTTCAGTGTTACACACATGTATTAAATTGCCTCAGAATGATCTGCTTACAACTGACCACATTTTGTTGTAAGGACTGTTTTTGAGAGTATGCTACTTTAAAATATCCAGAGCATCTTAATTGGATGGCAAATGAGTGCATTGTTTTCATTAGCTTGTAGTTTGGAGCCCTTAGTGTGGCACAACAGTATATTCCAGATGTGTTTTACTAATGCTTTGCTTTTTGTGCCCAGAAATAGCAGTTCTTCAATGCTTTATTCTGCTGATGACTTGCTATGGCATCACACAATAGACCACAATAAACATTTTCTAGATTTGTACAGCTGAGTAGTACTTAAGCTACAAGAAACACTCATTAAGTTATTTTTATATGTGATGTAAAATGAATAGCTCAACTCAATGGAAGAAAGGCTGTCCTAAATAATAGTAAAAAATGGAGATCATTAATCAAGGTCAAGAAGCAGGTGCAACCTCCAATAGCAGCAATACTGGCAAAAGTGAAATCATTCAAGAATGGTGGAGAGGACTAACAGCAATAAATTCCCAGTATTTGGTGTTTTCAGGGATGATTCAAAGTTCACCAAAGTTAATTATACCTTAATAAGCTTTGAAATAATTGCTTTGCATAAGCTCATATTCCAAAAGTAAAAAACAGTCTTTGAAAAGAAGAACAAAAACCTTCCAAAAATCTTTTAAGTTTTTATGTAATCAAGGCATCCAAGATCTTTATGAAAACAAATTGTGCTGTGAATGTACTGACCAAAAAAAATTGCTGTGACTTGAAAATGCTGCATTGTCCCTGCAGTTGTTCCAGTGTCTCTGTGCTAGTGGGTGAGCTGTTGGGTGCTGGTGGAACCTTCCTGCTCCATAGTACACTGGCTTAGAATGTTTCTGGCTTTTTAATAGGGAAAAAAAAGGTAACAAGAACGAGACAGGAATTAAGGAGTGCTCTGGTGCTAGCAGCACTATACATTTACTTAGATGAAGTTTTTGGCTGCTTAGAGAAATCTAAACGTGACAGAACAGATTTGAATCAGCTAACTAGTTCACCTTAAACCAGTTAAGTATGTTAAGTATGAAAGTACCTTCACATTCCCTCTAGCAAAAATGATGTCTCCAAGTAAATGGCCTTTGGCAGAGGAGTGAGAATTTCAGAGGGTTTATTTCCATTACCAGGCAGAGGAGGGTGGCTTTCCCACACAACCTGGGAGGTCACTGCACAGAGTGGTGGCCAGGTGGAGCTGAGTCTCACAGCCAACCCTGCTTAGGGGAAGGAGGGCTGCTGAGGTGGCACCTGCAGTTGCCAGTGGCAGAGGCCCTCAGAATCCACTTTACTGCCAGAGGCATCTGTGAGCACTTGCAGCTTGTGCTGTCTGCCCAAGGAGTTGACATGAGTCCTTGGCCCATGCTGTGACTCACAATGCTTGTGCCTCCAAACAGCAGTGCAATCACTGCAACCCGCTCCTCTCCCAGAGCAAGAAAATGGCGTCAAACCTCTCAAAGGGAGGTTTGTATTACTTCAAATTGGTATTTGAGGAGAAGCCAGAGCAGGGTCTCTTTCTTTCTTGTCCATGTATAAAGAATTAACCTGAGGAATGGTCAAGTGGAAACCTCAGATGTTTAGGAATAAGAACAAGTGACTCAAAGGGGAATCCAGTACTGCTTGTTGTAGCCCAGCCTTTTGGTTCTGAAGAGTGCCAGGTACCCTGATTTTAGAAGCAGAATGATGCTATGAGCAACGGCTCACAGATGAGATGCAGCTAATTCCTGCTTTAACCTGACTCTGTATAGAAGGGTTTCTTAAAAAGACAAGTCTAGTAATCTAATTATCTCTATATGAACTTTTTTAGTGAGGACTGCTCTTAAGTTTTTAAAAGGATCCTTATTAGAAAGGAACTAAAAACAGTTTTAGCAAAAAGCTTCATTTTAACCACTGGGCTTGGTAGTGGCAAATTCTTTGAAGACACTTTGAGAAAAAAATCTGATTTTCTTCAACTGATAAATGTAAGGAATTTTATAACAGGTAATTTCACAATCATTTTATACTTCAAAAAGGAAGAGAATCCATTTCCATGCCTTAATTTTAAATTTTAATTTGCTTTGTAAAGTTGCACACAAGACTACATTGCTGTTGATCTTAAATTATTATTCCTTTTTTTTTTGGTGCAGGTTCTTATATTTAGCTTATTCATCTTGTATTGTCATTTTTTTCCTCTTTTTCACATGCTTTTTTTGTATCAATACACTAAACATCAACAGATGATATACTGGAGTGAAAACTGTTAAGGATGAAAACAAGGAAATTTCTCTTTTGCTTTTTTCCCTTTCCCACTCCAACCCCCAAATTGCTGATAACTCTAGCCATGACCTCTGTGCTTACAGAGCTTCTATTGTTTTTGTATAATGAGACACTAACAGCAATTGACCTGCACCAGAGAGTATTTATCTTGAGATCATTAACTGCTCTACTAATTAAGGCAGAAATCTCTAATTGTATAATAAATTAAAAGAGTTTAACTCAAAATGTTCCACAGAAAACACTGCCCAGCTTTAACTCTGCCATTGACATCAGATGAAGTTGCTCTTCATCTCAAGTATTTACAAATGTCCACAGAATCCTTAGAAAAGTGCATGTAATACACAGAAAATTGCCATCTTCTTAGTTACAGTCAAACATGGGAGACTGAACCTGTGAGAGATCTATAATCACACCAGTTTAATCAAGGTTTGTTAATGCAGGCAAAAAAAAAACCCAAAACAAACAAGCAAAACCCACAGCAGTGATTTTAATCTGGTTTCTTAAAAAAAAAGTAAAATAAAGTGATGCATTTAGGATCATGTTAGCAGATGTTCTGGTGGGGAGGGGCTCGATGCACTGGTGCTGCTGATGGTCCAGAGAGGCTGTACAGCACAGGGATGGGAACTATGACCCCTGTGTTTGTCAGGATGATTCCTCATTTCAAATGTAATGAACAAAAAGATAGATGCCTCAAGACATTCTGATCCTACAAGTTTCATGACAATAGGTATCTGGGTAAAGAAAAGAGACCCTATTTGTTTTTTAGCTCAGTTTCCTTTAAAACTTTCTTTTCTGCCTACCCTCCAACTTTCTTTCAATCCTTCTGGCCCAGGAGATGACCCATGTTTCTTGCTGGAGACACACAAGAGAGTTGCAAGAGTGTCAAAAATACCAGATTGTGTAACTTCATGAAAGCTTTAGCGGAGCAAAGGAGAGAAGGATCCACTCATCCCTTCCTCCTGTGGGAAAGGCTGGCTCCATGCACCTGCAAGCCCTGCAAGGCACAGCCCCTAGGAAACTGGATTTCATTAGTTTTGCAGCTCACAGAACAACTTGTTCGCTCTTTCTGTCATCTGAATAACACCTGCTCAATCCCAAACGGATTATTAGTGGTAATTATTATTCAGTCATCAACAACTGCTGTGTTGTAGGGGATTTTAATGTATGACAATGAGGATGGCAAACAAACAAATATTCTAATCGGGAGCACTTGGTTTAAAGTAAACCATTTACATTCAGGTGACATCTAGGATGACACTGTGCTGTCTGTTCGTTCACGCAAGCAAGGCAGAAGTGAAAACCGCATTTCAGTGGAGATAAAATCATCACAGCCTTTGCTGGAAATAAAACTACTCAAAGTTCAAGCAGATGGTGCCCGAGGCAGCAGCTAGCTGCTTGCTGCAGACGCAGTTGTGGCCACTTACAATGTTTTTCCCTGCTGCTGCCACCCTTTAGCCAAATGTTAGCCAAAAGGACACCTGTGGCCTTCCAGCTCCTGCCACTGGTCACCTTTTGCTAAGGGCAAGTGCCAGAAAGGCAGCAGGGAGAAACTGCTGCCTCCTTATGGGCTGGCAGCAGGGCTCCTGGCCATGCTATTTCTACAGGTGATGAGCTTGTGTTCTGCCACTAAACTGCTGGGAAATGGTCAGCTAGGAAGCTGAGGAGATGTTCCTGGTGGGATGCACATGTCTTTGGGTTTTGTCCCTTGCTCACCTGGTGCTGCAGACACCTTTATCTTCTAAACAATTAATTATCTTGATGTAGGCTGACATGTTAATTATTTTAAAGAGGGAAGTACAGAGTAGTATCATAACATTTGTAATAGTTTATGAAAATCGTGCAAGTATGTGGGGATTTAGTACTCTTTGCAGGAATACTGCTATGAAGTGTGAACATCAGCAGCCCAAGCTGCAATGTCCTGGTGTCATTTCCCTGCTCCACGTCAAGCTTCATCTTGAGCCTCGCCAGGAGCACTGCTGTGACTGCTGCCAGAGGGCTGCCTGTGTAGACAGACTCGAGTCAGCCCTCTTCCCTTCACCAAGATTTAAGTAGCCCAAAGGGTCTTAACCAGTGACTGGAGAGGGCTCCAATTTGTCAGAAAATAAATGGAGATGGTGTGCCAGTAAAAGCCTTTTACTGGGAAAGGACAAGGCAGCAAGGCTCTTGGTAAACAACTGGAAAGCTTCTCTTCACAAAGAGCTTTGATGGAGAAGAAAGAGAGGTAGAAAAAAGTCAAAGAAAACACACACAGGCTTATAATACATAAACTAATTGATGTTTGAAAGTGCATTAATGAATAACGGAGAGAAGTATCTGTAAAAGAAAATTAATGCTCAGAGCAGATAATTGATATGCTGTTTCTTCACTGTGTGCTAGTGTGGAGCCCTGAAAAGAATATTAAACATGGGAGATAAATGAGAATTTGTTATTTTAAATCCAGGATCCTCAGGACTCTATATGTTTTATATGCTACAGGAAGAAACTCTGGGATCTTGCAAGGAAGTACAGGGTATCGATGGTAGAAGCAGTCTTGGTCCAGGAATATTCATTCCTAAAATCAGAGGATGATGGGGTATATCATCACAGCAGGGCCACAGCAGAAAAACAATGTGCTTGGAACATGGTACTCAAATTTGCTTCTTCAAAATCCATTGCAAATGTAACTCTGAGGTGACTTTTTGGGCCATCACACACTTTTGAGATATGGGTTAATAGACTGGAGGAATTTGAAATTTGTCTCCAGCGGCATCCTCACCATTACTGGCACACTCGCAAAATGAGTGTCGTTTACTGTTTGTTAGTTCTGCATCAGCACAGCCAAACAGGTGTTTTTAGTAGGGCTGGGTGTCTTTGTTAGTTTTTGGTTTTAATTTTCATTGTGAATTTTTTCTTGATGGGAGCTGGTTCTGTAAAAGCAAAGTTGAAAACTCTTTTCCCATCTGTTTTTTGTCCTCCTGTGAAATGGAAGTGTGTGCACACCTGAACCCACATGCACCTGGGCTTCTGAACACCTGCATGCAGTTGTATGTTTAAATACACAAGTGTACAATTCAGATTACTTTCCCACAATATTTTAAGTGTTTAAAGTTTGGATTTGGGGATTTTAGTTACTGGACAGGTAACCTAAAAGCCCCAAAATAAGAAAATATCAGGAGATAAGCAAGTGACCTATTCCACTTCCAAATCCCCAACTAACCTGTGCCAGAGGTGCAGGCTGATTTTGCAGAGTTGCTTGAGGCAGCAACTGCTGTGGGAGAAGCTCACATGGAGGCTGAGAAGGCAAAGAAACCTAGGTTAAAAACAAAACAAACCAAAACTTTATTTATAAGTTTGGCTCCTTTAAATTTTAGGTTTCTTCTAATGCCGTGGCTTCTGTGTAAGTTGTTTTTAATTGCTGAGCTGCATATGTGGCACATGCTGTTACACCCTCTGCCTATTTCCATGATTCCTTGTGAAGTTACCTGAAGAGCAGTAGGTTGGCTGAGTCTATGCACGGGTAAATCCTGCTGTGTGCTTGGTGTTCTTGGCAAGGGAGTGGTAGACTCTGTAATCAGCTTTGTTGGTGTAGCTGCAAGAAAAGTACATGTGAGATCTTACGTGCTGGAAATCAACCTTGTTTGAAGTGGGTAATACGACAAGACCTGGGTAGAAATTGTAATCGTCTGGCTAAATTCCAGTGGGAGCCAAGGCTGTTCTTGTTGACTTCAATGGCAATAAAATTAAACTGATAAGGAGAGTCTGGGCAAAGACAAAAGTAAATGAGACATTATGATTCTGTGCTCCAATGAACAGTGCAAAAGGACCCAGGAACTGTTCTAAAACAGCTGGAATTCCCTTTATATGGGCTGAATAACTGTAAATTTAGGTTAGCTCCTTGGCTTTTTTTCCAGACCAGGAAGCAGAAAGAGTACACCCAAGTCAACACTAGAGCATCCTAAATCTTGGCCAGAGGAGAGTCACCCACAGGCTGTTATTACTCATGTAAGTCTAGAGAAGTCTCATATTGCTCATTCTGGTGCCCTCAAATCTAAAGACAAAGTCCTTATTTTTGTAACAGATTGAAACAGCACATTTCACATCTAATCCCACTGCTCATCTTCCAGCATTTAAATGGTTGCACTAGAACCTTCCCTCTTGTATGTTACCATTTCAGATTTTGCACTTCATTGTCAGGGCGTATCATCAAAACCTCATAATTTACTGTTAA
This sequence comes from Lichenostomus cassidix, assembly GCF_008360975.1. NCBI lineage: Eukaryota > Metazoa > Chordata > Aves > Passeriformes > Meliphagidae > Lichenostomus > Lichenostomus cassidix. Next base: position 29,547,457 of record NC_139479.1, read on the forward strand.
ATTAGCAGCTGTGGTACATAAGCACACATTCTACAATTTGGCTAAATTAAAAATAATGCAGTAATCCAGGAATGCCACTCACATGCTGGGTCAGACTTGGGTGTGTGGGAAGATTTTGGTGAGCTCCTGGATGACACTGAGGGTGTCCGACTAGCGCTGAGGACTGAGGCACCAATACCAAGTGCATTAAAGTGCTGTTCAGGATCCAAGCTGGCACCACTGTCCTAAAACAAACCAGAAAAGGGGAATAGCTATTGCATCTGTCAAAGGTAAAGCATTTTGAAATTACGTAATGTTTGCACGCCAGTTCTTTGGCACACCTAAAATGACTTGAGCAGAACTAATCTCAGGTCAAGAGAAGACCTGGACACAGGGATCAATGCCCCTTCCAAACAGCATCAAACAAATGCATTTTACAAACACTATCACTGAGTTAGAAATAAATAGTGAGCTACTGCCATAGTCATTTTGTGTTTTCAGATGTTTTTCTGAATTTTTGTGTTCAGTTGGATGTGACAGCAACTGCAACCTCTGTGAGACACTCGGCCGTGCACTGAGGAGGAGCTTTGCTGTCTTTCCTCTAGACATCACTGAGATGTGGCCAAGAGGGCTGATTGCCAGAACTTGTCCAAATAAATCTTTAAACTGTAGCACTTTGCAAAGGAAAAGTGGAGATATCTCATGCTGCCCTTGCCCATGTTCCACTTAATTTGTGGCTATTACTGATCTCCAGGTTTATCTTTTAATAAACTCACCTAATTTATGTCAAAATTATTCAAGTGAGCAATGAATTCTGAAGTTGAAAGAATCCACCAACACTGGAGAAAGACAGTGTTGGAGTCCTCGGTGACATTAACATAGGAACAAGTTGTGATTACTACATAAATTCATGAAAAAAGCTTTTCTCATTTTTACCTTTAGTGCTGAGGACACAACCTCTGAGGACACTTCTTCCAAGCCCATCTCCTGTCTCCTCTCCACCCGAACATCTGCATAACTGGATAGAAAACATAATTCTATGTATCAACATGGAACTGCTGTATTTCTTAAAGTGTGCTTTAAGAGAGTGGAGGAACAAATTAGTGTACAATTTTACAGGTTAAATGAAGAGCTGAAAAATCACTCAAGTCAAATGCTACTGAATAACATTTGAGAGTGTTTTAATTTTCAGGTTTTGGTCTGTTCCTATCTTCCTGAAGTCAAGATGCATATTAAAGAAGAATATATAAAGGTCAAGTTCATATCCTACAACCACTTTATGACTTCACTGGAAAGCTTCTACACATCTCTTTAAAATCAACATAAGGATTAGAGGAAGTGAATATTTAAGGGATCTGTTTCCATTTGCACAAAATGGAAAAATCCATAATTCACCTGCTCCTAAAAAAAAAAAAAATTAAGCTTAACATAAACTAAGGTTCCGTCTGATAATTTTTTCTATAATTACCATAATTTCTTCAGAAAGTTCAGGCTTAACTTTTTGTAATGTAAATGATGTTGTATTTTTAAAAGACATGAGGATGCTCTTATCTTACTGTTCTTTATGTCCTGGCCAGTAGATATGATTTTCCATACCTTACCACCATGTGTGTGCACACAATGAACTCTGGCTTGGAGTTCCACTGGTGGTAGGTGATGTAGTAGTGGGTCTGGAGCCAGATCCACTGCTGTCCTTTGGTCAGAAACCGATAGCAGCACGACTTCCCCTTGCCAAACTGCATCACTGCCAGCAGAAAATACACACAGCTTGTAGCACAATTACAGCATCAATGTGAAAATGACATGAAACGTGAAAAAGAAGTGACAAAAGTATCTGACAGAGGTAGACAGGAGTATAAGCACCGATTTTGTCTAAGTGCTCCTCTCAGCCTTCTGACAGAGCAAAAATCATAACAATTAGTAGGTATCATCATCTGACATTTTGAATGGTACATTCCTACACAGTACAAATAACCTTAAGTTTGGACACTAATGAATTAGTGTCCGTACAATTTAAACATAGATCTTACCCTGCTTTATGTGCTGATCACATACTGCTTAATTAGACATCTGGGATTATTTTCTAAGAGTGATCATCTTAAATTCTAGAGCAGAAATGTACAGGATAAAAATGCTTGAAAAGATGAATATTGTGTGCAGATGGATTTAGAATAAGGTAAGCACAGGAGATAACACTGTGCAAAGACAAAAATAATTTGAAAGAAAATTCCCAAACTGACAGGAATTCAAACTACACTAAACCAGGTTGTACTGAAGGTTTTGAAGATTCACCAACCAAATTAATCTTTGATTTTTCCCCCCAGTGATTTCACGGGGTGCCCAAACATCAACATATTTAGCCTTTCTATATTTCAATGTCAACATATAAAAACTAATGTTGACAGGATACTTTCAGGACAAGTGGAAGTGATAAACTGAGATGTTACAGCAAGTTCTGTAAGCAAATATTTGAAAAGCACTGCCTTATTTTCTTTACTTAGTGAAAGAGTTTTTCAATTAAATCCTAATAGACCATATTTAAATAATCACAGCTAATCCCAAATACACAGTGAAAAACATTAGGGGAAATAATCCACAAGAATTGCTTAAACTATTCCTGCGTATTTTTTACTAATAGAACAGGGGTCAAATCCGGCATATTTATGCATTCAGTGAGTCTCACTGAGTACTTTTGGGGATACAGAAGGTAAAATTGTATTTTTCAGTGCTTGGTAAATCTGTCCTAGATGCCAATCAGCTGCAATGCCTGCAGTCTGCTACAGCTCTGCTAAGATATACAGGCTGAGGCAAGAGTCAAACCTCCCCCTCTGAACAATATTTCACTGAAAAAAGGTGTCCCAGTGACTTCCCAGGAACCTGGGCCATGTGGTACTTACAGTGTTCATGGCACCTTGCTAGCAGCTCCAGGTCATCTATGTGGTAATAGTCGTAGCCAGAAGTACCCAGCACTTCAAAAGGCAAGTATCCGATAATCGGTGGTGCTCTGCGGTTAGGCACAATATGAGTCCGTAAAACACAGAACAAGCAGTTCTTCTGCATGTTGATGCAGAAATGCAAACAGCCCAGATCTGCTTTCACTTATCAGTGTATAGTTGTTAACCCCAGGGGACTGGATCCTGACTTTCCCCCACCTGGAGCCTGGGATACTCAGCTGGGCACAGCAATACCAGCAGGCACCATCCCACCAGGACAAGACTAGGATAACACCCTTTCTTCAGGGAAGATGTGATTGTGGAAAGCAGCTCAGCTTCTCAGGGACCTTTGCACAGGAACCTGCTGTGAGGGAGCTGTGCTCTGGCTGCTCCTTGGTCAGGGGCTCTGCGATGGCTCCTGCAGCCCTTGCACCGGGGAAAATGCGTGGGGAGGTGTTTGGAAGCCATCATCTGCTGAGACTAGGGGGATAGGAGGAGAAATCATCTGTGCTGCTTTCCTCTGGGTGCCTGGAGAGCTCATCTGTGGCATGCTGAGGCACTTGCTTTGTACCTTTGCCAGCACAGATGCCTCAGGCCAGCATAGACTTTCCCTCCATAACTCAGTGGGAATTGCACACACGCAATCAATGACTGGATTTGGAAAGAAAGATTTCTGCAGCTGTATAATAATTAGATAATTTTGCCATGTGACAGACTTTGGTCTGTTGATAATTTTAAAGGAAGCAAGAACAAGCTAATCACAAATTCGGCTGAAGAAACAGAGTCCTTTTGTTCAAAAAGCCCATTAAAAATAAAAGCAAAAGTGATGTAAAACAGTAAACATCAGCTTTTGTAGAAATTTTGTAGGCAGCCCTCCTGTTCATAAGATTTACATGTGAAATGGAACACTACTTGAGAGAATAGTACTTGTGAAATAGTAGTAGAAAAGCACCAAACACAAGCAGGAGTGCTTTTTTTGTCACCAACCTGTGATCCAGGAATAAAAATTTCCACTCCAGACTGTGTCTTGATGTGAATTCCTCTAAAGGTTCTTCTACGATGCACATCTCCTGTCCAATGGAGAAAACTGACTTACTGAGTGTTGGAGCTTCACCCCTCTGCTTCATCTAGCTTTTGTTAGCTATAAATACAGGGTGCATAAGAGGAGAAAACAGAGGATTCACCCATTTTATGGCAATCCCAGAGAGCAATCTATTGTATTTATCAATGCCAACTTTTTTGCAGGAGTTGGGGAGTAGAACTTGTAATGCACATGTACTTAAGAGCTGAGACTGTGCCTCAGGGTGCCAAAACTTTTCTGGCTTTGAAGCAGTGCCTGGGGTGTGATGGCCGTGGGCTTTCCCAGCATCCAGCCTGTGCCTGATCCCACCAGGGCTTGCCACATCTTGCTTCACTCCCTCTGTGTTACTAAAGATACCCACCACCCTTGCCTGGTCCTTTTGGATGTCTGCCCTCCAAGCTCTCTGAGAAAGGGGACACTCTCCTCTCTCAGTAGCTGCAGAGGAGTAAATGCCTTTTCATGCAGCCAGCCTGCATGGGACCTGTCAGGTGGGTAAAAGGGGTCAGTTTTGCCTTGCACTTCACTACCACAGCGAACCAGCTGGCTCTTAAGATTCAAAGCTGCCCTCCGTGCTCATGAGAATGATAATTAATGAGTGAGTTACGGGAGGCAGGGCACAGGGCTGTTTGTGAAGCAAGACATCCTTGCCCTAGAGAGAGGAGGATCAGGAGGCAGTCAGTGGTGATCACTTGCTGGGTGGAGGTGGGCAGTAGAGGGAAGGATGGCAGCACAGTGTACACTATACATGGGCTGGGGCTGGCTGCATGCCCCAAGGCCACCTCGCTGCCCGCTCCAAGCTATCCTCTGCCAACCTCTCCTCTCCCACTGGGTACTTTGAGGTGCAACTGCAGCTCCACGAGCTGCTTAGACTCAGCCTGGAGACTCCTGGCCTGGGATTTGCCAGCATCAGTACTCTGGATTTGTGGCATCCAGAGTCATTCATGTCTCTCCTGCAGGAGGGTCTCCATCATCACTGGTAAGGACAGCCTGCCCACTGGCCCCCAGTACTGCTATTTCCCTGCTCTCTGATGCCACATCCTCCTGTGCTGTGGGCTCAGTGACGCCCTACCATATTTTCCATTGGTGCTTCTCTCTCTGCTGTCCCTCTTGGGCAGAGAAGAGGCCAGAGATGTTTTAAACCCAGTTGGGACCAGAGAACAAGCTGAGGTATGCTGCCGTCAAGCTATTCTTTGAGACGTATCAATGCTGACAAAGTTGTTTGAAGTCTCTGGCTGTGCAGAGGCAAGAGGCTTCATGAACACCTCAAATTCCTCTCTCCCCCTCTCTCCAGTTTAGGCCAAAATCCATGCTGATGCCAGGAACATACACTAAAATTCAAGATGCAAACACTGCTGTGTGCAACCAAATTGCTGATTCTGCCTTCCTCAGCCAGTCAGATAAACATTTTTACCTTCATTTTACAGCAGGAAGTCAAGAGTGGGGGTTAAGTGAGTCACCCAGGTGAACTGAAGAGATGGGTGTTCAGGACTTTATGGCAGTTAAAACCTTCTCTGGGCTGTTCAGCAGCTGTTTCCTCCCTTGCACTGGGCAGCTCATTGCCACAAGCAGCCCATTTCGTTTCCCTGTTTGAGATGCTAGCTACCGAAAGACAAGGGAATTGCTTTTAGGGTTCTCAGAGAACTTTAATTCCAGCCCTTCTGCTAACACGATCATTACGGTTAAGATTCATGGGAAGTATCTTCACATACCCAGAAGAGACTCTACTTGTCTGCAGGATCAGGAATCAGTCTAGAATGCCCTGCAAGTTCCAGAGCAGTAATGGAACCAGGCCACGGGAGCAGTGACTTCGTATTTCACATCTCAATTACACTGAAAAATCTCTTAAACTCTGGGGACAGGACACCCGATGCAGCAGTTCACATTTGTTAATTAGGGAACAGCAGTGTTAGGCACAAGCTTGGTTTGTCTGTTCTTATAACCACAAGCAGCTATCTTACTCTCAGGATTTGGGAGAAGGGAAACTAGCCGTAGTCCTCCAAAGGTGTTGAGGAACACAAATGAAAGTGTTGGTGGCCATCTATATCACAAAAATCACAGAATTAACTAGGTTGAAAAAGACCTTTTTACGTTGTCCCATCAAGGGAACAGAAAACAGCAATGAGGAACCAAATTTCAAAGTGGCTTTGCAATTCCTAATGCAAGGAGGGTTTCCATTTCCCGTGCAATAGGGGCAGAAGTGACACTGCTTCCACAGATGCTGGCTTGTGCTGATAATCCTCTTCACTGGATTTTTATGCATGAAATGTGATATCTGTAATCCATTCAATTAGCAAAACTAAGAACCTTCTGTGTCACCCCGTCTGAAAGTGTTTTGAGAAGTTCTGAAATGCATGGGACCCAGGGTGCACACTTACCTTTAAAAACTGAGGCGTTGCCAAACGAACAGTCGCGACAAAGCAGATCTGCTTTCCTGGAGATGTTCTGTAAGCCCTCGGGACAGCATCATCAAAGCCATTGCAAGTGGAGTTAGGCACTAGGTTGGGGAAAAAACGGTACCTGGAGTCATGCCTCGTATAAGATTTGGTCTCCCTGAATATTTTGCACACTCCAAGTGTACTAATACTATTTTTATTCAGAGAAGTGCTCTAAAAGCTTTAAAAGCTGATATGCATATATTTAAATCCAAGTCAGTCATGTTAGGCAGAAAGGCATCAGAGCTTAACTTCAAGTATGAATTTTACAGGTTAATCCTGATAAAAATAATGCCAAACCTTATTACAGAGCATAAACCAGTTTTCTGGAAAGAAACCCCACGCATCCAATTGCTCTTTTTCACCACTCACAATAAAAAAAATATATATGCTGCAGCATGCCTAGCACCATAATTTCCATGATGCAGTGAAAAAAAGTGTTGGCAAAGGAGGTAGCTGAAGAGAGTTCGTCAAGTCATCAGTGGCAACACACCGGGGCCCACAGCCAGCGAGGCTTCATCGAACTAGCAAGAGGATGCCTGTGATTCTTGGCTGCTGAAGAATGCCTTCCCCTTCTGCATTGAAAGAACTGTCCCCAGTATGCTCAAGGTATCCTTGTTTTAAAGAAGAGGAAAAGGGACCCTGTGTATGGCACTGGCTTCCAGAGATGGGCACATCTGGCGCTTCTGCAGATGGCCTGCTGTCTCCTCAGACACCGGATGTCATGTGGCTGCACATTTTGTGTATGGTTTTTACCTGTGTCTTTGATGATTGCATGGCTCCTGCTGCTTTGAGACCCCACTAGCACCTCCCACCAGAGAGATGCACTGCCAAAAGGACACGTTGCTGTAAATTAGCCCACAGTCCCATGTTAGAAGGACATAATGCCAATTATTCCTCCAAGTTCAAGCTGTTTAGAGATGGTAATCCCACTCCCACAGCTATAAAAGAAAACTGTGGGCCAAGCTGCAGCGGCAACTCAGCTGGATTCTTGCCCTGCCCAGCTGACTTTCTCCCATGGGTGCAGAGAAGGTCCCATCTAGCAACCAGAGTTTACCAATACAAGCTAATTTAATGCCAATAGGGATTAATACTAATATGAAATTATCTTTCCTTACTATAAGGGCCTTATATCCAACTTTATGAAGTTTCCAACAATATGTCTCTTCTCCACAAGGCAAAGCATTACTGTGAAATTGCAGAGTTTTGTTTCTATCTGGGGAGAAGATAACTAGCCATTTTTATCCTGGGGTACTTCTGCACGGGGATTTCATTCACTAACATAAATTGCAGAGATGGAAGAAGTCTCAGCTTATCACATATGCTTTTGGAACCCAGTTCAACCTATTAAAAGCCTTAGAATATTGATGCATTACTGGTAACAAGAATAACAGGACATGAGACAGAAAAGTAAGTACGCTGAGTGGAATTCACACTTGTGATCAACTGGTTTGGACCACTGTGTGCACAATATATTTTACACCAAAAAGGAAAAGAAAGTTTCATTATCTGAGAAGACAGCACAGATGTGAACATCTGCGGAAATCAAATCCACTCTCATAGTTGAGTCTGGAGGGCATGGCTGACTGGATATTGAGATAAAAAATATGGGCAAAATTCTCCTCCTTTCACCAGCAGAGCACTCTTGCTCTGGAGACTTCCTAAGAATATGTGGTCCCATTCTGATCCTGGGGCTATGTGCATATATGTGAGTTTCTATGGGATTATTAATACAAAAGGTTGAAAAAGGAAGAGATAAGATCTATAGGACACATGAGTAGCCTAAGTAAAGAGTTATTGTTCCATCTCTGATATTATTATTTAGTGCATGTCTTTTGATTTCTGTAGTCAGTCTCATTTAAAAATTAATCAGAATGCTATAAACCTACACTATGGGCATTGTGAAAAGTTACTTCCAAGCTGGCTATGTAGTTAGTATGTTGTCACATTTGAAGTCAATGGGGCTGTTTCTCTCTGTAATTGCCAAGTTCAGTAGCAAATTCTTGCAGTCTGGGCTCTAAGATATGAAAACAAGATAAGCACTTTTAGCCTCCAAAGCACAGGTATGATAAGTTAACCTAGTTAGTGAACCATGGGCTTGCAAATGACACCAGTTGTAGAAGGAAGTGGAGACTGAGTCACACCAAAGAGAGCAGATGGCTTTTTTGTGTCAGCTGTTGGGTGTAAACAGCCATGAGCCTGAGACATATTCCCAGCAGACAGCAGAACACATCCCTGAATGTGGCATTTACTTAGAAGAGTGCAGAATAGATCCCTGAATGTGGCATTTACAAAATAGGATTTTATTTCCAACAAGTAACTGCAGTAGCAAGAGGGTAATAATTAATGTGTAGGACAGCTAGGCAGCAATTTGGGATTTCCTCACAACATTTGGGAATGATGAACTTAAGCGGCAGTGAATGAATAAGCCCAAAGAGATGAGACAGAGCTGGCCTGGCTGGAATTTATCCTGTCTTTGAACAGCTACTGTGCCATCTCATACTCTGCTGCCTTTGACAAAGTCCAGAGCATTAAAAGCCTCAATGATGCAGGCAGGTAGCCACCACCTTGTAAAGTACATCTCTGTCTGAAAATGACAACTACAATAACTGAAAGAAAAAAACCACTCACATTTGCTGCTGAATTATTTTGCTGCCTGACTTAGGTTGTTGGTATCTGTTGTTTCCACAGCTTTATCTGCACAGCCTGCTTTGCTCTGCTTTTGCAGCTGCTCAGTGAATTTCAGCCTTTTTTTGGTTGATGAATTTTAAAGTGTAGTTAAAAAAGGAGATCATTACACGAATGTAAGAAACAAATAAAATCCTGGTATCACCTTTTAAACATGCCTTCTGAAAAATCATACTTTATGATTCTCCAAGTCTCTTTAAAAGAAATACACCATCTTGAGGTAGCAAAGTTCAGTAGCAAACTGAGAGCACCACAGAAAAATAGTGGAATGGAAAATACAGGCTCAAGCTTGAGCATACAGTGATATTAACATTTATAAGTCAAATACATGGCCTGGAGTGCTTTTGTCAGAAGAACACCTAATGCAAATGTTAAACTGGCCATAAACAAGTAGGCTTGGGTATATGAGGATATGTGTGTTTCACAAATGATTGAGACAAAGTATCTTGAGTAAGGAATCAAAAGGTGACAAAGCTAAATACGTAATCAGAAAGGTGAAACAGTTGTTTCATACATATCAGCTAACTGATGCTCCTTAGCATGAATTTTAATAGTTTTTGTGGTTACCTATAATGCCTGCTGCTCCTAGAGCTACCACAAAATTCTTTTGTAGAAGCACTAAATACCTGCAAATATAAGACAGAAAGAAACTGATTTACCTATATAGAGATTTTTGTTTGGTTTTTCTTTTGTTTCTTTCTTTTTTTTTTTTTCTTTTTTAAGACCAGGACACTAGGGCCAGAATGTTAAAAATAAATAATATACACAAGTATATAATATACACAAATAAATAATATACACTTAACTATCACAGACAAAATTATTTTTATCCTTAGGGACAGAAATCATGCCACATGAAATGAATGAAAACATGTTTAAAAAGCCCTAGATGCCACTTTATTCAGTTAATAATAGTACAGCAGTCTAAGTTGCTTGGTCATCTTATTTCAACTTAGAATGTGTAAAACATAATCTTCCTAAGATAGCAAACCTCCTGCTTACGCATTTGAAAGAAGAAATCCCCCCTTCCTATTTTGTCAGAAGATGTGAATGTTTAAAGAACCACTCTTAGTGATTGTCAAACAAACTGAACAGTGATTTCAAAAATACAAGCCAAATGGACCAGAATAAAATCAAAACTGTTTCATATAGATTAATTCAGACCACAGATAAACAGAATATTTGGCAATTAATAGATATAATGAAGAAACCTAGAGTGCTGGTGGCAAGCCAGACTGCACTCAGTAGCTGTGTAGATGAGTAGCAGTGCCAGTGTCCATACATCATCTGTCCACTTTGATCTACTCTCTCCTCTTTCCTCCTCCTGTTTCTCCCCTTGCCATCCTGTGTTGATATGAATCCCAAGCAGATTCTTTAGGACAGGAATGGTGTCTTTTTTCCTTGCATAGAGAGCCTAGCATGAGTGCTGCATATTGTTAGCTGCAGCTTCTATGATACTGTTAATAGCAAATAGTAATATACAGCTGTTAGTTCTGATCAAAACATTCAGTTTGGATTGAGTTATTCTTGCTCCAGATGTTTCAGCATATACTTATGGAGGCTCAAGATCAATGCATCTTCTGTATAAACTGTTTATTTCTTTTAAAAACTAATTCATAATCAATTAATTTTTCTGGGAGTTAGAAGTTTTTTTCTCCTCAGCATAGTAATTTTCTTGATATTTATTATTATATCTGAGAGATGTATCAGCTAACAGTAGAGTATCTGCTATTATTAGCATTCAGTAACCAGATACTTCCTGAGTTTCCATGTAATTGGGAACAAAAATGCACAATTTTAAATTCCTCTGTAATATTTAATTATATTACTTGATTAGGAACTCTTTTCACATAATGGTTATCTCCTTCTTCAAGAGAAAAGCTTCAGGCATTTTGGATGAAAGGACAGATCTTTCATTTAAAGATGCTGGTAGTCCTTTTTTATATTGGTGAACTCTTTGAAAGGGAGGACTCTGGTTTTGTCCCTTTCAGGAGTTTTTAGGCAAATATGTCACTTCACAAAGAGGATACCAGAGCCAATATTTGGATATATAATTACGAGACATCTTTGTCTGTTTACAAACATATAAACAATTTTCACAGGAGGGATAAATCCAGCCTGCCTTATCATTTCTTATCAGAGTGAGCTATTAAGCGGCTTTGTAAAATAATTTATTCTCACTCAATTTGACATTTTATACTGGAAGCTGTATAACACTTTGACTTTTGGGGAGGGTTAACTTTACTACTTGCCTTCCCCCTCAGTCCTCAGGCAAGACTGGATGTGAGCCACTGTATTATTCATTGGTGATGCTGATATGACTCTCTCCCTTGTCAAGTACTACTGGTCAATAGGTACAGTGATGCACTTGGCTCCCTCAGGTGCTTGCAGACATTCATGTCTCTAGTTAAAATCTGGGCTACAGACCCAGAACCTGAAATATATAAAAATATTGGACAGAGTTCCTATTTGCAAATAAAATAAAAACAACTCTGATGATCTGACAGCAAGCAGGCATTTCTCACAGAAGCAAAAAGGAACTCCACCTTCCTCATCTGAATAGCCCATGGGCCACCTCCTCTCCTCTCACGGGATTACTGAATCTTTACATCAGGTTACAGTCCTGCTTTTCTCATTGAAGCTTAATTAATGATGATTATATAATCCTCCCAAATGGAGAATCAAATCTCTTGTATTTGATTTAGCACAGCCTGTGACTCATGCAGTTGCTCTGCACAGCTTGCATTGCTGTTTCACTGGTCGGCTGCTCTCGCTTGGGCACAGCCACTGCAACGGGGATTCGCTCATGTGCAGGCAGCTCGTGTCACATTCCTGGGGTAGATACAACTGCAGAAATGTTCTGCAGTAGGGGTTGCAGAGCACAGATTCCTCAGGATCAGTCCAAGTGTGCACCCTCTTGCTAACCCTGGCACTGGGCTGTGCAGCTCCTCTAGCCCGAGGCTATAGCTGAGCCCAGGAGCTCCAGGGACGGTGATCTCCTGAAAGACTGAATACATACTGTGAACTCTGAGAGCTTTCCTGGGCAATTTCTGGGCCCTGTACATGCATGTCTCTGCCTCTTCTGCGATCAGTGAAGATGCTGGTGACTGCTCCTCTGTGGGAGTAGCATGGGTTCGATGTAGATTGTGTGTGATCTGGCTCCTTGACAGCAATTCTGGTGACAAGTCACCTTGGCAGTTATCAGGTATTTGTTCTACTTTAGCATGAAAAAAATTATCTTTGGCATCTCAGTACAAAGGCCTTTAAAGCCCCAGAGCTCCTGTTAAAGTTAGGGAGAGCAGCTAAGCCCCTAACTGGCTTTCTAAGCTGCAATCCTTCAAATTAATCCATTCAAACCCATCCCTATATGATGTTCTCAGCCATAAGTCACAATGCGATTAATGGCGAGGGTATGAAGGAGGAGGGAGGGGGGCAAGGTGACTGAAAACCCACACACATGACCCCCTTCCCCCAAGCACCACCATTGTATGAGCAATGAACAATAATCAAATAAGCCTAAAAAGATGATAATTTAAAGGAGGTTACATAAAAGGTTATGTGGAAGTAGAATAAAGATAGTGACATTTCTGTTAAAGAGGGCAAAGAAGGACCTACTAGTTCTTAAAAACATTAGCAAAGGTTAAATGAGAAAGAATGGTGACAAATTTTCTTGGGTTGTTGCTGCTATGACCCTACATTAATGACAATGGAATTGCTAAGTATCCTGATAGCACATGGACTGCCCAGGGATGAAAGAACTTCCCTGGCCACAAAGGCTCTGGCATCTGCGGCAGGAACACACAGGCAGAGTGGGCTCAGAGTATGCTCAGCAAAGCATTGGAAACAAAGGTAGGAGTTGGCATTGGGTGGCTAAAAAGGAATGGCAGAGATTTGTATTTAAAGAACATCCTGTATCAGTCTCCCATGTGTAAAAACATGCTCGCACTTCCACTGCTGTGAAAAGCTACAGGGAAAAACATTCTTCAGTACATTCATAAGGAATGTCTCCTGCTAATTAAGCCTAATTTGCAATTTCTGTCTTTCTCCCCCAGCTAACTCTTTTCTTATCTTTAGCTTAGAATCCTTCTTTTACAAACACCTCCAAAAAGCAGGATTTGGGGCCAGCTGATCCTATGCATATATGACAAATGATGCCCTGAGTGATATGTCTCTATCACACCACCCTTCCCATCACTTACTTTCTTGCCCACTTGGCCTGACACATGGAGGAAGGATGGCTGGAGAATGGGTATTTATTTAATAAACAGGAGGAAAAGAGGGCAATTACTGTCAGGTCCAGCAAGTGACAGCGCAAATGAGGTACATGGGCTGGGGGATGATGCCTGGTCACTGTGGGCCAAGCAGAGGCAGGAACCAGCCCACCACTGCACCCACCCAACGCTCAAAGGTGTTTGTGCCACAAGTCCCTGTGCCAAAGCACAGCTGCTTGCCCCCAGCCCTTGGGTGGTTCACCCAAAGGGTGGCTGCATTCCTACGGTGCTCACTTGAGCTGATTCTCCCATGCCTTGCTCACGGTGAGGCCTGCTGGCCCAAGGAGCCTGGTGGATCCAAAACCAGCCACTTTGCATGTCTGCACCCTCCTTCAGCTGCCCACCCTGTCCTTGAACCAAGGCTATCAGCTCCCCAGCAAACAGTTTGCTGCTGCTACGTTGTGTGTACTTGCTTCCACCTTTGCTGGGAGGCAGCCATGGGCGTGACATTCCATTTTTATGGAAGGATTTCCATAAGGCTCTGCAATGAACTGGCAAAACTAAAGTCAGATGGCAGGGGGGCCAGGAGGCACCATCTCACAGAGCCAGGCTAAGGCTGTCCCCTCCCTGTCAACTGGGGGGTCATACTGAAGCAGAGATGCGAAGAAAGTGGAAGAGAGAAAATAAAGTGGAAGATTTAGAAAAAAGTGGCACAAAGGGGAAAAAACGTGAAGCAGAAAGCACATGACTTGTTTGAAAGCTATTAAGATGAGGTCTTTGGAAAATGATTTGGTGTCTTCTGAAATCAATATGTTCCCATTTAGTTTCTATGCATTAAGCTAGGGAAGATATCTGTAATGTAAGTTTTATCATTCTTCTGAGAAATAGCCACTGATAAAATTTCTGGGATGTGAAATCCTAACAGGTAAGGGGGCAATATTAAGGTCACGCCAAAATAAAGGGCTGAAAATCCTTGAAGAAAATGGATCAGAAATTCCCCTGGTAGAAATGTATCCTTATGAGTCAGCACCTGAAATCCGGTTTCTGCTCTAGAAAACAGAACAGCTTGGTGTGCGCGTCTGTCAGGCAGGCGCATTTCACTTCATTCAAACTAGAAAGCATACAGGCAGCTACATTTTTTTATACAAATAGAGCCTCAAATCAGATGGCACCAAACAAGAAATATATATCTCCATCCTGCACGTAGGTTTCTATTCTAGTCATGTGGAGCAAAAGCAGAAAGTTAAATGGGGACAGGGACATTTTTTTTTCACAGTGTGGTGTGCAGTTTTTGGAAAGCACGGTGGGGAATTTTTTTGCAGAGGATGACCTATTTGGAACAATACCAGCAACTTTGGAAATGCCACTCTGGAGTTCAGTCAGGCAAGTAACTAAAGCAAACTTGGGCAGGCAGGAGAAGGAAAGTAATAAAAGAGTATTTAATTTCTGACACTAATGGCCGTGCAGCAATCTGTTTGTTAGAGAACAGGCGAGGTAGAAATCTGCTCTTCATCCCTTGAAAGATGGTTTCCCTAGACTGACTGTTGTGCATTAGTGACTATGCTGACTGCATTTCTTCCCTTTTTTTTGGAGAGTATTGGGTTCTGCTGTGAGGGAGAGGAATGTAAAATGGCGGCTGGAGAGGGAAGTGGGTGGCAGTGTCCTCAGCCATTCTGATGCTGCGTGGCACTGCTGCCTTTCCCCAGGATTTTACAGAGAAGGGTGAGAAGGCAGATTTGGCAGGTTATCAGTTCTGGCACAGAATTTGTGTTTAATGTAAACCAGTAGATAAAAGGTAGCAAGATTCTTATTTTGCTAGTAGGTGGGGTCTTAGCACATGGTATTGGTGAGCACAAATAAACCCTCCTCTAAACCCATCACTATTTGCAAACTTACCCAGAGTCCAGGATCACTGCAAGTGAAGGGCAGTAACAAAATCATCTAACACAATTTCACTCATCACATGTATTCATCCAGTTATTGCAACTCAGCCACGAGATCCGTGTGAAGCAAAATTTATCCCATAATGTTAAAAATAGTTCTGTCAGTTAAAAGCCTGTCTTGTTCAATGGAGCAATACTTTTATTTTACACAGCTAAAGTAACATTTATACAACAATTAAAGCTTACCATTGCTGTAAGACCGAAAATTTCCTACAAATTTTATGTATTCATATGTTGGAAATTCCTTTGGGTTCAAACTTCCTCTCAGAAGATGACAATAAAACTCTAGTTCATTGTCAGCTGGATTGTTAAAAGAAGAAGAAGAAGAAATAAATATACTATTTAAGCTAAACACAACCAATGGTGTCTTCCAACCCCAATCTTGCAACTGCACAAGAGCAGCTGGTTACCACTCAGGAGTCCTAAACACCAGTGTGCTCTACATTGCAGGATCAGAGCCTCTGCAAGGAAGCACCTTGCAGGGCTGCAGGTTGCTCAGCGCTGTGCACAGCCTGCAGCTCAGCCTTGACAGCCTCAGAGATTAACTTGCCCTTCTCTGGCACCACCTCATCACGGGAGTTACACAGCCATGGCCTCAGTGTAGCAACAGAGAGAACTGGGTCCTTCACTTACTGGTTTTTTCTCTTTAGGCTTCTCACAACTCACAGCTGTTCTACATCTTGTGTTGGAAAAATATGCTCAATTACCTCAAAATACCTATTAAATTAACTCTGGCACATTAGCTATCAGCTGCAGGTTTTGTATGATACAGTAGATTAAGCAGCTGTACATGTTACATTATCATCTTGTGTTTTCTGGTTTTCCACATCTTACCTCCTAGACTGAGTAAGGCCGAGGAAGTAAAACCATTTCTAAGAAAACCAAAATTCAATTTAAAAATAATTACAATGGTTTTGGAGATATTTTTCAAGTATAAGGCAAACCAAAGGTATGCCACATTAGCTTATCTCTGAACAAATCTTACTTGAACAGGCTGAAATATCAATTAAGATGTGATTTGTCTCAGGCGAACTCTCAGTTTCTATCGACTAACCTATTTTCCTTAGCTGTCTCAAATGATATGATATTTAATAATTAACATAACTGCAAGTAGTCTTAGCCTAGTAAAATAAAGGCAAGGAGTTTAATTTAAAAATAGAACCAAAGGGCCATTCCAGGTGGCAAGATCTTTTTCAAAGGCTAAGAACCCAATTTTTTTAGTGCACATCACATAAAAAACTCTTTCTGAGAGAAATTTTTTTATCCTGCCCATGTTTTTCATTTACTAGAGAAGATAAAATAAAACTTACTTTTTAGGTAATCCGATGAGGCAGAATCTGTCATAAGCATACAAGAAGATAACATCTTATAAATTTCTGAATGCTCTTGTTCTGGGAGGAAGTTTAACAAATTCTGATCCAAGACATCACACTGCAAAGAGAAAGAACTTTTGAGACAAACAAAAATATCACAACAAGCAACACTTGCAGAGATGTGCAACAAGGTGTACACAAAGCCTGTGGCATTTGACAGGAGTTTCCTCACTGATTTCCAGGGACTCCTGAAAAAGTCTGAAACAGGGAGGGAAGCTGCTGGACAAACTAACTTCTCTGTGGGGCGGTCTTCAGACTAAATCTCAGCACTCAGCAATATTTAATGTTTCTCAGAGACCATCAGATGCAACAGGTATGTCCATGCAGTTAAATGACAACACTTGAGAATGGGCTGGAAAATGGGTGTCTGGCTCCCCACACTGCTACAAAGCTCCATGCACAGGCCTGCTGTGGATCACTGGAATTTGTTCTCTCCCTGGCAGACCCTGATTTGGAGGAGCAGTGAGGCTGAGAGTCACCCTGAGCCAGCTGAGTCAGTCCAGATCCAGCCCCTTCCAGGGGAGATCCCCACAGCTCCTGGGAAGTGTCCTTGCAGTGGCAGGCCTTGCTCCCCACTGCCTTCATCCTGGCAGGTGGGAGCAGGGAGAAGGTAACTTCCCAGTCTGGACACAACTTTACTGCAGTTAGTCCCCAGGGAGGGGACTTCCCAGTGCCACCAGCACAAGCCCTGCCTCTGGCCAGCCATGAGCTGAATGTCCATGTGCCTCCAGCCTCACGATCAGCTGGCATGAACCTGAAATCCATCCGAACTCTAGGAACTGAGATTTGGGAATGGAAAGAGGAGATGGATTTGTGCAAAAGGCTATGGCTGGGTGGAGAAGACGAAGAGTCTGTCACGGGCTGCCAAGAGGAAAGTCTCCCTGTGCTTAGCATGGTGACTAACCTAGCACTAGCAGAGCATATCTGAAAGGAAGCCTGAGATAAAGTGACCCCCCAATGGCATCGACTTACATCTGTCCCACTTGAGACTACCTCAGGCTGAGCTGGCACACTGACACAGCTTTGTGTGTAGTCAGAGCAGCTGCTCTCAGACTGTACAGTCATGCTGAAAACATGTAAGCTCTGTATGAGACTGGCAAGTTATTAACCATCATTTATTTACGTAAGACTTTGGTTTCCCCCTGCTTTCTATCCATGCTGGCTGTTCTGTGTGGAATTCCTGCTTAGAGTAGTGAAATTCATTGAGTAGACTTTTAAAATCAGAGTGCTATGCTTTATACACACACCTTGATGAGATAAAATATCACGTTAGATGAATCAGTTATAAGTATTTATTACATATGCTCGTTACTTGAATATTCCTTTAGTGAAGAATATCTGAAAACTATTTTTGTGACTTTAGTTTATATCTTACTAATATGAATCCTACTGATACAGTATGTGATAAAAGCTTTTTGTATATGTATAAATACTTACATATACATACATTAGATTTATACAATAAAGAGATGTCATATACACATACTTCACAAAATACAGTACACTGTTCATGTAATTTTGTGCATATGAAGAAAGAGCCTTTGACAGGAAACTGCAGTGGTAAGTTCTGTTCAAGGCTTAGGTGCAATCTCAGAAATTAATATTTTTCCTTCTCATTCCCTTTCCACCTGTGAATGATAATGATACCACCAGGTTAATTAATCTCCCATCTACTCTGCAGTAACTGCAAGAAGACTAGATGTGAGTCATCACCACTCCTCCAACTGAAACCTTTTGTCTCCATCCTGTGACCATTCTCCCATTTCAAACCTCTGATTAGTTCTGCACTGTTGTTTCTGTTTGAGGTGATAGCTGCAGAGGCCTATGACTACGCCTGTGGTTGGAGTTGCAAGATAATTTTGTTCCACACACCCCCTCAGAGCAGCCTCTTGCCCTGTGCACCAGGTATTAACTGATTTGCAAGTCCTGGTATTTACATTTTTTGCTGCCATCATGTACCACATCCACAATTAATATTTGGTTTGCATCTTTGCTCTTAGGAAGTACCAAGTTTAGTTTTTTTTTAATAAGTTTGAAAAAATGCTAAGGTTTCTACTTCTTATTGTGTTTCACAACTCTTGCCTCATGCAGAGGTTTGACACACCTGTAAAACAGCTCACAGAACAGAATATTTGGACCTTGTACATATCAAGACTCCAACAATGCTCTTGAATCAATATGTCAATCCAGAATACTTGCTAAGTCAAACGGAGAGATGGAAGCAAATATTCCATGGTCTCATTGGAGCTGTAGAAAATGCCAAGCAAGCTATTCAGAGCTAATTCTGTACCAGACCCAAAGAGCAGACATCTGGTGTCATGGCAAAAAGGTGAGTGGTGAGACACATAGGCTCAGAAAGGGATCTGGACATTCTGGATCAAAGAGCTGAGACGAATTGTGTGAAGGTCCATCAAGGCAAAGTGCCACATCCTGCACTTGGGTCACAACAACCCCATGCAGCACTACAGGCTGGGGGCAGCATGGCTGGAAAACTGCCCAGTGGAAAAGGACCTCAGATGGCTGGTCAACAGTGGCTGAACATGAGCCAGAGAGTGCCCAGATGCCTAAGAAGGGCAATGGCATCCTGGCCTGGATCAGCAGTGGTGTGGCCAGCAGGACCAGGGCAGGGATTGTCCCCCTGTACTTGGCATTGGTGAGGCCGGTGAGTTCTGTGTCCAGTTCTGAGCTCTTCAATTCACCTCATATTGAGGCGCTGGAGCATGTCCAGAGAAGGACAATGGAGCTGGTGAAGGGTCTGGAGCACAAGTCTTACAAGCAGCAGCTGAGGGAGTTAGCATTATTTAGCCTGTAGAAAAGGAGGCTCAGGGGAGACCTTATCACACTCCTCCAATTATCTGAAAGGAGGTTGTGGGGAAGTGGGGGTTAGTCTTTTCTCCCAGGCAACCAGTGACAGGACAAAGGGAAATGGCCTCAAGCTGTGCCAGGGGAGGTTCAGGCTGGACATCAGGAAAAATGTCTTCATGAAAGACTGATTAAGCATGGGAAGAGGCTGCCCAGGGAAGTGGTGGAATCGCCATCCCTGGAAGGGTTCCAAAAATGAGTGAACATTGTACTTTGGTTTGGTAGGTATGGTGGTATTAGGTCAAAGGTTGGCGTTGATGATTTTGCAGGTCTTTTCTGACCTGATTCTATTGACAAAATTTGACCATCGGTGATAAAAATGGATCAGTTAAAGGGAGATGGTTTGCAGCTCTGAGTAATTATTCTGCAGTGGGCAGTTCTGTGCCACTGGCTGACACAGCCACAGAGTATTGCTGAATGAGACAGGCAAAGCAGATGAAAGATAAACTGCAGTGACTGAGGGCACACTTGTTAGATGAACTACATTAATGCATAGTTATGCTGCTAAGCCTGGAATCAACTCTGCATCTTCAAATCTATGGATCCTGCTAACTGAAACCACTGCTACCCTGTAACAGCAACACAGCATGCATAACTTTAGTACACTGTAAGATGCCATGTCCTGGATTTTTCCACCCTGATGCTAACCTTAAGCCCACACAGCAGAGGAGCTCCTTGAGTTTCACTGGGGAGCCCCTGAGAAGAAAGACCTTTCCCTGGGAGAATCTCAACCCTGCCACGCACCTTCTGGAAAGGCAGGCAAAAAGGGACAGGGAGGACCTTTCTCAAGAGACTGCATATTCTTGGAGTCATAGTGTACCATCTGACTGGGAAATGCTATGAGTTGTGATCAGATTTCCACAAGTTCACTTCAGCTGGAGTCAACCTTACCACGTGAGCTACACCTCTCCACCTCAATTGACTGTAAGAGTAGTCTCCAGATCTTGTTTAAAAAAAAAATTTAGATTTACAACAGGGGAAGGTTGTGTTTGAAAATGCTCCATGGAAATAAGGGAAGCTGTATTAAAGAGAACTGGGTATATTCGTTCTCATCACCAGAGACTTTCACGATTTTAATGAAAGAAAAACCATCAGATTTCTTAACAGGGGTGCTCTGAGAGCTCTGCTCTGCATTCTGCCCAGTTTTGCTTTCCCTTCATTGCTCAAAGCAGAAGACTTGCAGAGTACTATTTCCCTGTTGTCACAGAGGAGAAAGAATTGGTATTTTGTCTCTCAAACACTGATTGAATTTAGCTTACAAATAGATCCTTAAGGTAAACAAAATAAGCCACACAGATTTTTCAGATAGCACTCTGATCAGTTTTAAAAACTAAAAAACCCCATATGGCAAGGGCAACAGAGGACCAAAATACCCAGTGTGCACCTAGATGCACCCTCAGCTGGGCCCCTGCCCATGGCAATAGTATTCTGCCAGTCTGGGGCAGGCAGAAGCCTTTATTGCTTGTTCAGTTGTGGCCTCTGGGATGTTCCCAGTCCCTCTGCATACGCAGGCTGGTGGGGCAGTTGTTAACCATTGCCATTCCAACAGCTCCAGGAAGGTCTGCTCCACCTCCAGCACTGTCAGGTTGGTCCCTGACTTGGACTGCCATGTGCTGCTTCTAAGCGAATAAAAAGTAATGCCCATCTTTATCCTCATTTTGGGCTGGATACTGTGTAAGGTTACCACACAAGGCATGTCTTTGGGAGAGAAAACCGATTTAGTTTCTGACGGTCCAACTCAGGAATTATGAACCTGAATCTATCCATGTTCAGACAAGGCTTAAGATTTTAGGCACAGGGTCTGAAATGTTTCTTCCTTACTTTTCTGCAGCAGATCTATTGTCTCCACTAAGAACGAGGATTTAGAAGGAATACTAATGACACCTCCAAATCATGAAAGACAAGGAAATTTCATGGAAATCAGTAAGTGTATGAAAACCCCACAGCCTGTGTGCAGAGCTCTCCCCACCCCTGAAGTGAAGGCAAATGTCAGAAAATAGTCAAGTACCAGTCTTCTCAAGTGTTGGGGATGAAAGAAAACTGAAATAGATAGACTCAGTTAATTCTGTTGTTGCATAGCAATACTTTTGCATTTACCAGGAGCTGCTGCCTTTCATTAAGTTCCTTTTGTCTCAGAAGAAAATAATTTTTGTTCATATTCCAGCACGGTAGTGTTGTGAAATACATTTGTCTAGGTGGAAAACATAACACATATTTGGTGAAAAACCAAATGAGAGAAAAAGAACTGTAATTTTCTTAAGAACATAGCAGGGGGTAGTACAATAATGATTTGGCAGCTGATTTTTTCTCCTGGGCATGTATTTATTTGAGACCAGGATACTAAAAATGAGCGTGAGGATTAATCCGTAATTATTGTACCATTTCTCCTAGAGCAGCCTTAGCAACAGGAGCAGGGCTTGGAGCAGTCCCTCTCTCCTTCTCCTCCAGCCCAAGCCAATGCCCGTGGGAGTGTCTCCCCCAGCAGCACACAGACAAAAACAGCTGGATGTGCTGGGCTGAGCATCAGCTGGAGCAGTGTAGGGGTGCATCCAGCATGGGCTCCACCAGCCCCTCCTGTGAGCTGGGTGTGCTCCCCTTGGGAAAGCACAGCTGAGCTGCAGGGAGATGGCAAACCCCAGATTCAATGGGGTTTTTGTCCTTTATGTCCCTGGGAGCAGAATAAGGCCCTTAACAAGCTCCTCACTGGGCTGCCAGCAGCACTGGTGCTATTCTCTGCTAGCTTAGAAATCAGAGATGGAAAAGATCAGCCAGGTCATCCTGTCCCTCCCCTGGCCAGACTATTCCTGCAGAGCTTTTTCCATTCAAGCTGAAGTGCCTCATAGCAACAAAAACCTGAAGGGTATGAATCAGAAAGAGAGAATGCAGAGCTGAGCAGCAGCAGCAGCCAGCATAATGCAGGGAAAAACTCCTTCACCACATTTTCAGGGAAACACCACCCCCAGCACCCTTTTACATCTGTTTCTAAAAATGCAGTGCCCAATTCTACAATGTGTAGTAGAAAAGCCAATGCCAGAATTACTCACCGGTAAATGCCCTAGAAGTGGTGTGATGCTGTCAGACACATAGATGATGCTTCCACCTGTGGTTACTGCTATAATGAAGCCATCTAATGCCTAAGGAAAACAGACAAGTCGAGAGCGCTTTAATAGGAATGAGTGGTGTAAACAGGATATCTCATGTGTTGATCAAAAGAGTTTGACTTCAGCACCATATTGTTATGGAGTTGTAGGAATGTTAACTCAAGTTGCAGAACAGTAATTCTCTGATTTTACAGCCTGATTTAACTTTTACAAGACTCTTTGTAGTCTAGTAAAACCTACTATTGAAGCAACAAAGGGCTCACAGGAACATTTCATGTCTCAGTTTTTAAATTAATCACACATTTTAATAATGCAAAACGACTAAGACTGGATCCCTTGGAAGTTATTAAAATGAACATTTGAGCTCTGTGTAAATATCAAAGGACGATGAAAGGATGCAGTCCTATCTCAAAATGGTACTTCTCTGCAAACCCCATAAATCTTGGTTTGTATTAATGTAACGTTGTATATTACTGGGCTTTCATGTAAGTAAAAGCAATGCAAATGATCAAATAATCCTTAGCCTGAGTTTTAATTGAGTGATTTATTTTAAAGGTCATGGTATTAGATTACTCATTCCAAAAGAAATTCACCCTTCTGCAGAGTTTCTTCCTCACTTTGGTCCCACTTTGTGGTAAGCCCCTTCACTCCTAGGACTGAAGCGAAATGTCAGCCTTATCCTCACCCTCTGCACAGAAGCAATTTCACCTTCAAAGTGAGTCTCTTCTTTAGTCTGAGATGCCAAGTTTTGAGCTGAGTTTTGTTCAAAATTAAACCTAGGTAGATTTTGAGATCTAAATAAAGATTAATTTAATTTTCGGGGGATTCTCCTTAGAGTGAACTAAAGCTAGAGGATCTTTGGATCACTCTAAGGAGAACACCCCAAAAATTAGGACACAACAGTAGGTGCTCCAAGAATATATTAAAACCTTCCCATTGTCATTAAGGAGTCACTGGTGAGGCTCCCAATCCTTCATGTGGAGCAAGTCTCAGTCCTTCCTGTCAGTTCCCTAATGTTCTGGAGTCAGTGTTGCCAGCAGTATTTGAGCAGCAAAGGCACTGCAAGCACCACGGAATCAGAGCAGAGTTTGACTATACTCCAGTGGCCCTACCTGCTCAGGAGACAGGTGTACTGCAAACAGCCTGATCACAGTGCCACAGCGTTACAAAACCATACTGCAAATCCAGGCCTGCCTCCAAGCCAGACTTGCAGTTGATCCTGTAAGCCACAGCACATCCTTCCCCCCTGCTGACTTCAATAAGGGAAAGAATTCTGAGAATACTGGAAAATGCTAATTGTTAAAAAAAAAAAAGAAAAGGAAAACACAAAGCCTCGAATAAAGACACAAACATATGTTCCTTTTTCCAGAGAATGCTGAGCACCCACAACTATTTAAGTCAATGGGAATCTGCTGGTGCTTCAATCCTTTGAAAAGCAAGTCAATAACTTATACCCCAGCAGAAGAGTATGTGTTTAGCATCTATGAAAACCCTCCAGCTGCTAGAGTTAGTTTGATTTTGTTAATCTAGGTACAGAGAATATGTTTTTCTTTAGTGCAGTACATTCAAGCTGTTTTCTAAAAAAGCATGATGGCTGTTAACCCGTAGAAGAGAGCAGTGGTTTTACAAGGCAGTTGGATTGTGCATGTTACTATGGTGAAGGTTGTTAGTTTTGAAAAAATCAAGTCTTTATTTCATATCCAATGCAAATTATACACAGTGACTCATATCAGAATTTTGTGGTAAAATCAAGTTAATGTGCGCATACAAAATTCTATTTTTATTTACTTGCGACTTGACCTTCCAACATTAAGAGAGCATTTTCCTCTTCAAAGGTTTTACTATTGCATCAGTCCTAGATGGACAAACAGAGCCCAATGCCCACTGTAATTTGGTGACAGCCTTTTCAATGGGGTAAGAAAAGGCCATTTTCAGGAAAGCTCATATATTACTGCAGTCAATTATGCCTTGATTCTTTTGAATTAGTGCTTGGAAAAAACCCTTCCCATCTTTTAATAATAGGATGGGAGAAACTTCAAGCAGTCTTGTCCAAATGCTAATAAAATAAGATTAGTAGAAAGGCAAAATAGCAGGGAATGATGAACATCTGGCACAACAGGACATCCCAATACCCAGTGTTATCTTGAAGGGCATGGAAAATCACAGTAGCAAGAAGGTGATTTATAAGCTGGGAAACCAAAAGTGATTGTTTTAATCTAAAACTGTGTAGCATACAAGTAGAATCAACAAAAGCCCAGCCTGTCAAAACAATAGCCAATTTATTGCTATCTGAGGGACATATTTCAGTGCAGACTGAAGGAGCTATGTGTGTTAAGTTCCTGTGCACTGAGATGGAAATGGGAGGTTGTCAGAGCAATGGGAGCAAACTGTCTCATAAAACTGGTCCAGGGGAGTGTCATCACAACAAATTGCTATGGCCAAGAGACTGCTAGTCCCTGGGAGCCAGCAACGTGCCCCGGCTTCATGCCACTCCTTGGTGGTTGAAGCTGCTCCCCAACATCCTTCCCTGCCCACCACTGGAGCCTGGATCAGGTGCCATGTTCACATTGGTGGAAGAAACTTGTTCTCAAAGGACACCGTGGGGCCATGCAACATCTGTGTGTTTAGTACAGAAGAAGACCCTTGCTAAAGACAATTCTCGCTATTACTGAGAGAGAAAAAAATGTTCTAGCAACTCATTTGCTTTTTATTTTGAACCTACAAAAACACCATTGGGTCACCGCCCTTCAAATCCCAGCAAATATTAAAAGAACCTATGCTATAATTTAAAAAGTATGATTCCAGAATGCTAGAATAAAAGTGTTTGGTAAGGGCCTTGCAAATCAGAGTGGAAGTACCAACTGTATCAAGCCAAGAGGAGCTGACAGGCTTTATCCACTTGTACAGCACCGAGCGCTACAGGGATGTGACACTATTGCTTTTCAGGTGCTAGTCTTGCATAAACATTAGATAATAATAACGCCTTCCAAGAACAGGAGAGAAATAGCCTCACCTCTGTTTGACAAAGTAAAATATAACCCGTGATTTGAATCTTTGCCCTGAACTGCTCTTCTTGGGAGTCACTGCAGAGGTTTGCAGGCTGTGGCAGCACTGCACAACAGCACTGCTGAGAGGGAAGAACAACAGGTGGGGACTTTAATCTCTTGTCCCAGTGACAGCTCTGCTTGATGGTCAAATACAGCAGTTCCCAAAACCTCCTCTTTTGGAACTGCAGATGACAGTTTATTCTAAAGGCATGGGCGTTCTCATGAGTGCTAGACAAAATTAGGAAAGGTATATATGCATGTTTACCTCCAGCATCAGCTGGGTGAATTCTTCGTTGCTGAGAAATGAAGGCTTCCAGTCCTGCTGAATTTCAGAAATCTCCGTCTGTGCTGAGACTTCTAGACAAATAAAACATTTACATCTTTAAAATTCAAATTAACTTCTATCTTGCAATACTACATACGAGTTGCTATGAAAAGAGAGAAATAACCTTTGTATACAAAAATTGCAGTTTTCAAGTTTTCCTCATTTTTTACTCAAGTCCACTTCTACTGACTTCAGTGGGAGCCTGTATTCACATGGCCACTGGCCTCAAGCAGCATTACTGGGGTGCTGATCAAATGATAAAACCACTTTGCATGAAATTAAAATCAAGGCAAGGATTAGCACACGTCAAATTACTATTTACAATTTACAGCTTCAAAATTAGGATGCTAGAGAAGGTTCAGCCTATAGCTTCTGTGCCCAACAAGGAACAGCAAGAAAGCTCCTTCAGAGGAGCCCCAAAGGGCTGTGACTCCAAACAGCAGAGCTATTGCTCTGTTTTCCAAAATGAGAGTGAAACATGAACATATGCAGCAGCTTTACACTGGTGCTACCATCACTCTCTCCCATGACTACCTTCAGCCCCATGGTGCAGGGCAGCCCAGGAGAGGGAATGGAGCACCAGCATCTCGTCCCAAATCCTGTCTGGAGGGCAAGTGCTGTCAGCCCTTGAGGCACCAAGAGGAGATCTGTCCCACCGTTGTCTGATCCTGACCCCATGGCAGCCTGAAGAGGGATTTCTCCCTGAGGGCTTTCCATGGAGGGGTGCAGGCACACCAGGGTAACAACTCACAGTTTGCACTGACATTGGGGACCATACTGTGTAGCTGGCTGCACTTTTTTCTTTTGGAAAACAGTCAGTTGTTAGCTCTGCCTGAGTCACACAGGATTCTGGGGGACAGCTCTTATAATTTAGAGAAACTTGTGCTGGTTTCGTTTGCTTACTCTGCTCTCTAGTAGTGCTCTCTCACTCAGCTCTAGTAGTGAGGGGATGGTGAGCACAGCTCTTCTCTTCTCAGCACCTCCTGCTAATTAATCCTATTGGTTAACACTTCCAGAGCATGTAACACCCAGTGCTCTGTATTGGGAGCACATAAGCAAACAGGCCAGAGAAATGCAAATGGATAAATGATACTAAAGACAGTAAATTTATATGAGTGCCTGTGCATTTTGTCACCAAGAAAGAAATCAAAGCCTCCATTCAGGCTGTATTAGGGGAGATGCAGCCGTCTGCTTCTACCAGCTCGTTTGACTCACTCCCTGCACTGCTGGGGGCTGTCACTGTGGTTTTACACACAGGTTTGAAAACCAGACTAAGGAAAAAGAGTTCATCAGGTTTTTTTAGGTAGTTCCAGAATATAGGATACTTTCAGCAGATCTGTAGCTTGGAAAAGCTAACGTACATGAAATGGTGACATGAAAGTCGGAAGAATTACTTGAGCTTTAGGAGATTCTGTGGATTATAAAGACGGAGGTGATTTATGAAGGAGAAAATCTGAAAATTGACCTCCTCCTCCGTTATGACTAAAACCTTGGTTTAGCCTACCAAATGAAAGGGAAATACAACTCAATAAACCAGATCCAAAGTACATGGAAGATAATCAACATTTTTAAATGCTGATACTTTGTATTATACTGTGTGACTACTAATCTGGTTTAAAAATAGATAACATTTGCTTTTTTTAGCAAGTGCACAAAACCCAGTCACATTTTGACCCAATTGCTGTAGAAGGATTTGTGACTGTTAGCCTTCCTTTACCTAGTTGTTAAAAAAAAGCCCATTTTGGAGTAAATTATTTGGACTATCAGCTACACTTACACACTTATTCAAATCTTGTGTAGCTGTTCTTTGCTTAGCTTTATAACTGAGCTAATACATATCTTCCTTTGCCTTAGGCAGCTAAAAAAAAGGTAAGTTATTACTATCATTTAAAAATATATATATAACACTATTAAACTTTGAGATGTCCTAGTCATCCCCTCCTGTGCAAAACCATAGGTTAATGGTTGGACTCAATGGTCTTAAACATCTTTTCCAACCTAAACAATTCCATGATTCTATCTTGCCTGTGGCAAAAATTCATTTAAGGAGACACTGCACTCTGTTGACAGAGCCATTATAATTATTTCTCTAGTGAAATTGACATTTGTTACTCCATTCTGTTGGGAGTCATGATATAAGCGTTTTCATGGTCTTTTCTGTTACACACAGAGCTCTCCAGAGAGTGCAGGAAGGAGGTGCTGGATGAGCAAAGGAAAGCCAGGTGATGTAGTGCATCATCTTGTGAGACACCTTTCTGCTTTCTGGGACCAGGGTCATTCCCCACCGTCACCCACTGAACCTTCTTCCTCACTGGGGTGGAGCAGGAGAGCTCCATTTTAAACCAGTGCCCTGATTTATAAGGGAGAAGTGTTTCGATTCACCACTGCTGCTGGGTGTCAAAGCATCAGGAAGGCCACACTGCACATCCCTCCTACACTCTAAGTAGAAACTAGACCTAAAAGACTAGATCAGCAGGGTCAGAAAGCTCCTCTGCCCTTTGTGAAGGTGCCTTTCTAAGGGACCTAACTGTCACTAGTGCAAGCATTTTAAAAAATAAACTCCTGGCTTTCCGATGTGGAACTTCACTACCGTAACTGGATGTTGTGCACATGGGATGTAGCTTCTGCTTGGACAAACTGGGTGAAGCATGTCAGCTAGCTGTGGATGCAATTTGCTGATGACAGCTTCAAAAACTGAGGCACTTTCTGGTCTGAGATTTCTGCTCAATGTGGAAAATTGAGTCCT
This sequence comes from Lichenostomus cassidix, assembly GCF_008360975.1. Classification (NCBI taxonomy): domain Eukaryota; kingdom Metazoa; phylum Chordata; class Aves; order Passeriformes; family Meliphagidae; genus Lichenostomus; species Lichenostomus cassidix. Next base: position 29,576,178 of record NC_139479.1, read on the forward strand.
ACACAGTCCACTGAGGAGCCGGGGTGCTTAACAGATTGCTTCTCTGCATTTTTTCTGCAGAGAAGCTGAGGCGAATGCTTTCTTCTTCTGCTCAGAATACTGCAGATTTCAAGGAAGGGAATCCTTTCCTCTGTTCCCAAATCTCTCTTGTTCAAAGCATCTCTCTTCTTCATGAGTGCTGCAGGGCACTGTTGCCCTCTTTCCCTCGGTTCCTGCCATTCACCCCCTTCTCTAGCAGGTTGAGAGTCATCTTCAGCTGAAGAGCAAACAAGGAGATGGATTTGGGCAGCACAGTGTCTGCAAAATGATCTTTTTTGATGAGACAGAAAAAAAACGCAAATACCTTATGTTGGCACTTTTAGGTCCCTTGAGCCATTCTGATAATCACTGAAGGAAATGGGACATTATAGTAACTGTCTGGCAAGTGCATGAAGAGCTGCAGTAAATCTTACCATTGTGTTTCTGCAGAAAGCCGATGACTTTTTCCAGCACAGTAGTTTTGTCCATTTTGCGAGTGTTGCCTGGAAGCATGGAGCTGAGCTCTTTGATGAGAACATTGAACTGATCGCGCCTCTTCTTCTCAGACTTGTTACGCGAAGCCCTGTAGACAGGGGAAAAGAAAAAAGGATGAGCAGACCAAGAAGAAAAATGATCATGTACCTGCTCTTTGCAATGTATACTCATAAAATTATCTTGCTGCGTGCGTCAGTATGTGAAGAGTGACACTGGACTCCAGCAAAGCTGCAGAGGCAAGTAGGAGGCAACAGTTCCCACCTCTTGCTCTTGTCTTTGATCCACCTTTTGTGCCCAGCAGGGAGATGGAGGCTCTGCTCACTCCTCTGTGTTGCCTCTGGACACTCTGGTTGAGCTTTCACGTCAGCATTGAGCTGGCAGTTGCAGGAGCTCTGTCTATCTCCTAAATTTATGTAGGATCTTGAAAATTCATGCTGTCTCTGGGGAGACACTCAGAGCGAGAAGAAATAGGAATAAAATAGGAATACTGTGACAACAGCAAAATTGTCCACAAAGCAGAAGAATGGAGAATGGATTGGACCCATCTGTGCAGTCTTAAGAGACGAAAGGGACCCCAGTCCTGCAGCTGTTGCACTGGAGCTGTGTTCATCTAGAGGGACCTGACCACTTCGGTCACAGGTGCTCTGCCTACCTCCAGACTGGCAGAGAAGAATCAGGATGTTGTCTTCCAGTCATTGAGATCAGAGACCTAAGTAGAAGTTGTTGCAGCTCCCATCTGGTTCATATGCCACATTGTTCAGCCTCCTTTCCAAGGACACAAGGACAAGCAGGAGAGAGGGCATCAGCATGGATTGGCTCTGAGGCTGGGATGCGTTGCCAGACCAGGGGTCTTGGAAGTGCCAGCAGGGCTTGCCTTTAAACTCTGTGTGCCACTGGAAAAATCACTTAATGTCAGTGCCCTGAGTCTTTAGGTGTAAAATGAAGACTCTACATTTCTTCAGCAGCCTTGTCTGTTTAGCTTGCAGATTCCTCAGAGAGAGCCTGCTTCTGCTGTTGTGTTTGAAGAACTCACAGGAAGAAAGGATCTGATTTCATTCGGGGTGTTTTGGCACCATCATAATACTGTCATTAAGGCTGTTGATAATCTTTCCAGCATGCACTTTGCATGTACACTCTGTACAAGCATTTTCTGACTTGTTCCCATGAATATGACAATTGTTTGACTTGGAGATTGTAACCTGGACTTCTGTGTCCATGTGGAAATAGAAATAAGTACAGCCCAGTAGGTTTGTTTGTTCTTCTGAAAGGTCCTCAAGCAGATGAGATTTGCCTTGTCAATTACGTAAAGGTCTAAAAATCTGGTTACATGTAGATGGGAAAGAAAAGCCAAGAGGCCAGTTCTCACTCTGAGTTTCTCAGTCCCAGCTAACTCTGCTGTGCCTCAAAGCAGCTCTGGATGCACACTGCTGAAAATCAGAGCAGAATTTAGCCCAGCATCTACATCCCCTGCAAGGACCAGGATGGCCATAAACATTTTCAGCAGAGAAGTCACTACAGAGGCTTCTGGATGTTACTACTGACAGAGAAGTAATTTTTGTTTTTCTTGCTCTCAACCCTGAACACACTTGGAGATATACTGGATAGAAGCCAATGCTTGATTATTTTACAGCTTTGAACACAAGAGATTGGGTGGATACTGCCTGACTGATTTCAGCTTGCTCTTATTACACTGCAAAAGGCTGTCAGAACAAGATGTGAAAAGCTCCAGCCTTATCCTGTTTCTCTACAGTTCAGGGTGATGTTAAGAATATCAACATTTTACTTCCTCATAATTCAATCCTCAGCTCATTTTAAGCTTAAAGAGTCCATATTTTCCTGAAAATAAAATAAACCACCAACTGTCAATAGGGAACATGTTGCTTTTAATAAAAAAATTGAAAAAAAAAGAAAAAAAAGCCTTGACAGAAATATAAAGTATCTATTTTTAACACTTGACATTTTATTCACAAAGGAAATATAAAAACTCCTATAGTGGAAATAACTTTACTAAGATATGAAGTAATGATCACAGTAAAATTTTGAAAAGGAAAAAAAAAGAGAAAAAATGGGAAAAAGATATAAAAACTATCCCTGCACAGTAGAAAATACTTTGTTTAGTACAGTTATAAATGTATGAAATAAGACAGTTTTCATCACTACCCTTTGAAGATTATTTCCTAGCCTTGCTTACTTCACTGCTAGGGCACAGAATTACAGTAAGCCCAAACAACCTCTGTCTTAATTCCATACTACTTGTCCCAGTTCTCCTCCCTCCTTCTACTCCACAAAATTTACAGCATATTCAAGGGGAAGGAGGAGACACAGTATGAATAAAATCAGCACTTTTAGTGAATACAGCTAAAGGCAATAGAGGACAGCCTGAATTCAGAATGATCAAAATCAACAATTTAACAGCCATTTTTATTCTCTGACATAAATGCTGCTTGTTGTCTTAGACAGATACTGACTGACTAGTAGATATTACATTTTGCTAATTTACAATGAAACGTGACTTTACACTAAATTTCAGACTTTTTTGGCTGTCCAGTGGAGTGTGTTATATATGCATCAAGGCAAGTAACTATACCACATACCTTCATTCAGATTCTTAAATATACTTTTTATTTCAGTGGAAAATGGCAGGTGGTAGTCTTCATGCTCAAGCACTTTCTCATGGTTCACTTCAAGCTGGTTTTGGTTGGAATTTGGAATTCAACTGAATTGCAAAAAAAGTATTTTAAAATTATATACTATTGAAGCAAACTGAAAGAGGAGCAAATAGAGAAAAAGTGCACAAAGCACGCCTTTTGTTTGGAATTAATAAATCTATAAAACAAAATAAACCTCATCTAGCATCAAAGAACTGGAAATGAAACGATGGCTTCTGATCTCAGAAAATCAGAAAACCTCACACAGGTCTTCAATGCTCCCAAGTGTGGTGCCATCATATCCACATTTTAGTCATCAGGTCCTTGGAGTGGAGTTGTACCTTAGGGGGTCAGATGATGCAGAACTGGGCTCAATTTAACCACCATTCCTCCTGAAGGAAGAGCTATGTATCTTGGCCAAATACTGGACATGTGGCACAGGGATGGGAGTGCAAGTGCCTCTTCTCAGGAGAGGATGGATCCTTTTTCACGTCTGTATCATACAGTATGTGCCTAACAAATTGCAGCAGATATACATGGTATGTATGTGTATCACTGCACATACCCAACCTGAGAAACCCAACTCCTGGCCTGAGTCTATCCCCAAAGACTTAGATCCAGAAATTTCCAGTCTTATCTATTTTAAAAAGAGAAAATAAAAGGAGAGAACAATTTCTTGGGCTTTTTAATCCCCTCTGGTGCTTCTTAGCCCTGAGGACCCAATCCTTACACCAAATAGAGGAAAAAACCCAAAAATCATTTCCCTTGTGGTACAGGACAGGTGACAGTCCTCGATTAATGAGACACAGCAGCAAAATATTCATCAAATAGCTTCGCCTGAGTTTGACTCTCTGGAATAAAACCTGTAGCTTTTAAATGAATCTGAATGGTTTCAGTACAATGCATTAACTTTAGATCTTCATGAAGCATCTCATGATTTCAAACTCCATTTCAACTTTAGCTTTTTTTCTAAAAAACAAAAAGAACCTAAACTACAATTTGAAGATGCAGTTTCCTTTTTTAATTTTTGAAGTTATAATTTTTTATGCACCCTGATAGAGGCCTGCCCCAGGGTATGACAAAAATTCCCTCTGGGAACAAACGGCATGAAAACCATACCAGATGGTGATGACAATCGCCAATAGCGAGGATACGTGTTATCCTATTTTTTCCATATATGCATTCACTTAATGATTTTTTTTTTTAATAAATAATTAGCACACAAATATCTTGAACATGATCAGGCCTTTAGCAGGTGAAGCAGTGCTGCAAGGTGGGCTCCCCCCTGCACCCTCCAAAAGGAAGCAAAGGGGAACACTGAGCCTGGCTGCAGCCTGTGCTGACCTATATTGGTGAGAAAAAGCTGCGGGGAGGGAAAGAAGCGGAGAAGGAATCAAAAGAGATGAAACTGGATCAACTGCTTGTGCCTCGACTGGAAATACTCTCATTAGAGGGAACCAAGGGGAAAAATCTGGGCAACCCCTAGCTCTCTCTAAAGTAATTAAACTGCGGGCTGAGGCATTGATAACCTCACATGCTTCCAAACTGCTTTTCTGCAGATGCTGGCCAGCTCTGACAGTTATTAAGAGTTTCGTTGCCACAGGTCTTCTGCCTTGAAACATGCCTTTTCTCTCCCAACAAAGGGTTCACAATGAATTCTCACCACCTGGGACTCGATGGAGTGCAGACTGTATGTGAATATAAGTTTGTGCCACTTTAAGGCTGACTTTTCGTGGTCATTCTCTGCTCCAAAGGTAATTTCTGAGTGTTTTCATTGCTATGACATAGGCATTGAAGAATAAATGACCATTCTAATAGGGAAAAAATCCATTTTTTCTTTCTTTTTCTTTTACAAAATGTATTTAAAGAAAAAAAACCACAATATTTTTGTACACTCTGGAAGTTCAGATGATGTATTATAGTGGCAGATGTATGTTGCTGGTGCTTCAGTTCTGATGTTCTGCAGTAATGTGAAGAAAACAATCAATGCCTTGGCTTTTTTAACATTTTCCACAGGAAAGATTGCTAGGTTATTTTCTTCTTACAGTGCAGCCAAGAGTAGGAGTCTGTGAGATGGCAGTTTTTCAAGTTGTGTTTGACTGTATTCTATTCTCTTGCTCTTTGATTTATTGATTATGGATAAAACAGCTTCTGCAGCAACAAACAGGATCAAGCTTATCACAGAGAGTTATAAAAGGAAAGATGCTCACCTCTTTGCCCTGTCTTTCTCATCTTCATCCATTAGATTGTCTAAGCAGTTTTTTCTGTTGAAGGAATGCAAGAATCATTATGAATTGTCATTTTGTTAGCTCTACTTGCAGGTTAATCTCACAGTCACTCTATTTCATTTTAATAACACAGTGATGATATCCAGGTCAGATAAATGTGTCAGCAGTGCTTTATGCCACAGTCCTTGATTTTAGGAAATATCCATTGTGGATAATGTTATTCCTGAGCATTATGCTAGCCTTAGGGTCTCTAGACAGGGATCAAGGCTCCCAGGCATCACGTGGTGCATCAGCACAGTACAAAACCAGCCACTTCTTGGTGTTTTTTCATGTGGAGGTTACTCTCTGCAAACTTGCAGGCTGGATGAGCCTGGAGTCTGCTCAAGCCAAAAGGCATTTTCACTGTCCCCACGTTCCCCTCCAAACCATTTCCAGTGCAAGAGCCAGTGTCACCAATGCCTTTGACTCAGGCTGATCTTCCTACTGAGAGGCTCTTCCTCCTCCTCTCTGGACCTTGACCCAAAGCCAAAAGAGATGGTAGTAACTCTACTGAATTACACCTCAAATTCAAAGTGTCCTTATAAATCCCACTGCCTAAGCCACACTGAAAAAACCCTCTTGCAGCACAGTCAGACCACGTGCCCAGCCATGCTGGCACCAGGCGTGGGGACTGTGCCACCCCCATCACTCTTTTTCCTAATGTTCACCAAAATGTTGTGACGTCAGCTTTGTAGTTCAATTGCTCCAGCAGTTTGAGCTGTAAGGAGAAAAGGGTAGATTGGGTAAATTAAGTAAATTTGTGTAGGCAAGGCAAAGGGAAGATATAAGAGCAGCCCAGCTGAAGGCTGAGTGCCTCAGAAATGCCTGTCACCAACTCACTGCCCACCCTCCTTTGCTCCATGGCCTTAGGAGAAAGTGATGCCTGATCTGTGACCACTTCAGCCTGAGAAGGAAGCCCTGAACTGCTGCAGCTCTCATGGCACCTGGCACCTCTGTTGGGTATGAAATCCATGTGCTGCTGCATCCCACAAAAATATTTTCTGAAACAGCAGCACAATGCCGCGGGATACTGTCAAAGCCTCATTTTCAAAGCAGTGGTGTAATGACAGGCAATGATAACACTCTTTTTCAGCAATCAATGTTTCTCATATAATGAGTCCTCAACATGTACGACATGAATAAAACTGGAGGGGAGGAGGAAGGAAGTTAATTGCTAGGCTTTATTTAAGCCCATGCTATTTTCCACATATGACTCACACATGAATTTGCCTGTTTAAAGAACATTTTGTGAAAAAACAAAAGTGAAAACGTAATGATAGTAAAAACAGTGCTTCTGTTACTAGTTCTCTTACAGCAATATTCTACCTGGTCATTACTCAACAGTTAGCTAAGAACACAAAACTACCTCATAACTTTTTTGCAAATGAGTTATGAGGAATTGAAGACACTTGTCACTGACTGGAGGGTAAAGTTACTACTAATGGCATTCAGCTCACTGATGAAGCATAAATAGGAAATACGAAGGGCAAGGGACTAGTTTTTTTAGTCATAACTGGTGAATTTAAATTGCTGAATTCCATAAACAGAACAAAGTAACAAGTACCATGTAGATGGCAGATGTTTTTTTCAGATATTTGTTTGGACTTGCAAAACAGACATAGTCATGACTTTTGAATTGCAAGTCAGCCATACTATAATCCATACTATGGACTAGGAAAATGTATAGGCCCAGCAAAATTTTTTTACATATGCTTTAGGTGTTTATTTGCTTCATCCTGTAATGAAATTGTTATCCCAATCAGTGTGTTTTCAAACAAATCAGACTAAAATAAAGTGACAATATTCAGTGGATTTTGTTATTTGCTCACTTATTGCAACCTATGCTACTCAAGAACACAGAAGGCATCATTAGCATGGCAAGTGTTATCATTTAGGATTTTGCAGTGTTTGTTTACTAAACCTTTGCTCAAAATCCTAGAATCATAGGATGTTAAGGGGTAGGAAGGGACCTTAAAGATTATCTAGTCCCAATGGACACCTTGAACTACACCAGGTTGCTCAAAGCCTTGTCCAACCTGGCCTTGAACACTACCAGGGTTGAGACATCTACAGCCTCCCTGGGCAACCTGTTCCAGTGTCTCACCACTCTCATAGCACAGCACAGCACAGCACAGCACAGCACAGCACAGCACAGCACAGCACAGCACAAACTGTTCTGCTGTATGCACCCTTGTTGAATCTAGGGTATGACAATCAAAATGGGGCAGTATTAGCAGGAGAAGCTGCTGCGAGGAAGGATGGGGGTGGATGAGGCAGTCAGCATCAGTGCTGCTCAGCCCTGCTGTTTAGGAGAAGCACAAAACACCTAATGGAAAGGGGCTTCCTACAGCTGTACCCCATAAGCCATCAAGAAATTACACTGCCAGAAAGCCTCTACTCTTGAGAGAGAGCAACAGATCTAACTGGTCTGTTCTGCCAAGGATTTGGCTAGATCTGTAAAGCAATTCATGGCCAGCCTCCAGTAAACAAGGTTTCTCAGTGACTGACATGAAATTCTGGACCTGCTGTGCTGCTGCTAGCATGAGACAATATCTAATTGTCATTTTGCTTCTGTTTGTTCACATGGCAAAATCTCTAGAGCATCACAAGCATTGTTAACAGAGTTTGCTGGTACATATGTACCATATGAAATTAAAACTGTTCTCAATAAAATAGATACATCAGAGTATACAACTTCTGAGAACTGGTATTGCTTCCCTCTCCTGAGCCACACCAGATGCTGCCTTACACCTTGATGGAGAAGCCCATGGCATGGAGCTTAGGTATGTGCTTAGTGCAACCTGCTTACTTTGTTATCCACCCAGTCCCTCAGCTGTGAAGGTCCCACATTGCAAACTGGAAAACTACTGTCTCATCCCTGTCAGTGTCTGGTTTAGGAGAAAATTCTGACTCATTGCAATGATGGAGGCAGGCTGTAAACACCAAGACTGTGCCACAGTTCCCCTGCAAACAAGTGACATAAAAAAACAAATGACACAAGGATTTCTCAAAATGTGAAGAATCCTTTCATTATAACAAAGGGAATTTGGAAACCTATAGGTAACACCACCACATGATGTAACTCCTGCTGGCAGAGTATTTAACAGTAACTGTTACATTCAGAGCTTCATTAATATCATTATCATCATGGAGTGAAGACTATCACTCAAAAAGATGGGAACTACCTGGAACAAGGAGGAGAAAGCTCAGGCGCTCCCATCAGAGTGCTACTCAAGACAAATACACAAAAAGATGTGTATCTACAAGTAGGGAAGAATGGCATTTTGGAAACAAAAGACTGGCTAAAACTGTTAACCATATACCCCTGGCTTAGTGAGCAGATAGAGAATTATAGCACAAACATCCCCCCCACATTCATTCATACAATGAATAGTTGCTTGGGAAAGAAGCAATTCGGGCAGAGTGCCAGCTCCCTCCAGGGACTCTCCAGAAGAAAGGTTGCACATGTTTATTTTGATACACTCTATTCTCAGTGGACACAGAACTTGCACTATAAAAAATCATCTGGCACTGATCACCTTACCCTGTGCTAGAAACATGTTTTTTAGTGAGCTAAGCTATTACTTTTTTGTGCTGGTGACGGTTGGTTTCACTGCTTCCTGCCCTACTGCTCATCAGGATATGCTGTAGACACTCAAATGTAGGTAATCAGTTGTTGATTTCCCACTAAGTTGCCACAAGGCCAGCTAATAGTTCCTACACATCAGCCTGATATTTAGAAGAATTTCTAATCATATTCCTTTAACTCAGCTGAATTAAATCAGAGATGCAAATTTCTTTCAGAGGTCCTGAGATGTGCCTGAGGGACCCTGGTGAGAAATCACAGTATTTGTGCTCCCCTGGCCCTTACATTTGGCAGCTCAAGGAAAAGACTTGGTTTTTCCTCCTCTTCCCTCTCTGCCATGGTGCGGTGTCTGCCTCCATCACCCCATAAGTCTGCTTGGGTATTCTACCACTTGTCCTATGCAGGTATGGTCAGCCCTGGGGACAGAGGGGCTCCCACCCACTGCAGGCATACCTGAGCCTTACACCTCAGACCTCACTCTTAGACCACTTGGGATGCTGGTACAATTCAACCATCTTAATTAATGATGGTATTGCACTTGGAGAACAATCCTCTCAAAGACAGGGGATAAGCAAGGGTTGTATAGAAAACTGGGATACTGGGATGAAACACCTTGAACTACCTTCTGACCTCTGGGCAGACCCTTCCCAACAATTGCTATTTTTGTGAAGGAGGAGAGAAAAGAGCAACAGGGTTGTAGGGCAGACATGTTCCCATGGCTTCCAGACACATCATTGAGCCTCCAGTACCCATCTCTGCTCAGCATTGCTTCTCTTCTGCCTCAACAGGGAGTTACTTTCCCATCCCCTCTTTGAAGGGGAGGAAAAGGCTGTTAGCAAAGAGGTCAGTGTTATACAGGAGGCATATAGGTATGTTTGGTGGGGGATCAGGATATAAAGGCCAGATCCAGCTGTGCATGGCATCCTGTGCTTAGTAAGGATCTAGGAAGAAGGCACCAAAAGAGGGTAGAGGCTCTGGGCATGATCCAGGGGCACAGTTTCTGGACACCCACTAGCATAGGGAACAGTGTGGCTTGGTCCATGCGCTGGCATCACTGCCAGGTGCCCTGCCCAGGGATGATGAACAAGGTCTGATGGGCACTGTGGTTGGTCAGTGGCATCATCCCATGAGTGTTCCACAGCGTGGGTTAGAGGGGGACTTGCCCACCCTGGGGAGCACCACTGTGGCTAGGAGCCCTACCTGCTTCATCTCAGCTAAGCAGAGCTCTGAAATGAATCACACTAACAAGTGGAGTATTTCCCTTCCAAGCCTTGCTGGAAGGCAAAGAGAAAGATCAGCAAATGAGAAGCATCAGGAGAGGTCACAGGGTGACAAGCAAGAAGTGACCATCTGACCATTTTAAACACCTTGTTCCAAGTTTCTGTAACATGTATGAAGCACTCGGATATCCCACCATGAAGGCTCTAGTGTGAATGCACAGTAGAAGGATTTGCACAGATACAAATCAGAACAAATCAACAGATTCACAGACACATCAAACTGAACTGTACCACTTCATTTTCTTTTCTTCAGATATAAACCTATGAACTATTACAAGAATATGCTGGAGTCCATAATTAAATACGACACATTCCCAACCATAGCGATAAAAACTGATTTATCAAAACGTAAACAGAGTAGCCTTTAGAAAACTTGAGATAGTAAAAATTCACTTTCCTGATGAGACACATGGTTGTCTGTGAAAGGTATGTGACTTTTCAGTGGGAGAATGGCAGTCTGGAGTTACCATGGGTCATGTAATGCTGAGATTGTTATGGGAATTACTGTTTGCAGGAGTAAAAGAAAAATCCAGAAGCATCGTTGTGTCCAGCTTTCGAGTTTTTGCCTGACAGTGTATAGTGAGGTCTTCCTGGATACAGTAGGTTACTACATTTTGTTTACACTAGAGATGTTGTTCAGAGGCTTCAAAAAAAGAGAAGAAAACTTTTTGAGAAAAGATTGGACTTCATCGAACTCATGGGCTGTTTCATGTTTCATGGGTATGTGTACAATGCATCTTTAGATGCTAACAGGCTTAAAGATCAACAGACATTAAAAGCAATCCACATGTGGGCAATAAGAATAATGGAATTTGACAGAAATTAATGCTCCACTCTTCTGAACTAGGGATGGTAGGAAGATGCTCACAGGTACTAGAGCTGAGTATTAAGAGGTTATAATGAGTAGAAATAAAGGCTCAAGAGCGTATTCTGGTTTTATTCTTTCCAGTATTTCCATTTAGTGGGAAGGGGTATTACCTGCCACATGTCAGAAACCTTGCACCTATTGCCATGTAGTTAGACAGCTTGCCCCCTCTACCCTGGTGCCAGCTGAGCTGTGGGGTGTGCAGCCTGCGATCCCTCCGTAGATGTGGTGTAATTCCCGTCAGTCAGGAGAGACATGGCTGACGTCAGCAGCACCATGCTGGAGTGTGGCCAGGGTGAGGAGTGAGAGGCATCTTTTATCTCTAGCTTGAGAGCAATGTGTAAAGTTTTGTGCAGTGTTTGGATCTCCGATGAAGATCAGTACATACATGCTCGTTATCTTCCTCATTGCTATTATTACTGCTGAATGACTAAAGCCATTCAGACTTCAGTGAACAGGCTGTGAATCCCCGTGTTCAACCGCTGCTTGCTCTCTCCTCGCACGGCTGGAAACAGAAAGGCAAACAAATTAAACTAACATTAATCAGCAAAGACTGCCATCTGTATAACTCAGAGCACTTCTCTGCGTGCCCGTCCCCTTCCAGCAATGCTAAACAGGATTAGCCTTCCGTGGGCGGATGGGGAAAGTAGGTCAGTTCGGTAACATCGCTGCGTGTGATGAACGGAGGAGGATGTGACTGCAGTGGTCTGCTGGCAGCCCTCTCGCCTTCTGTATGAGCCAGGAGATGAAGCACCTGGGCTTGTCATGGGCCACACGAGGTGGCTCAAACCCTATGTCCCTGCAGGGTGACACCTGACATTTGTAGGACCAGGGGTTTGGCAAAGCCTAGCTGATGCATTGGAGTTAGCGGGTGCATTTCAACACGGAAACTGAGGCACAGGGCAGCTAAATGCTTAGTAATTACTGGTTTGTATGCAGCAAAATATTTGTAAAAGCTTGCGCATAAGCCAAGGTGGCAAGGGATGGTAAATCAGCTGGCGGAGGTACTGTCTTTCTGTATTGACTTCACTGGGTGTGTAGAGATGGTGGCAGGGAAGCCAAAGCTCACCTGAAGTGACACCTGCAGGGCATGACAAGAGCAACAGGAAGAGCTTCTGCTGCTACATCAGTAGGAAAAGGCTGAATAATGAAAGTGCAGGACTGCTGCAGTAATGGAGGTGTGTGGGAAGGTGAATTAGCGACAGCAAAACAGGTAAGGCTGATGCCTTCTTCGAAGCAGTCTTCACCAGCAAGGTCTCCCAGACCTCTGTGTTGGAGACAGGGGCAGGGAGTAGCAGAAGCACCAGCAAGGTGAGGATCAACTCAGGGAACTCGAGGAAGCTTGGGGAAAGCTGACTGTACAAGTTGATGGGGACTGACCACTTGACTCATTGGGTGCTGGGAGACTTGCTGGTGTCCTCTGCTAGGCTGATCTCTCATTTTGAGAGGCTGTGGAGGTGGGGGATATCCCTGATGTCTGGAAACAGGCAAATGCAAGCCTTCAAGAGAGGGCAAAAGGGTGATCCAGGGAGTAACAGGCCAGCCAGCCTCACTTTAGTCCCTGGCAAATCATGGAGCAAGCCCTGTTGGAGAACATGGCTGAGCACATGGAGAAGAAGGTGATCACCAATAGCCAGCATGGATTTACCAGGAATAACCTGACTGTCTGTTATGATGAAATGACAAGATCTGTGGATGGGGAGAGAGCATTAGATGTCGTTTATGCTGGCTTCATGCTCCAAGGCAGGGCTGTCTTCATGGGGGAGACCATGATGCTGAAGGAAAAAACAGACATGAAACCTCATGAAATGTCCTGATGGGGACAACTGCCAAGTCCTGCACCTGGGAATGAAGAGCCTTCAACTCTGATACGGGATGGGGATGGACTGATCAGGGAGCAGCTATGCAGGAAAGGCCATGGGAGCTCTGGAAGGCAGCAGGCAGCATGCTGTATGTGAACCAGTGGTGTGCCTTGGTGACAAGGACCACCAACAGGACCCTGGGCTGCATGGTCAGGAGCACAGCCTGATCAAGGGAAGGGTTTATGTCCCTTCACTCAGCACCTGTTATACCACATGTAGGGTAATGTGACCAGTTTTGGGCTTTCTAGGACATAAAAATAGATTAACAGGAGGAAGGTCAGTACTGACCCCAGTGGTGGAGCCTGGGCTGGCTTATTCCTGACAAGAGATGGCTTTGGGGACACCTAAAAGTCCTCTCAGTGCCTACAAGGGGTCAGTGAGGAACCAGTGCTGGACTCCTCAGAGTGGTGCAGAATGGGAGAGCAAGAAATAACAGGTGCAAGTTTAAAGAAGTGAGAAGGAACTATTCTCCGTGAGGACAGCCAGGCAATGGAGCAGACTGCCTGGAGAGGCTGTGCCATCCCCATCCCTGCAGGCTTTCAAGACCTGACTGGGCAAAACCCTGAGCAGCCTGGTCTGACCTCAGAGCTGGCTCTGCTTTGAGCAGGAACTTGGACTGGAAACTTCCTGAGGTTTCAACCTGAATGCAGTTTCAACCTGAATTGTCCAGATTTTGGATCTGCTGAGCTGGCTATGTACCCCAAGCAAATCAGCCCCCTTGAATTAGCTCCTATATGTTCTTGAAATACATTTTATTATGCTTTTGTTCTCTGTGGTAGAAATAGCTTGTGCAGTCTCCCTTACACTGACATCCCTCCTGTTTTATAAACAGATACACATCTGAACATTGTATGTCAGGTGTTTGTCATGTCACTTCTAGATGTGACATGAATTAAAAGAAAAAAAACAACTTTAGATAGAATTAGCAAAAAAAACCCCCAAAAAAATGGAAGAAAAAGAAAAAGGCCTCTCAGAAGAATGGCCCTTGACTGTAAAACCTGTTTTTCTTCTCTCTCTACTTCTCATGTTCTTAATCTGTTTTAGGTATTTATAAAACTTTAATCCTCATAGTATCAGAAGTACCGAATGTACAAAGACGTTAAAATGTGCTTAACTCTATACTGCTATAAGAAGGTCCTCATGTCTGTGTATCTTTGCAAAATCCAGGTCAAAATGTGGAGGTAGAACTGCACAGATTATTTTGCAATTATTAGCTCTGAAATCTTCCCTTGAAAAGGGTCTCAGTTATAAAGTATTATTAGCTGTGAGAATCTGTTTATGTCCTTCTGCAAACACTTAAATAAGTAGAATAATATAACATCTGACCTATGATCTTCTGATGGTCAAATGCTCAGCTGATACAGGCAAAATATGCAAATATAACACTCTAAAGACTATTTGTCAAAAACTCAAGGATTTTTATTTTGTTTGGTATGAACTACCTGGGAAACACCAATGCAAGCAGAAAATTAGTCTTTTTCAATGGGACTGCTATCAGTCATTCTTTTTGTTTTCTGGCAGCAGTAGTCTTGACAAGATAATTTGAATCCTTTCCATACAATTAAACAGGCTATGGTGGCACTGGAATTTAAAGCATGATGTCCAGGAGCTGACATAGTTTGGTCTCACTCCCCCCACTCCTTTGTTTGTTAAGTGTTTATGGATGGCTCTCAAATAACCAAATTATTCTTCTTTTAAAAGGTTCTGGGTCTAGGACTAATTTTGCTAAAAACAGAAAACTTTGTTCCAGAAAGAAATTCTGAATTTTTGACAGTGCTACTCAATTACTTGTCACAGTTTACACCAGCTGTGATCATCCCCTCCATACATAAGATGGTGAAATAAGAGACTACATGTTTCTGTGGAGATCCCAGCAGGAGAGCAGAAACTAAACATGAAGCCAAATTTCATTCGAGTTTTAGGCACCTATCCTTGATGGGGCTGGAGCTGGGAGGCACGAGGGGACAGTGAGAATGTCCCTGCAGAGACCCTGCAAGACAACTTCCCTACCCCATGCATGAGGCAAAGTTGTGGCCTAAATCTGCTAGTGTACAGGAAAAAAATCCCTATACAATATTACAGAAATAAATACAGATATCAACACCAATAATCCCATCACTTTTGTGTTATCAGCTTGATAACACATCTGCTTATAACTCACACACCACACTAAATTTTCTGCTCTAAAGTAACTATCATATCCCTGTCAGCAGAACTAAATATTTAATCATCTGGGGAGATGAATCATGAAAACTGTTTGGGGGAGATATTTTTAAATGGACAACTTGTTGTCATTTTATTCTGAGAACTTGCTGTCTCTTTCTTTTCAGAAGGGACCCTGCAAGCCTGTGACCATACAGACTATTGCTCTGTACTGCTTGTTGTCTCCCTTGCAGGTAATGTAACCTATGGAGTTTTGAGGTCATTTCTGACCAGAGCAAGGCAGGAGGCTTCTGGCATCTCAGGGTTTGCCTGGGCATCACTAAGCCTAAAGACAGCAAGGATAGAGACACACAACGTGCCTGACTGCACAACCCTTTAGGGATGAATGTTCTCCAGTTGCAGTCTTCCAGTTTTGTGTCTGAGTCCATAAACCCGCCAAGAGTTCATCTACAGCATCAGACCAAGGCCACACCTGTATTTTGTGCCATCTTGAATATTTATGCCCTTGAGTCCCTCCTGTCTCAGACTGAGCCTCACTCCAGCTATGTGCAAAGTACCACTCTGCTCTGCTCTAGACCCTTCGTGCTACCACTGGTTCCCATTTTACAAAGATAAAGTTTCTCCAGCGTGATGTAAAATTCAAATCAGGTTTTACAAAATGAATCTCTAAGGAAAAAGGATAATTATTAAAGAGCTTCGTTAGTGCTTTGCAATCTTAATTATGATAATTATACTTTTGTAGCTAATATAACTGAACTCCTGCTTTTAAATCCCATTAATGAGCATTTTCAATCCCTCTCCTACTGGGCCAGCAAAACCATAATGCTGAACTTTATATTTACACAGGGCACTATTTTTAATAAAAATGACGCACTGTTTACTGTGGGTTTCCATTCCCTTTTATCTGCACTTTGAAGGTGCACCTTCTCCCAAGACACAAGAAATTAAGAAAAGCAAAGATGGATTCAGCAGCTTGGGCTCGATTTCCCTTCTTGGCAACAAGAGGGCACAGGCCCTGCGCCAGGACGGCAGTAGACTGTGGATATTGGCTGCCATCAGGAAAGTCAGTGACACCACTGCTCCACTGAAAGTACAGATTTAAATTTCTATCCCTGAACAGCTGCAAGGTTGAGCTTCATCTGCTCTGGGTCCTCATGTGGACTTCAACAAGAGCATGAGCACCACCCAAGCAGGCAGAGGATGTGAGCCAGGGCATGAGACACAGACCTGTCAGGTGCAGGACACAGGAGTGGCACAGGACAGCTCTGCCTTACTGGAACCATCCCAGGGGTAAGCAGGATACTGAGAGGTGGCAGCAGCCATGCCGCAGTGGCCAACAGTAATTGATGACCAAGGCCAGGGGAAAAGGTGGTAGCTGAGGGAAAAGGCCAAAAGAAATCTCAATTAGAAAAGAAATGCCTGAATACACAAACTATTAATGCTGTGTGTGAGCAGGAAAAGATATCTCCCCAGCTGACTACTGGAAATCCTGGAAAGTGCCAGCAAGTGATCCTTTTCAGTGACACAGTATTTTCTGAGTAAAGTTTATAATCCCTGATAGAGTGGAATTTGCTGCTGTGTCCTACATTATGAACTACCCACCACCACCCAGGTGCAATGGCCTAGTGGAATTTTTTTATGAGTCTGTTTGCAGACAAATATTTTACACTTACTATCAGAGAGAAAAAAAGTAAAGGATCAAAGAGGGAAGAGCATATGAATTCAGATATCTCAATAAAGAAATTAAAATAATAAAGCATATATTGAATATCATCTGCCCATTAATCTCTGGAGTAAATTCAGAAAACTAATTAAAAGCTTCTACACAGATAAATGATAAGCTTCTTTATTCAATGAGCTCAACATATGAATAAACAGAGGTTTGTGTTGATATCATCATTATTAGCAATTGCATTAAAGTAAATGATTTTTGCTGTGCTACTGGGAATACAGTGATTTGAAAAACAAAATGGTATGAGATGAAAATTCAGACCTTTACTGTACTGAGCATATAGAATTTCCTGTTTTTTATTTTTAGATAACAGTAAATCTTATGGGTCAGCATGATAAAAAAAAAAAAAAACAAAACATGGAGAAACAACCCCAAAGCCAGCACAGAAGCAGGAAAAATCTCTGCATAACTGTTCTCCAGTGGAAGACCAGCTTTAAGGGCCAATATCGCCTGCCCACATGGGAAATTCTCTAATTCGTCAGTTCTTCTGCACCTTGTGTCCCTTTTTCTGCTATTGGCTTCAACATTCTCAGGGGATTTTGTCTTGAATTTTAGAGGGAGGTTTTTGCTTCTTCAACCGTAATTGATAGATGTTCTATTTTTGTGGTGCAACACTGCTGTGTTACATGATGTGTGTGGCGGTGCTGCATGGGGAGCTTGCAAGGCAGCTAGAATTGCTCTCTCTTGATCCTCTGGGAATAAACCCCATCCCAACCATCCCTTTAGATAGCTGTGACTTGAAGAAGGGGATTCTGAAGAACACAAGTTTACAACTTAAGCTGTGTGTTCAATTTAAGTGCAGAGCCTGAAATAATTAATATCAATATATACTCGGTTTGGGAAATGATTATTTAGAATCAATTAAAATTGATCTGGCTCCAGAATTCAGATATCCTTGTAAGGATCCTACACAAGGAAATAACTTGAAAAACTCCGTATTTTATCCATAGTGCATTCCAGTGATCCAGTGCTGATTAGCATAAAACAGCTTTAAACTGATTAAATGGGGGGATGAGAGAGAACTATAACTGCTTTTGTTTATATTTTTTATTCATACACCAACATCATCCTACTTCATAATGTACATTAAATTCTCCCCATTGACCAAAATGAAGCAGAGATTTTAAGAAGTCTCAGGCTAATGTCCCCTTGAACACAGGCTAAATGAAGGATACAGTCCATAGAGTGTAAAGTGCACTTAGATTTTAGCATATTCACTCAACTGTGGCAGTTCAGAAACAGAGAAGTCATTAAAAGCCCCATAGCAAAAGATCAAATTATGCCTCTGCCAGATATTAACTTTGAAAAGGAATAGAGACAGTCTGAAAACCACAGTGAAATACTGATGTGCTGATTCACCTCGCACTTATGTACTACATGACTTAGAACTGCAAAATAATCTCTGTTCTGTGCCAAGTGATATTGGTAGGAAAGCATCTTTTGGCTCTGATGGGTGCTGCTTTCCACTCATGATGTGCACTTTCCCTTTTCACTTGCAAGAAAATTTGCTGTCAGGATGTCAAGTTGACTCACTATTTTATTTGCCATCTGTGTCAAACATTCATATAGGCACACTAAGTGTGTGTCCATGTCCCAAAGAGCATCAGTTTTTGCACACTGTTTCCTATCTTTCATAATTACTGGGGAAAAAATTAGGAGGGGGGAAAAACCTGACGTGATTCTAGATCTCAGCTCATGCTGTATCATACTTTGTGTGGAGTGCCATAGACATTACTGGAGCACCACATATGAACAAATAGGACTTGAACCCTCAATGCACCACAAATTTTGCAGATAACCTAAAAAAATTGGATTAAATATCCTGCAGATAATAAGGTACTTTACATCCCATCTATTCTGTAGCCAGTACTATGACTGGAGCTCTTGAAGCATTATCTGATCTGGTTGTAGAGATGTAGTTAAGCATCAACACAGCTCACCGTAGGTCTGCTAGTTTACAGATTTATGCAGTGTCACCAAAAAAAGCTTGTGTAGGGCAGCTCAGATTGGAGGAGGGCAGGGAGAGGGAAGAAGAGAAAGAGGAAAGAAAGAGATGCAGTTGGCAGGGAGCTGAGGTTGGGGTTGGGTTGGGTCCTTTTGCTCACAGTCTCATGTGAAGCAGCTGGGAGAGGTAAATCACAGGTCTGGGGGTTGAGATGAGGAGAAAAGGGAAAGTCCCATGCCCTGTTTCTAAAATCCACACAAAAAGAGAGATCTCAAAGGCAGTTTTGGAGACTCTGGGAAAAATGCTGTTGTCACTGGATGGATTGGGAAGTTTATTTGCAGAAATGCTATTGCTCCTCATTTTTGGGTACGTTTAAAGCAGTCTCAAGGGTGGCTATTGAAACTGTAGCAATTTTAGTGTCTGTGAAAAGATATTAATTTATAGAAACTGTGCCAAAGATAGTATAAAATTTGATATCACAGCACTTCACTTTGAAAAATTTATACTTCAATCTACTGCCATACTGTTTTGGGGGTATTCAGGTCTGGGGATCTTTTGGTTTTAAACAGAAAATTCTTAGGTTCTCCATGGGTGTTTTTTTCCCTCCTCATCCTCCTTTCTTTAGATACTTCAAAAGGCAAGATCCTGAGAAAACTCTTCTGCTGGTTCCTATTGTTTCCTACTTCAAGTGAAAAAAGTACATAATGTTAAATCTGAACACCAAGACCCTGTGAATGTGTAAACTTCAGAACTCTAAACCTTTCAGTCTGTGCCAATGTAAACCACCTAAAGAGCACAGAATTAAGTACACTTTATCCTCTCTGACCATGATTGAACATGTTCCAGTCCTAAAATCTGCAGCAGGGAGTCGCTCAAATCCCCCAAAGCAGAGTAGTGCTTTTTCAAATGAGCATGAGAAAAAGAGGGGTAACCTCATCCAAATTTCAGCCTCAGCCCTTTTGCTCTCTTCTTTGAAGATTATCACCCTGCTGTTTCAAACCAGCTCCCTTTCAGGGACACGGGGCAGGAAAAGAAACCCTACTTTTCCTAAGTGAAATGCTTCATATTACCTAAATTCATGGGAAAATTGCACAGAAAATTCAAAAAGCACATTTGCAGTGCACATTGAGGTCTGTCTATGTCACTCACCCTTTCCAGTGTTGCTCCATTAATGTCTAACTGTTTTCTTAGAAAAACAGCTATCTTGGTCCAGCTTCTGGAAGCTGATGGGGCTAAGATGTACATTTTGGGAACCCAGTTATGGGCTTCCTGCCCAGCAGCAACAGCTTCTCCCTGGCACTCTGGGCTGTGACCCTCTCCTCTCAAGGGTAACCACCATCAGGGACCATGGCACTGGGCTGCCTCCTTCCTGCACAAGCACACACCATCCCAGTGCCCTCTGTTGTACTGCATGCAGTGCCTGAGTCAGAGGCTCTGCGTTGACTTAAATAATGCCTTGTGTGTGGGCACTGGATATCTGGAGTGCTGCTGCCACAGCCAAAGCCTGGTGTACACACTGGCCATGAGGAACAGGCATCTGACTGCCACTGCTTGGCTATCCAAAAATGTTTAAGCTATTGTTACTCATGGGAAGCTGGAAGAGAAAGGTGTTAAAAGGCTGTCATTCCTTAGATTTGCTCTTCTCTCGTTATCACTTGGAAATATTTTACAGGAAAGACCCGCAACACAGCTGAAGCTGTGCTTCAGTTAGTCCACTGTCTTGTTCCAAGCTATTTTAAAACTGACATTATCCTGAGAAATAATGAGAAGTCTTAAACTTTACTTCACTGTGTACTGTGTGAACCACACAGTAAATTTTTAGGCAGCTAAAGAGCCAGGAGTGAAATGCGAGACAATAGTTTTCCTGATATATTTTCTCTCTCTTCATGGAAATATTGATGTGAAGGATAGTAATACTGCTACTTAATTCTGACCCGCATGGCTATAAAGATGCATTACTTGCATCAGTCCAGGAGACAGTTCTCTCAATCTTGCTTCCTCTGCAAATGCAGTTATCTTGCTCTGGCACTTTGCAAAATCCTCTAAATTACTATTAAATTAAATACTTTTAATTTATGAAGGATTTCAGCTGAACTCATATTTCTGTGCCATTAATTATCAAGTATCTTACTGACTCTGGAAAAAACATTAATAAATCAATCTAAATGAACTTCCACCTTCCCCCTGAACTGGAGATGGGTGTCATCAGTCACACTCTAAAGAAAGTTGTATTTCCCTTGGATTCATCATTCATCTACTTCCAAATCATGTACTGAGTGGGCTCAGGGCAACATTTTCAAACACAGGATTTTAAGCTAGTGATGGCAGTATATTTAACCATCTTAATATGCAGATGGATTTTCTGTCTTCTGTGATTTGAAACAATTCCCCTTTTGCAATGTAAAGGCTGATTTGTTTCTTTGTTTGTTTTCTGAAACAGTAATAACACTGGTTATCTTTTAGATAAAATACGATTTTTAGAGTATCCTTAGATACAGTGGAGCTCTGGTAAACTACAAGTGAGAACACAGGTAGTGATAAATCTGGAATTGAAAGACGTGTGGATGCTTGGGAGGGTAGTTAGTCTGATGGGTAACTATAGATTTAAGTGCCAATCTCCTGACATCCAAAATTGAAAATATGGACCTTGATGCGCAGCGCTAGTCTTTTGCATGCTTTCACATGGCAAAAAGTCTGCAGGGGTTCAATATAGGTAAGTCACAGCCCAAAACACAGTGTAAGGAGGACTGTAGTAGACAAGGCAGGTGAGATATTTCAGAAGCTGACAGCGCTACTGGGTGCATCCTTATTATCCCCTCAAAACAGTGTTAAAGAGTGAAAAACAAATGTGTTATTTCACAGACTAGTCAACAAAAGTAGATGTTCCCATTTCATCAGTATTTCATCCTTCATTTACCAAACCCAACACAAAACTTGGCAAAAGAAGGTATTTCATGAAGTTGTGTGGACTGACTTAATGTATTAATCTTCACAGTGACACAGATTATTAGAAACTCAATGATATGTGGAATGTTTTATGATGTGCTTTCACGCTGATAAATAGCTAATCACCATATATTTGTGACAACAGAGCGTAACAGAGAGCAGTGATATGTGTTCTGAAAAACACCATTGGTCCTGTTACACCCACTGCATAATGCCCTATCATCTACAGCGCTTAACTTTGCAGTCTTGCTTTCAAAATCACACACAAAAAAATCATTATGAGAATCCTAACATTTGTCAAAGCCTCCTTTCTCGTCTTTTGTGCCGTTGTTTTTTTTCAGTAAAAGTGCATTACATGCCATTTGACAGCTGGTAATTGTATGTGTATTGAATTAAAGCATTGATTTTAATTTTCAAAGTCAACCTCACACTCTTTTAGCTGAATGAATTACTTTGTTCTTGAGAGAAAACATTGGTACTGGACTTCAGATGCAGGATCAGAGCTTAGGCAGCCTGTCCTCAGGGGTATTTTCTGCTGCTCTTTTGCTGAAATATTGGAAGGCTCTAACTTGGCCATTACTCAGAAAAAAAAAAGAGATAATAAATCTATGAACAGCTAGCACAGCTCCTAATTTCACAGCTTGCTTTCAACTATTTTGTGTTGGCTGCTAGGATGATTTTCAATTGTATAGATAAGCAATAGCAGACTGGGCAAAGCCTGTATAAGAAACCTTGAAAGAAAATCCAGGTGCTGCTAGGAATTACATCGACTATGTCCTGGATTGCAATGCGTCTTTGGGTCAGCGGCGAAGAACATTAAGAAGGCTCCCTGGGAAACAGAGCTTCTCTGA
Source organism: Lichenostomus cassidix (assembly GCF_008360975.1). Lineage (NCBI taxonomy): Eukaryota > Metazoa > Chordata > Aves > Passeriformes > Meliphagidae > Lichenostomus > Lichenostomus cassidix. The sequence goes on from NC_139479.1 coordinate 29,598,836, forward strand.
CCCTTTCCCCTGTATTATCCCTTTCATAGATGCAGGCACTTCTCCTTCTCTAGTCTACTCCTGAAGAACTAAACTGCAGAGCAAAGCAGCCACTGTCATGTGCAAACCACGGGAAGGGAAAAAAGCAACACTACACATCAGAAAGAAGGATCACAGGTTGTCATCCCAAAGAGAGGTTCAAATAAAGACTGAAGCTTTGTGCCACATGTCAGAAGACAGGCTGCTGCTCCTTCTCTCTCTCAAAACCTAAACACCACAAACCAACTCTTTGACCTGGTTGCTCTTAACATGCATTCAAAGACATCCGCTGTTCCCTTATTCTTAAATTATCAAACCAATTACCCTGGGCTCAGTCTGGATTTTGCCCCTCTCTGCAGTGCATGAACCTGCCCTCCTGACCGCTCACATCCCTGGTGAGAAGAGCCTCTTCCCCCCGCTGTCCCCATCCAGCTGTGGTATGGGGGAAACGCCATTTGCCTTCTAGCATCCTCCAGCACGTCAGCTGGGACGGAGAAATGAGGCCAGTCTCTGTTCTTACTTACATCGGTGAGAAATGACAGTAAGACCTTTAAAATGTGTAGAGCTAAAGCTCTGTAAAGCTGACCTGGAATTGTGATCTAGCACTACACACAGAGTCACTGAAATGGAGCTAGAATGACCAAGCACAGCAGCTGCTTCTTTTATGAAGAGGTTTCCCACTAATCAGAGTCGTGGTTTGGGTGAGGATTTGCCCACTCAGCACAGCTCTGATCATGCTGCATGCTCTGCATGTGACAGAGCTGGAATTTGGCTGAAGATGTTTCTTTGTCATACTGACGTATTTGTTGAGTAGTATGCTGAACAAAGAAAAATCTCTGCTGTTTAAGAATTTAATACTGCACCTTGATTCCTCCACACCTCAAGATTCTAAAGACATGCTATATATCTTCCCCTTATTTCTTTATTGAACAATTCAGTCCTTCCAAACAGGCATTATTACAAAATGCAGTATTAGGACTTCATTAATTCAAATTTACCACTGAAAAAACCCACCAAAACACTCAGAAAGATGCAGCTTATGTTCCATCTAATGCATTTTTGCAGTTCTGTCACTTTATGTGACACAAAGGGCTAGTCCACTCTGGTTAGTGTGTGTCTTTATTGCCCTAAGACCTGTGGGGTTTTTTGCAGCTGTGCATTACAATGGGTTTTCTCTGAGGCACAATAAAAATATCACAGTAAAGACATACATCATCTTTTCGACGCCATGTTATGCGATGACATTTTTCATGGTACACTTACTTTGCTTTTGTCCCAAGCAATTGAAAGTGTGAATGTGCACTGACCTGCTCTAAAGCAATCCTATTAGCCGCCAAAACCACAGAAGATCACAAACATCAATTTGAGTCTGTGCAGCACAGCATTTATTATTTCTGCAATAAACTGTAGAAGAAAATAAAGTGTTATTTCATTCATGTCTGGCTGCCCTATTGCCACAGTATTACTTAACAGAAATAAAAATAGGGATATATATGCAAAGGGCTTTTTTTGTCTGGCCCTGATGTCTATATTACTACCCACTTTCTGATTCTTAGTCTTATTTGACTCAAACTCTCTACAGCCTTTACAAATGGAATGTGCTGACTTCTTCCTACTGCTTCCAGGCTTAGACTAGGTCTTGTTTCACTGCTTCCATGTCTATGTGGTAAAGGGAGATACTGGTTCAGGAGCTTGAAGCATGTTTGCAGATATTTGGCTATGTGCTTTTCTACAAAGAAAGGGAGCAACTGATGCCATATCTTCATGGTATACCAGAATTTGGGAACCTGACACTAATTAGAGCCATGGCTTTAATAAAGGATTTTCTGAGGAGTGGGTGCCCCTTGTAATGCAAAGGTGAACCTTACAGCAAAGCTTAGGATTGTTATTACACTAGAAATAAGAGGGTTACAGCAGATCTTCATACAGCATGGAAAGAATCATGATAATTACTGGCCTCTATCCAAGGATAATCATGAGGAATTTGGGGAATTAGCACCCTCTTCAAGGAAAAAGTCACTGGCTGCCCTGGGATGATGTGGATTTTACATATGGTTCTTTTGTTACTGAGATTACACAAGCTCCCCAGCCTTGCCTTTGCAAAAATATTAAAAAGATTTTAAATGGGCTTTATTCTACAGAGACAGAGTCCCAAATGCTGTTACACAAATAAAGTGATGAATGGGATGCCTATATATCATTTATTTCCTCTTGGAATTGGTGACCTTCCATCAGTCAGTAGTCTCCTTCACAGTCCCTCACTTGTGAATTTTAAGTTAATCAAGAGTACAATGGAAACAATGCATCCATGGCCTGCTCACTGCATTCATTTCTCTCCTCAGGGTGGATTACAGATGTTAAAGTTGTAATGAGCTTTCTTTTAGTCCAGTTTTGACCTCAATTCTGACTTTGCCAGCAAAAGATTTTTCATGTGAGTTCATGCAAGATGTATTTGGAAAACACACTGGGATCTGGAAATGCGGGTTGTGAAGCTGGAGTAGTCTAAAAAAGAATATCTCCTTAATGGCTTTATTTTAGGGTAGTAGGTTATATGGAAAATTATTTAAACAGAGAATGCTATTTCACATTTATCAGTGCAGAGGAATGAGTATTTTAGCATATTGCTCCATTTTACATAGCCTGAGCTGAGTCTGGGGAACTTCCCCTGAAAGGGTATAATACTCCATTGGAAGTATTTATTTTCAAAACATAGAGATGCACAATAGCAGTGAATGGAATACCAGGAAAAAATTATTCTCTAACAGTTGATAATACTAGTGGTAACAATGAAGGAATTATTCTCATTATAAAGAAGAGTTGGTCTGAAAGGTAAAGAGAGGTGGTAATTAATTTCCTTTAATAGTCACACTGGGATCTCCTGTAGTGTGCAGTCTGATGTTAATAATATATTTTCCCCCCTATAATTAATGTTCATGTTCTGTTCCTGGGGGACTCTTCTCCACTACCCTCAGCATTGTCATTACTTAAGCATGCACAAGCAACTTCAGCACTTTGGTGGCTGCAATAGCTAATCCAAGCACTGCATCCCCTGCCTGTATCTTCTGTCATGCAGGTGGCAAATGCCATCACTAAAACATGCAACCTCAGGAGAGCTGGGAAAATATGAGGTATTTTGTCCCATTCTGGAGGAATGTGCAGTTTTAAAGAAAACAGTTAGAACAGAGAGATAGAGTGAGCCCTCTTTGCCTGCCCTGCTTTCTGAAGCTTGTGATTCACGGGTGCAGATGTTGCACCTTCTTGCCAGCGCAAGGCTGTGCCCCAGCAGGGCAAGCAAGGAAACCCTTGGATTTCAGAGCTGCCTGTGGCTCTTGTGCCAGCCACTGAGGGCATGGGAAGAGAATGAAGCCAGGGCAGAAGCAGCATGGCCTGGGTTCCTTCTGGATGTCAGTCTCTGGTGTAAATCAAAGCTGTGCTCTGCACCTGAGACCAAGCAACATTTGAATTACTCTAAGATCCTCTGATTAAGCCAGGTTCGATGCTCCTTGGCTACAAATGCAGACAAGACTCTTCTCAGAAAGCAACAAATCTGAGAGATGATTTCTGCTTAACAGAAAGAGCAGAAGAATAAAAAGCTCAAGAAGGAATAAGAGACTAAGTGCTTTAACATTCTACCACTTCCTTCCACCTCCCCCGGACTTTATGCTTGTTTAATTTAGGGTTCCTGCAGGACAAAGGTGTCACAGAAACCATTATTTTCCCTTTCCCTCTAAATTTCTTTTAGCCTGCTATGCAATGCTGACATGCATTCATCACACTTTTGAAGATTAGGGAGAATGACTCAACAGAAGTCAGAAAAGAGGGAACACAACAAAAAGCGCAAATACATTCTGTTTCTGTAGGATAGCAGAGATACACACCTAGGAGAACACAGTATTGCATTAAACGAATTCAAGTCACACAAATGCAAGTATCTTCGGTTTGGTTTTGGTTTGGTTTTTTTTCAATGTGTTATCTTGAACAATTGGGCAAAAAGTTTCCACACCAAAACGTTTCTGGAAGTACTTTATTCCTCTCTTCTCTGTCCACCACATCTGCCACCACTGCCCAGCACAGATGAGCACTCCCACACCACCATGTCCAGCCTTACTGGCACCATCCAGCTCTTCACACACACAAGAGAAGCTTGGCCTTTGCTCCAGTATAGGAATTTTCACTTTGACATTCACTCATTTCCTAAAATGAGGACAGTTGCATCACAGCACACGACACACACCTGTGACAGCACCTTTTAGGGCTGAGAAATGAGCTTGATTGACTGGTGGTCTGCATCTTTGTTTAAATGTGTGCTCTTCAAATTGTAGAAGCTTTTCCTGGAGCAGCAGAGAAAGAAATCCTGAGACTCACTTTGTGCGTCTCCTCTCTCTGACCTTTCCCACCCTCACTTTTTTGGTTCTTGGCACAAGGAAGAGTAAACAAGTGAAAGACAGAAGCAACACCATGTTCACAAACTTTCCTCCCTAATTCCACACCTCCTTTACACCTGCATCCTGAGTCAAGGATATATCACTGAATTCTGCTAAAAGTGTAGTCTACCTGAAGATGTGAATATTCTGGAAATGTAAATATAAAATGTAACAGATTTTGCCTTTTTTCCCTTTAGGGGAAAACTGAAATATCAGCAGTGTCACTTTAGAACTAATTTTTATTTGCTTCTTTAAGGATAAAGATTCTATTATCCCAAATTTTGTTAGCACATGTAGACTACTGCCAAATGTAGATCTAAGAAAAAGGAAAAATCCTGGCTTGTGATGCCACCAAAAATGCCCAATACTAAAGACAGATATGCAATGCACAAAATGTACTCACTGACATTTCTTGCTAGTTGATATATCTGTAAAGCAGTAAAATGATAAGTAAACAACTAGAAAGATGGAAATTGAGGGTACCACTATCACTGAGCCATTAACAAGAAGGTTCCATAAGATTCAGAGATGGGATGTAAGCAGACTTAAGACTATAATGCAGAAAGCCATAAAGCACAAACCCATTTTCCTATAGGAATGGTTTGGAAAATAAATATCCATATGCATAACAGAGCTATCACAGTATAGTGACTTCATGGTAGCTTAACTGGAAATATTTTATTGTATGGAAAGTATTTTGAAGGGTGACATTTCAGCGCATAAACACCGCATTTTTCTGCTTATTCTGACAAAAGATATTTTTCAAATGCATTGAATTCAAGCTTTTTCCAAGTTTTTCAGCCTTGTATCTCCTACTTTGCATTGGGAAGCTGTGCAGGGAAGAGGAGGAGGGAATGGAGAGTAGAGATGGATTTTTTTATTGAAGATTTCAGTAATTTTTTCCAGATCCTCATGTATCTAGGCCTTACACATTTAAACAAAGGTGAGTGCAAAGTGTTATTTATTAAATATATATTAAGGAGAAGACTGCCAAACAGGTGATAGCATTTTATACCTGAAAAATGGCATATTTTCATGGAAAAAAACAACATCAGAGACACTTTGTGTATCTTTCAAAGAAATCTTTGGGACACTGTTTTCACGGTAAACTGACATACATCTTCTCTTTAATGAAATAATTCAGACTCTCTGACCTTTTCAGTAAAAAGTAAAACCAACCAGGAAGATACTTAAATATTCCAGAATTTCTGACTAGAAGGGTCTCATTTGCACGTAACTCATAAGCTGCTTGCAGGCAGTGTCCACTGCTGTAGGTGTTGACCAGAGTAAAAACCCTGAAATCACCTGTTGCTTCACATCTGACCTCCCTGGTGTGACTGGAGACCTGTGGGTACTTGATCCCAGGCTTCAGGTAAGAACATGGTCCTGCTGAGGGAAAGCAGCACTGCTGCTCTAAATCTTGCTCTTAAACAGAGGAAAATAATATGTTTACATTACCACTTACACTGGGAATGCAACCTTCTCTAGAAGAAGTGGTCTCACAGTGCTATTTAAAATACATCGTGGCAGCACAGAGTGCAGCTGCATAGCAATGCTGTTCTCCCATCCACAGGGAAACTCATGCCTAGAGATGCACACACTGCTCTTATCAAAGGTTTGTTTCTAATTAGAGAGTAACTGAAGCCCTTTTTACACCTGCATTGCATGGATTTAATATGCTAATGCGTAAACCTGTCTCAAGTATCTCATCCTAAAAATGTTTTACTTTCTTTTCAGTAATCCTAGGTAGTTAGTCCTGCTAATTTAACTCCAGCAGGCTAAAAGGCATTAAATGAAATGTCCAGAAGGAATTAATTTAAGTGCTTATCAAAGACCAGTTATATCAATTTCCACTGGTAAGTAAAATGAATGTATGTGAACTGGAATCAGATACATTGATTCAGCTCTATTGTGAAAACATAGCTTGGAGATAAATAGTACTATGATTATTTGCCCAGGAAAATGTGCATCATCCTAATGGAACTGCTCTCACGACCTTGACTAAACTAACTGCACTCCAGCTTTCTCAAAAGCAGTGCCAAAATACCAACAATAGCATGACGTACATGTCTGTTTTTTTGAGGTGTCCATTTTACAGTGAGGCTTTGAGAAAAGCAATCTTTATCCACAAGCGTTTCTTGACTCGTATGTGCAGCTGCTGCTGTGCTTCTGCATAAAGAAAATGGGAAGGGAACACAGAACACTGCTCAGGGCCTGTGCTTGAGCTGTAGTTAAAAGGCAAACTAAAATGCACCTTGCACTGGCATTTTCAAAGGACAAGTTTGATACCATAAACAAAGCTTATTTCTGCTGTTGAGCTGCTACCCAAAGCATCGTTCTGCCTTAGGGGTTCATGGCTCAAAGACAGCACAGGCTGTTCCACATGGCCACTAATACAAGTTTGGAATGGCATCAGCTGGTGTCTGGCTTTGGAAAAGCTGGAGCTGAATATTTCTGGCTGGCTCCTCCAGACTGAAAGGCTGTGATTTGATCGAGGTTGGTATTCATTAATTCTGGAGACCTGAGTTTTCTCAGGTCTCTTACTAGTCTGGCTGAGACGGGGGCTAAGGACTGATGGGGATGAAAAACAGGTGCTGTTGCTGGGAGGACCAAAGTTTATAAAGCTCAGAAGAGTATAAGCACAGTAAAGCATGAACAGCTGTAGAGCTGGGTGGAATGGTGTGCTTTAGGTTATGGTAGTCTGGGGTTCAATGGCTTGGAGTAGAACTAGAGTTTGGACCCAAAGAACTGAGTTAATTACTGGATCCTAAAGGGCTTAACTGATGATCCAGCTAAAGACAACAGTAAAACCTCGCCACAGGCCTCCCTATGCAAACACAAGGCTATGCCTTAGCCTGAGCCAACACATCGGCTTCCTCACTGCTCACCCTTGTGCAGCATAAATTCCAAATTCGATTTTCAGCCCTGGGAAGCCTTTATGCTGATACATCAAATTTTTCCAGGGCTATTATTAGTTCACTGAAATGAAACTACGGTTGATAAGAAAAAGCTTAGATAAAAAACCAGGACAAAGTGACCCGAACACAAGTATGGCTTCGTGGTCTTGCCAAATATTCACATTGTGCCAAGGTCTATCATGCACTGGCTGTGTGCGTGCAGAAGCTAACCAGGATTGGCACACAGGTAGCTTGGGAACAACACCATTAAAGGCAGCAGGCCCTAAGAAACCCCTTAAGAAACCCTTAAGAGGATCCATTTCTTGTGACCCGGTCTCTGCTGCTGAAAAGAGCAGTGTCCAGTCAGTGACTGTATCTTCTGAGTAAATGAGAAAGTGGGATCATCAATCACTGATCTGAGGAGTAAAGCAGCTTACAGATTTCTGTGCTTTGCTGTACTTGCATGTGATGTCCTCATCAGCAAAGAAGTTTAGGGTTCTTGCCTGTCTTCTGGCATTGTCTCAATCTCACTCTCACAAAAAACCCTCTGGCTGGAACATCACAGGTGCTCGGGCAAACCCTTTCTTTGTCTTGGCTCCTGCACAAGTGTCCATGTTGTGGTGGAGATGAGGATTAGCAATGTTAGAAAGCCTCAAGACCCATTGAGCACAAATGCCAGCAGAACAAATGGCTTGTGCCTAACCCTGGAGTAGATATGGACTGCTAAAGTATAGCAAGGATGAGGGTCAGTGTTAGAGCTAGGTTTAAAGGATGAGGTAGTGGAAGCAATGGCTTCAGGAGCATTAACAGCATTGACCCTGCAAGTTCACTGAACTGGTATCAGGGCTGAAGGGCAGGTAGTTATTTGTACTGTGAGGAAGGGCACATGAACTTCTTTTGATATGCAAGCTAGGTTTAGAGATGAGACTGATAGAAGTCTCAAATCTGACTGGATCTGTAGGGCTGGGAGAAGAATGAACCAATAACTGAGGATTAATTTTACCTCTAAATCTGGGGTGCTTCAGTTTCTGCAGTCCCTCCCAACCCCAAATGAAAACTAATCTTCTCTAAGCTCCTTGGCAGAGCCTGCTTCCATCCTACCACCCTGGGCCTTAGACAATACAAAAATTGACTAAACTCTTTGGATCCCATTTCCCTTAACTCCAACCAAAATGAAGACAGTAAAACTCAGCAAAGCATCTGCCTCTTAGCAGACGTCCCAAGCCCTCACTGCAGCCCAGCAATTCCTGATGGTTGTCCCAGCAGACTGAGCAGCTCACTTCTGCCTGATTTTAACTGTAATAACCAACCTAAGCCTTATTATATTATCACCTGAGACTTCTAACGGTTAAAAAAGTAAATTTAAGCTGTTTGACTCCTGCCTTGTCTGCCTCTCCCTCTACAGATATAGGATCCAGCAGCAAACTGAACTGCCCATCCCTGAAGCCCCACTTCATATGTACCCTCAGGCTCGCTTACCTGTCCTACATCAACCCTCATGGAGCCAAAATTTAGCCTAGAGCTTTTGGTCCTATCAGTGCTCACTTCACAGTAGCCTTCTGGTCAGTCTTTTGCAATCCATGAATATTTCTCCTTGTTCAGTATTTCCACAGCTAAAGCTTAACAGTATCTCTTATCACAAATACTGTGTACAGGTTGCCCAGTATCTCCTCCTTTCCTCCACAGCTGGTCTTCAAACCCAGGTTTTCCTCTCATCATCCAGTATTGAAGTGATCCCAGTGAACTCTTGTAGCAATAAATTGAATTCTCCTGCTCTTGTGATTGCTAGTAATAACCCAAATGTTAATCTCAGTTTTAATTTTCTCTGCCCCAAAGCCAAGCAGAATAAGCTGGTCTACATGGAATAAAGGCCTGAGAGTAGCTTTGAGCATGGTATTCCTTATTGACTTGGGCCCATCTTTCCATCAGCATTTGCGTCCAGAGGGCTATGTTCACTGATGGGTGCTATAAGATATGCATGATGAGGGTATTACTCTGCTGGGTGGGGGCCATTTAGCACACCAATCAGGTGTCCCATGTCAGGACTAGGAAGAGCAGAGACTGAAGAGCTACATTTACTATTATGTCCTGAAGGTTCCTCTGTCCCAGGACAATATACTGTTGTCTGGTTATGGCTATGCTATTAGAACATTAAGGAGTTTTTCAACATTTTTACACAGAACCTTTCTCCTACTTCTCTACAAAAATATCAAGTAAATGTTTTTTGACAGCTTTTGACTCATTGAAGAATTCCTTTGAAAAAGGCCTGGCTCATACTCTTGATGGTGAGGTGACTGGCTGACTGCACTGCTATGAAGCAGTACTGTTCAGCTTCAGGAAGTTCCCATGGAGAGAGGTTCACTGTCTTTCCTACACTTCCATTCCCCCACTCCTCCACAGCCTCCCTAATGATAAATTAGGTATTCCAACTAAAGCCTGAGGGTCTGAACAGCCACCTTTGTTAACTTGCTTGAGCCTTGTCTCCACATTAACAAGTTTTCTAGAAGTGGGGTGAGTACGTTCAGAAATGGAGGCACTGGAAAGTACAAAGGCAATCTTCCTGCCTTAGGGCCGTGCAGGAATTCCCTGGCCGTGGCAGTGTTGGACACAGAGAGCATCCTGTCCATAGGTCAGTGAAACATTCTCTGTTTTAATTGTTGCATTGCGCACTTGACTGAAACTTTTGGTTCTGAACAAGCTGTATTTTTCTGACACGTTCCTAGGAAAGTAGATTCTCAGTTTGCTGCCAGGTAGAAACGAACAGTTGAGATTTTAAGAGCACCGAGTGGCCTATTAGCAAGTGTAAACGCATCCAAAAAAATGAAAGAAGACTATATTTCTGCTTCTGATTCACCGTTCTGTGCCAAATAACACTTTCTCAGTCACCTTTTCTTCCTCAAAGAGAACAGGTTGTGACAGATTGAAGTCTTCTCCCCTGCTATGTCAGGAGCCTTTATGTGACAATTACAACATCATTTTTGTTTTACGATCAGCTGAAGTCAGTTCAAAACAGCACGTCACCTCACACATGAAATAGCATTACTTTATGTGATAGGTACTGGGATTTGGCAGGAGCATTTCCTCATTTGCAGTCTGCTTTTTTCTGTCTCAACTCGATGCAGAGTAACTTCAGTTTTGAAGTCAGTCAGGCTTATCTGGAGGAGTGACTCATCTAGGGCAAGCGGAGTAGCCAGCTCCTGCTTGCTCTGAAATGTTAAGGAGTGGAGGAGGAGAAGAATTACAAATTCATGATGGGGAAGACCTCAGACCTTCCAGAAAAAACCTGTGATATTTATCAGCGACTCTGCGAGCAACAAGCTCAGAGCTCAGCGAGCAGTTTCTTTATCCCCTCACTGTTCATGGTGAGTGCCTTTCTCTCTTGTTGCACCCAGCTCACGTGCCACAGGCAAGGCTGGCCGCAGAAAGTTCAAAGAGGAGCCAGCTGGCTGCATACGAGTGCTCAGATCAGTGGATCCTACTGATGTAATCAACAGCACCACATCTTCTGGCTTTTTTTATTTTGTACGTCTCTAGAATAGCAATTAGCCAAGAGCAGGTCTAAATGCTGCAGTGTTCAGTGTGATTCTGGCTTTCCCTGACAACTGGCTTTTTCACATCATCTATTAGAGCTATGAAAGTAATACAGCATTTCCCATTAGTAACCCCTTGCACTCGGGATTTCTCTTTTTATGGCCAGAGGTGAGAAGGTGTGCAAGTCACAGCACAAAAATCTCTCCAGAACAACCACTGCTATAATACTTCATCTGCCAAAACTAGCAGATGAATTGAGGAATGAACTTGAATTCATGAACACCATGAATTCAAGACACTTGGCCCTAAGACCATCCACCTTTCCCAATATCTGACCAGTTCCTACTTCTCTTCTTTCCTGGTTGCTGACTTTTTCTTTTTAAAATGTTTATTTTCAAAAACCAAAACGAACTCACTTCAGATGTGAGACACTTAATCCTCCACTGCATTTAGTTTCAAAAGTAAGTGTTTGCAGAAAATAAAATAAGTTTTTTGAGTGGTGAAACTGTTAAAAAGCTCTTATGTAGGTTCTCTGGTGTCTGCAGGGACAGGTATCTGTTTTCACAAAAGTTGAAGAAATTCAGCAATTTCAAGATCTTTCTCTTTCTCTCAAATTTGACAAATCAGCCAGCAGGTTCAAAAGAAACAAACAAGCCTGCACCCAACCACACACACACAGAGACATGCAGACAATATGACCCAATAATCCTTATTTCCCCAATCAAGTCATTGTTGTTATATCAATACCCAAACCATGCAGGTTGCAAGGCCTGAATCCTGTAAGGATTAACAAAGCACTAAGGGAGAGGTAGCAAAATGTACAAGGATAATCATCTCTAAACCACAGGTCAAGGGAGGTGATTCTCTCCTTCTACTTCCCTGTGGTGACAACCCACTCCATCCAGGTCTGGCACCCCCAACATAAAAAGGATGTGGACCTGTTGGAACGAGTCCAGATGACCATTGGACTGGAGCACCTCTCCTATGAAGACAGGCTGACTGAGTTACCACTGTTGAGCTTGGGAAAAGGAAGGCTCCAGGCAAACCTTATAGTAGCTTTCTAGTACCTGAACAGGGCTGACAAGACAGCTGTGTGGGACTTTTCACAAGGGCATGGAGTGACGGGATGAGTAGGAATGGCTTTAAACTGAAAGAGGGTAGGTTTGGCCTAGATGTTCAAAACAAATTCTTTGCTGTGCGGGTGGTGAGACGCTGGAAACAGGTTGCCCAAAGAAGTTGTGGATGCTACATCCCTTGGCAATGTTCAAGGCCAGGCTGAATGGGGCTTTGAGCAATCTGGTCCCTGCTCATGGTGTACAGCTGAAACTAGGTGATCCTGAAGGTCCCTTCCAACTGAAACTATTCTAGGGTTCTATGATCTGAAGGAAAAAAAGAAATCTTTCTCTTTAAAAAAAAAACCAAAAACACAACAACACTTTATTTGTTTATACGATAACCCTTTATTTTATTAGGCTATCAGACATGTGGGCTGGCATTGTCCTCTGCTTGTATGGCCCTATCAGATACAGAGAGAAAGATAATGTATTAAACACTCAGGAGCAATAGTGCAAAAGCACGAAGTGGAGATTCAGGGCTTACGAGTTTCTGAAATAATTTTGAGTTCATTCTTTAAAAACTACCAGACAGTCAGACTGAGCATGTCCCTTTGACTTCAGTATTTCTTGTGTTTTAAAAACCTAACCAAAGAGCATTAGCATTCTACTGTTGTATATTTACAGTGTAAAGTACAAATGAGAACAGTGAGTGCCTCTCAGATGTGATGGTCTTTCCTTTAGATGCTTCATATTCTAGACTGCTAAGTGCTGCCTGAAGACTGATGAAAACTATATAGGTTGATTTACAATCTATTTGGAGGTAAGAAAAGTACATGTAATGCCTTAATTTCCTTTTCCTATTTTAATTCTTTTTTCATATCCAGGCTGGAGTCCAGGAAAAATGCAAGTTTTGCAGATATGTTTATCGATCTTTGCATTATGATTTAGTAATGTGCATCATCTGGTAATTATTTGTATGTCATAAAATCCCAGTAAAGGAAGATGTTGAGCCCATGTTCTAAAAAAAGTATATGTTGTAAACATGCTATTAAATTGTAGTTTCTTAATTTTCTAAATTTTTCTATTTCCTTTCCTGGAGTTTTCATTCCTCTGGGGCATATCATAAAGTCCTTACTCAGACTAAACTACTTTTCTATTTACATTGTTTAGGTTGAAAACTGCATGAGGCAGTTAATATCTGCAATACAAGTATTTTCTTATCATTTAGGTCAGCAAAGTTTAATTGGTTTTTGGCATACTAACTATTGAATAAAATAATATTAAGGTCACCAGTCCTTTTTTGGCAAGGATTTTCTTAAAAATCCAGCAATGGCTCTAGATTAGTAGTCACAGTATTTATACAGATTTTATGAATGATGGCTCACATGCACTCAATTTTTTCTACTGCTTATGTTTAAAAAAGACGATGAAAGCCACCTCTGTCCTCCATGGAGATTTCCATATTCTCATAAATTCTGTTCAGACAATCAAGTTCTTTGGAAGTCAAATTTTAATTTACTTTCGTTTTTGCACTTTTTCCTTTGAATTTCTCCTTGTGTCTGCCTTTCCCTCCATATTTATGCCTTTATCTCAGGGTGTTGGGCAATGGGCTGTGGGCCTTCTCTAGTGTCCAGGAAGTAAGCTAGGAAAGTGTTCAGCATTTGATCATCACCATGCTGTGTGACGTTTCACATCTTTTTTGTAATTGTAATTTCAGTGGTCCAGTCAATACTGATGAAATTTATAACATGCCAGGAGGGCGCTCTCAGATTAAGCTGTTTTCTTGTGTATTAAAGGGCTGTCATGGAACATTAACCGTGAGGCCCCAATGAAATGGACTGAGACTTTAACACAAGTTTAATGACCTTGAGCTGGAATTCAGTGCCCTTTCTCCTAGAAGAGCTACTTTATCACTCTACAAGTAGTTTCAGTTTGTTTGTGGGACTACTTGTAAGATGCATTCACTGTGATTAAGGAGGTCAGAATCTGTCCCTACTGATAAAAATCTACTTGGACACTTCAGATTTCCTTTGTGTTGCTTTTGCTTTGACTAGTGAGCACTTCATCAGGTGAGTCATCCCCTTTCACTGGGACTAAAGCTTGCACAGCTTGATCTATTTGGATTTATGGGCATACCCCATTAGGCTACACCACTGAAGTCAAGGACACTGCTTTGAAATAATGAGGTATTCACTGCGAGCAAGTAATATTAGACTGGGGCTGGAAACACACTGAGCGTGTTGGCAAAGGAGACGATTCCTCTGAAGTGATCTGAGCTGGGTAATATTCTGTAGGACTAATAACCCGGAGAGGAAGATTTGTTGCATAAATGTATAAAGGACTTTGGCTTTAAATTCCTGCCTCACAGATGGCCCTAAGCACAGCCCTCAGTAAGGCACTGAAGCACCAGAAGAAGGTAGGGTTTCAAACATTCCTTCTATCCTGCACTTCCTTGGGGACATTCATTTTGCCTGCTCGGTGAGCAAGCAGTTCAGGCTCTGCATCTTGAATGCTCAAAGCCGTGAAGAGTTGGCCAGCCAGGTAGCTTGTGGTCACCAAGCATACATGGTTGATCATCCTGCTTCTCCTGCACTGCTTATCTTTACTGCTGGTCCACGCTCCTTCTATGAGCTAGCTAAATTCTGTAATTTGGCAAAAAGCCACAGCCATCCTTTCCTTTTTTCCTTTTATTTTCTGATAGAGAAAGCTGACAGGACTTCTGCAGAAGCCTCACTAAGTAGGGCAGCAAAGACAACTGGCAGAACTGCACAGCTGGGAGCAGGGAAGGGGGGCTGGAAATCTGGCATTTGTAAATGGGACTGGTCCTCCACCACTAAAGTGCAGGGTGGGCCTATTTAAGTTGTAGTCTGTTGTGAAACCTCATATTTCAGGTGTCACTAGACTTCACTGTGAATCCTCTCAGTTGATCACACCAACTTCTCTGCTGCATGGCCTCGCAGGGAGGCCAAATTTGGGCTTGCTTAGTCTCGAGAAGAGGAGGCTCAGGGGGAACCTCATTGCTCTCTACAACTCCCTGAAAGGAGGGTGTAGTGAGGGGGGAACTGATCACTTCTGCTGTGCCTTCGGTGGGAGGATCAGAAGAAATGGCCTTAAACTGAGACAGGGCAGATCCAGATTAGATATTAAGAAAAAAATAAATCACTGTTTGTGTGGTCAGGCATTGGAATTGGTTGCCCAAGTAGGTGGTGGAGTCACCATCCCTGGAGGAGTCTTACAGGTGTCTGGATCTGGGGCTGGATAATGTTTAGAGGTTTAGGGGTTTAGTAGTTTAGGGGTTACAATGACAGTGCCAGGTGAGCAGTTGGACTGGATGATCTTGTAGGTGTCTTCCAAACTTGGTGATTTGATGGTTTTTTTTGATTAATTGGGTCAATTTGTGTCAACTTTGCCATGAAAAATAGAAATTTAATTGGGGAATAAGACTATCACCCAGGCAATGACAACATTATTTTGAGTACTAATAATATCAGAATAACTACACATGATTACACTATTAATTGAAATAATTTAATTTTAAATTAAAATTCAGAATATCTTTCTAGGAAGGTTCCAGTTTTTTAAAAAGGAAAGAAAGGAAAACTCAAGAAACTACAGACCAGTCAGTCTCAGTATGCTAAGGCATATGGAAAGTAAGGAGGTGACTAGTGACAGCCAACAGTTTCACTAAGGGCAAATTGTGCCTGATAAATTTGGTGGCCTTCCACAAGGGTGGTACAGCAGTGGTGGATGAGGGAAAAGCAACTGACATCATCTACCTGGGCTTGTGCAAAGTATTTGACACTGTCCTTGTCCCTACACTGGATAGACATGGATCTGCTGGATCAATCACTCAGTGGGTAAGGAAATGGTTAAATGGTTGCACTCATTTAACCATAAGGAGTTGTCCATTTGTCAACAGCTTGATGACCAAGTGGACAAGTCACATTCCTTGGGGGTCAGTGTTGGGACCAGTGCTGCTCAACATCTTTGCTGGTGACATGGGCAGTGGCACTCAGTGCACCCTCAGTAAGTCTGCCAACAACACCAGGCTGTGTGGTGTGTTTTGACACATTGGAGGGAAGGGATGCCATCCACAGGGACCTGGACAGGTTTGAGTGGGTCTGGGTGAGCCTCATGAAGTTCAACAAGGTCATGTGCAAGGTCCTGCACCAGGTTTGGGGCAATCCCAAACACAAACAGGCTGGGCAGAGAATGGATTAAAAGCAGCCCTGAGGAGAAGGACTTGTGTGCTTACAATCCTGAAAGCCAACCATATCCTAGGCTGCACCAACAGAAGTGCAACTAGCAGGTCCGAGGAGGTAATTATGTCCCTGTACTCTGCTCTGGAATATTGAGTTCAGCTCTGGAACCCCCAACATAACAAGGACATGGACCTGCTGAAGTGAGTCCAAAGGAAAAAACCGAAAAATAAAATAACAATCATATTTCTTGTCAAGTCTTCCTTTCATCTCATACCATAAACTAGAGAAATGCTGGAGTTTTTCCTTCAGATTTTGATCACTGCATTACCATGACAACAATGTATTTATTGTAGCCATTATAGATGGACTTCAGACGGTAACTGGATCCCCCAAAAGTCCACGGGGGAGCTTTTGGCCTCCAAATACCAAGACAAATGAAAGAATTACTCTCTCCTGAAGAGCTATCTAACAGGTATTTGCTTTCAGTTCTTTCAGCCAAGTCCACCCCCTTTCATCAGTTTAAATGTACTGACTATTTTAATTATATGGAAAACCAGGTCAAACTTTTATTCATCACTTTGCTTTGCTTTTTGCTGACTGAAACATGTAATCCAGCAAGTTAATGCATCAATCTGACAGGACGTGACGTATAGATGTCACCAGGATTTTTATTCTTCCTGTTTACATGATTTCACTTTTCAGAGTTTTCCAGCTTGGCACAGCACAAGGGAAATGCGTAAACCTTTGTTCTTATAGAGCTCACAACCAAAGGATGCTATTTTGCATACTTACAGGCTTGGAGTGTAAAAGTATATGATAGAAACGACATCTATTACTCTCCTGAAGACATTGATACATGAGGGTAATCAAGCCACTTCAACAATAAAAATAACTTCAAACTGAAGCACAGATTTTAACATCTTGTTGAATCAAAGGTATAATACAAACTAGCACTTGTAATTCTAGCTCAGCAAGCAAGATTACCTCAATATTCCTAAAGTTTGTGTATCCTTAGCTTAAGGAGCATCCAAACCGACAATGAAAGTCCTTTACACAAAGTTTTGTAGATAAATTATAAATATACATTTAAAGTTTCATTAATGCCTGTCAATCTGCTTCTAAAAGATGTAATTAGAAGATCAAAATACTAATTAGAAAGTCTGTTTGATCTCAAGAGTTTGGTTACATACTGACAAT
Organism: Lichenostomus cassidix; assembly: GCF_008360975.1. Taxonomy (NCBI): domain Eukaryota; kingdom Metazoa; phylum Chordata; class Aves; order Passeriformes; family Meliphagidae; genus Lichenostomus; species Lichenostomus cassidix. The sequence goes on from NC_139479.1 coordinate 29,616,160, forward strand.
TTTGAAATAATTTGTATCAGAAAGAAAAACTATTAAAGCTTTATATAATTCTGAATTTGAACAACTGATATTTTCTAAGAAAAATGGTGCACAGTTTTTTATAAAATGAAAATTATATCACTAAGGTAGTTATAAAAATTAGTAGTTATTAGTACAAAAAAATCTTTATTAATCTATTTAAACCGCATAAAATGTATAATTTAAAATCTCAAAGAAGATGATTTAACCATACCAAAACCAATGGCATAGCAGCAGAAACACCTGAAAACAAACAAGAAAGTTTGCAGGAAATATGGATTTTATAGAGGGCTAGCCTCATTGCACCTCTCTCAGCTCTTGCCTTTTCTAGGGAGCACTCTGGGGACAGCGCCTGCCAGGAAGCCTTGCCTGGTTCTTCCAATTTCAAGAATCTTTCTTGGTTATACAGAACATTTCATGATTAAACCACTTGGGTTGAAATCCTGCAGTCTGGTGTCTGCCTGGGAATTTTAAATATTCCTATTTTCAGCCAAAAGAGTTAAGAAATAGAGATGATATATTCATGAGAAAAGTTACTCTTTGCTTTGCAGGTGTGTGTGCTCTTTGCAACAAGGATATCCTAATTTAAAAATCTGCCTGGATTTGCCAGCATTTAATAAAACTGAAACTTTTACTCTTCTACAGGGAGAGTAATGTTGTTATTCCAGTATTGGTTTGGGCCAGGCTAAACTAGCACTGCTGGAACAGAAGTGGCCACATCCTTCCCCTGCCCATCCCATCTTATGCCAGTATTTTTGAAGTGACTTTGTGAACTGATTGTGAACTGCCAGTGAATTAAACTGACTTAAAGTGACCAGCAACAACAAAATAAAAAAATTATTAGATTATAGTATGATTACTAAGACATTAAGTACTGTGTAATGATGAATATACAGGAAGGGAATAAATCAAAATTACAGAGGCAGACTTAATTATACTATTTCCTAATTTTTGAGTGCTTAACTTTGCATCTGTAGCAGTTAACATTCAAGACAGTGTCTATGAGTGTGTGACTTTGCTAGGTCTTTTAATAAATGGAAAACCTCATTATTTGGCATTGTTGTGACATTTCCAAAATACCATCAACCTTCCACTCCGGCTAACAAGCTGTGTCAGCCTGAGTGGTTACAGCATCCTGCTGTAGGTAGGCCAGTGGGCTGCACTAAGAGGTAGGGATAAGATGCTCTCCTGCTGGGCTTTGAGGCAGCAGAAAAGCACCAAGTTTGCCAGCACTGGGACGCCCTTCCAGATGCTCTCATGGGCCAGCTTTTCCTGCCTGTCCCCCCGACCATCAGCTTGATGCCTCCTTCTGCACCTCAGACTCCTCCTCACTCCGGTTACACACTGCAGGATGAGCATGTGCTCATCTTTATTTCTGGCTTTCCAAGTCCCCGGTACTTCCTAAGAAATTCTGAACATCACCCCCTGTGGTGGTTTTTTGGGTTTTTTGTGTTTTGTTGTGTTTGGTGTTTTTGGGTGTGTTGGGGTGGGTGGTGGTGGGGGGGTTTGTGTTGGTGTTTTGGTTTTTGTTGTTGGTTTTTTTGTGGTGTTTTTTGTGTGTGGCACTTTCCGACCCCACTTTCAGACTTTTCTCAGCCCAAAGACCCTTCTCCTCCAGCCCCTTTCTCCCATGTTGCTATCCAATCTCCCTCTTCCAGGCTCAGCTCCATGCTTGCTCCTGTCATGACACCCTCTTTATCCAGTTGTTCACACCACCCACTCCTTCCCAAACCTTGTACTAAGGGCTTCTTTTCCATCTATTCTTTTTCCTCATTGCCATGGATTATAGCTGGAATTTCTTTGCCTCCCCTGCTCCTTGTCCATGGTCCTTCTCCTAGTGGTCATTGTTTTCAGCTCCATCCATGCTCACTGTTCCCACTCCTGCTGGTCCGTTTTTCATCCCAGCACACTTTGTCCTTGCCTGACCTGTACAATTTCCTTGAGTCACTTTCAGCCTTGCCTCCATTTCTTCACTCAGCAGTTCCCCTCAAGCCCCACTTCTCCACTCATCCAGAAATGGAAAAAGTTCAGCAGTCACTCTAAAGTGACTTAAATCCACACTGGCTCCAAAGGAGATCCTTTACCTTCCTCCCACCCCTGGAACACATGTGGCTGCACAGTGGCCCAGCTTAGGAAAATGCAACAACTGACAATTAACACGTCCACATAAAGAAAAGGTAAAATTTCAGCAAGACAAGCTTTCTGCTCTAGCATACTGGTCCAGAGCTGGGTGAAAGACAGGATCATCCTTTGCAGTACCAGCAGAGATTTACATGGATGTGGTGGTTTGACCCTGGCTGGATGCTAGCTGCCTACCAAAGCTGCTCTATTGCTCCCCTCCTCAGCTGGACAGCAGACAGAAAATACAACGAAAGGTCTATGAGTTAAAGATGGGGAGAGAGACTAGAGATCACCCATGAGTTACTGTCAGGGCAAAACAGGCTCAACTTGGGGAAAATAGCTGAATTTATTACTAATCAAATCAGATTAGGATCATGAGAAGTAAAACAAATGTTAAAAACACCTTCCTGCCACCCCTCCCTTCTTCCCAGGCTTAGCTATATTTCTGATTCTCTATCTCCTGCCCACCAGTGGCACTGGGAGTCAGGGAATGGGGGCTCCAATCCATTCATCACATGCTGTTTCTGCCACTGCTTCCTCCTCAGGGAGAGGAGTCCCTCCCCTGCTCCAGGGGGAGCATCCCTCCCACACAAGACAGTTCGTGGAGGACTCCAACAGGAGTCCTTCCTGTGGGCTACAGTTCTTCAGGAGCAGACTGCTCCAGTGTGGGTCTCCTGCAGGGTCACAAGTCCTGACAGCAAACCTGCTCCACCGTGGGCTTCTCTCTGCATGGGTCCACAGGTCCTGCCAAGAGCCTGCTCCTCTGTGGGCTTCCCATCAGGTCACAGCCTTCTTCGGGTGTCCACCCGCTGTGACATGGGGTGCTCCAGAGGCTGCAGGTGGATCTCTGCTCCCTGTGGATCTCCAAGGAGTGCAGGGGCACAGCTGCCTCACCATGTCTTCAGCACAGGCTACAGGGGCATCTCAGCTCCTGGAACACCTTCGCCTCCTCCTTCTTCACGGCCCTTGGCGTCTGCAGAGCTGTTTTTCTCATTTATTTTCACTCCTCTCTTCTCTGGCCACAATTGCTCCTGCCCATAACTGTTTTTTTCCTTCTTACATATATTATCCCAAAATCATTACTACCATTGCTGACTGGCTTGGCCTTGGCCAGCAGTAGCTCTGTCTCAGAGGCAGCTGGCATTAGCTCTGTCAGACATCAGGGAAGCTTCTAGCAGTTCCTTGGAAAATACGCACCTATATCCCTCCTTTCACCACAACCTTTCCATGCAAATTCAGTACGATCAATTAAAGCAGTCTTGCAGCTAGGGCTTTAGACAAAATGGATAAGATTTGAGGAAGCAAAGAAACATTAGTCTTAAATGGAAAAATAGGGGCAGTGCTGCCTGAGCTCATGCCACAAACATCTTATGACTCCCAGTTTTTGCTTTATTCTTTAAGATAATTGTTTGCAAGAGGTGTCATGCTTTGGCAGAGTGAGAGGAGATTCACATCAAATAAATTTCTCCGAAAGAAACCTGCAGACTAGCTAGGAAACAAGACTAGGAAGAAACACCTAAAATATTACTAACTCCAGAATAAAATCTAGAAAAAAAAGGGCCAGCCTGAAGTGAGACACTTCCTACATTATAATCCCTGAAAAACATGTGACTTCCACTGCAGTCACACTCCTGATCAAAGTGTAAGAAGCAATGCAACAATTAATATTATTCCTCAATTGAGGCTTTGGAACGCCTTCTATTTAGGTGTACTCTGTATTTCAAATTTTGGGGGACACTGTCAGTGAGGAATGTGGAAGAACCTTCAGTGACCCCTATGTTGGAAACTGTACTTTCTGCCAACTGTACTGTAATCTCCTGAAACATTTTTTTGCTGGGATAGCTCATTCTACTCAGGGAAAGAGTTTCGTTTTGCCAGTAGAGTAACTGCACACAACACGCAACTGTTCGAGAAACTGTCCCCTTACATGGGCTGCTGTCAGCCAAGACCTTTAAGAGCAGACAAGATCTGGCCCAAGAAAAAACCTGCCTGTAGAACCATGTCTGAGCTCTCTCTGCAGTGCCTTTCTCTTTCCTTCTTGTTGTTTCCTTCCTTGTGTTGCAAAACATTAATCCAAATTCATAATTCAGATACGCAAAAGAAGTGAGAAAGGTTACATCAGTGCCTGAGTCAGTTTAAGTTTTGCACGCAAAACTGTGAACAAACATTTTTCATGAATGAAGTAGCTAAAAAAAGCCAAAAGGTTTGGGTATGCGTTCACTGCTGACAAATAATAAATTTCAGAAACCTTCTGTGGCTGACGCGACATGAGAAATGCTCAGAGGACTTAGCACACAGCACCTCCTTCACATACAGATAGCCAAAAGTATTCTGCAAAAGAACACTGTCCTCTTCTTGGGGTGCCAGATGGGTGAATCTTAAAACTGACAAACACGCAGAGCAACCAAAAAAATTCTAATTATAAACCTACTTCACATCATCCAAGCTGTAAGCAGAGTAATTCAAAATAAGGAGAAACAGAAGAACAAATGGGTAGATGAAAGCAGAAAGCTCAGGCCTGCTCCTCTTCTTGAGACCATATACAGACAAAAGGCTGCCTCCCATAAGAACAAGGCCCCTTTGTAGTGTGCTGATTTTCAGACAGTACATCCTACTTCACAGCTGCCGTGCTACCACAGTGACTGCTCCCTTTCCATCCAACCCATCCTCACTGCTCCATACATGAGTCAGCCTAGAGACCTATTCAGCCCCTAAATATGTGCTTAAGTCTTTCCATATTCAGGAAAGAAACTCAAATGAAATTCTGAGTAATGAAAAGCATGTGCTTAAGTGTTTACCTGAATAAAGCTGCTTTGCTGAATTTCTGCTAAAATGTCAAGCACATGTCAGGCAAATTCAGGGTCTTCCACAGCACTCCTGTTTGCAGAGCCTCGGCCATGAAAAGCACTGTTTCCCAAATGGGGAAAAAGTTTTTTCCTGGAGAGCAGCCCAGAATGAAAGGAGCCATCAGATCAAAGATAAGTCTTACCTTCCCCACTACACCCCTCACTTACCCCAAAAATAGATTCTTTTTCCAACAGAAAAATGAGAGGTTCTCCCCACTCCCTTGGTTTCTCAAAGCAATGTAGCTAGGAGCAGGCTGTTGCTTGCCTGGAAGCTTATAGACCACAAGATGTGAAGTCATGGAGTGCCAGTGTCAAGTTATTTATTGGCATCTTCTGCCTCCAAGCCACTTCACAGCTTGGCAGCATGCAGGAGGGAGTTCAAACTGACCACAGCAGGCTGACCTTTCTGCTTCCACAGACAGAATGGTCTCCAGCCCCCCTTATTCAAGACGCCGTGGATATTTTTGTTTGTTGGCCATTATTCATCAGATTTGGGAGACAGAGCTGTTTAAGCTCAAACTTCTTGGAGTGAAGAAAAAAATGTTGCACATTTTACATTATCTCTTGCAAATATGAGAGCTTGCTGCAATCTCCAAACACAATATTTATGAATTGGTCTTTCAGCCAAATCCACTTTTGCATAAGGATACACAGCTGCTGATACCCAAAAGTATGATAGTTCCCAAATATATCTTTGCCATTTTTAAAACCATTCTAGAGGCTTGAAAATAATATTTCTTTCATTGTAAGTGAAATCTCTAGCTCTGATGTTTCAAAGACAGTCTGAAATTAGCTGAGTTTTGTTTGTGTTTGTTTGTTTGTGCACAAGAATAATTGATTAAATCAGCACAAGCATAACTGATTATACACTCTAACAAAACTACTGAAGAATTGAGCAGCAAAACTAGCAGTATTGTGAAGAGCCATGCCCAATTTTTATGCTTACATCTCCTATATGGAATCCCCCCTTAATTATACAGTAACATTTGAAATGTGTCATCACCTCCCACCACTGGGTATCATAGATTTTGAATGAATGTAACCTGCATTTTTCAACACTGGTAAAGAATTTTTTTAAGATGTCTCTTTAAACTTTTTCACTAAAGGGGAAAATTTGAATAGAGGTATATTTAAATACTCACAACTTACAAAGAAGCTCAGCCTTCTTTCATTAACCAGAGCAACGACCCTCTAATAGTTTCACACTAAGAAAAAATTGGTGAGAAAAAATATGCAGAGAAATATGCCAAGTCTGTAATGCCAATTAGGACTTTGAAGATACATATGTAATAGTCAAATGGTCAAATGAAATGTGAAACTCGAAGTTAAAAATTGAACTTATATCCTTCAGTCCTCTGAAAAATAATCTATTTTTAATGGAAATAGAAATGCTATCTTTATCAAATTTCTCATTCAGTTGACAACAATAAAGCTATTGTTCAGATGTGGTTGAAATGGGTCTTTGGAAGAGGACGGGTTTAAGAAAATCAAATAGAAATTGCATCAAAGAAGAAATGCTTCTTTAACTGTCATTACATTCTATATATAGCCTTCAGGTTTTGATTCATTTTAGGTTTGCCAGTGTAACAGGCAATTGGACACCATGAAAAATTATTTGTTATCATTCCAATAAGAAAAAATGTGTTTGCTTGTTTAAGGGAGAATAAGCGAATTTAGTGTTATGTTGTTTACTTTAAGAAGTTATGTCTGCAGGGATCCAAATGCTGAGAAACAGTAAGCTGATAACTTTAGTTTGAAATGCTACACTACACATTATGAAGCTGTACACCTACTACTTATTTCACAAGCATGAATCAGGTCTTCTGAGAAAGAACACAAATTTCAGTCAGACTTGCAATAATATAACAATACTTGGCACTCTCAAAATGCTTTCCATTTGAAAAATGCAAACAATTAAGAGGTAGCATGGGGCGGAGGGGAAATGAGACATTGTGCAGGACACCAACAGCCAGGACATCCAGGGAGAGCTCCAAAGCCATCGGTGGTGCACAGCTGGAAGTGAAGTGACAAGGTACTGCCTGATGTATCCTAACCACAGAGGTGGATCAATGCCCAAAAAAGCCATTACTGTAGCTCCTCTTCCTGTCAATGGTATATTTAGCACCCCAAGCCCCCTGCTTCGTGCCCCCCTGACACCTGGTTATGACTGGCACCCAGAACTGATCATACTCTACAATGCTCTGTAAAGCTGCCCTAGTTTATGGATCAGAGAAGTGATGCACAAAAAGCATTATGTATGGGGTCTAAGCTCATAACATTGCACAGTAGAAGAATTATGAATAAAACCCATTTCTCTGGAGATTTCCAGTTTTGTCACCCTCAACAAAACCTCTTTTACACAGACTTCAAAATCTGTGAGCATTTTTTTCTGACTGCAACACTATGCCAAATATTTATTTTATCAGTCCAAAACTCAATTTACTGCTGAAACCCTGCATCAATACTTCAGAGGAAATTCTAAGATTCTACCCAGAAGAAGAGGCAGGATTACTGAGATGAATATTGTGTAAATAAATCTCTGCCTGGATCACCAATCTTACAAACTGCTGCTCTGCCCTAAGGCAAGTACCTTAAAATAAGCACTTGTACATAGAAGGGGTCTAAACAAGCTAAATGAAATTCCTGGAAACATGCACGATGTATATCAACTTTTACAGTGCTATAGTCAGTGAAGGTGAGAAGAACATACTGAAAGAGAGTGCGAGACACTAAGAGGAGAGAAGAAAGGATGAGAGGGCAAGGTGGGAAGTAGAAGGTCCTAAAACCTGACAGAAGTAAAAAGAAAAAAGATCCTAGCAAAGGAAACTAAAGATTCAAAACCAGAAATATAAAAGAAGGAGAGAGAACAGTTAGAATATAAGGTGAGATAAAAATTTTAAATTAAATTAAAAAGAAAAATAAAACCCAGAAAGTGAGAAAGTTTAGACCTTTCAGAAACTCGAGTCAGTAATTCTCTTTGTCAGCCAAACTCTCCTTGATTTCAGTGAGAGTTTTGCCTTAATAAGGACAGCAGGAAAGGCACCAAATGCAGCTTCATTTCTTATACTTGAATAACAGCAAGATAGAGCAAGATATTCTGTTGTTGAAAAAGATGATGCATTTTTGAAGAAATATGGATGTTAGAGGCCAGGCAGTATAAATGTAATTGCTACAACGAGCTGAGTTACATCAGTGTGCATCAGCTGACAATAAGGTCCTTTGTGCTGGAAAGAAAAGAAAAAAGATGAAAAAAATGACTGATGCCACTCTACAAACAATCAAATTAAAGGCCCAGAATTATTCCAGCAAAGTTTCCATTGACTTCAGTGACAGCCCAGAAACAAGGAAGATTCTTCAGTTCTTCTCACAAAAAAATATAAATACAGGAGTGATTATGAGTGACCTATTTATTTTTCATCAGTTTTGCTCTTGCTGAAATTGTTGGAAATGCACCCAGCTGGTTACAGAACTATCGTTTGATTAGGCTGTTTATGTGAAACTATCTTTCCCAAATACTGTATTACTATATTGAAAAGAAAGCATAAAATAAGTAGATTGGAGAATAAAATATTATTCACATCTTGGTAGCCAAAGATAAAGCAAATTATAATAACTTGTTTATCTGATGAACAGGATGAAGATTTTGCCTAAGTAAGTAGTGACCTTAATGGTCCACGTAGAAATCATATGCTGTCTTCCCCTTTATAAATTGTAAACTAAAGGAACCCTCACTGAAGTGTAACTGGAATGTGGGTATATCTAATGCAAAGCCTCCAATTTAAAACCTTTTCTTGTTTTAGATGTCAAAACCAGGAACAGGCAAAATGCCATGAGTAAAAGCCATAGCATTACCAATAAAAACACCAAGGTAGGTATTTGCTATGAGAACTGGAAATAAGAGCGAAATATCCTGTCTCTAGCTTGTCAGGTTGCACAAAGTATTTATTATTGACTAGATTTTGCAAGCATACCATTCTTATGCATAATGTGGGAAATATGTCAATTCTGCCATGAAGTATTAATGAGAGATGTCCCACCCAAACCAATAAGTCTAGGACAAGATCAAAGTCAGATTTGTTCAGCCACTGATTCAATCAGATAACCAGTAATGCTCAGGTTTTGCACAGTTCCATCCACCTGTTGATTTAGAGATTACAGGTGGAAGCTGCCTTATTAAAATTGTTCTCCAGCTTAAAAATTTGACACACCTAACAGAGGGAACTGAGAGAAAAACAGTCTGGTCTGCTTATCAATGATAAAAGGATAATAATCAAACCCAATTATTATTGCTTTCAGGGCTAACATTATGCTTAAAGAAATTCATTGCCATCTGCAAGCCTGTTAATGTTGATTACAATTTTCTTGTGCTGGTTTTCTTCCCAATGGTTGAACAATATTGTCTGTTTTTAAAAAAAAAAAATCCTCAAAGCTGCTTGAATAATAAATTGTTTATCCCTTGCTAGAACAAACCATAGTGACGAACTTTAAGAATGGTTACCAAATTAGAAATGAGAGTGAAAAACAAGTACTTTCCCGTTCAAGGCTTTGTTTTTAATGTGTTTTTATTTTTAACTAGATGGAGTGCTGATTACAGAAAATTCAAGGCTACCCAGACATCAGGCTGCTCAATTGACTGGAAAGTTTGATGACTTCTCTAAAAAGTGAGGTCTGTGCATGAAATTAAATCAGTATCACTGGTCCTAGATAACTCCTCAGACGAGGAGGTGAAAAGGTTAATATCGCTTATTAAATAATGTTAAATGAGATCAAACAAGATGCGCAGGATTCAGGAGGGCTCTTGGAGCTCCGGTTGTTTCCCCAGGCTGCTTATGCAACCTTGTTTGCGCAGGCAGTGCAAGGGCCTGCCATTTTATTACATAAGGTAGCCCAAAAATATACAGCTAGGCAGTTGTGAGCTCCATTAAGAGCTGCACTGGAGTTTCTGTATCAGTTAGCATCTGGAAATTTTAAGAAACGATCAGAAGGACTTATGACATTGCTGAGTTTGGGATTGGTGCTTGTTGTTTTAATAGCAATAGACCTCATCCAAAGCCAGCAAAATACCATCAGTGTGAGCTGCATTTGAATACACTGTGATTTGACCATTGCTTAAGTGAACAGCAATACAGCCTTTGGTTTAACATAGCCGTGGTAAGTGCAATCCATGGCTTTAAAATCTGCCTTTCAAATGATTAAGCAAATTGTCTGGTTTAGTAAACAGCAGTGAACACAACATTTTTGTTTTAACCACTGCTTAAATGCAGTGGATAGCTGAAGAAATTTAATTCCCAGCCCTCTCATTCTCAGTTCACAATGTCAAACCCTTGTCTTGTAAAGACAGATAAAATTCTAACTACATCAACACCACATTGGGGAAGATGACCACCTTGGCCCAAATCCTCTCTCTGACACCAGGCAGCATGGAAAGCTGGGGAAGCCTGTGTCAGCAGGGCAGGCGTGTAGCAATATTACAGTCTCCCAGTGGAGTCTTCTTCAGCCAGGCATTGTATCTTGCTATTCAATGCCTTCTGGTGGGACTGCTTCCCTGAATGAACTGCTTTCTGAACCTACTTGAACCCAAGAAGAAAATCCTCACCATGACTGCAGAGCTCCATAACAGGACACCAGGGAGTGTGCTCAAGCACTGTGCCCTACTTTTTGGGGAACAGCTCTGGATCATGCCTTGGCTCTTCTTTGGAGCACTTCAACTAGCTCCTCCCAGCCAGCCCATTCCGTGGCAGACGTGCTGTAATGGGGCCAGCCCTGAGCAGTGAGGGTACAAGCCACCAGTAGCGTCTTGGCCTTGGAAACTGAAGGGGGTCAGATGATGGCCCACTTCATTTTGCAGAGCAGAAACAGGGAGACCACCTGGCTCAGCACCCCCTCTCAGCCATGGCCAGACACAGGTGCCAAGGGGTGAATACAAGAGCAAGGCAAACCAATGGTGGTGTTTCTTCATGATACTCACCAAGCTTCCAAAATACGCAGCTCAAAAGTTCCTAAGCCAGAGGCAGTAGTTTTAAATTTAATAGTCCTTGATGGATTTCTCTTCCATGAACTCATCCAGTCACCTCATTAGCTGATGTAACCTCAGCATCCACATCCTGTGGTGAGGAGCTCAGCAGTCTGACCACGCCGTGTGAAGAGCCATCTCCTTTTGTTTCCATTCCTGCAACTGCCTGCTTAACCCAGCCCTCTGCTGCTGTTGCTGTGATCAGTCATTCCTGCTTTGCCTTCTCCACACTTTGCTTAATTTTACAGATTTTTATTCCATCACTTTACCAGCACTGTTAGTCCTCAGACAGGAGTCACTCTGTTTCTCTGATCACCTTTGCTACGTCCCTCCGAACCTTCTCCCTCACCATTGTACACCTCTGAGGTGAGGGAATCAACAGGACAGGATACTGAAGATATTGCACACCATAGCTTCTACAGTGAAATAATGAGAAGTCTTTTTTATTATTTTCCATTCTTTTAAAAATAACCTTAATGTTCTATTTCCTTTTGGTTATTAACTCACATCTGCACTTTGCATTCTTGTTTTTGTTTCTGAGTTGTCCATGGAAGATTTTATCTAAGCTCCTGCATCTTCAGTGACCTGTAGCAATTAATTTCTATCATCATAGATACATTTTCTTCTATTTATTTTCAACCTGACACTCATATTACATGTATCTCACTCAGAGAAAAAGGGTGATTGAAATGTCCCAATAGATGACACTCTGTCATCCCAACACTTCTTGTACACTTTGAAATGAGAGGTTTCATACCTGAACTTACAAATTTCAATTCTGATCTGAAATGTACATACACATCCTCTAGATTTTTTTTCCCATATCATCATTTAGCTTGGCTAGAAATCTTCTATTTTATGCAGATCCCTAAGAACAGTAGTAAAACAGCTGAAAAACACCTTCTGTCATAATCAGGCCAGCAGAAGACCAGCTGTTTTACACAGACTTGTGCCCAAGCAGGAGAAGGTTAGATAACCATCCTATTCCCACCATTTACATGGTAATTTTTGGAGTATCTTGGTGCTTAAGGCATGCTACCTGTCACACAGACACAGAAGAAAGAGATGGCATTGCCTCAAAGTGCTTGCAGGTAAAGGAGAGGCCAAGAAACAGCAGGCAGATAGAGTACTACAATACTGGTATTACAGTATGGCAATACTATTTCCTAGTGACAAAGGTCCAACCTCACCAGTGACCTAACTTTTGTGAGAGCTTTATTTTTCTAAAGTCACAGGTGGATTTTCAGACTGAAGCAGGATTAAAACTCGCACTGGAAATGCATAAGACTATTCCTCCCAAATGTGGCAGGCAGCCTGCAATAAACACTGATTTCTGCCGTGGTCTTGGATAAAGGAACAGAAGCATCTTTACCAAAGTGTAATTAAAAACAATGTTTCAGTTGGATTGAGCTATGCTTCATGGTTTGTCTTCAGGGAGAAGAGACACAGGAAGAGAATAATAAAAACCTGTACATGTCCCTCTATCCCAAAAATGTACATCAAATTTATGTGGACGAGGCCAAGAGAGCCATTCCCCTAAATCCTTCAATCTAATTGCCAACATCCCTGAGCCACCATGAGGTAAATGCAAGGAGCAGAGAATGAGCCACAGCTCTCTCAGAATCTGCAGCTTCTCAGCTCCTTATTCAGAGCATGAGCCTACATGACCCACATCCCTTTTCACCCCCTTGCCTTTTCTGCCCTGCAACTCTTGTATTTCTGAATTCAGCTGTCAATATACTGTTATATATATATATATATTCTCTATCCATAGCATGTCACAATGGCTTTAGTCCCTCCCAAAAAACTGCGTAATACCAAAAGCAGCACTGCATAAACAAATCCACCACCATCTATGCATGCTGCTTAAATGCTTTTACATGATGCTTCCTTTTCAAACTTCAGTAGTCAGACTCATGAAATCAGTCTATCAGCTGATGCTGATTACCAACTGAATTAAATTAGCTAAAATACAAACACTTTCATGGCCTCAGCCTACTTTTTCAAGAAGTTTTATTAAGACCAAGGATCAACAAAGAGTTAAGCCAAACCTAGAAAAATTATTTTTTATACAGATACTGATCCCTCTAGAAAATCTGCAACTCAAGTGCATCTGCCATAAGAGCCAAGACAAAAAACTATAAACATAAATGGAAGTTACTTAAGCTCATCTAAGGCAGAAAAAACCCCCAATTAAATGAACATAAAACATATTTCAACATTAAGTATATTTGACTGTTATTTTTAACTGTGACATTTACCAGTCCAGGGGAGAGGCAAAGAAGCAGAGGCAGGGGCTGAAAAACACAGCAGGCAGTGTGGGGAAGAAAATGAAAAGGACGAAAAAGTAGTAGTACTATGTCCCAATTATTGAAAGACTGAAAACCACTGCTTTTGCAGGCTCAGATCTCCTGTCCCTGTACACTACAAGACTCAGCTTCTTTCTTTCGACCATTCTTTCTCTTGATTTGGGTTTACCACCTCTGTCTACAGTTCCCTGCACCTTGTTCCCAAGCTTTGCCATCAACGACCCCACAAATCCTTTGTCTCAACTCTGCTTTTCAATTTCTCCATATCTCCATCACCACTACTTCTTCTCAGTTCTAGTCCCACAGTTTCTTGTCACCATGCAAGTGAATTAAGCAGTTTTCTCCTCCTTCTCCACCCTGCCATGGCATCACCAGGCACACTCTGCCCCTGAAGACACACTTTGAAGACAAAGAAAGTCTTCAATTCTCCCTCCTTATGTGGTCACTGTAGAAGCAGCACCTTGGAAGAGTAACTGCAGGGGAAAGTCCACTCAGTCCTTCAGCCACCAATTGGAGTGCTCTCTTCCTTCCCAGGAAGAGGAGCAGGAACTAAGCTCCTAAAAGCTCTGGGATGTTCAGCATGCCTTGTGCTGAGAGCACCTTCAGTGAATGCAGTGGTCAAGCCCTCAACAACCCCTCCACCAAGAGCACACACCCTGAGCATTGGACAAAACTATAACGGAGAGAGATTCTGGAAGATTCTCAGAGGCTGAACATAAGACACACCCCCATTATGAGATTGATCCCAAACCAAAAACACGCTGCTGCTTCTCCCTGCTCCAAAACATGATGCCACAAGAATTCAAGTCTCAAAGAAAGTGTTTCTTAACATAGCAAAAAAATTCAGATTCACAGAAAGATCGAGGTCTCCTAATGCAGGACGATGTATATCTATACCATCTTCATCAAATACGTGGCCAAAGAACAAGTTGTCTTCTTACCACGTTCTCAGAAATAACCAAACCACTTAATCTGAAACTTCCCAAAGACAGTCTGTCTTCAGCAGACACTCAACCTGGAAAGTATCAGCCTAGCCTTAAGCTCAGCAAATGCATAAGCACCTGACAGCAGAGCATTGCACTAGAAAGCACTAAGTAATTTTAAGGATTGTAGACAACATTGCTGCCTATGATAAAATAACAACTTCTTCAAGGGCTCTCACATGCTTCAGGGTAGAGATTTGGGAAAAAAAAATCCTAATTCTGCAAAGCATAGTCTGTGGGTTCAACCCTGCAAACATGCAGGGAGGCATCTTTATTTGCGAGGGGAAAAAATTTTAGGCAAGCCTACTGTCTCCAGGCTTTGGTGAAGGGCACAGAAGTGCTGCCAGCTTGGGGAATCACCTTGATGTCACATACCTGGTTCTGGAAAACCTTCCTTTTCACACCTTCGGTTAAATAGTGTACAGTTTGGCAACTACATTCTCCAAATACTCCTGGCCATGTCTGCAGAGCAGCCCTGTGTCCATGTTAATCTACTGAAATGTATGCAGGATTGGGCCCTCCACCAGCTGACAGCTCTCAGAATCAGATATGGATCAGTGGATGAGCTGGCTTCGTCTGGACACTGAACTCTAATTATTTAGTACCACCAAACTAAACCCACAGTTTAGTGCATTAACATCTCACACTGGGGTAAATGAGGTAATTTTCCACTTCAAGAGGCAACCACTTGTTGAACTGAATGCTCAGGTTGGCTGTGCCTATCCGAGAGATCCCTACAGCCCTTCTGGAGATTTAGCGCCATGAAAAGATCTAAGTTCCTCTGCTGGCTGTAACGCTTATAACCGCTAATTATTTCTGAGTCACTTGAGTGAAAGTAAGCTGCCATCCTGTAGACAGTTAAGGAGTACGGAGCAAAGTTTCTGGATGAGCGTGCTTGTTAATTGACAAATCAGGCTAGTGACCATAGAGGAAAACACCACGGCGCAGCTCTGTGCGAATCCGGTGCTGCCGTTCAGCCGTGGATTTAGCGTTCATCCCGTTCCATGCACGGAAGGAAACACGCGGGAGTCCTGCGCAGGGCTGCTGCAGCAGCAGGGCTCTCCCAGTACACGACACAACCTCTGCTCCCCCCAGGCGCTTTCGCCCATTCAAAAACACCACTGGTCCTACTGGAAGTTTTCCTTGACCAAACATCGCCCGGTCGCGTCGCAGAGCCTGTTCCAGTCTAGCCTATCTGAACCCCCAAAGTCAGGAACGTCCAACCACACCAAAACGAGATGGGGAGGAGGACTGCTTAGGGGGCAACTCATTTTTCCAAACGGAGGGGCCCGCACGGCCGGACATCGCCAGCGCGGCCGGGACAGACACGCCGCACATACCGTGCTCCCCACGGAAACTTTCCCGCGGCAGGGCCGATGCCACCCCGCACCAGCGGGCGCGTCCGCCCACCCCGCGGAGCGTGGAGCAGCGGGGAGCTGACCCCGGCCGCCGCCGCGGGGGTCACGCGTGGCCGAGCATCCCGCGCGGTGCCCCGAGCAGGCGCCCCGGGCGGGTGTCGCGGGTGGGCGCCCCGCGGGGCGGAGGCAGGGTCGGGGCCGCACGGCCGCGCGTTACCTGGGCTGCCGGTGCTGCGGGAGCGCGGCGGGGAAGCCCCAGCCGCCGCCGCCGCCGCCGCCGCCGCCGCCGCTGCTGCTGTCCGCGGTGGCCACCTGGGCGCGGGAACCGCCGCCGGTGCTGGTGCCGGTGCCGCCGAGCTGGATGCCGCCGCTTTTCCGGTGCCTGCCGGTGCCGCTGCGGCAGCGGCCGCCGCTGCTCCAGCCGCGCGGGAGGCCGGCCTCGGGAGCCGGCAAACTCTTCCTCGCCGACGAGGAGCCGGGGACGCTGCCCGCCTCCTGCCTGCCGCCGGTGCCGGTGCCCTGTCTCATGGTGCGCGGGGCCGCCGCATGCCGCGCTGCCGCCGCCCCGGGCGCCGCGGGACCCACGCGCGCCGGGGCCAGGGGCTCCGCCGGCACCGGGAGGCCGCCGGGAGCCCGGGCTGCTGCGGGGGGGTGCGGGGGCCAGGGGCCGGGGGGGCTGCTGGCTGGGGCTCCCGCTGGGGCATTAAGTTGGGCGCGCGGCCGGGAGACGCAGGGCGGGCGCGGGGGCTGCGGGGCCGATAGTTCTCCGCGAAGTTGGAGCCCGGCGGGCGAGGCGGGGGCATCCTCTCCGCCGGCCCTTCATCGCCGCCCGCCGCCGCCTCCCCTCGCCTGCCCCCGCCGCCGGGCCACCGCCCCGCGCCTTCAGCCGGCGGCGCTGCGGGGGCGCGCCCCGCGCCCCGCGCCCATGGGCGCAGCTGCGGCCCCGGCCGCTGAGGATCTCCCGCGCCGGCTTCCTGCGCCGCTCGCTCGCCTTCTCCGGCAGGGAGCGGGGAAAACTGGGGAGCGGGGGGGGGTAGTGTGAGGGCCGGGGGGAGCCCAAACGCGAGGCTGGTGCTCAAAATGGGTCAGGGAGGGGGAAAGGGACCCCGGCGCCAGCGCCCCCCTCCCCGCGGTGGGCGCCGGGAGGGCAGGGCTGGGGCGGTGGGTAGCGAGAGGGCTGCGGAGGAGCTCTCCCGCCCCGGCTCCCTGTGCACAAGTGCAGGGAATGTTCCACTGACCTACATATTTTTCCAAACATACGTGACCTTTTTTTTTTTCCTCTCTCTCTCTCTCTCTCGTTCTGTGGGAGGAGACAGGCGAGGATCCAAGAAAAGGAGAAGCTGGAAAGAGAACGAAAGGGGAAGCAGGGGAAAAAAAACCTCAACCAAAGAGCCAGCCCCGCATCAAGGATGGTTTCACACCGCCGCCGCGAGCGAACCCCGGCGTGCCCACGTTAACATATGTCCATAGCGACATCCGCGCCCCGCACCGGCGGCCGGCCCGGTAACCTGACCCCGGGAGCCCCCGCCGCTGCCGCCGGCCCCGCCGTGCAGGACTGCGCCCGGTGCCCGGCCCCGGCTGCCGGGGCCATCCGGAGGGACCCCAGCGCTCTCCGTTAGGCGAGCTGGGGACACCCTCCCGGCGGCCCCCCGGTGATCCCGCGCCCTGTCCGTGCCCGCTGTCCCGGCGGTGGTGGCGGCGGGAGCCGGGCCGGAGCGGGACACGGCACCGCGCTGCCCCGGGGAGGCTCACGGCCTCGCCGGGCACAGGCAGGAGCTCCCGATCTGGTTATGCAACCGCGCACAGGCAATTGGAGCAAAACCTTGACAGAGAGCGCTTTTTTTTTTCCCCTTGTTTCAAAGTAGGTCATTCTTTTTATTCCCTATTTTGCCTTTTTCTTTTTTTTTTTTTCCCTAATAATGGTCCTACAAAGTGGCCAGTAAGAGAGAAAGCGATGTGCTCGAGCCGGGTAGGAGCTGGCGATCGGAGCCCTGCTCTCGCCTAGACGGGCACTCCTGCCGGCTGCTGGCGGCAGCTCCAGCGGGGTCCGGGGCTGCCCGTCTTCCCCAAGGAAGGCAAGAGTGGCGGGGCAGTGAGGGCACGGCGAGGGCAGATCCCGCCGCTCGCCCCGCCGCTCCCCGGCCTGCTCCCCGCGCCTCCCGCCGGTGCAGCCCGGCAGCCGCCTGCCCCGAGCCCCTTGGCTATTGCCCCTGCCCGCTGTCGCCCTCGCACCGCCTCTGCACCCGGGGCTTGCTGGCACTGCTGGCACACAGTTCTTCCACCGGCAGAAGGGGTTTCTTCCCAAGAAACAGTATTTGCTTTCGGGAGAGTTGTAATTTTTCTCTGTTCAGAGGAGGGATTTGTTGGGGAGGGAAAGCCCCCGTGTCTAGTGCAAGCTCTGTCCCTACCAAAAGGCCTGGCTGCACAGCCATGCCTCTGCCTGCAGAGTTTGTGTGGCGGGCCAGGGGCTGTTTCCCCATTTCCCCTGATGCCTCCTTTTGTAAAGACACGTTAATCCTCGCAAAATACCCACCACCAGAGAACACTCTGCCCACTCCGGGTGCGCGTGTGTGGGCACAGCGTGTGAATGGATGGTTGCTCCAGGTACCTGGCTCCGGCGAGGAGCTGTGCTGCTTCTCCCACTACCCCCACCACCCAGCTCACCCAGTTACCCCGCCGTCATGTCCACCTCCCCCCATACACCTTATCCAGCCAGTTATTTGATCCAATTCAATCCCCAATGCAAATGTAAATAACTACAAAGTATGGAAAAATGTTACGCTCCTTTTCTGAATGCTTTTACACCATACTTTATACAACAGGCATGACTAATGTTGAAAGGGTAAAGTTGTTTACTTTTAATCAAGATTAAATACAAAACTTTAAAAAGCTCCTCCCTTCCTTTGGATGAAACCCAGCATTTTTTCCCATTTGGAAATTGTCAAACAGTGGTTAAACAATCCTTTGGCAAACAAGTAGTGCCTGAGGGAATAAAGCATCGGATACATGGGGAGTGGAATAAAAGACATTTCTGTTCCTGAGGTACTTTTCTATGCGTTGCACAATGAAGTATAACATAAAATCTTCAAGCCTTGTAAGGTTAGAGAAAAGGAACTTCCCATGATTATATACACCACATGATTTGATATTCCAGTCCTTTTGAAAACCTACCAAAATCCTTTCCTCAAACCAACCCTGTGCTTTCAGAAGCTGGGAAACCAAGAACCTTAAGGAAAATACAAGGTCAAGAAATGCAATCAGAGAGACACAGGGGTACATGCACAAAATTACATCTCTACTGTGTTTTAACATTTTCCCTGAGAATTTCTAAGGACTCCATGGCACAAGTGAACAAGTGAGACTGGTTGAGGTTTGTTTCTTAATTCATTCCCTAGGTTACCAGTGTAAACTTTAATTAGGGCAACAAAGAGCAGAGCGGCTGCGGGTGAGGCAGGCTTTTCCCAGCTCATACCTGAATCCCGTTGTGAAATACCAGCCATTCAAAACACACAGCCTTTCTCTCCATCCAGTGACACATGGAAAATAACCAAGTGCTGTCAATATCAAGTTTGGGTTGGAAATTAACCAAAGGGTTATGCTAGATGCTGCATGTAAAAACTTTAGGCAAGGAGCCCAGCGTTCAATTTTAAAGAATGAAATCCTTTTATAATAATGAAATATTAGTAAGCAACATTTCAGACACCAGGAGCCTGTGATCCAAAGACACAATCCCTTTTGTTTCAACTAGAATAGGCTGGCCAACCTTCACGGCCCAGAAACAAGGCAACAGGGTTTTCAATAGGCCATGAACCACAGGCTAGGTGTCTCCCAGGGTGGAGGGCCAAGGGGAAGAGCCTGAGAGGACAGTGGCACCCTAGGGACCCTGCTGCTCCATTGTGGCAAGACCATGGGAGGGATTCGGGGTTGGGTGTGAGTTCAACCCAGACACACTATGTTTAACTCTGCTGGCTTGCTTTCCTTTGCCGCCAGAAGTTTAGATTATGAGGTGCTTCTGCCGCCAGGTGTAATCCTTGGCACAGGGGCTACCTTGGACATCCCTTGGCTCCCGAGCCAGAGCCTGGCCACCACAATCTGGAAGTAGAGGTCTTCCAAGTCCCTAAAGGGGGCCTACAGGAGAGCGGTAGAGTCAGTTTTTGCAGGAGCCTGTAGTGATAGGACAAGGGGTAATGGCTTTAAAATTAAAGAGGACAGGTTCAGATGAGATATTAGGTGAAATTTTTTGCTCTGAGAGTGGTGAGGTGCTAAAGCATGTTGCCCAGAGAAGTTGTGGATGCCCCATCCCTCACAGTGTTCAAGGCCAGCTACGATGGGGCTTTGAGCAACCTGATCTCATGGAAGATCTCCCTGCCAAGGCAGGATGATCTTTAAGGTACTTTCAAATGCAAAAGGTTCTGTGATGATTCTATGATTGTCTGGGCTATATCAATGCTTTTAATTTGCAACAGACACCAGTGGATGTTGTGGGGAAATCAGATGCCATTTGCAGCCTGTAATGTAAATGTGAAGCCTACATTTGGATTAGTGTTTGTGTAGAAGTAAACAGGGCTCTCCCAAATGATCATCCTCTAATCAACATAAATGGCAACAGTGGTGCAAATGTCAGGGATGGCACTGTAGAAGAGAGGACCATGATGGAAAAAAATAAAGGACCCTCAAAGAGCTGACCAAATTCCTCTTAATATGAAATCGTTCTCCTTAGTTTTCAAAAAAGTAAGAAGGAGATGGACAAGCATTCATTTCATTAATGTTAATTAAGGGGCAGTACAGACTTTGAGCCACTTGTTTTCCTACCTTCCACATTGAAAGCTAAAGCAACAGGAACAAATAAATAGCAAATAAATCTAATGTCTCACGTTAGTCGGAGGAGTCACGCCAGCTGTGTCTGCTTGGAGCTCTGCAGTCTGCTCTTCTTTTCAGACAGGCTGGCTGGGGGAGGCAAGCATGGGAGGGCACAGATGTGAAGATCTGCTTCTTTGGGTAATATACTGCTGTAACCAATTTTGTTGGAAATTTCTGCAGGGAGGAATGGTCTTCTGGGGATCAGCATTACTTTTCATTCTGTGGTTTGCAGCTTCCTGAGGTAGGGAGAGGTAGTGCATACTTATCAACCAGCAACACAGTCTCCGAATCAGGGAAAAGCAGAGAGATGCCACAGTGAAATGGACTTCAGATGCATACTACTGGAGCTGCCCCAAGTGCTAGAGTAGGATGTTTGATGGGTCTTCAGGATCTCTTCAGCTAGAAAATCAACCTCCTTGTTTTTCTGCATGGTTATTACGAGAGAAGAGCCAATTTGCTCTCTGATTTGAACTCACCTCAGTCATCTGGTTTGAAAAAAAAAATCCATTGCTAGGGTTTTCATGGAAGAACTTAGCCACTTGTACAAACTACCTGAGGGTTTGACTTACTCAGCTTATTGAAAAAAGGGGTTGTAAGTTTCCTTTAAGTGGTTAGGGGAAAGAGTGGGAGGTAGAAGGTGTGGGTTGAAAAATTAGTTACTAAACATTGAATAGACTTGCTGTCTGGAAGGGCTGGAATTGCTGCTGAGTGCCCAGAAAGCCCTAAAGCTTGCCGTCTGGCAATCTTGTGGCTGAGCATTTGCAGCTTTTCTGGGAAGCAAAACTTCCAGACAGCATGAGCTGTACGTGTGCACCCAATTGCCATGGAGCATACTGTGTGTGTGTGTGTCAGCCTGGGGAGCCAAAGCTCAAGGCTGTGGAAATAATTCCTTCTCGTATGGGAAGGAGATGATCCGCTTACCCTCTGGCTGACAGCTGTCTTTATGCCACTGCACCACTTGGCCCATACAAGACTTTTGGTTCCCTCACAGCAGAGTGGGAATACATCTCGTGGAAATACATCCAGTTTCAGTGTGACTGTGCTGGTTAATGGGAATAAGAAACTGTGGCAGGTCTGTACCTGGGAAAAAGGCTCTGGTCTCAAATCAGGCTGATGGAGCTTGTTCAGATTTGAGAGCTGTTCAAGAAAAGGAATCTCAAACTCAAACCCAGTAGGAAAGGATCTGCTATTTTTGCTCTGGAAGTCCCAGTGAAATGGGAGATAATAAGGGGTTGTAATGCCACAACTGAATTAAGAACAGCTGGGAGAAGTCTGAATGCAAATGCAGCATATTTGTATTTACCTTGACAGAGAAAAAAAGACTATTGCTAATTGTTGTTAGTCTTTACATTAGTATTGCACTGTTAAGTGCAATATTATCAGGCACATATCCCTGTGGACCTGTATAAATAATTTAATTCCTGGCCAGTTTCACAGAGACCTTCTACCTCATCCAGAAGCTCTTGATGAGCAGAAGGAAGGTGTGAACTGTTGCCTCTCTCCTTACAAGAAACATCCTGATCCTTATCTCAGGTGACTTTAACAGAAGCTGGATTAGGCCTGTAGCTCATCATCACAGTCAGGATTCCACAGGTTTTCAAATTATTTTGCTAATTGCTCTCCCTCCCCTTTTTTCCTGAGTACCGTTCCTGCTCACATACTTGGAGTTATACTACTCACCACCACACACTTGCTCTTTCAGATTCTTCTCAGCTTGCTTTGATTCTGTGCTACACTCTATTTTTGCACTTACCTTAAGCTCATGATGCTATTGTTAGTCACGACACATGCTAGTAGAAATATGGAGAATTTAAATGTGAAATTTTAGTAAATAACAAAAGAAATGTAAAGAAATATTCAAACTCAGGGGTATATGAATCTGTCCACACATATTCAGCTCTGTCATCTATGATTTTCAAAGCAGTAAACAACTATCAATATCAAGACTCTGGAAGTCTGAATTTATCTGCTGTTATCAGATTCATCTCTTCATTGTGTCTCTCAATCTTTATTAAACTACTGCAGTCCATAGGCACTAAATGGCAGTGAGGCCCTGGGAGTGTTCTGCCATGTGCTCATCTCTGTTCAAACAGATACTGAATTCCTTGTAACAATTTTAAAAAAAACCCTCCTAAATGAAACAATGTGTTTAAAAATTATTTACTATGCTGTTCTAAACTCTTTGTTTGAGTGTAGTCATACAGTTAAACAAAGTGTTTCAGAAAACTTTTTTCCTTTAAACTTAATTATTTCCTTTCTCTGCTGTCAATGAAAATATGTGAGTTCATGGACTGCGCTTCCTTTTTTGTGGCTGTCAGCTCCTCACCCTCATATTGATGCAAATGTAGTTCTGATTTCATTGAGGCTGCCTCAGAAGAGTGTCAAAATACAAACAAAACAATTTCAGTAGTGCAAAATCAGCTGAGGTGTTCCCTTGCTTTTGCAAAGTCAGAGCTGTGGCTGTAAGAACTTGAAAGGTGCTTTTAGCTTCCATCTCTAGGGCAGACAGTGCACAGATGCTGTGATATTCCCCTTGCACAGAGCATTGCAGGAGAAAAGGAAGCAGAGGAAGAGAAAGTGTTAAAAAGGTAAATATTGACTCAAAGAAAGGAGACATAAAGGAGAATGTTGGAGAACTGTAAATGAGCCACAGAGGATGGAGAAAAATTCTTCAGCAACTGTAATTAGGTTAGATTTCAGAAGTAATTGCAGTGTTCCAGCATCAGCAGATACTGTAGGCAATGTTTGCCCTCAGCTCTGTTTGC
Source organism: Lichenostomus cassidix (assembly GCF_008360975.1). Classification (NCBI taxonomy): domain Eukaryota; kingdom Metazoa; phylum Chordata; class Aves; order Passeriformes; family Meliphagidae; genus Lichenostomus; species Lichenostomus cassidix. The sequence goes on from NC_139479.1 coordinate 29,639,433, forward strand.
TGAGAAGGCGGTGAGTTGTTTCAGCCTGCAGGGCCTGATCCTGGTGTGGTGGCACCGACTGCACACAGACACGAGCCCAGTGAGGCAGCCAGTGTCCTCCCTCTATATGCCACCGGGAGCTGCCAGAAGGTTTGCAGGGAATGGAAGTGGTGAGTGCAGAGACCAAAACACAGTGGCATGTGTGGATGCAAACACTTAGCCTGAGTGAAGAATATGTATTTAATTGAGCTGCTGGTGCAAAATTGTGTTAGCAATTTTATAGTGAATAAAAGGTGTTTAAATGTCACCAGTGTCTAGCTGATGCTGGCCCCTCTGCAGAGGTCATGGCGAGGCTGGGCTAGTGCCTACCTCCTTGCCACAGGCTGGAGCAGTAAGTGGGTTGCAGGAGCTGCATTGCCCTCCGGTTCTTTTAAGATATGCTTCTCCTGTGTAAAACCAGATTATATAGGCTTTCTGCAGGGAGAATAGATTTCACCTTTAAGTCTTCTGCAGACATTTTACATTAGCAGTTCATGCACCATCAGAAAATCAATTACCGTTGGTATTACATGCAGATGAACGGTGCAGAGTAACAGAGAATTCATTTTACACAATGCTTTTAATAAAATGCTAAATAGAGCAAAATATTTTCCAAAGGGCTATTTATAGGATCTGTGTAGGAAGTATGTCTCCAAGGGGAAGTTTGCACCTTTGCAAATTGGATGAGGAGTGAGTCTCAGCCTTTTTAATGCTAACATTGGTCAAGCACATATTTCTGCCAGTCTGGACTGAAGAGGAGAGCAGTCCACCATCTATAGAGCAAGGGTTGTCACTTCACGTGGAGAAACGCTTTTTCTTTTAAAAACAAAAGTTTCACAGTCTGTGTGGTTGTAGTGCCAGTTGTTGCAAGACCCTAAAAGAACTGAATTACTGCTTCATTCTTGACACTCTTATAATCTTTTCCTGTTCTTAATGCTAACACATTTTGCTGATTAGATTTGCTGCATGTATTTCAGTAAATCATTTACTTCAGCACCTCTTTACAAACAGACATATCTGCAATAGCAGTCCTACTCCTACTTGAGTTTGGGTATGTATCTGGGCCAAAGAAAGGGACTCAGGTAGTGGCTTTATCAGGAAACAATTAGGAAAATAAGAACAGAAATGCAGGGCCAGACCAAAGTATGCTGCCTCTAAATGTGGCCAGAAAGAGAAGTCTGAGGAAGTGAATAAGAGTAGCACAAGCATGCACTTCCCTGGAGTGCTTTCTGAGCTGTCAATAGTTTATGCTCAGGAGCTTCCCATATGGCCATGTAACCACTATAGGCAACATCTTCCTGCAGGGAACCCCACAGCTTAACTACACACTTTATGAAGAGCCATCTGGTTTTGCTCAATTTGAACCTGCTGGCATTATTTGGTACCTTTTTGTTCTTGGGTTGGAAGAGAAGGAGAGCAATCAATCAATCTCTCTCCATCCTCTTTATGTAATTTGTGGTTCTATAGACATGTGCCATATTCCCTCTCAGTCATCACTTTTCCTAGTATGGAAATTGCTCCATGTTTTTGATCATCCCTGTGATTCTTCTGTCAATATTTTGCACTATATTTCCTTTAAGGTGAGGATCAGGACTGCATGTAGTATTTAAAAGGCAATCCAAGTGCACACACACTAAATCTGTACAGGTGCATGATGGTATTCTTGCTTTTCCTTCCCTAATATTTACTAGCACAGTGCTATGGCTCTTGTTTCTTTAAGGCCTTCTGGGATGCATAGTACAGTTCAGTTATAGGAGCTCAAGAACAGTTCTTTCCACTTACCTTTTATTTTTTAAATAGCCTGGCTGAATCCAAAATAATAGAAATTTGTCTTAATTTATCTACATATTTAGCTGTATTGAAAGAAAAGAATGGCTAGAATATTGCTAAAGAGAAAATGTATTCTTATTCATTGTAACTTCCAAGATTTTTGAAGGGACTATATTTAAGTATGTATGGAAAAAACAGCCATGCTGGGAGGGGAAGGGGGATCAATCACAGAAAGCTTGAACAGCAAAAGGAAGTGCTTCGAAATGTTCTAAACTTGTGAAAATAAAAGTGTGACAGGATAGAATAGAATAATAAAAAGAAATCCTTTGACAATTTCCTTGCAATAGAATGTACTCCCTTCTTTTAAATATTTTTGTTAGAGCTAAAACCGATGAAACCATGAGAACAACTAAAATAGATGAATCCTTCTGCCAGTTGCTATTGCAATCTATTACTTGCAGGAAGGAAGCCTGTTTATTTAAAAATATCCTCCCTGCCCTTAAAGATGTAGCAAGATGTTTGCATTACTTGAAATCGGTTGTAAATGTCTTAATTATCTGGTTCCTTTTTCATTTTGCAATCCTTGCTAGGTGTATTATTATAAGGCTTACAAATTTAATCTAATCTGTGTTTCTACTACTAAGTTGGACTGACATGGCACTATAGAAAACAAGCAGTGATGACTTAAGTTTCATTCCAATGGTTCCTACTTTCAGGGTAACTGATACCTATTTCCCACTTGGTTCCACCAAGCAAACCACAAAAGCCACCAAATTCCCCAGCTGATGCCCACCCTCAGGTTTTCCACCATTTCCTCCTCTAGCACTGGCCTGAACTCCCTGTCACCACCCTAGGATTAGTCTGATAACCTCAAGCCAAGTGCCATGGGGTACAAATATTGAACCCATGCCTTAAAATACCTTTCTAAGGTTGTGCCTAAGTATCTCCAGCTGCTTTATGAGAGCGAGTGAAATGGTCTGAAAGCTTCATTTCAATTAAAATAAGCTCTGCTCCAGGTCTTCTTGGAATAATCAGCAGTGGCATTCAACTTTCAAAAGCTGATGTTAATGCTGTATTGGCACGAGTGTGCTGGCCTTCTCTATTTCTGAGAAGCACAAACAGCTCTGGTCTGCATCACACAAACAGAACTTCATCTTTTCTAAACCTTTGATCTGCAAATTTACTACCCTTACCTCTTCAGCTTGGCTTATATACTTGGAAGTCTTCCATGGAGATACAGACATTTCTCTGGGGCACGATGAGCTTTTGACTTTTGCCTTTCTTTGATTATTTTTTTAGAAAGATAGAGAGCAAAGATCTTTTCTGTGAACATGCTTGCCCCGGGCAGCCACTATTCACAGTGGAAGCTGAGTAACATTTTGCTATTCAAACAGAAATCTGAGTGTGTTGTACAATTGCAACAATACGAGACTGACATGGCAAGGTGTCATGGAGCTATTCATTCCTGCCTGGCAAAGGAGGAGGCTTTTGGAAAGGCAGGTAGAGAGAAGTGTATTGGCAGTATATTAGCAAGGCATGAAGCAAGGGTGAAGAGGCCATTGAAAAACATGTGGGGCATTGAGAAGAGGAGAGAACAGGAAGATGGGATGAGATGCACAGAAGTCTGGTGGGAGGTATGGACAAAGAGTTGCAGGGATTTGGTGTGACCTGGTGATATAAACACTTTGCTGAGGCCCAGGAGACTTCAGCATAAATCTGATGTTCAGTGAGCTGCTTTATTGCCACTGGGAAGTCACTTCACCTCCCCACCCCTCAGATTTCCCCCTCCATCCCTTCCTGCTCATCAGATCAGCATCAACAAAGAATTGTCAAGAGAGGGAGAAAACAAAGATAAACTGTGCTCTAACTGAAAGATGAGGACATGGGACCTGAGTCAAAAGATGACATGATTCTGTGTGGTTTAAGGGAAAGGGATGAGACAACTTTAGCTCCCTTCAGAAGTTCTGACATTGTTATGTTCTAAGCTCTAAATGCAGAGACATGATCCTGGGGATGAGGTACAGAACGTGCAGCACGCAGCCAGCATGACAAAATCATTGCCAGGTACAGATAAATGTAGCACAGCCAAATTACATAAACCCCTCTCTCTTGGTCTTTAGCTGCTAAAGAAGGATAGGGCATTGAGAAACCCCTCCTGTCTGATGGGGCAGAGCACAATGAGCTAAACTGATCCTTTAATAATACTCAGGGAGAAACACATGCTGATGCTGCTTTGTGTTTATTTTTTGTTTTAATAATCAAAATCAGCTATGTCCTCGTGGATGCACTCCAGATTGTTTTCAGTTCTCATATATGTGATGATACTCCCTATCATGCACTGGTGGATTAGTTTGTTTACACAAGCTTGGCACAGTGAGGAAGCACTGCAGTCTGAGCCTTGGCTCCTGACCATATTCTCCATTGAAATGGTACCACACACCAATACTCTGGTCCTGGGTGCTGCACTCACATCCCCTTGGAGCCAGATGTCAATGACAGGACTCAAGTTTTAATCAGTGTTAGAGACTTTCAGGCAATGACTCCAATGCATCTGGAAATTGCAAGCTGTTTATGTAAACATAGCCATAGTGTACCTGTTTTCAGAGAGGCAGTATTCAGGATTTTAAAAAATCCTCTAAAATCAGAAAAAAAGCTTATGTGCAACCTCAGGAACTCACTTAGTTGTCAACAGCTACTCAGGCTTCATGATGCCAAAATACTGTCCCTCTCTGTACCAAGAAGGGAGCTCCCAGCTGACATCATGAAGGAAATGGAGCAAACTGTATACATCTTAAAGCACTGAGCTCTCCTGAAGCAGTTGTTCCTTTCACAGAAGGAAGAGCTATGGACTGGTGTAGGGGAAATCTGAGACTCCTAAACATACTGAATCCATCCAGCATAGAATAATTATAACACTATAGACTTTAACTGAAATTATGAATGAGTGTAGCTCCCCATTCAAAAAATCCAAATTGTGTCTATCTGTCAGCTGGGTGTCTAAGTTGCTGAAATAGCCACTGGAGATCTAAAGACTACAGCCAATGAAGCTAGGGTAGTTCAGCTAAGCAAGTGATGGAGTTTACCTTCTAATAATATGAATTTTCTCTCTTAACTATTCCCTGTTGACTAAACTTCCATTGACTCTAATGGAAGCTTAGACATGTAGCTCACGTAGAGATATCTGTATTGCATTCAACTAAATTTAGGCATCCCTATAAGCACTTAAATCCCCCTCTATAAAGCTTATTAGGTCAGATTCATCTGGGCAGGTGAGTGGCCTTCTGTTCTGCATGCATTACTTCAGTGCAGAACTTCTCATGTTGTCAAAACTGAACATTGAAGTGACAGGTCTGAAAACAGAATGAATTGCTTCCGAATATGCTCTATATAGATGAAATGCATTTGAACTTTCAGATTCCTGAGAACTAAAATGAAATGTCTGAAAGAACACCTGAATGCACCGTCCAAAGAATATGATCCTGAAATTGAGGCCATTAAAATAACAGGGCTGATTGCCACCAACACTTACCAGAGATGCTGAACTAGACCAGAGTTAAGGTCCATTCAACCTCATACACAGTTTTCAGTGCAGACAGTCAGGAGACAGTCCAAAAAAGAGTGATCCTTCTCCTTCTGTGGCCCCAAAACTGCAGCAATCAACCACAAAGTACCACTTGGGTACTTTGTACACTGAAGAATGCATCCAGATAACTTTGTGTAGTGCCCTTGTGGGCTCTCCTCCATGAAATAATTCAAACCCTTTTGGAATCTGTTCCTGTCTTGGAACCCCTCAACATGCACTTCTTCAGGATGAGAAATTCAGGACCTACTGCTGTGGCACTAAGCTCCACAATTTAAATATGCTCTGTGCAAATCCTTTGCATTCCCTTGATTTTCTTCAGATGTGTTTCTCAGAGGTGCCTTTTTCTAGCATTGGGTGAAATAGTGAACTGCCTTTCCCCACTCACCTTCTCCATTACTTTTCAGATTTTATAGATGTCTATTGTAGTCTCTCTCTGCCAGAACAAATGTTGTTTATAATGGCTGCAAATGTTTGAAAAGACACCAGTTTGTATGATAATCAGTTCTAGGAACCTAAGCAAGAGCTCACTGTAGAAAGACACCCGTAATGAATATAAAATATTGAGGAAGAAAGATAATCACCTTCAGAGAATTAATACTGGATTTTGTCCCAATAAAGTCCTTTTTTTTGGTCAGACACTTTTAGTCCATGAGTTGCTGGTTTCTGTGAAACAAGATGGAGGTTGATGGGAGTCTCTTTCTCCACTTGTTTCGGCTCTCACACGAGATCCAAGGTATGAAATCCTTAACTGTTTACAAAACTTCTTCAAGCTGAATGCATTACTAGTGGTATCTTTAGCTTGCATTTCTAAGGAATGAAGAAATGAGAAATACTTGCAAATGCATATTGCAAACCACCACTTTAGATAAAGCTTGTATGTAATTCATGTTAACTTAGTCTTAACAAGTTTCAGTCACCACAGGATATTATGTTTAATAGCAAGTCTTAATACAGCCGTAATAAAATGAAGAACCATAGCTGTCATTAACTTGCAGTTCTAGACAGAGGGTGTACATGTCTTGGTTCATATGCTGAGGAAGGTCTTCTTATTTTAGGTAATTTTGGTAGATAAATGTGCTATTCAGTGATAAGGAGAAGATACATTATTTCCATTGTTTTATTATTCACACATTACTTAATGCAAGCTGGGAAAACTAACTAGACAAATTTCAGTTGAATTTTACAGTAAATACTTTCAATGCATTTAATAGATCTACTGAGCAGTACTTACAAGTGATGATTTCAGCAGTTTAACAGGAATATAGACTGAAAAATTGAGTGCATATTACTGAGAGGAAGATTGGAAACTGATAGATGAGCATGAGAAATTAGTACCAATAAATGCAGCATAAATTACTGACAACTCAGTCTCCTGTAGAACACAGATTTTTCATCATCTCTGAACAGAAACTCCAGATCTCAGATTCTGTGTGCTGGCATAAAAGCCCTGTTTATCCTACATGGTTCCTGTCTCTGTGTGTGTGTGTCCAGTCTATCACTGAATCACAGCTTTCCCCTGAACCTGTTATTTTGGGACATGGTATATTATATGGTAAATTTTGAGTGGAGTGGGAAATGAACCATTTAAGAGAAATTATTTTCCTGAAGCACCTGTCTTTCTTGCAGTTTTTCAAAGCATGGCCTGGTCTGGAAAAAGCTCCTGGTTCAACATCTCACATACACAGTTAAATTAAAATACTTAATTGTGCAGAGCATTAGTCAGTGCTGATCTCCTGGGGAAACAGGAACTTTATGAATGATGTCTGCTTCCCACTGTGAGGAGTAAAATTACACTGCTTAAAGAATATATGTGTTAAGCACCTAAGGCTGTTTAGAGAAATCTGAGATCCCATAATAGACTATTATGGTATTGTGAAAAAGAGTTTTGTGAAGCAAGGTATTTCATTTGGAAGCTAAAAAGAAGAAACTGTGAAATAAAATGGGACAAAATAATTTTTTATTTGCTGATAAGCAATTTGCTAATTAAGAAGAGGAAAGTGATTGGGTTGAGCTATGCTGATAAAAAAAAAAAACACCTTGGAATTAGAGTCTTGCTGTATTTTGGAGGCAAAAATGAAAGCACGTTTGCAAGGGTGCTATGTGCATCTCAAAAGCATGCTGATGAGTGTCAGCCCATGAACAATCCAGCCCAAGTGAAGTGGGCTACCAAGTGCCAGAGGCTACCAAGTGAGATACTGGGAGCAAACCTATGGTCTGCAAGCATAGGAATAAGGATTTTCTGATCAGATTAGGATGTGAGTACTTTGGGCTCAAGTAGATAATCATGCATCTGTATGCCACTTTACCAGCAAAGGGGCTCTGCCTGCTCTTGGGACTGGAGCCAGCAGGCAGCTCTAGTTGGAAAGGCAGGGCTCTTGCAGAGCCCTGAGCTAAGGCATGGGTGCCTTCCTCCTGTCCCCAGTGGTGGTGGGTCTGGTGTGCCTGGTGTCAGAGGACAGAGGAGCACAAGTACTTTAGCCAGACCTGGCTTGTTGTGGCCCTGGCTCCTCCTGGGAAGCAGCCTAGTGCACAGGTACCTGCCCAGGAAATAATCTGCTTTTGAGCCACAGAAAGACAAGGACAGAAAACAGTAAATGCAAGGGAGGTGTCAGAATCATGCTGGTCTTTGGTTTTGCTCTATCTTTAGTTCATAGACCTACCAGTCTGCAGTCCTGATACTGCTTATTGCATATTGCAGGGCTGATTCTTTCCTGGGTCCAACCTTGAACAGAACACTGCTGACGGCAGCACCATTGACATTTCCAGTGACAGCAGTGCATGTGTCTGTCATAAAGCCTTGGGACAATCCAAACTTGGCCATTTGGAAATGCTGGGGTTTTTTACAGGGAGAAAGAGAAGAAAAGGTTTTCACTGGTTTGTTTTGAATGTCCAAGTGACACTACTGGGAACAAGGTGACGTCTCAAGGAAACAGAAATCAGAAAATCCACATTTATAATCCCACTTCAAGCCTGCTTTAAACACTGTCCAGGGTAATGTCTATATCAATAGGGATCAAGCAAGAAAGCTGTGCAAACACACCTGTGCTCTCTATTAATTCCCACTTTGACCTGCAAGTCAGGAAAAGTGAAAAAATACTAATTAAAAAAATCCTGCTTGTGTAAACATTGTCTGTAAATATTTTATCAGCTTATTTTGTTTTACTTGTGGAGCATGATTAGAAGAAGTAAGGGTAGTAGCAGAAGGAGGGAGAGAGTGGGGGAATGTACCTGCAGTTTTCAAAAAAACTATCAACAACTTTTCCATAAGGCAGTTTTAAGCTGCAAGTGCCTTCAAAAATCTGTAATGTGATTTTCCAAGTGGTGTGGAAAATGTCATCCAAGTAAAATCTGTAATATTGCTTTAATCTCAAAAAATGAAATAATAATGTTTGTCTTCACTGTGTTCGATCCAATCCTGCACTCCTTTCCAGAATGAGTTCCTACCAGTTTTAGTGATCTGGGCCCAGCAATGTACATTTGACTTATCAGTTTATTTACAGCTTGGATCTGTCATTGCCATTAGGTATCTAGGATACACATTTCGCACACATTCAGCACATAAAGAACATGTACTTGTAGATATACTTTCATTGAATATGATAATGTAAGGATCGTTATGCTACCTAAAGAAATACATTTGAATTGCATACGTCTCAAGCTACCCTCCAAACACCAGATAAATACCTTCCAAAAATAGCATCACTCATTTTTCACAGCAGGTGTCATTCATCAGGTATGAGGCTGCATCTAAACGTGTTAGCAATAATAATTCAGTTTGGTATGTGACTCCAACTCATTACCAGCAGCCCCAGGCACTGGAGGCTAGTGAAGTCACTGGAGCAGTGCAGAAATACTTAATCCTATAGCAAATATTTAGTCCTATGACACGAATATTACACAAATATTGATCCTGTAAGTTAAAAAGACTCAGAAGAACCTGGCTTTTCTCCTTCATCTGTCTGACGTGTCTTGCTATTTGCTCATCTCTGTGGTCCTGTTTGCAGAGCTGGACCAGCTCCAGGCTGCCCACCTTACCTGATCTGGAAGGGGTGTTGGGCACAGGAAAGGGAGAGATGAGGGACAGATCCTACCCCTCCACAGGCAGGACCCATGGCTCAGGGAGCTATGACTGCAGCTCTCCCTGTGAACAAAGGATATTCCAGGTGTAGGATGGCCCAGTCCTCGATGCTTCTCCTGTCCCTCCTGTAAGATCTACTCCCAGGCAGCAGCACCAAAGTAATTTTTTTGAAGTGGGGATGATGCCCTATTGCTGCTTGCCATGCCTTGGGTACCTTGCTGCATTGCCATGGAACACGGTGGTGCCATGGAACACGGCGGTGCCATGGTTGCTGTCACCCTGAGAACATGGCGCTTGGTGTCCCCCACTTGCCGTGCCACCGTGGTGGCAGAGGATCCCTGCCAAAAGCCATTGCTGGCATCTCCCCACTACATGGGCAGTGCCAGCACAACTAGCAGAACTGCTGATGAGCAATGCCACCACGCAAGGGCTAATTAGGAGTCTGCAGGGAATCTTGCTGCGTGTTTCTGCTTAATTTGTAATATTCACACTAGGCCTGACAGAAAGCCACTGAGGGGACAGGAGCATTTCCAGTGGCCTTTAATGTGTTGTTTGCCCTGGGACACCGATAATGACAGCCCCGTTTGCGCAGGCAGTGAAAGGGCCCTCCTCAGGCCCCACCAGACACCAGAGCCCGTTGACCTTAATTAAATTTCATGGCACACTTGGCTCAGTCCTGCAGCAATTGCTCAGCCTTTACTTATATGCATAGGCTAAATGGGAATGCCCTCCTAGGCAGCAGTTCACAGGGAGCTCAGGGTATGATGAGACCCTTCTGCGGTGCCTTATTCCTCTTTTCAGAGCAATATGCTAAAGATTAATTTTTTTAGCAGCGTAACAGTGATAAGCAATTGCTTTTCTGTTTATCACTACTCACCATTGTTACAGAAATGTTTCCAAACCTTGCTTACGTCTGGTGTGTTTGTGGTGCTGCACAACACAAACGGCAGGAGCCCCTATCTTCATCCCAGGATGTTGCCACCCAGACACCTGCTGGTTTTAGTTTGAAATCTCAGTCACAGACACAAGACAAACTGAGGTATGGCCAGGTGACAAGTGCCAGGCATGGACAGTCACCTGTAGATGGTACATGAGGAAGGAGCCCGACCCCATCCTTGTCTGTCCCATTAAGGATGCAGGGCAGCTTTGCTGCTTGCCTGTGCCAAAGGGAAGGAAGGCTGTCCTTTCCACCAAAACCACAGAGCAAGTGGTGGAGCTACTGTCCCTGCTGTGTCCCACCACCTGACTTTTGCAATTGGGAAGCATGAAGGAGAGGACCAGGACTGGATCCCTGTCTGGCAGGTGGAAAGAGACACCTGCTCAGGTGATGCAGCGATCCTAAAGAAGCCTTTGTCCTCACTCATACTTAGAGACCACAGACCTAGAGAGGAAACTTTCTCAGTAAGTTATGAGGCTTTATCCTCCCCCAGGGTCCCCCCAGGGTCCCAGGAAATACAAACAAGGTCACACTAGCTCTCCTGACATTCCTTTCCTTGGGTCTTCTGGAACCAGAGATAAATTCCCCAACAACCCTTGAGGAGTCAGAAAAGGAGTGCTCAGACTTTGATCATTTCCTTGAGGAGAAAAAATGTGGAGAAATGGGCAAAAAACTGTGTGCAATGCTGAAGGGACAAGTGGAGGGTGAGAAGAGAAAAAGGTTATAGTGAGGAGAGAACAAGGAGAGGTGAAGAGTGGAAGGGATGGAAAGCAGAGAACAAAGGGGAGAAACCCTGAATATTTGAAAGAGCAGGTAAATGAGGGAACGAGCTGAGATTGGAAAGAGAAGAGGAGCACTGACTTGAGAGAGACACGTAACAAAGGGAAGAAAAAGGAAGTCTTAGCAATATATTAAATAGGAAAAAAACAGGGAACGAGGAGCTAAAGAAAGACACAATCAGAAAGAGAAGACTTCCTTGTTGAGAAAGAGAGGTGAGAGCAGGCTGATTCTAAGGGGGGAAAGTACTGAAATCTGAAGAAATACATTACAAGAAATACATTACACAAAAGCAGAGGCATAAACTGTAATAGAGAGCAAAAGAAAATGAAGTGAAAAAAGGAACCAGGTGGAACAAAAGGAAACAGTGCATGTAACATAGTTTTAAAATATTAAAAGTAGAAGTTTGATTTAAAAAATATTGCTGAGCTCATTTCTCTCTTTAGAACTGTACAGTATGAAGTGAAACATATGTACAGTCTGGCATTGCTGTTCAAATCCGCTTTTAATGGGTACAGATAATAAAGCTGGTGACCGTTTAAGAGCAAATGCCATTACAAGTGATGACCTGTAATCCACTGTAAACTCTTACCCTCTGCTTACACAAACAGACCTGCTTGAAATAAAGAGACTTTTATTTTTGCTCTTTTCATGTGGAGACCATTGGTCTCCTGACCAAATTTCACTTCCCAAATGACAAATGGTTAAAATGCTGTGCTGCATGGTCTATCTAGAAAGAAAACAGTTTTATTTCATGTCTCCACTATTAAGGAGATGTAGTAGTCTATTCCATTTACTACCACTGAATGGCATGTGGAGGATTACTGAACAATTTGGCAGAGGGTAGTTTCTCTTTCAAGCGATAAGGTGGTGTGGAAGAGCTGCTTGTTCCCAGCACAGCCTCCAGCCAGCTTCCTGGAAGGCTCCTTGCTCCTCCTCTGCCTGCACAGGACCAGAATTGTACACTGTGCTGTGCAGGCAAAGGAACAAGCCAAGCACTTGAAGCTACCCAATGCTGTCTTGCCTGGCATGACCTGAGCACTGTGCATGCCGAGGTGCGACTTACACATTTATAAGAGATGGGCAAGAGCATGTGATGGTGATAGTTCTGGTGAGCAAAGAATGCAGAGCCCTTCCTCCTGCGGGGAGAGAGGTGCCAACCCCAAAAGGAGAAGCCAAGGCCATAGTCTATGCAGTGTCCTGCCATTCCCTGAAGAACATATCCTTGGAAAACAGTGTGGTATGTCCTCACTGAGCGCTGTGCTGGGCCATGGGCCTGGAGGTCAGCTGCAAACTCAGGTCTTCAAACCCACGCTAATGTGAAGAAAATGTAGTGCAACATGTAGAATGGCTTTATGCACGTGTGATTTTTAACCACTCCTCCCAAGCTCACCAAACTGCTACAGCTCCTTATGCAGTAACCAAATATGATCATATTGCTTGGCAACGTTGTCCTTCTAGAATCAACACTTCTACAGTCACCTCTGCCTCTGTCCTTCCCTCCTTCTCCCACTCAAAAACATCACCCACAGTCTGGCTCCCCATCTCTCACCAGAACAAAAAGCATGCAACCTCTCCACCCTTTACCATGCATGCTGCAGTGCAAGTCCGAGTTAAAAATCTAGTTTTAATGTTGTTTTAATCATCACTGGACTTGTGAGTTGATGGCAAGAGATTGTAACAAGGATGGACAAAAGACATAGAAACCCACAAGAAAAACTAATGATGAATCATCGTTCGAAGGGTGAGTCATGCCTGAGTGCATGCATATGTCAAGCATGAGACTGGCATAGCTTCACTTGATTAACCCAAATCTGCTTTGTTTAAGTCTTCTCTTGCAGCTCTGCTTTTAAGGAAACAGTAACACAAAGAAGTTGTACAGTGATTTTTTTTTATCTATGGGAACATTTTGGTGGATCCCAGCAGAGAAGCCATGGCTGAAAGAAATACCCAGTCTCACTTCTAGTCCCAAGGCAGGGTCAGTTGCACTCTAATTCCTTTTAATAGAAACCTTTCCATAGGTTGTATGGTCTGCTCTTTAAATTTTCTGGAGTTGAAGATTCAGGCCATTCCCATCCCCCACTGTAGATGCAGACATCTCACAGCTATCACTGGATTTACAAGGAGAGGAGCAGCTATCATTTAACAGGGGCAATTTTGAGACCACACACAAGGCTGTGAAAAGAACCATCCTGCTTTCAGTGCCCCTGCTCTCCTCGGGACCCCTCACTAGTGACAGGGGACAGCTAGCACTGTGTATTTCTATGTGGACATCCCTGAGGGCTGCCTGACCACTGGTGCTGCTGTGAGGGATGGGGCAGGGATGCACAGCCACACCAGCAGCAGCACAGGGTTAGGTCAGTGTGGAGAGACGGAGAAGCTGAGCCCCAGGCTATCATCCATCGTGTAGTATCTCCAGCTGCACTTTGACAAACACATTGAGCTTACACGAGTCGGAAGTGATGCTGAGTGAGGTGATGGTGGGGCTGCAGCTGCTGCCGGCAGGGCTGCCCAGCGTCCCCAAAGATTAGCTGTTCCCTTCAGGCACTGTTCTGCTCCGTGTCCCGTGGTGAGGCTGATCTGCTGTTAGCATCCCTGCTATCAGCAGGGCTACCTCGTGGTGGCCGTCAGAGGTGGGCTGAGCACTCGGCTGTGTCCCTGTGTTTGTGTGACACCACAGCTCGGCAGCCCGAGCTCATTTACTGTTGCACTGCTGTCCCGTTCAGGTGGCTGCTGGACTGCTGGCATCACCAAAGCTCTGCCAACATTTTTCTCGAAAGCTACCAAAAAAAAATCACCCAAACCCTATTATACTTGTTTCTATGTTTTTGGATAATAGGAGGGGAGATCTGCTTCATGACAGCAGAAACTGTGTTGCAACCTTCCATGATAGGCATGCAGTTTTCTACCAAATATATTTATTTATTATATAGGAAAACGCTTGTATTTTAACAGTTAAGGATCATGGGTCATTTACTGCATTGATGCAGAAGGATTTGGGTTTTGTAACTCATTTAGAAAAGGGTTCAATGCTGGTAAATGCACCAAATTTTGCTAGGCAGCCAGGTGGTCTGGAGAATTCCTGATTTCTAGTCAAGTGCTGAGCTGCACAAACACAGAGATAATAGCATGTAACTCTTGCAAGCATTTAGCCATTGGCAAACAGCCGCCTACCAATCTCTTTATGAGATTTATTTCTCTCTCATGGTTTTGTCAAGGAAACAGTAGTTGTTGATAACATTCAGAAAAACAGAGGTGCTATTTAATGCTGGGGATAGTGAACAAGCCAAAAATCCATTGTAGAAAATCAGCTTGTGTGAACATCTGACATTTTAAATCATTTTATAGATTATATGTGCCCAGTGTTTATAATTCAGGGAATATTTATTACCTGAATAAATATTCCCGGTATCCCTAGAGCTATAGGCTTTGTGGTTCTCTGATCCCTAACCCTAACCCTAGTGCCAGCTTAAGCCTGAGGTACACAGCATAATGGGTGGCCCAGATAAGAATGGTGTGGAGGCAGCAATGTTGGTGCAGTGCTGTGCTCCCTTTGGCATGACTTTTCCAACCCCTGTGGAAAAGTTTTTATTTTATCCAAACATCTCTATTCTAACAGGCATTTCACATAGCATTCATACTGTGGGTTGCAGCAACATCACTCATCTTCCTGCAGGCAAAACTCTGTTTTGTTTTGACAGTCATTCCTGATGCTTTTTCCTTTTGCAAAAAAAGGGCTACTTTCCCAAGATAAGACTTGGGGCAGTCATGAGAAGGAAACAAAACTGGAATGCAGTTTGCCCTGGTGAAGCATTTCTGCTTTTCCTCTTTCTAAGCAGAGCTGGATCATCACTCCACAAAGGGTCAAGCTGGGCAGCCAGTGCCAATATCTCTGTAAAATTGAAGCACCTCACTTTCTTTTCTCAAAACAAAAGCACTGCCTACAGTCCTGAGCCTGGGGGAAAACCACTCCTGACAGCTGAGCACAGTTGCAGCATGCTGCAGCTCTGGTGCTTGCTGATTCCTTTTGGAAGGGAGAAAGGGGAGACTGGAAAAATAACACTTGAAAATTTATTTCAGTACATCAGAGAAAGCTCCATCCCTCCTCACCTGCACAACTCCAGCAGATTCACCCTGCGAGAGGCAGCTGGAGGCCACGTACCAGGCGAGATCCGTGCTGCAGCATAACATTTTGCCTTAATTTTGGCTCACAGCCATGAAAGCACCCCTATGAAACCATCCCTACAGGCTCGGCAGGCAGCGCACGGCTTAACGCCATATTAAATTGCCTCTTTCATTCTGCGCAGCACAGCACAGCAGTATTGGCAGAAAGAAGGAAATGTAAAAGCATATCACATGAGTCAAGGCAGATTCTGTACTGCAAACTTGCTTTCTCCATTAGGGTAGCTTTATAAGGGCTGATTGGTTCCTCTAGGGAGAAAGATGGGATTTGGCACTACAGTGCTCAAGTGCTTTCTCAATAAGAGAAAAAACACTATTACGGCCAACTCTTATATCAGGGCTGGTACTGAGTTTGCCTTAAAATTAGGAAACTGCATTTTAGGTTTTTGCTTCTTTGCTGCTTGTATTTTCCTCTGTAGGGATGCTGCTGTATTTGGGAATTTCCATATGTGTTTGTGGTGTGGACCAACCGGTCAAATCCAATTTCTGCTCAAATTTGAAGACAGCTTTTCACTCCATCAAAAATAACCCAGATTCAATACCAAGAGCATCATAGTCCCTCAAATGCATACTTTTCCCTCTGAGTCACAAGTAAAGAGCAGTCTTTAGGCATGTCCTAAGGACACTAGTGTACATCATCAAACAGCCCCAAACCTGACAGAATGGTGTCAGTTCAGCTGAGGGAACAGCCTGCTCTGGCTAAGCTCACAGCAGGGAAAGGAAGGGATTGTGGCAGGTCACTGTTTTCACACCAAGGCAAGGACTTCTCGGGCGCTTCAAAGCTTGGGTTTATACCCTCCATACTTCCTGGGTTAATTTCCCCAAACAGGCACCACTGAGGATTGCAGACTTGCCCTGGCTCTGCACACCTCCAGCCAGAGCAAACAAGGAGAGAAGGAAGGAGGAATTACCCTGGTGATCCCTTCTGTGATTCCCCAGCAGCTGCAGTCCTCAGCTGACCCCGGCGGGGAGAGACTGTGAGAGTTACACTGGATTACAGATCCCAGCTGCTCTTAACCCGGGGGCAGCCGCGCTGCCTTGGCCAATGGTGCAGCAGGAACTGCCTGCATGCATGGCTTCATTGCACCCAGGCAGTTATTTATGCAATCTTCCTCAGTTCCCTTTGCCTTTCTTTTATCCCTGCAAATCCTTACTATGTCATTGTGTGGCAATAATATCATTGCCACTAATCTTGAGACCGTTTGATTCTTACGTTTTCTAATTCAAGTGGGTGGCTCGTCCTGGGAAGCCCGACAACTCAGCAGAAAAAGGAGTCTGGATCCTGATGGAAGCTGATGGTTCTTTCCTCTTCTCCTTCCTACATCTTTTGGTACAAAGTGAGAGGATGCAATCAGCATATCTGGTCACCAGGGTAGTTCCCAGTGGTTGAAAAACTGTCACAAAGAGCAGCATTACTGAAGTGGATTACCTGAGGGTAGCTAGGACCTCATACCTTTTTCTGTTTGGATCTGCCTGGGAATTCACACGCCTTGTGCACAATGGATCTTTACTTCTTTCAGGGGAGAATGGATGCATTACTCCTTGCCAGTTTTGGAATATTTATATTTGGTCTTCAAGGAAAAAATATTTGTACCACCTACATCACTTCTGTCCTGATAGCTTGTTGTACTGTATATAGCTTTATTATATAGGGACATACATCACAAACATTTACATCCGTAATTTTTGCCCCTCACAGCCCGCCCCCACTGCAGCCATGCATGACCAGATCTACCCTGTGAAAGAAAGGTAGCATTGGAAGGCTCCAGAAACAGGAGATCCCCTCTTCCCCCACCCTTATGCCTGTCCTAAAGCAGCCCTGGCTGTCTATTCCATGCACTGGGAACAGTCCAGGTCTCTATCTGACACACACACACACACACACACACACACACTCCTTTTTACTTTTGCAGCATAAAGATGTTCAGTGCTCATGGCAGCAGAATTCTTAACCTACATGGGTTTTTCTGCCACGACTGAGGGTTTTGGGCTGCCTCTGGGGGGAGACTCAGACACAAACTCCACAGGCTAGGGGGAACTGGGGAAGAAAGCAGAGCCCTAAAAACCAGCAGGATTTGGTAGAAAATTTGTGTCTGGCCTCTTCCTTCAGCTGAAGTCCCTTGAAGGGGAATATTTTGGCTATTTTTGAGGTATCCCTAATAAAAATAATGTTGAAGGGTTTTCTGGTTGTTTGTTTACTTGTTTGTTTTATTTTTTGCTATTGGAGCATCCAAGTACATTTTACTCTGCCCACACAGAGTTCTTCTAAAAATCTAGTATTTGTATAATACATAGTTGTACTTAGACCTGTTATTATTCCATAGGTTTTTCAGAGATCTCTGTTGCAATTTTCATTACCATAGAGCTGAATCTGCTTCATATAAAATGAATGGAAAATATCCATTAAAGCAATGCTAAATTAAATAAATTTTCTATAGCTGTTGAACATATTATTTTTTAAAAGAATCTCTGAATTCTATGAGCGATGATCAGATGTAGGAATGAGCATTTGTTTAACACTCTTGCTTTATTTCAGAGATTTACATAATATGTACAAAATTAACAAGTGAAGTGTTTTGCACTTCTTCAAGGGCTTTTCTTCTGTGGATGCTACTGACTCTATCTCACACTCATCACCACACCACAAGGTTGTTGGGAAGAACAGGAGAGGCCAGTTTTCAATGATGAGTTTTGCTTTCCTTTCTTCAAGAAAGGCCTGTCCTAAGTTACAATATAGTAACCTAGTATTTAGTATTCTATTACCAACAGCTGTGGGGCATTAGCTGTTATCTCCTGCTGTGACTCACCCCTGATAACAGCCAATGGGCCATCAAGAACCAACCACATGACTTGTGGAATTATCTCATCCTATTGTGAGATGCTCCACCCAGGAGGGAGGAGCCAAGCATTCCCACCTGGTTATAACCTGGCCTTGGAACTGCCCAAGTCAGCCCTGTCTACTGGGTTCCCAGAGGACAAGAGCTACCACTGGACCTTCAGGTGGAGACCAGACCTTCCACAAGATCACTGTTCCAACCTAAGTACTTCACTTGGACTGCTATCACCATCCTGGCTAACAGGGTGTCAGGTTGTATGTGACTCAGTCAGTGTTTTATTTTCTTGTATTATTGCACTTATTTTTAATTTTCCTATTAAATTTATAATCCTGACTTGCGATCTCCCACTAGTTAGTTTTCAAACTAACACAAGACCTAACCCATACAATGGGCAAAACTAAGAATCCAGCTGTTCAGGGCAGCATTTATGCACATGCTTATCTTTATGCCTCAGCTGTGAACAGACATGAGCAAAGTTACGGGGTATTGCTGATCCACAGCCTAAATTATCCAGCATACATTTTGCTCCTGTGCTTATTTGAGTCATCCCTAACCTTACTGATTGATCAAAATCTTTGTGTGATAAGTGAGTTTATGTTGCTAAAAGTGCCACATTAGAAGTCACCAAGACTGACAGTCTTTAATTCCCCAGAATATGGGCCAGGTCCATGCTCTGGCTGTGGGAAGCGAGGAGGGCGGAGCACTGCAGACCTGGCATGACCTGCCGGCAAGCAGAGGACAGGCTGGCTCTGTGCAAATCAGTCCTTCCAAGTGCCATAAAGTCATGGTGCTTATTAGGTCAGAAATCTTGAGCTGGTGGAAACAATTTCTGCCAGTGTACGCTAGAGCAGTCTGATGTGTGAACACCTTCGCGTTATCAGCAGCGGGCAGCAAAAAAATAAGCCATTTTCTCTCCAAAGGCAGTAAAATGCCCTGTGGCCCTGGCTCCTTATGCAACCCCTAAGAATGGACCACAGTTTCACAAATTTGTGAATTAGGTTACCTGCTGTCAGAAACAGGAACTCCTGCATAATACCCTCATTAATACCCACAGGACAGAAATGAGTCTGCTATTCCAATACTTTCTGTTAAATAAAATCTGTCCCTGCTTTGGTTAATACACTGGATATTTAAAACTTCTTATTCTTAATCTGTGTTTGTGTGTTAGAGGAGTAGTAGCCAACTCCAGATGACAGGACAGATGGAGTTTTACAGTGCATAAAAAAATTGGGTTCTCGATAATAAGTCATATGCTACACTTGCACATTCTTCTACACAATTAAGATATTTCCTTTAACAATCAGCAAAAGTGGAAGAGAATTGGCACCATAGCATTTTGACATAGCTGTAATAAAACTGTAGAGCTGAAACTATGGAACTTGCATATTTTTCCCACAGGATGCTACCCAGAAAAACAGATTTAAGGATGTATGGTATGCTTATCAGGATATACTGCAGCAGAAATTGCTCCTCTTTCTGGGTCAGAAAGGACTCTTTCAATAAAGAAGGCTACTCTAGCTCTTGCTCTGCACAATGGGCTCTGAGACAACTGAGTTGATTCAACTTCCAAATGCAGGCCTCTCCAAAGATGTGCAATAGGAAAAGGAGTGTAAAACTTGAATTCCCTCTATGTTCACCCCCTTTTAGCAGCTAGAATTGGATGTTGCCTTCACCTCTTAGCCTTCCAGTTGCTCCCTCTTCCAAATCAGTAGGAGAGGAGGTTATCAGTTCCCAGGGAGCAGGACACACTCCCTCCGCAGCTGGAGCTGCGATGTGTGACTTTGTTGAGTTTCAGATCTAGATAATAACTAAAAACCCCTCACAAAGACTACCTAAAGATTCAAGAAAAGACATTGAAGGCAGGTTTTCAACATCATCCAATGTAGGTCTGGCAGCCACTGAGCTATTCCTCAAGCCAAACCACACTCTTTCTGTAAATCTGTATCTTTTTTCAAGGAAGTTGTTTCCTTGGAGATCACCATGACCCGGAGATTCCACTTGTGTTTGCAACAGGAAAAAGAGAAGAGTAAAAAGCTAATACAGAGAGAAGGGTTTGCTAAAATGGCTTTCATCTCCTTACTAACTGCATTGGTTAACCTGAAAGGAAAGCTTTTGCCTACCTTCTGATCAAAGATTTTTTGTGTAATAATGATATCTTCTGGAGAGTGATATTGCAGCCACAGGACATTGCATTATTAAGTGAAGGAGGAACTGGGTCAGATCCTGAAACTGAAATTGTTTGGAACTGGAATCGTAGCTGTAAATGCCTTCATCAAAAAGATGGAGTGCAGCAGCCATCAAGTACTTCAGTGAAGTGTGGCACAGTATGTGTTCTGCCCCAGCCAGCTGCCACAGGATGAGCAGGAATGTTACCTGCTGCCAGTTTACACAAACATGCAGCATGGCAAGTGAATTAATGGACATCTTCTCCTCCACCCTCATGAAATCTTTGCTGAGACCTGTACTCTGAGACAGCCTGTTCCTTGTGAGGATTTGCAGGAGCAGATGTGGCAGTCCCAGGCCAGGCCAAGGGAGCCTTTACTATGTGCATTGGCACAACCTCTGGTCCCTGAGCAGCACTCACTGCATGTATAAATCCCAGTGGATGAAGTCTATTGTCCAGTGTGAGAATTTCTGATTGCCTGGAGATAAATCCCCTCTGTCCCTTGACAAAATATATTCAGCCTCATGGAAGCCACAGAAGCAGAAAACTTTCACTCGAAACTCTTTCCCGTAAAATGTCTCAGAGCTCAGTCAAGTGCTACACAGATCACTCTGCTGATGAGCTCGGAGCAATCAAGCAGAGCAAGTAAAGGGCTTGCAGCTTCTCAGAGAAGACCTTCAGCATCATGAAGATCTGAGTCTGATGCTCTTTCCTGTACGTCCATAACTAAACAATGCTGGAGTATATGATTTTTATATGATTTTCTTACTGTTTCTACTGATATTTAAGGCTTAATTACTCCCTCTGATGGCACTAGGTTAGGCCATTTCCTCCCTTTTATATTTGCATAAACTAGCAGATTACAAGTGTTGTCAGGAATATTCCAGAATCAGTGGGTGGGGAATCATCTCCACACCGAGATCCACTGGTCTGAGCTGTAGAGAGACCAGTTAACAATGAAGTAGATGTCTGGGAAGGAAAGCCAGGGGGCCATGGAGAGGAAATAGCTCCTGGAGCCTGGAGTTCCTTTCCTAAGGCACCCCATGCAATGGCTCTATCCTGTGCCAGCCTTTTATATATCTATTTCTTTTGCTCAAGAACTTTGTAGCACAGCTCAGGCCTAAGGGCAAGGCTTATACCTGTGTTTGAAAATAGTCTTTGCTAATAAACTGCATTCAGGCAAGGAATGCAAGGGGTACATCTTATGATATACTCTTCAGTAGGGCTGAATACTGAGTTTCAGGTAGCCAGATGCTAGGTCTCACATAATCTCAACACACTGCAGTGGGAAAGGATGAAATCTTTCAGAAAAAAAAAAAAAAAAGGATCTGTAATTATTCTTGCATTTTCCCCTTCAGAACTGGCTGAAAAGGATCCTCTCTTTGGAATCTCTTCATTTTCGAAATATTTTTTTACTACAAAGAAATATTTTGATTGTAATAATTCAGAGGTGAGGACAGAGATCCTTTTCAGCAGCTATGGGTTACAAGGGGTGGGTTACTTATGCTTTTCATCTTATCAAGCAGTTTTTGAGTAATTCTAGTGAATATCTGCTTTTCCATGGATTTGACTGACTGCCTTTTCTAACTGAATCATACTCAGACTTCCTGTCATCTCTGAATATGTCTATTTTGGTGATAAAATGCAAGTGACTATATTTATTTGTGGAGAAAGTAGGTCAGGGTAAAAGTTGTTAGGTGGACATTAGAAGCTGAGCCATTGGAAGTACTTGTTGGTTTCTTTTACTATAATTTTAAAGTTTT
The DNA here is from genome assembly GCF_008360975.1 of Lichenostomus cassidix. Lineage (NCBI taxonomy): Eukaryota > Metazoa > Chordata > Aves > Passeriformes > Meliphagidae > Lichenostomus > Lichenostomus cassidix. The sequence continues at coordinate 29,661,542 of NC_139479.1, forward strand.
TTTAACACTTCCAAATATTCTCTCCATCTGTAAGCATTTTTAATTTACATTTACAATATCATTATGAATTTGCTATTTATTTTCACCTATTTCTTGCAGAACCATGAACATCTGAGGAAGAATGAGAACTAAAGATGGATCCTGATGGATTCTTGATGACTACTCGCATTGGGAGTGTATGAAATCTGTGCATTATTGCTTTGTTCATATGTAAAAAATTATAGGGGATCATGCTGATGGTAAACTGAACCTCAGAAGCATAAACACCTGCATAACAGACTGCTATGGAAACATCTACCATAGGAAAACTCTCTTTAAGTCCACAGCATAAGTGTTTATCTTAGATGGTAAACTTTGAGGGCTCCTGTTCCTTGTATTGGAACACTTCCCAATTCACTGCAGATATTTGTATTGTCTATATGTGCTTTAAATCCCACTTGAAAGAAGTGTGTATGTATTTGCTGCTTTTTTTGCATCATCATGGGCTCCTACTGCCTGCAGAGCTCTGTGGTACTGAACTTCTTGAGACAGTGATGAATTTATGAGGGTGTCTCCTCTTTTTCAGACAGACTCTATCTGAATTCTTCTGGCCCAACAGCCCTGTCTCTTTGGCAGCACCTCTGTAAGCTTATGACAAAGTCATGGATCAGCTGAATTTTAACAGCATCCTGTGCCTTGCAAGAAAGTTGTTAAGAAGTCATAAACCAGCAGGTAGATAACCTTCTGGGAGAGCAAATGAAATCTGAATTACAGTTTGGTCCCAAGTCCCTTCTTCCATACCAAACAAAAGAGTATAAAACTAGAAAAAATCATCTCCTGAAACTGTTTATATCACAGGTCTCTGCAGCCTTCAGCAAGCTCTGAAGGAAAATGGCATGCCCTTATACCAGAACTGTCCCTCCCAGAAAAATGCCAGGGGTGCCTCCCCTACCATATTTGATTTTAGCTGTCCTTTAACTATGCTTCAAAGGCAAACCTATGGTGGTAGACTCCCAAAAGCAGATTGTCTGATCTCTTTGATCTGATTTCCTCCTGAGGAGCAAGCTTACCTAGAAAGTGTGAATTTCAAGAAGCCCAACAGTCTCTGTTCTGATGGGAGCCTGGTGACAGATTTCCTCCAGTTCCACTGCTGCTGCTATAGATGTCCTCCTAGAAAATTTAAAAAGTTTCATAGAATCATCACAGAATTGCTTATGTTGGAAAAACCTCTGAGATCATTGAGTCCAACCTTTTACTGATCACCACCTTGTCAGCTAGACCATGGCACTAAGTGCTACATCCAGTCTTTCCTTAACCACCTTCAGAGACAGTGACTGCACTACCTCCCTGGGCAGCCCATTCCAATGTTTAATCCCCCTTTCTGTGAAGAAATCCCTCCTAATGTCCAGAGTGAACCTTCCATGGTGTAGCTTGAGGCTGTGTCCTCTCATCCTGTCACTGGTTGCCTGGGAGAAGAACCTGACACTCACCTGGCTACAACCACCTGAAAGGAGGGTGATAAGGTCACCTCTGAGCCTCTTCTCCTGCCTAAACAACCCCAGTTCCCTCAACTGCTCCTCATAGGACTTACCCTCTGGATTCTTCATCATCTCTGTTGCCCTTCTCTGGACTCACTCCAGCACCTCAATGTTTTTCTTGCAATGGGGGCCCAAAAGTGGACACAGAATTTGAGGTGTGGCCTCATTACTGCTGAGAACAGGGGGACCATCCCGGCCCTGGTCCTGCTGGCCACACTATATCTGAGAAAATCATGGTGCCAGTGGCCTTCTTGGTCACCTGGGCACAACTGGCTCATGTTCAGCTGCTGTCAACCAGTACTCCTGTGTCCTTTTCCACTGGGCCACTGCCCAGTGTGTGTTCCAGCCACTCTGCTCCAGACTGTAGTTCTGGCTGGGGTTGTTGTGATCCATGTGCAGGACCTGGCACTTTGCCTTGTTGAAACTCGTACTGCTGGTCTATCTGTCTATCTGTCATCTATCTGTCAATCTATCCATCTATCTCAGCCTGTCCAGATCCCTCTGCAGAGCCTTCCTGCCCTCCAGAAGATGATCATAGATTGCGTTTTGTTGCAAGGGACCTTAACGATCCTGTAATTTCAACCTGCTCTCCCTCTTCTCTGCCACGGACAGGGATGCCCCCCACTACATCAGTCTCTGGTCAGTTTTCCTAACTTCTGTTGGCTAATTCCTGAAAAAGTGAGATTTGGTTGGTTTGGTGTTTGGAGCCCAAAAAGACAGTGATCTAATGAGAATAACTGACAGCAGGTGTTATGTTTTAACTGACACCAAGTGTTATATTTCAATGTATTAGTCATTGTAATTCTGTTCTTTCCATTTTGTGGGCAAAATCGTGAGAAACGAGTTACCTGCATCCAACAGATCTTTTTGGTTAATTCATGTTGAATGATAGGGTCTTTCAATTAGCCAATGCTAGTTTGGAAATCAATTACTTGGAAAGGGAGAAATAACATCTTGCCTAATGCACCATGTCTTTAGTTTGTAGCATCTGCTTACAGCCAGGCTCGAGCACTTTGCACTGTAGTAAATGTGCCACCCCATAAATAAAGTTTTAGTGGATGGAAAAGGAATAAAGATGCATGAGCTTTGCTGTAGTACTGAGGGGAATATCAACAGGGCAGTAAAGAATCAAGATATAAATTTATCTGGTACTTCCCGGACACTGATTCGCAGACACATATGCACACAGGAGAATTGTCTCTGTGTGACCTCTGCTTGACAGTGATAATATGGTAGTAATTGACTTTTCACTGTTGTGCAGCTATTAGAACAAAAATGGACATACTTGCAGAAGCCAATTTATCATCAGTTATAGCTCCATCAGAAATTCTTTCAGGTATTTTCTACCTTAATTCAGCTCTGAAGCCTAATTCTTTTTGTAATTAGCAATTAGAGTGCATATTGAAAAACAGCACATAGAGTAGGCAAATTGATGTGAAATGAATGTGTATCATTCACACCAAGTTCCTTGAAACCTACTATTTCTGTTTTTCTTTTTCATAAGATGGACAAGTGAGTCTACTTTAAAGAAAATTACTCCTTGGCAACAGTGACCCAAGAGGTCTGCAAGTCTGCATAGCAAGCAATCTCGACAGCTTGATTATTTGTTATAAGAACAGCTCTGAAGCATTTAATCTATAGACCATGTTATGATTTCAGCTGAGAAATTTCATCTTCAATATTCCTGAGGACTAAACTAAAGTGAGAGGCGGGCAACTGCAAGTCACTCATTAGTACCCACACCATGGTTTAATCCTTGTCAGAGGAGAATAACAAATGTGGAAAGGTTCATTTTCCCCTCGCATGGGAAATGTGATTCAAGAGTGTATTTTTTATCCTGCTCAGAAGCATGCAAAAATAATGTTCATTAGCGTTGGGGAAGATACAGATGCTGTGTGAGAAAAGGATACAGCAACGATCATTGATTCTGGCAGAAGACTTCAGGAGCTCTCTTTGAAGTCTGACAACAGGAATCTGTGCCCAGATTTGCCAGCCTTTAATCTGTGACAATTAAATTAGGGGATAATGAAAAAGATGGTGCTGTCTTCATTCTTGGTTGAATTAATGATTTCTGAGTTGTGGGGAATGCTTACCTTTCTGGCTGGTCATTACAGAACTTCTGTTCCATCAAACTCTGATTGTAATCCTGGATTTAAAGACTTTAAAGCACTTATAATTCTTCTTTCCTGAGACTCCACTGTTACTTCTGGAGACCACCTAGTGCATACTTTGTAAATGCTACAGGGATTTATATTGATGCAACTCACCCAAGGATGCATGGAAAAGATGCAAGCACCAGCCGTCCTTGCACGGGGAAGAGGACCCTGCAGTCCAGGAGGTGCAGGCAGACATGGAGGGGGCAGCTTTTGGTGGTGGGGAGGGTGATGGTGGCATCATATCACCCCTCTCCATCGCTGTACTGCCTTGCTCGTTTCTCTGTCACATCACTACACACTGAGCCACACTTCTGCCTAGAGCTACCCATGGCCAGCGCCTGCACATCCACTGCGTGCCTGCCGTGCTCCTGCGGCTGAACTGGGCTCATGTGACCTGTTATAAAACCATGTTATTGTCTGGCTTGAAAATGACATAGTTTAAAAATGCCCCAGAGCAGCTCAAAATTTCCCTTCTGGAGAGCTCTTCAAATAAGATTTACAACACTCCTATTTAAAAATCACGCAGTTTAGTGAAAAGTAATTACTATTTTCTTCAGCTACAGCTGGGTAACATATTGCCAGAGGTACAAAACTAATAGTAATTTGGAGTTTATTAGTATTTGTCCTCAAATTTTTAATGTTTCATCATATCCCAAGGCCTCACCTACTGCCCCTCAAGCAATATTTACTTATCATCACAGTCAGAATTTAGAATGTATGATGTGACAGTTAATATTTTTATAAATGGCATGGCAGAGAATATATTTCCGCCCTGAGTTGATCAAGAAATCTCTGTCTAAAATATAATGCGATCCTTGAAATTACTGGAGAGAACATGAATTTTCCAGTGGTCAGGCATTTTGTTTCTAGAAAGTCCATTGTACTTCAGCTACAAAGAAAAATCTGCTTATTTTTCATTATTTCTTCTAAGTATGGAAGAAACCAAACATGTTTTTTCTTGAATATAGAGTGACAAGGTATGTAAACTTGGAAAAGATTTAATTGTGTAATCTCAAGATGAGTTGCTGCTGGGGGAAGGAGACACACACCATTACAGCTTTTTAAGCTCCACATTTGGAAATGCATTATACTTTATTAAGCTTTTAACATGTTTTATGTTTTACTCCAGTTGTACCCTGTCTAGGCAGGATACATCTGTTGTAACTCAGGCATCTGAAAGTCAGACACCTGTTTGATTTAGTCACCCAAACTCCCTTTTGTAGTCAAAGGAAAGAGGCAAGCACCTGCAGAGAGCACTTCATGTCATCCTCACGCTGGGATCCAGCACAAGGGCACGCCAACTGCCCCAGGGGAGTGACAGGGTCTCATCAACCACAATAAGATAAGCCTCGAGTGACCAGCTCCGCCTTAGATCTTTCAAACATCCTAAGTTAAGCATGACAGCTCTGCACTTAAGCAAAAAGGTCCCCCCAGGACTGTTGATGGCAGAATACTCACACCCATTTAAAGAGCAGAAGGTTTCAGGCTGGTTTCTGTAGAAAAGATGAAGTATGTGACATGCACCAGATGTATATGAGTGACTTCTCTTGCCAAATTCATTGTGTGGTATTTGCCTGGGTTTCTGTTAGACTTCAAAGGCACTAATGGATGCCAAACTTCTTGAGGTCTGATTAGTTTCAGCAATGAAGAGCCTTTATGGGGATGCTGCAGATTGACTCTGAGAAGAAAACAAGACTAAATTGCTCTGTTCACTGCATTAATTAATTAAGGCTATCTGGCAAGGTAGGCTGCCTGCCTTTTTATTTTCACCCCAGTTTCAACAAGAAGCCAAGACAAAAATGAGGCAGAGAATTAGCCTGACAAAGCAGTTGTCATGGTGTAGGCAGGCATTTCAACTACACATATTTGTGTAGCATAACAGTTGTGAATTTGCTGGGCTTCGCATTGCAGCTGAAGTTGAACGTGGTATGTTATAGTGCTTCCACTGATGCTTGCCTTGTGCCCTAACAGAAAAAAACTAGTGTCTTTGGCAAGATGAAAGACAAATGTTTACAACTTTTTTTTTTCACCTGTTTTAATAGAACTATTCAAATATTTAATAAGATATTCTATTTTAATTCCCATTGTATTTTTCTGGTTTGGACTTGCCTGCCAGCCTTTGTGTTTTTGACTGTCTCTTAGCTGCTTGATAGCATGAGACAGACACCTGAATTCCACCTCAAGAAAAGCCTTTTCTTTTCTCCTCTTAGCTCAGAGACTTTGTGTATTCCTGTCACCCTTCCCCAGCAGTGGTGGAGCCTACTGAGAGAATCAAACCCAGCGTCACGCAACAGTCATTCCAGCCTAACATAGAGAAACCTGTCAGCATCCCAACAAGATTAACTACTGATTGTGCCTGATCTGAGGCAAGAGCCTGCAGCGAGCCACATGCAGTCACCTGCTCTGGAGGCTGTGTAGTGTGTACAGTGCTGCAGACTATAAGGGCAAGAGAAATGCCAAGTGGCCAGCCAGGGAGGGGGACTCTACTGAAGCAGTGTTCTCTAGCCAGTTAAATGCAGGGACTCTCATCCAACAGAGAGGCATTTCCACATCTAAGAAGGGGGAAATCCCTGTTATTTTACTTAACAGAGTGGTCAGAATGCCTTCTGGCAAAGGAATAAATAGTGTGAACTGCAGGATGACAGATGAAACCAGCCTGGGCCCCTTGAAGAGCTCAAAGTGAAGCCTGAACACAAAAGAGAATATGGTTATGAAAGAGATGTGAGCTGATCTTGAAGAAGAGGTGATCTGAGGGGAAGATAGGGAAGAAAGGCACTTGGGACAGATCTCTGGTGGGGATCCCCCATAGAAGCTGTGCACCCCGAGTGAGATCCCTTGGAGGTCTCTCAGAAGAAGAAGCACCTGGCAGTGCAGTGTACAGTGTTTGGACTCCTGGACAGGTCTGATGACTGACAGATGTCTACCCAATACAGCCCCAAAACTTTCTATTTAATTTCATTCACTGACTGTTATACATTCATAACTGTGTTGCCTGTTTTGGATGCTATGAATAAATTACTGTATTTGCCTTTAATTTTAACCTGGTTTAAGTTAAGTGTCATTTCAGATAACAGGATAATAAGTCATTCTTTCCTCAAAGATGCAGTGAATCTGTGAGTGAGGGCCTGGTTTGGATGACAGGTCACTCCTGCTATCTTTTTCTCTGCCATCTCAAATAATGAGTGTCCGTGTGGGGTATCGGTTCAAACGGCGGCGATGAACCATGTTGTAATCAATATGAGGTTCTGGGATGGAATTTCAGTCTTCTTCTTTTGACTTTTTTATAAACTTAGGAAATTAAAAGCCTAGACCATGTTGCGTGGAAAGAATATTAGTAAAGTACCACATCGAGCAACCAAAAGTTATTATCAAAGATGTAGTCAGTTCTGTACATACACAGCACTGACCAAAGACAAGATCCTTTCAATTCTCTCAGTTGCCTGAAGATGTCTTCAGTATATATCATTGGTTTATCACCAGTAGAGGCCTTTCAGGACCTCTTCATACTGCCTAATAATTCATGCAAAACACAAACCCATTTTATTTTTGATTCTGGGACAGTTATCTACAAACTTAACACCAGATCCTCAGTGGAAGTAAATCATCATATTCACCTTGGAGGTCAACAGAGCAGAAACAGGATGTGAATTTATCATAGGAATAATACGACAACTCAGGATGGAAGGGACGTCAGGAGGTCTCTAATCCAATCTCCTCCTCCAAGTAGAGACAGCTCAGAGGCCAGGCTGCTCGTAGCTTTGTTTTGAAAAACTTCACACAAGGTGACAGCACAACCTCTTGGAGCAACCAGCTCCACTACCTAGCTGTCCCCATGGGCAAAATCTTCTCCGTATATCCAATCCAAACCTCCATTTTTTCAGCTTGTGCCTCTTACTGACCCACTTGTCCTGCATTTGAATCACAACCCCATGCAGTGCTACAGGCTTGGGGAAGAGTGGCTGGAAAGCTGTTTGGTGGAAAAGAACCTGGAAGTGCTGTTCAACAGCCAGCAGAAAATGGACCAGAGTGTGCCCAGGTGGCCAAGAAGGCCAATGGCATCCTGGTTTGTATCAGATGTAGTGTGGCCAGCAGGACCAGGGCAGGGATTTTCCCCCTGCGCTCAGCACTGGTGAGGCCTCACCTCAAATCCTGTGTCCACTTTTGGGCACCTCTCTGCAAGACAGACATTGGGGCGCTGGAGCATGTTCAGAAAAGGGCAATGGAGCTGATGAAGGGTCTGGAGCACAAGTTCTGTGAGGGGCAGCTGAGGGAACTGGGGTTGTTTAGGCAGAAGAGGAGGCTCAGAGAGGACCTTATTGCTTTCCAGAACCACCTGAAAGGAAGTTGTTGGTCTTTTCTCCCAAGTAACAAGGATAAGAGGAAATAGCCTCAAGTTGCACCAGGGGAAGTTTAGATTGGATATGAGAAAAATATTCTTCACCAGAAGGGTTGTCAAGCACTGAAACAGGCTGCCCAGGGAAGCAGTTGAGTCACCAACCCCGGAGGTATTTAAAAGACGTGTAAAATGTGGCACTTGGGAACATGGTTAATGGTGGACTTGTCAGTGCTGTGTTAATGGCTGGACTCAATGACCTTAAGGGTCTTTCTCAACTAAACAATTCTATGATTCTGTGATTGTTTTTCACCCTCCTGCTTTATGATGTTGGGAATTGCCTGATTCTGGCTTTTTCATGGCTCCTCCTAGATGCTGGCTAGATGTTAGGTCTCCTCGAAGCTGTCTCTCCTGCAGGTTGGGCAAATCCAAATCTCTCATGCCCCACATGCTGATGCACAGGCATCGCATGTCCTTCTGTTTTATCACCTGAAGGTGAGAAAAAAACACCTTGTGCTCCCCTGGATGTACGACATTCCACTGGTGTCAGAACCTTTTCGAGGCATGGAACTTGCAGCACCCACTGAGTGAATCTGGTTCCTACCCTTGAACTTGCAATTGTGTACAGTCTTAAAAGTTGTGGGTTTTTTAATGATAGCACTGTCTTTGTCTCCCCTTCATTTGAGAGCAAGATAGGCTGTGCTATCTCTCTAGATTGTGCTATCTCTCATTTTCAGCGAAGTGCACTGTGCTGTGGTGTCATTTTTCAAACAAAGCCAAAAGACTTGCTCTATCTGAGCGATTTTGATTTCTTACTTTACCCGCTCCCATCTCCCTCCTCCCTGCAACAAGATGAAAACATCAATATCTGTTTTGGGCTCCCAAGGTATGACATAATGTCAATGGAATTTGTTTTTAATCTGGGTGACTAACGGTTATCTGACAATTCAAGTAATATTTCTCCACATCCATCTGTCAAACTCCAGCAAATTTACAGGGGGAGACAGTGTCAGATTTAGCAGCCAGGCAAGCCCATTAACACCCCGGGATTGCAACTTTGACTCCCCGCAATCCGATTTTCCCCATGCCTGTCCTGTGCTGCCCTTTTCATTTTTTATTTATGTAAAATTATAACTCTTCTGTTTGAAAGTCATCTTCTTTTATTTTTGAGGCTGTTTCCTACAGTGAGTCAGGTCAGGCGAACTATTATTAGGACCATGTTTATTTATAATGGGTAGTTTAGCATTAAGCAACGAGTTGTGACAGGCTGTGCATTTCTGGAGGACGATGGCAGGCTCGGGGTGTCTGCGCAGGCACGATGCCGAAGGCGCAGGGCTCCTGCCACCCCAGCCGGCCTCCAGACACGCTGTGCGCCAGCGGCTGTGTCGTTATGAAATGGAACGTTGGGAGCGAAACGAGGACACGCTGGAGCCAGCGTGGCGTGGGGGGACGTGGGCAGTGTGCAACTGATGGACCCCTGGCAGTGCCATCCTGCCCCGGTGAAGGGCAGCTCACGGGTGGGACTCATGAGATGAGGAAAAATGTCCAGAAGCAGGATTCCACTGCCCCATTTTTTTTGAAGAGGTCTTTTTCACACCCTGTGTGCCTTCCCTGACATCACAGGTTTATTGCCCCCTCTCTACATGGCTCTGCTATATTCTAGGGAGTTTTCTGTCTCTACAGCAGCACTTTCAAAATAATTAAGCTATTTATTAATTTCTATACTATTCCATCTTCAGATCCCATGAGCCTGAGCAGAGGGCCTGCCAAAGACTGCAGAATGTAGAGCAGACAAGCATGTTCCTGCAGTGATACCCAAGCCAGAGCAAAAAAGGACCAAGGACCAGGGAGACCCTTCCCTTCAGCAGAAGGTGAGGAAGGTGATATTTCACCATCTGACTGCCACACAGTGGGGCAGCCTGTGCAACCCACCTCAGCTTCCCTTGGAAAAAGTGCTGCTTCTTTTTTGCCATCTTTCCTCTGGTACTGCACCCTGATGGAGAGCTTGCGCTAGCTGAGTAACTTTGTGCAGAAATGTATCAGGTTTAGGCACTTAATTTCGCCCCTCTCCCTCCATGGCCCTGAGTGTCCACCTGCACACTGGTGTGGGAAGGCATCTGGTATAGCACAATGAATTCTGCTGCTGGAAGCCCAGGCAGACGCACACTGCTGAATGTGTCCTTAGGAGGGACTGGACCCCCCACAGGCAGGGATAGGGTGCAGGTGTTGTGGCCTTGACCCATGGCCTGTTTCTTGCCAAAAGCAAGCCCACACAGCGTACTTCCAGCTGTGGAGCTTCAGCTCTCCTCTTAGCTGACTCCAGTACCTCCTTTATTTCCCTGTGAGTGTGAGCAGTGGTAAGGAATGTGGTACTGAGGATTGGCGAGGGGATAATCTCCTGCTTTTTTCCTTTCTCAAGTAAATCTCCACCTGCACTTTTCTTCTTACCTATGGGTTTGCATTTGTTTGACCTCAGTCCCCATGTTTTTTGAGGGGATGGTGAGCCAACTTGAATGTTCATCATCCAGCAAACCCAAGATGACATCTGTACTTCTGCATCCATCTCTAAGTGAGAAGATGTGACCATGGCTGTCAGAAGATCCATATCCAAATCAGCTACCAAGGAGCTAAATCCAGCAGCTCTTATTCAGTTCTTATCTTGGCAAAACCCCAGTCAAGATAAGGAGAATTTTAACTGATTGAGGATGTCAGTTTCCAATAATGAGCAAGGCTGTAGTTCCTGAAATGTGTTTGCATGAATTTGCTCAAGAGTATATTGCAGAGGTGTTTCTGACATTTGGCAACATTAATATTTAAGCCTTCCTGTGTTATTTTTGCTAAAGGAATTATAAATTAGCATGCCATGATCATAATAGAAGAGCTGAAAATAAAGAACCAGATTGTGCCCTCAATCCACATGCCCAATTCCCATGGATGTCGTTGGAAATTGCGTGCACACGCCTCTGAGAGCAGAATTTGGCCCAGCACACCTCTTTCTGCCATGCGCATGCTATGCTCGCTGCTGCCAGCAAGAGAGGAGTGCAGGCCTAAATTGTTTAGCGCCCAAGTCACCTGCCATATTTTTCCTGCTGTATTTTCCCTTCCTTTTTCATAGTGATTGAAATGGTAATTCTTCCAGTGGCTACAGCTGATGTCTTTGCAGACAAGTCCTTCACCCCTCTATAAGCAGAAGGGCAGTGAATTGCCTACAAGGTGTGTGTCTGGCAGACCTACTGGAGTTCGTACCAACAGGCTCCACCTGGTTCTGGTGGGATTACAGAGGTGTCACTGGGACTGTCTTGGGACAAGGACGTGGGCTCCTTGACCCCTTGTTATTCATTGCAATTCAGTGCTTTTTTTCTGCCCTTGAGCTGGCACCTGGTGGACTTGGCATGTGCTAAATGTTATCCTAATGAAGGATGCTTTCCTGAGCCAAGGTTTTTAGCTGTAATGTTGGGGGTTTTTTTCACTCTACAAGACTTCAGAAGAATGGTTAGTTACATCACATTTATAATGATTATTAAAAATAAAAAATAAAGAAAGGTTCTGATACAAGAATTGCTCAAAAGATAGGGACAAGGATGATTCATTGAAAAATAGTTGACGTTTTACTTTCCTTCTCCAAAATACTCAGAAGTAAACCAGTCCTAAAAATGGCTTGATTCATCAGCAGCAGAGTACTCTCATGTAGCAAACTCTAAAAAAGGTGTCAGCTGTGACAAGACTATATGCATTATACATATGCTTTAAAAGCGCGTGGTAGCAGACATTTTGGAACACCATATTGTGATATAGCAAACTACACAAATACAAATCATCATCATTCAAGCAAGGCATCTGACTCAAACCTTGATGAGGTTTGAACAGCTGCTTTCAATTGACTTTGTTGGTATCTGTCCTGCTCCAGGTACTAGGAAGGGCAACTTCCAAGCAGTGTCCCACTAGGTCATGGCTGTGAACTGCAGAGAGCCATGCTGACCCCCAGTCTTACTCCCTCTGTTGCCTTCAGCTGCTAAATTGGAGTAAGAGAAGCACACCAAATACTTTCCTTATAATATTTACCCATGAAAGCAGTGGTTTTAAGGTAGTTGCCATTGAAACCAGAAGGGGGGTGCTTATGAGAAGACGCAGTCTGTTACATATCTTGTTTTGAATGTGATCCACCCTGTAAAAATGTTTGGAGGGAGTCTTCCATGTGATGGATATTCATATCTGATTGGTTTTTCCTGTACTTCCCCTTTGAGACATTGGATTTTCAGTAGAATTGACATGCAGTATATAGCTTTTGCCAAATGAAGAACATGTAACCTTCAGTCTCTACTGCAAAAAAGATAGAGCCCATCACTAGACCTTTCTGAAAGTTTAGGATTTCAGGCACACAAAAACACATCAGAAAAAAAAATCCAACTTTCTTGCTCCACAGTTAAGTCATGCAATCAGTGAAACCAAAGACAAAAAGCACTGGTAGCAGATGTATGTATCTGCTGGCATAGCAAGAAAGAAGAATTAATGCTGAAAGTAGTGAAAAGAAAACCATTACACAGGATTCTGTACACTGTACTTTAGGAATCAGAGTTGATAAGAGGCTTTCAGAGCTCTGGGACAGCATTTCTGGCATCATTATTAAATATTCTGTACAAAATAGTTATGGCAGACTGGGGAAGAGTGGGTCAGGGGTTGCAAATCTTGCTGTCAGTTCTAAGGCCTTGCTCCTACTCCCAGTGAAGGGAAGGGGACATCTCCTGAGGCACATGAGCGAAAATATATGAGTTGACACTTTAAAAATTAAGCCTCCTGGAACTGCTGTGTCGATTATTATCCCAGAGACAGCTTAAGTGATTTGCCTACAGTCACGCAGTGAATTGGGGTTGAGCCAGGAATAGAAGATAGGACTCCCAGCTTCTGCTCTTTTTCTTTTACCAATGAGGCACATCCCCAGATGTACAGTATAATCCACATGGGGACGAAAATCCAAAATCAAACATTTATCTCACTTCCTAGAACAGCTGTAGACAGCTCTGCAGCACAGACACAGAGGCAAATCTTACTGCCCTGGTTAAGCAGTGTAACCCACTGATTCCAAAGGAGTTGCTCATCTCATGAATTTTGTTTCCACAATATCAAATAACTTAAATCCCTAAAACATCAATGCCCATCATGAGAAGAGGAGACTGCGTGGTAGCCCGAATTATGTGCCTGGGATCTGAGCCTTGAGCAATTTTAGCAAAATCTATTAAATAAAATTACAGTTGTGTGTTCCTAATGCTTCACTCGTTAATGTGCAAAGGCAAATAACTTTGCTGTAGCTCTTGGTATCACCTGGCTATGCGGGGAGGAGAGGTTAAATACAGAACAGACCATACTTGTAAGAAGATTAATACATACAACAGGGATAGTAGTAGGCTTCTGCTGGGTCTAATCTGGCATCTGACCAGGACGGAGAGAGAGAAGGAAACTCTAAGCCAGTTAAAGTACTGGATTATTAACGACAGAGGATTCACAGCTGATAGGGGAGCAGGTAGTAGGGATGAAATGCAGGGCAAAGCACATAGCAAAAAGGAGGTAGAAGATACTGTATTTTAAAGGGAAAGTCTGACAAATGTGAAAGACTACTTAGAGGGTAGGACAACAAGGATATGAACTTTCCAAGACTATAGAATTGGGGTGAGCAAGGAGAGAAGAACCCAAATATATCCTAGCTTCCTCTCTAAAATTGTATCTTACACACCAAGGGAAAAAAAGTCACATCAAGCTATTGTCCAGGGATTTGAACTTGGACAAACAAATGATCGGAGAAGACTTGCTGGGTAAAAGATTTCCAAGACCTCCTTGACTTCCTCTGCACAGACAAACACTGGATGGAGAATAACAATGCAAATCATTGATAATTACAGAAAATCTGTCTAAGACTTCCTTGTAGATAATATTATCTTGGGTAACAGGCAGGAGAAGCAGGCTGGGGGTGCAGACCCACTGCAGCACACCTGCCCAGTCACAATCACCCTTGACAGATATTTTTTAATGACTGCCCATTTGAAAGCAAATGACTTTGTAAAGTTCTGGAGCAATGTTTAACAGGGACATTTGGGAGTAGCTTTCTTCTTTTTGTTTGCTTGCTTATTTCCAAAGGAGGATACTTCAGGTACTGAGCAGGGCTCCAAGGTTTCAGGAGTAGGTGGCTTTGAGGGGAGAAGGGGAAAACAATTCCTTCCACCGTCAAGGAAATTTGGGATAGCAAAATGGCAAATTCACAGTTGGGAAGCATTTATTAGGGCTTTCTTATTACACCTGAGAGACTGAGAAGGGTTATTATTAAAACTCTTCTAGTGTGCTTCTAAGAATTAAAATCAGTGCACCTACTTAATGTTTCTGCCCTGGTATAGAGTTTGCTGAAGGCAGCACTACCACTGTTTCTTAGCTTTCCAATTTCTTCTTGGACTTTCTCTGTCTGTCTCCTAGGTCCTGGCCAGTTCTGCATTAGCTGACATGTCTGTTCCAGGTAGCTGCTATTTAACTAGGTTTTCCTCTTCATTTGGGGTGCGACTAGGACAACTTGCCTGTAGCAATATGTTAAGAGATCATACTATAGTCTGGATCATGATTAAGTTACAGTAAAATTACAGACTGTCTAGAAGAAAATGAGCAGTCTCAGCTGTGAATATTGCAGAATACATTATCTCACAGATTTATTTATTTTAATTTTGCCTGTTTAAAATTCTGTGGGACTCCCTGAGCTGTCTATAGGTGCTAGTTTAAATCAGAAAGGAAAAAAAAATGCGTGTTGAGTTATATTTGGACTTAGAATTTGCAAAATGAGATAGGATTTTGATACACTTAATTTTGTTGAAACAGTAGATACTACTAAGAGTTGATACATCAAACTAAGTTAAAGAAACTAAAATCTAAATGGCTTGAAAACCTAATTTCCATTTCCATGACAGCTTTGTCAATGTACAACCTGTTACTGATTTTTTTACAGGAGTGTATTGGCTATGTAGGTACTACAATTTAAATGCAACTCATTTTCTTTCATCTTAAATCAATTTCCAATCAACTTAGCCATGCAGATATAAACTAAGTTTAAGTGTATAAGTGTTTATTGAACACCCATATTTCTACTCATTTGGCTATACTGATTTAAATTGAGACCTTTAGTTAAGCTATCCCAAAGATATGTGCAGGTAAGGGCTCTTGGCAGCAAGTGCAGGGAGGTGGGTCTGGGTCAGTGTGTACTGACAATTAAAAGAGGCAGGGACTG
The DNA here is from genome assembly GCF_008360975.1 of Lichenostomus cassidix. NCBI lineage: Eukaryota > Metazoa > Chordata > Aves > Passeriformes > Meliphagidae > Lichenostomus > Lichenostomus cassidix. Next base: position 29,676,806 of record NC_139479.1, read on the forward strand.
AACATGACTCTCAGCCATGGACACTGCTGGATTGCTGGCTTTCTCCCTGGTCTGATGCTGAGCTGCTACAACTGGGGGACAGGTCAGCCCCAGAATTTCCACCCGAAATCAGTACAGATACGAAAACACCAGGTTTTGACTTTTCTACCCTATGCAGACTTCCTTGGGGCTCACACATGCCCCATTCCACCACCCATTGGTCCTCTCCTGGTTAGAAGCAGACACATAGCCTTTGTAGTTCTCTTGAGCAAGGGGGGACTGGGACCTCTGGGGCAGAGGCAACACAAAGTAAATAACGGCAATAACAATAAAATCAAAATTCTTTCCTGACTTTTGATGGATAGGCATGTTCAAGTTCATTCAGGTGCACACAGTAATGTTGTCTTCTTGCTGGTTAGAAAAAATCTGATGACATTTGCTGAACATCTGCACTGAGTGCTTAATTGCCCTGGTTGGTCAATGTCTGTTGCCTGAACCTAATAGTAAAAGCATTTTTTACAACCGAAACTTTTCTTCCATACTTCCAACAAATGAAAAAAAGTGTCATTCTTGTATTTGTACCAGAGAAGAGCAGGTGCAGAGAGTCACCCCTGGCCTGGCTCTTCCCCCCGGGCTCAGAGTTAGCCCCCTTGGTCTCACGTTGCCTTGCAGGGTTGAGGGAGCAAGCTAGCACTAATGCAACCTGCACTGTCAGGAAAGGGTTCAGTGCCTGTACTCAGTCCATGTGCCTCTTACTCAGATGTCCAGACACCATCTCTGAGTGCCAGAAGGGATCAAAAGCTCCACAGCACCCCAGGAGTTACCATGTTCCTGGTGCCAGGAAAACATGCAAGCATGGGCTGGGATGCACAGGGTCCACTCACAGCAGTTTGCCTGTCTATTCCTACAATTATTGATTCCCTGTCACCAGCAACAGGAATACTGGGAAAGGTGAAATCAATCCTTATCATCTTCCCAGTCCACAAGAGAGCAGACAAGAAATGTTACGCAGTACAGCAGGAATTAAATCAAGTATGTAAGAGTTTGGATGGATATAACCAAAATATAGTGTTTCAAGCTTCAGTCAGGTTGCAAAGTATACAATTTTACCTGGGAACTGCACATTAAAAGGCACTGAGCCATGCTTATAATTTTCTCCTGATCAAGTGATGGAAGTACCTACAAAAGGAATAAAAAATCTGCCAGCCCTGACAGAAAGATGGAAACCAGGATGTCAGGCTCTCTACCCCCAATTTGCTTGGTCACTGCAGAGTTTGGGTGGCATTTTGTGTGTACCAGGGAGGTCAGCTTATACCTTAGACTGTAACTATGCCCACACATCCTTGGGGAACTTTGAAATAGCAGAGATAATGTCAGCCCAGTTACCATATGCTTTCAGTCTGCCCAGGCAATGATTGTATAATAATCCCTAACAGAAAACTGAAGACGAGATTTCAAGTGGCTGCCAGAAAACAGTTTTTCACTTGGAGTGGCAACTCTGAATAAGGAAGCATCTGGCACATTTGATCAGACAAAGAAAATTAGGTCACTCAGAAAAATATTTGATGCTCTTCCTGAGGAACATAATACTAAAAATGCATCTATCTAGAATGGCTGCATTCTCCTCTCCGGCACTGTTTCTCATATTGTGATGTGTCGTATTGTTCTGAGTAACTGCACTATTTTTAGTATCTGTTAAATAGTAGAATAAAGATTATATAACTGATCGTTTTCCCTCTGCTAGTAATAGGAGTTTAAAATCAAAGAGGGTTTTGTTTGCCATGTATTTAAAAAAAATCAAGGCAGGACAAGTGCTTTTATACAATTGACTGCTGGATGTTTTCTATGCAGTTTTTTTTTAAAGTCATATTGAATGAAAAAGTAAATTATCTTTTTTTTTTTTTAATATTTTTCTTCACTTGGTTTTAAGCACATCCCGCTTTTTTGTCATTCCTGGACAGTCAGTAGAGTGAGACTTCACCAAAAAGATCCAGATAGAGGAGCACACTGCTAAATGCCCCTTGTCAGGGAGAGGAGGGGATGAGGATGGCAGGGAGTGTCACGGCAGGAGCTTCACGCAGGAGGGACAGAATTAAGGATATGATCCTTGGAAAGGTGAGGGCTGGAATTTCTGCTCATCATTCTTGCCTGGCAGTCACACGCCCTCCTTATCTCAGTAAAATACCTTCTTCTAGGTGTTCAAAATGGTTGGGGAAATAAATACCAAATAACATGGTGTTAGGAGTGTTGAGGTGCTTTGATTACTTCAGTGAAGGAAAGAGGCAGATGCTGAAAAGTCCAAGCAATTGCATTCATAACATGAAGGCATGCAGTGGGAGAGGGGTTTGGGCTACTGCTTAATCCTGGGGCCTGGGTTATCTTTTGCAGCAGTCAGCAGTTCAGGGGAACAGCCCAAGCATTGCAGACAGCTAGCTAGAAGTGAGCTGGTGCTGACTCTCACACTGTTAATCAGCACCTGGGTGGCATGGCTTGTCACAGCTCCAGGAGATCAGGGAAAAACAGAAGTCCCCAAGACAAGCCCTGGCTAGCTGGAGATTTGGCCTCATTTGTGGCTGATAGTCTAATTGCTCATGGAAAAACTACGTATCCTGAGCGTTCTTGCTCCATTTACTTAATTTCCAAGAATCTATCCTCAAAGGAAGTTTTAAAGGCAAAAGTCTGGTTCATTAATCTAGATTTTTCCAGCTTCCTAAAACCAGGAATGGAAGCAGTGACCATAGAGTTTTCAGACCCTACAAACTCCAATCTGATTTAATACATAAAGACATGGTTGTTCCTGCCTTAATCCTTCCAGATGGTAAATGAATCAGCTTGTGGTGTTTTCTTTTGATTGTAAAGACATCAGGTAACCAAAAAAGAGTTTGAAGATGCCATCTCAGCCGCATTTATAGTAGTGTGGTACCGTGACTAGTTTAGCCACACCAAATCTATGATTCTTCAAATACTGTCTAAAGTACTGAAGTATTTAAATGACATACATAAAATATGGTCTTGATTTTCAAAATATTTTAAACACAGATGTGAATGTGTCCTCACTTCCTGCCATATTTAGTCTTACAAATTTTATCAGCAGATGAAAGAAAGTTTAATAAGGTAAAAAGCTTGCCCCAGGTCAAGTGACGTGTTAATTCAAAAGTGGAATTAGGCTTCAGGAGGTTTCTGCCACTTAATCATAAACTCAGTTCATTGGTCCTGCCTCTTTACAGATTCTCTCATTCAGTCTTTAGTTTTTACAAGGGTTTAACTGCCCTCATAAATCATAAATGCAAAAGTTTTGAGAGGCTTATTTAATTCAACAGCCTCAAAATTGCATTTTAGCCTGAAAAGGTGCTTTTGAGAGTATACAAATGCAAAGCATCTGCTGTAAAAGGTGGTTGAACAAATGGGATGGTCTCAGCTTCCCAGTATCTATCCCATCCTCCCCAGTGTAGAGGAGCTGTTTCACCACATGCTGGTTTTTCCCCCTTTCTTCAGGCTAACCACTAGTCTTTCAATTCAGATGAGTTATTTCACTCTTTTAATTGTAAAATCACATGAGTGGGTAAACACTTACTTTAGTCTTTCCTAGGATCAGGTCCAGTCCCTTAGAGAGGGATTGCCAAGGTGGGTATGTCAGTGTACAGACTTTTGATACAAAGTCTATTGACAAAGCCACATTTTTATCCTGGGAGCTGTATATTGAGCAGGACTTGGGTCAACTGGCTCATGGGTCGGATGCAAAGGTTTACAGCAAATGGGGTGACATCTGACTGGCGACCTGCCAGTAGTGGGGTTCCACAGGGCTCCATCTGACACCTTGTGCTCTTTAACAGCTTCATAAATTACTTGGGCGCAGGACTGGAAGGGATCCTAAGTGAGCTTCCCTGTGATACTGAATTGGGAGGAGCAGCTGACTCCCTAGGAGGTAGAGAGGCCTTGCAGAGAGATCTCAACAAATTAGAGGGCTTGGCAATCACCAAGCACATGAAATTTAACAATGACAAGTGTCAGATCCTGCTCCTGGGATGAGGCAGCCCTGGATGTATGGACAGACTGGGGGACAAGAGGCTGGAGAACAGCTCAGTGGAAAGGCCCCGGGGGGTCCTGGTCAATGGCAAGTTGAACATGATCCAGCAGTGCCCTGGCAGCCAGCAGGGCCAACCCTGTCCTGGGGGGCATCAGGCACAGCATGGCCAGCCGGGCAAGGGAGGGGATTGTCCTGATCTGCTCTGCACTGGGGCAGCCTCACCTTGAGTGTTGGGGACAGTTTGGGTGCCAAAATATAAGAAGGATATAAAGCTATTAGAGAGCATCCACAGGAGATGGTGAAGGGCCTTGAGGGGAAGCCATACGAGGAATGGCTGAGGCCACTTGGCTTGCACAGCCTGGAGAAGGAGAGACTGAGGGGAGACCTTACCATGATCTACAGGGCCAGGCACTGCTCTCCTTTCTGGTGATCAGTGACAGAACATGAGGGAACAGCATGAAGCTGTGTCAGGGAAGGTTTAGATTGGATATTAGGAAAAGATTCTTCACCCAGAGGGTGGTTGGGCACTGGAACAGGCTCCCCAGGGCAGTGGTCATGGCACCAAGCCTGATAGAGTTAAAAAAAAATTTGGACAATCTTCTCGGGCACATGGTGTGCCTCTTGGGGATGGTTCTGTGCAGGACCAGGAGTTGGACTCAATGATCCTGTGGGTCCCTTCCAGCTCAGGATGTTCTGTGATTCTGTGAGTGCTCCCATTTCCACTTGAGGGCTGTGAAAGGAGTGCACTGAGCCCCTCAGAGGAGTGCAGGATGGAGGTCCAAAGTGGGAAGTAAATATCCATGATTTTTATTGCTATTTAAATTTTATCACAAGGCTGTCCCTAACCAGGAATTTATACTAATAGCCATTACTTTTGCAAGCTTTGGACAGAATCCTTTTATTTTGCAGCAACTCCAAGAAAATACATCACTGAAAGAAAATGTATTTTACTCCTTATTCAGTGTTGCATAGAAATGTTTCACTTCTTTCCTCTCTTGACCAGAAACCCGCCAAAAAAACAAGTTCAGGGAGCAGATGTCAGCTAATCCCAAAGTCTGTGCTAAGAACACGATGGCAACTCACGGAGAGTTCAACAGAATCTAAATGTCTTGCTGGTTTGGTACAAGATTATGCTTCGAGCAGATAAGCCCCTGCATTTTAACTTGGGAGCTCAAAAGGGATAAATAACATTTCTGGAGCCAGCCAGGCAACAAATGGAATTTCTTAGCACAATGTAATCTTGCTATGGGGGTTTTCTCGGGCATGTGTTTCCCATCGGGTGTTGTTACACTGCTGTGTATATAGGGCTTATCTCCAAGCAAAGGTGGTAATGCTCAGCCATTGATACCCACCGACTTATTGAAGTTGTAAGATGGATGAGGAAGGATTATTTGAGGCATTTGATTCATAGCTGATACTTTTAAAATAAGTTCGAGGATGTGACATCACTATTTGTCACAAGAGTTCTTGTTGTGGTAGGGTGTGTACATGGCAGGAGGGGAGAGGAGCTGTCATCATGTAGATAAGCCAGAGAACTCTAAATCATTAGCAATGAATAATTCACTGTGCAGAAGAAAATAACAGACTATGTCAGGCAATGGAATAGTGCTAGTTCACTTACATCTCTTTCTGTGTCTCTGATGAAAGGTTTTTAACCCTGATTATACCCTGTCTTAACTGTGAGATTTGCTTTCTGTAGGGATGTTCAGCTCCAGGCAAGATAGAAGGATGTTCCCAAATCCAGTAACTGGGTCAAATCTAATTATCATAGATAATTTGCACATTTCATTTATGGTAAAGGGAAATGTGTCTCAAGGTAGGTGAATCCAGTTCGGTTTGTCAAAGGCAGACTAAAATAGCTTCTAAACAGAAAGAGAAAGGTCTTTATGCTAGACCCAATTACTGAAATGAGAAGACAACATTAAAACCTTGATTCCAAACCAATTTCAGCAATAAAATTAATCAAAGCTGAGACAGACAGTAAATCCCCCTGAATTTCCAGGGTCCAAAACCTGGTATTCCCCTCTCGTCTGAAATGCTGAAAAGTCTACATGCATCACAGCTGAAGATAAAATGGAAATTCCCTAATTTTTTGTGCAGGACAATAATACAGGATTTTCCTTACAAATTTAACCATCTATCCCACTTAGATGTAGCCTTCAGTTAGGACAATATTAAAACACTGACAAGGAGTAATTTTTGCACATAATCTGGTATATTACAAGTAATCAAAGCATTTCAATATGTTTGAAATAAAAGTAAAAATAGTAGTACTGAAATTGAGCTTCCTGTATTGTCAAGGGAAAAAATAAATTAGCTATCATCTCTAAACAGATTTGATAAACTAATACAACCCTAGACCTTTAATTGGTTTTGTTAAATCAGCGTTCCTGCTTAGAAGACAGTTGTGCTGTATTTTAAAAGTCCTTTACACTACACAAAGCTGGAGATGAGATGACAGTTCATCAATCACTCTTTTACACTCTCTCTGCATTGTCTTAAATGCAGCCCAGCCAGATGTGAAAATACTATAGAAACTTTCAACGAAGAAAACAGACTAAAACAGTGGGTTTGTTACAGTAGGAAGTTTATTTCTGTACAGAATTGGTTTCTTTAAGTGACTTTCCTAGAGTACGTGTTTGTTTCCTCTCTATCTCCTTTTTCTCTCTGTTGGGCTAAATAACAAATTTAAAATCCTTCATAAAAATCAACACAGCTGTAATGACTGGGAATTTTATATCATTTTTAGCACTCAATATGATCAAGCAGCTTTACAGAAAATATCCTGTGAACTTGAATAAGCAAAATGCAACACATATTCATAAATATTCCTAAATTTACTATGCTGTATATTCTGTATTTCTGAAAAATGACATGGATCTGGAATATTAGATGCAGAATTTGTTTATGCACAAAGTGTCTATGTGTACGTATTTGGGCCCAGGTGCTTGGTGAGAGCTGGCTCAGTCAGTATGCCTCTATGTTTTCTCCTGCGTAATTTTTTCAATGTAAGGTATTTGTCCCCAAACATACAGCTGTAATGGAACTGTGTGTTCAAAAGGCAAGTGCTGTAATTCATAACAGAGGCTTTTTGAAGAGAAAGGAAAAAGAGGGAAAAAAAGCGAAAGGAAAACAAGGCAAGGCAAAGCAAGACAGTGGAGATAAACATTACATCTTGTTCCATAAGTGATGTATGGAGCTGCTGAAAAATCAAGGAAATTGAGGGAGAGGATTTTGGTTTTGGTTTGTTCATGTTACAAAGAAGGCTAACTCTGGAAGCATATTTCTGTACTTTTACCTAAAATTCCAAGGATGTTCAGATGTTCTACTTGAGCTTCAGTCCAATTTTAACACCTCAAGATAATTTGTGCCTCCTGACTTCTTTCTTTCTTCAGAAACAAGTGGAAAGGCAGCTGGGCATGCTGTCATGCCAGGAGTCTCAGAAGGTATCAGCTCTTTCATTAATTACTTCTCTGCTCTCCCTCTGCTTTATGTTAAAAACAGCCTAGTTGAGTATGTAGAAGTTGCATCAGCTTCAGTGCAAACATACTTATGGGACCCTTTAAACTGTCAGGTTACATCACGTAAACTGAAGGGATCATATTCAAACGATTGTAAGACTATTTTCTTGCCCGAAAGAGCACACCATGATGCCATTTAGCTGGAACCTGAAGCTATGGGTATCCTGCTGTGGTATCATGTGCAGCAAGCGCATGTGATTGTTCTCCTGAGGCATTTGTTACATGCATCTTGTTAACCCTAGTTCAGTCAAAATAACTGCCTTCACTGCTGCTTGACCTATTTTAGCATAATTTAGCCCCGAATGGGGCGCATTTCAGTTGCAGTAAGTTATTCTGCTGGCATTAATACCATGGGAACTTAAAATGGAATCTTAAGGGTTTGAAAATATCAATCTTATTAACTCAACAGTTTGGTTTCAGTAATTTATGCATCTTTCAGAACTGACCTAATACTTAAATGTACATGAAAGAGCAAGCAGTAATCAATCCCAGACTTCTCCTTGTAACAACCCAGGCTTTTCCCAGGCTTCAGAAAATGGAGCATATTTAAGAGTTTTCTAAGCTTTGTTAATAGCTGCATCAATAGGACTTGTAAAAGTGCTAAAAGTGCAAGGATGATTTACTGCCATTTCTGCAACAGCAGGAATAGAGTTAGATTTATTTAAGAGCTGAGTGCTAATGACAAGATCCAAATTACTTACTGTCTGTGTTGGGGCTGAGGCACCATTCAGGCATCTGTTCAGAAAGCCCCCAAATGCCAGCAGACACTGTTGGCTGGCCTAGGACCTCTCTAGGCACCTGCTGCTGGGACCTTGCTCTTTTTCTTGGGCAGGACACCCCCTGGTACCCAAGTAGCTTGCTCGAGCTGGTACCCAAGCCCACAGCACTAATTTCAGCCTGAAGAGCTGTAGTGGTGAGGGATACACCTGCATAACATCCAGAGAATGTCCCAGGTAACAAATCTTCTCCAGGAAAAAGGTTTGAATCCACCAACTCCAGGACATGGGCTTACCACCAGGCTAAAGGGGAAACAGAGTAAATACAGGAGCATAGTGCTATGCTGGGTGACTCTTGTGTAAGAGCTGCTATATTGAAGAGGGGCAGAAAGAAGGTCCCAGACCCACTCCCAGGAATGTTTCTGATTTTTCCTGGTAACTGTTTCATGACAAAAGCATGAAGGGTGCAAAGAGCAAGAACCTCCCAGCTGAGAGCCATAACCAATCACACCTGCCCAGGTGCTAGAAGATGCACAATGATGAAGAGCACCTGTGCCTGCAAAGCCCGGTTCCTGGTTACCTGTTCAGCTCACCCCACTTTCCTCACACTGGAAAAGGCATAAAGTTCCAGGTTTTTCACGAGCATAAACTCATCATGGTCCTGCTCAGAGGCACATGGCAGCACCAGGACTTGTCAGCGCTTTTCAGGTGAGAGCGGACTGCATAGTCCAGGTTCTGCAAGGTGAAGGGGGTGGGTTCTCTGTCAACAATCAGGCTCCTGAGCTATAGAGGAAGGGTCTCTAGATAATCATTAGTGTCTCAGCAACTCTGTCTTCAAAAAAGAAAATTTCTGGAGAGCTTTTCTGCCTCAGTTACCCTTCCCACTGCCGGAGCTGAGTGCCTCACTACCAAACTGGTAACAGCCCCTCCTGGGGCCACACAACTATTGCTGAAGCATCACAAGATCTCAACCCGACAGTTAAAGTACAGATCTGCATCATACACTAAAATCTGGTCAAGAAATGTGCTTTTTAACTAATAAAACTGCTGTGTGCTTAAGGTTATATAGATGCTTATAGATGCAGAAATGGGGTCAAAGAATACAGCTCTCAGTCCTTGCTTCAGGAATTGTTGTACAGTAAATTATTGTGACCTAAATATTGTGGCCTCTGCTGACACTTCATGTGATAAGGCAAAATCCATTTTAGAAATTTTAAGGATGACATATTCAGTGGTTGGGAGAGACAGGAGACAGAGTTAGCCAATACTGGGACTACTCCTTCCTTCCCTTGGGCTTAAATTAGCATGACATAATTTAAGGTTCAGGCTTACAGCCTTTTAGCAAGGGGTGTAAATTATGGATTTTCACCTGCAGTCTCCTGTGTGAGCTGTTTGACTGACAGAAATGCCTACAACACATATTTTCAGGTGCAGCAAAGGACTCACATTTCCAAATACACGTCCTCACAAGTGAAGGTCCATCCCAGCCCAGGTTCAGAGGAGGGAGAAGGAGCCAGAGCAGTGCCCAGCAAACCACACAGCAGAAGGGCTCTGCAGGAACTTTACATGAAGTTGAACTTCACTTGTCAGCCTGCTCTGAGTGACTCACTGAAGGTGCTGAACAGACTAAGGAGTGGGAGGAGGAAACAGGGCTGAGGGAGAGGAAGAAAGGGAGACAGGCAGTCAAACGAAACTAGGAACATTGATATATGAGCAAAGAAAAAAAGAAGAGAGGCTGTTTTTTAGAAAGTTGCACTACTCCTTGCACTAGTCCTTTTCCAACTCTAATGTGAATGGCATAGAATCCAACATCTCCAAGATCTGAGGGGGAAAAAAAAGAAGTATGAATAGCTAAAGTGAGATGATATCACTTTTAACCTGATACTTATGATGAAACTCCAGGGGTTTGATTTATTCAGCTGCCACTTACGGTTCATCCCAAGTGTAACAAAGGACATGTTGGAACTGCAACCTTTATTTAGGGTTTGTTAGCATGATTCAATTTTTACTCGCCTTCTGGGAGTTATTTGTCATCTTTAGGCACTTAACATTGCTAAGAGGAAAAGGGAATTTTTCCTTTTTCTTTTTCCTTTTTCTTTTTCCCTTTTCCTTTTTTCCTTTTTTCCTCTTTTTCTTTTTTGCTAGCTCCTAGTGCAGGGTGGTTATTAAGAAAATGGGAATTTAAGCTTGCTGGGGAGTGTGTGCTGGGATGTCCCTTGACCTGTGATGGGAGATACCACAGAGCTGGTTTTTGTTAGATGATCAGAGCTATAGGGCAGAAGTAGGCATCTCTCCTTTGAAGATCCTGCAAAAGAGCAAGTAGTGCTTAACTCCAAACCAGAGTTTTTACTGTTATTGGAGACAGGGTATTTTGCTTGGGGAACTGTGATTAGCACAGGGACACACGGTGTCTCTAAAGAGCAAATATCGTGTTTATTACTTTTCCTGGAGACGTCCCAGTATCCTAAACTGGCTGTGTTCCCCTCATCCTTCCCCCACCCCATCATACTTTCAGTCTTGCCTGGATCTCCTAAGAGCTGTTTCTCATCAGGGCCTCAGAGTTTGCCAAAGTCTGCCCTGGTGGTATGATGTACACAAAGAAAGATTTCTTTGAGATAATTGTCTCAGCTCGAGGAGCAATTAGAGATTTATATCCTGATGTCCATAAATAAAAGGCCACAAGGTCTGTGGTCTGCATACTGTACCCCTGTCCACCCAGTGCCCCCAGGTGAACCTGGGGAGGTTGCTGTCTCCAGTGAGACTCCCGCGAGGCAGTCAGTAAGTATCGTGAAGTGGCTTTTCCATCCAGAGAAAGGCTGACATGAAGGTTCATCAAAGAAAACAATGAATGCCTCCTGCTCTGACCTACATATTTCATTCTGAGAGACTCAACTACATCTGCTAGAACACTTGGAACAACTGTTATCTTTTAGAAATGAAAAGTCATTTCTCTGGGGAGTAGCATGGGGTGGGGCGAGGGGGACCCTGTAGTGGCTTGCTAGGGTGCAGAACATTTAAACTCTGCTGTATTGATTGTAGTTTATGATTGAATGTAATCATTACTGTGTCTATATTTTTCTGTTCCAATGAAACCATCAGGCAGTGAGTCATGCTGTGCATGTAACCCAGAGGAAAGTGCAAAGAGGCTGCTGAGGAGTAGCAGTACAAAAATACCATTGGCATCTTTTCCCTAGGAGAGCAGGGCTCTGGACAATTTCCACAGTCTATTGCTGTTTTTCTTTTACATGCATTCGCTGCTAAAATGTGTAATAGAATTGAGGACACGGTTGTGAGTAAAGAGTCTTCTCGCACATGCTGTTCCATAATTAAAGAACAGCTATAATAGAAATCTTGCTGCTTTTTTTTTTTTTGCATTAACGAGCTCAAATTCTTATAGGCATTAAAAGGGCATATGCTTTTCTTCTAATTTAGAGATTTAAAAATCTCACGGCAGATCAAGAGGAAGGCTGCAGTTTGAACTCTTTAGTGAAAGAAGATGCACTGCCATTAGCAACAAAACAATTTTAATTAGCCCAGTCCTGGATTTGTGGTAACACATGCCACAAAGATAGTAATTTGGAAGAATGGGGAATACTACCCTCTTGGTTTAGTACAGAAGGTTCAACTCCATAAGAAATGAGCACCCTTCAAAATATTTTAATTGCAGTATTTAATTACCTGGGTTTTATATAATATTTTTGTTGTTAGGTTTGGTTTGGTTTTTATCCTCACAAGATTCTAAAATCCAATTTGGGAATTCTCTCCTCCTCCTTGGAATTCAGCTCCTTTCAGTCCCATCTGTGGATGGAGCATATTTTTATTAAGCTAAGAGAAGAAAGTCATCCTTATTAGCAATGCCTCATTGCATTAGAAATCAGGGTCTGTGGCTATCAACCTGTGGAGACACAGTGGGAAGACATGATTGCAGTTTGATTCAGCTGTGCCAGGCACTGAGTAAAGATTATGCACTCAGACAGGCACCCTGTCTCAGAGCACAAGCGAAGAACGGTGTCCTAACTGCATGGAGCAGGTCATGCCAGTGTGTGAGCAATGGCAGCAGACCCTTTCTTTAGTGGTTTGAAATGTCAGCTCTGTTGAGTTAAAAAACACAGGATTTTTAAGGGAGTTTCCCACAAACCACATCTCTAAGACATGCTACATGCCAAAACCACCCCAGCAGCTGTGTGCTGCAGCACAGTGGCTTGCCTTCTGCCCCAGCAGAGCCTGGAAGGATTTTAAAGAGAAATGCTAATTGCAACACAGGGTAACTGCATGCTGGAGCTGGCTAACATGTAAGGCCCAATTTCTCATCCCCCTGCTTGCCAACTTATATCTGATGTGGTTAATAGAAGGCAGCTGCAGAGCTACTGTAATGGTGCCCCGCAGTGCTGTTTCCGGGGCTCCCCCCCACAACTTCCCACTTGAGGGGATCTGTTAGAACCATAGAATCACAGAACAGTGTGGGTTGGAAGGAAACTTATATTTAGTGACAAGCCCCCTGCCATGGGCAGGGACACCTTCCACTAGACCAGATTGCTCAAAGCCCTGTCCGAACAGGCCTTGAACACTGCCCACAGCTTCTCTGGGAAACTTGTTCCTGTGTCTCACCACCCTCACAGTAAAACATGTCTTCCTACTATGCAGCCTAAACTTTCCCTCTTTCAGTTTAAAACCATGCTCCCTTGTCCTATCACTACATGCACTTGTACAAAGTCCTTCTCCAGCTCTCTTACAGGCCCCTTTAGGTGCTGGAAAGTATATAAGGTCTCCCTGCACCCTTCTCTTCTCCAAGTTAAACAGCTCCCACTGTCTCAGCCTTTTCTTCATGGGAGAGGTCACCCAGCCCTCTGATGATCATTGTGGCCCTCCTCTGGACTCACTTCAAGAGATCCACATCCTTCTTATGCTGGGGACCCCATAGCTAGGAAGCAGAGGATGAAATTTGTCCATGTGTTCATGGCCACAGTGCCAAACCCTACCCCTTCCCACCCGCACTGCCCCGCTAAATGACACTCTTGGCGGCAGAAGAGGAGGCACCACTGCCAAGAACCTGCCTGCTGAGGTGTCTGGTGCACAGGGTCCCATGAGCCAGCATGGCTGTTGTGCACCTCTGTGGGGTGGCACTGGCCACTGCCACGCCTTGTGGGTGTCCAGCCCACCCCACTGCCCCGCCTGACAGCTGGCACAGTGCTGCAAGGGGGCTGCACCACAGGGCTGCAGGGAATGCAGGACAGGCAGGAGTCACGCCAAGGCATCCCACGCTTTGACTCTGTAGCCAAGTCGGGGTTTAATTTCTTCTTTCCCAAAGAAAAGAGAAAAGAATCTCTAGTCCTAGGGGCATCTTCAGGAGGAGCAGGCGCTTAGGAGCCCTTGCAGGTTGGCACAGTCTCTTTAAATATTTAATTTCTCTTGAGATGTGATATGTTTTTCTGTCTCCAGGGAGACTATTAATTTGTGCCTTTTTTTTTCCTGAGGGACACTTTACTCTTCTGGCTTTTGAGTCCATTTTTGGTATCCTGCCACATATTGGTGTGTACTCTGAGGGGATCTTGTCAATTGGAGACAAAACGGACTCTGCAAGCCTAGCAGAGGTAGCACTGCTGGTGTTTTGCATTATTTGCTTTGATGGGAGTCTTCTCCATGTTATTGAGAAGGATACACTCAGACAATCTCAGCAGAGTGTGGGTTTCCACCCTTTTTATTCCAGCAGGACAGTGAAAGGTGACATTTTGGCACAATGTGTGGTTTAATCAGATTACATTAACTGGAAACAGTGGTGAACATGAAGAATTTTTAAAATAATCACTAGATCAGAAAGAGGTCCTTCAAAAGAAGGGTCTCTTTCTTAATGTCTGTGAAAAAAACATAGCCAGTCACTGATAGCTGAGCAAAAGACTTTGACCCAGTGGTTTTGAAGAAAAAGGGGCTGGCTTTTTGATGGCAACATCTTGCTAGGCTGTTGAATCTTACGTTGCATGGAAACAGCATGAAACAGAAACACAAGGACAGAATCAGAGAAGTTGCTAAAAAATGAATGGAGAAATGTTTCTTGTTTCTTTATGCTGGGGCAAAAGTACATTTCACATCTCTCACATGTGCCACTGACCCCAGGGGTGACCCAGGCAACTTCCTACTGCCATCAGCTTTCTCCCTGTCCAGGCTGGCAGTTAGAAACCTTGTTCTTCTGCCAGTACACAGAGCATATTTGAGCTACTTGTCATTGTGATGGCAGAAACCCCAGAACGTCAGCATAAAAGTATTTTTTTTTCTCTGTAGAACTGCATTTTAAAATGATTTTTGAAACTTACTGGGAAAATACTTCCACCTTGAAGAAACAAATGAATGATGGTGGTAGTCTGCATATTTACACAGACAGCTGTTATCTATTTTATTAGTCAGTGCTTGGATCTTGGAATCAAAATCTGAAATTCATCAACATTGGCAACACCCTACAGCATTTTCACAAGAAAGAAATACTTCTGACCAAAAGCATTTTGAAGCAACTTGGATATTGGCATTAAATTTCTGTTCAAAATTATTTATTTGGGAGGAGATTTCACAAAACTCCTTCCTTTGTTAAATAGCAATGTGACATATCAAAACACAGGCATTTGGATCTAATTAACAATAGCAAGATTTTTCTTCATGAAGAAAACAGAGAACTACTTTGGCCCACACTGTGCTTCCTGCAGATGGGTTAGATGTTAGGAAATAATTTCTAGCATCTTCGTGTCTTTGCATTTTTATTTTGTGTACCATTTTCTGGCAAAGGCAGCATGGTGGGGTACTCTTTAAGCCTTTTCAAAACACAGGCAAATGCTCCTTTTTTCTCTGAAGTTACATACTAAATTATAATGAGGAGTTCTTTCATTTTCCACTCATCTGTCTCAGAAAAATAAACATTAAAAAATCAGAAGTAACTCATAATCTCCAGACAACGTTATACTTAATGTGAAGGAAAATATTTTCCTTCTATATTACTGCCACACAGCCCCCCCAAAGAGCACTTTGTGAGTAACTCTGATATTACACCAAAGCCTAACCCTCACGAAATATGAGATGATCAGGAAAATATTCTGCAAAGTATAGCCGTGTGCCCCAAAACCATAATTTTTCTATTAGAATAGCAAAATACATCCCAAACTGGCATTTTCCTGCTATGCGTCATTGACATGTGTCTGGATTCATGTGCATAAATGTATGTAAGCTTTTGGTCCCTTTTTAATGCTGAATTTCCTGATGGGTAGATGGACAATAACTTCTCCTATCCCCATGTGCTTTGATACATGTACTACAAAGATATTTCAGTAAATTAGAGGAGGCTAATTTTCAAACACTTCACACAAACTGAGTTTTTGCAAGTCTACTCAGCATCTTCAGCTGTGAGATGAGTGGTTGAAAACTGAACTAGCTGCATGGACAAACCACCAATGAGGCTTGGAGCATGTCCTTCTAAAAGTGCCTTTCTGGGTCAAAACAAGGCAGCTGGGTCTGGCACTGCTGTGCACCAGCACATCAGGAATCTTGTCAGGGATCTGCTGAGCTCCCCCTTCCCACTCTCAGAAGTTCTCTGTCAAGAGAGGAGTCAGTGGCCCCTGTTGCATCTCTTCTCTGTGATTGCAGCCCAATGCCAAATATTGCTTCCCTACAGCTTGCCACTACCTTCTTATCTGCTCCTGGGGCATCAGCTCTCTGAGCAGATGCCTTCTTGTTCCTATATCAGTGACACGACATTTTCTGCAGGATTAATTTTTTTCATTTAAATGTTCGTCAATGTTCCTCTAAAATGCATATTCATTTTTCTTACCTTTTGAAAGGAAGGCTTGCCCCCTCTTTTTTATTGCTTAGGAAGATTAAATTAGCTTCTCAGCTGATAGTAGACAAGACACTTCATATTCCAGAGGCAATCTGACTACAAGACCTGAACTGAGCAAGAGTAATTCAATTGACTCTACTCAAGCTGCACTAATTTACACTAACTATAAATTAATCTTTTCTGGTGAAATATATCTAGGAGTGACCTTGCAGTATCCAACTGAATTAATTCTGGGCATCTGACCCTTAAAATAATGTAGAAGTCTTTTTTAGGAAATTAGCCAAAACTTTGCATTTTTACCTTTAAAGGGTAAGTCAAAAGGCAACACTGGAAGAAAGATGAGGGCAGAATTAAGCCAATGTCTTACATAATTCACATACTAACTACATTTATCTATGATACAGATGATGAAAACACAGTATTTTTCACAGTGTTTTTCTTTCTTCTCCTTGCCTGCTCCTGTCTTTCCACAGTATTTTTTATTCTTTTGTTTCTCCACAAAAGCCTACTCTGTACACGTTATTAATATGAAATACCACAGAAGATGAAAGATCCAGATGGCTGCATGAAGACTGTGAATCTGTAAGAGAGATCTTTGCAACTTCTTCTTAAGCCACCCATGTTTCCTCATTTGTGCAGGGTCTCAGCTGTTGACAGGACAGCCAGCATTACTGCAGAGAGACATCACACTGGAGAACCAGGGTGCTGTTCTACCCAGGAGAGGGAAGGCAAAAATGAGCAGAGGCAGTTTTCTACAAGGGGCACTCGATTTCACCCAATGAATTGGGGCTCAGGCCAACCAAACCAGGCCATGCCACACTGCCTGCAGTTTCTTTGCCACCACCATACAAATCCATATTCATCAGATCATTCAAACTGAATGTTGTTGTTCTGTTTGGGACTGCAATGGCAAAGGTCCCAGTCAGCATGAAGCTTCCTGGTCTTCCTATGCCAACATGATTCTGTGTTTCTGTTCTATGATTCTTTGACTTACTGTCCCTTCTCTGATGAAAAGTTAAGCCAACATTCCCCATCTGCCCCATTTACCTGGCAAATGCAATCAGAGCTCTTTAATAAAAGTAAATAACTGAATATATTTGCCTTAAGCTACCCTTAGCACCTTTTTAATCAGGGAAATAAAGCACTTACAGCAATTAAAGCAAAAGTCAGTGTATAAAAATCAGCTTTCAAATGAGTTTCTCTTCGCTGTCAATTATTTTAAAACCATTTTTGACTGCTTAAATTAATTCCAATTTGAATTCAAGACGTACATTGCCACAGAATGAAATTCAGGACATCATTTTTTTCTCACCACTACTGAGCTTTACAGTCATATCTTTTCTCTTTTTTTTTTCTGCTTCTCTTGAGTCATCGCTAATGAAAGTTCTAAATATAGGTATGACTAACAATGCAAACTTTAGAAACTGTATGTAAACTACCACAAGAAAAACAGATCAGAGAGTTCTGCTCACCAGAAATTCAAACAACTGTTGCCAACCACTACATTCAAGTAATGATTACTGCATTTTTCTCATTAGAAAGGCAGCTGTCATATAGCTTACGGTTTGGACAGAAAGAAATAAGTTAGCATATTGCTTAAGAGCTGTCTGCTAAATCCTTGCTCTATTTTGCCAAAAATACACTAGAACATAAAATCCTTCATTCTGCAGAATAATAAATGTCATGTTTCCATTTCCCAGTGTCTTGTCAGATTGTTTAAGATAATCAGGATCAAATAAGACAAACACAGTGAGCTCTGGACCTCAGACTTCAGAGCAGTGGTTTTGACACTGCCAAAGACAAGTGACAAACTCAGCAAAGACTAAATGCTTGGTACTGTTGCTTAACTCATTACAAGGATACAGTTTTTATCTTTTAGTCATAGCACAAGAAGCTACCAATACAACCTGAGATCTCAACTGTCAGACAGTAATACTCAAAGACTGTGGCAGACATATGGTCAGGACCAAAAGTAATTATCTTGCAAACCCAAGTAGAGGCATCTGAATCAGGTGGGCAACCAAGCATCCCTTAAGATGTTTTGTGCTGGAGGACCCAGATAAAGCCCCAGTTGATCAACCACCAGTTGATATTTAATACTGCCACCACTACTACTACTACTAGTAATAAAAATGATGATGCTGATTGGATAATGCAAAAGGAAGTTCACCACTGAGTTCCTTCTCCCCAGTCATTGTTTGCCTCTAATTCCCCCATGGTCAGTTCCATTTTTCCCAGTATCTGACAGTCCAGGCTATCTGAGTATTTGTTTGCAACAGCTGGTACATTTAACATGAGTTATCTATGGTGAAAGCCATTCCAACACAATTGCAATATGTAGTTGGACAAAAAGAATCAGGGCTGATTATTTCTAGCATGTGGGGTAATTAAGTATTCTGTGTTATTAGATGCAATTTATTACCACCAAATTGTTTGAAGAAGTAAAAATTAACGTGAGGATAGCTTGACCAACATCTAACCTGTGTTGACACCAGATTTAGTGAATTCAGTGATGCTGAATTTAAGAATTCTACCATCTCAGGTGGACTTTGACTGGAGTCTTCTGTCCTATCTTATTGTTACCATATTCAGCACTGAATTATCAGAACCCATAAGGCTAGCTTTGAAGAAATCTGTCAGTTTGAGACGAGATGCTCACTGGGAATTTCAAAAGAGCTTATGTGTTTTTTTACCTTGGCGTTTATAAAACTGCCACGTTGATGAGAACGAGTCCCCAAGTTTTGCTATACCATATGGTCCATGTGCTGTTGGAGGCCATCTACTGTGTTTCCTTGTTAGTCATTCAACTACATATTGCGTCCATCTGCAACTCTCATATGTAGTTTCACTGTAATTGCCCTTTTCATAGTGCATTTCATTCTGCTTCGTGCTGGCTTGTGATAATGTTCTTTCCAAGACATGCTTCACCAAACACTTTTTGAAAGGTGCCGCAGTGCCGTGCTGAACGGCATGGTCGATGCAGGCGCAGAGCGCACCTCTATCAGAAAGGAGGAAGGGTATGGGTGCTCATCTTAGGGATGAAGAAAGGCATTACTTTCCTTGCTCCCCTCCCCCTCGATCCTCAGCAAAGCATTTCAGCTGATTCAGAGATGCAAAGGGTCTCCTCAGCCAGCTGGGCTTGCATTCCTCTTTCATTCCCGCCACTTTGCCACACTTCAGAAGGTCTTGTCCCAGCTCAGTGTCTCCTGAGGAGTCTTTAAGAAAACCTTCCTCAGCGACTACCTCAGGGTATGTTTAAGACCCCTACCTAGATGCAGCTGTAAGAGTGGTATTTGTGAGAGGCTGGAACCGTGAACAGATCCTGTAGCCAGATAACTCCGTGCTGTGATCACACCACAGGCTCCAACCTGGGCAGGAGCAGCCAGTGTGAAGGTCGTACACTGCACTCTGGTGTCAGCAGAGTGAGCAGGAGGCACCTTTCCCTCTGCCAGTGCTCGACAAATCCTCCAGCACAGTACTGGCTTTCAGGATAATTCGAGGCTGACACAATTTGTACTCCCTTAAAGACCTCATTACACATATTGCTCATTTAACCTTTAAAAATGATGGAAGAAAGTGTGCCAATGGATTCTGGCTGATAAATATCTAAATTAAGAAAATTTAATTAAAAACTGTTGTAAATGTCATCTAATCTGTGGATGCTGCAAAAATTATGGTTGTAGCTTTGAACCAGTTTCAAAATGTATAAGGATTTCCTTACACAATTTTCTACAGAATATTTTTTCCTTATTGATTTCAGGAGAACAGTCAAAATTACTTAGATTTTGTTCCTCAGTAAAAATATTGAACTCAAAACTTGGAGAACTTTCTTGCATCTTGTTATTGCCAGGTGATGCTGGCTGGAACAGTGGTTTCTTTCTAAAGCCATTAAGTGTTATTTTGCCAGATAAAAGATGGGGGAGGAAGGAAAGATATGTGCTAAGTTTCATCTAGGGAATCCTACTCCTCAGTACACAGGAAATAAAAAGATCAATGCATTTTTTTCCAGCTTCTATTCTGGCCACATTGTGCTGTTTGGGTGAAAACACCCTCAGCCCCTATGTTACTTTAGCACACACCAGTGACAGCTACTCAGTGGGGAGCACAGTTTGATGAATTTAACAAAATCTTGCTGGCTGACCTTTCCATGCTGGAGACATGATTTCATTTCTGTTGTCTGAAAATGAGCACCAACAAGACAAGTTATTTCCATGTCTCAGCTGGAATATCATAGTCCTAATGTGTTCCCAAGTATTTCTTTATCTGTGTAATGCTATGACTTTCAGGTCTATCTAAGAACAATAACATTTTTTTCTTTTCTACTTTCTTCATGTACTAGCAAAAAGTCAGCTTTATTTTGCTCTTTTTCTTTCCAGTCACTCTGTATGATGCAAATATAAAAAAAAAAAAACAAAACCCTGCTTCTTGGAACAGCGAGGTAGGAAAGCTCCCAGAGATGTATCTGCAGAGATGTATTTGCAAACCAATGCTGAGGCACATGCAGAAACTAGTTCAAGACCTAGTTCACAAGTAGTATCCACAATATGTAGGATCCCAGACAGACAAACTGAGTGGAGTACTGATGATCCAAATTCAGTATTTTATTCCAGTCACCTTCTGACATTGCTGCCAAATTGGTTCTTCTGGTTTAATCATTCCCTGATGTCATTTATGCTCAAGTTAAAAAGCCTGATCCTACTGTAAAGGGCATGGGTTTTCTTTTTGGTTTCTTCTTCATAAAGGCAAAGGGGATCATTCAACAGATCACTCATGAAGAGGGTGACCTGGCAAAGCCACACTAGCAGAGCTGAGTTGGTGAGCCCCAGGGGTGACCAGCAGCCAGGGAAGGAGTAGCAGCTACAGCAGGGCAGAACAGCAATGTGAACAGCATATCAGACTGGGCTTTTAAACTCACTGTCCTCTGTGGAGGTATCAGAACCAACCACCTGTTTCCCTATGGTCTAAATTGATGTAAGACAGGCATGTCTGGGAAGAAGCAGTAAGTGTCCAGGAGCCCTTGGTGCTTTTGCTAATATTCCCCTGCAATTGCACTCTTCAGTGCAGTGGCTTAGGAATCCCAAAGAAATGCAAAAAAAGTGTTAAAAATGTTCAGAAAATTCAAAATATTGAAATCACCATACGCCAGGTCACAGGTCAACCTCTACCACAGTTTGAAACATACTTTCATCTCATTTAATAATTCATCTTTTGAAGAGTTTTGAAACCTTTCTCTGATGCCAGAGAGCAGATTTGGCTCTAAGGAACGTTTATGTTTTTATTGCTTATTGTTCAGATAGTACAAGGCAATGTACCAATTCTTCTCCCAGTGAAGTCAGTGACACATATGAAATTGAAGTGATGGAACAAATTCTACATAAGTTGAAATAATACGGATAATACTTGTGAGGATGTATAAAAACTTGTGGTTTGGGTTAATCCTGTTTTGGGACAAGGAAAGGGAGAAAGGACAATGTTCCCCTTTTTGAAGTCCAGATCTCAGGTTTTTATGAGTATGCTTATTTCAAAGAGAATTCCTTTCTGCTTTTTCTTTCCTGGTATCTCCTATGCAGGGATGAGCAATCTCTTTTTCTAGTTTTAGCTGAGGATTACTATAGAATATACAATATGGAAAAAAAAAGTATAAGGTAGATTGATTTCTATTTGCAACATATTTCTCAGCTTTGCCTACGGCTTACTCTTGAGACCTTATTTCTTTATTGCATACCCTACTACCTTTCACATTCCCCAGCTAAAAATAGCCTTTGCCTAGAAAAAAAATCCTGCTAGCAGTTCCCGATCTAGATGGTATAGACATCCCAGCTGACTTAAGGATCTCCTCAGACAATGTTTTTCTCCATTCCTCTTGCTAACACTGTCTTTCTTACCATTTCCCACACTTTGAGCTTCTCTTGGGACTCTTGTGACCTTGCATGTGGCCTGTCCACAGCTGTGCCTTTGCTCAGACCCTTTGCCTCAGGAAGACATTTCCAGGCAGGTGCTCCTTCCAGAGCTGGGACCTGGTTCCTGGTGGTCTTCAAGGCTCAGCCAACAACAGACCTCAGTGCCAAGACCAAGTTGATCTTGCTCAGATCTTGGTGAAGGGCAGCAGGATCCCACCACTGCCCAACCTTCTCTGCCAGCTCAGCCCTCCTCTGGCTGGGGGTGCACGGGGGAAGAGGGGAGGAAAGGCTGGGACATCAGCCAGGGAGCAAGATCTGCCCCATGCTTGCTGGCATGTCCACATGCTTTGTGGCATGTCCACATGCTTCCCAGGCAGGCACACTGAAAATCCCAGTGCTGTGAGTTCCTTCTTCAAAACCTGACTCCGTGGAAGAGTCCCCTAGAAGCTGGTGGGTCAGTTTGCGAGGATGAGCCCTATACATGTTAGCAACAGCTTTTAACCCTGAGCTGTAGCTTTTAATACCGAGGTCAAATTTGAATGTGTGTAACCCCAGCTCTTACTGTTTCAATTTCCATGCAGACTATCTGGCATTCAACATCGAGATACTGTGGTATTGCATCTAAGTGAATTAGACTAAATTCATCATTCTTTAACATTATTTTGCACATATTTTCTTTCTGCTTTCTGTCTCTTTGAAGAAATGAACCCAAAATCAAAAACAACTATTTCCCCTTCTCATCATTCACACAGAATCACTGAGCTAGTTCCTTTGCATGCACAGCCAGTGACAGAAGTGGCAGGTGATCCTCACATTCTCCTGCTTGCAAGATGACTATCATATTGCACCCTCATAGCCCATGTGCTTTTCCGCTGAGCTGGACACCCAGCATTGTCACTCCTAAAATATTTGTGAGTGCTACAGGATTTTCTAGGGAAAGATTTCTTGAGGCAAGATTTAGTCAAATTTAATCCAAGTCACTCGGTGTAGCTCCATTTGTTAGGAACAGCTCCTGTGCTTGAGAAGAGCCCATCACTGTGTTTTGCCTCACAATGTTGCAGAACACAATAACAACAACATTAAACTCAATACCCTGAAGGGGCAGTTGTAGTCAAGGGTCACATTTTCCTTCATTCCCATTAACCTACTTGTCATATTGGATGGTAGATGCACTCTGCAAACTGCCCTCAAGTGTTTCTCATGCTCTTTTAGTAATAGAAAGTGGGGAGAAATAAAATAGTTCATGTTTTGCTATTTGACTTGTCCTTGGTATTTTATCTTATTGGGAAACCCAAAGAAATGAATACTGTTGGCAAAGATTTTAAGTGTCTGAAAGCATGAACAGGCTTCTGACTTGTGCAGTATGCCTGAAACAGCGGTGCTGATGACACCACTCCTGGGGAGAAGAGGGACCAGAGCCTTTGGTCCTGGTTTTGTTCAACCAATCTGCTCCCATGCCAAATAAAAGAGTTGTGGTGGATGCCAGGTACCCACCAAGGCCATTTTATATCTTTCTTTCCTCAGCTAGACATGGGAGAGAAAATATAATAAAGGGCTTGTGATCAGTAAGGACAGGGAGGGATCACTCACTAATTACTTTCACAGGAGAAACACATTCAACTTGGGGGAAAATTAACGTAAATTATTACCAATTAAATAAGGATAGAACAATGAGAAATAAAACCAAATCCTGAAAATATCTTCCCCTCTGCTCCTCTCTTCTTCCTGGACTTAACTTAATCTGGAGTTCTCTGACTCCTTCCCATCAGTGGTGCAGTGGAATGGGGAGAGGAGGTTATGGTCAGTACATCATACATTGTCTCTGTTGCTCCTTTTTCCTCAGGGGAGGGACTCCTAACACTTCTCCCCTTCTCCAGCATGAGGTCCCTCCCACATGACTCAGTCCCCCATGAATTTCTCCAACCTCAGTCCTTCCCACAGGCTGCAGTTCTTCACAAACTGCTCCAGTGTGGCTCCTTTCCACAGGGTGCAGTCCTTCAGGAACAGACTGCTCCAGGGGTGTCACAAACCACAGAATCATGGAGGTTGCAAGAAATCATCTTGTCCAAATGTCAACCCAGCACCACCAGAATCACCCCTAAATTATATTCTCAAGTGCCACATCCAGACACCTCTTGAACACTTCTAGAAACGGTGATTCCACCACTTCTCTGGGCAATTTCTTCCAATGCCTAACCACTCTCCCAGTGAGAACTCTTTTTTTCTGGTTTCTAACCTGAACCTCCTTTGCCTCAACTTAAAGCCATTTCCTTTTGTCCTTTCACCTGAAACACGGCAGAAGAGGCTGACTACCACCTCACTACAACCTCCTTTCAGGTAGTTTTAGAGAGCAATGAGGTCCCCTTTGAGCCTCCTCTCCTCCAGACTAAACAACCCTGGTTCCCTCAGCTGCTCCCTCACTCCTTCACCAGCTCGGTTGCCCTTCTCTAGACATGCTCCAGCACCTCAATGTCCTTCTTGTAGTGAGGGACCCAGAACTGGACACAAGATTTGAGGTGAGGCCTCACCAGTGCCAAGTTCAGGGGAACAATCACTGCCCTGGTCCTGCTGGCCACACAATTTCTGACACAGGCCAGGGTGCCATTGGCCTTCTTGGTCATCTTGGCACACACTGGCTCATGTTCAGCCACTGTTGACCAGCATCCTGGACTGGGGCATGGTGTTTCTTCGAGGTTCTCTGAGGTTGTTTCTCGGTGGGCAGGAAAGGCAATGTACAAATTTGTATGAAGCACATCTCAAAGTGCGGCGAACCTTGTTCTAGAGAGTGTATTTGCAGCTACCTGGTCTCTTCCAAGTCTGTATTTAATTTCCAAATCCTGTGCTGTGTTGGAAAAAATATATTTTCTACATTCTGAACTAGGTTTTGCATGGTAACCAGTAATGACCTATACCCATTTTCAGCTAACGTATTTGTAAATACAGGCAGAAATTGTTTTGTGCCCCTGTTTCTCCCTACTAAATTGAATGTATTGCTTTTGGGGAAGAGTTCCATCTGCTTGCCAGCGGCACCTCATTCACCAGTTTATTTTACATGCATAATGAAGCACTCCTGATACATGAAAAAGCTACAACAAGCCAAAATAGAGCGGTAGGTGTTTGTGGAGACCAGAAATCTCCCTTTTCTTGGCATCCCAATGGACTGTAAGCTGCACACTCATCAAATCACCACTTTCACCACTGCAAAGCTGTGCTGCAGTCTGCACCAGGAGTGCAGATACAGCCTGTCCCTGAGGAGTCCAGCTTGGCTCTTATTAGTAACTCAGAGCAGCCAATGCTGCCATTGATGCCTTTGGTATCTTGCATTGGTTTTAACAGTGTGCTGTAGGTTCACTGGACATCTCTATGAAGATTTAGTGATTTAGGCAATTAAATGACAAATAAATTTCAGCTCCCCACTTTTCAAGGCATGTTTGTGTATCATCTCCATCTGGTTAGAACAGGTATTGCAGCAGGAACAGTGAGCTTACGTGAGCTCCCCGCACGCCTTGCTGTGTCAATTTCTCTCCTGCTTGTTTTTATGTGGCGTTTGGCACTTTGAACATTTCCATGCTACCGTTTTATTGTTAACTTTTCCTGCTTGAGTTAATTGAAAGCTATAAAGCACCTCAAATGCCTTAGAGGCTTCCACTGTCAATAGTGAGATGAACTTTTCTCATATCTTCAATTTCCTCAGAACACTTTGCTTGCAGATGCAGAATAAAATACAACTGGAACTTTACTTGCTTTTTTCCCCTCTGTTTCCAGATGGTTTTGAGCTCAGGTGAATGTTTTAACTGCTCCAGTAATCCATAAAATGCAAAAATATCTCCACAAAATATTTGATACTATGAGGCACTGGGATTTCTCTCTGAAATCAATCTCTGCTGCAGCAAGACGATGCACTGATATTTCCAGACAGAAGGGACACGGCTTTTCACAGCTGTGAAACATGCTCTTCTCCTTCTTTGTGCTGCCATAAGTGGGAGCTCTGCAGGCCTGGATGACAGCAGCTTGCCATACTTTTTGGTTTTGCCCAAACTGCAGTTGAACTCTCCTCCTTGCTCCCTGATAGCATTCCTCTTTCACTGCATCCCTGATCATCATCTGTTCTTCTATGCTCTGGGTGTTCCTGACCTTAAATCATAATTTCCAGCAAATTGTATTTTGTCTTGACTGAGCCCAAGCCTGAAATATCCTTTTACAGAGCAAGTTATCAACTAATAAATAAATGTGGGGATCCTCCCATCTTGGGCATGAAGATGGCTGATGAGGCTGCTAAGCAGTGCAAAGCACTAGGCAGCCTGTTGGGACACCCATCTGCACACACCTCCTCCCTAGGTGGCTTGCAGATGACTTGATGTCACACTGGGGCAGCAGCAGCAGTGGTCTCCACAGCCATCTTCTCCTGTCCTTTGGCAGGGTGTGAGCAGAATGACTGCCCTGCACCTCGCATGGTGTGAGACAGAGGGACTGCCACATGCAGCCCTCTAATGAATCACCTGCTGGCTGAAAAGACTGCACACCCTTTTCTTGGAACAAAGAAGGTGTTTATCTGCAAGGTCACCAGTGAAAAGAAGTTCTGCTTTGTCACAGAACCATAGAATCACAGAACAGTTTGGGTTGGAAGGTACCTTAAAGACCACCAGGTTCCAGCCTCCCTCCTGTGGGCAGGGATACGTCCCACTAGACCAGGTTTCAAAATGCCCCATACAACCTGGACTTTTCACCAATTTGTTTTTCTCCTGGGTCTTCACCTGGAGCTCTGGGGCTCAGCTTGCCTTGAATGTGAGAGCTGTGCAGAGATGCCCTGATTTAGCAAAGCACATGCTAGATTTTCAGAATACTGCACTGAACCCTGGTCTAATAATCATCCAGCCTGACAGGGTTCCTTAGATAGGGAACTTCCAAAAGAGGCTCAGAGTGACGGTTTGATCTGAAAGCACTTTAGCCTCAAAGAACTGGAATTTCAAAAGACTGAATTACTGTATGATAATAGCAAACATCTTTCTCTTAGGCGGGAGTCTGGGAGCAATCAGGATGGATCTGCCATGCCAGTTGTTTCTGCAGAGCACACTGGTGTTGCTGTCTCCTTGTAAGCAGGATGAGGAAAAAGGCAGAGCAAAGACTCATGTGAATTGGGGATCCCACCAGTTGGATGCCAGCCTGCTGTTCAGCCCCAATCCACTGTCACAAGGAAAATCCTCACAGCTGGTAGCCCAACCATGGCTGAGTAGTCTCTTTATCTGGCTCATGTCTTGAACCCATACAGTTTATCTTGACCCTTGATATTCAGCTCTGCTTCCTAAGGAACTGTTATGTTGCCTGAGTTTGTATGAGCACAGAATCCCAACATCTCTTTTATTACAGGGACATAATCGAGGAGGCCAAGTGGAGCACCCATACTGATTATTTTTATCATCACTTCCCCAATTTTTTCTCCCTGGCAAAACTGTCTTGAGCATCTAGTTATTCTCTGAGAGGGAGAGTGATAATAGGAGGATTTTTTTTAAAGCATGGAGTTATTCAAGATCAGAGGACTTCACATCATAAAATATCATTAAATTGTGAATTCAAGGTTGAGAAAGTTGAGGCCTTTACAAGACTAATGCAATTAATTCTGCTCATTAACTACAGACTCAAAATACATACAGAGAGGCTGATCTCACTTCTGCTGTGGAGAGTTAGGTCTGAAAAATTACTCTTTTCCAGTGGATTTCCCAGTGATAAGGTGGCAGGGAAAGCTCCCTCCCAGTGAACACAAAGTCATTGTAGGAGGAATGCTATATGCTCTAAATCTTTCGGTGTGCAGTAACTTCTTGTCAAAGTAAGAAGCTTAAAGAAATTAAGGTCCAATACTAAATAATTTCAGTAATTGAAATGTGTTAGATTGAAAGTGGGTTTCTTTGTTTTTTTTTTTTTTTAGTGTAATCCTTCTCACTCTGCAATCCATTTTAGCACTTGAATTCTGGAAGGCCTCAGTTCTTTACAGTTTACCAGAGCTAATTCCAACCTCAGTCTTTCTTGCTTTCTTTTCACTGAGGAATTCACACAGTGGGACATTTTCAATATAACGGAACTTTGATGTAAAAAAGCAATTTATTTTTCCAGCAGCTTTCAGTATTCCCTTTGCTATAGCTGAAGGTACAGCAATATCATCCTCATTATCTTCTCTCTATTTGGTCCTACAAGAAAGCCTATGCTTGTGTTTGCCTGCAATCATTAAATGAGCATGCTTGTGTGCATGTGAGAGAAAGAAGAGGAGAGGGAAGAAATAAACATCTGTCCTACCAATATACAGCCTTATTTGCTGGGCCCTAGGGAGCTTTCCTTCTCTCCTTTCCCCTTTGCATAGTCACACTGCTTTCCTTATCTTTCCTGTGATTACTTGCATTGTGCTCCCACAACTGCTTTGGAGGCAGCTCATTGGGACAGGGGCTTTGTCCTATAATCAGAAAAGTGTAATGTCACCACCATAAACTAGCCATTCTGCGAACAGCCAAAGCAATGAAGCCTGGTATCCTATGGACATGAGGAGGAGGGTGAGGAGGAAAGAGCAAATCAAGAAGCTCTTAGTTCTGCCTGCACTGGGGAGGGAAGAGATGTATGGTTTTAAAAAAACAAACTCACAGAAAGATTTCAGAGCTAACTCAGACTGCTAGCTAAAGCTAATGATCACCAGAAACTTTATTCAGTGATATTTGGGGTTCTGCTTTGCTTGCACTAAAAATGCCGCCCTCAGTTTACTTTTATTCCTTGTGTGAATGCATCTCTTCAGTGCTTGTTTCATAGATTTTTGTTTCCATCTTATGGTCTTAATGTCTATTAGAAATACAGCCTTGAGGCAAACTTTCTCACAGTAGTGCCTTACTTTGTTGTATGCTGCAGTACACGTAGTTGGCTCTGACAGCATTAGTTCTGCACTGGTACACTGTCAAACTGGCTGCAAGAAGTATTGTGAAAAAACAAACCATCTGCTAAGTGAAAATAACATCCTGATTTGGGTTTTTATGTGACTATTCAACTCCCTTTTAATGTCTTCTTTTCCCACATCTGAGTTTTTGATCCCACAGCACTTGCATCTGACCTGACTTTGACAATCTGAGTCCAACTGATAACTGCTTAATGTGCTTTTCAGGCTCCCTGTCTATCAGCCCTTCTCTGAACTGCTCAAAACTCAAGAAAAGTTGTGATCTGACTGGTTTCTTGGGTTGTTATTTAGTCAAAACTCCCTGAGAAAATACATTTTGGTTGAACTCGATGATGTTAAAGAACTTTTTCAACCTAATAATTCTATTATTTCCTCCTGAGGATATAAAGTCAGACAAATGTGAAAGTTTCTCAAGACCCAAGGGCTCTTTTAGTAAATCTAGACTAAATATTCCTACTTAGTAATGACACTAAGAATCAAGGAATTTTGCAATGACAGGTACACGCTGCTTATCCTGTGTGAACAACTTAAACATCTTCAACAGCTTCAAATTTGTGTCTGATTCAGCCTTTACCCAAAGTATTGCAGCCTAAATGGATCAAGCATAGAAGCATGTCAGCCTGGGGCACTGGGAGTGTATCTCTGAAGGCAGATAAGATACTACGAAATTTGAAAGATCAAGTGATCTGCAGAGTTCTTTAAAAAAATAAAAAAAAAAAAGATTATTATGATTATTACTTGGTGTGTGCAAATATAAACATGGAAGTATTACTTACCTGCTAGGGAAAATAGTGTAACAGGTGATTCCATGCTTGCACCCCATGGCTCTCAGGTGTTTGGGGCTGGTTTATAGGCCCTCCAAAAGTAAGAATTGCTCACAAGGAACCAGCCTCTCCAAAGAAGGAGGGCCAAGGATTCTTGTAATTTTCAGTCACTCTTTTCCGTTTAACAAGCAGTGAAGAGACATGATCACCATCCCGGAGTGGCTCACAAGAAACAGGCAGCTGTAAATATAAACAAGTTTTTATATCTTGGCTGTTCGGTCGGGGTCAGTGTGGGGAAAGTAATATCCTTGCTATCTTTTCTCTCTTCTCCCTTAAAGGTGCATATTTATGCAGCTAGGGTAGTGGAGAATACTTTGCATTTCTCATGTATTCTTTTCTCTGGTCTCAGTAATGTTGCTCATTATTTCTTCTCACTTCACTGGAATTCTCCAGTTGGCAGAAACGTAATGAGAAATGTACTCTTGTGAGGGCATTAGATAAGGAAAAAAATTGTTTTCAGAAGGATCTTATAGATGAGATCCTGAAACCACGTTTGCATAGCTTTTAATGTTTTTGCCATATTGTTTATCCTTAGTGAAGTGTAAAACTGAAGCACATCAGTGTTGCCTAGGAATCACTAGGAAGCAGCTAAGACAATTTGTTAGTATGCACTTTTTCCTCTTACAGCACTTGTGTGTATTTGTGTATGGAAAAGTAAAGTGAACTTTTCAAAACTGCACAATTATTTAACTGTACTGACACCACGTTTTTCTTTGGAAAGAAGGACATGTATTTCAAACTTATAGAAGATGGTCATCCATGTCCCTTTTACTACATCTCATTGTTCATGCTGTTGCACAGACAAAATCTTTATATTTTTAAAGTTATTATACAACATAAGAAAAATCATGTATGCCTCTGTATTTTTCTTTCTCTTCTCTTTACCTTAGCAAAATACTATTTAACATGTCTCATATCCAAAGTATTTTTAGAAACATAAGCAAGACCACTAACTTAAAACTGCTGTTACAATTTGTGGTTGGTTCATTTTCTTGGCTAAACACAGGGATGAAATTGGTGTTGCAGCTAGAATTATAACTGAACACAGAAACACATAGCTAAGTCCTGTTAAGTTCCTGTCAGAGTAAAATAAATCTGAAATAAATAAATATTGTAATAATGTTTGAATTTTATGTTCATTTTATTGAGTCTCTGCTTGCACAAATGCAGAACTCTACTTCGGTCTGGTTTCAGTTTTCAGTCTACTGCTTTACTTGGATCAAATATTGATGAAAATCTCTGGCCTAACAATCCCAGACTAACAAAGATCAGATCCTGGGCCCTCTAAAAGCAGTGGGAATTTTGTCATTTAGCCTCACAGAATCCAAATTTTGGGTAGCTTTGCAAAACAGCAACCATTAAATAACTATGCTGTCTGTTCACGTGGTTTCTTGGTTGCTTTCCATCTTCCTCTCTATTAATTGGTTTGTAAATCATGAACCTACTTCAGAAAACTTTCCTAAGGCCTTTGGTTGCCCTCTGTCAACGAGAGTTCTGCACCCCAATCAACCATGGAAATGTGCTTGCTATGACCAGGAGACTAACCCACAAGTTTTTGCACTGACTCCATAAATCAGTTTTCAGCAAACTGGAAAGTTTAAATGGTGAGTAAGCTGGGAAAGTGTTTGTGACGACTCATGCACTTTTTGAACGTGCCAGAGTTAGCATGCAATTTCAGCTTGCGTGCTCAGACCTGTCCCTGAAGCATCCTTCTGGGAGCATCCTGGCAGCCATGGTGCTGGCTGCTAGATCAGCTGGAAGTTGCACTGAGGGATGTTTACACCACCTACCTTTGGGTGTTGAACTCAGCTGTGTGAGACAGGTGCTCCTTTAGACTCTCTGCATGCCCAGAGACAGGAGCTGCATCTGTGGTAAAAAGTATTTTGGGCCTACAAAGTAAAACAGTCAGTGTTGAGGCCCACTTATCCAAATTTAACACATTTTATCTCAGATTAGGGCTGGTCAGTCCTGCATGCTGTATGGATGCTCTTGTGGCAGTACCACGATGAGTGCCCTCCTAGAGGGCAAACTGGGCTTCTCCCAGTTTAGTTTCCTCTGGAAGCTAAGAATTGCTGTACCATGAAAACCAGTGCTTTAAGGGGGACAATTGGGGTAGTCCCTCCTGAAGTGCACTCCTGATCTGAACTGAAATACCGATGTAGCTCATCCAGAGGCTCTGCCAAAGAATGACTCACAACATCTGCTCTGAGCTGCTCTCTGGAAGTGCACTGGCTAAAGAGCAATTTAAGAGAAGCTATGCCTAAATGTCACTGGCCCAAGCTGGCATGAGTTGACCTTCTTTGTTTCCCTTCCTTCCCTGCCCTGCCATCCCCCTCATCACTTAGATCATTCTTTCATTTCAGCTTTCTGTAAATGAAGAAACAGTTTTAGTTATTGTTTTGAAAGGCTTCTCCTGTCATCCATAGTCTATATTTTGTGGTGCATATATCTGGTATCCAGATTTTCCAAGTTGCAGTGATATATTGTAATTAGGATGTACGGTAAAAGTTTGGGAATTAAGTTACATAAAACACACTTTTAGCTCTTGATTTTTCTGGCAAAGTTGAGATGAGAAATCAAAGTTTCCATTTCCCAATTTAGAAAAAAGGATGATCAAGTAAGAGCTCAGAAAAAGAGTGTCTGAATTATTTCTTTCTTTTTTTCTATGGAAAATTGGAGAAGGAGTTGGGTATTTGGGACACAAATACCAATTCATTGTGTACTGTCCTCATTTTCTCCATGCAAAGTGCAGTTGGGAAGAAAAGCTCTAGTGGGCTCACATGCTAATTTTTCCCATTGCCTCTTTAACTTGCACAGATTTTTCAAATATTGACTA
Source organism: Lichenostomus cassidix (assembly GCF_008360975.1). NCBI lineage: Eukaryota > Metazoa > Chordata > Aves > Passeriformes > Meliphagidae > Lichenostomus > Lichenostomus cassidix. The sequence goes on from NC_139479.1 coordinate 29,709,353, forward strand.
GGCTTTGAACTTGACCTACTTAAGGCACTGGATATGGTTTTCACTTACACAAACGCCCCTTCAGATCATGTCAGTATTATAAAGGGGCCTTGCAGCTACTGCGAACATTGAGAATATCAGCATCTTAGTACTCCTTCATACTACTAGCCATATTGTGAGGGAAGTTAGCTGTCCTTCCCTGCTTCTCATGGCTCTCGTGGCTTTCAGTGTTGTTCCTCAGGACCAGTTTATGCTAATTGGTATGAAATTGAATTTATTCTCAAGTCTGGACCTGCTGATCAGCTCTGAGTTGAATCCCTCAGATCAACCTTCATCTTGAGCTGTGCCTGAAGCAGGAAGCTCTTTCTGGAGGCAGGGTCAGAGGCTGAGGAGGCCACAACTCCTCTCTGTGTCCTCTCCTCGCCTGCAGCAGCAAACTCACAACTCATTGTCCTTCTGCAGCTCATCTCTCCTCTCAGCTGCCTGGCATTTGGCCTGCTTTATTAACTCTTCATTGTTCAGGGAGGCATTTTGTGCTTTTCGTGCAATCTCCCCAGGTTTCTGATTATGCTCCATGGGCAAAGAAGGAAAATACAATTCAAAGTCGGCCTGGTGAGAAAACTCAAAAGCATCTGCTGACAGAAAGAAAGAAAAATGATACAGTGTTGTGGCTTGCATGGATTTTTGAAATGGAGACTTGCATACATTTTTGATATATAAAAAATCCTTTTCCTTCTACACACCTTCACAAGGAATATTCTGGCTGTCAAGAATATTCTCAGCTCACCTCAGAAGAACAAAATAAATGACCTTTGCAATCTAACAGTTTCAGTCACCCAAGAATAAAAAAGCATAATTTTCTACTCCTGCAAAATCAAAGTACTTCAGTCTAAAAAGCAAGGAGAATTTTAATCAAAATAATAATAAAAATAGTATTTTACCTTCTTTGTCTAGCAAAATCTCTGCAATGAAAATAAACATCATCTAGGAAGCTGGAGTACAGATTGGGTAGGGAGGATGAGAAGAGGCAAAGGTTTACCCTCTGCTAGTGGAAGGGTAGCTTGTGGGCTGGGAGTTTGCAAAGGGAAGGAAACCCAGGGATCCAAGGAGGGCTGGAGAAGTGGGACCTGTGCATCGGCCCCAATGCAGAGGAAAGAGGGAGATGGCTGTCACACAAGTCTAGCTCTCAGCTGGAGGGTGCTGAAGGGTAGAGGAGGGCTGCAGAAGAGCAGATGGACAAATTTAGGTGGGGACTGGGCCATGCCACTGGGTGACTGGGCAGTAAAAGATGGGGCAGCTCAGCAAGGGAGGGTAGAGCTTGGTGCCCCTATGTCCTGTGGCTCCCGAATGCTTCTCCCAGCTGCTCAGCCCCAGCCCTCGCTCCCTGCAGCTCTCCCCCAGGGGCAGGTTCCCGCGGTGGCAGTGGTGTCCCTGTGCTCACAGGGAGCTATGCCCGTGTGCTGTCACAGCACGGCCACCAGCCCCACGGCTGCCTTGTGCTCAGAGCCTTCAACCAGCAGCGGAGTGTTGTTTAATTCTTAAACTTATGTGTACTTTAACCATATTCTTTTATTCAGCCTGATGAAAAATATTCTGTTTGATGTTTTCACAGACAGCATCTTAAGGCGTTACTTCGGCTTCTTCTCTAGTGCTGCCCTTTCTGAAGTCATTATTACTCATTAGGTATATTGTGCAGAAAGCAAAGTAGGTCACGGATGAAAAGCCCCATCTTAGCGAGAGGCACCGGTATTGCACAAAGCTATTTTCAACTTTCATGAGATAAAAAATGTTTTCTGTAGGATGAAAGCTGTCACTGCCAACTTACAAATGAATGCCAAGTATGTAAAAACTTTCATTTTGGATTCCCAGGCTTTCATATGTTAAATGCATTGTTTTAGAAATTCATTTCAAAGATAGTTCCCACTGTATAACCCACACTGGCTTACACACACCAGTAGGGTATATGCTGAGGACAGGTACTTAGCTGGTGTAAATCACAGTCAGCTCCATCAAGACAGGGCCATTTCCACCCATAAGGATCTGTCTTCCAGGGCCCTCAAAGGGGGAGCAATAGAGGAGGAGAGCTGGGTGGGCATTGGAGGCAGGATGAGAACCTGGTGCTTGGGCAATGGAGAAATCCGTCATAACCCTGCCTGTCTGTGCATGGCACTGAAAGAGTGAGTTGGCACCTGCAATCTGGGGTGCCCTCTAAAGTCAAGACGACAACTTCAATAGCAGCACCTCAGTGCACATCAGTCTGCCATCATTATTGCATTGTGACCCAATGTGACCCATTGTGTTAAAACAAAGACTTAATCTTTGTTTTGTTGCTCCTCCAACTTTTATTTTTCATGTTACGTGGAGATGTCAAATAAATACTCATATTTTCTGGAATTATCCTTAATATCTTTGAATTGTTAGGTGTCCCTCCTCTGGCTCTCAGTTTAACAAAACACCAAGTAAATTCTTTGTTTTATCCAGTTTCTACTAGGACTTAAACTCTGGATTTGAGTAGGAATTATACTGCAATCATAGTATGTCCCTTCATCAACAGAATATGTCTGAAGTACTTTCAACTGCTAGAGAGGTAATTAATAAAATTGTACTTTCAAGTTATTACTGCATAAAATAAGTTGACATTTATGGCAACAGAAATGTTGCTAAACTTGTTTTGTTGGTGTAATCAGCTTGGTCTACTGATTAAAATCTATTGATATTTTCATTAAAAATCCTTATGTTACAGTTGAAATTAAATCTGATTTTTCTCTTTAAAACAATAATTGCTTAAAACTAAAATATAAACTATGACAACATAAGGGAAAATCTAAATTAATTATAATATCTTACAATAATATAAATTACAATAAAAGTAACAAACTCTATGGTTGCAGCCATGGTTTTTAAAAAAGGCATCCTTCAGCTTGGGAAAGTTATTCAGTAAACACTAGGAAATAGAGTTTGCTATAGTTACAAATATTTTTTTTAATCAGAAGTAATTTCCACTGTAAGTACAAATGGAAGAACATTTTCTGCTTTACATTTTTTTCAAGTAGCTCTGGTCAAGGACTAGGTAATTTAAATTGAAAGCCAAGTACTCACTTAAAAAAAATAAAAACACCCCTAGCGAGTAAAAATTATTGTGAAAGGATAAAAATTACTAGTTCTAAGATAATCAAAAGGCAGGTGGCCATAAAAAATCAATTTAATTAGACAAACAGAAATTTGACCTCCTCTTTTTATTAAAACTGTTCAGTTGCTTAAAATGCTATAGCATGTTCACTTTGTGGCACACATACAGCACATCTAAGTTAGCTTTGCTGAGATGATTCAAACAATAACAAAGCGTTGATTTCACATATTTTAATTAATTCCATTTTCATTTAAATTGTAAGTAAGAAGGAATCATTGTCTAATAAATAAGAGATGCTTTGTTTGGCATTTCAAAATTAAGTAACTCACAAATTAAGGATCTGAACAGCTGTTTGTAAACCATAACTGCACAGATAATTTGATGTGGATTTTGCTCACTTTCTAGTGTTGCAAAAAAGAAAAAAAAAGCACATCAATTATTGATTACAGGCTTTTGTGTGGGGAAATATTCTGAAAATATAAAGGTAAAATGAGCAGCAAAAAAGGATTAGCCATTTTCTGTTAATGATTGAAATCATAATTAGAAATAATTGTTTCAATTCTTTGGATTCAAATCAGTATCTACAACATGCAGGCATCCACTAATTTATTATACACCTCTTTCAAGACATACAAAGCAATCACCTGCTATCCAGCATTGAGGACCATGCATGGAACCAGGAGGCTTGGCCTCCATTCCTCCTCCTGCTGTAGACCTGCCCTCTGTGCCAGGTGAATTATTTAATCCTTCAAAGGATCACAGGCTGTGCTGGCCAGGACAAGACTTTCAGGTCTGTGATCTCAGTAGGCACCCAGAACCACCTCGATATTGAGTAGGGATGTGCTACACTGCTTTAATGTACATGGTGACCTGCTGTTGCTGCATGCACCATTTAGTTGATTATCTTACTTGGCATTTCAGAAAAATTTAAGCTAAACCAAGCAGGAAGATATAAATTATGTGTCGGTCTTGGTGTGGTTTTTTTTTGTTTGTTTTTTTTTTTCCAGTATGCCATGTCTGCATTTAGGTTTTCAAGTTGCCCAGAAAAGATACCATGCCAGCCAAAAGAAGTTGAAGAAGTGTAAGGAAATTATTGTATGGAAGATAAATAAGAAATCTCAACTCCAAATTTCTGTGCTTGTTTATATGTATTTTTTAATGCCTCCAACCACCAAAGGACTTTTGTTTGTCAGATGTTTCAGAGAAATAATGTATCATGAAGGATTTCCAAGTTGCAGAGGATTTCTTAACCACTGACTGAATTTCCTGAAATGGGCTTTTCAGGGTGGGTGGAAATACAAAACTCTGATGCCAGAAGAAAGGTAAGAGAGATAGAAAACTTGGTGCCAAAATAAAACAGTACAAAGCAAGAAATTCTGATTAAGTTAACAATGTGAAAAAGCCCCAAACAAACAACAAACCAAAAATACCCAAGCGCTCTATTCCTGGATCAGATGAGAAAAAATAGTAAAACCTCCAGGTTTGTTTGAGAAAAAACCTTGGGGCTATACAAAGAAAGATAAACTAAGTGAAAGAAAACAGATTCAGAAAGCCTGAAGGCAAAGGCTGCCATTGGCGGGTCTGCTTTGGGGTGGCTGGAGGAGGCAAAAGGGACTGGACAAGCAGCAGACAGGGATGCAGGAGGGCAGAGCGGTTGCCTGCAGGGCACTCAGGATGGCATGCTCCCCACATGGCCAAGGGAACAGGACTCCTTTTCCCTCCCCACCACATATTCCTCACCATGTACAAGGGGAAGGCTGCAAAGCCACTAACAGTGTGAGGCTGCAAGTAGAAATTCCCAGCATTGCATCTATCATGTCTTCTTGCAAAATGAAATGTCAAAAATACTCCAGGCTTTTAGGAGGACATAGAAAAATGAAAAACATTTTAAGGGGTAAGTGACTTGGTCAGTAATAGAAATAAGACTATAAGAGTTTCTGAAAATTATTTGCAGTAGACTCAGGCACTGAGAAATTGTAATATATGTTGCTCTTTGAGCGTGAAAACTCTGCATCTATGTAATGTGATTTGTGAGGTCTGCACAATACGAGAGGATGAAGGTATTTCAGTCTCTGAGATGTCCTCAGATCTGCATTTTGGCTTGCAATGCTTGAACTACAATGCCTATTTATGGAAAATTATAGGCACGGAGTGTATCAAATGGACGACTGTGCTAAACCTCTTCCTTTTCATCAGGTCAGGGTTTATTTCCTGTCAGGTTTGCATTAGTGACCCACTGACCTACTTTTCTGATCCACCTGGCAGAACTCTGCATCCCTGAAACCTGAGACTTTGTCTGCTTCAAAGATTTGTTTTGGCTAGGTTTTGTGACAGAAACCATTAGGAGAGTGACACTGCAGATAAAAATGAAATGTGCTCTGCTCTTTGGTATCGCAACTGTATTTTTACTTAATTGTGTAAGTGTTATCCATCATGATAGAATTGTCTGCTCTTTTTTTAATGGCTCTGTGTTTTATAAGATTTTCTTCTCCCACCCTCATATTACAAAGAAAAATGAGCTGTGTACGTTTATCCAGTGATTTCTAACCAGTGCTGCTTCTTCGCCTGCTGTAGAGCAAGAGTAAGTGAAAAGGCAGGCATAATGGATCACTGAGGAAAAGGCATCTTCTGCCTGTCTTAAATCATCTACTTTACAGAGAATCTTAAATTGCTAGAAATAAAAAAAAACCCCCTCCTTGGCAGCTCAACAACTGCATATAAAACAAATCATATTTTTCAGTGAATTGTAAATGTCACCATCTCGGATAACATTTATGCTTTCATAGAAGTAGGAACTTAATTTTCCCCATTTATATTATTAACTTACTTTGGTGAATCAGATCACCTACATTAAAACAGAAGCAACCGGTGACTCAGAACAATGATACGTTTAAAGATCAAGCACAGCATTTGCAAGTACGAAGCTGCACGCAGATGGAACCACTTCTTTGAACCACCAGATAAAGATTGATCTGTTAAAATCTTACTAAAAACAGGCACCAAATGCTTGTTGTCAGAAGTGACTGACAGTCCTTGTCCGAAGCTGAAATGAAGTTGGGTTTGCCTATTTATTCAGTGGGTGCACAGTGACAGCGCAGGAGAGAGGGAGGGCTGCAATGGGCTGTGATGTGACAAGCAGATTGCCATTGCTTTACTGTCCTTTTATAAATTCTCCAGGCTAGGAAAAAAACCTAACAAACCAAAAAAAACCCAACCAAACAAACACCTCTGTTATTGCAAAACACTGTTTAACATTTCAATCTTTTTGGTTTGCCTCCTCTCCCTCTGGCTTGGTAGTTGCATGGTGCCTCAACACCCTCCTGTGCAAACCTGTCATAGAAAGCCAACCTTGTACAATATAAAAGCCAGCATCTTTATTCCAGCTTGTCAGAAGGGGACTTAAGATGGGAGCAAAAGGAAATACTAGCCCAAGGCTGCACAGAAAAATGCAGGTTCAGTCCAGTGACATGACCACAACCCTCCCATCTCCTCTTCTCCATTCATGTACACTTTGTTTGTTTAAGAGCTGGGAAACAGTGACTGGAATATGTCCAAAATGCTTTATAGGCAGAAGCAGCCTTGCTTTGCCTGTGCTCTAGAGCAGCCAGATGTGTGGTGTTGTGAATCAAAACCAAAGTGGCCACAGTCAGCCTGGCACCAAGTATGAACTCTTCAGCTTGCTGTGTCTTAGGGTGCATTGAACTAAGCACTAAACTCATGCAGCTGCAAGGATGCTAAGAGCCATCTTGGGACTCTCCTAGTAGGCATATCCTTCATGGGGCAAAGACTGGCCTTACAATACTCAGTAAACACATTTGCCGTATTATGAACGCAATTAACATTCAAAACACTGAAAAAAAGTAGATATCTACCTCAGTCCTGACAAGCAAGGGGCTGATAGGTGCATGTAAGATGGGCATTACTTGATTATAATTTAATTTTTGCTTGACTCATCTCCATTGTAGAATGAAGAGATGCTGCTGGTGACACCGCCAATCTTTTTCATGCAGTTATATATTTACTTTAAAGCAAAGGAGCTCAGAGACTGACACAAGTGCTTTGAAAATATGAGCTGCAAGTCTAACTCTCACAAAAATATATGTGTGAATGATGATAGCAAATCCTGCATGCCAGCAGAAGACTGGGTGATGGTAGTATTTCATAATTATACCTAAGTGAAAGGTTCTCTGCTAGTTTAGGGGTTGTGGCACCTAATCTGCATTTTCATGAATTAGTGGTTTTCACCACGTGATGAAAACAACTTGATATATTAATGAAAGCAATGAAAAGCATATGTCACTCTCTGATTCCAAGCTGGGAAAAAAGTGATTATATTTTCTCACCATGTATATTCCAACCATTCCAGCTACATGCATATTCCATTTCATCCTAGCATCCCTTACTCATGAAAGCAAAATGAATCACAGGGTAGACTGTATAGCTATTTGATTCAGTCCCTGCAGATTGCATTGATTTTTGTAACACAATAAACATTCTTTTCACCACTATGCTTTGCTCAAAAGATGTTTATATTGCACTTATTAGACTTCAGATCTGTTGAGTTCAGAGCTATCTTTTCAGGCAAGTCTGTAGGGGTTTATTTTTATGTTTCTGATTTTAAAAGCTGTCTTGATATGTGGCTGATTTATGTCTCTTTTTAGGATGCTAATTTTTGAATACAGCAATTTTACAGGTGTGCCAGGATTCAGCCATGGCTCTTCCAGAAACCCCTAAGGCCCCAGAGTGCGCACTAGTGGCTTTAGAAACCTGGAGACATAAACAATGTCCCTATTTATTTATTTAACTGTGCAGCGTTAGGCTCTGTGACCCAAGAAGCAGTGATCAAGGAAAGATATGGAATTGTTGAATGCTTGTGAGCTGACCCAGTTTGAGTGCTTATCTGTATTCAAGTGTCCTATGGCTTTAAAAAATGCAGTCTAATACAAATTTCAGGCATCTGAGATTCTTTTCACAATTTCTACTTGTTCCATCCATTTCAGTTTTCATTGCTTGCCTTCACGATCTCTGGGGTCAGTAATGGCTTTTCAAACTAAGCCCATGTGGAGCTAAATCCTCAAATAAACACCTACATACATAGATGTTCCTTCATGAAAAATTGGAAAGTAGCAAATTCAAAGTTTGCACTTGATTTAATATTCTTTGAGTCACAGATGACGATATTTGTAAAGAAATAAATATTTCCTTTCCAAATGGGAGCTCCATCCTGCACTCCTCTGAGGGGCTCAGTGCCCTGCTTTCACAGCCCTCAAGTGAAAATGGGAGCACTCACAGAATCACAGAACATCCTGAGCTGGAAGGGACCCACAGGATCGTTGAGTCCAACACCTGGTCCGGCACAGAACCATCCCCAAGAGGCACACCATGTGCCCCAGAGCATTGTCCAAATGTTTTTTTAACTCTATCATGCTTGGTGCCATGACCACTGCCCTGGGGAGCCTGTTCCAGTGCCCAGCCACCCTCTGGGTGAAGAATCTTTTTCTAATATCCAACCTGAAGCTTCTCTGACACAACCAGGCCATTCCTTTGGGTCCTGTCACTGATCACCAGAGAGAAGAGATTAGTGTCTACCCCTTGTCTTCCCCCTTCCACCACTGAGGACTGAAATGAATTCTCCCCTCAATCTCCTCTTCTCCAGGCTGAACAAACAAATTGACCTTAGTCACTGCTCACACAGCTTCCTCTCAAGGCCCTTCACCATCTCCTTTGGACACTCTCTAATAGCTTTATATCCTTATATTGTGGCACCCAAACTGTCCCCAACACTCAAGGTGAGGCTGCCCCAGTGCAGAGCAGATCAGGACAATCCCCTCCCTTGCCCAGCTGGCCATGCTGTGCCTGATGCCCCCAGGACTGGGCTGGCCCTGCTGGATCATGTTCAACTTGCCATTGACCAGGACCTCCCGGGGCCTTTCCATGGCACTGCTCTCCAGCCTCTTGTCTGTCCATACATCCAGGGCTGTCCCACCCCAGGAGCAGGATCTGACACTTGTCATTGTTAAAATTTCATGTGCTTGGTGAATGCTCAGACTTCTAATTTGTCGAGGTCTCTCTGCAGATTCTCTCTGCCCTTGAGGGAGTCGACAGCTTCTCCCAATTCAGTATCATAGGCATACTTACTTAGCAACCCTTTGAGTCCTGTGTCCAAGTAATTTATGAAGATTTTGAAGAGAATGTGGCCCAAGAAGGAACCCTCCTTAAGCAGTCACCCACCTGATGTCACCCCAGCTACTACAACCCTTTGCGCCTGACCCATGAGCCAGAATGTCACAGCCTGGCTTGGCATTTTGCAAAAGCCAGCCCCTGGGCCTCTCTTCTCCATGCCTTTTCTTTCACATCTTCAGCCAAAGAGCTATCTATAATTTTTGTCACTTTCATTTCCAGTATGTCACTATGGATTATGAAATGTAAGCTACCGTCCGCCCGTTTAATGGAGCACATCACTGCAGATAATCTCCCTAGAATGTAAATCAGTTTACTGTTACCTGGTTACTGCTGGTACATGCACAAAATGGAGAGGAGATGGCTCTAGCAGGCTGTAGCTTTAATATATGGTAGTGAGTATCTATCAGACTCCCCTGTTTTGATAGCTGTGCTCAGAACAACATAGAGGTGTGATGCATTCATCTGCATGCATGGGAATATGTCCGTCTGTATTTAGAACATCATGATGACAAGAATCATTCCCACAAGCCAGGTTTAAATGGAAGTTGCCTATCACATCCTTTTTTCTCCCAGAGAAGCAGCTCTTTTCCCAGAGGCGCCAGAGCAGACTGCTTGAAGGGCAGGAGAGGGCATCATGGGCATCAAGCCAGCTGGGAGGAAGGTCAACCAGGGTCACACACCTCCATTCCTAGCATGGGGAGCAGTTCCACCAGCCTGAAGTAGCTCATGGCAAACAACTCAGGAAGCATGGCATAGACCCTCTCTTCCCTCATCACGTCCAAATTGGAGAAAAACAGTGCAGAAAGGAGCAAGATCCAAATAGAGCCTCACTAGCAGCTCTGGGAACAGAAGGTGTGGGGCTGAGGAGAGCATTTGGTGCCGCTCACTTGTCTGACAATGCTGATGCCACTGTAGCTTTAAGTCAATTGTCACTGAAGGATCCAACATTCTTTAAATCAGTTTTTTTCTTACAGGCAGACTTTCTCCCATACAATTTGAGAAAGGCTTTGCCCTTGAACTGGAGGCATTACAATAATGATGCAGGTTTGCCTTGCTTTTGTCCCCACAAAGTGCTTAACACAGAGATACAGCTGTTCAGTTTCCGCAGTAGAGGCTTGTGAAAAAGCACACATGTGCACATGCTTAATCAATCTGACACACACATGGGCACAGAGATATTGGCACAAAAAGATACCAAACCTCTTCATGGACATGTCAAAAACGAAATCCCTTGTATTCAAAAAAAGCTGGTGGTGTTTTAATGGCAGTATTCAATACACTTATACTGCTATCCATGTAGAGGAGTGTTTGTTGCGGGAAACAAGAGCATTTCCAAGTAACAAAAGGACTATGTGTTGTTTGTTTTATGTTTTAGCACAGAACCATATGGGCCTTACAGGAATGACCAGCACTGATACATGTGACCAACTTGTGTCTGAGTGCAGATCCATGAGGCTGACCCCTAACGACCCTGAGCAAACCCCTAAGGACATTAACCAAAACTCTTTCTGATTCTCGCAAGATGTCATTTCTTCAGCAGGTTCTTTATTCACCATGCCAAAGTTTTGTAAGACTGTCATTTCCTATTGTTATGCATTCCTTGATATGGTTCTCAGAGCCCACCATGGGGAGAAATCCCTATTGCTAAGGAAGTCCAGGCAGAGGAAGAGGAGAGGGGATAGAACAGGGCTGTGAAGGTAACTAGTTATCCTTCTTTGTTTTGGGGAGAATTCAAAGGCCATCTCTCAATGAAACCTATTTTGTCCTGATCTCTGCATAGCAGAGTCCTGGACTGCTGATTTAATTAAAGGGCATTTGACAGGTTGAGTGGTGGGTGGTCTAACCAATACCTAACCAGATCCTTGATTATTTACCAACATTTTAAAATTATGAAGTCCTCTGTTCACAATGGATCATTACTTTTTATTATGAGCCTTTATCTCATGCCTTTGATCAGTGACTGTTTAGTGGAACTTTATCGTCAAGTGGGAAAATATTTTGCTTTACCTCCTTTCCCCAAGTTTTCAAATTTCCCCTTTTTCTGCCAACAAAATCACTCTGCAATAGTTCTGTTTTTACTGCCAACATGAAAGAATTCAGAGACTCTTTTCTGAATTACACTGGACTACTCATTCAAGTTGCCTCTTGAGCTCACAAGAGGATCTTTTACATTATCTGTTGGCATGGACATTTTTCCTACAATTGTATCTAAAGACTGTGAATATTCCATTCAGGTTCCCTTCCTTGAAATGCATAAAGTTAAAAGAAGAAATATTCTTGACAGCTTATTGTGTAAATCCTTCTGACACAGTTTCCACATTTCTGTAGGAGATGAGAACTGATCAGTACAAAGTAGGTCAAGAACTCCTAAGAGACACAGTGACTGCTTTTGATTTTTCTACCTTGAAGTTCAAAGAGCATGTGTAAGTTCATTGAAAGAGGAAGAAATGAGTTATTTAAAGAAATAAGGATTCCACTTTACTTGTAATGTCCAGAGAACTTAAGAAAGAGGAGCGGGTCATGAACAAGGTGGTGTGTGCATGCACATGCACGTGGTTGTGTGTACATTCCAAATACTGTTTTGAGACAACACTAGCATTAATTGATGATGAACTCTCCCAGCATTAAAATCTGCTCTTTTAATAATAAGTTCAATGAGAAGTTTTGCTCTGTATGCTACGTTTATACACTATGCATCGTATCAACCTCAGTAGAGCAACTACTTCTTCAAGCAATTCACTTCAGTTTAGGACCACATGGACTACAGTTTAGAAAAGGCAGCAGTTACTCTCTCCTTCAGCTTCTGCAAGCTGAAGTAAGTAGGCTTTCAGCATGGGAACTATATATTTATATAGGAGCTGTACCCAATTAGCCACTTGGCTCTGGGACCAGGCATTGGTACCTAATTCTCTTTTGTTTGCAGCACAGGCATTGCCTACATGGCTATGGTGTAGAACAATAGAAATGTTAAAGAGGGTGATGATATAGACTAGTGAGGAGTTATAGGATTGGGACTTTGATCATCTGTGAGAGAACTGTATCCATGAAGAAGAGTGGCATTTTTCACTGTTCTTCTGTTCAAGGGACAAACTAACTGTGGAACTTTCAGGGGCATCAGTCTCAGCTGCCACACGCATGTGTGCTAAATCAGGTAATGAGGAAAGATCTGCACTACCTCAGGGCCCTCCTGGCCACGTTGTGGCTGCCTCTGACCCTGGTGATCTGACATTTAGGAGAGAAATCAGAGGGAGGTTAATGTGACAGATGAAGACAAATACCAAGAAATGATGGAGATCTTATCCCAGAAACACTAGTGTGGTCAATTTAAAAGCTGTTACTTGGATAAATTCCCCTTTCAAGCAGTGAAAGATGTTTAATTAAAGCTGTATAGGTAGCTAAATTCTGCTCTGTACAGCTGTATAACTATTAGAGATGTACCCTTTTTTCATATCAGAGAGAGAGAACAAGTAAACCTGTCTGCTGAATTAGAGGTAACATGAGTTAAAATAGAGAGTAAATCACTCCAATTTACCATAACTTTCTTTATTTTATATATTTTTGTTAAACACTGCACATTACTGCCATATGAAAAGCAGGCTTTTCGTGCTCCACACCACTGGAAAGATGGGCTATAATGCTACAATGTGCTCTTCTTCATTCATGTTTTCAGTGGCCCACTCAGAAAAGAGCTGTAGGAGATGATCTGTCCCTCCTGTAGCTCAGGGTGGGGGTGTCTGTTTCTCAGTGAGTCCTGGCTTTACCTCAGGGAATCCCTCTTGTCCTCTTGCTTTATGCAAGAGTGTTGGTGAGTGTTCATCCCCCACCAGGCAGGTGTGCTTGTTGTGTGGCACCTATGGAGGAAAGGATTTGCTTTGCTCTACAGCTTTCCCAAGACAGAGGAATATTAGGGAAAGGATTCTCTGAGACATGGGATTGCTTTGCTGCCATAAAACTTCACCTATCAGCTGTGCTTCAACCTGTTGGAGCACCCAGCTCTCCCTGAGAACAGCACAGGGCAGATAGGCTCTCCCTGGTGATCTGAGAGCACAACCCCTCTCATGGCACTAGTGGCCCTGGCATTAACAGGCAGCACCTGGCAAACATAAACACACCAAGCTGTTTATAGACACAAATGCACAAAGGGTATTTTAGAGGGTTCTAAGCCTTGCAATTGTTCAATAGTGATAGGAATTAAGAGCAATGTTGCAACAGCTGTGATTGTCAGAGATAGATGTAAGTAATCATTTATGGTGAGGTAATATTTCTTCCTAGACTGGCTCATGTAGCTCTGGAAAAAAAAAAAAAGAGCCCAGATGAGCCCCTGGGAGCAGAAGCCCTTCTTCTAGTTGCCAGGTTCTGTTTCAGACCTTGATCACAGCCCAACAACTAGTCTACTCTTTTCTAACTGAATCAGTGGGTGTAAGGAGAGATGCTACTTCTGCTAACAACCCTCATCTAGCTAAAGTGGAGAAATCAAATTTGCAGGTCTGGGATAGGCTGTTTGTGAATAGCTCTGATTCTTTTTCCTGCTGTGCAATGACCTCAGCCAACATGAAGTGCATAGCTCTCGCTCACTAACCTGTGAGTCTAATTGGTATTCTGTAAAAGTCCTCACAATGCCTTTTAGTTAAAGCAAATGTCAGAAAACACAAAGTCCTGTTTTCTCTGTGAAAATTCCTCCAAAGGAAATTGCAAGAACCCCAGGCACACAAATGCTACCCTTCAGCACAGCCTGCATATCCAAGCACTTAATCTGGACTTTTGAAAGGAGGGCTGTGCAATGCAAGTTTCAAGATGTTTACTTTCCTAAGTCTCTTTCTGGCCAAGAAGAATGACTTAATTCACAGGGTGGTCCAAGCTTTGTTTTGTGTTCCTGGAGCCCAGATGCCCATTTGGAGACTCCCCTTGCGAGCCATGCGGACACAGCACCTCCCTGAGCTGAGGGTTTGGCTGCTCTTAGGCACAGTAGAAACATGAGGAACTGCTGGACTTCCCCCAGGGGGCAAACAGCTGCTCCCCATCACCTCCCATCCCACTGCACAGTCACAGCAGAGGCACAAATAAGAGACATGGAATCAACCCACAGGCTGGATTTGGCCTCCAGCTGGAGCTATCTGACTTCATAGCTTGGAGCTAGTTAAGCTAAGGATTGATTGCTCAGTGGCACTTTCTTTCTCTAATGACATTAATATAATCTGTGAAAAGCATGCCAGTTTTACTCTGATGGCTACTGTGTATCTTACCTAACTCTGGACTCCTGCAAGTTAGGTGTTGAAGCCTGAAGTGGTCACCCAAGGCTCCTTGTATAGCTGATGCAGGGAAATGAGCACCTCCAGAGGGTCAGTAGTCTGATCTGTCTTTGCCATCTCTTCTTCCATTTCTCCCACAAAGTGAGGAAAAGTCTGGCTGACTCAAACTTGGAACACTTCCACCTTTAGATACCAAATTTAAGGCAGATGAATCTCCCACTCATTAAGGCAGATTACCAAATTAACTAGAAAGTCACACTAGCCCCTTTCTCCAAAAACTGTTTCCTAAGAAAGCTGGTAAATAAGTAGGATCCTCACTCAAAAAAATCCTTCTGCCCTATATGTGCAAAAATAAAGATTACAGTCTCTGGAGTATGGTGATTTTCTGGCCTGTTTCTGGGGCAGCCTATTTTCCTGTACTCAAGAGCTTTCCTTTTATAAGAAAGGGTAACAAGCCCCCACCAGATTTTCCTTTAAATAAGGAAACAGCACCTTCAGTGAGCATGGGGATCCCTATGGCCCATATCTCCCTCAGTTGCCCATCACTTGCCAAGCAGCTCTGCTGTGCACCCCAGCTGAGGTGCCCACTCCTCCCCAGTCTTGTCATAGAGCCTCCAAAACACAGCCCTGCTTCCCTCACCTGGGACCTTCTTTCCAGCAATTTCAATGGAAAAAACTGGAGAGAAACCCTGCTCACCTCAGTACTTCTATTTCTCCCTCGTTGACAAGAGAGCTTTCAGATGGTGGACAGGTATTGAATTTCTGTATGCCTGAGCCATGTGTGGTGCAAAGCAAGGTTAATAGATTTTACGGCCAGAGGGAGTATTCTGATCACCTCATCCAACCTCCGGCATCACACAGGCCAGAGGCAGAAGCTGTAATTACACCAAGTTTCCAGTAGAAATGAAAGAACACAGTCCGGACCTAATTGTCCTGCCAATCACATCATCCCACGAGTCCCCAGATTCTTTGACCCTCAGTAATTTTGCTGAAGTGAGTTTATAATCACAAGGTGTCTCAACATGCAGCTCGCGTCTCGTGCAAAAGAAGACTGATGTGTTCAGCTTCAGAAGATGGAGAGAAGAAATCCACGTGTATTTTCCTGCAAGTGAAGTTTTTTGTGTGCTTTTTATATTTTTTCTCCACACAAGGCTAAAAAAGCGAAAGGTAAGTACAGCTTTCTCCTTCCCTGACAGCTCTTTACAGCTGCTTACAGCTGTGCTACAGTCTCTCCATCCAAGCGAGGCCGAAGGGCAGCGTTTCTGCTCCTGCCTGGCTGCAAGGCAATTAATAGTGGCTGTTGGCCCCTTGGCCTCTTGTCTGGTAATGTGTTTCCAAATGCATTTCTACACAGTTCCAGGCCACAAATACCCTCTAAGACAAACCCCCAAGACCTACTCTTAAAACTATCTAGATGGTGAGGAAACAGTTACCAGACAGACTTACTGCTGATTTTTCTTTCTGTTCAGATATGTTAATAAAACGCTGTTCTGGTTTAAGGAAACTTGGACCAAAGAGTGTTTAAACACGACTGCAATTATTTCTTGGAGCTGGCCTCATGTAAGCTTCTGCATTAATGAGGGATCATCTCTATTTGCACCAGTTCGCCAGCAGCACGACCAGCAAGCAATTAAATTCTAACAAGCACGAGGCTTGCGAGAAGACTCTCCCTGCATGCAGACAAAGGTTGCTTGGGCTTGAACCAACCAAACAGGGGGATGTAACTCTCCTTTTCTCATCCAGCCATCCCCTAATAGATATGGATTTTTTTCCAGTTAATACAGTGGTGTGCCCTTATCAATTGCTATGTCATCAAGTCCTATGGAATGTGTAAATTCTCCCTCTGCTGGAGTGTAATCCTATTTGGCAGAGCTTTACAAAGGCTGTACCAAGAGTGATTGAGAGGTCACAGCAGAGAAACAGGAGAGGACTTTTGCCAGGGTGTTTTCAGCTGCAGGAGCCAACTTGGCAATCTTCTTATCGTCTCTTTCCATTTCCATCCCCTGACATTCCAGCTCAGTGCTTAGCCACCATTTAGAGCAGGTGTAACTCTCCTTTCTGGATTGCCCCGATAATACTCTCTGAACCACCTTTGGCAGTGCCAGGCTCCCTGAAGAAGGCAGGAAACCTGCCTTCCTCACTTGGATGATCTGGAAAGACGTGAGCTTTTTGGAGAGCAATACTGCTCCAAGTGCCCCTGAGTAAGTCAGTGGCTCTGAGATGCCAAGTGCAGTCCAGTACTGAAACATATAAACTCTCCTCTTTACCTTCTGTTGTTTTTGTGTTATATTTTAAAGTTTTAATATTATATACCTAGTAAATCTTGAAAGGATCATTTTTAAAGTTTGTAAGATATAGAAAAGCGTTCATAAAAACTTTATTACTTTCTTTTTAAACTTACCACTTTACTAGTAGCCGAATTTCCAGGTGAATTACTTTCCTATAAAATGCCATGTTAATAACAACGAGTTTAACTCCTGAAGTCATCTGTTCCTTTCCTCTGCCCAAGAGGAACAGTTGTTTAATTTGGTTTTAAAGTCTCCCAGTGGGGTCTGTGGCATGTCTCCTCAGATGATCCTGTCCAGTGCTTCATTTTCCGTCCTGTTAGAAAGCTTTTACATAATGCCTAACTTAAGTTATTCTTGCTGCAATATGAGCCCATTATTTCTTTTGCTTTTCACTAGGGAGAAGACATTTTTCCTCTTCTCTCAGCAGCAGTCTTTTGCATATTTGAGGAATATTATCATTCTCCCTTCCCCCATCCTTAATCTTCTTTCCTTTAAGAAAAGCAACCCAAATGGAGTAATTCTTTCTGGTAGGTCCAGATTTCAAACCCTCTGATCCTTCCTGCAGCTCCCTTTTGGATTCACTCCAGCTAGGCCATGTCTCTCTGGGATGCAGTGCCCAGTGCTACACAAAGTACTCCAGCTGAGACATTATCTCTGCTGAGTAAAACAGACAAGATGGTGTTTGAGTTTTCTCTGCTACATTTAGTAATTTCCAGAGAATCTACTTTTCCACAAAGAGCAATAAACTATCCCTTTGATCCTGATCCAAGCAGACTTTCTTACTAAAAAAACTGGGAGAGAGAGAAATTAATAGAAATCAAAACTTACTTTGAATGTGTCTAGGAAAAGAAAACATTCCTAATCCTGTGCATGGTGCACTAGATACACTTACATAAACATTTTCTGAAATGTACTGTCAGAGCAAGTTCAGAAAGTTAAAATAAGGATGTTTAGCTGTTAGTGGGGAATGAGGTCTTGCATTTTCCCAGTGATCTTGGGTAGAGAGCAACCCTTAGTCTCAATTTTCATTATTCCCAAAGTCACCACTGTTTTGGAGAGCCCTGGTTTACAGCACACAATATCAAACTAAGAAGCACGTCCAAGGCAGTTGTTACTTCTGTTTGAAAAGGCTAGCTTGGGATCCAGCTTTTCTTCCCCTATACTTGCGTCCTTCTAATGACCCTCATCAACAATAAGAGTCAAAACATCCAAAGCTCAAAACAGTGCTAATTCAATAGGCATGAGATTTTACCAGAGACCCTTGGACAGAAACATAGCAAAGGGTTTCAGCTGTGGTAAAGTGAGGACGAAGTTCACACCACTTGCCCAGTGCTCCAGGGTCCTCACATAAAGCCTGCACAACACCAGACTCCTTTCCTGGGGGGACAAAATTGGCACAGTATCTCTGCTGCTGCTCAGCCCTGCTGATACAGGCAGAGCTGCTGAGCCTCGGGGCAGTGAGCAGCCCAAACCCACAGTCTGCCCCACCATCCCCTCCCCTCCAGCCTGGGCTGCTGGCACCCACAGCCAAATGCAGATTTCTGCCAGCAGCCTCCTGACGTGGTCAGCCCAGAGCCTGCAGCCCTGTGTGTCCCTCTGCACTTTGTGAATGTCACCTTTTAGTAGAGATTATTAGTAAGCTTTGTTTGACTGACAAGCACTTGTGTTTCGCCTCGAATCTTCGAAGGCAGCAGGCGAGGGGGCAAAGGGCACTAATAGAATTCTTCAATGTCATTTTAATAGGATCACTGCTTTGTGCTAGCTATTTTTTCCCCTCTTTATCTTTTTCTGTCCTCTGCTAGGCTCTGTGTTAATGCCCTCTGGTGATACTGAATTCTTTCCAAGTTTCTCAAAAAAAAAAAAAAAAAAAGTCCTACCAGCATTAATTATTGTTCCAGGAGGATATCTTCCCTTAAAGATGCAAGGTTTCTCTGAAGCCATCTGTCTGGATTTTCTTCCCTTGGGACAGAGAGAACAGTTAGCAACTCAGAATTTCCAAAAGGAAAATCGCAGCTCATGTAGATAATACAAATGACCCAGTTGCCCTGGGAAGGGAAGCGCCGTCTCGTGTGCGGTGTGTTCCATATGCTATCCATCCACCTTCCTCAGTTAATGAGGCTCAGACTTCTTCATGCTGGTCAAGATAAATATAAAGCTCCCTAACCCTGAAATCACCATAGTGAGGTTGCCATGGCAAAAAAAAAAAAGTTCAGTCCATCACAGATTATGCTAAAACCTGATACAAAGAGAGACACTAACAGTGCATTGAGACGCAGAAACATGCCTGTGATGTTCTCCAAATTACCATGATCTTGGTACAGTTTAGATTTTATAAAACATCCTGTTCTGTTCATTTTTCTAACAAGATACATTGGGATTCTGCCTTATGGGAAGATGTTCTTAGAACAGGGCTGGGATATTGGAGCTTCCTAAACATCTAACTCAAGTATTGATGTTGAGGCATGATAGAAGCAGAAATCCTGCTCTGCACCACTTGTATTAATGTTTTGTGACCTGACCTGCAAAAAAAAAAAGGATACCTCATCCAAAATTTAGATCCCAACTCCACATTTCAGTTCTACTGTTGATAACCAGGCAGCTTAATTACCTCCCAGAGTGATTACGAGGCTGGGTTATTTAAGGTTTGTAAAGCTCTATGGAGGTTCTAATAACTGAATATCAATCACATAGAGGAATAGAGATGTATGGTGTGCTCTGCCAGTGGGCAGAGGCCATAGGCTTGTATGGGCACTGTGTGCAGCCAAAACTAGAAATTTTCTGACCCACTGTGCACACCCATGCCATGCATATGCCCTTGGAGAGCCCTTCTGCTCCATGTGAACAGTAAAAATTGTGGATTGTGCCTACTGCAGTTAGAAAACTAGGCTTAGAAACCTAAACTGCAGAATCCCGACTGGGCAGGGCTCTGAAGGAGAGGGCAAACTGCCCAATGGCCAGTCTGTCCCAAGGAACTTCATTTATTCCTTGGTAAAATACATCTTTTTGTTCTGTTCTGAGTGACTATCCACATTCTAAGCAATAAACAAACAACCAAGAGAGAGAATCCTGAAATCTCACAGAACAGCCCTACAGTTCTGCAAAGCACAGCATTAGATCCTAAGACCTGAGAGACCACACATCCTCCCTTGACTGTAAGATATGATGTCCACCGTCACTCCCATTATTAAGGGGATGTTGTGTGCTCCAGCAGTTCTAGTTGGGTTCTCTTTGGTCATTTCTTAGTGTGCCCAACCAGTGTCCAGCTCTGATTTGTAAACTGTCCAGGTTTTATTGCTTCCCTCACCATCATACTTGATGGGGGGGCTTTAGCCACAAGAAGTGGGGTTTGACTTCCTCTGTAAACAAAGTTTCAAAGCAATACTATTATGAAAAAACGTGTCTTCAGAAAGCATAGAGGAAAATGAACCCATGAAGCTGAATCACTACCTGCAGCAGAGAGCTGGGATAAAAGCCTTATAAAAGGTATCACATTAGGGCTAAAATCCCTCCTGGTCTGCCCTTGAGCAATAGACACTGGAAAGCTCCTCAAATGATTATGCACCGCTGTTCATGCAGGTGGGGCTGCTTAACCCTCAGTTACTGAGTATCACACAGGACTGCACCTCACCAAGGTGATGTGCCCTCTCCAAGTCTAGAAACTGTTTTTTGCTGGAGAAGATGGCAGGTTCTGCTGCTCTCCTGAAAAGCCCTCTCCAGTGCCTCTGTACAGCTTCCCCAGGGAGCAGAGCTGCAGCAGGACAGGCGGTGGTGGCTGTCATGTGGTATCATCTTCACATGTGGCTCAGCTAGAGGGAGACTGAGTGAGTGCTGCTGCTCCCCAGTAGTGCCTACTGAGGGGGTGGATGTCCACAGGGACTGGGAAGAGGTTCTCATGCCTCCTGCCAGGGTGTGTCTCCACCGGGGTGGCAGACACCCTCCCCAGACTGGTGCCTGCAATGCCAAGCCAGGGACTCTTCTGAGTCTGATCAGAAAATCAAGGATCTGTGGAGGGACTCTCACATATTTGCCTGATCAATTTGGATTGCTATTTATCAATACTCTTTTAAATCAAAACCAATATCCAATACAACTATTTTTCGTTTGTTTTAAAATTTGTGGGTCTTTCTTAACACCACTTATAGATACAAGCCCTCAGATTCTTCATTCAAGATGGTTTTCTCAGGCTAGAACTGTCCACTCCTAGTCCATGGTGCTCTCTACTCTGTAAATCATGTGAGTCCCAATGCATAATCCATATAGCTCGCCCAATGAAAGTCATCTATTAATGCAGGTGTTTCTCCAGAAGAGTGTAGATGATACTAGAGAAAGGCATGGAAATGGTCTTACCTCAGAAAGGAACAGCAACAAGGAGTTCTGAGAAGAGTCCTGAGAAGCCTTTCACATATCTGATACATTGGGATGGATCTGCCTTGCTATAGGCAGGTTTAGCCCACACCTCAGTCTTCTGGATTTGGATCCAGGTTCTTTCGGGAGACTGATGTAGGTGTGATGTTTTTGTGGACAAAACACCTGGATCTGTGGTGATGGGTGAATTAGAAGTGTGTACAATCAGGTATCGTGACCAATATGGTGCAGATTTATTCTTCCCAAAGAACAGCCTTACAAAGTTAATCACCTAGACACTATGTTCATGTGCACTAATAATCAGGTCAGAATGCAGAAAAAACAAGCTGCTGTCTTGTGCATTCACTGGACCTGTTAGAAACCTGTGGGGCAGGTTTGCATGTGCCTGCAGTGAGACACATTCAAACGAACAAATGGCATGCATATCTCACTTTATGTATTCACAGAGTAGAACTGAGCACCTCAGGGGCTGCCATCGATATTTTACTGAAGCCAGATTACATCTCAAAATACACAGGCAGACTGTAGCATGAAAGGAAGGAAAGGTCCTTTTTGTGGAGAACATTGCCATCTTGTGCTCAATTGCATTTACTTAGTGCCTGGCATGCTTGTGAGAGATGAAGCTGCAGAACTCACTCACCCGACTTGAAAGCCCAAGGATGCCTCCAGCAGAGTTCAAGCCCTTGAAAGGAGAAATCTCCCTAAATAGCATCAGCTGTTCCAGTCCTCAAGCAATGATGACAAGATCTGAACTGCTTTCTGGGCTAGCACATTTTCCCTTTTTGTATGGCCAGGAGCTTCATTAAGTATATTTAATGGAGAAAGCCAGATGTATTGCAATGAAATCAATAAAATAGTGGAAAACCTGGACTGAAAAAGTCCTACAAAATTTTTGTTCTTTAGCAAGAATAGCAGTATCTACTCACAGACTACCTGAATGTGCTGGAAGCCATGCAGACACACAGTAAGTACAGCAACAGTAGAGAACTCCTGGGCAGGAAAATCTACCTAGTTGGAAAACAGATAAACCAAAAACTACTCTTGTTAAGCAATTGCCCTCACATGGTGCTTCATAGCTCACTGCAGATACAAATTACAAAAAAACTTGGAATATCAATAGATGGTCAGTAAACAGAAACATGAATTCTCCTGGTGAGGAATAGGAGATGCAGAGAAGCTATGTTGTCTATGCAGGGAAGAGCTGCCACAGCTATAACAGAAGCTGATCCCATTTCCATGCCTCATCCATGAGCATGTCCTCCCTAAAACATAGAGCAATGTATATCACAGCAGCTCTAATAGAACACAAATGTATAGGGCAGCAGCTAACTTTGAAACTGACAGTGTTTTTAAATTGAAAATGCCATTTGACATCATAATGTAGAGAGAAAGCCTGTTTTACCCACTGGGCTGGATCTGTAACATATTCCAGATGACATGACGCCACTAGTGCTTACTGTGTCTTGTAAAACTGTGTATAAACAGCTCCTCTCACCTGAAAAATTCATAGCTTTTCCTGAGCTTATGCTAAAGACAGCTTATTAGTAGGCAAATAATACAGGAATATCTTTTCCTGGCTTGAATTTCATGTGATTTTTTTTTTTACCAATCGATTTTACTTATTGAAAACCACTCTGATTTCTGCTCTTAGTGGTCCTTACTTGCCGTCTACCCCCCAACATTTCTCTATGGATCAGAGCATGCATCTTTACCTTTTTTTTTCCTATATGTTGAAGTCAGGTATAAAGTTTTCATGGGTCTGCCCAAAAATTCTCCTCTGTGACTTAATGTTGTCGTCCACTCTGCTATTCTCAGTGCACAGTCTCCAGCTACAAACATGAAGTCCATCTTTTGAGAACGGTGCTTCTCTCAGTGTACCTCAACACCAAACATCCCCGAATCTTCGTCATAATGAAAGCTCTAAATCTTTTTTTTTTTATCTTCTTCACCTTTACCCTTCTTCTCTAGCCATGATCAGACTTCTCTTTTAAGCCTCCCATCTGAACTCCATTTATCCTACCTGTACTTCTTGCCCTTTACCTCTTCCACTGTTTCAAGGGCTCTCCCCCTCACTTTTTTCTCGGGGGGAGAAGGAATACAAGAAAAAATCTTCTTCAAGCACTTCCAGGATGAGCCCTTTGATCTGGACTTGGTTCACCCCACAAGATCTGGTTCACATCCCATTCCTTAGCACTGTAACAATTTCTAGATGGATGTAATCAGAGGGAAGCCAGCTCAGTTGGAGAAGTTTGGGGATATTTACCAGATATGAAACCCATCTCCACATTTTGCATATTCTCCTGTTTTTTCTACATTCCACCAAACTTTGCTCCCTTTTACCACCAGCACTTTCTTTTTTAAGACTATAGCTGATGCCTTAATGCTGTGGCAGATCTTTGCAAGCGTCTGTTGCTGGGCTTCTCTGCCATGGAGACAGCCCTCACAATTGCTCTTCTAACCACCTGAGGCTGACAACTAAACCACAGGCAGTGATAGTCAACTTGGAGGATCCAGGACATCCCTTCTTTCAGCTTAATAGAAATCATCTGCATATGGGCAGATAATTAATGAAGTTTCCCAACACTCCCAAGTGGTCTGTTCTAATTCTCAGAAGGATAAGCTGCAGTCATGCAAGAAGGAGTTCAGTAGTTGGCTTTGCTGCCCTCCTTGTAAATGAAAGTATTCCCATGGATAGTGAGGGGAGGGAGATCAGGATGACACATGCTACAGCAGAAGTCAGCGTCACTGTGGGAGTAGGCAATGGCTGTCTGAAAAACCAAGACTTGTTTTCCCTAGCAAATGCTGTAACTTTTCCCTGTACAAGAAGCATTTTGTGTTTGATGGAATATTGGAATATGACTATTTATAGGAGATATATTGAAGCAGAAGTTCACAAATACTCATAATTACATTCATCTCATTGTCCATTAATTACTTTTATATGGACTGTTCTGCCTTAGATCATATAATTTCCTCCTTATTTAATGTTTAAAGTGTTAAATAGAAACAACTTCAGAATTACTTGATATTTTTCCTGACTTTTTTTTAATCAGACCTCAGTTTCTTCAGTCAGCTCTGTAAATTCAAAGTAATTTGATGAAGTCCTGAAACATTTGGCATGTTGTCAAGAGATTAAATTTTTAACACGGTGTATGAAAACAAGCCATATTGTTCATCAGTCTCCCACAGAAGCCTGGAGAGAGTCTCTTGCTGCTTGGATTTTCATTTTTTAATGGTTCTGCCTTCTACAGGAGGGAATGAAGGTTTTCCCTGCATCACAAGAGCCATCTGCAAATAGAGAGACCTAAGAAGTTCGATACTTATTTTTAATTCTGTGAAGAGCTAAATACTTCATTAAAATACTTTATGCCTCCTACAACCCTTTGATGACTGAATTAACTAAATGAGATTGAAATGATGAGTGATTTCTAATGGGCTGCAATGAGAAATGAGTTCAACTGCCTTCCAAACAATTGACAGGGAATATATTAGTTTTAGCAATGAAGGGAATGCATTCCCCTTTGATCTCAGTGAGAGCAAAGTTTCTTTAGACATGATCCGATCCCAACAAACATGCAAAAAAAGGTTCATGTAATGGCGGGGGGTTTTAGTCTTTGCAAAACAAAAGCTACTCCAAACTAAGTTACTGAAGTCTCTGTTAGAAGCCTCATTTCTCATTGCTGTAGCCTGTGAAGTAGATTAACTTCCCATGATTTCCACAGGATAATGACAAATTATTCTGAACTTGAGTCTTTAAAACAGAAAAAAAAATGGCACCTTAACTTTAATGAGAATCGCTGTAGATCAGAATTACTTTCTTCATGAACTCTACAAAGACAAATACTAGCATTCAGATGTCAGGCTAAGTTACGACTTAGCATTGTGTGCCCATCCTGTGCACTGATCTGACAGAGCTGGATGCACACCCCCAGCTTTCTCACAGCAAGAAACCTCACCTAACTTAAATTATTCCCAGCAACAAGGCTAACCAAATATCCACCTGAGCATATTTGGGAAGGGAGGTGATAGGACAGCCACAAGGAGGAGGCAGGAGAGGCTGAGCTGAGCCATGGGAAAGTAGGACCTGGCCAAAACTGGTACAGGACAGCACGGCCATTCAAAGGACTATCCTTCATTTCACCTCCTGCAGCCACAGTCCTGCAGACACTTCTACCTATGTACAGATCCATGATCATGGCTGGATTAAGTACCTGGAGAACTGGCAGCTTAACCCTGGCTTTGCCCTGCTTGCACAGGCTCTCTCTCTGCATGTGAAATTGGTGTAGAACACTGCCCTTCAGGTTTGGTAGGGTTTGGTGAGTCCATATTGTGAATACAACATGATTTGAGGAAAACAAAAAAAATCAGGATGGTAACTTACCCAGATCAGGGCAGCCCTCCACGAGTATAATGGAAGTGCTCACGTAACCTGGCTAAGCAGCAACTTCAGACTTGCACCGTGAAGAAAACTCTTTTTATTAGTAGTGGTACACTTATATTTCACACCAAAAACTCCAGAGTGACTGTCCACTAACGGCAAATCATCTGCCTCCGTCTATGGCCCAGGGTTGTTTCTCCCCTCCCACCACCTGCTGGCACAGCTGCAGGGTGGGATGAGTCAGGGATGCTCTCACAGCAGCGTGCACGACAGTAACTCTCCAAGCCTCAGTGTTTACAGGATCGCTGCCTCTGCTCTCTCCCATGATAGCTGACAGAAAGACCCTTCTCACAGCAATGAGAAGTGAGCATTGATCTGACACTAACTGTTGACAGGCTGCAAAAATATTGATAGTGCATTTAGCAACAGTGCCCCAAGCCTTGGCAAATGAGAGTTCACAGTCCCCAGTTATTTTTTTCCTATTATATTACCCCTTTCTGGAATGCATATTAATTGGCTGTTTTGGTTTGCTATTTAGCAGCCAGCTTCATTTTAAGCTAAAGCTCATTCCCTTAACTGTGTTTCCACAGCTTCTGCTCTGCCAAAAGGTTAAACAGACCTCATTATCTGTTTCCTGCAGAGACCTAATTTCTACAAAAGGCCTTGAGCAGAGCAATATGATTGGCAGGAAAAGTAATAACATTACAAAAAGCTGTTTTCACACCTAGCCAAAGAGTAAGAAGCCTAGACACCATTTGAAATGATATTCCATGTGGGTCTCATCAGCTGGACAGGACATTCAGCCTCTTCTGGTTTGTGATGATTCTCACATCTGCCCCTTTCAGCATGGCATGCTCCAGTGGCATCCCCCAACATGTCAGCATGTTTCACTGAGGATAAAAGATGGAGATCATATTGTCTCCATTTCTCCTGAATTGCTGTACCAACATACAGCTGCCTATTAAAGGGTCAGGCAGCCCCTGCAGTAGCTCTGGCAACAGAGAGCAGGCAATCTCCCCCTCTCCTAGCTAGTCTCCTGGGCAAATCTCCCAGGCAGACATGGTCTGCTTATTGTAGAGGAAAGACGTAATGAGTACCTGGGATATCTGGCTCACCACAGCTGAGCAGCTTGGAACAACCCATAAGCAGCCCTGATCCTCTTCAGAAGCTCAGCTCTCTTGGTGATCCTAGAGCTCACAAAAGCTACTCACCACACACAAAAGGGGAAGGCAGCTATTGTTTTAAGACTCTGCTGGAAGAAGAGACTGTGATGGAAACAGCCCAAAGTCCCACCCTCCCCTTTTTATCTATCCCTAGCTTCTCTAGTGTCCTGCAAAAGGAATAGAGACCATGTGCTCTGAGGTCACTCCAAAGCACAATTAAATGTGAACAAGCAAAAGATAAGCAAAATATGCAGTGTAGGCTTCTACAGGGAGGAAGAGTTGTCCTCTTTCCAGACTGTATGAAGTTGTAGGTGAGCACAGTAAAGCATCAAGTGTGACAGCATTTGGGATAGTCCTGTGTTATGAGAAGTGTGCTGCTATGTAATAATATTCAGGATTTATCAGCTTCTATTGTGCTGCATTTGGCTCACCTGCACAAGATTTATGTTTTAGCTATTTTGCAAAAAAACATGTAAGAGAAAAGGAGAAAAGTGAGACTCAAATCACCCTTCACATGTCAAAGAGGAAGCTCTCCATCAGGATCTTACAACTTTACCTAAAGTTTAAGCAAAAGTTATTTGTTGTTTGGACTACACACTGGTTTGTCCCAGAGTGTGGGAAGCATGCTTGAAAGTCACTACGAACTAATAAAAAAAATTTTTAAATATCACTGCTTATTGAGTATTACATTCTGTACCACCCACCCACAAAATCCATCAGCAATGTAACAAAATGTCATTAGGGCAGCCTTGTTAACAAAAGCTCCTGAAGGTTGTTAGCCTGAGTGTAGACAAACTGAAAGTGTAGGTGGACATTAAATCCAACACAAAATAATCAAGCAGCTCCAAGTGTCAGCAGATCTATAATCAAGGTGGTATTTCTGTTTATGCTCTTCTAAGGTCTCAGTTATGATTATTGTACCTAGAAGATGGAAGGAAGTCTTTGATATAGCAAGATGACAGTTCTTCAAACATCATCCTCCGTCCCAGTTGGCAATGGCACTACTGTAGGAACACAACTTCTGATGCTGTGGAAGTAATCAGCAGTTCCACACTTGAGCACCACCATCTTGAATTTTATTCTGTACTTAGCCAGGAGGATGGTGCAGGAAGTTCAGCCCTTGTGAAAGGCAAATAATGCTGCTAACTCAAAGCAGAATTCTGGTCCCAGGAGAGGCTGGCCATCCCCAAGGCCTCTCTTAAGATGCCAGGGGTCCCAGCCCATAACCTCATGTTGTGCCTCTGGTGCCAGCACACCTCTGCAAAAGACCACACACCATCTTCAGATGCACCCACACCATGGGTAGCCTCCCCCAGCTCTACGTGAAGTCCAGGCTGTCAGAGGTCTCTGCACAGTGGGCTAAGAAATGGCACATCTAAGTGCTATAAACAATTATTAAGACCAGCTATTTATATTTGATTTGTACAATTTAAGCTTGTTAAAAATATTGTACTTAAGACCACTTCATGTTTCAATTTTTTTAAGAAGTTAGCAATTTACTAACAGAATAATAACAAGAGACCTGCTTCTACTCACGTCTATATTTTAAAACCTTTGAGTAAGATTTACTCAGGCTTCACAATATAAAATGTCTTTCAGCATCTTAAGTGAAGCTGCAATTTTTAAAAAAAACAGAAACATTTTTAGTTTCTAGAGGTTTCTAGAATGAGTGTCTTGAAAGGCTACCCTTCTGGGGCTCAGCAAGGCTGTGAAGAGTATGTCCAGTGCCTGAGGTGGGAACACTGGCTGCAAGTACACTGCATCAATCTGGATGCAGTCACAGGAATTAGTCATCTTCTGAGTCACTCTCCCCTCTGGCTGGCATGCACGCCCTGATTGAGGACATGAGCTGGTCCTGGATCTGCTTCCTGGGGTTCTCTTCAAGGTCTGTCTTGATGGCACCCGACTCTGAAATCTTCCACTCCAATTCTGTGCAGTGCAAAACAAGAGTCATGAATGTAGGGGAGCAAACTGGACTAAGCCCACCCTCCGCTCCCCAGCTGACTTCCCTTAGCACCCTACCACCACACCCGGGCCCTGCTCCCCTTCTTCCATACCCAGACCCAACCTCCAGCCCCATCTACCACACCTGCTCCAGCCAAGCCCTCCTTTCCCAGTCTCTAGTGCTGGCAAAGGTCTCAGCACAAGGCACAGAGGTCAGGGTACTGGTCTGCAGCCCACCAGCAACATCCCCCAGTGCCAGCCTTCTCACCAAGCAACCAAGAGTGCAAAAGAGATGCTGGACACAGAACAGCAGCTTTAGAGGCAACTCTCCCAGTGAAAGTGAATTCTACCTCCTTCTAACCTCTGTGTGGTTACGCAAGGGCAAAGACATGTTCACACATCTATTGCCAGTGAAGGAACACTGCTCATACATTACAGCTGCTTCCATCATATACTGAGCTCATCACAATCAGAAGAGGCAGGAATAAATTTAATAAAGGGGAAAAAACTGTGGAAATTTCATTTACACATCTGAATTAGAGGTATTTTTCAGGGATGTACCTTGTAAATAGAATTCACCCCTTTGCCTCTACATCACACACTGATCATTAGTTTCTTAATAAGACAGTAAAGAGAAACTTCACTACCAGAAGTAGGCCCAAATTTGACTGGATTGCTTCCTAGAAGTGGTAGAAAGTCAATAGAACACATTCAGTTGAAACCTTTCTCCTACTCCTGCTGACAATCCTATCACCAAATCTAATTTCCTTCAGATGTTACAGAATAATGAACACAACCTCACACTTTCTTTAGTCACCAGTGTAAAGTCACCTGGTTTTAGGGGAGAAGGAAGGAAGACATAAAAGAAAGTGCAGAAATTTCAGTGCACAGCTTTCTGTGATGACTGAATTAAAGTGACTCAGTCAGGAACAGACAAACACACGCCATCGTCTTAAAAACGAGACAAGGAGCCCTACAACCCAGTAGGCAAGTGCACAGATTATCATGTCAGTGCAAGCAAGGGCGGTCATTCATGTTCAAGACACTCAAAGAACATGCATGGGACTGTTTACCCTTTAATATATCCAGCAAATTTTTTTCACCCAACACAGGGCATAATTACTTGCACACACAAGACAAGTATCTATATGTTGTGCTATCAGCAACTCACTACTTTTACAAGATAGCCTTAACTGCATGTGGTTGAGCCACAGGGATGGGGAAAAAAATCTACTATGATCTTTTAGTAACTTCCTTCTCCTCTTAAGCTTCTTTTCTCTCATTCCCAGCAAAACAGTTTTGCTTTTTGTTTGGAAGACCAGAGATGCAGACACTCACCATCCCTTGTCAGGTTCATGCCACCGAACACCAATGGCCCAATGAACTGGGCTTTGATGTCTCCCTCCAGGTAAACAAATATCGTAGGCAGGTTCTTGTCGGGATAGTTGGGAATGCAGGTGGTAGAGATTGCTTTGATGAATTTCACGTCTCTGAACTTCTTTGCAAGCCCACTCATATGTTGATTTATTAAGGCACAGAGTGGAATTCTGTGAAGAACAGCAACAGACACACATGAGGTAAAAACAAGACACAAAGTGTAAACTGCTCCAAAAGAAAGGTCAGAAATATCAGGTTAACAAGTAGCATTTCTGTAAATGTACCAGAAGCAACTTCTGAATACTTTTGTTGTCCAGTATTCGAGCATTCAAAGGAGATCAGCATCACTGGAGGTTTTGGTGCATGGTGGGCTTTTTGTTTTAATGTATTAGTAATGCAACCTTCCCCTCTATCCTCTTTATACACAGGGAAATTGGTTTATGAATTTCAGATACTTAGAAATTGCATGAGCAAGGGCAAAATAAAAAGAAAAGCTGCTCCTGGAAGAAATTATACAAATGATGATCAACACCTGTAAGGCAATTACAGACAAAGAACAACAGAAAGTATTTCTAACCCTTCCAAAAATTTTCTAGCAACTTAACAGACCTTTTGGACAAGTTTTTCTATCATGGTGACAGGACTGAAAACCTTGCTCACTCCATTTGTATGCCACTAGAAACCAAGATAAATACACACAGACCCCTCTTATTCACAACCCCCTTGCATTTAATCCAGAATAATTTCCAAAGCTGGGATATTTCAGCAGCAGCAGCTACCTCTGTGGCAGCTGTATGGTGCACATCATGCTGTGTTGTATAAAAAAGCCACTTGATAGTAACATCATTCTAGAATGAAGTTCAGCTGTCTTAACAGTATTGAAATTACTAATTTGTTTGTATTTCTTAGAACCCCAGAATCAGTTCCTTAGTTCCACAATAACTATACATTTACGTTGGAGCATTTTCAGCTATTGACACTGAAAGGTTTGATGTTTAAAAACAAATTCTTACCCTTGTTTGTAGAGGTGCAGGACTACCCATATACCTTTTCCAGCTTTTGTAACCTCTTGAACGTAATCTTTTCCTGAAATCTCTGAAACTTCCCCGAATTTACTCTTCATTTGAGCTGCCTTCATTTCTGCTAACCTCTGCTGCCTGAATAGCCAGGAATGGAAAAGACATCTTGTGAACAGATGCATTTTTTTGACAGAACAACACTTAAAGGAGCTGGTTGAAACCTGGACTTCAGAGACACATTACCAACTTCTCCTAACCCTAGAGCAATAAAAGCAAAATGACACAGTAGATGCTCTTGTATTTGCACCATAATTTAAAACAATCAACACGCAAGAAGTACAACTGTTTCATTATATGCTTTTTTCTCCTCATTTCTGGCCTCATTTGACATTTTTTCTGCAGACAATATTCTACCAAACTAAATGGCAAAAACCATGAGAAAGGTTATGAGACAGAGGAAAACCAACACTAATTATGCAAATCTGCAGCACCTTAGTCTCATTCACACAAAAATTGGGAAAAATTGGAGGTGATTTTCAGAGCTCTCAGGATCCCCAGCCATGCACTCAGCAGGTGCACATTATCTCTGCAAAGCCAAGTTGTAGATAAAGGATACTGAATTCAAACGCTGTTATCCTTTTAAAGACACTTAGAAGCTCCACAAGAGACCAGAAACACAACCCCCTTTTTCCATCATCCTAAAAACATCCTTTATCTTTAACAATTCTAAAAGCATATAAAAGAAAGACCCTCCAATTATCATTAAAGCCAAATTCTGCAAGCTGCTCTGACCTGTACATTTCAATAGCTCTCTCATCTTCCTCATTAAATTCATCTTCATTCTCTTCTAGCTCTTCCAGTGTCATGTCCTCATAAGTTTTCACTGTAATGGAAGAAACATCAAATCAGCAAGAAAACGTTATTCCAGGATTAAAATTTACCAGTTTTTATCTGTCAAATAGAATTTATTTAGTCTAAGGACAGATTAATAGGAAATTTGGGGTGGATTTTTTTTGAGTGTTACCTTAGAATAATAGAATGGCTTGGGTTGAAAGAGACCTTAGAGATCACCCAGTTCTAACCCCTCCTGCCAAGGGCAGGGACACCTTTCACTAGTCTAGGTTGCTCAAAGCCCCATCCAGCCTGGGCTTGAACACTTCCAGGGATGGGAGAGCCACAACTTCTCTGGGCAACATGTTCCAGTGCTTCACAACCCTCACAGCAAAGAATTTCTTCTTAATATCTCATCTAAGCCTGTTCTCCTGTATCTTAAGGCTGTGCCCCCTTGCCCTATCTATCACTAGATGGTCTTGTAAAGTTGGAATTGCCCTTAGGAGTTGGGACTTAAATGATTCTTGGGGGGCCTTTCCAACTCAGG
Source organism: Lichenostomus cassidix (assembly GCF_008360975.1). Lineage (NCBI taxonomy): Eukaryota > Metazoa > Chordata > Aves > Passeriformes > Meliphagidae > Lichenostomus > Lichenostomus cassidix. The sequence continues at coordinate 29,741,806 of NC_139479.1, forward strand.
ATATTCGATGGTTCTATTCTGTGATTCTAAAAAGTCCCTCCCCAGCTCTCTTGTCAGTCCCTTTGGGGAGACAGTTCTCCCCTAAGCCTTGTCCAGGCTGAGCAGTCCCAATTTTCTCAACCTGTCATTATTATTCCTACTGGATTTTTAGAAAGTGTTATAAACTTTAGACATACACATGGAAAGAATATGACAGAAAGGCCTCTGAGATGAAGGCTGCCTAGACTAGCACGACCTTTCAAGTTTAGCAGCTGCAGCACAGACATGCACATTCACCTGGTAGACTCCCTTCGCACTGCTCTTATTTCAGTTTTCAAACATTTCCTTCCATAAAAATACAGAGCTCATATGAAGAACAAAGCTTCCCTATGTTGGAAGAATCCATGTGTTCAGGAATGTATTTGTTTGATGTCATTGACAGCTGATCACCCTGCACAGATGAAGCTTTGGTATCCCTACAGACCAGGAAAATGATGTGTTGCTTTACAGGCATATAACCATTGCTCCTGTCCATTTCTTTGGAAAAGCTTCCTCCAGGAGCCATTCCAAGGCTTGTCCTGCTTCTGCTGCCTGAGTTGGCTGTTCACTCACCAAGAGATTTCTGAAGAATGGCAAACTGTTCCTCTTCCTTTGCACGCTCCTGCTCCTCCACATTTTCCTTTGGAGGAAGGATACCTTTCTTGCGCAGAATGTCATTCCACTCTGTGTCTTTATTTGGGTCCTAGAACAGAACAACAAATGGGTGATATTTCTTCAAGGTCAACTGTAGCACTTCCAGAACTTAACACAGTTACTAAACTGGTAACCGAATGGATGGTGCCAGAAAGTCACCATGCAAATCCTCCAGATGGTGAGGCTTCTTTCCAGCCCCAGAAGCAGCACCCTGAAGACTGACTAAGACTGACTTTATTTTATTCCATCCTTCTCACAGTATGTACACGAGTCTTGGTTGGGTACCAAAGTTTGAAGCATTGTAACCACTGCTGCATCTCTCACAAAGTGAAATAAAAGGAGAGGGTGACAGGGAACCATGCTGACCTAAGGGCTCTGTTGTAGACCCTCAGCAGGACAGGCCACCAAATCAAAGGGCATTGCATCAGGAAGCACTAGTGACAAGACACACAGGCACCACCCTTGCAGACCTAACTCTCAGTATGTGGGAAGTCTCCTTGGTAGATTCAAGTCAGTGTGACTATGTCAGTGCTTCGAGAAAAGCAAGAGGTCTCTGTCAGCCAAGCTCATTGCTAAGGAGTCAGATCTAAATCCACAGCTAGACTATTCCCGAGACTTTCCTGTAAAATAGTTGCAATAATCTTGCAAAACGAGGCCAACAGGCCCCTACGTATTGCTGAGAAGCTCAGTATAAAACTTTCCTATTCAGCTGGCAATTAAATTTCTTAAAATACACAAAATCTCAGTGATAAGCACCCACAGGCTGATTGAGCTTCCTTGCTGTCTTGGCCAAGGTCCACTTTGAAAACTGGGCACGCCTACTGCTTTGCTATAGCTTGTATCAGCACACCTTACACTAGGGCTGTTCACTGACATGTAACCACGTCTCTTCTCAAACTAAACCCCACTACTTCTGGACTACCAGGGACAGGAAGGGAGGGGCAGAGGGGGAGAAGAAGAAAATAAAGAAAGAAAACAAAGTAGCTCAGCAAACAGAACACCAGTTTTAATTATTTTTCTCTGTCTCTGGCCGTGGACGCCTTTCCCTCGACCCCGCATTTACTATCGTTTACTAACACACTGATGCACTGCCTGAAACGCCCACCCGCTTACTACGGCAGTGACATAAGTATCGTATTTGAAAAAAAAGCAAGAAGCCAGCACAAACCCAGCCATGGAGCTTCCCAACACCACCGCCGCGTAACAGAGCCCTCCGCCCCGAGAAGCGCACGAAAGCGGGCCGCCGCCCCCGCGGGCCCTGGGGCGGGCAGGGCGGCCCGCGGCAGCCGGCGGGCCCAGCCCGGTGCACGGCCCCAGCCCTCGGCCCGGCCGGGCTCGCCCCTCACGGCCGGCTGCGGGGCACGGGGGCAGCGCGGCTGCTCACCTGCATGCTGCCGGCGGGGCCGGGGCCGGGGCCGTGCCCGGGCAGCGGCGGAGGCACTGGCAAGGCCGGGCAGGGCCGTCCCGGCGTGCGCGGCGCGGCGGGCCGGAGGAGGCGGCGCTCCCGGCGGGGCGGGCACAGCGCTCGGCCGCTTCCCGCAGCGCCTTATAAGGCCGGGCGGCGGGAGGCCGAGGGGCGTCATTGCGTTTAGGAAGGATCACAGGGTGGGTTGGGTTGAGAGGCACCTTAAAGCTCATAAACCGCCCTGCTGTGGGCAGGGACCCCTTCCACTAAACCAGGCTACTCAAAGCCCCATCCTGGATGGGCTAGAATGACCCTGCTTGGGCAGGGAGGTTGGACAGATGACCTACTGCGGTACTTTGTAATCTTACTCTTTCTGTGATTCCCTCTAACTCTTACCTTCCAGCTTCACTTAGCCTTTTTATGTGCTTCGTTTCATACCGTGTTTTATTTCCCCACTGGTTTATCTTCTTTCCCTGATCTGTTAAATAAGTAATCAAGCATATATTACCTATTCTTACTGGGTGTAATTAGCTGTACTTGTAATATTGTTAAGATTGGATCATAGCCAACTGACATTACCAGCAATTTGTCTCTAGATAGATACTTTTACTTTGGTTTTGATTCAGAAAAGTATGATTCAGAAAACACTGAGAAGAGTGGTGATCCAAATCCATTTGGGATCAACACCCTATTCCATACGAATAGGCACCTAGGTCTGCCTTTGCAAAGAACAGAGCAGATCTTTCCAGCTTTCTTCTAAAAGACACACAGCAGAGAAGAGGGAAGACACCTGCTCCTGCCTCCCTTGTCCTCCTTTTGTGCTCTAGCCCAATGGAGAGCATGCTCACCCGAAATGGGGAGCCCAGAGCTCAGTCCCCAGAAAAGAACCCTACACGGTCTGCCAGCAGGCCTTAAGAGTGTTTGAGCACGTGGAGAAAGGACTGTCTCTGCTCTGACAAGGGCCTGAAATGAAAATTCAGAAGCCCCACAGCACCACGTTATAAGATCATGGGCATCCCATTAACAGCCAGTTTTTCTGAAGTGAGCTGGCCAGTTTCCCTGTGCTAAGTCTGGGCTGCTGAAGGGAAGGCACAGCCACCTTTTCTGCCTCTGAATTAGAATAATGAACAGCTGTGCTTTGAGAGGACATCAGTCCTTATGGTGAGCATTTGGATATGCAGAGGGTGCCCCATACTGGTTGTTCAATGCCCTGAGGTGGTGGGAAACTCAGTCTCACTCAGCTTGGACTAAATGCTTATCCTTGTGGTAAAAGTGGGTGAGTGCCACAAATACAGATGCTGTGAGGCTCTGAACCACAGTTGGTATCTGGCAAGGAGAACCAAAGGCTGAGCTGTTCATGACAGTTTTGTTGTCTGAATGTTTTGCCAGAGCCTGGGCGTCCGGGAGTACCCTCTGGTTTAAATAGTCATCTTCTGTGGCTGAAATACTGTTCACACCCACAGCTCTTGTATGTTGCTGGCTGGAACCTACTTTGAATGCCAGAAAGCAAACACAGAAAGAGCATGAGCAGGAAGTGAGCACTCCTTTTTTTTTTTTTTTTTTTAATGTGCCCAAAAATATTCCTTTGCCACAAGTGAGATTTTTGCCCAGATGAACTGGGAGGAACTAGCCAAGGTCCCTGGGCACCAGAACCACAGTAAACCCTAAGCCCCATCTGGGCCAGGGAGTTACCAGAAGAGGGGGCAGAAGCCCAAGTCTTAGGAGCAGCCCCATCACAACACTTGGTGGGGCTTAGACTGAATGAGAACCAATCGTTACTCTGCCTAGGACACGTGTAAAGCAAAACACAGTTTCCCCCTCCCACCCAACTAAAAATATATTTGCAAAGCCCATTTTCCCTATGTACTTTTTTAATCAAGCTTCAGCAGGAAGGAGAGGGCTGTTTTTACACATAGCGTACAGACAGAAATACTCCAGCCAGAGTGGGTGAGAACTGGCAGTGTCACAGTGAGACTGAAATATAGCTATGGCTTAGCCCTTGGAGACAGCCTGTCTTCTTTCCCCTCACCCCAGACAATTGGCTTCTGAGCAGCTGTAATGTATTTCTTCATTTTGCCCCAAATCAGGGATTAGGTGAAGAAAGATGAAGCATGTGTGTAAATGACTCATTAATTATCCAGGTGACCTGCTGATGAGGAGGAAAAGTTGCTAATAAAAAGGTTCTGGGCCTGGAGGTAGAGGGAATGGTGTTATGTGACTTGAGTGTCGCTGAGTGTAGGTTGCAGCAAGGCACAGATGAGGACAAAATAAGAATTTTTGAAGGTTATGTGATGCATTTTTCATTTATAATGTATTATGGAAGATTTGGGGTTATTGTGGGCTTTGCATTATTTTGTAAGTTATCTGCTTTTATTGTACAGTATGCCTGTATGGGGAGTAATCTAGGAAAAATTACTGAATAGTAATAGGCATAAGGAGTTATGGCTTGGTTTGCTTGGATTTTATTAGTGGCTGGGGTTTTTTTAAACTTTTTGTCACCTTCTTCTCAAATCTTATTCTGATATTTCTTCAATACTAAACCTCTCAGTAAAAAACCCTCACATATTAATGTAGTGATGAGTGTTCTTGTATATTGTAAACAGCTGTGCTAGAAGTTAATGGTCCTGTTTACTCATAGACTAGAAATGTTATTTAAATGATAATTTTTGCTATTCCAGTTATAAGAGTGTTCTGGCTGGGCTGAATTTCCTTCATCTTGAGGAAGTAGATGGTAATTTCTATTCTTCAGTCTGCATTGTCCTGTCCAAATCAATTAATCCTTTTCCTAGTGTAGAAGACCTCCAGGAGTACTCTCCTAGCAGCCTGAGAATACCACTTGGGGAATTAATTTAAAACTGTTTTAAAATGTCCTGGAGTATTTTAGGTATAACAAGCTGTGGGCTGCAAGAATTTTTTCATTTTTAGTTTTAAAATGCAAGGAAGTTTTAACTTGATAGTAGAAGAAGTTATAATACAGATTCCTCTTGGAAGAAGAGACAGGCTTTTCTTCAAGTTAGCTTTGAGGTAATGGTTGTGTTGTTTTAAAAAAATCTTACTCAGGAAGTCCAGCTGTGCATCAGTCCCAAATATATGCTGAGTAGCAGGGTAAAGCCTCTCTTCTTTTGAGTCCTTCTTATCTAACTTCAATAACCCTTGACAGATTTTGCAATGAGATCCTTCTCCTAAAAGGCAGGCTGTAAAAGGGTAATAATGGTTAAAATTTTAGCTCTGCTCTTGATGAATTGTGGTGTGTGGTGACATCTTTCCTCATGGAAAGAGTGAGCTTTCTCCTTGATGTGGAAGAGCAGAAAGGGTAACTGACCTTGTTGATAGGTAACTGACCTAGCCTTCTCTTGCTATCCATTAGCTGTGGCCCAAGCACCCAATTATTTTGATGACCTCCAGCCCTCTGTGTCTCCTTGCCTGTCAAAATGTCTGGACATGGAAAGAAACAAGCTGGCAATCCTGGAAGTGCATCAAGAAGAAGCAAATCAGTCAAGGCAGGCCTGCAGTTCTCTGTGGGTCGTGTCTATAGACTCCTCCGAAGAGGCAGATACGCTGATAGGATTAGTTCTGCCACTCCCATCTTCCTGGCTGCAGTAATGGAGTACCTGGTAGCAGAGGTCCTGGAACTGGCAGGGAATGCTGCACAGCAAAACAAGAAACAAAGGATCCTGCCCAGGCACATTCAGCTGGCTGTGAGAAATGATGATGAGCTGAACAAGCTCTTTGCCTTTGTGATCATTCCTCAAGGCGGGGTTATGCCAAATATCCTCTCTCAGCTCCTACCAAAGAAATCCTAGTGGAAATGTTGCTTCTTCTCAGGAACAAGGTAGTAGCCAGTGAAACTTGCTTTTCCTGGTTTGGTCTGTGCACTTATGGATGATGGGACTCGGTACTACTAATTTGTATGTGTTTGCTTCTTTGTCAAGTATTTTGCTTGCTAATGTTAAGGCACTTTTAGTGCTTGTAATAAAGTTTCTAGAATGCCACACTGATCTCCTTTTCTGTTATCTCATGAATGGAAGGACAGAGAAAATATTAAAAAAAAAATAGCCTAGCATAGCACCTGAATAACTATTTTTAAAAAGTCCAGTACATGCTTACTTTTGAAAGCATGTTACAGGTTACTGTTGTGAAGCAGGGAGAAGAGTTAAGACACACACTGCTATTCCTATGAACTTTTCTTCCATCTAGCACAGATTTGTGGTGCAATTAGTTCAGTGCCTCAGAGGTTGTTTAACTCTGCTTTAGAAGTTAGTAACCCTGTGTTTTTTAAAGCCTTATTGCTCTTAAAACTATAGTGAACATCTGCTTCTCTTTAGACTGCTCCATCGTGACTAAGACTGTCATGGCAAAACATGCAGAGACTGGTGGAGCTGTGTCTTCTCTCTTAACACAGATGACAAATTGAATGTTTGTCCATTGTACAAATAAATTATCAAGAACTTGAGAAAGGGTCTACCACCCTATTCCCTTCATAGACCATTTGTTTTCCTCTATGTATCCATAAATTCATTTAAATAATAATGCTCCATCTTTTTAAAAAAGTAAAAGGACTCTTCCATATTGAGGGCCATTTAACTTGCTTTGACTATATTAACAAGCTGCAGTTCCTCTTAAAGGAAACTTGCCCTGGTGTCTGCTTTATAGCGTGTTCCTCCTGAGAACATATTCACTGCCTTCCTTCTCTGTACCAGGACACTCTGTGCTAGGGCAACAGGAGGAGGAAAAGGTCAAGTACAAGTTGTTATTGAGAAAAATAGTTCTGAAGGGGTGAGAAACTCAAATGCAAGAGTGGAGATGCAAATGCTGTGAAAATAGCATGAAAGATAGATACAGACCATGAAGGAAAGAGCAGCATAAATGTCAGCAGGAAGTAAATGTAAAATTTGTGAGGTAGCATTTCACAACAGAATAAAGCAAAGAGTCATTCCGTTTGTGGCAGGAATAACTGGAGGATACTCTTTTGTTTATGCTATAAAGCTTGTCAAGCAAGAGGATGTCAGCCTCTTCCAGCCATTCTGGCTTTACATTTATACCTGCTGTCCTGGTACTTACAAAACAGCACCACTGATATTTTCTAGACGTATTCTTTCTTCCACAGCACTTGGTAAAAGTCAATGCAGCTCATTAAACTTTGAACCAGCCCTGGCAGGGGCCACCAACAAATCAAATGTTCTACTGCTGAAGAGGAAATAAACATGGTTATGGCACGTCACTGCTGCCTTTCAACACCTCAGCAGTGAAATTATAGATCCTCAGAAACCTGGGGGTAGAACAGTGAGAAAAGTTGGTTTATAGGGTTTTCTGTTAGAGGTGTTGCTAGTCTGAGAGGGGAAAAATGCGGAACTCATTTTTGGTACCCAGTTTTGCAAAACATACACTGAAGAGCACTTAAACATTTACTGGAGTAGCACTAATTACACTGATAAATAATAATGAATTCATGTAACTACAAAAAAAAGTTTTATCCAAGGATAAGTTCTCTTATTCGATTAATAGGTAAACTCTCAACAAGTATTAGTATTCTATTATGGTCATCAATGTCATTATTTGTTCTTAACATAAGGATTGGGAACAAATTCAGACAAATGTCCAGGTCATTAATGTTTGGCTTCCTTGGAAAGTTGGGGTTGTATCCAGGTTGATCAATAGGCACTCGGGATAATTTTGAACAGAAATGCACAGGGTATCATAGCAAAACTTTGAGGCTAAGTAACCATGCCCTTTTATCACAAAGGGGGAAGATAGGTGTCGTCTTAGTTGTGCAGATGTTTAGTTTCATACCCATAGGTAACCCCCTGTTCAGTAAAGTGCTTGGGAAGTTTGCAAATTGTACCCTATGGTCATGCTAATGAAATTGTGATAAAAACTTTATTTCATGTACTACAGTGTAAGAGATCCTCCTCAAATTACAAATCTAATAGAAATAATTTTGCTTGTTCTGTTTATCACCAAAGTGGTCATTTACTTTGGTAAAACAAGACATTAATTGCATGGTACTTTTGCACATGGCTAGTTCTCTCATATCTCGTGCTATAGGTTTCGACTTAGCTCAGTCACCTGTAGCTGAGGCTGGTATGTGACTTAGTCGCAAATCAAAGCAAAAAAACATTCAAACCACAGCTCCTCTGGCATCTCTCTTGTTACTGATGCTGCAAAACACATTTATCTTGATGTAGCATTACTTTCCTAATTCAATTGTGACATGGCATCAGTGTCTGTCAAGGAAAATAGATGTCTTCAATAACACCCATTAGAAAATGTGTGTACATGGTGCTCCACAATCCAATGAAATGGTGGGCAGATGGAAGCATGGAAGTGAAATGATGCCTGGAAAAACTCTTCTTCTTTTACCTGTCTAGAGGACTGGATGCTGTTGACGGATGTCTCAGTTGTGCAGAGTACTTGTAGTTCACTCTGCACTGAGATTTGTGTGTTTATAAGCTTGATATCTTCTGTCACCTTCACTGTCTCTGTAAGGAGAAGAAACATCCCAAGTTATGGCTTCGGAGAGTATTGTCTTGGTGAGCAGAAGGGATGCACCAGATCTGAACTCATTCACTGCCCGAGCTGATCAAGCCCAGTGCACGGTGGAGTGGGGTAGGGAGGGCTCGGAGTGCCTCTGTTTTGGACATCCCGAATTTGATTTTGGCATTGCCCTCTGCTGATCGGTCCCGATATTGCAATTCCTCAACACCGTTTTCCTCTTGGAAGTGCTGCTCTAATGAAAGTCACAGAGTAGTGAATTTGGGTTATTATCTGAAATTATACATACTCTGTGGAGCCATGCAGATTACACAGAACAGTGAGAATGAATGAAGACACAGTATAAGACTACTGACATAATCAAAGGCTATTTTTTGTGTTTTTTCACACAGCAGAGTCTCTGGTGTGGTCCCTGGAGAGGCCAAGCCATCCAGCAGGGTAGGTGTCTGTGGCACATCAGTTCATGCCTGAGTCATGAGAGGAAATATGACCTTGGTGCTCAGCTGAATGAGGCTCCTGACTTTTGCTTCTTTTCTGATGGATCACACATGATTGCCTGTGGGTGCTCTGCGGTCAGTTCATGCATGTTCTGCATTTTCTGTTGGAAGTTCTAGTCCATGTTTAGGAATTTTTCTGTTTGGTGTTCAGATAGCTGTACTTCAGAAGCCTGTATTTGTGTGTACACATCTTCTGATGCAGTAAGCCAGCAGGTACTATCTGAACTGCTGTGTAGTAACCCCTGGGTGCAGAAGATTTGTAGTAAAGATACACAAAATACTTTTCTTTCAAGTTTGCCTTTTGTTGTCATTGAGACTTCCTCTGTTGATCTCAGCAGGTTGAAGGCTAATAGGGAGATGGTGTTTGGTGTACAAGGTTCTTTGCGCCAGAGAAATGTCAAAATTTTAGGTGTTGAATCATAACCTGCTATAAGATCAGTCACATTTTTGTTTTTGTACACTGGAAAAAGTAGATCCAGAAGTGACTGAAGAAGGAGACTTAGTAGCTCCTTCTAGTTCAGAAATCTATCAGTACAGAAATCTATCAGAGTGATAGATATGTAGATTAAGAGAGTTTAGACAGTCCAGCCCAGTCAAAGATATGTTTCTACCCTGTTGAGTAAGGTGGAGTGTGTGAGTTACAGTGTGTGAGTTGTCTGGAACAGGTAAGTAAGATAAGTCTTAAGAGTTATCTTCACATAAACAACCAGTAGATATCATGGGATCACTGCTCAACTCCAAGATCCCAGCAAATAAATAAACACAGGCATGAATGAATGCTGCCAGGAATGGTGAGCTTAAAATGAAGCATTTTATCATTCCCCTCCTCACACTTCCCTTCTTGCAAATCAATCCCACTTTATTCAGAGTTCCAACTTTCCTTGACCTCTGCCTTTCCTCTTTGCTGCTGTTTCCCCTCCTTCTTCTCCTGTCTTGCTCTGTACATGAAACCTTACCTATAGTCAGCAATGCAACACCTCCCCTGTGGCAGTTTCTACAGTTTGTCATTCATTCCACATAGTATTTTGTGTCCTCCTCAACGCTATGGGATTTGACTATCTACAGTTACCCATCGCCTTTGCTGCAAAGCTGCAATTGATTATTCTTCAGTATGTGTAATAACTTCCTTTCATCCTCAGTGAGCTGTACATATCTTTTTCCATATGTATCTTTGCCATGATCATTTTGAATGCTGACTCTGTCCTGCAGCATTGCCATCTGTCCCAGCTTGCCATCACCTGAAGATCTAGTAAGTGAGCTCTTCCCTGTGGGAGCTGAGAAGGGAGTGAGTCTGTTCAAGGCACAAGATCACGAAGGGATCAGAGAGAGTGAAGTAAAACACCAAGGTTTTCCTCTTGTGCTTCGTGCTCTGTGTCTGGTGAGCAGTATGTCGTGAGGCTGGGCAGCACTTGCTCCCCTCCAAGCAAGTGCATTTCCAGGTCCCTCGCTGTGCACTCTGCTGAGCAATGCCTCACTGAGCCCAGCTGCTGCAGCCCAGGCTTTTAAGGTCCTGGGCCAGCCTAAAGTGATTTTCAAGTCTAGTTAGGCAGCACTAGGTGTGTGCTCCTGAACATTCCTTGTTTCCTCCTGAACATTTCCAAGAGTCCACCAAGCTGTTCTTAACCACATGCTCTAAGCTGCGGCAACTGATTTCAGGTGGTGATTAAGTGCTACAAGAAAAATTCCCCTTTGCAGCTGAAGCATGTTGCCTCTCCATGTAATCGAATGGCCTTCCGTGCTACTTTTTGTTGCACAAGGATGGATAAGCGCCCAATTCACTCTTCTAAACACACTCATTACTTTGTATACCTTGTTGTGAAACTCTTGATTTGTCTCTTCTCTGGTTGACAATGGAAACTGAGTTTTCATCTCCTTTTCTTGCAGAAGTATTTCTGTGCTTCTTATTGTCATTGTCACCTGTGTCTGTGCTCCTGAATTTCATCTGTGGATTTTGCAGTGGGATATTCAGAAAAAGTTTCAGGCCAGAGATGACCTTTGCATTTCTATATTATTAATTTCTCCTGTTTCACAGGTGACATTTGCATTGCTCCAGGGAGCAAAGATTTCCATTGAGCAGTGAACAAGAGCTCTTCTGTGCTTTTTACAGAGGAGCCACAGTTACTACAGACATATGACTGAGGAACCTAGGCTAGGTTCTCCCCTGCAAATTACCACCTGTTTATCAATCTTATTGAAGTTTCAAGGCCCAAATAGATGTTATTCTTGAAACCTGTTGTGGGTGGAGGAAGCCACTTCTGACTGCGAGAGCACAGCATGAGTTGCCTATAGTGCAGTACTGCTGTAGTTTAACTCCAGCCAGCTTGCTTACTTTCCCCAGCAGGATGGGGAGAGAATTGAAATTGTAAAAGTGAGCAAAGCTGTAGGCTGACATAAAGATTGTTTAACAAGTAAAGCAAAGCACAACAAGGAATTCATTCACTGCGTGACTGGAATTCATTCATCAGCAGGCAGGTGTTCAGCCACCTCTAGGAAAGCCAGGCTCCATCACGCCTAACTGAGTTGGGAAGACAAATGCCATCATTCTGAATGTGTGTGTGTGTGTGTGTGTGTGTGTGTCCCTTTTTCCTTCCCAACTTTTATTGCAGAGCATGACACCACATAGTATGGGATATCCCTTTGGCAGTTGGGTCAGCTGTCCTGACTGTGTCACCTCCCAACTCCTTGTGCACCCCAGCCTCCTCACTGGTGGGGTTGGAAAGAGGTCTTGAGATTGTGCAAGCCCTGCTCAGCAATAGCTAAAACATCCCTGTGTTATCAACACTGTTTTGGTCACAGATCCAAAACACAGCACCATAAAAGCTGCTATGAAGGCAATTAATTCTATCCCAGCCAACACCAATAAAAATACTTATGCAGAACTGAACAAAATTTGATGCCCTTCAGCTTTGGCCTCTGAGATGAAACAAGCCAGAAGTGCCATTGCAGTGCTTTTGTATTGTTATCTCATATTTATTTGAATTGCCAGAATGCATCCCCACGACTTGCATTTGGCTTAGTTGTTCCTTCCAGAAGGACATCCTAACTGGTCCCAGATACCTGGGAAGCCAGAGGAGCCAGCATCCCTTTGGCAGTCTTTCCAAGGGCTAATAGTTTCCTACAGGATTTGACAACTCGCTGAACAGGGCACTGAGAAGGCACAAATAGGCCTCAATTCTCTGAGCAGCCTGTCTGGGAAACCCCCACACCACCAGCACCCTCTGCCCAGGAGGAGATACAGGAGCTGTAATTCAGCCAGATTTTGGCCCTGTTAGAGGCTGAAATAATTAGCATGGAGTTGTACTCATGTCACAGAATAACTGAGGCTAGCAGGGACCTCAGGAGGTCTCTAGTCTGGTCCCAAGCAGGAATTCAGACCAGGTGTTGTCTACTCTGGTCTTGAAAATCTCCAAGGAGTGCTCTCTCTGGACAACTGGCTGCACTGCTGGATAGTTCAACCTCTCTTGCTTCAATTTATGCCTGTAGCTACTTGTCTTCCCACCCCACGCTTTGAGGAGCCCAGCTGTCTTCTTGATGACCCTCACAGACACTGGAGGGTCCATTAGATTCCCCTGAAGGCATCCCAGCCCAGTTGCCCTTGCATCTCCTTAGGAGCAAGTGATATAGCTCTCACCACCTTGGAGGCCCTCCCTCCAGTTTGCCCATGGCCTTCTTGTATTGTGAGGCTCCACACTGAACACTCTACCCTAGATGGAGTTGAGAATTACCAAACAACTCATCACATCCCTCTAAATACCAGCCAAACTTCTGTTAGCACAGCCCAAATTGGGAACTTATCTGGATAAAACCCCACAAAAACCCCTACAAAACATAGTTTTACTAGGGTTTGTTTTTAAAGACCAAGGTGTCTCCAAATCTGGTTCACATGTGGCTGTGGTACTATGCCATAGTAGCTAAAGAGAAGGAGGGATAACAAAGGGCTTGAGGCAACTGTGTTAAGGAATTGCAGCCTCATTTGTATCCCCAGACCCTCAATTTTACTATGCTCTTCTCTTCCTGGGGAAGTAACTGCTTAGTACTTTGAGTTTTGTGCCCATAAATGTCTCCACCTACCAAAACACCCCATACAGTGCAAGCACAATCAGCTGCACCACATTTTTAAATGGATGATTTCAGAAAAAAAGGGCAGATGTTCAGACTATTTCTCAGAAGTGCCTCATTTGTGTTTTATGACAGCCAGTAGGGCAAGGCTGAAAAAAATACAGCATCTGATCAAATATTGTCTGTGTGTAGCAGTAGTACTTGTTCCTCTTCTTTCAAAGAACTTTGCTTTGGATTCATCAATTATCACACTCGAGCACTTAGTTGCTCAAAATAAATCATTAAAATGTCCATGATGATATCAATATCATGTTGTTCAGGATGCCTATTATGAAATAATGGGGAAATATGTCTAATCAAAAGGACAGGCTTATCATTTATGACCCTATTAAAGAAGATGTTATAAAATTCACTGTTGGATTTGAAAATTGTCTATATTGAGATGATTGATTTCCTTTGATTACAGCTGACACCAGGCAATGCTACACTATAGCCCAAGGAAGCCTAGTATGGGCTTCAATTTAAAAAAAAAGACAACAAAAAGAATTACTGATTGCAAATTTATTACATGGAACAGCAAATTCCAGACAACTGAGTCACATAATAGACAACCAGTGCAATGGAAAGTCTCTTTCCTTTATGTAAACCAAGTCATCAAGCTGGTAAATCAATCCATGAACTTCATATTCCACGGTATTCTGAAACAAATTAACACAACATCATATTTTATGTTGAGATGTTTGTCTCAATATGACTTAGTTCTCAGTTCTGTACATCTTGTTATTCTCAAAGTTAGAAATTAAATAGCTTCAAATTCTAATACCAGAAGATTAAGTTGTTTGAAAGTTTAGATAAGTGCCCAAATCTGTTACTTGCACTCAAATATTAATCCTTCTTCCTCACACAGTTCTCTTTCTACCACGTTCCAACCCTGCTGACCTTTTAGAGTATGGAAGCATAATGAAGAAAACCATCCCTTTGTCAAGGGTGTATACTCTACGTCTCTGACCATACAAAAACCACAAATTTCAGTCAAGACAGCTCTTGGTGGCCATATGAAATGTGTATATATGTTTTTACTAGGTTTGTAATGCTTTTCAGTACCTTCTTTTGTCATGAGGATCACCATTAATGAAAGGACAGAAGAAATTCTTGACACTTTTCATTGTATACTTACCACTGTCTTCAATAGTTCTTCCATTTCGAGGCTGCAAAATATAATAATTGGATGATTGTAAAGAAGTATTAGATTACAGTCTTATAAGCACACCAAAATACATCCCCACCCTGCAGACAGAGTACTATATAAGACTGTAGTGAGATTTTCTTTAAAGCAACATGTCAAATACCAGGGAATCCATACAGGGTGGGTTATGCCTTTGAGTATGAGAAATTTTCATTCAGCCTCTGCCCAAAAAGCTAAACATTCTGGCTTTAATTATTCTCATTCAGAGTTTTGGTCTCAATTCATTGGGGTAGTATAGGCACATTCCTTAGAAAGAGCAAAAAAATACCAGCACTGAAAGAACCTCGATGGACACACTTGAAATAACAAATAACTTGAAATTAAACATAAATGACAGCTGAATTGGGACTCTGGTTACCTGATCTGACCTACTTTAAAATATTTTTAATTTTTTAAAAACATGTTGAAGATATTCCTAAAAATTAATTTTTAGGTGTCTGAACCAGCACCTTGGGCACTAGACCATGTCATAGCTCAGCAAGCCAATGGGTGAAAAGCATGAGAGAAATTATGATCATTTTGCTTTGGCTTTTCACCATTATGCAGCATGACTTTACCTCCTGGCCAGACCTTTCAGGCCAAGTGGATACTCAGCTCAGGCACATGTTTGATCTAATTTATTTAGCATCAGTGCACCTTGACAGTCTCAGAGATACAAGCCACATGGATGATTTGGCTCAAGATAAAACATTTGCAGAGCCATATCTTCAAACAAAAAGAAGTGTTTAATCCATTACTACCTCAGATCTCATTATCTTGTCATCTTTTAGTCAAACCAGAGCTTTTTAAGCAAAAGGCTCCCTAAGCTTTCAAGCAAGGAATATTTGGCCTCTATTCAAAACAACTGCAGCAAGAATTTGTGAAGGGAAACAGCTGCTCATCTTTAGATATATAACAATGTCTGCAATTCAGAATCTTTGAAATGAAGAGATTCAGATACCCTGAAAAGGAAGAAAGGCCGTCCCAGGGTTCCATGACTGTCCTGTGAAATCAAACACAAACAATAACAAAATACTTTAAACTCTGTTCCATATATCTGTTGCAAAAATTTGGTATCATTCTATCAGAATATCCCTAATTTAAGGCCTTTTTCAGCAGCATGCAAACAACAAGGTGTTGATAGTTCCCAATGCCCATTCATTTGAAATGCTGATTAAAAATTAATGCCTAAAGGACACTGTCAAGAACTATCCATTCTGTCTAGTGTAAATAAACTAAATTACCATAATTCAAGATTCACAGGGTTTAGAAGAAATATAAAAGAAAGCTTTACACACAGGGTATAAGCAGGGTCAGCACAGATCACTTTCCAACCACTGAAAAAACCAAGCTGACTTTAAAAAAGCAGCAAAAGAAACAAGGAAAGGGACATACTTCCCTATCCACTGCTACTGTTACTGCTTGTCTTCACATTTACATACCTTCTTTGTAAACTTTGCAGAAGCAATCTGTGATTCCTGCAAGTGGACACTGTAAGTTAATCAAGATGCCAGCATGTTTTGGTTTGTTACAGCGACCCTCTATTACTGGTGAGGTTGGTACACTCCAAGTGAGAAGAGATATAACCTTACACTTATCACAGACAGATGTAAGAACAGCACCAAACTGATCTTTTTAAAGATTGCTGTGACTCCTTGCCTGGAATGTTACTCTGTTCATTGCCATCATTCAACAGGCTTCCCTCTCTGTACAGCAAAGCACAGCTGTGCTCTGGAAGGTGAAACAGAGCTCATCCTGTAGCTCCACTCCTCAGGCTTGAATTGTACTGATAGCTCTTACCTTGTTAAGATGTGGCTGCTCTTCACCTTTCAGACTGCCTATGGTTTTAACCCAGGAAAGCTTGCTGGGCTTCAGCCTTCCCCTGCACTCTTTATTCTTCAGAAAATTGCTCATTTTTCTCCTCAGCTTTACTTCAAGGAATAGCAAATTTCCCCATGACTTCATGTGAGCAGATTAAGCTCAAAATGCAACACAGCCCTGAACTTCTAGGCTCGTTTGGGAGCCCTCTTACCCATGACATAGCTGCCAGGCTGCATGGTCCCAGCCAGCCAGGAATGGGATCACTGTGTGCCACTGCCACAGTTGTATGAGTGAATGGGTTTAGTTATCTGGCATGGGCTTGAAAAGCAAACACATATAATGGGCAAGAATGTGAAGACAGGGTGAGAACACAGGAAAGAATGTGGATGGGAAACTGGAGAGAAAGAATTTTAAAAGACAAAATATACAAACAAAAAGGAGAGAATCACAGTTCAGGGTATGAGAAGAGGATTTATTTGGTTCAAGACGCATGACCATGATTTATAGAGCAACTGACATCAACTTACAGGGTTATGAAATACTAGGGAAGAAAAAAATGCTTGTTCATTTAAGGTGCTTTAAAGGATACAAAGGAGGAGACTAATACAGAGAGACAGTATGAATGCTACCTTTGTTCTGATGTGATTATTACATACCAAGCAAAGATAGAGATTGACTCATGACATGGCCTGCAGTTTCAGCTATCCTAACTAATTTATAACAGGTGAGAGATTACTGTGTGGAAGAAATATGATGAAAACAGAGCTTCTAAATATCTTTAGGATGGAAATTTCAAACACACAGTGAGGTGATTGTGATATAGCTGGGTTTAGATAGCTTTTTTTGCTTTCTTTGAAAGTGCCATCCACAAGGTTTACCCAAAGGTTAGACACTGATGTTAAATAGTCTTAGTTCTCACAAAATATTCTAAATTTCCCCGGGTAGGGTTCAAGTCCCATTCAAGCCAAAATTGCCATGGACTTTGCCTTTCACACTGCTGAGGCCTCATTCCTTCTCTTCAAACACCATCTACCTTCTCTATAGAACCTATAACTCTATGACTGAATATTTTTTTTTTAATTCACAGAAATATATGATAATGTAGAATGGAAAGTTCAGCTAACATCAGTAGGATTTCATAACTGTTTCACTAGGTTCACTACATACAGACTCATGTTTGTAGTGTGTTCTCAAGATTCCTTGTAGGCTAAGAAAGTGCAACTTCATGTAATATGAGGTTTGATCAGATGGGTAAAAAACTTTACATAGTTCTTTTTCCATATTTCACGTATTTATTTTATCTGTCACTTTACTCAGACCACACCAAGAAATCATATTGCAGATATGTAGCTGATATTAGTAATATTTTTTAAAAGGATATTGTATGAGATTCAGCTTCCAATCTTGAGGACACATAACTTTTTGGAAAGTTAGTTACTAAAATAGTAACCAGGAATAGGACTCCATTCAAAGTACCAGAAGATTCTGGATGTTCCCTCATTTGCTAAGCTATGAAAGCATAAGAGTCAATAGTGAACTCAAAAACATTTATTAGACATTTAAGACTGAAATGCTAGCATTTTTTTATACAAACAGCTTCAGTATTGTAGAGTTTTATGGGTGCTTCAGGAAAGCATGTTTGGAATTATTATAAGCTAAAGACATTGCAAGAAGAGACACTGAAATGCATTTCAAAATACTTTCTATTATTGTATTGAAGGACCTACTCCTGTTTTGAAAAAACAGAGGACTCGGGCTCCATAAATAAATTTGCTTTTGTAGCATATAGCCAGGGGCTGAGTGGATTTTGTAGAAAAGGTTCTTAATGAAGTGGTGATAATAAAAAAGTGATATAAAGCAAAACTGACATTGAGATGAGTCCTTACACCAACAAAAAATAACTATACTCAATGACTCCTCAACTTAATCTCTTTAATCTGAGTCAGAGATACAAAAAACCCCAAGCTCAAACTGAGTATTAAAATCAGTAAAGCAACTCATACACCTCCATGTTCAGCATGATCTAAGGTATGCTATTTATCCAATGTTATGTATATTTTTAGCATATTTAACCCTGTGTCTGAGGGTCAGGTTAAAATACTGACTCTAAGTGACTGTTTTGGCTCTTGAGCTCTGAATTGGTGAAAAACAGCAATTTCATATAAATTATTTAATGTAGTTAAGAATTACATGCAAACTACTAACAAGGAGAAAATCTTCTATATACTCTCCTACATCTCTTAAACCATTAGACTATTAGATTATATATTGATGTTTGGAGAGAAATGTCAAAAAGTTGGTTGTGGAGTGGTTGCTTTTAAGTTTAAGAAGGGGGTGCTTGAAAACAAAAGAAGCAATTACACCTTACCTCATTTTTATGCATGCTGTTGAATATGGAATAACAGAGATCCAAAACAGTGCTGGAGATCTGAAAAAAACAAACAATACTTTAATACATTTACTGGGAGAGTGTGGTGTACATGGTTTGATAGAAAACAGGCTTAATTCTGATCCCAGATCAATTTGGATTGAGCACAGTTCACTAAAAACACTCACAGCAGGGGAAGATCTACTGATGCTATTATAAGCTGAAGAGTTAGTATTTTGTTTGAGGAGAATACAAACAATACAGCTATTGTCAGTATAGTCTTGTGCTATAAAGAGATCTAAATTAACCTCTTATATTTAAAATGCATTTCTTATGCTAATTGTTCTAGGAATAGGAATAGCTTTGGGTTTTGACATGCTTAATCCATGCTCATTTTCATCTACAACCATTTCAGTCAATCAATACTATAATCTTTTATCTTATACTCAAATACACTGACTGTCCCATACTCATGGCCACAGGACAGGGATTTGCTTATGCATGCAATCCCATTAGATGGGAGCTACAGTTTCAGAGGGAGTGAGGTCTATGACACTTGAAAAACAGGCTCTGAAAACTGTTTCCTCCAAGTTTTGATTCACAAAACTGTAGGATTTCAGACAGAAAAAAATCAACACAAAACGTTCAAAATTGCCAAATACTTCCTGATCTAGCAAATATTTTTCTCCCCCCTTTGAAAATGACCCTCAATATTAAATGCAGTGGAGCTGATCTTTCACATACTGATTTTTTCTTTTAAAGTGTTTGTAAGCTCTGGGCCACCAGAAATGATCTGTGAAAGCTTCTCCTTGCTCCCTTCTCCTCTGAGCACCCCAAAGAAAACCCATCCACCCACCAAGCACTGAGCCAGGACCACACAGAACCTTTAACTCCAGCAGAACTGTCTGGCACTTCTTGCTTCAGTGTTAGCATGGCATGGCAAGAAACGAAAAAAAAAGCTTTTCTTTAGGTCTGCATTAGCTTCACAAGGAGGAGAGCCCATACACCAACAAACTCGCTCTGCTCTCCAGAGCTGCTGGCTCTCTGGCAGAGGCTCTGCCACCTGCAGACGTTGATGCTCCGGGTTATGCAGGACAATTAGTACGTCTGGAAGGGAAAGTACCAGCAGATTAAACACATTACCAGAGTCAATTTACCTGGGGTTGATCGGACATTTCCATCCACTGACTGAAACACAGTGCCAGTTGCTTTAAAAAGTAAAGAATAGACATTAGCAGTGTGTCTGTCGTACCTTCGGACCTGTGTTTTTGCTCGGAAAGCCTGGACTGGCTTATTATTCGCCTGTCAGGCTTTTGCTGACCCAGGTGTCCTATTCTGCACCGTGCTGCCCATCACACCCCTGCCCGTACCTGTCCCACCTGCCGCTGCGGGCAGCAAAGGGCGCCAGCGTGCCTCCTCTCTTTACCAACCCTCCCAGGGTGTTTAATAAGGTATTGCCAGTCCATTGCCGATTTCCTGCCTCATTGCCCCGCCACAGACGAGTCTCTTTTCCACCTTCCCCGTCTCTGCCCTACCCCTCCACCGCGCATCGCTGTCAGACGACAATGCCAGACGTACCTGGTTCTGGGGCAGCTCCACACCGTCCCGGTAGCGCGAGAAAGGCTGCGGGAACCCTGCGGAGACACGGCTGTGTTGGGACGCCGCGGAACCCACCCCGACGGCGCTCCGCTAGAGGAGCCGACCCTTTGCAGGGGTTCTGTGGCATTCCCCCCGCCTCCCGCAGCCGGGACGTACCTGAGCCCCGCGGCAGGGCGCAGAGGCAGCAGGCGGCCAGGAGCCAGGGCAGGGCGGGCGGCGGCGAGCGCATGGCGAGGCCGGGACGGGAGAGTGGCCGGGCGCCTTTATGGGGCCGCGACCAGCCCCATACGGAGCCGCCGAGCCAATGGGCGCCGGGGCGGTCCCCAGCTCCGCTCCCACTGTCGCTCCCGGTGTCGCTCCCGGTGCCGGACGAGCACTGCCGCCTCCGCAGCCCCGCGGCTCGGCCCGCCGGGACCGAGAAACGCCCCCACCCCAGCATTAGGGACTCCGTTCTCTACCCCCGACAACTCTCCGTCAAAGCTGCTTTTCTAGAAGAGGTGAGGGAAAGGAAAGAGAGATGAAAAGAAGATGCTGTGCATGGTCAAGTGATGGATTAATAGAGAATTCCGTTTTGTAGTAGGGCTTGCTGAGTGTTTGGAAAATATTTCTCCTCATGGCAGCTTGGGAAATGAAGTTTGCCTTCTAATTAGAAAGGATATAAACTTTCATACTGAACAAGTCCTGGCCCATTTTACTACACTTACCTCTAAGTGAAGTAAGGAAAGTCATCCACCTCTTAATTCATTTCATAATGGGTATGGCTGTAGAAAAGATATAGATCTGCTCTCAACAGAAAGTGATTCTCCTTTCTTCCTGATTTAAACATTGGCTTTGACTATCAAAAGCTCATCCTGGTTTTCTCTGTGCAAGCTCTAAGGGCAGTGCTTTCTAATCAGATCACAGACTCAGAAAGGCAGAGTCCTCCCAAATGCTTTTTCTAATTTTTTTTTTACCTTTTTTTTTCCAGCCTTTGGGCCTGCTTAAGCAAATATATAGTCAGCTGTTCAACTTCTAACATAGGAGTTTGGAACTACATGCTCTTTAAGATCCCTTCCAACCCTGACTATTCTGTGGTTCTATGTACTAGACATGCTTGGGAGGCAATGGCTCCAGTGTGGGATATGAGACATAAAAAGCTGCAGAAGGTATTATTGTCACAGCATCCCACCTCTTCTCATAATGTCCCTCAATGGCTGTGCTGCACACTTAAAAGGATGATGGCAGGGCTGTTCCTGGTGGGAGCATCTCAGAACAGTCAGGGAGGAGACACACCTGCTTTCTCACTAAGAAAAGGGGAGCCAGACTTCATCGACTTTGTCAGCTACACAGCTGTGTGTCCTGAACACGTAAAGAGGCACAGGAGCAGCTGAGTGACCCCAGCATCATTAGTTCACCCTTTGTTCCTTCCCCTGGGAGAGATGGCTGTCCTCGCCTCATCACAGCGTTTTGGGGGCAATAATCTGAGTGGGGAGCTGCCAGGAGAGGTCAGACATTGCTGGAGCAGACACTCAGCTGTCAAATTCTCAGTCTTAACTGGAAATGGGAGTTCCAAGACAGGATAGAATTCAAAGAGATTATTCCCTCTGACTGTATAATTTTTGTCCTCTGTGGGAGCTAAAGCAGATTGCATCAAGTTTTGTGATGATGGTTTCTCACAGCAAATCCTCCCAGGCTTTTATTAACAAGAAGATGCAGGGTTCCAGGAAGCCCATAGCTCCTTTCTGCAGTGACCCTGCTTTCTACCCAAGCCCATGAAATCCTGGAGTGAAAGGACTCTCTGATTGCTAAATTTGCTCATAAAAGGAGGATGGTGTTTTATTTTTTGATGGCGGCAAGAAGCAGGTTTGTATCTGGTGTAATTTATTTAAGCCAATGTAGTCACAGGAGTGTGAAAGCAGAGCCCCACTAGCGTGAACTGGGCTCATCAGAGGTAGACAGTAAAATGAGAGAAGGTAAAGATACTCTGGAGGATTGCACATTTTCATATTAACTATCCTCTTTCTGTCTTTCAACACTTAAACCAAAATGAAAATTATTGTTCAGCAGCAGTGTTCGTCTCGCTATGCTTATCACAGATCTTGCATCCAAATCACTCCCATGCTGCAGATACATAGGATCTTAGAGAGTCATTATATATTCACTATTTGCTACTATTTTTTTAATATTAGCATATGAGATACCAATCCTTTAAAATCCTAATAATTTGCTATCTTTTTTCAAGAGAATGCTAATAAATTATTACCAGATTGCTAATGATAGTTCACCGTAATGGGATGTTGTTTTCTGGCTTTCCCTATCTGGTGAGAAAGGCACAGTCTTCTGCTTTCTTCCTTTCTTCCTGCCTAAATTCCCACTTCTTTCCCACACAGCCTGTTATATAGTAGGCTCTTTCAATGTATTTGAACACATCTGAGTTTAGGAGTGGGACTATTTTTTGTAATAGCATAGGAAAAGTGGCAAGTGATTATGTTGGGTGGGTAAAATCTACTTCTACCTTACATAAAATACTGGATGCTACCTGAGCTTTTTCTTCCTCCTTCTCATGCACAATAAAACATCTGCTACTTTATTCCACCCTTTACCAGGGAGTACCATAAGTGTACTCTGTGTCTTCTTTCAGCAAATTTTGCCTATAATGAAGCCTATGGAGCTATTCATTTGCATTAAGTGAGGCTTAATACCTAAAGATGAGATAAAAATTCAAGCTCCACTAAAAGAAATCAGTACAACTTATCTCCTAACTGAAAATAGTATTTTATCACAGCTGTTCAGAATGAGAGAAGAATGGGAAAAGTGTTGAAAACTAAAATTTCATATATATGAGGGTGTTATATTATGAACACATTCAGCTTTCTTAAATCAGAACTTTCTTTGCTGCTGGACATTTAATTTCAAAGGCGTTAGCTGAGGTGCAGTTCTGCCAATGGATATATTGACACCAAGCCCCATTAATGAGCCCCACTTTTACTGCATAAATAAAATTCCTGCTTTAAGGTCCTGGGCTCTCTGCATGAAGAGAGAAAAATAGGGTGACTTTCAATGCCCACAGTGATTCACAAGTGAGTTAAAAATCAAGCTTTAGTGGGGGGGTCAATGAGAAACAAGAGGATTTTTTATTGTGAGTATGGAGGCTTGGCATATATTTAGTAACAGCAATATTATGACACCCATAAGTTTAAACTAAAACATGCTGTGATTGATAATAAGTAGAAAATTTGGTGTCAATGGACAAAAGGGGTGAAGGGCTGGTTTCCTTTTTGTAAATTATATCTGCAATGAAGTCATAGTTATTGCAGACAGCAAGGACAGAGTCTGCAAAATGTCACCATCGAGCAGTTCCTGAGAGCATCCCAACTGGCTGCTTCTGCTTGCTCGTGGCTCTCCCCTTCCATAGCTCAGCAGTACTTCATACAAAACCTTATCCTGCTCTGAGAGCTTTCAGTACTTTACCCACGATTTTTGGAAAGATGAGGAAATCTGCAGAAACTGGAGGGTATTTATTAGGCAAACCTGCCACAGAGCCTGCAGCCATCTCCCACTACTCATCTTCTATCACATGTGACAGTGCCTACTTACACTGAATACAAGGCTATGCTTGCTGTGGTTTTAGTTAACATTCATTTACCTTTCCAGCACAAACAAGCAGTCCAAACAGTGAAAGCTTGTCTCATTTTTCATTGGGCAAGGCTTCGCTCACCACTCAGAGCTGTGTGCCCAAACTTTGCTTTACCAGCACATATTGCCCTTTTGTAAAACTGATATTCACTGTAGGTGCTGATTTGGTTGTCAGAATGTCAAGGAAGTACAGAATAGTCAGTCTTCCGCCTTTGTTTGTGGTTGGGTTGCTATACTTTGCAGCTACAAAGCCATGGCCCTTAAGTTGAGCAGGCCAGCAAGTAAGTATTTCAAGGGGATCAGTTAAAAGCATGTCTCACAGGGCAGGAGTTCAAAGACAAGAATTAACCGAGAGCATCAAAATGGACAACAGATGCTAACGGTCAAATTAGGAAACTAGACCAGGAATCTGAATATCTGCATTCTTTTGGATAGTTTCTTGGCTAATTTCTTGGAGAAATATGATTTTGTCTGCTACATTCAGCCAGAGAAGTGTAATGTCCTCTGAAATGGAGCAATTTGCACCTACCAGGTTGTGCTGTATGGAAACAGTACTATGGCAGTGGGCTGTAGTCGACGGCAGTGGGCTGTAGTTGACTACAGTGGGATGAAAATTTAGTGTAATTTCTAGATTTAGAGACATTTGAAAAGGTCTTCAACCTGGAGCTCTCACGTGGCTTAATTTTATTTGGTGTTGACACAGTTGGACAGGGAAGCAGTATGCTCTTCAGGCAAGTGGTGGGACAACTTAATTAATGTCCGCAGTTGAGCTTTCATCAAGGATTTGTCCAGAATGACTTATTCCTGGCATCTTAGCACTGCCAGAAATTTCCAGGTGGTCTCTGAGTCAAATGCTGGAGTGGCTGACACATACTTCACACCACCAGCTGAACAAATTTGATTTTAATAGCTGAATTATAATGCTGACACTCATTCATCCATGCCTCCTAAATCTCAGTGATTTAATTTGTTGCTTTAATTTTCTTTGAGTATAGCTATATGTAAATCATAATTTTGTGTTTATAGAGGGATCACCACAGTCTGTGGACACCTTACACTGACTACTAGAGTAAAAGATTTAGGTTAACGTGTGTACTATACATCTCAGATTTCTGGCAAATACCCAAGTCCTTCATCTCCATTACTATATGAGAAGAGACTAGCTGAAATTTTGGTCTCACCAAGGGCTGGCTACAGGGAGAACCAACCCCAGACCATTGTTAATATCCGACCACGTTTCCTTGAAGATCACTCACCCTAAACCTACCAGCCAGAGAGAAGAAATCACCAGACTACATTAATCCATTTCAGTATCATATGACTCACCAACCCTGTGCTAGTGATACAGCCCATCATTCCCCTGACTTTAACACGATCCACGAAAAACAACCCATTTGGGAAGCTAAGTGCTTAAATATCTGGAGCTCAGGCCTCTGGATACTCCAATTTATGAGTCACCATTGAATGAGGAGCAAAGAGTTTAACCCAAAGCTCTGCTTCCCTTAGCCATACTTAGCAGTGCTTAATCCTGTCAGACATCTGAGTTGAGTGCCATTCAAAATGAGTAAGTACTCAAACACTGTCACTTACAATTACTGCTGAAGATATCTGTATTTTTCTTCTTAAGTAATTTCAGTCACTTAATATGAAAGTAATTAATTTTTCTCATTCTGTTTCAAGTCAACTGTATCTTTACAGAGTATTGCTGGCATTGAAAATTAGGTGATTGCTTCTTTGACATACTAAATGTCATTTGTATGAACTCTTGTATGTCTTCTGACTCCTGACTTACAGCTGTAAGACTTAAGCTAACTTTTATTCTGTCCTTTGGGCAAAGCGTTATGCCTTGACACTCAATGGTCTAAGTATTTTTTTATCTCATTAAATTACATCATTCCACAAAAGCTTTACTGTAGCAAAAAGCAAAACTTTTCAGCTGTTAGAGCATTTCATTGGGCTGAAAATATTGGAATTGTCAGTTTCATGAAAATGGCCACACCTGAGTCTAGCAATCAGACCAGACTGAAAACCAACAATAAACTAAGAACCATTAATACTAAGTCTGTTTGTACTACTTGGATTAGGGTCCAAACCTTTCTGTCAGTAGTGATGTCTCATCCATAGGCTCTACTGAGAGTTGCATCTTACCCCCAGAAGCTGTTTGTCCCCACACCTGAATCCTAGAGTCCTTTGTGCACAGAACACATACATCTTATCTCTGTGGCAAAAGATCTGCCTGGTCTGCCTGTAAGCAGCTGTCTGGAAGAGTCACAGGCAAACAAAAGGCAGGTTTTCCTTTGAAGGAACCATTTTACAGTTTAATGTCTTTTAAAAGCTTTCAATCTCATTCTCAAATAAATTTGAATGATTTTTTTTAATTGTTATCCTTTCCCAAAGGTCTGTTTGCAGAAGCATGGTGGTATTTGTTACAAATGTAGAGTTAATTTTTAATCTATTAACACCCTATTTGCACATTATCTTCTTGAGTTTAGTTGGTCCATGTAGGCCAAACCTTGAATTTAGAAAGCTCTCCCTGCTTGGGGAAGAACCCCATGAATGAGCCCTTCCACTCCCTTGATCTCTGCTCAGGGAACTTTGTGTTGCTCAGCCCTTTTCAGGCCCAACAGAGGCCAAAGTTCTAGTCCAAGATATAGACACAGCATTAGACATAAATGTATAGAAGACTTCCCATTATATGATGCAGCAGCAAGACAAGACAAGACAAAAGACTAGACAAATGAGAAAGAATGGTAGTGTGGTGGCAGAGTTCCTATCCTCCATCGATATTTACTTTCTCCTCTTAATAAGTATTTCTTGACAGCAAAATATTGTGTAGGGGAATGATTTTGCGGATACCCTTGACAAAATAGTGTGGTAAGACAAGATGTTGAGTGTCAACAACACTCATGAGTGCAACACCAGAAACTGTCTGAGAAGATGCTTGCCCAAACTGGTGCTGCTTATAGAGGAAGAAGACCATCACCAGGATTTAACAGTAACCAGGAAGTTGGACTTGAAAAGAAGTGCAAAAGATGCACCAAAATTTGCAACAGAGGGTAGTGCCCTGGTGATAGTAACAGAGCAGGTTTGACAGTGTCAGGGGCCCTGCTCAACACCAGCACTCCAGCAGCCATGTGGACTGGGGGACACAGCTGGCATCCAGTAGGGGTGACCCAGTGGATGAAGTGCAGTCTCTGCACCTGTGGTCCAACAGGGCTTACTTGGTGGCATGAGGGTTCAGGGGGTGTTGGGGGGGATCACACACCCAGAGCACACACCTCCCCCAAAGGAGAAATGGGCAGAATGAGAGCCCCTTACTCTGGACAGAGGGGTGGGTACTTTCCCTCCCTGTGCAGAGTTTGAACATTTGGGGATTAGTTATACAAGGGTGTTCAAAAATTTCTAATTCAGTAACAGTTTGTGAGTGTCTATTGTTGTGGTTTATCTGTTGGTATAGCTCTTCAATATATTTTTCACTGATTACTGATTAATTATGTGCTGTTAAAAATTCAATAAACTAATTCAATCTTGAGTTGGTTTAAACTGTGGGCAGTTTTTCCCTGTGAAAATTACGCACCTGAACGTCCCTCAATGCTAGCAACATTGTGAATGAAATGCAGGAAGACCAGCTTTCTTTTCCCCTTTATAGCAACACATCTTGAAAATGCATCTTGTCTATCTTAAATGGCAACTGCTGCACTATCTGCTGGCTCTGAGGGCTCCAAAATAAAGAATGAATTACTCCAAAGCCAAAAAAAGAAGGAGAAAAAATTGAAAGAGCATTTAAAGGAAATAATGACAAAGAACAGAGCAGAGGGCTTATCCACAGAGAAAACTATGTTTAGACTCAGCAGAGGACCACTCTATCCCTCATGTTTTGTCAAATGCAGTCCCTGCCTCTCTCAGCCCTACCACAGAAAAATGTGCAGGCTGGAGCCTCTCTAGAATATAAGTGGACAACACAGACTTTTCTCCGCAGTATAATGTGCTTTAAGGTACCACACTTAAAAGCGAGAAGAAAACTTAGGGTTTTTACCTAGAAAGACTTAATTGTTAAAGAAGGTGGAAAAGCCAAAACAGGCAGCCACATCAATGGTTATATCAGGTACCTTTCTCCTAAGTATATGTCACTGGGGAGAGGTTTAGCAGAGATGACATACTGGGATCGTATCTCATAATTTGTTAATATAAAAAGATACAGTGCAGTAACTGGCAAGTCCTGTTTGGCATATCACTGCAAACCTCAGAGATTTATGATAGCCAGAGGTATGTGACAATCATGAAGTCACATGAAACTGGAGATCATGTTATGTTTATTTAGTTGGATGAATAGGTCTGATATAGGAGAATTAATTGAATGCAATTTCAATTTTCTTTTTCTTTCTGTTGACAGTTATTGTATTCCCAGTTGGCAATAGTGTCTAAAGAAGATAGTGTTTAATGGAATAGTGACGAATGGTGTAAAGTTAAAATCAATTCATCTACAATGCAATAGAGTAAGATATATGAGTGCAACATTAAAGAGGCCAATAAAGACCGTAATAAAGCTTCGTGAGGCATAATAAAGTTTCAAAAACAATTTCTGGAGAGTATATTTGATATATTTCCAAAGTCCAAGCTATCATTTGAAAACCGTTTCAAATGTCCTCTCTTCTACATGAGAAAACTATTTGTGTATCCAATTTCTGCTGGTTTTACATTAAAAAAATTACACATTCACTTCACAGTGCAGCCTGGCAGGTTCTAGCAATTTGCTGAGTTTTTGGCATAAAACAGTGATACTGCTACAGTTCCTGATCTTCTGTGCAACTCTGAAAGGCAGTCTTCAAGTAACTTCAGTGTCAAACTACCATTATCAAGCACTTCTTTAAAGCAGCTTTGTTTTTGCTGTGGAATCAGTACTGTGCTTCTCTTATCCATTTGTAAAATCCTAGTGAAGAAAAGAGATTTTTCCTATGTGAAGAAGTTGGATAAGATGAAATCTGTATGCAATGGCTTAAGGGTACCCTAATAATGACTACAGTGTGACAACACCACCACCACCACCACCACCAAACAAAACAAAACAAAACAAACAAGCAAAGAAACCCCCCCCCCCCAAAAAAAAGGAGAAATCAAGCAGAGCCCCCTTCTGTTTGGAGAAAAAAAGGCCAAAATAAATCTCCCTATTTGAACTCCAGCAATATCAAGAGAACAGCAGAAGTTGCTATGACCCAACAACTTCTGTAACAAGAGTACATTTAGACAACAGTGCAAGGCACAATGTGGCACCATGAGTTATCCAAGAGAATGAGGCTCAGTGTGTTGCTGTTGTTTATCATTCCTGAAGAACAAGATAATCTGCCCTCTTTGCAGTGGCTGGATCAATGAGTCACTGCTCGGTGACACGGTTTTCTTAATGAAGTGAGTGCTCAACGAAGATGTGTAAATTAGGAAATAAGGATGTCGCAGCAAAGTACATGCTAACTGCTCTGGTAGGGTCTTTTTCAAGCCAGGAAAGCCCACTAGTTAAATGATGTAAAATATGAAAGGACAGAATGTCTAGAAGGAATTGGTAAGTGGGTGGATGGATGGCAGCCTCCTTCTTTTCTGCGGATACAACTTAAAATACAGTGTTTCTGTGGAATGTGCCTAAGTCGTGTGATGCTCCCAAATGCAAGGCTGGGGTGTTCCCTATACTAAAAAAAGAAATAGTTGTAATTCTCAAAGATTATTGTGAGCAGAGCCTGAAGGTGAACAGAGGTCGTAGTGCTCTGCAGCAAGTGCTGACAGCCTAAGAAAGGGAAAGGTTTTTTTCTGAATGGTCAAAAAACATTGTATTTAATAAGAATTTATTATGTCATATGGTAAGAGAGGAATGCTTAATACAGCTGACATGGGCTACCCACAATATTTTTAAAGGAACCGAGAAAAGAGTCTGAAGGATCTGTGCTACAAGATGGTATCTTGAACCACTAAGAAATGTACTTTTTATGAAAATACTTAGCTCACACTTGAAAACCGCATTTTGGCTTGGCTTACTCTTTTTTCATTTCATCTCATCATTTTGAGCTCAGTTGTAGATTTTGCAGTTTAGAGCAACATCACTTGAAAAAACACATAATGATACTTTCTTAAACTCTACAGTGATGGATATAAAGCATTAAACAACAATGACTTCTTTGCTTGAAGTATAAAGATGGCACCTTCAATACTGTGTTTTATCAAATACCAATTGCAATAGCAACAGCTGACTCATTCATTTAACTGTATGCTTTGTAACTGAGTATCTTATAATACTCACACTTCACAGAGACTGTCTGTGAACATGAATTTCATCTTGTTAACCTTTTTTCATTCAAGTTGAATACATAGCAAGAAGATGTAAAATCATTCTGCCTCTTTTTAGATGAAGAAATTCGTGGAGATAAAACATAATGCTTTTTATGGTTGATCTATCATGGCTGGTCCTGACATAAGGTTAATGAATGGCTGGTGGCCACACAATTCCAAAACATGAACTGCCTTTTGGGTGAGCTGAATAAATGGAGAGGCTGGTTGGTAACCATCGGTTATACTTTGGGAGATGGCAAAGAACACTAAATTTAGAACACTAGATGTTGAAATCATCTTATAGTCTCAAGCCTTTCCCTGTAGTGAGGCCTGAAAGCAGTGTCACTAAAACTTCTCATATTTAACCTACTCCTCATATTTTCAGGGCTCCTTTCGGTGGTGGTTGCCATAACTGGTTAAAATATACTAATTTTAAAAATGGGCATTTTCAAATAGACAATCTCCCATGTGTTCTCACCTTAGTGAGAACAAGATTTTATTGTTGCAGCCCAAGACTGGCTGTGTACTAATATCTTGGGAAACATTAAGCTGAAGGAAATAAAATTTGCCAAAGAGAATCAAGGTAAAGCTAGATCTTGTGGGCCTGATGTCTCTGTTTTCAAGAGCAAGAAACTTCAGCATAAGTTTCAGTGACTGAAGAATTCAGCTCACCTCAGTGTTGCAACTCCAAAAGCCCCATCCTTCAAAATAATACAACTTCTCCCTCTTAATTCTTCCTCTAATCCCTATTTCTAACATGGTGACTGGGGAAGTTCTTTTTTTTTTTCCTTTTTAATATTGTAGTATGTGAACATACATGGGGAGTTCAAGGACACAGTAACATAGTTAACAGCTCATATTCAGGAAGACAGTAAAATAATCCCCTAAAACCACAAAACACAAGGGATTTTCACCTTGTGTTTCTCTTTGGGATGGGTGGGTGGATTGTTTTGGGTTTGTTTGTTTGTTTGCTTGTTTGTTTTAAGGAATCATGGAAACTGTGGAGTAGGGTCCAGATTCTGTAAAATGATAGGCTCTTAATTTCCATTGGAAACAGTCAGACATAAATAGCTCCAAAATTATTCTTGGATGAGGACCATGCCCCCAGCGGACCCCACTCTGAGGTATGGCACAGGGGCTGCACCATGCAGAAGGACATGTGCCCTCCCTGGGGAGTCACTCCCTGTGGCCAGAGCACAGTCTGCCTTTGCAGTGCCTTGGTAAGGAGGATGTGTCAAGAGCCGTGAAGTCCCACCTCTCACAGACTTGCCCTCCTGAGTTTGAATTGTAGAGAAATGCCTGTCATTTTAGGATAACCCTTTAAGACAACTCCTTGAATTCCTGGCACAAATATTTTTTCTTGCCTTCACAAGAGTGGTGAGGTTCCTAGTTAATTATTGAGCTATAAGGATATGGGAAACAAATGCTCAAATTCCTACTGATAGATACCACATCTGCCACTTCCCAAGAGCCAGCCCTAAAGAGCAAGTTATAAATTATTTGAAGCACTCAATGTCCCTGTGAAAGCTGTTCCACTTAATGTAAAACACTCTAATCCTACACACATTCATTAGCAAATGGGACCCAGGTTCTGTGCCTGCCTCCATCTCTCATTTTTTTTTTCAATCTCACACCCCCATGATCCAAATCACCTCTCAGCCTCCTTCAGGTGTTTCTGTTTATCTCAAAACTGGTCAGTTTTCTAACTTGGGGATATTCAAGCAGAAGACAACAGCTCTCCCAACCCTTGCTATAGTAGCACTACTGGTATCAGACACATCAGGAATTGTGTCTTCTGCTTAGCATGCTGTGCTTAGGTGTTTTTTCAATATTTTAGAGTTGATAACCAATACTTCTCTCAAACACTGGCAAAGAGAAGTATTGGTTCAGAGTAGCACAGTAGCCCTCACCCAATAATCCCTTTGAAAAAACAAGTAAAAAAAAAACCACAAAAACCTAAAAATCTACCTTACTTCTTTATCTGAGCCCAGGGCAGCTCTGGTGCTCTCTGTCTGTGCACTGTCCATCTTGCAGCTCCTATCGAGGCAAGGCACAGCCGTGGCAGGTGCATGGGTACATGCAGCTTGCCCTCAATGGAGCCTAAGTTACAGATGCAACCATGAGCACTGTACCTGCAGGGTCACAGCAACTTTATCACCTGGAAATAATTTGTCTCTTGGGGAATGCAGCAGGTGAATATAAGACTCAGCTGCTTGCCAGTTTGACTCTGCCAGTCATAGAGACAAATGAAAGTTGGTGAATCCAGCTGTCTGATTTGGGCTGTAGGGACAGGGGAGGGTTAAAAGAGGGTAGAAGATCACTTTACAATACAGTAACTTGTTTTGAACACTAATTGATTCAGTCAATTGTCTTAATTTCTCTACTTTGGAAAACACCCACAACTGGGACTTAAAATTCAGTTGTTATTTCTAATTTTTATTTAAAGAGTTGACTTACCTTGCTACATTGACATGATAATTTGCTCATTAGCTGCATTCATTTTATGACCTATATAATTAATTTTAATCACTAGGTTCAATTTTAATTGACATTGATTTGATAATTAAATGTAGTTCTTAGCTACTTTAGTCCAGTCTTAGCAGCATATTTAGTTCTTTGCTATTAATAAAACTCACAAAGCTGTTTTCCCTTTTCAAACTACCAGCTCAGACTAAATGTCTGAAGAATATAGGATGAATTGGATGGTTCAGCTAATGACCTACTTGCCTCAATCCAAAATTTTTGTCTCTTTCTCAAAGGGCAATCAAATGGCATAGTGATATGCAAAGATTTATGAATTCCAAGGCACTCATCATGAGGTAAAACTTGCTTCTAACCCAAAATAAAAAGTTAATCTTCAAATGAATACACTGCTTATGGATCTGATCTTACCCCTACTACAGCCAGTAGGATTTTGCTACCCATATCAGCCCTAAGCACCCCCAGTCTGTCCACACACCTCAATCTTTCCTATGCAAGAGCTATTTTTTACATGGACTTTATTCTTAGTTAAAGTTATTTTATATTAAAAAATTTATCCAGGACACACGTGCTACTGAAGGTATTATATTTGTGCCATATTAGTAAATCCTGCATCTGTATGAGGCTGTAGTGCCTTGTACTCATCGGCCTGCTTTTTTTGGTATTTTTTTTTTTTATTTCCACAGTATCTCCTAATAATGTAGAGGGCACAAAGTATTCTATATGTCCTATCTTGTATCAACCCAAACCACATTTAAATAAGCTCCCTTACGTTCCAGAAAGAGGCTGAATCTGGTGATGAAGATCACACTCCAATAAATGTATTACATAACAAAGGTGCCACGTCTGACCTGCAAATTGAGGTATGTGTACACAAGAGATATCCTTTGGTGATCAGTCATGCATAAGAAATGCAGACAGAAAATGCAGATAGATGATTTCACTAATAATGGCACTCCACTAGGAAAAGTATGTCTTCCTGCTGATTTAAATAAGATTTATTCTTCCTGAGTAGTTGATGCTGAGCAGGTCACTTGTCTTAAGGTCAGCTCTTATGGAAACAAAGCATGACTAAAAAGGGCTACCAAGACTAATCCTAATAATTGGCATTGGATTAAAACCTGAAATAACAGCAAAGAGCAAAAAATAAACATAGCCTAAGTTTAACAATATAGGTAAGCCTAGGCTTCTGCTGAATAATATGAGCTTGGGAGGTCAAGGAAAATGAAGGTTCTTTCCATGTGATAAGGTTGGATGTGTTCAAATGCAAACTGCAGTATGGATGATTACTTATCTTGTACAAGCCAGGGGCTCATTTAAACATTTTGGTATGCTTAAATGCTATTTAGAATTAACTTATACCAAGGGCAGTCAAGACAGCTTGCCACTGACAGATAACAACTTCTTAAAATGCTTGAATGAGCCACACCTGATCTTCCCTGACTGGCCAAGCTGCAAATCTGGATCTTTTGTAAGACCCCTCTAGGAGAAATGTCAAACCTGGAATAAAGATATACAAGAGCTATTAGGACATACACCCCTTTTTTAATGGCATAAACCTTGAATGTATTACTAAGATGATTTTTTTAGGTTTAGGCGCACGTCCTTACAGAAAAAATGGATATATCACTTTCATTTGCTTTAGCATCATATATCTGAGAAAGTCACTCTAGAATATCCCAGAAAGAGCAGGGTGACTCTTCACCAACTCAACTATCCTTAGCATTGCTCTGGCAATGCAAAAATTCTCTAGTATTAAAGAGAACCCAGACTCAAACATTGATTTTGCTGCCTATTTAAAGCACTAAACCTCACTACAGTTTAGCATTATTAGTAGCAAGAATCCTGTTGGCCTGAATTAGCAACTGTATAATCCAACAGTACAGTTGCCTATGCAACACATTCTTCAACTCCATCAGACACTTTCAGTCCCGATTACTGACAACAAAGCTTATTAACTGCGCTTAATTTGGAAAATTGGTCTCTTTTGTACTGGATTAATTATTATACATGTCAGTAACAACGTACTTGAAAGGTTAAAATTCCTGAGCTGAGCCTGATAATCTGGCAGGAATTGGTTCCACAGCTGGAGACTGCTTATTAATAAATCTGTGCATAGCTGCAACTGTAGTCACCACTGAAACCTGAAGAAAGGAGCAACTTTCTAGCCTGTACAAGACTCAGACTGGTGACAGCCACAGATTTCCAATGTGCTTTGCCAACAAGGTAACTGTCACAATCATCATTTCTACTTCACAGGTAGGGAGGAAGGGAGGCACAAGAATGTGGTGTCCATGGTACTGGTACAAACAAACATAGAGTCAGGCAGAGAACTGGGTTTCTGATTACCAGCTTTTGGCCACTGGTGCCCAGTGAGATCTGTGTTGCTGCTGCTTCACTAGAGACCAGAAGCCATCAGCGTAGCACTGAATACATGGCTGCTAACACATTTGCATTAGCCTGCTCTGCTCCATAGGCTAGCCATGGTATCTATACCAATGGCAGAATACTTGGGTTTCCTTGGTCAGGCTTTAGCAAAGTGCATCATGGTTGTCAAGTCTGAAAAGGCATGGATCAGAGGGACTAAATCCTCCTCTAAGGGGAAGAGTGCACTGTAAGACTGCAATACATCCTCAAGAAGACCTGTTTAAATAGGTGTTAAAAAGAGACCCATCACCAGCACCCGGTTATGATGGGGTTTGTGGGTATCAGAGTCCTGCAGGTGAGCATTCTGCTTGTCCAGTGTGAGCCCCATGTCACTGGGGCTTGTGCAGTGAGCAGAGCACTGAGTGTACAGCCCTGTGCAGCGACTGTGTGCACCACGCAGTGCCTTTGGGGGAAAAGGAGCCTGGGCCAGGCTACAGGCTGTGGACAGCAGCATTCAGACACCTGCCTTCACACTACAGCTGTTCTTCACAGTGTTTTATGGCAGCTTTCCCTGTCTCCCGGAGCTTACACCCACCCTGTGTCTGCCATGTAAGGGTGAGGAGATGGGGAATGCCTGGCTCTGCCAGCTGCTTTTAGGTAAATTGTTTCATTCCTGCGTGACCAAGGGCAACTTTCCCGCCTGATGGTGGGCTTCAGAAAATGGAAGAAATAGTAAAAAGTCTTTGGAGAAACATCAGGGAGGAAGGGTCACAAGGAAAGGCACTCCATGGATCTCTACTACTCCGTAGCAGGAGGTTGTAGCCGGGTGAGAGTCGGTTTCATCTCCCAGGTAGCAAGTGATGGGACCAGAGGAAATAGCCCCAGGTTGCACTAGAGGAGATCTAGGTCAGACTTTTGGAAAAATTTCTTCATGGAAAGAGTTGTCAAACATTGGCAGAGGCTGCCCAGGACAGCGGTGGAATCACCTTCCTGAAGCGTTCGAAAACTATACGGATGTGATACTCGGGGACACGGTTTAGCGGTGGCCTTGGCAGTGCTGGGGGAATACTTGGACTCGAAGATCCCAGAGGTCTTTCCCAATATAAACGATTCAGTGATTTCCAGATTTTTTTTTTTTTTTTAACACGAGCGTTAGAGACCTTCGAAAGATATTTTAACAGTTAAAAAACCCCAAACGTAACAACCCAAACACACGTATACACGTGTTTACACGCGAGTCCGGGCGGAACGCCATGCTCGAGGGGAAGGAGGGAAGAGGCGGGGAGGGGAGGGCAGAGCTGCCCAGCCCGCCCTCCATCCCTCCCGCCTTCGGGCGGCCGGGTGCGGCGCTGCGTCTTCTCGCAGCCGAACCGAGCCGTCCCCGCGGCGGCCTTCACCTTCCTCCCCTTCCCGGCGGTGGGGCTGGGGCCTGCCCGCGGCCCGGGAGGAAATGGAGGCGGCGGCAGCAGGGCCGGGCGGCGGCGGCGGCAGGGGCTGAGCGGGGCCGGAGAGGCGCTGCCGCCGCCCGCAGCCGGGCGGGGGGGATGCGCCGGCAGCCGGGGCCGCCCGAGCGGGCCGGCCGTGCCGCTGAGTGAGGCGGGTCCCCGCCGCGGGCCGGGGCTGCGGGCAGCGGCGCTGGAGAGCCGGTAAGCCGGGGAGAGGCCGAGAGGGCCGCGGGGGGAGGCCTGGCGGCCGGCAGCCCCGGGGAGAGGCTCCTGCGGCCCCCCTGGTCGGGCGGGGAAGCCAGCGGGGACTGCGGGCGAGTATGTGTTGTCCGTCTCTGCCGGGGGTGAAGGGAAGCCTGCCTAGCTTCGTCCCCCTCTAGAACGGGAAAAGTTTACGTCTGTTCAGCTCAGGTCCTTGCGCCCGGAGCCGGGCCGGGGCTGGGGGTGGGATTGCCTCGGCTCGTCCCCTGGCGGTCAGGGCACGGCCCTGTCCCGTCTTCCTGGCGGGGACCGCTCTGTTCTTATGGAATGAATGAAAGTCTGGATGCAGGGCAAACAGGAGCTCTGCCGTTCCCAGCTGTGACGAGCGTGGGGTGCCCGCTGGAGTGGGGGCTGGTGTCTGAGCCAGGGCACGGTGCGGCAGGGGGGCGGGTGCCGGGCCTGCCCGGGCTGAGGTGGGTCACGCAGGCGGTGCCGGCGCTGCTGCCCCGCTCCCCGGTTCACAGCCCGCTGGCAGGTGAGCTGCGTGCGCACGGAGCGCTCCTCTATCCAGCAGCAGCTGGAAGAGCAGGCACACAGGCCTCTTCGTGCCCTCGGCAGGAGGAAAGCCTTCGGAAAGAAGCAGCCTGTTACCATGTACGTTACAACGTTTAGTAGCACCGCTCAACTTTCTTAAGGACCGTGTGTGATAGATGTTAGTCCGAAATTTTTTTGAAGTGCAAGAAATTGGCCAAATTTTCTTACCTGTAAGATAACACAAAGGAAGCATTGATGCAAATGGATTAGGTGTCCCAGTTAGCTGTAGTTTGGCCTTCCCTACCAGTTCCATTTCCAGTTACGTCATTAGCCATGTGCTGATGGGCAAGTAGTTGGGAGTTTGAGCCTCCTGGAGCATCACCGCCTTTCACCATGCATTGAGGGACTGTCCTGCCCAGGAGCCCCTGAGCAAGCAGCGTAGGCTGCAGAGCAGAGACCATGCACTGAGTTTTAATGCTGCTTAAATCTTCTGCACTTTGTCCCATCAGTCACTTGAAGACAACAGTCTTCTGCAGAGAATGAGTGTTTATTGGAGGTAGTGGGTTATTTGTGGGCCACAGGTCAAGCCTGCAACCTGTGTCTTGATCTTTGGTTCACATATGTGTGCGTGTGTGTGTTGGTGATCCCATTTTTTGTCATGCAAAATTCTTCATCTGGCTAATCTGAGGGTTATGTGACAGTTTGTCTTTGTGGTAAGTAGCCCTGAGAGGGAAGGACAGAGAAATGGGTGGGGACACAAGTTTTGAGATCTTGTGCTCCTAAAAAGTATAGAATTGCAATAAAAGGAAGAAAGAGTAACCAGAAAACTCCCTGTGTGTTTCATTTTGAGAAAATAGACTAAACCTTCAACATATTTCTTGCTTTTTCTACTTGTAAAGAAAAATCATGTTTTAGACAACCAGAAGTAGAAGACCATTTTGGTAGCTGAAGAAAACTAGCAAAGAGAAAAAAGATAAGCGAGTACATGTATTTACTAGAAAATAAGTGCAGGAGAGGCAACAGAAATGCAGTAAGGTTGGAGATAAAACAGGCAATTGCCTTATGTAAAAACATTAAGGTAGAGGCAGAGAAACAATTTAGGCACAATATTTAAAAACTAAAATTACTGATTATTACATTTAAGTGAGCATAATGCTTGCAGTATTCCTGTCTAACTTTGGATAATTCTTGAGATTGGTGATGACCTGCAGATATAGATGTACTTTAGGATGCTAGAAGTGAGTAACAGTGTAGTAACATTGTAATTACATAATGACAGATCCTCTGACAAGACTCATACATTCATGAGTATGGTTGCAGATTTCCTGTACAAAATAAAAAGGAGTAGACAATACTGCTTAATGTTTTCCTCTCAGCTTCCACGTATTGAAGGGTAAAAGTGGTGGTGGTTATGGATGTGGCTGCAGTTCTGCACCCTGCCTGGTCTCTGAGCCCTGTCCTTGAGGTGAGAACTGAACTACTTGTCAGAGACTTTGGCTGAAATGCTCTCCTGTCCCTTCAGCACAGGACCTGGCAACAGGGTCCTCTCTACACTAACTGCATTTCATGTCAGAGCAAACGGAAACTGCATTTCCCATGTGATTTAACACAATTTCTTAGAAATCCAATACATAAATTACATAAGGACATCTAGATCAATAGTCCTTACTGAATGGTGTGCATCCATCACCATTAGAAGAGTGGTCAGACTAGCAGGGATGCTATGAATGTTGGAGGCCATTTCTACCCTTCTTTATGTAGAGCAAATATACTGAGTTGGACAGAAAGGTCTGGCCCAGACTTTCATTCTATCTCTGAAAAGCCCATAGCTGATGGTTAGAGATTTTCTTCCTGCAGAGTATTCTCTGCAAGCTTCTATCAGTCTGCTGCATTCAATGTTTTGAATGTTGAGCAGTTCTCATGGTTTTAACAGAGCTACCCAAAAGTAACAAATGTCGTTGCTACATTTTTGTGTCTTGATATCCAATCTGAATTTCTGTTGTCTGTGCGAGTTGGAAATTAATGTGATGTCTGAAAGTAAGGGTGATAAATCTCAGTGCTTAAGTGGAATATGGTGCATTTTGTGGCAGA
The DNA here is from genome assembly GCF_008360975.1 of Lichenostomus cassidix. Lineage (NCBI taxonomy): Eukaryota > Metazoa > Chordata > Aves > Passeriformes > Meliphagidae > Lichenostomus > Lichenostomus cassidix. The sequence goes on from NC_139479.1 coordinate 29,780,990, forward strand.
CTGAAAAATTAGAACCTTTGCGATCTGGTGGTGTTCAGCATGAATCTTAGGGCAGGCTTTGCAGTAGTGCAGTGGTAGGTTGGGAATAACTTCTGAACTGCTTAGCTGAAAAGAGGCCAGTCCACTGGAATTCATACCATATTTGCCTTTCATGGTCAAAGTTTTCAAGATTGTGAAGAACAAACATGTTTAGGACATTGCATGTTTAGTTGTCAGCCAGAGAATTGCATCAAAAACCAGGAGATGACAAACAATGTCTTTATGGAGGTCACAGCATCTGTAATTTTTCAAAAGACAGTTGACATCTAGGTGTGATGTTTTTAGAAGTACTTACAAATGAACTCAGAAGAGGGGGGAAGAAAGAAACTTTCAGAAGCCAAACTGAAAAATACTGAGAAAATAAAAATAGACCTGAACACTGCCACCCTAGCTAAAAATTAGGATTTTTTTTCCTTTAATTGGAGATATTATTTCCCTCCTCTTACCATTTTGCATACATCGTTTGGGTCCCAAATCTGTTTGGAACTTCTTGATTGCCTGTGCAGGCTTTCAGCATGCCCTGGAAGATGGTTCACTGCTGTCAGCTACAGAGAGAACTCTTCCTGGAAACATTTGCATTGCCGGAAGGCAAAAGCTAGTTGGAAAAGCAATTGGCACCTCTAGTAGTGGTAGTGATGTTGCAGCGGACATGCTGAAACATCAAAACCAGGCTTACTTCTATTATTGAAGCTTTGTGGGAATGAAGAAGGTAGAATACTGATATATGACTGAAAAACTTAATAAATACTTCCTTAGAAGTACTAACACATTTTTAGCATCTTAACCGGGAATGATGCTAATTTTCTTTTCTCTTATTTCTCTTATTCCTTGGCAATTCACTCAAATGGCTATATAGAAATTGTAATCACAAACCATGCAGATGTGACTCTCATTGAAGTTGCATGTGACTACTCTAGGACCAAGTTTGATCCTATTGCTAGTTATAGGATTGTTGTGAGGATGTCATTGTATGAGATTTTTGTATTAAATCCTCTGTGGTTAAGTGTTTTGATGTTGTGTTGCATGTGTCCTCAAAAGGAAGCATTCACTATTTTCAGGACCTGAGTTGAGCCCCTCAGGTGTCCTGTCTCTCCAGCACCAGTAGAGACAATAGCGCTGTATTTTTGTAGGTTTTGGTTGTGAGCTCTTTTTTTATTTGCAGTGGAGCTTTCACAGATACCTGGTGTCCAGCCCTGTGTGTATTGCCCATCAGAAGCTGGATATTTAACAAAAGATACAGCTTAAAATTTTCTATTTCTCTTAGTGGCTGGGGACTTCAGTATTTTTTATCATTGGTTTCCTTACATTTAATCTTCCAGTCATAGAAAATAATTTATTAGGATTGCAGTTTCAAAAATGAGTAGAACTGCTTGTATTCAGTCAGTTCCTGAGGGTGGTTTCTTTGCAGATTCAAACTGCAGTCTCAAGTGTTTGGGTAACCCTTTCTGCACTCCTGAGGAAGTTCTGTCTTTGAGGCTTATCTGCAGGGATACAGCTACAGGTAGTAGGCACTGCTGCAAGGAAACCAAAATATATTTGGCTAGGTTAATCTTAGAGTTCCAGCTTGGTAGCTTCCATCCTCTAATTTCTGTAGGCTGGGCAGGGGAAGAGTCCATGTTATATGTCATAAGCTGACTTGGGATAACTAAGTATAGTGTTAATGTTACATCTGCCATTGAGAGCACAGCTTTCTTCATTCTCCCTTCCTTTCCTACATTGGGCTGTCTTGCTAAGCTGAATCAAAAAGAAACTCCTCTTTAAAAAAATGGGAGTTTTTGCTGATCTGTCTCCCCAAGCAGTCAGACAGGCAGTGCTATTCCCAGCACAAGGAGGGAGCTGGGAATGTGTACTCAGGGGTGAAGGAAGAGTGAGGCCTCCCTTTGATAGCAGCCTGTGGTTACATTGCCTCAGCCTTAAAATTGATTAAAAATTTGGCTGAATGGACAAGAAGTAAAAAGTGAAATCTGCTGCTGTGTTTTATGACACAAATACATATTGAACTTTTTTTCTTTTTGGTTATGGAAAGTGTTTTTCTAAACTGTAACAAAAATAATGTGTTGATCTTTCCTCTTTCAAACAGGAAGTGCCAACTTTATATGGCTCACATCTGACAACATGCACCACCAGTGGCTGCTGCTAGCTGCATGCTTTTGGGTGATATTCATGTTCATGGTTGCTAGCAAGTTTATCACATTGACTTTTAAAGACCCAGATGGTAAGTTCAACTTTAATGTTTGATGTGAAACAGAAAATTGAATAGTGCTTCACACAAATACTCTTTTCTATGAAAAGTAGTTCTTGGCATGTTTACCGCTTCTTCAGTAGGACTGAGAACACAGCAACTAAATTTCTAGAAGTGACAGTGCTGATATTCAGCTCCCTCTTTTCTTGCATGATGTCTGCAAAACTAGCATCATGGGGGCATTTTTGGATGGTTAAAAACAGAATGGATCATGTTTGGCAGTACTGTCTTTGTAGGTCTGCTTTTTCAAATACATTTAGTTTCAGTATCTTGATCTACTAGAGGTAGAAGTCATGCAAAATAAAAGAGCACAATTACCTGTTTAAAGTCAAAGGAGACTCAGAAAGACTGATACTAGTTTCTGTCTTTTTGTGACTGCTTGTCTTGGGGCTGAGGCATTATGTACAACTTGTGGAAAGTTCTATTTTATTTGCAGTGCACTTTGCCTAGCCACCTCTGCCCTGCTTCTTGCATTCAGTTTTATCCCCTGCTGTTTGACTCATAAACAGCTTATAGGCTTTTGCTTAGCTTAAGTAGCCCAGATGTTATTTAGATGATGAGGAATTTAAGCCATTTGATGACACCACACAGCACGTTAGTTTTCTGTCTCCTGGGGAGCTGCTCTTAGAAAGCCATCCTACTGAGAGTGTTGGGTGAAGGTGATGGTATGACATAGTCTTAAGAGATCTATGTTTCTGCATCTTCCTGAGATATGCAAAAAAAAAGTAACTTTTGAAGCATTGACAGTAGTACCATATGTTTCAATAACTTGATAATGGCTAAATCCATTAGGTGTACTATTTATAAATAGTATGCATCTATGCGGAGATTTATTCAGCTAGTCTTTGAGAGGAGAACTGTAGACTAACTTAGCTTTCCTTTGACCCAGCTGTTCTGTCATAGCACATCTGCAAATCAGCAAGTCTTATGTTAGGTAGTTATATCTTCTGGTATTTCATTCTATGCCAACTCTTGTTTCCCAGCTCAGGTATTCTTTGAGTGGCTCTTTTCATCAGAATTTGTCAGGAAAATTAAAATGTAGTTTAAAAAAATAATTACTAGAACATACCCTCTGCATTTACTTGCTTTTTATTATCTTGGCTTGCCAAGATTTTTTATCTTTTTTTTTCTCTATGCTGTATCTTCCTCTCCTTTTAAATAGTTCTCGGAGCAGATAATATGTAAATTCTTAAGCTTGTCCTGCAAAGGTATGACTGTGGTTAAGTGTATATATGTGTTGGAGTTGAAATGTTTGTAATAGAACTAGTGAAGGGAAATACTTGGAATATACGAGCAGAATTTTGGAGGAACTCCAAACAGGATGGCAAATCCTGGAGAAGGTCTTCTAGGCTTAAATATTGCTGGCTTGTCAGAAATTCTTCTTATTTGGATGTGTCTTCTTAGCAGATAGAGTAAAACCAGCAGATGCTCAATGAATCAATGTTCTTTTGTTTAAGTGTTTTACTGATGTCTTGAGTGCATGAGCAATAGGAACTTCTTAAGGTAAAGGAGCAACTTTCTGTCCATCATTCCTAGTAGCATCTACAGGCATGCTTTTACACAATGATAGTGAAAAATAGTTTAGCTGCTCTTTCACTGAATCAGATTACTTGTATTTTACAGAGGAATACCATGAAGTAAATCTATGGACAGCAATAATTACAGTATCTGATTGCTTGGATGCTTACATTGCTTTCAGTTTTAACTTGTTTTTCCATGCGTGCCCATTATTAAAATCCCATGTAGGGAGAGTGGAGTACTCCCTGAAGAAAAGGACACAGGCAGTACACACATTTTCTCAATCATGAAACAGTAAGCCCCTGTGGATGCAGATGAAGAAACATTATTCATAGAAGAATCTATGTGAAGGGAAGACTCATCCAATGTGGATGGAAATAAATTTTCAGGGAGAAATCGTGTTCTTTTTGCTTTGTAGTTAGGGAAAGCTGCTTCAAATTATTTTTTATCTTTCTGTACTGTGTAGGCTAAAGCTACAATCTTATGTTATTTTTTAGTTTTTCTCTACCATACTAAATGCAAAAGATGAAAAGGATTTTTCTCTTACATGCTTTAATTTGGTCTCAAACTATTAGCTGCCCTAAAATCACTAAAAAGGAGCAAGAGTATCAGCTGAGTTTTTTGTTACTGTGAGAATCTCTAAGGAAGGCCATCAGTCCAGTAATAAAGGAAGAGGAGATCTTTATTTGTTGTTGCTTATAAGTGCTTACTTAGAGCACCATAGAAATAAAAGGGTGTCCATAACAACACTTTTCTTCTTGTAAGTTTAATAGTCTACAAAAGAAGAGGCATTTCTACTAGTATAAGGGGAGAGAGAAACCTGATAGATAAAATTTTTTCTTTGGACATGCTTTGGGAGGTTTATTGAAAAATAAAAATCTCCTATGCACAAGTACATGTAGTTATACCAAATTGTGTATCAATTGTGATATTTGGATTCAAGACTTTGATGTCTCTTAGCATAGTTTTTAGAAAAAAGCAAAACAAACAACTGAAAAACCCAAGTAAAATATAATGGGCATGTTTCTTTAATAAAACTCAAATGAAATTGTATCCAAAATTCCCACAGAGTACATCCTTTAAAATATTCATAGTCTGTGTCTGTCTTGTGTAGTACCTATCCATGTAGAAACAAATCCTAATGTTTTGTAAGCTCAATACTGAAAGTAAAGTTCATGTGTTTTAGTTGTAAAGCAGAAATAGTTGCCTTCACCTCACCTTCTGTAGTGCTTTATCTCTCTTCCTTCTTTAGGCTACGGTGCCAAGCAAGAGCCATTGATACTGACAGCTGTGACAAAAGTGGAGGAGGCACATGTACCAGAGGAAAAACATTGGCCTGAAGAATTCCAGGTGCGTACTGTTGAGATAAGGGTTGCATGTGTTGAAGAGTAGAAGAAAATAAGAGATTAAGGAAGGGTTTCCTGTTGTTAAGATGAATTGCTAGACAGGAATTATTTATTCAGACTTCTATTTAGATAGAGCCGACAGAATTCATTTTAACTTCACAAAGCTAGTTTGTTATGGTAACCTGCTGTCTTGTTTCATCTGAATGATTCAATTTAATGTGTTTCCATTTCTAGGAGAAAATTGTTACAGTACTCCTTTATCAAGCCAGAACAGTCTTTTTTTTTTAGCCTTTTTAATGTAATGGCCCAGTTTTGGATTACTTGTGTTCTGTCTTGCCATAGCAATCAGGTTTGTGGTTGTTGAGGGCAAGCCTTTGTCTTCTCTATTCTCTTAGATCTCTGCCCAATCTCTCTGTTTCTTTTTATCAGTGTCAATTTCTTTTTCATGTTTTGTGCTCTTTGTGCTTCACATTTCAGGATTTTTCCAAAGTAGAATAGGAACACAATAGTAGTCAAATTTTAGATGTATAATTCCATGCTTTCAGCAATAAAAGTGGTACTTGCTAATTGACAAGAAAACTGAAAATCCTTTATATGAATGTAAATTTGAGACCAGTTGCAGAGTGGGCTAATTCCAATTTTTTTTAAAATTAGTACATAAGTCATCTTATGTTTCAAATATTTTTGTGATGCAGCGTGGAAGGTAGGTTAGCTGTATAAACATGACTCTTTTTGTTTTCATTTTTCAAAAACATGAAATGTAAGTTACCCTCAAAATACTTGGGAAAAACACTTTGTTCAGTAAAAGGCTGGCAGATCTGTGTAGTCAGTTTTAATAGCTTCCTTTACTGGTATGGAAGAGGATAATAAGGTTTCTGGATCTAAAACAATTCCCTCTTGACTTCCTGACAGCATGAAATGCAGAATAACAACATTAATTTTGGTTGCATGCAGAAGGAATTGTTTGGACAGATAAAATAATCTGACAGAGCATTCAGATTACATTCTGAGCAGGGGATATTGGAGAAGAGTAACAAACAGAAAAAGTAGAATTTTTTTTCCTTGTGGAAGGTTGGGACAAAAAGTAAAATAATTGTTTTTTCATCTATAGCTTGGACACTGTACCTATAGATCATAGAATCACAGAATGGTTTGAGTTGGAAGGGACCCTTGAAGATCATTTAATTCTGACCCCTCTGCCTGGGACAGGGACACCTTCCATTAGACCAGGTTGCTCAGAGCTCCATCCAACCTGGCCTTGAACATTTCTGGGGTGGGTCATCTGCAGCTTCTCTGGGCAACCTGTTCCAATGCCTCACCACCCTCATAGGAAAGAATTCCTTCCTAATGTCTAAACCTATCTTTTTTTCAGTTGAGAGCCATTATCCCTGTCTTGTCACTACAGGCCCTGGTGAAAAGTCTTTCTGTCTTTCTTACAAACCCCTTGTGAGTGTTGAAAGTCTTAAGTGAGGTTTTCCTGGAGCCTTTTCTTCTCTAGGCTGAACAGGCACAGCTCTCTCAGTCTGTCTTCATAGGCTCCATCTCACAGCATCTTCATGACCTCCTCTGGACCTTCCCTTTAAAGGTCCTTAACAGGTCTGTCCTGTGCTGGAGCGCCTGGGCTGCATATGCAGCACTCCAGGTGGAAGTAGAGCAGAGAACAGGGGAACAGTCACCTCCTTTGACCTGCCGGCTACGGTGCTTTTTTGTGTAGCCCAGGGTGTGGCTGGCTTTCTGGGCTGCAACTGCACGTTGCCAGCACACATCTAATTTTTCATCCATCAGTATCCCCAAGTCCTTTGCAGGGCTGGTCTCAATCAGTTTGTCCCCTAGTCTGTATTGATATTGGGGATTACCGTTTAGTTAGTGGAAAGGTGAAAATATGTCAGGAGAAATTTAAACTTTCCCATCACCTCTTAATCAGAGAAGCTCCTTTTTCCTCTCATTCCACTAGCTGTGAGGTAAGAGGTGGTTGTGGTTCCTGTCTTAGTCTCAGAACAATGAAACCTGCAAAACAGCTCATGCATTTTTGGGGAGAGGTATCCTGCCTACCTCTTTTTTTTGTCACATTAAGCACTGATGCTCATTCTTTGCATTTTTGTTCACCTAATTTTATTTCAACTTGTATAAATGGAAACACTGATTGCCTACAGGTGCTGGAAAACAACACAGAACTTTTATCCTAAATTCTTTCCCAGCCAGATGGGTCACAGAATATTCTGAGTTGGAAGGGATTCACAAAGATCATGGAGTCCAACTCTTAACCCTGCACAGGACATCCCCAGGAATCACACAATGAGTCAGCCCCATCTTCTCAGAGTTTAAAGCATAATTTATGTTGAAATTCCTGTCCCACCTGCTCAGAAGCTTTCTTGCAGGTTGTTGAAACTCTGTGGGAGGTTCAGTATTTGATCAAGGCATGTTGTATCCACACAGGTAAGACCCTGCTGCTGTGCAGCAGACTTACATTGTAGCATGGAAAAGCTCTTACTACTGTATTCTTCCATGTAATGGCTTAAGAATTGAGCCAATGTGCACAGCAGCAGCACAGGAAGGAAACTGTGGGCTACTGCTTTAGTTAATATGAAGAAAGTTTTAATCATGAATCTGGGAGTCATTAGGGTGCACAGTTTGGGGATTTTTATGCTTTAGAATTTGATCTGAAAATTAAAGTCTTTCCCTTTTGTTTTTTCTTTCCCCTCTCCATTTCATATAGCCAACTGGAAAAGCTTTGTCAGGAAATCTGATCCGCCAACCTCTGGTTCATATGGAAAGACTTGAGCTTCTCAGGAATGTCTGCAGAGACAGTGCATTGAGAGATCTCTCTCATACTGCAGTTTCCAAATTCGTCTTGGACCGAATATTTGTGTGTGACAAGCACAAGATCCTGTTTTGTCAGACGCCAAAAGTGGGCAACACTCAGTGGAAAAAAGTCTTGATTGTTTTAAATGGTATCTACTCTTCTGTGGGTGTGTGTGTTTCTTTGAGGAGGAGGAGAAAACAGAATTGCTCTAACTGGGGCAACACTAGAATGGTGTTGCTTTTCTGTGTTCTGCTTTTCTGTACACTGTTACTTAATTTCAGCTTTTCATTTATCCCAGTTGTTTCTAGTCCTTTCAAAACATCCCTTTAAAATGAGATAGATCTGTTCTTTTTGTAAAAATAAATATTGTTATTACTTGGCTCTAAAGTGATTTGAGTCATGACAGAGTACCCATATGCACGTGGTAGGTTGGTTTCTTATCTTTGAAGGGATGGCACTAATTTACACAATTTGAAAGTGTATGACAAGGTATCATAATTCCTAAGTAACAATTACATGAAATTTCTGACTAAAGGCCAGTGACTTTTAACTAGAGATTTCAGCCATGAGGAAAGCCAGTTAAAACTTGGCAGTTGCTGTTGCTGAAGTTGTTGCTGTTGCTATTTTGCTGAAATCTTGTTTATTTCTATCAGTGAACCATCATAAGAGTTTTGAAGATTCTGAGGTGCTTGATGGAGTAGTTTGGTCAACAAATGTATGTTATAAAAGATGGTGAAAGAAGGAGTAGAGGGACTACTGTGTTTGAAAGATTAGCAAATGAACTGTCCCTTAGCAAAACTTTTCTAGCAAGCAGTACTAACATTAAAAACTTTGTTAGTTTCATTCTTGATATATGGATGTGAGCTAGAAGTCTAGCAGCGATGTGCCCATACCTATGTGTGTGCATGTGTCTTAATATTTATGAAAGCCACACTCAAAGTATTAAATATGGAACTGGATGAGTGCATTAGAAGTACCTGCTCTTACCAGCATTTGAGAGATAACATGCAAAGAATGCCTCAGGACAGGCAGAGATGTATTGGCTTTGCTGAGTGGAGGATAACTCACATCGTAACTGCAAGGAAGTTTTCACCTTGCGTCTCCTAGTTCTGTCATGTGGGATAATGATAGAAAATTGTTTCCACATAAACACTGGTCTCTTTTCCTTAAACTACCAGTGCACTGTTATCTGCTGATGAAGACTACTGCTGTGGTTGACCTAACTTTCTCCTCTTTGGGTAGTGTCAAAAGGCAGGGCTGAGACTTGAGGGGGAATAATTTGTGTCCAAATACATAAGTGGCATTTGAAGGTTCAGGATGGGGAAATGCAGCTGTGACACTGTGAGGGAGCTAACTCTGCTACAGCTTGTACTGAATATGTCCTCTGAATAAATGCAAGGTATCAGTTTCTGAGGGCTGGCTAATCTGACCTCTGTTGTCCACATGTGATTCACCTCTGGTACCAAAAAATACAATTGAAAACCTGAAATTCGTAAAATACAGCCCCAATCCCCATCCCTCACCCCTTGCCCCCGCAGAGAAAAAAAATAAAATTCAAAAACTGAGCAGCTGAGTGGAGTGCATTACTCACTTCCATTCTGGAAATGAGAAGGCTGTAGAGGCTTTCACCTAAGGGGCTTGTTTTGTAGTGCCCTGTGCTTGTTGCAGGCTGATACTCTGAAATGATGCTGGTGTGTGCAGGCTTATGCCTAAAGCCCAAAGGGCCCCATGAAATGGTTCTCAAGGTCATAAAACCTTCCAGGATCAGGATATTAAAATGAATACAGCAGAGTTAAGTGACGTTATTTTTCTTGTCAGCTTATGTGCTTGCAGAAATTAATATCTAGAGACTTTTTGTTGTTAATTTTAGTGCCTTTTAATCTGTGTAGTATTCTATGATTGGAATTTTTGTTTCAGTACAGCATACTTGTTAAAAAAACTTTATGGATCCTGACAGCAAAGTACTTTTGCATTGAAGCAGTTCCAAAAACAGCTCATAGCATTTATTTTTTTGTTGGTGGTTGAAGATCAGCCAAAAAGCTGGTTCCTTCTTCTGAGTTAATCCTTAAAGTCTTCCTCCATTTGTATGTGCAGGCAGAAGGAAAGAGAGTGGGGATGCTGACACGTGAAGAGTTACAGGCTTAGACATAATTGCTATGAAATTTGCATAATGTGCTTTTCTGAGAATTTTGAGGCCATTTGGTCTTGGACCTTGATGTCACATTCAGTTGCCGACACTCTAAAGAATTTTAACAGTTTTCAGCTTCGCAGTTAGAATCTCTCATAACTTAACAGTTTTAAACATAGTGGCTTCAAAATAATAAAAGTACAGAAAAGAGAAAGACATAAAACTTTCAGCCAAAGGCACACATGCTTGCTTGTACTCACTGTTTTTTCCCTTGAAAGAATCACTTGCTCTCTCATTTTCATTTGTCTAGGAGCATTTTCTTCCATAGAAGAGATCCCAGAAAACATTGTACATGATCATGAGAAGAATGGCCTTCCACGCTTGTCCTCTTTCAGTGACTCTGAAATTAAAAAACGGTAAGTGGCCCTTCCAATGGGGGGGGGAGAGGGGGGCGGTTTGAGGTCACTGGTGTTATGAGCAATCAAGGGTACTGCTGAAGTTTGTTTCTGAAACTGAGGACTGCAGGGTTTCTGCTCCACTAGTTGTATTATGGCACTATTCTGTTATCCTCACAAATGTTGTTGTGTCTGCCTCCCTACTGGCTTTGAAGGAGAACACCAGTGTAATCTGTGATATAATTAGGTGAGCTGACCAACTCCCTGTGGTTATAGGGTTTCTATAATACAGTGCATACCTAGTTGTTAGATAGTTGACCTTCAGGACTGAAGGTTTAATTTGACAGCCCATCCTGATGTCCTGTATGGTTAACCTTGCTGCCTACAGGTAAGACTATCATTGCAGCAGACTTAATTACTGGGATTGAACTGGTTAGGTTTAAATTGTTAGTGCTCCTTAGCCCCAGAATATTTTTCATTCAGTTGAACCACTTTGTCTTTCTGTTTAAGTGCTTCTGGTTATTTTCAGAGCCAAAAAGTACTCTCCAATAGAACTGCTACATTACTTTGGCTAGATTTTTAACTGTGCATGCTCTCATCTCTACTAGAACTTGTACCACATATAATCCCGGTAAGGGGTGGCAACATGAAGAGAAGAGAGCATAAGATGACATAAGCATGTGCTTGCATGGGTTTTGTGTGCATTAAGCCATTCTGAAGAGTCAGTCCCTTATACTTGTGTCAGGTATCAGGAGAGCTCAGCCCAAGGCTTTTTGTTGTATGCAGTGGCACAAGGACATTTATTGCAGCTGTGCCTCTAGAATTGGGGTCACTTGATTGTGTTATATTGTGTGAAGGAAAATAACTGTCACTGTTCTTGAGAATGTGGATCTATTCTCCCTGCCTGTGAGCAGCCTTACAGAAAGTACCTGTTCACCTGGGGGGAGCCCTAGTTAGGATACATGAAGTTGAATGCTGTGGTTGTTTGGGTTGCTACATTCTGCTCAACATGGAAGCTGTGCTGGAGGTGTGTAACATGGGTTGGGTTGGGAATTCTGAAATTACGAGAGATTTAAGTGTACAAAGGGGGATGGTGTGGATCTGTTAGTTTAGTTTGCTGCCCTCCAGGCCTGCCTGGGTAGGACTAAGTCAGGAGAATCTGAAGTATGATTCAAGTGCTATAGAGGCTGAAAAGAGTCCATCCACATCCAGTCCATCCATCTTTATTTCAGTGAGGATTGGGTTCTCAATCTCTTTTCTTAGCTATTTACTGAAATAAACTTTGTTTTCAATATACTCCTCCTACAGATAATCTGACTGCAGAATATTACATGTAATAGTATCACAGTAATACATGAAATTCCATTGAAAACTGTGGTTTCATGTTTCAGTGGTGTTCTCAGCCATTACTGAAAGCATGATCAAATAAAATACCATTTTAATTTTTTTTTACTTGAGTAGCAATTTATCTAACTGCCTGCCAATGAAAAATGCAGCTTCCTGTATGCATTTTAACTGCACCAATGCATTTTTCCCCGTGTCCTTATGTATTTTTCTTTTTGAGCTTGATTACATGAGCTTGATCAAATGTCTTCTGACTTGGAGCTCTCAGCATCTTTTGTCTCCTGTTTATGTGGATTGAGATAAGCTAAACTCCTCCAGTTTGAATCAAATGTGAAAACTAGGATAAACTATCTCCTCTTTGTCCTGTATGCAAAAACTGCTAAGAAAATAGAAATCATGTTTCTAGTCCTATTGATTATAACATTGATAGACTATGCAAGTGCTCTAAGATTCACATTGCTGTGTCTGTGGTCAGAGTTTATGTGCATTTTGTCAGTATATGCTGAACACCTTCCAATTCTTCAAATTTTTTTTCTTCCTCTGTTTAGACTGAATTTATACTTCAAGTTTTTTATTGTTAGAGATCCATTTGAAAGACTTATTTCTGCATTTAAAGACAAGTTTGTGCACAATCCTCGGTTCGAACCTTGGTACCGACATGAAATTGCTCCTGGCATAATTCGTAAATATAGAAAGAATCGCACAGAGACCAAAGGGCTGCAGTTTGAGGATTTTGTGCGCTACCTGGGTGACCCGAATCACCGATGGCTGGATGTTCAGTTTGGTGACCACATCATTCACTGGGTAACGTATGTGGAACTTTGTGCTCCCTGTGAAATCACCTACAGTGTGATCGGACACCACGAAACCCTGGAGGACGATGCTCCGTATATCTTGAAAGCAGCTGGCATAGACCACTTGGTATCATACCCCACAATCCCACCAGGCATAACAGTGTACAACAGAACAAAAGTAGAACGGTATTTTTCAGGAATTAGCAAGAGAGACATAAGACGCCTCTATGCACGATTTGAAGGTGATTTTAAACTCTTTGGTTATCGTGAGCCTGATTTCTTGCTTAACTGACACCTGGGATAAGATCTGAAAAAGTGTCTCATGGATTGATGTAAACCTGCGTGAATACCAGCTGCAACACTGACAGAGCTAAGAATGACCATTTGTTTTCTAGCGTTTTGATGTTGCTCCACTTTTCAGTGAAATATTTGTCTCATATGAACAAGTAGGGGCTTATAGTTGTTGTTTCCTGACCATGTTTTCAGTACATGGGATTGCAATCTGTTAGGAATTTTGTCTCTGTTATCTGAAATACAGAATTTGACTTCTCCCCTCTTCCCTCCAGGAAAAAAAAAGGGAGAATAAATGGGCCGTGATCTTCTCCTCCTCCTCCCAGACAGAATGGCATTTTTGAAATGTTGTGAAGTACTAATAAAGATGGCAATTTCACTGTACGTTAACCCTGACATGTGGGTAAACATGATGATTCCTGCTCATGAGAAAGTCTTATGGTCTTCTATGAGCTTTGTAAATGAGAGGCTAGTACAGGATGAGAAATTGATTAAATGCTTGACAAATATAATCATCTAGTTTCTGTCATGTGACTGCTATAATAACAGTAATGCTGATCTAATCCCACTCTTGTTTGTCAAAAAATGAACCTAATTAGACAGAAGCTTTTAGAGAGGTAAGAAAATGAACTAGTTCTACACCCCAGTTGTCTCTGTATTTTTGTCAAGTGTTTATTGTATTTACTACTGATGTATTGAGCCTCATAATTCTCCTTTTGATTTTCAAGTTACTATTTAACTCCTGGCTATGTAAATTGTATCAGAATACCAGCTGCAAGTGGAGCGTAGAAAAAATATGAAACTGCTAAGGAAACTTAAAGAAAAATTAATTTAAAATATCAGTTGTATTTGTGGGAGCACATATAATAATCACAAGATGCTCTCATGCAATTTAACTTGTCCTTTCTTCTAACAGTTAAGATTAATAAAGAAGTTACAAAAGCAAGATGTCATATTAAAGAGCTGCTTACTTGGATTAATGATCCACCTTTTCCTCATATCCAGCCTTGCACAGTTCAGTACCTCAGAGAACAGAAAGTTTATCCCCTTCTGAAAATTCATCTCCCTACTGCTAAAGGAGAGAAGGAGACAAAATGTATCTCTAATTTTTCCAGTGATTCACCGCCATAGTGTCCCAAGTCAAAAATTATAAACATTTATGTTATTGATGCAGTGAATTGGCTATTTAGCAAAAGTTTGAATGCCACCTAAACTTGTGTACCCATTTTATGTATAAAAAAAAAAAGAACTGAATTGATGTAGCCATCATATTTGCTTGTGCTGCCTGTATTGTGTTTTAGAAAGAGCAGTCTCTTGTCTGAGTTCACCAGCAATAAAAATCAGTTTGCTGCCACCTCATCCTGCAGGCCATGGAAGAGATGTAGACCAAAAATCTGAAATACAGGAATTGCTTTGTGGCAGTGAGCATGTGAACTGTATTTTTTACATCACAGTCCCAAAAGATTTATTTTCAGATCAGCATAATGTTGCTGGCTAGAAATGCTAATGACGACCAGTGCTATGGAATCTGCTTTTAAATCCAGCCACTGTATGTTTTTGATAGCTTTCAGTATTAACACAAGGAAGCATCTTGCACTTGTGTAAAAGGAAAGCTGTGCCAAGCTGACATGTGCTACTACCCACAAAAAGGAAGCCCTGTTGTAGCTAGAAATGATTTCAGAAAGATCTCAACAGATGAATAGAAATAAGGGAGAGTCATTAACTGGGTGTTGTTAACAAGAGAATAATCCAGGGTGGTAAAGTTGGAAGGTGGGATGTTTTTCAGGTTGGTTTGCTTTGGGGTTTTTTAACAACAATTACAGTGCCCTAACTTGTTAGTTCTTAACCAATGATAAAAAGATGTTAACAGCTCCAGGTGTTTCTGTGGTTTTCTTAATATGGGAACTTAGCGAAATGCACTGTTAAATGCATTTTGGAGCTAATAACCTGATTGATTACCTCACTGCAAATTTAAAATGTAACAGTGAATGTATAGTAAATTTAGGCCTTATAGTTTAATAAAGTAGAATTGTTTTCCTCTGAAAGCATAAGCTACTGATCACACAGAAGGCCAAAGTATGTTTTTCTTTTACTTGCTGAATTACTTAATATATTCCTCGCTTAAAAATTGCCTAGTAGGAAG
Source organism: Lichenostomus cassidix (assembly GCF_008360975.1). Classification (NCBI taxonomy): domain Eukaryota; kingdom Metazoa; phylum Chordata; class Aves; order Passeriformes; family Meliphagidae; genus Lichenostomus; species Lichenostomus cassidix. The sequence continues at coordinate 29,796,033 of NC_139479.1, forward strand.
TGCTACATAAATATTAAGTAATAATTGTATTTTGTAATAGCTTTCTCTGCATTGAGTTCTCTTGGGCATCTGTGAACAGCGCTATGGACTGAGCTAGGCAGAGATGTATAATCCTCTCCCATCTCTGTGTTTCTGTGCTTTTCAGGCTGGAACTGGAATGCACGTTACCATTTCTTCAATTCAAATGCGAAATTTTTCCTTTCAGTTATATGTTCCTGAGCTATGTTTTCTTTCTAGAAGCGTGTTTGGCTTTTTTCCCCCCCTTACATGGCTGAAGTGTCAATGGTGAAATTTTGTCATGTCTCTTGAAGAAACTTGGATACCATGGAGGTCCTTGGCAAGGTGTGGTAGGGCTCTCCTTAAATTGGTGCAGTGCAGGTAGGATGGTCAGAGCATGCTGTGTTAGGGAGGAGGTTCTTGACATGCTAATTATGATGAATTAAATACTCATGGTTTGTTTTGGCTTGATTGTATTCTGCACAAGGCTTTTACAAATGTAGTCTCAGTGGCATGCAAAAACATCATTTGGCTGTTTGGATGTCATTTGCATACCGCTTTCAAACTGCAGATGATACTTATGTCATATTTTTGGAACCGCTGGCCCAGATCATTCTTTCTCTTACTGTTGTTACAGCTTCAGAAAACAAATTCATATCCTTACTTGGTGCATCTCTGTCTCTTTTTGTTGTCTCTCCTCAGCAGCTTTTGAATCCTTTGGCCCATTTTAAGCACGTTTTACAAAGGGAAGTCAAGGGGTAGTGAGTTGAAGTACTTTTCTTGAAAATAGGAGGAAGAATACTCCTTGTACATCAGAGAGTTCATGCTGTATGTTGGCTTTAGTGAAAGTACAGACAAGAAACATTTTTACTGTATCTGCTTGTATGGAGTTCCTAGTTTCTAATGGACTCCCTTCCCTAGAGCTCCCTACAGTTTGGCCTCTTATCTCAGATAACAAAGACAAAAATTAAATTGAAATATATTCCATAGGTCTGTTATCTTCACATTTCTAATAAAATTGAGCTGACTGGGGTTTTTTGAGTTCTTGTGGTGAAAATGGATTCAGAATTCACTTGCTTGTGAAACAACTTTATGGTAATGCCTATCCCCTTTCCTTTTAACTTCAGCACACAGTGCATTGTCACTGCTGTGCTTTCTGATTGCGTGCCACGAAGATGTTTTTCTGTAGTTAAAAATACATGTGCCTTTTTTTATTTTGGGAACTGTTCTGTCAAAGAAGTAGCAATTCAAAAATGTCTCCAAAATATGTATTTTTCCCAAAAAAGCATGTTGTTTTCTGATTCATGCGCAGATGCTGCCCTGTTTGTACTGGGGGAACGGCTCCCTGCTGCTCTGTGTGTCTCCATCCTCAGATTAAGGAAGCCATCAGACAGGCTTTTGTGCAGCATTGCTTTTTCCTCAAGGTTTTAATAACTTTGTTGGCTGGGAAAGCTGCCTTTGATCTTATCTGTGCTCCAGAAAGTTTGCTGAGAAAAAGAGTGATTATATAGGGATTGCTTAAGCTTATTTTCTCAGATGAAAAAGGATGTCTTGTCAGTGTATCTGCCTGTATCTGATATCGCTTAATTGACAGAGAGAAGGGGGAATGATCTTTCTGCTTGATGGCCTTGTAGTGATTTATGCTAAGCCCCCATCCTATTGTTATAGCAACACGAAGGGACCTGGAAGGAGGTGTAAAACATGTGCTTGTTTGAAATGTGAGAGTGTAAAGGAAACTTGACATGGGTGTTGGTTCCTGAAGATACATTGTCGAATTACTTGTTACATGTCATTTGCAGAGGCCGGTGTGGATTCTTTGTGGCCTGTGCTTGAGAAGATTTATGCAAGGTAGAAAGAGGCTTGTGGGTGGTGGAAAATTCCCTTTCAGCCTGTTAGCTGTGCGTGTTCCTGGGCTGCTGCCGTGGGGAAGGTTTTAGAAGGAAATGATCCTATTAGTAGCAAAGCCTGCAGTGCTTGGGCTGGTGAGCAGAGTGCATCCCTCCTGAAGGAGGAGTGAGTTCGGCTCACACTGATGTGTGCAGCCAGCTTTGGTGCTGTCTTTTATAAATCTCTATTTTTGTGCTTTTAATGCAATTGTGTGCAGCTGAGCTGTCAGCTTGGTTTCCTGCGTGTGGCAGTAGCCTGAGGTGACTCATCTCTTTGCCACCAGAGCAGCTTTGAAAGGCCTGCAGCCTGTTTTGCTATGCAGCAGGAGACATTTCCCTTACGAAGAGAGCAGCATTAAGCCTGCAGCCATGCAGCTGGTGGCAAATGGCTGGTTTAAGCATGAAAATGGTGCTTTTTGGGGCCTCCTGCTGTAAAATCATTCTCCTTTTTAATCCAGGCAGGAGTGAAAGGGAAAAAAGATGTGTGTTTGCTTTGAGTCACGAAAAGGAGCCATGCTGAGAAATTCCAGATTGGTAAACCCAAGGAAGGCAAAGTCTGGGAGAGCAATGCTGCAAAAAGCCATGAGCAGTTTCTCTAAGGCCCCCAGAGATGCTGGACATGTTGAAGGAGAGTTGCTGAAGCTTCCCGGGAGGTGTCAGAGGAGCAAGCATGCTCCCTGTAGCATGTGTGTGCATGGCAGGGGAGCAGATGCTGATGGGACAGCATGCACATGGCAGGCTGAAAATGTGAAGCATCTGCTGCAAATGGCTGTTTGAAATCACAGAAAGGAGGGGGGAAAAAAGGGTGGAAAGGAAGTAATGAAAAAATAATCCTGAAAGCTGCACCCCTGGAAATGCAGTACTGACTTTTAACTGCCAGAAATATGTCGACTGCCCTGGATGTGTACAAAAAATTTCTGAGCAGTTTGCAGGACCAAGAAAATCTGAAAATGGGAGGGTAAACAGGGCATCTGTACATGCTCTGGAAAGTGATTTAATACTTAGAAGCTAGCCAATGCTCCAAATTGTGCCTAAGTAAGTGGATCTCATCTAGGAAAAATGCATAGCTGTACTGGAAGCATACATGTAGAAAAAGCTCTTGTGGGATAATTAACTCTGAACAAACAAGTGTTATGCACCTGCTGTGATTTAAGAAATAGGAACATTTTGTCTTGAACATATTTTTTTCTTTTTCTCTCTAACCTGTCTGTTTTATTCAGTTTTCTTTCCCGTGTCCTGATGGGTCTTTGGATGATACACCGCAGTAGGACACATCATTATTCTCTTGTCAGAAGAGGCTGTAAGAAATACAAAATGTTCTTTATAATTTTAAGAATCACAAAAAAAACCACAGGGAGTTTATATAAATCATTAATGACTTGTGGTGACTGAAACATTAAGATTGCATGGGTTACTTGTTACATGTTTCATGCGTTGGGCAGAAATTCACTTACAGAAAAATTATCGCTGTTCTGTATTTGGCATCTTTGTTCCTACATTTTGAATAACTCCCAGTAAGTTTTTACAGCAAGTAAAATTTGAAGTCTGCCATACCACAAAGCTTCATTTTGGATCCACTTACTTTGTTCTCATTCTTTTGTAAGTATTTTGTAGACTAAGAGTTGACTGTGCTCTTACTCACTTTCTTTGATTTCCAACTGTTCTTTGCAATGCTGTAGCACTTGTACTTGTGAAAAGGCAATGAGCAAGAGTCATCAGCAAATACTCTGGAGAGAACTGGACTCCAAAGCAGACCTTTATTTGTATGCTGCTTCCATCTACAGCATCTGCTTTCCTTTCATTATCTTTTCAGTCTAGTTCTTCACTGTAAAACCCATTAGGGTACATATTTGTGGTTAAAGCTACAAATTTAGAAATGTGTAAGAGGAAAGGGATTAGGAACAGTGTTGCAGCAAGAAAGAAAGAAGCAGCACGATGAAGGGACTTCTACACCCCCTTTTACAGTTCCAAACCTTTTGCTCCATCTTGTATACTCTTGTTTGACAGATTTTAGATCATAGGTTTTTGGCTTTACAGGCAAGTTTGGTGTGCAGTGTAGCTGGGTTTCTCAGTGTCTCAGATGCATGCTTGCACACACTTGCTCTTCTCTGATAGCATCAGGAAAGATTCTTATAGGTGAGATGTTTGTTCCATCAAGTGTCACAGTACTGCATAGTAAAGATGGAGCAAAGGTGTTATTTCCTTCCTTTCTGAGAAGTAACAGTGTGTTCCTTTACTTCTCTTGACTACTGGAGAGTATAAACATAATTTCACTTTTCTGGAAGATTACCAGTGATAACAGTATTTTTATGAGATTTTAATCTTAGAACACTGTTTCAATACATCTCTGTGTGACAGCAAGGTACTGCCATAAATTGTAATTGGTTTTTGTGGGTTTAAATTGACTTAATAGATCATTGGAAATACCATTCTGATGGAAAACAACTTAGGTGCATTGCTTCTAACTCCATGTAAGGAGATAGATTGCTTGCCAGTCAAAGAAAAATAACTTCATTAGATAGTGATATTTTTTTATTGTAATCCTCTTACTTGTGGATTTGGGTTTTAAAATACAGCATGGTTGATTTGTCTTGTGCACTCCTGTCCTCAAGTAGTATTGGCGGAAATTTCATACCTCTGTTATTTTGGGAACTCTTTTCTGCAGCTTCTAGTTGAAACTGTTTCAGGTTTAAGCACTTTGCATTGGAAAGTGTGTAATTGGACTGTGGGTACACCAGAAGGATGACGTGAAGGCTTTTATGAAGAACTACAGCCCAGCAGTGTAACATGGCTGTGAGAAAGCTACCGCCTTGATTCTGCATGGATCAGGTAAATATTTCTGGTAGAGGCCAATAAATATGAGTATGATGACTAAGGCTGTGGAGAGGCCTTGCCTTGACCCCATTTCCAGTTCTCATCAGCTGTGACTCTGGGAAGCTGGCAGAGTTGCAGAACTGCTGGTGTTTGAACAGAATGACCAGAACTTGTTCAGCCTAAAAATGGAGAGGGGGTATAATAGGTGTCTAAACCTGTACTCGGACAAATGAAGTAGCAAGGGAATCTCACACCAAGAGAAGGAGGGGAGCCAGAAGACAATGCAGTAACAAAGAAAAACCAGTCTGAGTTGGCTAGGAGCCAGCTGAAGCTGGAAAATAGGAGGAGGTTTCCTACCCTGAGGCTGTGTGTTGTCATTTTGGTATATAGAAAAGGAGCAAAATAATAACAGCCCGCTATGCTACTGCCTGTTCAAGCAAGTAGAGGCCTTGACTTTGTAGACTTGTTTAGGCTGGAAAAGACCCCCAAGGTCATGGTGTCCAACCATTAACCTAACACTGCCAGGTCACCACTAAACATGTCTGTGAATGCCACAGCTACACAGCTTTTAAATGCTTCCATGGATGGTGGCTCTACCACTTCCCTGGGCAGCCTGTTCCAGTGCTTGACAACCCTTACAGTGAAGAATTTTTTTTCCTAAAATTCATTCTAAACCTCCCTGTCACAACTTGAGCCCATTTTCTTTTGTTCTGTCACTTGTTACATGGGAGAAGAGACCAACGCCCACCTGCCTACAACCTCCTTTCAGGCAGTTGTAGAGAGCAAGATGGTCTCCCCTGACTGCCCCAGCTCCCAGCCATCCTCCAGTCCCCATCTCTTCTCTCAGCCCAGTGAGCTGTGGCTACAAGGACAGCAGAGCAGGGCTGGTGCCTGAGTGCTGGGTGATCTGTCTGGGAGGAGAAGGATCTGCAGAGGCAAGTGGGGCCAATCCTGCACAGCCACATACATGCAGCTTAGTCTTGTATGCCATGGGATGGGTTATGTATCTGGGGAAATGTTCTCATCTCCTGCCTCCTTTTCTTCTTTAGCACTTCTTAATCACATTTGGGGATGGTGAAAGAAATGTCAAATTTTGAAAGAAGCCAAGACCATGGTGTCAATTCTGTGACATTTTCTTTAGTGGAAAGTTAATGGTTCTTGTGGAGTGCTTATGGTGCTCCCCCTGTCCATGTTTGAGTTGATGTTTGATACAAACAGAAGTGACTTGGTAGAAAACAAGACAGGAGGTAAAGTGTCTCATGGAGTAAATTCTTCATTTAAAGTTTTTGGGATCCCCGGCCTCTCTCCCTTCCTAATCCAAGGGAGAGGCTGGAGAGCATGCGGCAACCAGACTCCAAATCCAGATATCGCAGCTCTAACTGGCCAGACTGACTTGACTGTCAGCATGGCACAGTGCACACAGACGTCATTGCTCAGGATCTCTGCAAGGCATCACTGCTGCAGGCTCTGCTGATCCCACTCAAACAGGTATCTCCTCTAGGAAATGAATCATGAATCTTCATTTCATCTGCTCTTTCCTGTCTCTGAAGAGGAGACTAAAGAGCACTTTCTGCAGTGAGGAGCTGCCGTAGTCAGACATGAAGCTATTGCTGGGGGGACAGCACACCAAATTAGCTTTATTGATGACTGACTATAAACAAAACTTTTGCTATGAGGCAAAGTACTGAAGGTATTTGTAATGCATTTAGAAAAGGTGAAAAGTTACTGTAGGAGACAGAACTAAAATATTTATGGCTTTATTATCAGCAGATACCTTTAAAAGAGAATTGTAACCTCTGGGTTCAATCATGCAGAGTGAACTTAGCATGTAGGCTGCCAGTGCTTACAGCTAACACAGGGGACATGGAATACTGTCAAGAGCTTATTATGATGCATTATTTTAATTTTTCCCTGGCACACAAATCATCAGGGATGTGCTTACAATCCGGAGCAACCTAATGCTCCAGACTACAAGCAGTGCTTTGATTTGCCATCTGAAACTTTTATTTGAAGGCTTTCTTTGTAAAGTATTATTCTGAAACACACAAAGTCTGCTAGGCATTTCACTTGAGGTAAGGGCACAGAAAGATCTAGCGTAGTTTCTGCTCCTCCTGAGAGGACAGAGTGTCAGGGAACCTGGACTTTCATGCAGTTACCTGAGTTTTACTTTGTTTAACATCTGTTACTTTAGGTGAATCAAGGACAGATCACCCCGTCTTCAACTTGGAGGAGTTTACAAGCAGTTTAGAGCATCTGGCTGAGGTAGTTACTTTTACAGGCTGTAGAGCTGATACTGCCAGGTGCAATTAGGTTTGTGAAATGCTTTCTTTATAAACCTCTGGCTTTGATTACTTCTAATTTTGCTGACTGTATCTAAGAGCTGAAATGGTATGAGATTTCTGAGAATACCCTTAAGAAAAGTTACTTAGGTTGTGTTGTGCCTGTGATGGAAAAAAAACTTGTTATCTGGTCTCTTGCAAGCGATGAAGGATTTAAAACTCAGTGAGAACATGAAGTCACTCTGATGCTTGAAATGTCCCCTTTGCTGTCTGTGGGATAGAACCACTGGGAAAATGACAAAGTTTTGAAGAATACAGGCCACACAACCTGGGTAAAGCCTAGAGCTTGGTGGCTAAATTCTTTATAGTGGCTATATCCTGGCCTGGCCTGCACATGGTGAAGAGGGCTCTTCCATCAAACACTGCTCCTCACTGCAGCAGCCTACTGCAGGTGCTAGACCCACTGAGCCACTGGGGACTGGAGAGGCAAGGATAATTCAGGGGAATTCAGCATATAGGCTAGAATAAGGAGACTGAACACTTAGGGAAGCTTTTGGAAGGGAAGAATAATCATAGTGAAATCCAACAAGGTGGGAGGTGGAGTAGAAGCAAGGGACTGACTGTGCAAGAAGACTTGCAATATAAGAACTTGTCTTGTGAATGATGGTGAGGCTGATGGGACTTGCTTTGCTTTTTTCTTTTCTTGGGTTTTTTTTTTTTTTGGCCTATGTCGAGAAATTTACTTCCAGGAATTACTGAGCTTGCAACGGCTGGCACAAAATGCCAATATTAGGGACTTCCCCCATGCCCTACTTGCCCACACTTCATAGCATAGAATTTACTCTCATGACATTGTCACATGCTATTTTTTCCACAGAATTCATGTCTGATTCATTTACTGGAGAAATGGGGCTCCTGGCTTGAGCAGGTCTTGAAGATGAGTAAAATGGCTGTGGTTGTGTTTTCTTACCTCTTGCAGAAAATACAAGGTGGGTACTGAGAGAGGGGAGAACTGCATAAAGAAAAAATATAGTTTTATAATCTGTGAGCAGTTGCCACAAAAGTTTTGCATAATGGCAATTACGTCACCAAACCATGACCCTCACAAATCATGTCACTGGTTACAGGTTCCTCATTCTTTAACTGCAAACCTTCAGCTATGACTTGTACAAGCCCTGTTTGTTCGCAGTGGCAACTGAAGTCAGAAAAGGCTGGAGCCTGAATAGGATGTTTGGGTTTAGGTACCTCAGCTGACACTCCGAAATGGATTTGTATTTTTTCTTTAGGCTTCTTTATAGTAGCTCTCCACTTACAAACCCAGGTTCCTCCATCTCACAGGCATTTTGAGAAAGTAATTACTGGCTAGGAAAAGAAAAGATGGGGAGTTTCTCACTCTTGCTCTGGGCAGTGTCATATAAACATGCCCTGAAGGACAAAACGAAGCAGAGAAAAGCTGCTCAGCCATGAAGTAGGAGAACCAGGCACAACACATAAATATGAGGTGACAAGTTAGGGAGCCAAGACTACCAAGCACATTTCCCTAGAGACCAAGGCTGCTGGTATTAATGCTGGCTAGGAAATCATAGACTGTCCAGAGCATACCTTGGTAGAAGTTATGAGTGGGGGTCAGGAACATTCCTGTTACATAAAGCTCTTACTGGCCATTCCTTTGATGCTGCAGTTCAAATGTCTTGTTCATGGGGCATGAGAGCTGGGCTTCTCAGATTGTGTTCTGCTGAATAGATACCCTCAAGTGTGGATGTGGCATCTCCATTTAGTGATCCTATCTACTGCTAGACTTTTTTTGTCCATCTGTTTAACATTACTTTCTTCAGCTGGCAGGCAAGCAAGACCCCTTGTAGAATTCCTTGCATTTCAAATCCCCTCTCTGAGACACAAAGTTAGCTTGGCTGTACTCTTGACCTCCTTACCTTGTTTTCCAGCAGCACCTTTGTACCCAGGCAATGTGATCTCCTGCTCACACGCTGTTTTCCAAGTAGCATAGACTGGGTGTGGCAGCTGAGCAGAACACAAACAGCAATGTCACTTGTTGGGGAGTTCCTCTGGCTTGACAGCTCATGCTGTTGACTCACTGGGAGGCTTTTGACCTGGAGCACTACTGCTATGGGACCCAGTTCTACTGGAGGACAGTCCCTCTGGCACACGTGAATGGCTCTGTGCATGTACTGTGCCTTTCAAAGATGCACAGTAAGTGTTTGAAGGCTGCTCCGCATTGCCTTGATTGAAGCCTGACACCCACATAGCAACTGGGACGTTCAGTGTATGGTGGGAAGGGAAACCACTGTTAGTAATCCTTCTACAGCTGCAGCAGCCATAAGGTATTTGTGTGAAGGTAATGAAATGTGCATGGAGAAAATCCTTGTAAATGGGTAATGATTAGCTTACATCATTATTGCTTACTTGGCTTGTCGTGGGGGTTTTGGGTTGTTTTATGGTTTGGGAGGAGGCCAGGGTCAGACTTGAGAAACAAAGAGAGTATTTTTTTTTAATTAAGAAGAATTATGCTTGAGTTCAAAATTAAATCAGAATACCCTTAAGCTGCCCTGCTGAGAAAGCTTCTATGCAGCTCTTCTGGCACCAAGCCAAGCATTGTCACCACTGCTGTGCCTACTGTTTGTTATTTAGGCATGTACATGGGGATTTGTGGTGAAGACAGGGCAATATTAATGCTGCTGTGCAAGCTCTGAGTGAAACTTCATCCAAACATGGACAAACAACTCCAAGAGAGACTTTTAAACCAGGATGAGTGCAGAGAAGCTTGGAAAAAGTTGAGTTAGGGATCTCTGGCCTAGACTGATTCACAGGTTATACAGAGAATTTTTAATAATCTTTTCTGACTTTCTGTATTACACAGCCATTGAACTGTACTCCTGGATTGACTCTATTTTGTCCAAGGTGCATGCTTAGGAAATTAGGGGAGGAAGGAATCTGACCTGAATTTACAAAGGTTCATTAACGTAGAAGTCATCACAGCTCTTGGTAAAAGGTCTTAGTTTTAATTACCTTCACAGGTAATTACCTCTATTATCATCATAGTTAAACATTTATTGTTCATTTCTACTGTAAACTTTCTTCAAGCTTCATATGTTCAGACTTGGGATGCTTCAGTTCGCTACAGCTAGAAGATTCGATATGACGTCTGTCCTGGCACAGATGCCAGTGGAGGATCCTGCACCTCACCAGAACAATCATTAGAGGTGGGAAGAACTGGGACTGACTTGTAGCAGTGAGGTTTATATCCTAGTATTCTCATGTATGTCACCACTGCAGTAACCCTCATGGAGTAAGGCTCTGTTCCTGGCATGCACTGCAGAAGCACTATCAGCTTTTCAACTTCTTTTACCTTGTATGTCAGCCTCATGATACGTGGGATCACGAGAAATTTGCTTTAAGAATCAAATCAAGCTGACGGAGCCAGGACTGGACAAGAGAGGCGTCGGGAGCTCTTTTATTTCCTCATGGTGTAAATCTAAACCTCTGGCATGGTATCCAGAAGACATTTAATTTTGTAGCTGCATAGCAGCAGTCTCTTTCTGCAAATCACCTTCATCTATTCACACTTAACAGCACTGTTGTTTGTTCTCTTTGACCTGACAAACCAGAGATGAGAGGATTAGGTTTCCAGACACTGTGAGTTTTTCTCTTAGTGACCAATTTGAATTTCAGGCTTAAGTGAGCCTGTTGACTGCCTAGTGAGATATGGCACACCTTGGGACTAATAAGCCTTGAATACAGTTGTAATTTATCAGTGACACCTGCCTGTATTACTTTACCTGGTTAGCTGGCATTGGCTCTGTGGTATGTGAAATCTGCTGACTTTATTGAAGGATTGGGCAGGCTGCCCCACCTAAAAAACTAAAGACATCAAAAGACACCATCTAAATAATGTTTACAGAGGACCTAAGCCAAGCAGCCTGGAGTGAAGAGACGGCTAGAAGAGATCAGAGTGGTGTGTAGTCTGATGATTGCTAGTTTAATAAAACCAGAAAATAGATGTGTGTATGGATGCAAGGAAAATTAAAGTAGACTGTGTAGACTATGTATTGTGCACAGGTTGCTTGAGAGTAGGCTGGAAAAAGATTTATTAGTGTTAATAATCACTAAATTAAGGGTCAGCTGTAGCGGTCAGCTGTGACTATCCCATAATAGTACTTTATAAGGATGACCATTTAAAATAAACCTCCCTTTAGCTCTTAAAAGTAAGTACCATGTATTTCTGTGACTAAGAAATTACGTTTTTTTTAATTTAGGTTGTATGGATAGAAGAATGAGCTTTATGTATAAGCTTCACACACATTTGAAAGCCATATCTGGTTCTGCATGATCCTGATAGCTGTTCAGAGTACCTTTCGTTGAAAACTTTAACAGCTTTCGGAGATCTCATTCTAAATATTTTGATGGAAGACATTCTTAATATATTCTCACTCATTCTAATCATGGCTGCATTTATTAAAAATATTTTGAATATGAAAATGGCTACAAACTCTGTACACCTATTTTTGTACTTTTTCCGTGTACAAAAGGTTTGCTTGCATACTAACTAACACACTGCACTTACAATTAATCACAGAAGCATTTTCCCCTTCTTAAATTATTTCTTTCCAAATAATCAGTTTAACTGGGGAGATGGTGATTATTATACAGGCACTCACTTTACAGTGTTTTTCTTTAGCTCCTGGGCAGCGATTGACAAAATATACATTTGTTTGTGATGGAGCCAATACCTACATGTTGCTTGTGCAGTTCTTTTGATAGATAGGGTTGTGTTCAGATACTTCTTTGAAGGGGCTGATCTAATCCTTTAAAGTTTTACTATTAGCTTCCTTAGATCTGGATCAGATCTTAAAACTGATCAATTCTTAGTTGGATAACACCCAGGATGGTGAATAAAGCAGCATAAAGGATTATCTTTGTTGCAACTGAGCCAGCCTACACGCACATTACCTCATTTTTCGTTGCCAGCTCCCTTAAGTGATCTTGTTTTCTTCAGTAATTAATGATGAGTCCTGTGGATGTAGCTCAAAAAAAAATCAAACAAAGCAAGCATTTTGTCTTTTCCTCCTCTACTTTTTCTGTCTTTCTGGTCCTACGGCTGAATCGAGTATTTTTTGCTCAAAATGCTCTCCACTTGGAATCTTGCTCATTTCTTTAAGGCTAAAAGACATTTGAGAAGACATCCTCTTGTTTTTTGAAAGAGCCTGTTGTGTTTCATCCCCACAATGGCACTGCTGCTTCCTTCTTCAGCCTCTCCTTCACTTGAGACTGGAGCCTCTCATCTCCTGCCTCCTCTTATCCTTTCCTCGTGCTTTCCCTCAGCTCCTTACCAGCCTATGTGGAAAACATCACTTCTTCCAGGTGTCACACAACATAGCACTGCCCTTACTGCCTGCTGCCCCTCACCTCCAAATGCCACCAGTGTGCTAGTCTAATTCTGCTTGAGGCCATTCCAGTATTTTTGTGTCCTACCCAATATGTTTTGCAGTTGCATCCTGTCCTCTGTGGAAGCATTGTGACCATTGTTTCATGATTCCCTTTCTTTCAGATCTTAAGGCAGAAGGATGCTGTCCCTAAGAGCTTTCCTCTCTGATGCCCCTCTGAGTGATGTCAGCCCCAACCACAGCTTCAGCTACTAGCTTCATTCTGCCCACAGCTAACTCCCAACAGTCAGCATGCATGCTCCTTGGTAGGTACCTAGCCCTTGGTGAGTATTAGCCTTGGCTAGCCCACTTGGTCACAATCATCAGTACCATTGTACTTTTTGTTAATCAGACCTGTAATCTTGGCTTCCTATGGTTACACACTAATGTTCTGGTTTTGTCTCAATATTTTTATTCCTGCCTGCCCTGCATTTGCCAAACAAGATCTCATGTCTCTTCACACTCCTGTATTATTTTCCTGGTCTCAGCCATGCTGTTCCCATATAATTGAGTTGCCTGCTCTCTCTCTCTGGCCTCTTTTCTGATGGGGCTCATTCACTAGTCAGTTGTTCAAGTCTCCTTCCCTTCCTGTTACTCTTTTATTTCTCCTTCAGGTTATCTTACTGCCTCACCTCTTCCTGAGCAGGAAACTCCCTCAGACTCCTCCACAGCTTTGTTCAGCCTTGCTTGCCTGGCTTTTTGGCTTCTGAAGGAGTCTGCTCTGGTGTGGTGGCCCAAAATCAGCTTTTAATCAAAATATGAGAAACCACTATACTCTTTTTCCAATTATTTTCTCTCCCCGCCCCCAAAACAAGCAAACAAAGAAGGCAAACACACACTGCTTAGGAGGTGGAAAATTGCTTTGTCCTGTCTGCTCTTGGCTGGCAAAGAACAACAGACATATTATTGTTTTGCTCTCTCCAAATTGTACCATCCAACCTGCCTATGCATTTTGTAGACTGCCAGACTCATAGTGCCAGGGATATCATTAGGAGGTTTCTAATGCTTGAGCTGATGAGAGTAATGGGACTCAAGGTGGCGGATCCTCTATGAGGGATCCACACTGAACACGTAACCAGGAATCACTGATAGCTGCAGCAGGGACTTCCAGAGCATTCCTTGCGCTGGGACATGAAGACAGCAATTAGCAGTTTCCAGGGGAAACCAGGCATGGTACCGCTCCCCATCTGTAAGAACGTGATCTCTCCTCTGCCAGCTCTGCACAGTGTTTTTCCCATCTGACCCACATTTAATTTTGCTAGCATAATGTCTAGGAGTTTTCATGAAAATGTGTCATAGGCTGACTCACAGTAAAGAAGCAACAAGAAAATTTATTTCAGGCAAAACAGTATCTCATGTATGGATCTAACATGTTATTTGCCTTTTTCATATTAGATTGCTACCAATCAAGAATTTTAGAGTTGGGAAAGAAATTAATGCTTGAGGTCCAGCTTTCCCTTTGGTGAATCCCAGGCAGCACTCCCTAAATGAAAGCTCTCACACCTCTATTAATAAGGGTAGTACCTGGGCCTCAGCACACAGAGCATGGGAAGCTGTGACCACAGATAGGATGCTCAAACACAACACCAGGATGTCCTTCTCCAGGCTCCTAGAAAACTTGTTCCAGAGCACAGACTCAGAGAAGACTTGCTGGCATGTGATGTCACACCTACACTGTGAAACTATAGGGGAATTGCTTATGAAATTGATTAAAAGTGCCTTATTTCAATCAATTCCCACTAAAAGTAGTAGCCAAAGAACAAGATGAAAAAATGTCATGTGAAAAGACAGATGTAAGATTATATGCACTCAAAGATCAAGTGTGACATGGATGAGAGAAAACATCTGAGAACATAATGCTGTCCTAGCAGGACTGGGAGAGAGCATACCTTGAGAAAAGCTTCTCCAAAACCACATTTCCAAGGCAGACCATCTCCCTGAAAAATGTTTGTGCAGGGCTGCAAAAATGGAAGAGGCCCCCAGATGCCAACAGATGTCTCTTGTACCCATGGAGATGCCACCTGTGGTGCCTACCATCTGGCTGGATGACCACCCTTGGGGATGGCTGGCATCAGAAGGGATTTGGGATGCCATGAACTGCAAAAGGCCATCCTGCCTCTTAAAATGAGCTCAGTGCTAGATGCCAGAGGAGTCCCAGGGTGTGCATCACCTCACCAAACTTCAGGATGCCTTGGTGTGACATGAGCCAGGGTGACAGTGCTTTCCATCCATGAAGGGTAAATGCATCTGGCCTTTGGCTTTCAGCCTGGGCCAGGTGCTGCTGCACTTCAGCATGGATAGCAGCCCAGCGGAGTGCAAGGTGTGCTTTGCTAAGCCACAGCTCAGACAGGGATTGCAAACAAGTGTAATTTCACCCAGTGTCACCATGGATTTGTCTGCAGAGCCTCCTCCCCCTTAGTGGGCAAACTGACCCTGGATATGCAGAGCTGGATGGAGTTCAGACATCATAAGGACATCCTGCTTCAGTCCTGTGCCTGACAAAAGCCCTGATGGTGCCAGCAACAGAGAGAAACACAGGTCCTGATATTTCTACAGGTATGTGAACCAGCACAGTGGAAAATATTTGTGTATTATTCTGAAAATCCAAGCTGATGCTTACCAAACAAGACCAAAAAATTCCCTGATTCTAGGCTAGGAGAAAGCAAAGCAACTGGGACTGGGCTGTCCTTTACTTTGTTTTATTTAAGCATGAACAATACCACCTCATTAGATTACAGTGTATAATGCAAACTAATACATAAATTGAAAAAGTTAATACACTTTCATTCTATAAAGACTGATTGTTATCACAGCTTGGGAAGGGGATTTTCTTAGCAGTGCTTATCTCAGAAGCTATTGGGAGGGAATCCGGTAGTACACTTTAATTGGCTGCTTTTGCATCATAAGATGTGTTAATGATTTGTTAGGACAATTATTAAGCTGTTTAATCTTCCCATCAGCCCATGCAGGATGTAGTGATGAATAACATCTTTTGTACACAGTACACATGTGTGACTCTGAAAAGATGAGATCCATCTCCCTCTTTGGGATGTTGCAAAGAAATATGATAATCTTCAGAAACAGTCCTAGCTCCTGCAATTCCCAGCAGCTGGATTAATGTATAACATGTCTTCTGGGGGAAAAAGAAGATCTTTGTTATGTTTAACATCAGTAGATTTTAGCTTGCACCTTTTTCATCACTGGCACTACCCTGCAACTTTCTTAAAAAAATACTTCTGAAGAAAGACTTTCTTGGAAAAAAAATTACACTATTGCTATTTCAGTTGGGGCAAATTCATTAAGCTGGCAAGGACTTTAGTAGTAATAATTATACAGTGACCTTTCCTTTTGAAAGCTGGAAAACTTGTAATAAATGAGTCAGTGATTAAGGAAGGAGAAAAGCAGTTTGAATGCTGGCTGGAAGGACTGCATTCAGCACTCTGCTGTGGGTTTTCTCTGTGCCAAAGTGTAAGGCATTTACATCATGCCTTAGGTGGTGGTGGTGCTACTTGCATAGCTCTTGTTTGCAGAGT
Organism: Lichenostomus cassidix; assembly: GCF_008360975.1. NCBI lineage: Eukaryota > Metazoa > Chordata > Aves > Passeriformes > Meliphagidae > Lichenostomus > Lichenostomus cassidix. The sequence goes on from NC_139479.1 coordinate 29,811,980, forward strand.
GTTGTAGCTGAGGCCCAAACACAGAATGAAGTCTCAGCACCCCTGTCCAGCTGCAGCTCAACCAAAGGAAATATACTTCTGAAATAATCTGCATAGCTGAAAAATCATATTCTGAAATTTCATCCACTAAATCCAGTGCCCCAAACTAGTGGCTACTCTGGACTTACGTCAATTTCCTGGCTCTCAAAGGGTGAACAATTACTCCTTTTGACTCATGCTCTTGTTGAAAACATAAATGTGTGCATATTTGTGAATGTTCCAGTGCTGTACCCTGAATTTTACAGAAAAACACACAAGGAAATTTATAATTCTGCTACTGCAGTAAAGTATGACTAATACAAATTAAAAGGTGCAAGGGGACTGCACAGTGACCAAGGAGAACATTACAGTTTGGATGCCCATTAACTGAGTATCTTCTTTCCTGTGACTAAACCAAGACAGGCATGCATCCTGCAGAGAAAATAGTATGTCATTAATTCAAATCATATCAGGTTAATGCATGAAGGAGATCTTAAATAAGCATACACAGCCTTAATTATACTCGACCCTTATTTTTGTGTCTTTGACTTTACAACTTCTGTAATGTTTTAGCATGGTACCTCTGTGTGTGCCTGTGCACTGATTATATCCTAATTAACTTATTCTGAAGCAATAAAAGACAGATTTCCTAAAAAAATCATCAAAACAAACTGGAGTTTAATACTTCAAACTACCTTGGAACAGAAAAATGTTAGAGGAATTAAAAATGCCCTCCAAATATGTAAATGCTGTCACTTCAAAGTTACTTCATCTTCTCCTTTCCCCTTCAAGTAAATTCAACCCTGGGGAACACGTTGTGGAAGCTGGGCCTCAGGAAGAAGTTGAAAATGAGGCTACAAACTTAAAGGAAACCTCATTACAACTTTGAAGTGTGTAACTGTGACTCACTGGAGCAAGTACCTGTAATTCTCCCCGTGGGAAGTGGATGGACTTCTACACATTGCTTGAGAGTGCATGATGAGGCCACTCTTAAGGGGAAGGATGGTATTAACAGGAAAATAATACTGCTAATGGGGAGAGCCTCTAACAGCCTTCCACATAGTAGCCAATTTTCGGTGATGCGGCTTTTTTCAAAATGATGAAGCCAGAGGCAGTTTTGCCATGGTTAGTGAGTACAAGAAGTGGCCCATTATTTGCTGTGGTAGGCAACATTTCAATCCTATGCAGTAGCTACAGCTTTTCCTCAAATAAAAGTTATAAATCAATTCAGTGTTTCTGTCATCTTTGAGATTGTTTGTGGAAAATCCATTCTGTTTTGTGGCTGTTGCAATCAGTTGCATGTAGTTTGTCCAGCAAGAAGCCATAAACCACATGACCATGTCATGGGGGACCTGTTCCACTGGACTTTCTTGGCAGTAGTCTGCCATGTCACGTTTGATGTGTTAGGCATACTACTGATAATTTCAGTAAGAAGCACGAGCTTCTTAATGATACATTTTTAATAATTTTACTTTCATTTTTTTCTCCCTGGATCTTGCTGTTCCTTGGTCTATCATTCTTTCCTGAAAATTATTCATACTTTGATGTGGCTCAAGTGGTGAGTCCACATTTTCATCGTCCCTCCAAGATCTGCAGCTCAGTGAATTCTTATCACTTTTGCAAAAGGCAGCTATATTAAAGTGGCTTTGTTGCTCAGATAAGGAAACAGCAAATACAAGTGCAGCCAGATGTACCATGAATGATGTACCACAATGAACCATGTTCTGGAGCAAGAAAACTTGTGAAAGAACACAGCCCCCAAAATAGGCACTGGGGACAAGAGTGACGCAGGTGTCCTCAGACACAGGTGGCAAGCAATTCTGCTCTTGGGAAGCAGGAAAAAGATGGCACTCTGTGCCAGTTTGAACAGCAGTGAGGTAATTTTGTTCCCTTGCAAATAGCTGTCTTGGAAAAAAGTAGAGGCTGTGTGCCAAGAGGCTATTGATCACGTTGCTAAATAAAGTAGTAGCCTTGCTTCACGGGAGGTTCTTCTGGAAGCGCCTGCTAAGCGCTGGTAAGGAAAGGACTGGAGCCATCCCAGCACACCAGCCTGGCATGACACATGCACAGCAGCAAATGGAGGGGCTGACAAGCCATGTTCAATACCAGCCTCTGAGCCAGTGCCTCCCAAATCACCGGGAGAAGGGACGGATGGAGCTGAAGGGCAATCCAAAGACACGTGGGGAAAAGTGGTGTGACAGGGTGGACTTGCCTGCTGTCTCCTACTGCAGGAAAGCAAGGAGGGCTGCGGGGGAGTTCCTAGCCAAGGAGCCTAATCACTAAGTGGGATGCAGGCAGTCAGCAAAAATGATGCTGCTCCTTGTCGGGGTCATTGGAATGAGAGAATAACACTATGGGGTGGCTCAAGCAGTGAGTCCACATTTTCATCATTTGTCCAAGATTCCATGGCTTATCCTTGATACTGCAGAATAGAACTAGCCACAAGTGTTTCTGTCCTCTATGCTATGAATAATGTCCCCAAGTGACTTTGATGAAATGACTATGGGATTCCATCCCATCCTAATTCCAAGTGAACATGTCAAGAAAGGGAATGATGAAATACTAACAGGATGCCAAGGTCACTGTCTGTATAGAAACCTTGAGCCAAGGAGGATGGTACAAGTGTTGGAGCAGTGAGCATTGCTCAAAGAATCAACTATTAGAAACACAAAGAGTGCAAAATAGGTAACCCATGGAGCAACTTACTGCAAACATATTACTGTTCTGAAAACTAACAATACTTCTGTAGCCATCATCCACCTGCTTCTTTATTGATCGAGACATGCTGGAGTCAGTCTTGCTACAGTTTCTAATCTATGATACCAGGTAAGAGGAGGGTTTCACAGAGGTGCTGAAGAGCTAGGACGGCTGGCACTATCTTGGTAGTCAAGGGGTATCCTTCATCTGTCATGAATGGCTTACAGGATGTGAGAAACAAAGATCCTGCTCCTTGCTGTTAGCTGAGGTCCTCTGGTCATGCTTACTCCACCACGAATACTGATGCTTACTTAAGCCTGACTATGCACTATATAACATAAACAATATACATCTAAAGAAAATTAATGCCATACTACTTAGAAAATCAATAGACTTTCATAGTATAAAGATTAATTGAGATAACAGTTAATGAATGAGATTTTCCTGAGGTGGGCAGAGGCCATTAGTTGGGGGCTGGAGGCCTAGCAGGAGAGACACAAAGCTAAAAATACCTTCTGCTGTCCAGCTGCAGTCCAAAAAGCAGCTGGACATGGGTATCTCCCCATCGGATTGACAGGCTTTCCGCTTCTCAGAGCGGTTTGTTTACAGCTGTGTCTAAAATAAACGTTGCCTAATTTTTTTTTTCCGCTCCTGTTATTCCTGCGGAGCAAGTTGGATTCCTCTCTGACTCACGCATGATTAACTAACTTCCAGCTGCATTATCTTTATTGTTGCTGCCGATGCACAAGCCAGAGCTCAGCACGACTCGTGGATCCCAAGCTGTGCTGGCGAGGCTGCCACTTACAGAAAAAGACTTTTTTCCTAAGAGTTGTGGGGTTTGGGAAATCTTTTTTTTTTATTTATTTATGTATGTATTTATTTATTTAAGAGACAGCAAGTAGTCGCTCTCTCGGGGACCAGGGCAATAAAAAGAAACAACGATAACGCTCCCCGAGCCACCCCGTGCGGTGCTGCTGGCGGAGAGGCCGGGCGGCGCGCAGGGGGTCCCGGCGCACGGCGGCACCGGAGGCGATGGCACGGGAGGGTCCGGGAGCCCCGGCGAGGAAGCGGTTAAGGCCGGGCACCAGGAAACGGGAAGGAAGAGGCTGAGCTCGGCAGGAGCCGCACGGCGGAAGCCCCCCCGGCCCCGCTCCCGCCGGGAGCCGCCGGACCGGGCGCACGTGCGGGCGCGGCGCCGCCGGGGCACGTGCGGGGCGGGCACGTGCGGCACGGCACCTGGCAGCGGCGGCCGGCGGGCGCGGAGCGAGGGAGGGAGGGGCGGAGGGAGGGAAGAGGAGCTCCCGCCGCGCCACCGCTGCCCCCACGGAGGGCGGGCGGTCTGCCGGCCTCGGGTGGTTTTACCCAACCGCTCGCTCCTTACGTAAGACGGCGACCGGTCCTCCCCCCCGTCCCCTCCGCCGTTCCCCCTTCCTCCTCCCGGGAGCCGCCCCCCTGCTGCAAGATGTGACACGCCCCCTCCCCATCCCTCCCTCCCTCCCTTCCGTCGCCGTCCCCTCCCAGGAAGAAGCCGGAGTCGGCAGCGCCGCGGGCCCAGCATGGAGTAGGGCGGCCGGGGGCCGGCGGCGCCGCGCGGGCATGGAGCTGGGCCCGGGGCCCTGCGCGCTGCCCCCCGCCGCCGGGGCCGGGGCCAGGGCGGCGGCGGCGGGGGGACCGTGCGCCGAGATGCTGCAGGTGGCGGAGGAGGCCTTCCGCGGCGGCAACTTCGAGCTGGCGGCCGAGATCTACGGCTCGGAGCTGGCGGGGCTGCCGCAGCCCGAGCGGGGCCTGTGCCTCCGCCGCGCCGACGCGCTGGCCAGGGCCGGCCGCATGGCCGAGGCGCTGGACGCCTACGGCGCGGCGGCGCGGCTGGCGCGGCTGCGGCCCGAGGAGCTGCGGGAGCTGGCGGAGAGCGTCGCCCTCAGCATCCGCGACAAGGAGCTGCGCCTCCCTCCCTGGGGGAGCGGCGCGGCCGGCGGCGGCGGCGGGGCGGAGGGCGAGGGGCTGGGCGACCCGGCGTGCTGCCGCCCGCCCGAGCTCTTCGCCTGCCCGCTGTGCCGGCGGCTGCTGTGCGAGCCGGTGACCCTGCACTGCGGGCACACCCACTGCCGCCGCTGCGCCGAGCCCGGCGACTGCGGCCGCTGCCACCGCCCGCGCCGCCCCGCCGAGCCGACCCCTGCCGCCGCCGCGCCGCCGCCGCCGTCCACCGGCCGCCCGCGGGTCAACGTGGTGCTGGGCAACCTGCTGCACAAGTGGTTCGGCGCCGAGAGCCGGGCGCGGCGGCTCCGCGCCGAGGGCGACGCGCTGCGGGAGCGCCAGGAGCTGCCGGCCGCCTTGGAGAAGTACAACCAGGCCCTGGAGATGGGTGAGTGGCGCCGGCGGCGAGGAGGAGGAGGAGGAGGAGGAGGAGGGGGCGCGGGCGCGGCGGGGGCAGCGCTGCCCACCGGCACCGGGCCGGCCCCGCAGCCGGGGGGGACGGGGATTGCGGTGAATGGCGGGAGAGGGCACCTGGGGAAGGTTACGAGCGGGAATCCTGCCAGCGGGTCTCCTCACGCCCGCCCCCCGCTCCAGTGAATGGCTATTTTTGTTCCACTGGTATTTCTGTCCTTGCTCTGAAGGTGCCTGGCGTTTAGCTGCTCGCAGCCGATGACTCATTATGCAGTATTTCTAGAAAACCCGCTTTCCTATTTATGGGGAAGCCATCATTCAGTGTAGGATACGCAGTAGTGGTCGTGTTGAGCTTCCTGGAAGAAATGAGTGTGTAGATCAGATTCATTCAGCTACGTGCAGCTGCACCTTCAACAAGATAAAAGCTTTGAAAACACCTAATGAGTTACCAGTAGGTGTAAAGGCACAGAAAATTTCCTTTATCTTACACTCTGCAAAACACTTAAGATAAAGCCGCGTTTTGCCTTGGGGAGATGGTCCGCCCGTGTTTTGAGCGTAGCCTCTTTGTTGGCACGCAGGATTGCTGTGTGAAGGGTGTTCTCTGAAGAGCTTGGCTTTAAATAAAAATGCCTGCCTTCCTCCTCTGCCAAACCGATGGCAGCCTTAGTTTATCAATGCTGGCTTGTTTTTAGGCTCTGCGCCGAGTAGTAGGTGGATCGTGCTCGCTCGGTTGTAGCCTTGTAGTAGTGGATGTGTGCGTGCGTGCGCCCGGCTTGTTTGCCCTGCGAGCGGTGGGGGTGGTACGGCAGCGGGAACGTCTGGGAGGCGTGGAGCTGGGGAGAGCCGCGATCTCGGCAAATCCCCCGGGATCTGCCGCTCCTCCGCGCTCGGCGTGATGGATGTCCGGTTTAATCGAGGAAGAAGGGGGGAGAAAGCCTCCGTTGTTTTAACACTGACGAAATCCTGCGGGTAAATGTTTTTGAAAGACAAGTGTAGGGAAAACTGCCGCTCCTCTGGTGAATGAGCTCCTTCCTTGCATTGAGTAAAATCGCTTTCCTTGATTCTAGTTCTTACATACAGGGATAAATGGCTCTGATTTTCTTTTCTTTTTAATTTATTTTGCTGTGGAGAGAAAAAATTTCACCATTATGCCAGTCCTTGATTCAGTTTCATTTTTTGCGGCGGTTTCATGATAGGCATTGGAGATAGAAGAGTTTGGGATGGGATGGCGTAGCATACTATCTCCTCACAGCTGATGCTGGCTGCAGAAACCATTACTTCTGCTATTTCTTCGACTTTTCCAGCTAGATGTGACAAGTTTTCAGTCCTAGCTGAGTGTCCCTATAAAACTATTACGTGGTTTAGCTGAAGTAATCCCTATTAAAGTAGGGCAGAACGGAGCCCAAGAAGGAAGGTGAAGGAGAGGGAGGGGAGAGGCTTAATGTAGGTCACTGGTGGATATGGCGAGTAGTGAAGCCTCCTGATATTTTGGGTTCAGGGTCCTACTGCTGGGGAAAATAGCATCTCGTTAATGAAATTAACATTTGAAGAGTTTTTTAGAGAACTGTTTCTCACTGTTGTCTCTGCTTGTTGCTATGTCTGCATGGGGGTGAAAGGAGAGGGAAGATTATAGTGTGCTGCTGGTGCTTTCACACAGCACATGTCCTTCCCCTTCCTGTCCCTGGAGTACAATTTCCAGCCACGGCTGCTGTGCATCAGGGTCTCAAGATAACTCCTTTGCAGTGTTCTTATTTCTGTTTTCAGTGATTTCCCAGGCAGGCTGGGAATCTGTTCAAAAAGTCTTCACTGTCAGTGACACTAATTTTTTTCTTCTAAATAAAATTGTAATTGGGAATAGCAACAGGTATCTTGCTAGCTTTTGAAATCCAAAAGCCATAGCCTTACATGTCGTAACTTCCCTGTAGGGGATCCAAATTCCTGCTGATGAAGGGCAGCCCACTCCCCCAGCCCTTCATCTTTTTTGATGTTTTGTGTGTGCCAGTGCTGTTTCTCACAAATTGAATTCTAGTGTGTATGACCCTCATGCTCTTAAATTCTTGCCACATGTTCATCAGGTACTGCTTTTTGGTGTGCTGGAACTGCCTTCTTGTTTTCCAGCAAAGTATTCCAGTATTTTTCCCAAGCAAGGGAAAAAACCACCCCACGGCTCTTTTCTAACTGTTCAGTACTTAAACGTTAGCATATGGGCAACTTAAATACACAGGACAGCCCTAAGAGTCAGACCATGTACCTGAGAGCATTGTCCAAACACTTCTTGAACCTGTCAAGCTTGTGGCCATGACCATTTTCTGATTGAGTGTCAAGGGCCCGAGTGTTGTTAAAATTTCTTTCTAGTGACCGAAAGCAAGCAAATACATTCATTATACAGTTGTGGTATCAGGATAGGTAAAATTTCAGGGTTTTTGGCAGTACAGACACTTCAGTGGGATTTTTTTACTGGTGTATTTCGTGGAATACTTTTCTACTCTGTAACAACTGGCTTTGTGTGATGCAATCTTAAAGCAAGTTTTCCTGTCACTTCACTCGTGCTGATTGTGACCTTCTTTCTTCTGATTCGCACTTTGGTTCTTGAGGTGCTTCAATGCTTGAATTACATTCTGGTGCAATCTGGAATGTCTGGTACGTGTTTCAGGCCTGGGAAGAGGTCTACTTGCCTTCAAGTTGTCAGCTTTTTCCAGTTGAACTAGTTAGTCTTACAAACACATACTCTTATGTATGTTCATCTTTTGTCCTTAACTACAGCACTGCTGCTCTGATGTTCACTCTCATAGTTTGCCATGAATTCAGGTGTGGTTGAGTGGGTTTTTTTGTTCTTAAGAAAATCAGCTTTGCTATTTGATCCTTCCAGTCCTCTTGAGATGCCCCAGAGCTTGGTGATCTCTGCTGTTTTATACAAAGTCACTGCTTTTTTTTTTTTTTTTTTTTTTCTTCTTCTATAGACATCGGAATAGATCCCCCAGTATTGTAAGGTATCTGATTACCACAGCTTCAAAGCAAGCACGTGTCAAGCTGCTTGAAAGAAAGCATTTGTTTCCAGATGGATCACTTTTTGTGCCAAGCTTTATGTTATTCAGCCATCATGATATCAAGTATTGTCCAAATGTTGCTCTCATGGCTGTCACCCTAGTTTTCTTAATTTCATTTGTGTGGGGATCAGAGGTGGGCTTCCTCTCTGACATCCCTTCTCAATTAACTAGTCTTTTGATTGTATAAACTCCTAGGTTAACTAAACTGAAATATACATGTGTGCAGGATTTCTTTGTTTGTGGGGGTTGTTTTCTTTTGTTTGTGTGTTTAGGTTTGGGGCCTTTTTGTGCAATATGTGCTTTCTACACCCTTTTTTCTTTGAACTGCTGCTCTCTTTGATGAAGATGCTCTCTGGGGGGACTGTGCCTGGGGAGGAGTACAGTAATTTCTGTATATTCGAGCATACAGACCCTTCAAGCTGTGTGCCTGAAGTTAAAGTAAGCTAGATTTCAGTGACAAATTTATGTATTTTGAAGATGTGCTTTTGGAGTGTGTTCTGGTTTTGATATATTTTTTTTTTAATTTCTCCAAAGCAGTTCCCAATTACAGAGGCAATAGGTGGCTGTTGCTTCATTGGGAAGATTGTGAATTGAGGTTTTCCCAAGTACAGGTCTAAAAGAGGGGAAGTTCTCGTCGGGGTGAGGGTACATTCATAAGCCATCATGCATGCAGAATGTGAGAAGTTTGGGGTGGTCTTGGGTCACGCCTGAAGCCGGAATTTCTCTGTGCCCTTCTTTGTACTAAGACAGCCCGTTAGCATCCTGTGCCTTTCCTGCAAATAAGCCTGAAGATGTCTGCTCAGGCATACAAAGCCCAGGAGTGTAGTTCTGTGGCTTCTGTCGCTGCTGTTTTGTAGCAGTTCTGGTTCCTGGGCTGTGTCAGCAGTTGCAGGTCTTGGGTGATGTCTCAAGTCTGCCCACAGGGCTGTGGCTCTGCTGGGAAGGGCTGTGGCCCTGTTGTGCCCACTTGACCCTAATCCTGAATGAGTTTCTTAAGGTGTGGAGGGATGACCATGCCTTGGCTCCTGTGGGGTGGTGGAGCAGCTGTTTGTATGCTGTGTGCTGTGCAGTTGGGTCCCAGCAGGATGGCACACATCCTGTCTGGACACTGGTGTTCCAGGACACCCCGTAACACACCGGAGTCAACATGTCTCATGTAGAAATTACCCACTGCTGCAAAGTTTATCAGGCCTGAGAAGATCATTGTTTCTGGAGAGCTGTAAGAGCTCAGCAAACACTCAAAGTGGTTGTGTTTACTTCTGGTGTGATGGGCTCTTTCTGAGCAGAAACAGGTTTGTCCTAGGGCAGGGGGAGGATAGCTGATAAATGCAGCTGTTCAAATTGCCCAGGATTTTAACTGCAGCCCTGCCAAGGGTTTCAGAATGAGCATGTAGGAGATAAAGCTCAGCTCTATCACAGAGTTTTAAAAACACGGTGAAAGATAGAGGACTTAGGAAGAAAAGGCTCCTTTGCACATTTGTGTGGGTCTTTCTTTCAAGTGGATAAAGGATGATGTAGGAAAGGCCAAGGGGAGGAGGTGAGTTTGTACCAAGCCCAAAGTAGTGTCAGAGGTAGCAGTGCTGTGAGGCAAGCAAGGAAGATGCTGCTGCCTGGGCTTTGGGGATACTCTGTCTGCAGTCTCTTGGGGTGGAGAGCTGCACACTGACCACTGGCCCACGGGGTGATGTTTGTGGTGTGACTAGAAACAAGATGCAGGAGCTTTCCTGAGCTTTGGAAAGAGTAGAATCTGCCTCTCATGACCAGATCGTGGAGAACCCTCCCCCTCATCCCAGTGGATGATCACTATAAACTGGTCTGATCCAAAAGAAAGCTTGTTGTGGCCACTCAAGACTAATTTCTTTTGTGGTCAAGCAATTAATGGAAATTTATCTGATGCCTTCCAAATTCTCCCTTTGTAAGAATTGAATTAAGGTGGTGAGGCAGGCCAGGAGGCAGTAGAAGAGAGACACAAAGGAAGCTACAGCCCTTCAATGCAAGTTGATTCAAGAGCAACTGCTGTTGATTTTCCTGCTAGATAAATGACAGGTTGTGGGATTGCACTCTTTCCTGGAGAGCATGGCATAGGTAAACTTGCAGCCAAGCATTCTTGGAGTTAGACTGAGTGCTTACAGGGGATAGGTATGGGCAAGTGTTCTGCTGTGCCCCAGAAATAATTTGCTTGGGCATTTTCCTTCAGTGCCTGTGTCTGAGTTGTTTTAGGTAAGGGGATAAGAGGGGAAAGGATGATCAGAATTTCTTTTGTGTACTGGTGGAACAGCCTTCAGGTGCTTTCCTACTGCATCCCTAACTGGTTATGGATTTCTCTGTTAGTCCTGTGTCACGGTCAGAAGAAGCATCCATGGACCTGCATGTGAATTAGATGTATTAGCACACTTCAATGGTCTCTTCTTTTGGTACATCATTTCTAGAAGGCTGCTATTAAAAGATAAGGTCATTTGTCTTTCCCTGATATGGTAAAAAAGACGTTGGCCAAATCTTCCTTCCTTGCAGGGTCTTGGGTACACTTCTCCTGTTTGCAGTAGTAAAGAACTAAGTCTTTGATGTTGTACCAGCTATTTAGCAAAAACAACAAAAAAGCCATGGTAGACAGCTGTCATAACTCCTGCAACGGCAAATGGTTCAGTCATTTTAATCATTTATCAAAGAATATTTAATTTTGTAGCTCCTAAAGGAAGGTGACTTTAAGAGAAGAATGAGAGGTAGTGTTTCTGAAATTACCTGCTACAAAAAATAATAGTTGCTTGCTGCTTAGAGGAGCTGTGCTAAAAAATAAACTTTCCCATCCCTCTGTGAAATCATGTCTTGGAATCCGCTTAAAGTGTGTCTCCAATACCTCTTTATTCTGTTTTACATGGACAGAAAAATGTGTAAAAGTAGAAGTCAGGGTTACCTAGAGACCGTTGCAGTAATCCCAGCATTATTTTTAAGCTTGAAATATTTTGTAGAGTTCTGCCCCTCAGCGCTGCCCCTCCTCTCTCTTTTATTGTGAAGTAGTGCTTGAAAAATAGTAGCAAATACTTCCTATATGACACCACTGGAAACGTGTCAAGTCTTTTAGAGTAGAAGCTTGTCTTAACTCTTGGTTTGAAAAGAGCTTGTGGCTGAGTGATCCTGTAGTTGGATCTCCGGAAGTTTTTGCCTCTTGCAGAGGTCTGCTGAGGGCAGAGGCATTGCAGGGCTGCAAGACCAGAGCGAAGGTGGTCAGGAGGCTTATTCATCACTGGTGAAGGGAAGGAGGCATCATGCTGTACAGCAGACAGTCTTTGGCTGTGAGTTTTCGGTTTTTTGTGTGTGTGTTTTTTTTAAAGTAATTAACACTGTTCGTGTAATGTACCCAATCTTAAATGGTACAGAACTGTATTTTCCCCTCCCCCTTCATGTATGTAACCCAGATGTAATTTCCTGTTAATAATTGAACTACTTCAGCAATCCTCAAGAATGAACTATACCTACTTATCAAAGTCTGAAGAATTTTTGAAGTCTCTTCAAACAGCATACTCTTCTTTTTTTCTTTGATAAAGTATAACAGAATGTCTTTTGCTTTTGAAAGAAGACATTTATAGAACTGACTTGTGCTTCCTTATCTTAAAATTAGTAGGGTATTGCAGTACCTTCTTTTTTGCAAGTGTATTAAGTGATCAGCTCTATTTGAGGACAGAAGGAGTGGGGTAGTAACTGAGAAACAAGAAGGTCCTTTTTGCAAAATTCATAAATTCTGAAACAAGCTTTAATTGGAAAAAGAGCTTATAAAGACATGAAGGGTAACTTGTAGAAATGTAGTTTACATACTAATCGTGTCAAAGAAGGCAACTAGGTTGTCACTGGTAAAGTAGTTTTATGACAGAATATCTGGCTGTAAATTGATCTTGTTAAACTGTGATTGTGGGAAACCTACTTGGCTGGTCCTGCCTGTCTGTGAAACACAATGGTGTCTTTGGAGTCTCCTTGCAATCGTAGGTTCTTGTGCACGTAGCATAGGTCCCTGTTTCTTCGGGAAGATCAGAACTTTTCTTTCGGTGCTTTGGAGATCTGGCAGGGGGTTGACCCCTTGAAGTTTTTCGTTTTGATTTTGAATCTGGCTTGTTACGTCATACATTGGTCTGTAGTTATCTTGATTTGGGGCAGTCTCTGTACCTGCTGTTTAAGAGGATAATTCCATTTTGACTGAGGCTTTGGTATGGAAACCTTTTTCAGCCTTGAACTAAATGCTGGGTGAATTAGTAAGTACTGAAAGATGAGTCATAATGATGTACTTACTGCTTTTATTATACTAGTGCCAAGGGGCCATAGATGGACTTGGGGTACATCACGTGAAGCAGCCCAAATGTCCAAAGGGTACAGTGAGAACTGAAAATGCAGGAGGGGATGTTGTTTCATGCTATCTTATCTGGAAAAAGTAGCAGGCATCTAGAAGAGTGTTGAAAGATTAGGATTTGCATAGGAGGGAGGAATGATCTATTATATTACACTTAACTGTGCTGGGATGTTCTTGAATTTGGGACTTTTGCTGCCGCTGCAATTCATCACTTACGCGTTTGGGAAGAAGGTTATCATTAACTTTGGAGTTGAGGACATACAAACTAAACTGTAGGTTAGTGTAATTGGTCTGGCATACTTCTGCTTCATTAAGTAGAGCACAAAAGTAAGGGTGCAAAGTTAGTGCATCATCTGTAGCAGCTCTTCTTCTGAGGTAGCATACAACTTGCCTTACGGTGTTTCTCCTGAGTAATGATGGGAATAGTGATTAGCGGTGCTTAGCAGTGATGACAGTCCGGCTTTAAATAACGTATGGAGCTTCCTAGCTGAGGACTTACTGAGCCTGAAATAAAACTGCTGACAATCTAAAGCATTTTGTTCAGCACACAGAAAGATCTGTGTTCGCAAGCCTGGGTTCTTGAACAGCAAAATACAGAGGCTGGAGAGAAATTAGTTCAATCTTGAAATTACATCTCCTTAAAAATTGGTGGCACAGGCTCCAAGTGGAGGATGGTGGTGCCCTGTGCTTCTCTTCCTCACTGCAGCCTATTTCAAGAGTTCCTAAGGCCATATACTACTGTGTGCCGGTGTTGGTCCCTTGGTGCCCCTGGGTGAATGGGTGTTACATGTCCCTGCAGAGCACTGTTCACAAGTGCCTGCCTCCTAAGAGCAGTGAAGGGTGTTTGGTTGTGAAAGTGGACTTCTGGAGGAAGAGCCATCTTCTATTGCATTCTCTGTGTACTAAAACCTCTTGCACATTTCCTCTGGGGTCTTTGGTTATTTCACTTCAGGAAGATGCCAGTGATGTAAATGCAAGGAGGAAGAGCCATGATATTCAGAAAATGATATACATTTTTTAAAGTCTGGTTGTTAATCCTGTTAACAGCTGGATGATGATTTAGGAAACATGGGTTTGCTCATTGTGAGTATGTGGTTATGTTCATTGTCCCCCTTAATCAGGTTTGGGAAGCTGACCTTGATCTTCATCTTTCCTGTGAAATGAAGCTTTATTTTAATGTCCTGAATGTCTTTGCTACTTTGCTAATTATTTTATCTAAACTGTGCTGTTCTCTTTGCCACCTCCTCTTTCCCTACCAAACACCCCTGTGCATCCATTTTTTGTGTGTGGACTTGTCATGCTTACATGAAATTTGGCAGAGAAAAGCTGTTTTGCTGTTCAGTTAATTACTAAAACTTGCTAATTTCTCACTGAAATGAAAATATATGTTTCATATTATTTTTCAAGCTTATTAAAAGGCTTTCAATACTGAATTGTTCAGAACTGAATGCATAATGTAGCAAAACAAGACAAATTCTTTCTCTCTCCAGGCAGAAGTTTCTTGAAAATGTGAGAGAAGTTTCTGCTGAAATACTGTACAGACTGACGCTTACAAGCAAGACTGAAAGGTGTTTGTGATGACAATTTCAGTTCTGCTCATGCCTTCAGGAAATATCCTTAATATTGAAATAGGTGTGAATAAATGTGATTTTCTAGGAAGAATTGTCAGAGAGGGAGAATTAGGGAGTTCCAGCAACTCTGAGCTTATTCTTTCTGTGCTGAGTTCCTGGAAGAAATCACAGTGTAGTTTATTACAGTAGAACTTTCATGATCATCTATGGTCAGTTGGGCAAATTCTCTTGATTGCTCTAACTGCCTTCCTGGCACAAGGAGATTTTGGGGAGCCCTGTTCTCCTACCAGCCTCCTGAACTCAACAGAATAGTTTTTTAAAAAAACTTGAATGCTTGGGCGTATCTAGAAAAATAATTTTGGATGTTAGCTTCTGTGTAAGTAAAAGCACAATGTAACAAATGTGCAGATGAGCACAAAGGTGGTGTGAAAGTTGATGATTTTGGAGAAATACAAGCTGACAGCCACACTCAGGATGACAGGCAATATTTGGTGGCTCAAAGGAGGGTCCAGGAGGCAAAGACCCAAAGATCACTCTTTGCTTAGGCCCCTGCATGGGCTAGGATTTGTCTGCTGCAGTGGGATTATGGCTGGGGGAAGGGAAATGCTTGGGAAGAATTCCAGGACTTGCATCTTGGAGGAAGTCTCTGTCCCAGCTGCCCGGAGCCACAGATCCTGGGAGCCTCAATACTGCATCCCTGATGCTGACAAGGACATAAATTTTGCTGTGCAGCTGTAGATTCCCAGGAGGAGTTTGATTCATGAAATGCCATCTGCTGGTATTGTGGAAACAGTAAAATTTTTTATGCTTTTCTTTTTTAATTTGGCCTGAAATAATAAGTCATTTAATAAAAGAAATCCTTTTTTCCCCTGCGCTTAATCTCCAGAAGAGAGATTGAGTGATTTATTTTAAAACAAACTTTTGACTCTTGTGCAATTTTTTCTTTCGGGGTTGTTTCTTTGTTTTGTTGGGGTTTTTTTTTTTTTTTTTTAATGACAAATTAACTTGATAGTTATTACAGTATAGAATCAAACTGTTAGACAGTTGGAAGGGACTTTAAAATCATCTGGTCCTAACCCACCTGCCATGGACTGGGACACTTTCCTCTAGACCACTGGATTGGGGTGGGGTACTCAAGGCATTATCCAGCCTGGCCTTGAACACTCGTGTACTTTTATACCGGCATCTAGCAACGTTTGCAAACTCTGTATGCCCTCAAGCCATCTCCATCCACCTTCTGTGACTACTTACTTTCACCACAGCATTTGCTGTGGTGTGGAACAACTCAATATCATGGTGCTTACAAGAGACACTGTAGTTATTTAGGCTGCAGCTGTATAATCACTTTTTGGTCTCACTTCCATGTGGACCCTGAATTGTAGTCAGCCAGCTGATGCCTCAGTTCCACTGACAAAGAATGACTTTTCAGTCCATCTAGCCTAGCCCTGAGTCTCAGACCCTCTTGGGACAGTCCTGCTGACAGCAGAAGGCTGGGAATTAGGGGTGAATGGGTTGGATGTAGAGCCAGAAAGATTTCAGGCTGCACTGCCTGCTCTGTGAATGAGGTGAGCCTGAATAGAGGTGGCTGGGCACCACTCCAGCTATGGCATCTAGTCTTGATGCTTCATCTCCCTATAGAAGACTTGTTGCACTATGCTCTCATAAATAGTGTTCTCTTTAGCAAAATTGTTTGGTTTCTTGGGGGCTTTTTATCCCTTTTCTCAGTGAGCTAAACATTCTTTGCCAGTTACTCATTAAGATGGGCCACACCTTGTGCTTTCTGAGTGAGCAAGAGGTACAAGCCCTGAATACACGTAGCTTTCTCTGGCTTGCCTCCGGGTTGGTTTATTTTCCTTTGATATTGAGCCCCTTTGGACTTTGCTTCAGGAGGACCTGCAGGCTTTGCCACGCCGTTGTGCTCTGCAGTGGCTTTTTTTTGTTTTGCTTAAAACTTTAGCGGTGAAGGCAAGTTGCTGAAAAAGAGGTGGTGAAGCTGTTCTTTGTCTGTGTCTGTTGGATGGATGAGCTGTGCTGAAGAGTGCTGGAAAGCATCAGTGTGGTCAAAATGTACAGCAGTGAACAGAAGCAGGAAGATGACTTGCTTTGCCCCCTAATCTTATGCTGCTTCCTTTCCCTATGGTGCCAGAAATACCCCACCCAGCACCCTGCTTTTCTGTTGAGGTGCCTAACTCCACTTGCTGCTTCTACCCCGCCTCAGCATACCCTTCACCTGGGTACCCTAAGCAGATACAAAGATGGAAATACAAAGTATGCATTCCTTACTATTCAAATACAGCTAAATTAAATAATTTCATATTTGAGCATCAGCTAAAAGAAACAAAAAACTTTCTTGAAGATATTAATTGCTTTCGATTTAATTTAACTTACAATCTTTTTAAAAACTATCAGGTAGAAATGTGGATCACTGCAGCAGTCTGCATGTGTAATAGTTAGAAAAAACCACAACAAACTAAGACAAAACCACACAGAACCCCACTGTGTGAGCTTTTGCAGGGCTCTTCAAATGTAGTCTCTAGTTGTCACTGTTGGAGACCAATAAAGAATCATCAGCCCTGATATGTGATTCTACTATTAGTATATCTGGTGTCAGACCACACTGCAGCCAAAAAAGGCAGCGCTCCTTGCTGCTTCTTTCCTTCTCATCCTGTATCCTGGCACTTGAGTTTGTGTGGCTGTAGAGTCAACTAGTTGAGGAGAAACCTTTCCTCTTAAACCTTTTCATTTGTTTCCATTGAATCAACTTTCAGTCAATTGATTCTGTGCTCTGGTTCTCAGTGCAACCATGCGAGCCTGATTTGCCACACAAGCAGTAGCATCAGCCCAAGGGAGGGGAGGAGGTGTGAGTGGGATGTGATGTTGAGCCATCCATCCTCGTAGGTTCTTGAACTTAATGAGTGGTGGCACCTGCAGGAGTTGTGCTTACTCAGTGTCCATGCACATATGTTTGTACCTGGGTTTTGTATAGGCAATATGTTCTTACTGAGGGCATGTTTAGGATGCTTGTCCTGCAGTGAGATGCAAACAGTGAAGCCAAAGCAGGCTGAAGAGAGCAGGAGAGGTATGGAGACAGGAGCCCTGTGTGTGAACATGCATAAGGTGACACTTGGTGGAAAAGTCTTGAGAGAGCTAATTTGGAAGTGAAGTTTCAGATTTATAGAAACACTGTGTCTCTCAGCACACCTTGGAGCCTTTGTGAAGTTTATTACCAGTTCTGACAGTTTTAACCAGCTCATGTTTGGGAAAGGATTACTGCACTTAGCTGCCAGCTTCCGGCGTTCCAGAGGCCTGTCCCAATACGTGAAGGTCAAGAGTAACCAAGAGTAAATCTCTCATAAATCTCATCACCTAAGATGAGATAACAGTTCTAATGAACAAAAGCAGAGCATTATTTGGGAATTAGTGTGTGTTTTGCAAGGATACTGCTGCAGCCTGCTGCAGTGTCCTTCTTGCCAAGCTGGGGAAGAAGTGGTAGGAAGGTGAAGAATTGACTGGACCATTAAGGACGTGAGGTGGTGGCTAATGGCTTGAGAGCTGCTGGGCAGGTGGCTACCACTGGCATTGCCCAGGTGTTGGTGATGGGGTTGACACAGCTCAGCACCTTACTAACAGCTTCCATCACAGGCAAGAGTGTACTGTCAACAAGTTTTGCCCTGACACCAAACTGGGAGAGGAAAAAGCAGTTCATGTGCTGGAGGGCAAGGCTGCCATTCAAACCAACAACCTGGGGCATAGGCTGACCAGCCTTGCCTACTACTGCAAAGGCAAGTGTACCTGGGACACAGTAACCCTGTGCAACAAGATGGGCTGGACTAGACAGCAGATCTGCAGGAAAGAGCTAGAGGTCCTGGTGGACAGGGTGTACATGGATCAGCCAGTTTTTCTGTGGTTCTGTGAATTTAAAATTCTGGAGACCTTAGGAAAGGACAGAATAATAATGTTTGGGAAGTTCATAATCTGTGTGAACTGAATGATTCATGAATTTGTGGAGGCAAGGTGTGTGTGATCATGAGAGGTTTGCTTGCCCTGGGGAAGGCAAGTGAAATGTAAAGGCTGCATTCATTTTTGTTATTTAATGGCTTCTGGGAATGTTCTAGCTGAAGTCCTACATTAGTGATTTCTTTCTCCACACTGAGGGTAGAAACATTTGCAGCTTTTTTTCTTCTTGCTTTCTGAAGCGTCCTGTAAGCAAGGTGAGGGAAAGAGCAGGTGGCATCCTGTTTGTGAATATGAACTATGTCCTGCTAGATGAAACACAGAGGTTGCCTCAGGGTGAGAAGAATGTATTTTAAGCAGGCAAGAATGAGGGAATTACCTTTTTTCCATTACAGGACAATATAAATGTAATGGGTGTGAAGAAGTGATTTTTTTTTTGTTATGGTGGCTTGATATGAGGTTACTGTATTTACCATGTCCCAGTACTTCTTTTAATGAAGTTCCTTGCAACTGTTTTTGTTTTCCAGCTCCTTGCAAGTGCTCACTAATAGCACAGCGGGCAGAACTCTGTACGTTGATGAAAAACTACCAGCAAGCTCTTCACGACGCGGACATGCTCTGCCGAAACAAACCCCACTGGCCCGCGGTACGGTGCTTGCCTCTTGTAAAGACCAAAATGAAAAGTGCTTCTTCTCAGGGCATCTCTCTGTGCTGGGGATGGTGCTGCTCGGGGTGTTGCTGGAAGAACATTGTGGCACTAACACGGTCAAAAATACCTAAGTTCTTCATAGAACAAGTCTGGAAGGTCCTCCGAATCTCTCCAGCTGGTGGCATTTTCATGGTGGGCAGCTGGTGGTGTGGTTTTGTTTATGCTGGTGCCTATTATCTGTTACAGATTGTGCTGCAGCTAGGCAGCAGAATCAGTCCAAAAGGCTCCAGCAGCCCAGGATGGCCCTGCAGGTCTGTCTGGGATGTGTCCCCAGGAAGTGGGTGGTTTTGACAACCTGCTGGCCAATGTGTCTTTCTGAGGAGCAACCTTGACTGTGTTTCAGGATTATTTTCTTTCCCTCTATAGTCCTAAATTTTCATATCTGTGACGTCTGCCTGTGTCATGGTGTTTCATAAATGGGTTTGGATTTTTTTTCATAACCAAAGGAGGTGCTACTGATGCCTTTTTCAACCTAGAAATGAACCTCGAGATAATTTTAGTGTAGGAGGTAATATAAAAGTGGATCTTTATTGGAGCTCCAGGGGCAGTTATGGAAGAATGTCCACAAAAGCCCACCCCCACAGGGGGGAATACAGTTTTACAGGTTTTAGGAAATTAACATAATTGATAAAAAGCACCAATTAGGAGGACAAGTGGTGATGCAATTCCCTGCAGGTCAAGCCCCTTCTCTGGGGCTCACCACCCTTGGTACGAGCTGTACTTGTTTATGAAAATGTGTTTTAAAGATCTTATTCTCAACCTTGGTTGCCTGGAAGAGCCAAGATGGGATAGGGGCCTCTTACTCTGCCGGTCTTGAACTCTGGAATTTGTTTTGTCTTCCTGCATAGGTAAAGGGCATGGAAAACTAGCTACAAATGCAATGATAAGCTTCAGAGCTCCAAATATGTGTAAAGAATACAGAGAATATATAAAAGGAAAAAGGCAAAAATTGTTCCAGCATCGCTACAAGGAGCAGTGGGCAGTCTGAAGCAAGTATCAGAAATTATGTTAGGAGACAGAAATGGAAGAAGCACATGGTGCCTGTCATTGCCACTGGTTGCCTGAGGCTGGACTGGGTGTCCAGGAGATCACCCCATCTAGCATTACACCTGCAGTGAGTCCCTGTCCTGTCAGTAGCAAAAGTGCAGCACAGGTTTAAGCAGATAAAACAACTGGGTGCTTTCTGGAGAGGGCATAACATGGGGAGCTGGGGAAGGATTTTAAGCACACATTGTCTTCCTGTGGAGACTGTGAAGGTGTTCTGTGAATGTCTCAGCTTCCTGCCTTGGCAAGCAGGGCTGTGCATCTAGTGCTCCATTCCCAGTCAGGGATTATGCAGGGCGAGCAGAGAGGTGCTGTCTGAAGCACTGAGTCTCTGAAAAGTTAGGTAATTGTCTCTGAAGGCTATCTGTCTTGTCACCCATTAAACCTTCCATGTTGGAAGGCCATTCATAATCTTCCCCTGCGTCCAGTTTGCTTCTCTATCTTGGATAATTTCTCATCATGTCAGGAATCCCATCTTGGGTGGCATTGGCTGGGTTTCTGTGCTGAGGAAGAAAAATGAATTACGCATGTTCAAATGTTTTTTTTGAAGTGTCTTCTCTGTTTGCCTGAATCCATGGAAATGTGATGCGTGACAGTTGTAGGCGGAAAAAGGTTTCATTAATCACATCTCTGAAGAATGTTAATTGAAAATGAAATTTGTCAGTACGGCGTAACCAGCAGTGTCTCAGACATCACTTGTGCTGTCGTGTTTGTGAGGACATCAGCATAAGCTATGCAGATCCAGAATCCATGTTCTCCAGGAGTTCTGGGCATTTGCCTTGTTTTGTGTATTGCAGCATCTCATCCAGTGGCAGAGATTAACTCAAACATTTGCCAAAACCAAACCAACATAAAATTAAACTTAATTCTGGAGTGGCTCCTAGGATGCAAGTGTTCACCTACTAGTATCTTTTGGCTTATTGCTGACAGATGTAATGGCTTGCTGAGTTACTGGTGAGACTCCTTGGTATGGTGTAGTCACTGGAACTATAGATAGGTTGGTTTCTTTTCAGTTGCAATGAAACCTGGGTCCTTGGACTCTCTAAGGCAGCTGTGTTTTTATATGGAAGGTAGACAGAGGTGCCCTCCTGCCTGCTGCATGAGGTCCTGCCTGGATCTCACCCTTCAGTCCAGTGTTTGTCAGGGGTATGTGAAAATAGGAAAAGGAAGGTGGCAGCAGTAGTCTCTGAAATATAGGGGCCTCTAGTCCCTGGGCCTAACTCCTGGTGTTGGACCATTAGGTACTTTGCCTGTGGACAGCCCAGCTCAGTCCTCCCTTGCAGGTCAGATAAGGTCACATTGTTCTTATGGCCCCGAAGGATGAGGCCAAACAAGCTTGTAGGCTCCCAGTGCAGTGAAGTAATGGTGGCAGTGATGGCAGGCATGTAAAAGGTTTTATGGAGGCTGTGCAAGCATCCAGGTAAGAAGGTCAGGGTCAGGCCTGACAATATCTCTCTTCTTACTGCACTGAGGAAAAGAAAAATACATCTCACCTGAAGAGAATCTATGTGTATTGAGACTCCTTGTTCAGGTCACCAAAGGACAATTGTGTTAATTAACCTGGCCTGTGCAGTGCCTGCTACTTGCTTTTGGCATGTGTCTCCTTCTTCCAGTTCCAGTGGAATGGTAAAGATCTTAACAGGTCTCATCTTAACCAGCAGTATTGAAAGAATGAGGGAGTTACCTGCTCAGGAAGATTATGATACCTGATCTTTCAGCATTATTATGAAGGAAGAAAAATGGATCTGCTTATGTAGCCTGTCTCTTTGATGAAAGAAGCTGTACTTTCAGTACAGCCTATAGATGTTCACATGGGTCAGAGGTGGACTTGAAGAGCACAGTTGTCTAATAAGCAAGAGGGAAATGTTTAGATGGGTGCTTAGTTTCTTTTCATTGTGAAGGAAGTAATTTCCATAGTCGGATTAGAACTGTAGTTTGATATCCACAGGAAGTTCAGAAGCAAGGCATTCCTCTCTTGCTACTAGTAACAAGTAAAGCAGGATTTATTCCCAAACTGGCTACCATACCTGCTGTATGGTGGTAACCATGTTCTGCAGTAACATGGATGTGTTACTGCAGAACATGGAAGGGGTAGGATGGGCTAAAAGGCTTCAGACTAAGCATTGATAAGTTGCCCTAAATTCTTTATGCTTTTGGGCCAAATAAAACAGGTGAAAAATTATCTCTGTCCTAGTAAGACACCCAGGAGAAGTGACTATCCTGAACTCTCTCAGCTGCTTGTTCCAGTCTGCCCTGTGCCATTGCCTTTTCTGTGCAGCTGTGTTACTTTTAATTTTGTTCTGGTATGTGAAACTGTTCTCTGGTGTGTCCAAGCACAGTGGGATGTGTAACAGACTTTGTCCCTGGGGAAGCAATACCCCTCCTCATTCCCATCTCTTCTCTCAGGAAATGAGCAATGCCTTTAGCAAGGGGTGATGCAGCAGAGGGTTCCTGGGGAATCTTTTTTCACCAGAAGGGACTGAATTTCTTTCAGTCACATGTGTCAGAGGTTGTTACCTAAAAAGCATCTTATTCTTCACCTGCAGAATGACATGAATTTTTAGGTTTGTTTTCTGGTGTCTTCCTGCCACTTCATAAATGATCTCTAGATTTGTACATTTCCTTTGTGTGAACAGGGCCATTATGTGAAAGCAAAAGCTCTTTCTGGATTGGAAAGGACTGAGGAAGCATTGAAGGAGTTTCTTTATTGTGTTGCCTTAAATCCTGAATGGAGCTCAATGAAGAAAGAAGCCCAAAAGGTATAAAATGTATTTACTGACTACTTGGCCATTGTGCTGCTTTTAATCCCACAGCCAAGTAAAACTCATGGTATTTCAGGTGACAGTAAACAGTCAAAGGTAGTTTGATTCAGTAGATTCTCCAATAAACCTTTTGAGCATTATGCTATGTGAGGCACCTCTTGGGTTTGGTTGGTGCCTCAGCCAGAGGGATTATGTATTTCTGAATTCCACTGCGTAGGCTTGAGGCTGCTAATTTTAGTACCCATCAGAAAATTACTTATGTGGGAAGTGGCAGAGGATTGAGAAGAGGAAGCTGTGTGCTGCCCTGTCCTGGAAAAATCCTGCAGTCTTTGTAGCATTTTATCCCTTATGGCAAGTTAGATACATTTACTGCTAACAGCCCATCTTGAGGTTTTCTGTGACTATCCATACAGGCAGCTTTTTATAAAAATGAAATGAGGATTTGGCAAGATAGGGGGTTGGTCAGAGGGGGAACAGGCTCTACACAGCTTTAAGGTAGGGGTTAAATCTGCTTGAGGGTGGAGGAGATGGATGAAGAGCACAAGGAATATTTAAACACATCTATGTTAACTGGTTTTGATGGGAGAGTATGTTCTGAAAACTTCTGGAGGCAGGGTCTGAGTGTCAAAATGAGGATGGGTGGGTCAGGAGAAGGACACAACAGACTGCTGCCCTGGATGCTCTTGGGGAGCAGAAGCCTTTGGTAAGGGAGGTGGGCACCAGAAGAGCACCTGGGAATGTGACTGTGGCTGTGGTGGGGACTGCCATTCAGGGTTCCCATGATCATTTGGGAATGCAGGGTGTCCTGGATGTTGCAAACTTTTTGGCATCTAGAAGCTGTGAAGTTTGTGCATCTGTGTTCACACAAACATAAATATCTATATTGTAATTATTACTTTTTCTTTTTTTTCTTTCTCTCTAACTGACTAGATAATGTGTGAGATGTTTTTCCCAGCCTTTGAAAATGTGCATGATAGTCTAACAGCACCTTTCTCTAGTCGAACATCCCATACAAGATTGAAACCTGCGTTTCTGAGTAGCATAAACACACAGTCAGCTGTGGAAGATAACTCTGTTGCTGGGTCCTCAAAGGTAAAGCAAAAAGTGTTCAACATAAAAATACCAGAAGTAACACATGGATCTTTCTGATCTTTGTGACATTGTCTTTTGTCTGCACCCATGTACGCACTTACTTCCATGGTAAGCCTGTTCTCTCTATTGCTGTTGGTTCTCTTATTGGGATGTACTTCCTCAGAAGAAAAAGAGAGTGAAACTTTTTCTTCAGAAAACAATGTGATGCCTTTATGTGGGCGTCAGTTGTATTTGTGTTTTTTTGCACTGAAGATTTTAATATGACAGGAACATAATTTCTAGAGACAGGAGCTGTAGGGAGAGACATGACCCTACTTAGTACAACTGGCAAGTGACCTTTGATACAGACCTTTCTCCATTGCTAGGCTCATTGTGGGAACACTGATCTATTGCTGATAAAACTAGTAAAAAAAGCAAAACAAAATTGTCTCATGCTGTATATAACTGTTTTTATTTTTTTAGGATACTGTGTTCAGGTTAACAAAAACCCCGTCCCAAGAATCTGATGTATTCAGAAGCACTGATTCTTCTGTTTCCCATCATGTTCTGGATCTGTACTTCGAAGACAACAAGAAGTCTTTGGGAGCTATTCTCTCCAGTTTACCTGGGGTTGGCTTAAAAAGAAAGATGTCCAGCGATATGAGGGATTTACAGAGCTTAGATGTCCCCAGTAAGATTCCTAAAAAAGGTTTGTATTGTGGCTTAGAAAAGTGATTTCTCTTGCGCATACTGAAAAACTAAACTTTTTTACTCGTCCTTTTTATCAATAAAATATTCCCAATAGGAATTGGAATAATATGTGTGTCTGCTTCTACTCCAACAACCTATTTACCTTATTCCAGAGCAGTTTAAATTCATCAAGTGAAAGCTGTATTTTTCTTTCTCAAATGGGCCATTTCCAATGTACTGTGTGTGTAATCCGCTCACAGTTTAGTCTTTGTGTTGCTGGTGCCCTTTCCATTTTCTAGGTCCCAGCTATAGCTGAACTTCATTGTCTTTCTATATGATTGAAAGATGTAGTAAGCCTGGAAACTAATCTTTAAGTGGCATTAGAAGCGGTCACATGCAACTTTACATGAAATTTTCCAAGCAAACAAAGAAGCCTTTTAAAGCATAATAAACCCCCCTCCCCAAATTTTCTGTTACTTGGTAGCTGTGCTTACAATTTGTATGCTTCTCAAGCTTCTAACAAAGACCTCCAGAGTGGCTTTAGTACTCAAGGCTGAAAGTGCTGAAGGCAATATTTCACTGAGTAGTATAATAATTGGTTAACATAGCCTTTGAAAATGCTGCTGTACTAGTGTGCATTTTTTCCTTGAAGAAAAAAAAAACCAACCCACACCTTGATGCGTTTGACTTCAGCCCCAAAATATTAAAAGTCTTCAAGTACCGCTGTCTGTCTGTGACCTCTACAAAAGATCAATATATGGCCAGTTTCTGATCACGTTGCTGTGAAGGGAAAAACCCTGTACTTGTCTGTGAGCTGCAGACTCAGTAAACAGATTGTGAAATCTGACCCACCTGTATCTTCACAGCGAAGACCAGAGATCATGTTTTACCCATAAGCACTAATTTCTGGTCTGTGCTAGGTCCCAGTGCTATGTTACTATTTGCAGAATTAACACAGCCAGGTTCTTGCAATTACTGAATGCTAACGTGAGATGTAGGTTAAAGATAGCACTGTTTTTCTTTATAGGCTACACACCACCTATCCTGCCTGTGCTCGAGATAAACCAGCTGCTGAGCATAAGTTACTCTTTAACAAAGCATCCTAGTGTTTTAACTTAACATAAAAAGCTGAGCTTTTTAACGGTCAAGAATTTGGTTAATAAAAAGCATGTGGAGGCAGCAGTCATGGCTCTGTTGCAACTCATCACAAAGATGCAAATTGTAAAAGAAGCTGCAGAATTTGCTTGTGTAAATGTTAACAGAAGCTGGAGCTAATAGCTTTTGAGCTTAAATAATGTTGCTGTGAAGTTTGAAGTGCATACCCTTAAAGTGAGTTAAATGCAGGGATATATACCACCCCCAAAAATCAATCTGGGCAGAATATTAAGTGAAGTGTTTACCCTCTCTGCAGTTTGCTGAGCTAGTAAAAGCAGAGTTAGCTAATGCAACTCCAATAGTCCTTTAAGCTGTCTGAAATTTGGGGTTTCTACAACAGCCTAGTCTAGAAGTATGTAAGCTTTTTTTATATTTGTAAGAAAAATTACCCCTGCTGAGAAATCTGTAATAAACAGTGATGAGATATTTTGACTGTGTGTAAACAAATTAAATTCTGGACTTAATGTACTTTAAAACATCTGGCCTGGCTGATGTGGGGGTGGTGGTGGGAAAGCAACTGCAGAGTATTTTAAAAACTAGACTAGAAAAACCCACAGCATGATCGTTTTTGGAGAAGTAAATAATGGGTATTCAGCGCTAAAGTGTATTCCCTGGCCACAGACATCATCCTCTGGTCTCCAAAAGGTCTCCTGCCAAAAACCTAAAATTTAGATGGGAAATATGTTTGTTTGGAACAAGATTTCAGAAAAGACATACACTAGTTTTTTTATGAAGAAAACAACAGTGTAAAGAACAGCTGAAAATGCAGTAATACTTACATATTTACCATAATAATCTTCTTGACTACTTAGATGGAGATGTTTTACCTGAAAACACCACGGACACTTCAAGTGAAATACCAACAACTCTGGTGGATGCATCAGATTTTGAGTGCTCCCTCTGTATGAGGTATGACTGTGTTGACCTGGCATTAACGTAACAAAGCCTCTCTAGCTTCTGAAAAAGCTTTTCATGGTGTAAGAAGAGAAACCTGCCAGAGTGTCTAATCATTACTCTGTCCTTTTTGCTGAACCATACATCTTTACAGATGTGGTTTACTCCATTATGTATGGTGTTTTCCATACATAATGGAGTAAGAAGTTTTTGGAAGTTTGCCACTTCTAAAAATGGAAACCTTTTTTGTATCCTTAGATAATTCTATCACCTGTGGTTTATACAAAAGCAGGAAAGAAAGAAAGCTAGGACTAGTCACTCCTCTCCACACGTTGGGAATTGTGTTTTTGTTGGCAGCTTAGCTTTTTCTGTTTCATGTTTTCATGTTAAGGTTGTTCTACGAACCTGTTACCACACCCTGTGGACACACCTTTTGCCTCAAATGCCTTGAGCGTTGCCTTGACCATAATCCACTTTGCCCACTCTGCAAAGAAAAGCTGTCAGAAGTAAGTATGTCCTTGCCCCAATTTACAAAACTGCACGAAGTTGTGTACTTCTGAAAGCACCTATGTGGAAATTTTCTGTGCTCTACTTGTGAGCTGTGTCCAAAGCAGCGCGGCCAGCAGGGTGAGGTAGGTGATTGTGCCCCTCTACTCCTCTCTGGTGAGACCAACATGGAATGCTGCATCCAGCTCTGGGGTTCCCCAGCACCGGGGAGCAAGTCCAGAGGAGGGCCATGAACATGGGCTGGGGCTGGAGCATCTCTCCTGTGAAGAAAGACTGAGAGAGTTGTGATTGTTCAGCCTGGTGAAGAGAAGGCTCTGGGGAGACCTGATCTCAACCTTGCAGTATTGCAAGGGTGTTTATAAAAAAGATGGGGACAGACATTTTAGTAGAGGAGTAATGCTTTTAAAATGAAAGAGAGTGGATTTGATCAAAAGAGATTAGATGTAAGAATTTTGTTTCCATGAGGATGATAAAAACTGGAAGAGGTTGCTCAGGGAGTTGGCAGATGCCCCATCCCTGGATGCATTAAAGGTCAGGTTGGATGGGGGATTCTTAGCAACCTGATCCATTTGAACATGTCCCTGCTTGCTCACTGAAGGGTTTGGACTGTATGACATTTAAAGGTCCCCTCCAACCCAAACTATTCTATGATTCTGTGAAACCAGAACAGGACAGTACTGACAGCATCAAGCTGTGTACAGACCTCATTTACTTGAGGATGTATTTGGCATTCATTGGCAGACAAGGGGTTTTGCTGGTTCTTAAAGAAATAAAGGCTTCTGGTATCACATCAGGTCATGCTTGGGGAGCCACAGCCATAGCCCTGTTCATACATCATTTCCGGTTTGTGTATCTACCTCGTGGTGAACGAGGAATGGTAGTTCCTTGGTCAATGCTTGTGGTCCAGCAGACATAAGGTATCCTGTACTTAGTAGTTCTTGCCAGTAAGCTGACAGCTGTAGATGAAGAAAGATACATGTATCTTCTGCAAAAGTGATGAAGGACTGCCTTTTCTTCCGGTAGTACAACTTCAGCCAAAAAAAGAGTATGGGGTTAGAGTTAAAAGAACAGTGGGGTGAACCACATGTGCTGAAGTGGAATTTTGGTGCCCGGAGACTGAAGAGGGTGAGGCGTCAGTACTACCCTAACTAATGTGCACTTTGGTCTTAAAGAAGAATGGGTTGGGAGGAAGAGATGCTTCTTGTTTGTTGTTATCAGGCTTAAGAGTTGACTCTTCCTTGTAGTTTCTGGCAAGCAGAACTTACAAGAAGACCGTCCTCACAGAAGAACTGATAGTCCGTTACTTGCCAGAGGAATTATCTGAAAGGAAGAAAGTTTATGAGGAAGAAATGAAGGAACTGTCAAAGTAGGCTCTCTTTATACTACTGACAGCTGTTACAAAAATGTATTTTTCAATCTAAATTACTGAAGAAGATTGATTTGCTTCTAAAAATGCACGAAAGGAATGAATTTGTGAATGAACCTGCCAGATGTTTTGTATTTTTGACACATATGTTGCAGATAAATAACAATGTGCTTGGATAGTGTAAAGGGGGAACAATATTCTTAAAATAAATATAATAGCTTTTTCCTCTGAACCAACAGAGAGCTTTAGAAGTTACAGTGGAGTTTTTCTGGGAGTAGAATTCAAATTATAAATGGGTTATACTTCAGGTCAGGAGAAGTTCAAGGATCCAGTTTTGTCAGTGACTTGTGAATGTTGTGCTATAGCTCAACTTAAAAGTAAAACAAAACCTGCAGTTAATCCTGAAAAAAATAAGTGGATTAGTGGGCTGCTTTGAAATCAAAGGGCTTTACTGAGTTTGGGGATTCTCTGCCATCTTACTTTGAACATGGCTGGTTCTTAAGTACTTTGTTACTGTGAAAAGTTATAACCAAAATTTTGCCATGTATATCTAAGTTAGGTGTATCAGTATGCATGTATTTTGGAAATCGGCTATTTCTTGACTTTTTTCCTCTATGGAAGTAGATTAGAGGGATTGTTTACTTAATGTATTAATGGAAAGAGTCCTGAAATACTGTTTGTCTTGTGAAAATGTAAAATGTTGAAGAGATATACATTAACAAAGATTGAGTCTAAGGGAACCATTTGTTTTGTATTAAGGATTTATGCTGAATATAGCAGCACCCAGGGAAAAAAAGTAACTTTTTTTAAACAATTTTCTTACAGTTTGAATAAAGATGTTCCCATCTTCGTATGTACCATGGCCTTTCCTACCATCCCTTGCCCACTCCATGTCTTTGAACCTCGTTACCGCCTAATGATAAGAAGATGCATGGAAACTGGCACCAAGCAGTTTGGCATGTGCTTAGCTGATGAATTAAAAGGGTAAGGAGATGAGCCGAGAATGTTCTGTTGTTGCAGAGGTTGTTGTGATGCTAGTGGAATTCTGCAGCACAGTATACATGTCTCCCCAAACCACTGTGGTTCCTTCCAGTCCTGTATGAACAAATACTGAAGTTGCTTACTTCTTAGTTTTGGACTTCAAACATTCCTTTTTGCACAAATATGTAATTTTATTACTCCCCTGTTGGATGATAGCAAGAATGCAACTCATCCTGCTACTACAGGCTCCAAAAATAGCACTTAATTGGCTGTGTGTTTGGAAAGCTTGCTGGCCTGTTTGTTCCAGTGAAAGCTGACTGTCTGGGTAATGTTCCTCCTCTGTCTACTCAGTTTAAAAAAAACAAAACAAAGGGAAAACATCCAGACCTCCCATAGCTTTCTTGCAAGAGTGGTATCATTTTAATGAGATAAATGAAATTAATGAGATACCCTTAGCTGAGAAGTCTGTTTTGCTGCTGAATGTTGAATTTGAATGTTTGTCTTTATTGCTGTGTTGCAATGTCTAAACTATCTGCAGTGAGTGGGTTACATTGTCTTTCTATATGATCTCACCTTTCATTCATTTTTGTGAATTCTGATACTGATGTGTTTCCAGCTCCCTGTGCAGAGACTGACTAGATTAAACGTCCCTTACAACACAAAACTATTCTGTGATTCCGCAAAAGCCTTCAAGGTTAAGTACTTCACAGAAAATGGGGTTTTGAAACCATGCTGATGGGAGAAACATGGGAGACCTCTTGAGAGGTCTGCCTTATAAGATGCAATAGTTGCTGATTTCAGAAGATACATTGGCATGATGCAGGCTGTAGAATGGCTAACAAACATGGGAATATTAAAGAACACACTAGACAGGCATCCTCAGGAGCAGCATTTTTGTACATGACCATCACTGGAGCTGAGAGGGGGGCAGTCACTACTGAGGCTTGGCAGCCTGTCCTTGTCCACTTCATGTTTTTTGGGAGGGGGGGAATATTTTATTTTTCTCCCAGACTGAGCAGTGAAGTAGCTGTAAGAATACAGGAGATGCTGCAGCTTCCAGTCAGCTGTGGCTGTGCTGCAATGCCATTTGGCATGCTGTCAGTACTGCACTCAGTGGAGTTTGGACTCCAGCAGCAGCTGATGCTCCACAGTCCCTTTCAGGCCTATTACCAGTTTTCTGGAAGTGAATACTTGTGAGACTGAGGGCAGAATTACCCTAGGACTTCAGTGGTAACTCTTCTTAACTTCCATGCAGGCTTGTGGAAGAGCCAGACTTATTTGGAGTCATGTATAATAACAGAGAGGGCCAAGGCATTACAATACCCAGAACACAATAATTGATTTGTTAGATAACATCATGAAGAGTATTTTAAAATGCAGCAGTATGGTTAGATTTCTATGTCCTGTCTGTTTTGAACATGATAACTTGAATTAAAGTTATCCAGCACTGAAGCTTAGGAAGCCTTCATCTTCAGACACCTGGCAGGCTGTTGCAGCTTCTTACACAAGTAAAAGAGTTCTTCTGTTTATTCAAAATTGCGAAATCAACTTGGGAATACAAGAAGTGGGGAAACTTGTTTTGCCTCATCTACTGAGACATGGATACACACCTCTCTTGAAAAACACAGCGACAAAGCATGTTCGGTTCATTGCCTTCCTCTGTTTTATTTCTCTGTTTTGACTTAAAATTGATAAAAGAATATAATCTCTTAATGTTGTTGGAACATTTTATGCCTGTTTCCAGGTGCTTTCTTGGCTCTTTGATTGAGGTCACTTTCTACCCAAAAGTAACTTCTCAAAGAACAACACAAAAAAGAAAAAATGATCACTTCTATATTAATTTCTAAATCCAGTATGAATGTCACTAAAATAATTAATTAAAAACAATAGTTATGTAGCTGTTTAAATAGTGTGTAGTGTAATATTGCTATAATAAACTAACAAACTTGCTTTTTTTAATCAATCCTACTGGTAGAGCACCAGGACTTAGCTGTGTGCAGCTCTGCTCCTCCTGTTCTTCCTGATTTTTTCCTGTACAGTGGCTGGGAGAGAATAGTTGCTCACAGTGGTGAGCTTCCCCCCCACCCCTTCCAAACCCATGATTTCTTGCAGAGCAGAAACAGCAGTCATTTCTTCATCACTCCATTGCAAGAAATGGCCAACCCCTAGTAAAACAAGCATTTCCCTGATAAAGAATTTATCAGACCCTGCAGGGATTTGGTATCTTGAGATGAGACTAGATACAGTGTTTTCTGCTTTAGCAGTAGGCTGAGGTGTAGACGTGCAAATGTACTGTGGTGAGGAGTCATTGTGCAATCAGCTTCTCTAGTGAAATCACTGCAGCACAAAGGTATAGTTAAGTAAGCTTGATAAAGTAAAAGTTTATTGCATGCCTGTTTCCAGGGTGTGATTAAAACCTCTGCCTCTTTAAATATAATGGATACAAATGTGCTTTTGTGAAGAGGATATTTTGGGTTTGGTTTAATTTTTTTTTAAAGGAAATCAATGCAAGCAAAAACTTGCTATATAGAAGCCTTTTTCTTCTAAAGCCTGCAGTCTTCTGCTTACACTTTGGAGTAGGGGGATAGCCCTTACAGCCATGCATTTGTTCTGGACTTCCTTATGATATCTTTATCCATCTAGTTTTCTTTGCAAACCAGATGAATTTGCCACCAGCAGCTGGCAACTCCCAGCATGAAACATGCTTCATTTAGTTTCCCATCCCTTTCCAACCCTCCCACCCCGCAAACATGCTGCTGCCCAGGTCCTCAGAGGGAAGGCAGAAAGGGTGGGGGTTGTGTGGCTTATGTGAATAAGCAGAAATGTATTGTCACCAAAGCAGAATCATCTTTCAAATAAGAAATGGTGAATTAGGCCCAGTATTTGTCCTAATGTATATAAACACTTGTTGATGACTTCCACTTTTATGCCCTTCTGTCATTTCAGATTTGCAGATCATGGCTGTATATTAGAGATCAGGGACGTAAAGTTTTTTCCTGATGGACGCTCAGTTGTTGATACAGTTGGTGTCCGTCGTTTTAGGGTCTTAAGCCATGGCCAGCGAGATGGATATAACACAGCAAACATCGAGTATCTTGAAGATAAAAAGGTGATCTATGGTGCAAAGTTATTCATACCCATGTATTGCTGGATTCACTTAAATAGCCTTTCCTTGTTGCATTTCAAGCTAGCTGTGCATTATTTTAAAGCCAATATCATTACAAATACACTAAAGCTCTGTTTTTAAAACCATGGAACAAACTTTGTATCTTCTTTCCCTTTCTTCCTTTCTTCCCTTATAATTATCTCTGCTTAAAATGTTACACTCCCTTCATGGATCTTAAAGTAGCTTCTAGGATGCTGAGGTCATGGTGTTTAGGTGAGGTCAGAGCAACATTTTAAAACTGGTAGTGAATTTAAAGCCTTCTGAAAGCACATGCTCCTGTTGGTAGAGAACTGACTGTTCTCTTTAACTGGACAGTTGGCACATTTTGTATGTCCTCCAAGCTCTCATTTACAGAACAGGTCCTCAAATACACATGGGAGTCTGCTTTTAAAAAGAGTTCTTAATGACATGTAGTTAACCATGCCCTGTGCAAGCATCCATTAGAGCTGACTGAGAGCAGAGAAATGCAGAGAGGGGAATAGCTTTTAAAAACAACTCCTCTTAGAAAACCTACATCAGGTGAGGTGCTTGTGATGGGTGTTGGCCAAAGGCTGAATTTTTGGGCATGCTTTCTGGATCATCTTCAGACCGTGTCTATAAAACCTTGGTAGCAATTAACATTGAGCTTAGCAGTAATCTCCTGCCAGTTGATGAAGTCAATTTGGTCATACAGCTTTCCAGCACACTCTCATAGTTGAAGACATAGTCTGCAAAGCCTTAGTAGTGCTTTTCTAAACTGTGCAGGATGACACAGTTGTTTGCCTGGGCACGAAGGGGTGAGCTCATGGAGATGCCTCCAACTATGAAAGGCTGGAATAGGCTGTCTGGTCAGTGAGGGCTCTGCTCTGTTGAAATCCCTAGTGAAGAGTGGTGGAACTCAGGTATACAGGCATTATTTGTAGATGGTGCCAGAGACCTACCTCTTCATAATTAGAGTGAGATTTACCTTGTCTCACATGGGAGGCTGGTGTCTGTTCAGTGCCCTACATTCATTATATGTCTGATGGTGAAAAATCTCAGTCCAAAGATCCCTGTTTTATCTGCTCTGAGATATCTACCTTAAGATGAGAGTAATTGCTCTCTAGAGCTGCTTCTTCTCAACTGTGAAAGGCATCCAGAGCAGTTAGATCAGATGTGTATCTGAGTGAGTAGCGTAGGTGAAATCACACCATTGATGTGCATGTTAAAGGGAAAAAAACAATCCCAGACAAAAATCCAAAATCAAAACCCACCCCCCAAACCCCCCCAAATCACCAATTTGTAGTGGTTTTTGCTTATGCTTTTTTCCCCCTAATAGCTAATAGTAGGCCTGTGCAACTAAAACACTCTGCTTCAATGAGGGTGTTTCTTCATGGCTGTTTCTGGTATTGGGAAAGCATTACTTTCCCTGCTTCCTGCCTGCTCAGGTGTTGACTCTCCTCCTTCTCCTTGACTGTCCTACCATGGCCTTAACACTTCTATAAAACAGTGCTGGTCTCTTAAGTGCCTTAGCCCCCTCCCCTGGTCTCTATGCTCAGTGGCAGTAGTGTTTGTTTTGTTTTGCCAGATGATATGCCGCTGTCCCGAGCTCACTCTGTGACAGGGACTCAAGGTTGTGGGTCTGAGATGATAAATATGATGTCCCAGAATCAGAGAGCGTATTCTTCTGTTATGCCAGCATTAAGGAATGGATACTAGTGAGGTAGTTACTGCTCCAAGAAATGTCACTGCAGAACACCTAGGGGAGGGTAAAAACACTCCAGCATCACAGGTTTGAAATCTGAGACTTAGGCACAGGTGGTTTAGATAAGGACATTTGAACAGCTGTAGTAGTCACTGCATTATTTTGCTTCGTTTGCTTCTGGGGAAGCATATGTACTCCATGGTATCAAATCTGTTTTGTTCCATCTCCCTTCTTTTAACAATAAGGTTGAAGGACCAGAATATGAAGAACTTGTCCGCCTTCATGATTCAGTTTATGATCAAGCTGTTGCCTGGTTTACTTCTCTTAAAGACAATATGAAAGTGCAAATTCTCAATCATTTTGGATCTATGCCAGGAAAAGAACCAGAGCCACAGGTAATAAAACCTGCCTACTTATGCAGCCTTATTCTACACAGAATTTTTACACTAGACTGCTTTCTGACAGATTTTTGCTGTGGTTTTGTACATTCTAGACTCTTACTTACCCAATTTTGGTCTGTTGGCGTGATGCATGGTAAACAATATATCTGTGTAATTTGGTAGCTGAAGAGATAAGGCTTAATGTTGTATACAGATAAAGAGAACACCTGCAATTAAGTGTTTAGTTGTTGCTTGGTTTGTGGTGACTTTTTTAGTAAATAGAATGTGAGAAGGAAGGTGATGTTCTTCATGGGGCAGTGCTGGTCAATACATAACTGCATGTTTTTCCATCCTTTTGCAGAGCAACCCCAGTGGTCCTGCCTGGTACTGGTGGCTCTTGGCAGTGTTGCCTCTAGAGAACAGAGCTCAGCTGGCAATACTGGCTATGACCTCCCTTAAAGATCGTCTAATCGCCATCAGACGCGTACTGATATTTGTGACTCGCAAAAGACCCAGATAACATGGACTTGTGCTGTGAGTGGGCACTGAAAAACATCTCATGACAGGTTGTTCTGGGGGAGGGCAAAGGGGGAGGGGTTGTTTTTTGTATTTTTTAAAGATTCCTTCAAGAAGGAACAGCCCTTTCTGACTGCGTCCTGCATCCATCGATTGCATCGGTTTATTATCTGGGTATTCACCAAACCTTGCACACTCTCCTGTTGTCCTGGTGAGAACTGAGCCTCTGCAAAGCTGTGCTACATTTAGAATGTAGCTGATGGATGTGGATAATTGCTTCAAAGTACTAGGATAGAGTTGATGTTTCTAGCCTGCAAGAGAGTTAAGTTCTAGAGTAGTGCCATTGGCCTGCATGTGATCTGGATTTTCACTCAGTAGGAAGAGGAAACTGGACAGTGGATTGAAGAGGTGTTTCCTGGACTTTCTTGAAGGTAGTGGACAGAAGAGGAGTCTGCTGCCCAGCAGAAGAATGCATGAGGACTGTAACCAACAGTACCCTCTGTCAGTGAATTGGAAGGCAGTCTGTCATACACCCACATCTCTCTCTCTCCCTTCAGCAGACACCAGTCTGAGGAAAAAACAGGTTAAGCCGTTTGTAGTCAAGACATCTGAGGATGTTTATCTGAAAGAATAATAGCTACTGAATAAGTACACTTATTTGGTAGCCTTAGGTAATCCCTCCTTTGTGATTTGCGTGTTGTAGCAGAATGAGTATATACAAAATGTTTGGAAAATGTACTTTGGTTTCTTTGAAGAGAAAACCCAAAGTAATCCTAGCCGGTCTTACTGCTAAATTCAAACCAAGCCGCTCCCTAAAGTATGATAAACATTGCTGTGAAATAATGATTTCACCCCAAGTATGAGGGAGGCATGCTGCAGTTTACTCTGAACACCTGCTCTGTGAGTGGAACCAGCAAGGATGAAAGGTGGGGAGGTTTCCATCTCCCTCCTTCCTGCAGTGTCATGCCAACCTCCCATTACATTGGGGTGGTCTCTACGGAACGTGTTTCAAACCCGAAAGTATTGTAGTTTAGTACCAGTTGCTGTATGTGATGGAAATCAGTCCACAGTAACACCGTGAAAGGAGTCACAAACCGAACCTATAAAGGCAAGTCTCAATGCAAGCTTCAGTCAGGTGTTAACCTTCATTTGTCTCTTCGATTTTTTTTTTATGTATTGTTTTGTTAATATCTAACTTTGATAGCTGTTAAATTGATCGCTTGTCAGTCAAATGATCAACATTTGCTCAACTGCCAATGAAATAACTCAGTGTTACCAATTCAATTGGCATAGTTTCCTATAACTAGAACTGATACTACCAACAGGGAAAAATAGTTGACTTGAATCTCTGTGTGCTGCAAGCATAGCAAGACCAATGTAAAGACTTGTTCATGTCCAGAAGTCTGGTAAGAAGACATGGCTGCTTACCTAAATGGTCAAAGTGCCTGGTTTCTTTTTTAGTTCTTTTCTCCTTTTTTGTCAATGAAGAGGTTATTTAAACTTTTTTTTCCACTTTGTACATGAATTCTGGAAGAAAACTGCATTAAAATGCAGTGATTATGATATATTACCTGCTCTTTTTGGGTATTATAACCTGTGTGGTCTGGGAAACAAAAATTCAGAGGTTTTATTCCTTTCAGCAAATGGCTACCACAAATGGTTTCTGTAACATACCCTGAATGTACTGTAACTGCCTCTACCTTGAACACGCCTTTTCTATTTAAGTAGTTTGTAAGTATATTCTCTGAATTGTGAAGTGCATAATGTACAACCAATGATGTCATAACCTCTACAGTAGCCTTCTGCAAGTTCTGCTACCACCACCAAAATTCTCAGAATTCAAGTTGAATGCATTTCCTCCAGGAGTTGAAGATGATAAAAAGGAACTCACTGAAGTATTAAGGAGTTGTAATCTTGGGGAGGAAATGTCAGAAGTCAGTAGGTCTTCAGCCCACTGTCAGCTGAGCTACTGAAGAATGATTTCACAAACTAATTCTCGAACCAGAAGATGGACTGTATTTGATCTCGCAATCCTTTCTGTTCAGCTTCCTGTTCTTCCCATTCCTTTTCATGCTGTGTATTTCTTCAAGACTTACTCATCTTGCTTGTTTGTGTGTCTGGCCTAGTCTTGAGTATTACTAGTTTAGCTGGAAGAGGATGCTGATGGTATTTGTATATTGCTGGTCCCTGATCTTATATGTGCTTAATTTTACAGATAGGTGTGCACTTAAGGAAAAAAATATCAAGGTGCTAGTTAGTGTCTTCTTGGCTTCGCCTCAGTAAATGTTAATGTTAATATTCTTCTCTGCAAAAGTGATTTTCTCAAGATATCTACTTTTGAGGTACTTCTGACAGAAAACCCTATGAAACGAGAGGTTGTTTACTGCTGTTTTGTAATATGTAAAGACATTCTACATGGGAAGTGACATCACTGTGTTCATGAAGGCCTGTATAGTTAATGGAGTGATTGTTATTGAAAAGAAAGCTGAACTGTAGAGGGATTTTTTTTTAGTCAAGGTTTAAAGCAGTTTGTGAATATTTCAGTGACTGATGTTTTGGATAAACCATAACAACAAAGGAATTGTCTGTATATGGATGCCAATAATCATATTAGCAGCCCAAAGCTGACATTTCTTCCAAAACATTGAATGCTGATCAAATAGCAAAGCTTTAATAAATAAAAAAAATCACCACTGCCCTGTGGTACTTGCTTTCTGAGGGAAAGTACCAGTTTCATTTTTACCAAATCACCTCTGCCATATAATATCTACAGCATCCAGTAGTACCTCACAGGAAAAGCTGTCTCGTTGCTCTCTGGAAGAAATGTCCACGTTACAGCCAGTCTGCGCTTAGGTGTAACTTGTTGCCAAGGTACATGTGGAAGCATTGGAGCTGAGCTCCTGGAAGAGATAGACAGGATTTGTTGCCTTTCTAGCTCATTACACTTTTCTTGCTTGCTGTCCAAGCAAGGATGCTGGGATATATGATGAGTCTTTTCACTGTGGTGAATGTGGCCCTTCTTTATACATCATAAAGAGGCCAAAAAGAAAAAAAAAATCCCTCTACCTCTACACCTGTTGTTCACCTGTAAAATTTCAAGCTACAAAATGATATATATATTTTAACCTTTTTTGTCTTTCAGAAGCATACTAATTGTTTGCCACTGAGGCCTTTTATCTACTGTATTTTAATATGTTCATTTGATAGTCATCGAGATCTCTTTGTACTTCTAACCAGTAGAACTTGTCATGTTTCTTACTGCTCCTTTTTCCTTGTTCTCCAGTCCACTTTTAAATTGATAAATAGAAAGCTGTACACACTATTCCTGTTACATTTTACACTAGTGGAACTGGTATTTTGGTAGCGCCTTAATTTTGCAGTTGTGAAATGATTGTATCAACTCTTATCTGGGGCTTCTGACCAGATGTAAATGAGTATGTTTAATGTAGATAAACTTGAAACCATTTTTTACTGTTTTAAAGCTAGAAATGAAATGGAGTGTGTACATATGTATAAATATAAATTATTAATCTGCACCTTTTTGTATCTAGTAAATACAGGAGAAGTTCATGTTCTAACCACATTTGGCACTTCTTGTTGCATAAACAAAGCCAAAACTTTTTTTAAAAATTACAGTGTTCATTTCATGTGTATTTGCAATATTCATGGGAAATGTGTTTAATTTATGTGATATTTGGAATAAACCAGGTTGAATTTATAAGAGTGTGAGTTCATGGGGAAAGCTTTATTACTCTGTGAGGACTAAGAGCTAGAGCTGTGGTGAATATGGTTGGAACAGAAACAAGCTGCTGATGTGCTGCTGCCAGAAGGGGAGTGATAGTTTGATTTTACTGACAGGAGCCCAAGGGCTGAGAATCGGCCCTATGAAGCTTTGAGAAGCAAATGGCATCCCAGAAGCAGTGGTTAGATGTTGGGCTTCACGAGTTGCATGGCAGTTGTTTTAGCCCCAGTGCGAGGGAAGTGTGGGAGGCTGCAGAGGTTGTGGCAGTGAGGTTGCTGGGGACCCAGGGCACTGGGTGTGAATGTGAGAGGTGGATTTGAAGGAGGGCCTCAAAGTAGAGGAGACTGGGGGAGTTGAGGGGCCCTCAGCAGGGATGGGATGGGAGAGATGAACCTTTACTTCCTCAGGAGTGGGTTGTGATAAAGATGGGGTATGATCATGAAGTGGGCTCTTCTTTTGTAGCTTATTGGATTAATTTGTAGCCCTAAGCATGACCTGAGTGTCCCGATAGACTAAGCTCTAAAAAATACATGGTTACAATGAATTACAAAAAATGCTTTATTGTCTAAGCCCAGTGAAATAAATAAGATACCTCCAGGGTGCTGTGAGGGAGGCAGTGTTCCAGACCAAGGCAAGTGGGCATAGCTAGCACTCGTGTGTGGGGGGATGGGACACTGGTCAGCAGCAAAACTTCGATGATCATCATGGATTCCTTCCAACTCAGGATATTCTCATCTAAAATAGAGTTGTGTGAAGGCAAAGCCAAACTAAATAGTGGAGAGCATATTGCATTCCTCAGTTACCTCTTCCTGCCAGCTAAGCTGTGGAGTAAAACTGCTGTGACGGCATTTTTTGTAAAGACCAGCCTTTTTTTTCTTTTGGTGTTGGATTGACTGACCTTTGTGTCTGTATTCACTGAATGTCTGAGCACACAAACATCAGTTACAGGACTGCTCTTTTAGGTTGCAAGTGTGTGTGGGGGTGTCTATAAATGCAGCTTGAGCTGCTTTGATACGCTGGACAACAGCACTCTTAAAACATCATTCCTGTCAACAAAGAAAGAAGGTGGGGAAAGGTGGCTGATCAAGGTTTCCTTTTTATTACCCAGATCTCTATGCACCTCAAGACTTGAGAGCAATAGAGGTAAAGTAACTGCATGAAGTTAGTAAATAGCTTTTTTTCCCTTATTCTGCATGTCTTTTGCTCATAGACATACCAAGCCCTGGAAAGGCAGCACCTCAGACTGCACCTGCGTCCCTGAGTAATGCCGTTCTTAGAGTGTAGAAACCTTAGTGGTCTGTTGCCTTGCATCACTTTAATCAAACCAGGAGCCAAAAAGGATGCTGCTTAACTCTGTTCCAACAGCACTTGCTGGAAGCTGATAACTATTGAATCATAGAATAAAAAAGATTGGGAGAATATCTGATACTATCAGTCAGGTGCAAAAAAGAAAAGAAAAAAGAATTCATGCCAGCACTTTTCTTAGTTCCTCTAGCAAATGTGCATACTACACTTGCAGCTAAAAGACAAGCATGTTTTCCATTGCATTTACGTTACATGGTAGGAACAAGTTGTTTCTAAATTGAGATGAATATCACTTGCTGACAACTTTTATAGCTCTGTTCTACCATATGTGGGGTTCTGCCTTGTCTGCTAAATCTGGGACTTCGTGCATCCATGGAAGCAATGTCTTCACTTGTAAATGTTGCTTACATTTTTTCTCATAAACATCTGCTGCTCTTTTAGTGCAACAGCCATACTGGAGCCCTGCTCCTGGGAAGACTTGGATTTCGGAATAGAGAAGCTGGTCTTGGGGTCAGGCTAGTTAACCTCATCACAGACGAAGTTAGAGGAAAAACTCCGGTCCCTACGCAGTATATTCCAGAGGCAGAGCTGAAACTTCTAAAATTGTAGTCCTGTGTCCATGCAGACATGGGGGTGACATCTTGAGGATGGTATACAGCAAATGACCAAGCATAATTTGTCTTTAACCATAGCAGAAGCCAAAGGGAGGCACTTCTCTGTAGTACCTTCAGCCCATCAACCTACTCCTGTTCACAACATCATCAAATCCTCCTACTCTCACTTCAGCTCATGAAGCCCCCAGAAGACCCACTGCCCATCATCCTGAGCCTGTCCTGTGAATCCCTGCCCCTTCTCATCACAGCATCTTGTTCTTCCCTTGCTGACCCACTGGCTTGCTTTCCAAGGGAGCAAAGAGATAAAAGGTAAGTAAACCAAATGCCCAGGAAGGTTTTGCTGACTGGCGGCTTCAGTTGCCACTTCTTTAGCCAAAGCTGTGAGAGAGCAGATTCAGGCAGCAGGACTTCTTAAATCAGAGTAGGTCTAGCAGGGAAAGAAAGATACTTGCAAAACGGGAGGAGGAAGGAATATGCAATTTAGTGTCCATCATCATAAGTGGAGAGATAGCCAACTTTAAGCTCGGCCCTGCCCTGGAGCAAGTACCTCATGTTTTCTGCTGGTGGCTGAGGTTGTGCTGGCTGGTCCCACAGTGCTGGCTGGTTTCCCTTGTTGGCTGGCTAAGAGAAGACAGGCTTGCTGTGGCTACGAAGTCATGGTGTCAGAAAATGCCTAAGTGCTTTGTGCTAGCTTTATTTTCTTTTATCTGAAATCATTTGGCTTGGGCACAACGAGGAAGATCATCAGTTGTCTGAATGGAGGTCCACCTGGCAAAGGCCCAGGACCAGCATGATTCCCCCATTCCCTCGGTGTTCAGGTAAGATCTATCATCATGAGGCTGCCTGGAGATCTGAACTTGCCACCAACATGTCTTTCATCAGTTCCAGTTAAACCACTAGTGATGAATTGTGTTACAGAAAACAGGTCTTACATCAAGAGGTGTAACAAAACTGTCATGGTAAATTTGGTCTCTGCCACTCAAGTACATGTCACCAGAGCTTAAGCTGCATCCAGGGGCTTTCCTAAAGGGTGACTCCATTCCTGATACCTTCAGGCAGCTGCCTGGAGCCCTGCCCATACTTAGAAAAACACTGGACAGGATGCTGTTCACTACAGGCACATCAAGAGCTGCTTCTTCATGTGGAGCACTCTCAGATCAGCTTCTTTTTAAGTAAATCTGTTAGGTCTTATGTTGTAGACCCAAAGCTCAATTGCCAGTGGAGACTGAGATTCAAATAGAGGTATTCAAAGAAAACAAAATTTGCTTACCCAGAACCAGAAATCACTGAGTATGTGATTTCCCCCTTCTCCTGGTTCTTTCCTTGGTCTCTGCTGATAGTGGAGGGCAGGAGGGCACATGATGGAATACCTGAACCTCAGGCATCATGCTCTGTGGTGGGACCACAGTAATTCCAGAGAAAAGGCTAATACTGAAGTATCCAGCCTGGTTTGCTTAAGGTGCAGCATTCATAAAGCTTGTATGTATTTGTGGAAAAGTTGTTTAGAAGATAGGAAGTTACTTTAGAGTAAGTTTTTATTCTCCCTTGCTCGCTGTTGTTATGAATCAACTCTCTGCTCCCATGCCAGATTTACCTACAAAGCTCAGGATTAAGCTCATTTGCACCCAGGCAGAGTAAACCCTCCATAAGAATTGGATCATTTTTCAAGTAGCCTAATGTCCTTTCTCAATATTGAGTACTACCACACACTTGAAAAGTACAAAATATGCTTGAATGAGAAAAATTTAAAGAATCTGGCAAGATGTTTCTCCCAAATCCCTCTATTTGAGTCTTCTGTATATCCTGGAAAACTTTCTTTTCCAAATTTATATATAGAATTTGAGGGAGGCCGTGAGTTTGAGCAAGTAATGCGGTATAATCATGGCATTCATAAAAAACAATTTACTCCCTCTATAATCCTGCAATATTGTGACCTCAGTACCACAGTGTATCAACACATTCCTCAAATTAATTGTGCATAAAGATCTTCTAATTTTTCCCCATTTTTGTATTGTTTTGTCTAGACTCAGAACTTCTGTTATTTCTGGTATGTTTTCTGTTGCTTAGAGAGGCCCAAATAGATCACACTTTCCTAAATAAAGGAACCGTAAAAAAAAAAGTGCCTCCCACTCTTCACACACTTAAGTGTTTTGTTTGCTGTGTAGAGAGTTACGAGGTTATGTTCAGAACTGTTTGACTGAATCACAGGCTTCTCATTTCACAGAGGTGCCTCCTTACCAGATGGTGCTTTCAAGAAAGTAATTTTCTTGTTTACTTTGCAGCAATTGACTCTGCATAAGTGCCAGCTTTGGCCAGACCTTTTCAAATATTTTCAGTACATGCTAATTCTACAGTGCAGAGGCTTCTTCATTCTATCTTTGAGAGTAATAAAAGGTAATTCCTCTTGGAGAATGTGTACTAAAGCATCAGTAAGAGTTGATGTGCTTCCAGTTGCAAGACAGCCTGGGTTTACATCCTTTTTTAGCAGGAATATCTGTTCCCCTTTAGAC
Organism: Lichenostomus cassidix; assembly: GCF_008360975.1. Lineage (NCBI taxonomy): Eukaryota > Metazoa > Chordata > Aves > Passeriformes > Meliphagidae > Lichenostomus > Lichenostomus cassidix. Next base: position 29,855,063 of record NC_139479.1, read on the forward strand.
AGACAGCTGCTGATTGCAGTTTGCCTTTTGCTCAGCACTGTTCCTTCTGTGTCTGGTGCTGGAAAATCTCTTGGCACAGAGGAGTTAAATATTTCTGAGCTCTTGCTTGAGTCATCTGTCCCCGAGTGGGGAGTGGGTTTGCTTGCAAGCACGTATTGGTTTGGAGCTGGTGCTGGAACAGGAGCGCACGGCTCACGTCTGACGTGCAGCGCTTGGGCAGCAACCAAGGAACAGCCACTGCAAACAAAACACACCAGCCAGGCAGGGAGCTCGGGGCTCGGCAGCGTTAGCCAATGGCACTGTCGCTTTGCCTCCATTCATTCCAGGTGGAGGAAGGCATACAGGGAAAGCAAGGACGTTTTTGGCTCTGCTTCTGTTCATGAGCTGCTTGTGAGGTTGTTCTCTGGCACAGGCACTGCTTGGCACAGAACAGATGTGTGTGTCCACAGTGTTAAATCCTCTTTCCCACCCAGAATATACAGCTTCACACAAACTACCTGTTGGGAATGGTTCCTGAATTGTACCAATTTGAGGAGGTGGAGAGGAAGAGGCTGTAACATTATCTGGAGTATAGTGCAACACTAACACTTCACCTTAGCCTCTAGCGCTGAAGACACTTCTTAAACCAGATGTGATGTCTGTGTCTTTCAGAGCCCTCAGTACACCTCACACCTTTGTTTTTCATGGCACTGTTTTGAACCCACAGATTTGTTTGGTGAGGATGTCCACAGGCTTACTGGAGGGTGTGTAAAAGACTGCTTTTCATTTTGGACTAGGATCTTACTAGCTTCCCTTTGCACTCCCTATCTCTTGCATTGGACTATTGAAGGTAAACATTAGGAACTTGGTCTTTTGGGGGCCCTGGGGGGGGAGGATGGGCTAGGGAAGGCAGATTTTTGGAAGAAGCTGTGGGAAGATGGCATTAACATCTCATAATTTCTTCCAATAGAGGAAATAAGGGCCACCAACAGGAGGCACCAGGAGCTGAACAAAGAAAGGTCTTCCTCCTAGCCTGTGATGTCTTTTTTTTCCACTTCTGTTGCACTGCTAGAGCTTTATCTGACCAGAGAGTCCAGGCTTGGTCTCTCACTTAGATCCCTTCTGTAGTTTCTCAAGATCAGCCTTCACCAGTATAAGCCTAAATGACTCAGCATTATCAAGAGAATAGTTCTATAAGAAGCAGCTGAGGGAGCTGGTGGTGTTTAACCTGGAAAAAGGGAAGCTCAGAAGAGCCTCTACAGATCTAAACTCCCTCTACTCTCTCTCTGTACAGCTACCTGAAAGGAACTTGTGGCAAGGTGGGGGTTGGCATCCTCTCTCAAGTAATAAGTAATAGGACAAGAAAAAACAGCCTCAGCTTGCATCAAGGGAGGTTTATGTTAGGAAAAATTTCTTCACCAAAAGGGTTCTCAAACACTGAAACAGGCTGCCCAGGAAGTGGTAAAATTGCTGTTCCTGGAGGTATTTGAAAGACCTGCAGATGTGGTACTTAGGGATGTGTTTAAGTGGTGAACTTGGCAGTGCTGGGGTAATACACATGTTGACCACAAGAGTAATCTCCAACCTAAAAGATTCTATTATTCTATGGTTCATCAAAATGCATTCCTTCTGAAATCAGAAGTCTAGCAGTCCTTTGGTGAGTTTTTCTGTCCTTCTTTGCCTACACCTTTTCTGTTTATCTTTCCTGTACTGGAGTACAAAGGAGCTCAAGGGTAAGGAAAGGAGCAGAGGGGGTCTGAAAAGAAGCCAGAACTTGGGTGGTTTTGCTAATCCAGCTCATTGATATCCCAGCCTGACTCACTGCACTCTGTCACTCACTCCAGCCCCTCCTGGACAGCACAGGAGGTCATGGAGCTGTGTGTAGCTGTTGTTCTGGTGTGCTGGTTTTGGCTGGGATAGAGTTAGTTTTCATTGCAGTAGCTCCTTTGGGGCAGAGTTTTGGATTTGTGCTGGAAACAGTGTTAATAACAGAGGGATGTTTCAGCTGTTCCTGAGCAGTGCTCATGCACAGTCAAGGCCTTTTCTGCTCCTCACCCCAACCCACCAGTGAGCAGGCTGGGGGTGCATAAGGGGCTGGAAGGGATGCAGCCAGGACAGCTGACCCTGACTGACCAAAGAGATATCCCACACCCTATGGACTCAGGATATTAAGGTGGGGGAAGAAGGAGAAAGAGGGAATGTTCAGCGTGATGGTGTTTGTCTCCCCAAGCCACCATGGTGTGTGATGGGGCCCTGCTTTCCTAGAGCTGACTGAACACCTGCTTGTCTGTGGGAAGGGGTGAATAAATTCCTTGTTTCACTTTGCTGATGTGTGTGGCTTTTGCTTCACCTATTAAACTGTCTTTATCTGAACCCACAAGTTTTCCCACTTTTATTCTCCCAATTCTCACCCCTGCCCCACCAGGGAGAGGGCAGTGAGTGGCTGTGTGGTGCTTAGTTGCTGTCTGGGGTTGAGCCGTGATACACAGCAAGCACACAAAACCTTTATTTTGGTTACCCCTGGTTACCCAGCTCCCCTCATTGCATAACGTCTGACAGGAACACCAGGTGACTTGTCACCCTATCTTCTCTCACCTCCACTTTCCTCTTGGCTCTTGCTCAGGCAAAAGGGCAGCCTCTGGTGCTGCACTGAGCCAGCCTGAGGGCTGCAGCCTGACCCTAACCTGGAGCCACTTCCAGGGACTACAGAGAAGGGCCCTACAGCAATCCTCCATGCCATACCACCCCACCAACTCTGTTCCTGACAATAACTTGATGACTTCAAGCACTGTATAGATGTAAATATTTTTCCCAGGCACATTTGTGCAGGCAGTTATTGCTTGAATGTTCTGCACCCCTCTGGGAGTTTCAGTTTGTGCTTTGGGAAAATTGATATCTTTTCCCCTGGGAGCCAGGAGTTCCCCACAAGTTCCCAGAAGAAGCTTAGGAAGAGCCCTGTGGACCTGCCTTCATCCACACATCCTGCTCAGAGAAACTTGGCTACTGATTGCTTCTGGAAAGAGGCACTGAGACTCCTTTTAATGTTGCATTTCGTTTGCTAAATTTTTAGATAGAAAAACCTGCCAGGTTGCAAGGCTGTTGTAAGCCACAGCAGTGCAAGATGACTGAAACCAGCTACCTCTCCCAAGAGCTCCTGGGAGGTAAATACATTATCCTGCCCCTGCAGACTGCTGGGACTGAACCATGACAACCACTGACAGAGACAGTGTTATGTTGCAACCACTACTTATTATTGTGGCTAAAATATACCCAGAGCACATAAAACATGAAGTAATCCTTCCCATCTTTCTAGAGAGCTCGAAATGCTGCTGCCAGCAGGGACAACAACAGTGGGACTCTGTAAGGTCTCGTGGCTGGATCAACAGTCCTTCCCACCACAAAATTTTAAGATGCTTAGTGATTTCAGCAAGATTTCCTAGTGAGAGAGAAAAGTCTCTATTCTTGTATCTTTAGTGAAAAGTGGTGGCCAAGCAGAGGACAGAGAAACTAATTCCTATTCTTTTTCCTGCTAAGGAAAAATCTGCATTTTTAGAGATTATTGATCAAGCAGAAGAAACAAATACTGAGAAAATAAGACTGGGGTGGTTCTGAGAGCCCTGGGAATGACTTGTTTTAGTATTAATGTGCTGTGTTGTCTTGTTCCCTCAGAGCATGACTAATCCTACAGTACACTGCAGGGGTCTGGCTGTTGCTCTGCCCCAGTGTGACCAGAGCAGTATTTGGCCTCTGGACTTATGACTAATTCAGCTCTGCCTTTTTTTTTTTTTTTTGTAGGATTCCAGGCAGGAACCTGGTGATCCTGCCATTGTGTCCCTCCTGCCCCCTCGCCCAGACTGCCATGGGTTTCCCCTCATCCTTCTGCTGTGCTGTGGGACATGTCATTCTCTGACAAATGAGTGTTGCCTGGGGTGCAGCACCCTCGTGATGGCCCCATGTTGGTGGGGCTGTTTAGCCCAGGAATCACAGGGATGCTGTGCCTCAGCTTCAAGGAGAACTCCATGTCTCAGACACTGGCTAGGAGAACAATTGCATTATTGTAAATGACCATGCATCACCTCAAAGAAAGGTAATTAAACATCTAAAGGACAGAGACTTGGATTTATGACAAGAGCTCAATCAAAAGCTGTGGGGACAGTGACACTGCTTAGGTGAAATTCTGACCCCTGGCTGTGCAGCTGCCAGTCTGCTGTTTCTGAAACTCAAGAAAGATGTTTTGAGACTTAGGGAAATTTTGAAATATTTAGTGATGAATCTTAAGATGTAAATACAGAAAAACAAGCAAAATGAACAGTGGTTTTTCCCTCTTCCTCCCCATGTGAAACCTTAGTGGAATATGGTTTCCTGGTGTAGTGTAATGCTTTAAGTACTGTGTGTCCCAGTTTCACAGTGCTCAGTATGATGTGTACAAAAAATAATATGAGTATGTTGTAGTTAGGCTGTTTATCAGCTATGAACAGCTATCTTTACTGAATATATATTTCTACATATGTGGTCTTTTCACTATGAATTAACTGTGTAAGTAAAGAAAAGGAAAAATTCATCACCAGTCAGTTAAATTTCACAGGGTCCTGAAAAGAAGCTCCAGGGGGCAGTCACAGTCAGGAAGCTAAACTTCTGGGGGTTTTTTTGTTATTTGTTGGGGTTTTTTTTGTTTTGTTTTGTTTGTTTGTTGGGTTGGGTTTTTTTTCCTTTTTAAAGTATGACATTGCTTGGGGGGGAGTTATTTGTTTATTTGTTTGTTTTGGAAGGGGGGTGATGTTATTTGTGTTAATAAGTGGTTCCTGGACAAAGAAAGCAACTACAGGGTCACTTTGCAGAACTTGCTGTATCTCCTATCCTCTGCTATAAATCCTCTGAATATGAGATTATTTTTAAAGTTGACATCATTCAGCTATCATTCTGTGCTAATACCTGCAATTGACAGCACAAGCCAAAAGTCCATTAACAAACCCTGGTTCACTTTTCTAAGGACTGCTCATTTCAGCCAATTGTGTGCTCTTTTTAATTTGCTCTTCATGAAACAGATTGTTTTCTTGCATAAATGTGAATTGTTGCTTATGTCTATCCCATGATGTGTATGAAAGGGGTATTTATTCTTCCTTTTGCTACACATCATTCTGTTTGTGGTCCCTTCAAGCTCCTCACATGGTGGTGGGACTTTGATCCTTCACCTACTGCAGACACTGACTGGTCAAAGCAAAGACTGCTCTAGGCTCAGTGGTTGGTGAAGGCTCTGCAGATTTCCCCATCCATGTCCTCCAGCCCAACTGGAACAGTGCAGAGTAATCATAACTTTCTTCTCCTTTTGCTGGCAGGAGCAGGATCGCTTCTTCCTCTTCCCTGATGGTCAAAGTAGCCTATCTCTGCATTAGATCATCTTTCAAGTTCATGTGTCTTAAATACACGTCTAGAAATGCACACTGTATTATATTTCAATATTTCCCCACTTGGATGTGACATACCTCCCTCAAGAGTGAATCTTCCCCTTAATGGATCCCAGTGCCCTTAATGGATCATCATTCTCGTTCTTTTTTTTTCTCTTTTCAGCATTTCCAGGTTTCTGTTCCTATCTTTCAGAAATTTTTGTTACTACTCCAAAATGTATTTTGCATTATTGAGTTTAATGTCCATTCAGTTCAGTCCTGTGGGTCTTCAGACACATTATCCTTTTCCTCCTCCATGCCAATGACTTTCAGCTTTGTAAAACACTTCCATGGTTATGTAAACCTCAGGAGTTATTAAACAGGAAGGAGTTCTCCCAAGAGTAGTCCTTGGGGAAAAAACACTAGGTATTTTTTCCCATCTTCAGCAACATAATTCCGTTTCAACTTGAGGCATGGATGACCTCTCCCATGAGGAAAGGTTAAGAGAGCTGGGTTTGTTCAGCCCAGAAAACAAAAGGCTTTGGGGTGACCTAATTGCACATTTCCAGTACCTGAAGGAGCCTACAAGAGAGCTGGAGAGGGGCTTTACAAGGGTGTGTAGTGACAGGACAAGGGGGAGTGGCTTCAAACTGACAGAAAGTGTATTTATATCACATATTATAATTATTTCCTGTGAAGGTGGTGAGACACTGGCACAGGTTGCCCAGAGAAGCTGTGGATTCCCATCCTTGAAGTGTTCAGGGCCAGGTTGGATGGGGCTCTGAGCAGCCTGGTCTAGTGGAAGGTGTCCCTGCCTATGGCAGGGGGCTGGAACTAGATGGTCTTTAAGGTTCCTTCCAAGCCAAGCAATTCTGTGTTTCAATGACCGAGCTACTCATATTCCATGTTTATTCATCTGGTCTTTCTGCAAAAGCCTACAGCCCCTTTAGCAGAGTGTAGATGAGGCTGAGCTGCTTTGACACAAAGCTCAGGCTCCTGGGTTCAAGCACTGATGAATGCTAACTGCAGACCAGGCGTCTGTCTGTGACTTTGAGCAGCCATAGCATGAGGGCTAAGCCCAAGTATAAAGTGGCACAACATGCAGCTGGAAACCAGAAGGAGAGGTATGGTTCAGAACATCCTGTGACATTAGTCTGAAGATACCTTTTGTGTCTGAAGTAACAAAAGTGTAACAAAAGACAAATTTGTTAGCCCAGGTGCAGTTACTACTGACTGGTGCTGCTCAAGCAGCTATAATGGCTTTAACTGGAAATACCAAAATCTGTCCATGACTTCTGGATACAGTAGAACACTTAATTAGTAAATCTGAAGCCCATTCATTTATTTTTTAAAACAGCTCTCTTCCCGTTCAGTGTATGTACTGTTTTCCGTTTTAACTTAGTGATCTGCTACACTGAAATCAGGGGTCTAGTAATAAACTTGCTCATGAGAGAAATTGTTTCTTCTTTTATTAGCAGTTACAAATGTATTAGAAACGCTAAAAAACAGATCCAAAACTACCACCAGGTTAAAATAACTTAAATTAGAAAATATTTTAGAAATATCCACAAGAGGTCACTGTTATCATTAGCAATAGCTGAGCAGAATTTGACACTTGAGAGCTGAGCATCCTTTCTCCCTTAGAGGAAACATAAGGTCGTTCAGAATAAATATTCCCCTAATAATATCTCTCTCATCTATCTTACAAAACAAAACCATACCACTGTGATAACAGTTTGCCATTCCTAAATTAGCCCTAAGAATCCTAGACTTTAAAGATACTAAAACTATTCAACATTTTCCTTTGCAAATAAAGATATTTTAATTAGAAGGATTTATAGGAATGTGAACATGGTTTGGTTCATGGTTTACCAGGGTACTACATTAAAAAGAAAAAAAAAAAGACTCAAAATTTTGTCTTTCCTAGGTTGGTAGAGGATGGCACTCTCCCTGTGTTACAGCTGGGGCCTTTTCTTATCTTAAAAGACACAAAGACCAGTGAAGATGTATGAAATCGCCAGTAGAAGTAAAACCATCCATCTTTTAATCTTGCAATATCAGATCCATAAATATCTTTAGGTTATATGAAATAGTAACCTGATACCCTGGCAGTAAAATTTGGTGGTAAAAAAAGGGACAATTTTGAACTGGGACCCCCAGAATGCCAAATTTTCAATCCTGTAGAAACACAGGGGCTGCCTGTAAATTCCACCATGCCAAACACAAGGGGAAAGAGGGATCCATGTTATTTGAGCATTCTCCTTTTTCAACAAAATTGCTTTCTGTTACCTTGAAAGAATCTTTGAAAAGCATCATATTTGAATGATTACAATGCAGACAAAGGTGCCTTTCCTTTCTAGGTCCTCATATGAAATGGAAAAAGAAAGTAGGGAGGTCACCATAATGTGCTGTAGACAGTAATTCATAGCAGCAGTGCTGTCTACTTAGCATGATTGCTCCAAAGTGTTCTGCTGTCCAATGGAGGCAGTCATTCCTCACAAAAACAGCAGTTTGCTTCCTCAAAGGGAAACAGGATGGAAAGGGCAGAGGGATATTACTTTAGGACAGATGCAGATCAAATGAAGCAGTGCTTTGACTCGGGCCTTCTGCCCAAATGACAGTGTAACTGCTGTGTTAATGGAAACCCTGGAGGTGGAATGAATATGGGCTTTTCTCTGGGCAGGCAGTCACTGGACCAGAGTAATTCTATACTGTGATTGAGGCGCAGATGACAAGAGACAAAAATAGACTTTGGGATTTTTTTTCAGCATCAGTTTTGAGCCTGCTTAAGTAAAATCTTCCATTCTGCTCCTTATTGCTCCTTAACCTCTGGGCAAGTTGGTCCAAGAGCATTTCTAGTCAACACCTCTCCTGACCTTTTCTACCTTAGCCAATTTGCTATAATAACTGTTACAAAATACATCATCTCCCAGTAGTTGCTAGGGAGTAGTTCTCACTAGGTCATGCTAGTTGAAGAAAAGCCACTGTATTTCCAGAGGGCAGTGATTATTCATGAGCAATAATCTTTCTCAGGAAAGCAAAGCCACTTGATGACCAATTTTGAGCAGCTATTGCAGCATGTTTGGTTTGGAACAGCTATTCTGGTCTAAGAAGGCCAGAGGATTACCAGATAACCTGGTGTTCACACACACATGCAGCCCCCAGCTGGCTGGAGTGAGCAGTTGTGAACAATTATTAAATTGTTTACACAATTATGTGGATATATTGGCCAGGCACTGAGAAGTCTTAGTAGTATGTGGCCTTTCTTGAACACGAAAGATGTGTTCTGTATGCAGGGGGAAATTTTGGCCAAATGTAGTTTTTCTAAGCATAGAATCACAGAATTGTTAAGACTGGAAAAGACCTTTAAGTCCATCAAGTCCAACCATTACCCTTGCACCCCCATGTTCACTACTATGCCATGTCCTTGAGTGCCACATCCACGTGTTTTGAATGCTTCTAGAGGTGGTGATTCCACCACTTCCCTAGGCAGCCCATTCCAATGCCTGGAAACCCTTTTGGTGAAGCAATTTTACCAAATATCCAAAATAAAGCTTGACTGGCACAACCTGAGGTTCTTTCCTCTTGTCCTGTCACTTGATACTTGGGAGAAGAGGCTGACCCCCACCTCTTGTGGAGAGGGATGTGGAGAGGTTGTGGTGAGGGATAAGGTCTCCCTTGAGCCTCCTTTTCTCCAGGCTAAACAACCCCAGCTCCCTCTGCTGCTTTTCACAGAACTTGCACTCCAGACCCTTAACCAACTCCGTTCCCTTCTCTGGACACACTTCCAGCACCTCAGTGTCATTCTTGAATTGAGAGGCCCAGAACTAGACACAGAACTCAAAGTGTGGCCTCACCAGCACTGAGTACAGGGGGACAATCACTGCCCTGGTCCTGCTGGCCACACTATTGGTGATCCAGGCCAGGATGCCATTGGCCATCTTGGCCACCTGGCATACTGTGGCTCATGTTCAGCACCTGTTCGCCAGTACCCCCAGGTCCTTGTCCATGGGGCACCTTTCCAGCTGCTCTGTCCCCAGCCTGTAGCACTCCCTGTGGTTGTTGTGACCCAAATGCAAGACATGGCAGTATATGGTTTGGACCATCTCGTGGCTAGAACTGGATCCTCTCAGTCTGGGATACAACACAGTCGTGGATGAGGAGAAAAAGAAAATAGGTTGTTAACAGACAGTGCATTAAATAGACCAAAATAATTCTCAGACAAGCCTTTTCCATAAGATTGTGTCAAAAAATTCTGGCAAAATCCTTTGCATTATTGTCATGTCTCAACCTATGATGCTTTGGCCCTTGGCTATCAAATATAAGGCTACCTTTGTGATTGAGGTGGACAACTTCAATTTCTCCTCAAATATCTTAAAATCTTTAAACCTCTGTTTTGACAAAGATCATTGGTATATCTGACTTTTCCCTTTCCATAAAATGTTATTACAAACTGTGTCTATGACTATACAGTGGCACAAAGTATGGTTTGCTTGTGAGCTTGCGCGCAAAAAAGTTTTTGCAGTTGCTGGAAAGCACAGCAGTATCTGAACCCAGGCATTGGAGAGGTAAATCATATGGGTGAGAAAAAAGCAGGGATGGCAGCACAGCACAGAACTGGAAATCCTTTTGTGGTGGTTTTCCTGTGGGAAGTGAAAAAATGTTCTCTTGAAACACAATTAAATGAAAGGCAAATACTAAAATTGATGGTTTGAAAAATGAACATGGACCTTTCTAGGTCATCTGTTTCCTAAATCTGGGAGGCAATCCAGTCTGGAAGCATGTTCCCAAACACCTTTCATGATCAACAAGGGGTTTCTCCCACCTGAAGATGAAATTTTTTCCAGGACTAGGTGCCCAGTAGTGTTCCTGAGCTAATCATATTACCTTAGATGATAACTAAAGAACAGGAACTTGAGTGACTTTTTTTTCTGATTCAGCTATAGTTACTATAAGGAAGGGTAATCCGTGGGGTGCACTCAGATATACCTTGTGATTGAAATCCACATCTGTGACACAGTTTGATTCACTCTCGCTGAATATTAGAAAGGCAACATTCATGATAGTGATCAATATATGTGCTGCATTTAACAATGGCAGTTCAGCTAATTAGGAAGGATGCCTAGAATGAAGCTGGCATCTGAAACCTGCAGGTTTCCCTTCAGAGAAAGGCATAGAGGAGTAAAGCAGGAGGAATTAGCACATTTGGCTTTCAAGCCCTGTGGAAAGATTCTCTTTGCCAGTGGCAGAGGCTCTATCAATCAGAGGAGGAAAAGGATGCTGCCTTTGAACCTCTTTGCTTTCTTACCTCATAGAGCTTTGGATCATATCAAATGAGGGACGTTGGCAAGGATGTGTGTGCACACAACAACAGCAGGTAAGGGCATTGTAGCCACCAGAAAGAAAGGTTTCTTGATTCAGCCCTTGTAATCCTTGGGCAGGGCTTTATTTAGATGTTTTTAATTACCACAGTATGTTTAAATAGATAGCCAGAGTAATCAGCAGGGAGCAACAGCTCTCCTCACTGCCTGGCAGCGACAAGGGTCATGTAATGGCTTAATATGATGCCACTTAATATCCTACTTAAGCAATGTAATTATGGGGTTTATTTGACAGAGCAAGAAGGTTTATCTCCTGAAGAAGGCATGAATGAGATTGCCAGATGCAGGTGTTGCTGCATTGCAAGATTCATTTTTTATATTATATAGTTTTTACAGCCTTGTCCACTTGGGTGATTTTCATTTTCTAAATCCAACGCAGTCTGTCTCTTCAGTCTGTCTCAGTGGTGCCCCTGTATAAATAAGCCACTTTCCTCTAGTAGTTGGCAGCTCTCGTTGCAAATATTTTCTGCCAGCTGCTCTTGGAAGATTTCTTTATTTTAGCTTTTCACCACAAAATGGAGATCTCAGACACTCATCCCATGTTTTAACATAGTATGCCTCAAAGGAAGTGACTCAGTCTTTGTATACAGTCTTGGTCGACAGCAAAGTTTTCATGCAGAAACATAAAAAAAGAGATTTATGTAACTAATATAACACTGAAAACAAACAAGCCCTCCAACCAAGTTCAAAGCACCAGGTTAACACATACTTTCTAAATAAATATGGTGCTTTCAAGTTCGTCTAGACCTCATGATCTAAATCTTGAGATGCTCAAAAGAACTGGGGTTGGGGGGGGCTGAGTGTACTAAAATTTCAGAGCCATTGGGTGTTTTCTGTAAGAATTCACAAATGCTGAGCTCTTGCCACATCTTCTGAAGGACTGTAACAGGAGAGGAGGGTACCTGTCATTGAGGGCAAGGCCCTTTGGGAAAGTGTACCCCATCCGTGCTGCACTGATTCCTGCAAAAAATACCGAAACAAATAATCAGACACCTGGAAGGGAGCAGAGAAGGAGTAGCTGCCAGTGTAGACTTGTCAAGCCAGTCTTATTTCCTTATGTGACAGGGTGACAGATCTCTCTGACAGAAGCAAATGCATGTCTGGTCACGGCATCTCCCGCAGAGCACTCACAGGCAAGTGAAGCAAGTGTGTGGTCTAGACAGATCTGCTGCGTGGTGGGCACAGAACAGGCTGGAAAACATTACTCAGAGAGCAACAGTGATTAACTCATTATCAACATGGAAGTTTTGATCAAGAAGGGCTCAGTGGGAGGTTGCTGTGGCCCTGTGATTGCTCAGAGTCTTGGGCAGTGCAGCCAATGGTGCTGATGATGGATTTGAGAACGAGCCTTGTGCATTTACAGACTTTACCCCTTTACAACAGCAAGGGGTAACCACCTCTGTGGTGCTGGGGGCAGGCTTCAAATGCCTTGATGTATTTAACATATGACCTCCTAAAAAAACCCCCCACAATTTAACAGGGAAATGTCCAAAAAGCACTAACAGCGAATGCCACAGTGAATGCCAAAGAGAGATCAGCTCGGCAACTAAACAAGTTAAAAAAAAAAATTAACAGCTCTAGTGGATTGGTTGTTAAACATGAGTCTGCTGTGTCATGCTGCAATAAGAAAGATAAATCTCATATGCCTACACGTACTTAAGAATATGTAAAATAAGGGATTATCTCTGTTCAACCCTGGCATGGTCTCAGCTGGAAGGCTGTGTCAGGTTTGGGGTACTGCACCTGAAGAAAGGTGAGATCTTAGAGGAAACAACTCAGAAGAGATTACAGGAAAAGGCAGAACCAGGAAAGCAGAATCTGTTAGCCAAGTCTGAAAGACATGGGTTTGGTTTAGCCTGAGGAGAGACAGCTAATCTGCCCTTCATGCCTCTCATGGAGGAGACAACAACTGCACCAATGTCACAGCAAAGATGGTGAGGTTAGACACAATATCAGCCTCTCTTGCTGAGGCAGGAGCTGTCGGGAGACATTGTCAGGCCTCATTAACAGTGGCTGAAGGAGAGCTGAGACAGGCATCTCTGTGGAGTAACCCCCATGCAGCAGACACAAAGTGGCTGAGGGCAGTGGTAGGTGATCCTTCAAGGAGGGCATCCAGCTCTGCTGGAGAGACCCAGCTGCTGGCAGCACCCATGCACAGGCTTAGACATCCTTAACTTTGCTGAGACTGCTGGTCATGGTGGTCACCCTTCTTCCAGCTCTTAAACTCCACTTGCTCCCACTGCTAAATGATGAAAAAAATAATGGAAAACAGCTCTGAAAGGCATGGAGTTGTTCTTGGAACCTAGGAAGTATATGCAACTGACCTTGATGAGCTTCCTGCCTGGCACGTGTCTGTGCATGTGTGCTTCTACCCTGAGGTCAGTGTGACAATAACCTGTGTTTGGGTCAGCACATCTCTTCAAATTTCTGTGAGATTTATCTGTATGTTACTCAAACAGCACAGTTACAGGGAGGTATTTTATTCACAAGTGCTATTTAAAGTATTGAGTCTTCTGGAGAAAGCAGAGAGTTGTGGGCTTTATAGAGTCCTGTGGTTTGAAATTCTCAGAGATATGTAGGCATCTTGTGGTGAGATGAAGTGCAGGGCACTAACATCTAACCTTTCTTTAAATAGGTAGTCTCTTGCTTTGCTTGCTGTTGCTCCATCTAGTCAGAGGGCATGGCACATTCTTAGGCTTAAAAAGAAAATGAAATGGAAATGGAAATGAAAATGAAAATCAATGAAAAGAGGCCGCTACCATTCCTACCTCAAGAAGAAACAGCTTCTTTTCCCTGGGGAGAACACAGGTTTGTGACAAACTAAGGGGAAGGACATCCTGCTCTGCCTGCCAGCTTTTGAAAGCCGTATCATGCCCTCCCAGCTGGCACGACCAAGGAACTGGCTCTCCTCATGTCCACGGGGAATTAAGGCTGGCTGAAGGAGCACAGACAATCTGAAGTGATTCAGACTAGCATGACTCAGCCACCCTGTCACAGTAAGTTTATAATGCTGAGGAAGAAATTTACTCTTGAACATATTTTAATTGACACACCAGATAATATACACTGAAAGAATATCTTTCAAAATAAAAGATGACAGACTTTCAACATCTGGTCTAATTCCCTGCAACTATACTAGCAGATGTAAACTGTTATGTATTCCATTAGCAAATATCCTTCCTTTATTTCCTTTCTCTAAGTATATGAATGCAGATGTATATATTTTTATTACAGCTATAATAATCTATCTTAATTTTATATATTCATGCTTGAATTCTGGATTTAAGCAAAAACTGCTCATGATGCACAAAATTCTGCTCATCAAAACGGCAAGGAGTTTTGCTAATTACTTATGTGAGGCTAGGATTTTGCTCAATGAGATTATTCATGTCTCAGGAGTTTCCAGAAGCAATATAAACTGTGTGTCTGAAGCTGAAGTTGTGTTTATAGGCACCATAATTGCACCAGAAAAATTCTGGGGTTTTTATTGCTGTTGTTGAGCTTATTTGCATTTTTTCTCCTGGAGCTGATTGAATGAGGACTGCTTATGAGCCCTTATTTTGGCTGTCTCAGAGTGATCAGAGAATGACAGAGTGGAAAAGCTGTGCCAGCTTCACTCACTGCACCCTATCCCATGAGCCTTCAGGCAGGTTTTGCAGGGATCCAAGAGGGGCTCCCAGGGCAGGCCACTTAGGCCAGGGAAATAAAACCTGCCAAGCTGCTGGTTCAGGTGATTTTTAATTTTAATTTTTTTAAAATATTTTTCCTGCCTGCAGGAGTTCTTCACTAAGAAGATTCCTAGCTTTGGCTGCCCTTAGACCTGCCAGCTCTCTGCTCTGGTGCACATCACCTAACCCCTGTTAGCCCCAAAAGCTGACTTGGCATAGACCTACCATTTCTGACTCATTTTCTCATGGGTAGCTCAGCTGGTAAATTCAGGGGGCAGTAACCTCCAGCAAAGCTGTAGTGACAAGTAGTTGGGGCTGGTCACCTTAGCCACTGGATCAGAAGCAGCTGGGACAGGATGTGTCACATGCTGTGCCCACTGCCCACTACAGCCAGTGATAAAACTCCTTCTTTTATTGACCACACAGAAATGGCTTGGTAGGGCATTGCTCAAAGTGTCTAGCACAGTATCTTCCCCTACAAAGTGTGTTAATGGAATGGGAGGGGGAAGCCAGCCTCCGAAACAGCAGTAAGCTGTCAACAGGCGCATCGTAGTGCTCATTCATCTAACATCAGCATCTCCAAATATCTGAGTTACAAAGTAAGCTTTGAAGCCAGCCTGGGAGGTAAAAATTGAAGGAAATGAGAAATTTGCATCTTTTTGTGCACTCAGTCAAAACTGCTCTTGCAAAAACACATAAAAGCCTCTAACTATTATGGATTTGTATATGTAGATTTAGTTCTTCAGCCACTTTACAGTAAGACACAGAAACCTGTCAACAGAAGCACTGTCACTGTATTCCATTACCATGTATTTATTTACATTACTATCAGACACTAGCCACTTAAATAAACCATTGTTAGGGAAGTGCTCTACTTAAAGAATGTGTGGCCCATTCACCCATAAAGCACTAATTATCACAGCAGCACCTTTCCAATGAATCACTGGTAATGAGACACCATTACAGAAAGTATCAATTTTCAGTGCAACTCAGCCACACTATACTTGGTCACATAATTGTACTGAAGTGCCTAACAAATAAAACTTTTCCATGAAAATACATCACTCTCTGAGCAAAATCATTTTCCAAGAGGGCTTAGAGTTTGGGTTTTTTTTTTCTTTTTTTTTCTTTTTTGTTATTTAAATTAAGAGCAAGTAACACCTTGGTCTGTGCATTGCTTCTTGCTCTTTGGAAACCTGGATAGGTCATTACTTACAACAAGAGGAATTCTGTCAAAACCTGTCATCCTCAGGTATGAGGTCACATTTATATATCTGTGCTTCCTGTCAGGAAGAGAGATTTACAAGGCCTTTAAACAGAATCACAGAATGACAAAATCACAGAATGGGAAAGGTAAGAAGAGACCACAGTGGGATATCTGGTCCAACTTCCCTGCTGAAGCAGCATCATCCTAGAGCATGTAGCACAGGATTACCCCAAATGATTCTTGAATATCTCCAGTGAGGGAAACTCCACAACTTCTCTGGGCAATCTGTGGCAATGCTTTCACCCACACAGTAAAGAAATTCTTCCTCATGTAATGTGATATTATAATGTGGACATGCAATTGAAAATAATCTCTGTCTGATATTGCTGTCTTCTTGATGCCATCTAGAGCCAGTGTATCTCTGTCATGAAGCAGACAAAACAGGTTTTTCAGATTTCCTGAATGTCTTCATAAGATTCTCACAGGAGCATATTTCCATACACTGAGGGGTAGAAGAGGCAGTTTCACACAGGTGTAAAATAGGGCAGGACTTTGGTTCAAGGAAAAAAAAGCTTTCACTGAAAAGTAGATATCTATTTTGGATCTTCTGTGAGTCAGGAGTCCCTTCTCTGAAGCAGATGTTGTCTATATCTCTGTCCTGACAGCCCACATTACAGAGAATCAGGTCATTGGCACAGCTCATTGTAACCTTCAGGTTTGTTTTAATGGGAGGAGATGGTGCTTTTTGCTGCAAAGTGTCTAGAACATCTAGAAAGACATCTGCACAGCAATGTGCCTTTCTATCCTCCTTTGGAAGGAAAGCAAGCAAAAGGGCAAGTCATGTCTGCTCAGGGCTCAGGAGGTGGCAGCCCCAGGCAGTGACAAGTTCCCCAAGCAGGTGCCTTGGCAGGGTGTCAGGTAACCCCCACTGTGGCTGGCAGAGCTTTCCAGGCCATGGAAGTTGGCAGTGAGGGGAAAGGCAGTGCTTGTGTTAAACCAGGGAGCTTCTTGCACTCTGTGAGGCCCTGGTGTCAGGATGCACAACGCTGTGCAAAGATGCTGTTCTGCCAACAAATTCCAGAGACTGGCTTCCTCCTAAGTACATTAGTGAGATAAAGCAGGTCCAGGCTGATAATCATGGTTAGCACTTATAATGGGGGCTCTAAATAGGAGAACATATGATGGTTTTTCTCATTCTTGATCTACATGCACACTGAAGGACTGTTGTAAAAACTGTTCAATGATGAGCACATGGCATCAGTCAATAGAGGGGATTAAATACTTCCTCCTGTCTGCTCCAGATGCAGTGCCTGGTTTAATTTTGAATGCATTCTTGCAGGGGTATGGATATGGGCTTCTTCTGTGTCCTCTGAGGACCGCAGCTGCACACTCACACATCACAGTTCTGCATGTCTCATGTATATAGACATTTCCCTGAAAAAAATAAATGTTCTGGGTTGATCCCTGTGGGCTGTCACTAGCTAGACAATTTTGGTCACTTTTTGCATTTCCATGAGCATCTCCTAGTGTCTGTGGGATGCATTTATGTAGCCATGTGCTACTCTTATTTTACAGCATCTATACGAAGCAGATTATTTTGGAGGTTTCCTCTTGCGAGGGACCCTCAGCTGCCTGTGATGTGGTTGGGAACAAGACAGGGCATTTACATTCTCCACTTTCCTTAAGCAGCTGTCTCTTTCTGATTTTCTTGTGTGAACGCAAATGTCCCAGCTCAGGTCTTCACTGCTTAGCATCTTTTTGGTCTCTTCTCTGACTTGTGACTCTGCCAAGGATATAGGTGTATCAGAAGAGGATAAGTATTTAGTAGTTTTCCAGTCAGAATGGGCTCTTAGTGGGCATGCTGCCTGCTTCATGCCAGAACAAGATAGTGAGTAGGATTTTATGGGGCCTGATTTGTTACAGATTCATTTATCATGGATTGAAGCAGCTGGCATGAGGCTGGAGTGGCGGGTGCTTGTTCTGCAGTGCACAGGGCTCTGTGGCTTCAGGCAAGGCAGACCCACAGCTCTCACCCAGGTCCTGTTCTCAGGTGCTGACCTTATTGGCTGCTTAATTGCTCCTGCCAATGTGTAATTCAAAACCACTGGTAGGCAGCTCTGGTTTTGGCAGGACAGGAGCCTCCTCTGATCCATGAAATATTTCTGGCTGTTGACTCCACGTATCAGGTTTCTCCCGGCAGAAAGCTCAAGGCAGCAGCGGATGTACACCCTGTGGGTTGGGGTTTTTTGAACTTTCATTTCTCAAATAACTGCCCCTTGTTGAGCCTGGATCTGGTCCAGGGAACAAGACTTACCCCTACATTCTTAAAAAACATCGTATATCTTTTTTTTGAATTATACACCCAAGTGAGCTATAAACAGAGAGTAACTGCCATACACAAGAACAAAGGGTTTGCTAAGCAGCGATAAATAATAAATTGCCCAGGAAAAATGCATCCTGTACCTTGGGGTTTCTTTTGCTTTGGCTTAGCACAATTTCCACAAAATTTTTGCAATCATGCTGCCATTATCTTTTCATGACAGAGGCCCTAGGAACTTGTCCATCCCACAGCGAGAGCCCTTTATGTACCTACTAATGTGCTGGTTCACAGACAGACAGAGGAGGATGCTGATCTGAATAGCAATCAGATGCCAGCGTACACTGCCTCTCTACGAGAGCTGTGGACATTAATAATGTCTCTGGGGAGTGGCTGCAGCTGTAATAAAGAAAAGATATCTGCAGTGTTTGCACAGCTCTCTTCATTCATCCTGATATGTAGTGAAGTGTGATAATAAGGACTTTACAAAATCTGACTGTCAGTCTTGGGGGATATTCATCATGGGGGGAAAAAGATGGAAGAAATATTTGTTTCTGCTAAGCATAGTTGAAACACAGAGATATTCTTAAAGGTGAGCCTCTGATATTTTGTGCTTTTTGGGTTTTTTGGGGTGGGGGTGGTTATTTTTTGTACTTGAAACAAGGGTCACAATGTGGTCGTTTCTGAGTATAACCTAAGAGGTTTTGATTTGGAGCTCTGACTCTGGAAAAATGTCACATCACAGGCCTGTAAGCACACTTTAATCCTCCAGGAACAACAACAGTTGTGATTAAAGCAAGTTCAGAAAAAATAATTGCTTTTCCTCTGAAAGTCTAGATACAACAAGTCAGTTACATGGGGAAAAACCAAAACTGGCTATCTGGTAGTTTTGATAATACTATAGACCAGTTCCCAGGAATGCAGCATGTCCTGAATCAGGCTCTATGTGCTTCCTCCAAGACCTGAGGAGGTAAGCATGAGTCACTATACACAGGATAAGCATGGTAGACTTGCACTGGTGCATAACCTCCTGGGGCTTCGGGAGCTGCTCACCTTCACAGAGCAAAGCAATGCCTCAGGTGCCTTCCTGACAATCACAGGGGCTGAACTCAGATGCAGTCCCCAGTGTTTGCCTCCCTAGGAAGTGCCCTCAAATGCCCTTGAGGCAGGTCAGAGCCAGGCTCCAGGTCTCAGTGTTAAATCACACCTCATCAGGGCTAAGCAAACACAAGGGGAGACTCGAGGCATGGCAAGGCTGACTTTGCATTATGTTTACAATCTCACATTTTTCTTTTGGTGGCTTTTGGGCACTTAATGTTTCATTTGCAATGTTGCAGCAGCATACAATCATCTCCTTGCTCCAAAAATGAGGGAGAATTCAGAAACACCAAGACAAAGCGATGTGCCAAGTCAGTGACTCGCATCTCTGACTTGCACAGCAGGTCAGTCTGAGCCTCAGCAAAGAAAAGGAGATACATCTCCTCAGTGGCCACCCAATGAAACAGAGATTACAGGGTACCTCAAGGTGCTTGGAGCACCAGGGTCTCCCAACAGCACAGCTTAAGGTGCCTCAACCTTGGTTTCAGTGTAAAATCACATTTCCACCAGCATTATCAATCACAAGAGAGGTTTTGGTAACAGTAAGTGCAAGATGGGAAAGTACCTGTGGATGTCAGAAGCATCACTTAAATTTAATGCAAGAAAACTTACATGAATACAAATGTAAATAGGCATGGTGTCAAAAAATGGAAAACTTAATGTCTCATAGCAGTGTTGCCAGGTCTTTTTACAAGCTTCTGGCTAATTGAGCTTTAAAAAAAAATCTCAGTTGCTGGAGTCTTTGGATTGTGGAGAATCTCATCTTTCACTTCAAATACCAGTTGGACTGCCAGTCTTTTTGGCTGAGTATAAATACCCTGAAATTATGACTTAGAGACTCAGAAATTAAAAGACAAATAAAAGGATCCCAACATTTATTAATTTTAAAACACTTTTGATGCTTAATTCAACTGACTCTTTAAAGGCCCACATTGCATTTTGTGAAGGCTTCAATTTTAGCTCATCTGAGCATCTTATACATGCTCAGAGTAAGATTTTCCTCCACATAGCAAGTATATGACAGGCACAAGGGTAGGAGTAATCCCATATGCGCATATTAATGCATCCCTGCATTTTCTGAAGATATCAGGAATGCGGATGTCAGAAAAGAAAGTCCCAAAGTACAAAGGTGTCAGTGGTTTCTTGTAGGGGTTGGTTGTTTTGGGGTTTTTTTTTTTTTAGTTTATGACAAGCTAAGATGTAGCCCTGGGCACATCCTCACCACAAGTCCCCAGCCTGCCTTTGTGCTGCCTCAGGGGTAGTCTGGGGTGAGAAGAGCCACACAAAACCAGTCTGGGACAAAAAGTGATGCTCTCTTAAAACTGTGAGTGGCTCCACTGGCCAACACTGCTGTCTGGATGGCAGCAGTGCTCCCCCACAAATGCTTTTCTTCACTGTCAACGGGCAATTCAGAGAACAACATGATCCCTTGTCTGCTGGCTCATGTTTGAGTAGGTTCCAACTCCCAATTATCCAGGCTTGGCTTAATTCAGAAAGTGTGTGTGAAGCGCTTCAGCAGCAGCAGTAGCAGCAGCTGGGCAGCCATGCTGCAGGAGTGCTGTCAGTCAATGGCATGGCTCTGTGCTGGGGGCCTTCTCCTGTGTCCCTGTCAGAAACATCACCTTCCTCTCCACCACACAGAGGCATTTCAGAGATGCCCAGCAAGGGCTGGGAGAGCACATGGGGGAGGATGTCTAAATCGTGGCAAAGAGAGCTCTCAATGGGGCATTGGCAGCGAGAATCAGTGAAGAGTGAGATACAAACCTCTCCATTTTTGTTTCACATTTCCCGGCCTTGGAGACAGTAACTGCTCTAGTGGCAAAAAAGGGTTTGCAGGATGTATGGCAAAATGGTTGTTGTTTGCTTAAACTTATTTTTTTTAGTGTGTGAAAGGGGACATGAAAAGTTTTGGAGTCTCCATAGCTCCACTTAAATCCAAACAGACCATAGCGTCTCACTCCAACTAAACATACCTATGCCTGTGCAGGTCAGACAGTCACCTTTGTGCTTTCACAGAAGAGCAGGCATCTGTCAATCCTACAATATGTGCTTCAGGCCTGGCTTATATATGTCTAAGTGATTAATTAATCTCTGTGCAGCAACTGGAAAATGTAAAGTGCTACATAAAAGATAAGTATTACTATTACTAAATCTGTATTCCACGAGTGTGACTTGACATAAAGTGGCAGGTTTTATCTTTCTCATTGCTCCTATCTGAGAGAGGCCATTGACAGCAAATTTCTGGAGCATAATTTATTCCACAGACAGAGTGGGGTAAGTGGTGCACGCGAGCAACTTGCGCGGCGCGCACCGCGGGGAGCACTGTGCCGGCGGAATACGTGATGGGCTTTTCACACATTGCTCCACTACCTGTGACTCAGAGGCCCAGGCGCGGGGGCATCAGATGGGTACGCCGCGCTCCCTCGGGAAATTTGGACTAATAAATCAATTGTGGCATATGGTAGCAGAGCCCCCAGCAAGAGGAGGAGGGTGGGGGTTTGCAGAGTGTGGCAGACTAATGGCAGAGGCGTGACTGGAAAGCTGTGACACTGGGGGTGCTGCAGGGGTGCAGGAGAGGATGAAAGGAGACGGACAGTGGCTGACAGTGTGGATAGAGGGTTGTAGTGCTTAACCCTCTCTGGCTGGGCATTTCTTACCACCTTCCTTGGCCACGTAGAAGCAGCAAGGGGGGTCAGGAAGGCAAGCTGGGAAGTAACACGACTGGTAAATACATATATGAACTAATATTTATGTCTTGTGCACTTGCGGAGAGCCTGGTGCTCTAGGGAGTTGATTCTGACTATTCCCTCTGGGCCCTATGGGAACATAAATATTTAATATTAACGATAATAATAGTAAAGAGCTTTGAAAATGGAGAACCCTGTAGGCAGTTATTTTTATTAATAGTATGGGCTATTTGTGACTTAATGGCTGCCAAAGACTTTCAATTGATTTGAGTCTAAGAAGCCAACCTGAGCACATGATGAAGGCTAGCAGCTTAGTGTCTCACTTAATTTCTTTGGATTTGGTCTTCATTAAAGGAAAATATGTGCTAGCATTGCTGGCTTCTCTTTTGATTTTTTTCAACCTTTCATGCCTCTTGACATCTTTTTGCAAAATAATGAAGGAACCAGTCCCAGCACTCATGCACGGAAAATCTGGTCACATGAGCATGACCTCTGCCTTCAGCCCTTGACCTGGCTTTCTCAGTCTCTGCGGCCACAGCCTAACAGCCTGCACATGTTTCACTGATGTAATGTACGCTGGAGGGTGTAAATCCACCTGGTTAGTGGTTCAAACCTCGCTCTCTAGGTAAGTCAGGTGATACAAGGATTTGCTTGGGATCAGGATCCCTCCCATAACAGATGCAGTCTTTTGTTTCAGCCTTCAGCTTAGCATTCCCTCTGGTAATTTCTGGTTTCTCAAAGTTGTATAGGAAGTGCCTCATTTTTAAAGGGGCTTAAATTAATAAATGACAAATACAGCCACTGTCAGCTAATGTGTCATAGCTTAAGGAAAAGAGAAAGGTCATGAGCAAACCTCAGACGCAAAATATGTGGTTTCCTTGAAAAGCCTCAAATGTACCAGGAGAAATTTTTCTTCTTGTGCCAAGCAAGGTTTCTGGATTAGTTCCCAAGCATCACTTTCTTGCGGATCTCTTGCAAAGTCCCCAACCCTGCACTTAAAAAATTTAGCTGGCCTCTGAATTTGCAGGAGAAACAAAATTAAAGTAACTGTAAGGAGAAGGGTAAAGAAAAGACTTCTGAGTTTGGCTGGTTTTTATTTTTTTATTTTTAAAAAAAATTCTTGTTGAAAGCTACCAAGGGTGTGAGGAAGTCCTTGCAAAAATCCAATGAGGACAGAGAGAGTGCCAAATGGAGGCAAATGCAGGGGAAGCATGAGGAAGAAACAAATCTGGGCTGCCAGCATCAAACTGGTATGCTACTTCTCACCATATTTCACTTTTTTCCCCCTCGTATTAACTTATTTGGCTATCATCCTAGCTTTCAGCAGCAATCCCACACAGGCAGACAAAGTTGGTTATACCAGAGAAAACTGTAAAGAAATTTTGTGCAATCCAAAGCTAGCTGATGCACGAAAAATCATGGCATGCCTGAATATGGTGGCCTGGAATCACTCTAGGGCCTTCAGTGAAGAGCACAGAAAAGATGCTAGTTTAACCTGGTGAAGGTCAAAAGTGAAGCAGGACCTTAAGAAGAACCTAATCAATTATCCCATTATGCAAGACTTTGGACATGATCCTGAAGTTCATGCCAAGATTTATTACAAAAGCTCACTGACTGCATTTAGTTTTGGGTGAAACTTGTGCTATAAGTCTCCTTCTCTGGGGAGATGTGGCTTCAAGCTTCTCAGCCACTGAGGTGGACTGTTGTCCCCAGCTGGAGCTGCACTTGGCCAGGATATATCTTTAGCAGGAGATGGGGTAATGCAGGATGGAAAGCAAGAATAAAAGCCTGAATGAGGAGGGGATAGAGAAATTGGGCAACTTCTTTAGTTGAGCATCTGTTTCCAACTCTGGTGGCAAAATTCCAGTTTTGACCCCTTTTCCTTCCTATCTACAGCATGTCCACTTGTCCAGCACTTGGATCATGAGACTTGATGGGCTGAGGGTGATCACAGCAGGTTTGCTGTCCTTGACAGCCTCCTGCCCAGTGCCCCTGCCTGCAGCTCATTGCTGCCAGCACTGCCTCCTGTGATGGGGCAGGGGGGAAATGCTATACTTTGCCTGCAAGCAGCTCTCTTGTTCCACAGCCCTGCAACTTTGCATCTCCTCAGACCCTCATCAGGCGTGCACACAGGGCTGAGATTTTTAGCTGTCTCAGCATCCCAGATGTTTGTGTTGGGGGGGGGTATTATTATTTCAGAAAGATATTTTTTCACTTATTTCTTTGTTTCATAGCTAGTATCTGCGAGTACATCCCTAGCTCTCCATTTGCAATGGACTGTGGGTGCTGTAGAGTTATTTGATTGAGTATCAAACTGTGCAATACAAAATTATTGAGTAGTCTTATTATTGAAATAACCCTTTGGTGTCTCTTACATTCCAGTATTGGACGTCTTCCATTTATTTCTGTATAGCCCTGCATTTGGAAGTAATTTGTGTCTTGGAACAGCAACCTGAAATTATTGGCTAGCCTTGTGTATAATGTAATGAGTGCTAGACATTTATAAGCTTAGCAAGTTTGTCAGGAGAATATCAGCTTCCGCTCCTCACCCTATTACCAAAGGTGTTCTGGCTGACCCTACAGTTGCCCCAGAGTTTTAGTCATCTAGAAGTTTTGGCTTGAAAATCAATACAAGTTTCAATGATGTTCATTTATTTTCAGCCATAGTAGAAATCAGTGGTGTCTGCAGCCATCTAATCCTGGAAGCAATGTTATCTAATAGCTGAGAGAGCAGACAGAAGCTGGGCTGGCTTGGGCATGCTCTGCTGAAATGGATTTTGAGACCTTGAATGAAGCATTTAGTTTTTGTGCTTCTTTTGTCGTCTGTAAAGTGGCTGGGGTGGGTGTGAAGAAGATGGAGGAAGGAAGAAGGGAGGAAAATTTCTTCCTCTTGAAAAGTTTCATTATTTTGCACAACTCTATACAGGGTTTTGTATGTGCAAATAGAGGTATACTCTATTTGCACATACAGCAAATAGATGCTGCTATATTGTACACTTGAAAGAGGGTCTGTCTAGAGGTGGAGCTTTTGCACCATACTTGGAGACCTTTCTGATGGCAGATGAGAGAGACAGGAATCCATGCTGTACACACATGTGCACAAATTTTCATTAAAAAGTTAAGAGAAATGATGCCATGTGCTCAAATGCCCACTGAGGACCATGTAGCTGAAGGATTCCAGCAGGACATCATGCTTTAGCTGAGCTGCTTCCAGCGATTTAGTGTGCACATGTTATTTGGACACCACTTGTTTAAAAAAAAAAAAGTAAACAAATGCATGAAAAATAGGATAATTGGTTCACTTCTCTAGTGTGGTTTATTCAAACTAAACAGATGTGCCTCACTTTCCAGACAAGTTGTTGCTCTTCGTTTTCGCAGTTTGAAAGGTACTTTGAACATACAGCCAAGCCACTTGATGCAGAATTGTTATCAGTGAAACAGATTGGACAGTGTTTTGTAGTAATTCTCTAAACATGCAGTAGTCATTGACCTACAAGTACAATGGATATTACTTCAATAAGGTTTTTCAGTAGTGTAGATAAACACTGCAAGTGAAGAGTTGGCTTCCATGCTGGGTTCTGTTTCGTTTCCTGGACAGATGATGGCATTGCAGCCCTGCTGTATTCTGCAAACCCAGCCAAGGTACTCCCAGAGTGAGATCTTGATTTGATTGTGCTATGCACGCTTTAGCAGCTTAAGATTTTGCCTTTCCCTTTTCATGTCTTCAGTGAAACAGATGAATGCTATAATAGCAGTACTTTCTAAAAGGAAGACATGAAATTCCTACATTTATAATAAAAAAGTGTTACCAACCTCATTGTAATTCAGACTTGAACTGTTCACCCTGTGCACGTCCAGAAACTCATTCTCTAATACTAGATGCAATGATCTCTGGAGGGAAGTTTTCCATCTGTTTCCTTATGATGTTAAGCTGTTAGTGCTGTTCATTATTTATTACATCTACTGGAGTATGTTAAGCTACGATTTTCTTCTTGTCTGGCATTAAGAATTTGACTTGGTTAGTGTGAAAAAACCCCCTAGGATTTGCATATTACACATTGATATTTAGTGTATTTGGGGTGGGGGGGCAGGATAGGGGGCTGTAATTGCTCCCAAGCTGCTTTTGTGCTAGCAGATAATTTATATTTAATTCAGCGATACAGAGCTAAATTAACCACTTTAAATGGAGATAAATATAGACGTGCTATATATAGGTGGAATCTGCCACCCATATTCAGATTAAGGCGTGTTATCTCTGCTTGACTTCAGTAGGACTACTGCAGAGTAAGATGCTTCTCTTTATGAGCAAGGTAGGCAGAATTGGGCCCATCATAAATACATATGAGTGTATATTTCACCTATATGAATGAATGTGAGAGAGTGGGATTTATGAAATATGAGCATGCAGTTACCAATGTGCACATTAAGCAAAAGCTCACAGGAATATGGTCTGTTCTCTGTATTTTCACATCTTCTATTACAGGAAGGTGTGGCAGACTTTGGTTATAATGTTGTTCTATGCAGAATAAATGATACATAATAAATAATTCTCTCTTTGAGGTGAGGAATGGTTCAGCTTGATTCTCTGTTTCTTCACAGAAATAATTACCTGTTTCTGCAGGTAGATTTCTCATTGAGTTTATCCGTTTTTGTTACTGGTTCCATTAAATATTAACAACAGTTAGGTGTCCCAACATAGCTGGAAGGGATAGTGTTTGTGTTATTGTTTGTATCAGGATCAGCTCTTTAAATCCAGCATCTTGCTCACAGAAATGTCTTTGAAGATGTACAGAAATAAGATCAGTATCTTATTACACTGTAATTAAAGTATCAGTTCAGGCTGTGAAACACTATCTAGATCAACCATTGAGGGTACTCTTTACAATACTGGGTCTTTTGGAATAAATATATGTGTTTCCAAACTGCATAATGGGAAGTTTTTGCATATCATTCTCACATGTAGTGTCTTTTGATGTGATGGAGAATTGTAGATGAACTGAAATGTTCACTTTCCTGTCATGTAGCTGGTTCTTTATCATAATATAGATGTTATTAAGATAAAATCTGTCTCTCCATATTGTAGCATTATAAAACTCAGAATTAGAAACACTTTATCATTCTGAAGAACAAAGACTATGACTACTTTAAGCAATATCAAAGTCAGACTACCTTTATCAGGGGGGAGCATGAAGGAAAGCACCAATATTTGCAAAGCATAAGTTAATTCTTGTCAGACTTATCACAGGATGTTTGCAATTACCAGGCAGAATAATCACCAAACGAAAAAACAAATAAGCTTTCCTAGTGCTTTTTTAGCTCTTTTATTAAGTAGCAGAAAACACCTACCTGGGAACAAGATTGCTTGATTATGCATCTGTTCTTTGGACTGCCAAGTCAGATGCTTATGTGGAGTAAATCAACACTGCTTTGGCATGCCAGTGGGGCTATGTTGACCAACACCTTCTAGGGTATAAGTTACTAAGTTGGTAAATACAAAGGTACTATGAAGGTGCTCTGAGCATTGGAAAAATCCTTTGTTTTGCACCCATTGAAGATCACTTCTATAATATCAAACCCATCACAGAGACTTTGGAGAGAAAGTTTGCATGCAGTCATTGACAGATGGCAATCCATCTTCTCACAGTGACATCACCCAGTGGTTTTTTTGAAAAGGATCTGGAGAAGCGTGGTTAATCACCATACAACCATAAGACTTGTTCTCCTGTAGTCCTCAAAACCTATCCTCTGTGCTGAGGATCTGGAGATGATCTTTGTAACAAAAGATCTCTTACAAAGACCATCTCTGGTCCCAAGTTTCCAGATGGTTTTAACTGCCAGTTGTGGTACTAAATGATCACTGTTGGTATTCCTACTTGTTCATATTATGTACATAACAAAAGTACGTTTGTTATTCTTGTCATTCTGCAAGAAGCATGTTTGGTCCACCAAGCCAGTTAGCCTGCAGTTGTGCAGTTGCCTTCTTCAAGCATCCTTCCAGCATAGCTGTTTTCACTCTAAGCTGGACACAGTGTTTAGTCCTGTCTGGGTATTACCACACCCTTTCAACCATTGTCAGACCACCAATAGGTGCTTTGAGACTGTTTCTCCATGCTCTCAGGTGACTATATCAATGGATAGTCATATGTGATTATCTGGTTAGTGTTCAGAGGTGGTTCAGACATCTCTGGGTCAGACATTACCAGTGTCCAGGCACTCAGGCAACACCAATGTTCACGTCATTTCAATCATGGCCAATTTCTGGATGCCTTATACTTTATATCAAAGTGAATCAGGTTCTAGTTTAAATGTTTTTCAATTTTGTTTGCTTTATATTTTGATAGCCAGTCAAACTGACAAATGAGAGTGTCCAAAAAAATTAGAATAGCACACATGTTATAGTATGGTTTGTAAGCTTCTCTTTCATCACAGAATTACGTCTGTTAAGCCTCACTGAGTTAACCTGAAAACCTTTTAGGACATTTGATATCAAGAAATGATGTATAAAAATGTGGAGGCTGCTTCCCTGCTGCAAACAGATTTCCAACATAATCTATGGGAATTGCAGCATGTTGTCCTGTATTAAAATGGATATGAAACAATGTGGACTAGCCACAAATTAAATAAATTTGATATTGGTTTGGAATGATTCTTAACTACCAATATAGATTCAAATTCTTTTTTACAGTCAGTTCTTCAGTATTTTAAGTTTATCCAAGACATTAGCTCCCAGTCATGGACTATTGTAAAAACCACATGACAATCAATGAGAGAGTGAGAGGTGAAGGCTCTGGAGCACAAGTCCTGTGAGGAGTGGCTGAGGGAGCTGGGGGTGTTTAGCCTGGCGAAAAGGAGGCTCAGGTGGGACCCTGTTGCTCTCCACAACCACCTGAAAAGAGGCTGTGGCCAGTTGAGGGTTGTTCTCCTCTCCTAGGCATTTCTTCAAAAAGACATCTGGGAAGACACAGAAATGAAAAGCCTGAAAATTGAAACTCCCAATCCACCCTTTTCGCCTGCTGTCTTCTAGGCAGAGAGCAAGGCAGAGCAAAAACATCAGCTCTGCTCAGGCAAAAAGGTCTGATAACTCACATAATTATGTGAGAAACCTGAGTGACCTCTGTGAGTACTCCAGAGCCTCCTAGAAAAGTACACTGCAAGAACTAATACTAGTGGAGTTGCCAACTATATACTCATGTATATATAAAAAATTATTTATTTTATCTTGTTAAATATGCTTTTAGTAGGTGGATTGCACAATCATAACAGTAACACTCTGAAGCCACAACTAACATGGCACTTACATTCTAAACCCTTACTTTCAGTCACTTAAAACTTTCTGAGAAAAGTAGCTTTCACATTGATTTATCATATTTCACCTGGGACCAGACACAATCATTTTGCCGACGAAAGGGAAGTTTTATTAACATCCATCCAGCCACTTAGCCAATTTGGAGTTCTCTGACTGAGAAAAAGCCTTTTTCACTTTTAAATCCAGCACATAAATTCTGAGGGCTGAGATAACTCCAGACTTGTTTGGTTTAAAAAAAGAACCCAGCAAACTCAAACCCATTTAACCTGGCTTGAGTAGAGTCTTCATGTGTCCCCTTTCTGAAGAAGAAAAAAAAGAGCAAAATAGCATTGTGTGTGTCCATGCTTACACCTGTGTGTGTGCATATGTCAGTGAATGTATGGACAGTTTCAAAACCAAACTGGCATGGGCAAAATCTTCAAAATGAGTCCCAGATATTGAAAGAGTCAAAACCACGTGCCAGTCTTTAATCTTATCCTCCAAACTGCCCCCACACAGAAAGTGCTTAAGTCTGTGCTAAACTGGAGTCCTGATAACTTAAAAGAAAGGAGATATTAATTATGGGGGTTGACAAATCTCCTTAGCTTTTGACTGTTACCTGCACAGTGGTTGATAAAATGTTCAAGCTAATGGTATAAAGAAGTCAAATAATGATATTGCAGACTTAGGGGTTTATCCTGGGATTAATAAATTGCAGGAGTCCACAGTGAGTTGTGTTCGAAGGGATAGCAGCTGGATCCTTGAAAACAGATGGCCTTCCTTGTCAAAGTAGTCTTGATCTTGTCTAATCTTAAAAGCTAAGCAGGTTTGGGTCGGAAAGATCCACCAGAGAATATCTGAAGGTCTAGGTTGTTACTTCTACAGCAGGAGTTGCTGCTCATAATTTGATAAGAAATTTAATGATAATTTTTTGAAAATAAATAAATAAATACAAAAAATTATAGCTTGATTTTATTGTTTTTGTATTATTCCCAGTAGCATATTGCTAGAAATTTGCTGTGTTCTCAGGATGATATGAATTTAATACAAGCTTCTGTTGCCTTAATATATGATGCTTTGTTCAAATGGGAAAACATTACCAGCCTGTTGCTGTGACCTGCAGCATGAGTTTGAGAAAGATTGTTCATGAACTAGAGAAAATTAAAAATTCCTAAAAACCCTAGATCCCGTGTATTTATGGTATTTTTTTGCTTCATGAGCATTTTTGGCTGCAGCTTGGTTGCTTGGTTGGGTTTTAATTGTATTGAATGTGATTTTCTTCCAGATTTTCTTAAAAATTGGTGCTGTTAACACACCACATGACCTCAGAATACTACCGCATGAGAATTCAGTCCTGAACCCTTAACTTCTATGGATACAATAGTCCAGTTTGAAGTTACCTACGTGCACTCTTGACAGAGCTGGGTATAGCCCCAGGAGGCTGCAAGGCTCTGGAAAGCCCATTTCGTGATGCCAAGGAAGTTGACAGGAGGTCAGGTTCCACCTCTGGCTCCCAAACCACTCTTGGGAGGGCAGGCTGCTGCCAGACAAATGACACACACTTGTCTTTAGGAGCCCAGTGATTCAGCTTCTGAGGAGCAAATTCCCAGCTTGCCATCTTGTATTTGGTTCTGTGGGAAAGTGCCAGGTACTGAGCCAATTCTACTCGATTTTCTAAAAGCCGAGATCAGTAAGGATTTTGCCTTTGGCTCTGGTGGGAGCAGCATGAAGCCCTGGGGCAACTGGGAAGCATTTATAGGTGACCGCTGAAGCTGGCAAACACTGGTAATCAAGACTGATCAGTTTAATTAGTCTGCCAGCATGGAAGGATCTGGTTTATAGCCACTTGACTATTTGTTATGGGGCTTTTACTCTGAGCACTGTTAACCAAATACAAATGCTCGAAAATTGCACTATTCATGAATCAAGTGACTATGGAGAGAGTAATTGTCACTTTCTTAAAATGCAACAATTCAAAATGCTTTATATAAGCATCTAGGATTAGAAAAATGCTGTTCTTTTCTGGTAATTTATTTTATATTGTACTGTATGATAGTCAGTGTGGTAAAGACCTATATCAATTATAGCATTTCATTACACAGTAGCACAAAACATAACGTTGTATAATAGTTTGCTTGCTCAAGAATAGGCAACTCTATCTCAGACAGTAAAAACCCCCTCAGAAATCCACAGTTAAATTACATCAAACATCTCATACTGCTGCAATCAAAAAGAGCATTTTTATAAAATCCAATTGAGCAAAATTAATTACTTCTACATAAGCCAGGTTTCAACAACAGAAAATTTTACAGCCAAGCTAAAATTTTGTGAATGATTATTTTATGCATGTCATAGAATTTCTGATGACAAAAGGAAACCATTATCTTATTGTAGTTTCATACTGAACTCTTAAAAAGACAGGCTTACAAGCAAGGATATTATACAAGTATTTATATAAATGTAATTCCAGACCTCTCAAGTACATAAGTGAATATAGATTCTCATGCACAACACCTAACTATGTGTGATCACTTTCCCATTGACTGCAGTGTCTCTTGTGATCCATTTGCCTCATAATGTCAGTTCAAAGGTTTTCTAGGAATTGTGTCTCTGCAAATGGTGACAGCATTATTTTAGCCAGTAGTCACTTGAAAGACCTCATACTTGACTTGCATGTGCCTTTATTTTTGTATTTTTCTTGCTATACCAGAATCAGTTTTTGCTAAACATCAGTGTTCTTAAAAATCACTGGGTCCTGTCACCTGAGGTAATGTGGATTAATTTTGTAGTTTTGATGTTACAAGATAAAGGGGCAAACTAGTAAAAAACCTATAATACTCTCCAATACAGAATGTCTTAAAACTATAGCTCATTTAGGTTTCTGTTAAAGAAACACTTTCACAAGTTTTACACAAACTACTAGATAAGGAAAGTGAGTAATGAAAGCTGCACATTTAATGGAGTGGAAAAGGCATTACTGGAATATCAAAAATATTTCTCAAAAATAAAAGCTTAGTGATTTCCTGAATTTCCATCTTTATGGCAATAATCAGTAATATGGACCAGATAGAGTTATGACTTTGTACTAAATTTTCTTCTGATTACATGGCCAATTTACAAAGAGAATGTTTAATAATAAAATGTTCACATCTGCTCTATGTATAAAATATGTCAACAGTCTTTGCAGGAGCCACAAGAAAAAAACAAATTATAGCTGTGTGTTTTGCCTCAAAGCAGAAAGGCAGGTGACCCTGCTGCTTCTGAGAAGAGCTGTGACTGTAGCACTTTGTATTTCTACAGTGCTCTTCACATCACAGTTTCAAGGGGAAAAAAAAGTGCTGTTTAATGTATGCACTCTTTGGGTGCTAAGTCTTGTTATCCCTACGTATGTTTGAGGAAATTTTTGAGTGCTCACTGGAACGTTTAAACTCCTTTGTTTTTTGGGAACCTGGCTTAAGCTGGACCAGCCCTTATGTTCTGAGGCATCAAAGTGACTCCACCTGCTTCCACCCAGGGGAAATGGCAAGGTAAGCACTGCTAAAATTCAGTTTTCATGATCGAAGATAAAACTATGGAAAATTCCATCTTTAGTCAATTACTAGAAACAACAAGTAGTGAAAAGAAATACACTGAACTCCCTTTATTTAAAATTAATTTTTGAGCCCTTCTATCCAGTGCATCGCTAGTTCCCTTTGGAGACTGGTGGAAAAGAATTTCAGAAAATGTTCCAGACATTTATTGGTCCATAAACCCTTCTGTGAGACCAGAATGAGTCTCAACTCACTGGGGCAGGAGAATCAAGTCTTGCCAGGAAGATGAAGATGAGGAGAAGGGTGAAGGAGAGAGAGAAACGATCAGTCTGAGGGAGCAGGGAAATTCAGCCTGAGCCGAGCTACCCAGAGTCTGCTACAGGCACTGTGTGGCACAGCATCAACAACTGCATTTGCTGCTTCCCCAGAGGCAGACCTTGATACACTCGTTTGTGTATTGGTGAAGAAGTCAAATATTAAAATTGACATACTGTAAGAGAGTTTTCTCAACTGTACTGAATAAAAGGGGAAAAAAACCCAAAGGTTTGTCAGGTTGAATAAACCACTAGGATAAAGGGAGCAAAGTGATAAAGACTTAGATCCAAGCTACAGAAACAAGCATGAAAACACTTTTTTTTAGAAGTAAATGGGGTGTTGGGTCAGCCAGCTAGTGTGTTTGAAATATGCTTTTGAATGAATGTGAGATCTTACAAAAACTGCTTCCCTGATGGAAAAACAGGGAAAAGCTGTTACATTTTCTAATGCAAAACAACCTTGAATGGTAACACCAATATTGGCATTTTCATTTGATCATAGTTCAATGGCCTTTTCTTTTAGTAAAAATAATTGATGCAAAAAAGTATGATAAATGTTTTGAAAAATCACATCTGCACCTGAATAAGACTTTCCAAAATATATGCAGCATTGGAAAAACATGCCTGAATTTGAATAATCATCCTATCAAATAGAATCTTGCAATTTTTTCCTTACTTTAGAAGGGGAAATATATAGATATATATAGATATACATAGATACAGATATAAACATAGACATAGACATCGATATAGATATAGATATAGATATAGATATATAGATATAGATACAGATATTTCAGTCCGTCATATGTTACAATCCATCTCATTTTTAGATATATATATATGCAGCATTTTAAAATGAAAATTTTCAAACCTTCCTTAGTTAATGGATTGGTTCTTCAATTCTAACCAGAAACACTAAAACAATTCCTGTATTTTTGGCAAGTTATTTACCAAACAGTAGGAAAGAGTATCATAGAACAGGTACATTTTCATAGTCTCTTTCTGTGCCCTGTTACCTCATAGACTAATTATTTTCCAACACTTTCACAAGAATTGTAACTGTCAAGATTAAACTTTCAGGAAAGTCAGTGAAAAAGTTGATTTCAATGGGAGAAAGTCAGGTCAATTAAAAAAAAAACACCTAAAAAAAACACCTAAAAAACCACCTAAAAAAATCCAAACCAAAACAACAAAACAAAACTGCCAAGTCCCAAATATTTCAGAAACTTGCAAAACTTATAAGGTTATTTTTCTTTCTTGTTCACTGAATTATACTCATAATGTAGCTCTCTGAGATGTAAATTTGGCCTGATGACTCCCTTCTCTGGCTAATTATCACTGGCTTCACCATCCTGCTTTAAGATTATAATTGGTTCAACTTGTACAATGAACTCTTCTTTTAATTATTTGACCTCATAAAAACCCCTCAGTTTTTAGCACTGTTTTTCTTTGCAAAAGAGAGAAATAAATTTAGGTATGTGTTCCAATGAACCATTTAAATGGGTTCACACCCTAAAATACTTGAAGAGCCATGTGGGCTTCTCCTGTCGAGGTAACATTCATCACTGTGATATTTAAATGCAAAAATAAAAACTATTTAACAATTTTGCTTTCCCTTTCCCATCTTTCCTACCCACCTTCTTCTCCTTCCTCTAGCACATAGAGGTATAGAATCATTTAGGTTGGAAAAGACACCTAAGATCACTGTTCATAGTAGTGTCTCTTCACAGACTGCAAAACAGTCTAAAACCAGTGTAATATGCAACATGTTCATAGAAGGTTTTTGGAGCCACAGCTTGGTTTGCTAGGGCTTCCTGTGCTTTATCAGAGGCAGCCCCAATCCAATAGAGCAGTTTGCTGGAAAGCAGCTGAATTCATGTGGTAATCTTAGTGGAGACACTGCAGGTGCAGGGTTCATCTTGGTGATCCATGCAAGGAAAGGTCATAGGGAGAGTTGCTGCCTTTTATTGCATGTCTCAAACACGGCTGGGAAAAGCGCTCAAGCTTCCAGTCTCTCTCAAGATCCCTGAGACCTTTGCCCGTGTTTTCCAGTGATAGTTCCCTCTGTTCAACAGGGGGAATCCCTTTTCTCTGTGAGCCCTGCCTTTGTTAGATTTGGGGTTGTTCTGGTACCCCTGAATTCTGCCAAGCTGGGCCAGCCACTGAGATCCAGGCCAGCAAGGTCTCAAATGCTGTGCAATATTTTGAGCTGAGGTTAAGATGAGCTGGTGCTGTCACAGGAGAGGCTCCTCTAGGCCCAGTTTTGCTTGTGTTACTCAAAAGAAGCAACAATAATGAAGGAGATCTGACACATAATGTATCTCCAAAGGTGTTGAGGCACCTTTATATGATATTGCTTTCACAGTGTTCCCTGGAGTTATTTTTGGTTCCACCTACACTAACTCGCTCTCACAGAGCCTGACTCAGAAAAGAACTAGTGCATGTTTCATCTGACAATATCCTAAAAATTAACAAAAATGAGTGAAAAATAGCTGAAGAGGTTATTTTCTAATGTCTACTTTCAATTGGAAAAGGAAATCCCTTTTTTTTTTTTTAACGCCATACGGTATTTTGTCAGGTGTAAGTTTCAAATCTGTTCTTTGAAAAAAAAGATATACTTTTTAAAAAAGAATACTGCAGGACCTGGGCACAAAGTCTGCAGAATGGTACAACCACATCCAGCAGTCTTTACTTGGTCTTGATACAAAGGTCATTGTTAAAATGTCAGTAGGGTGATGTTAAACGAACCAGCTGAGGGACTGGGTCAAGTTAAGGTATTTTGGCATCCACAAAATAGAACAGTACTCTAAAAGCTCAAAAAAGGCTGTGGAAGTTTAATAACCAGCAAGATGTTGTGTAGGTGTGTTTGTGAAAGAAAGAAGCATGCAAGAAAGTGTCCAAGGAAGACACTTTCCTAGAACTGGAAGCAGAAATTTAAAACCGTGTGGGGCTGACAGACTCAGCAGGATCTCAGTAATCTTAATAAGCCTGGAAAAATACTTGCCATACTTATCAAGGCAAATTAACCCCCATTAACTCCTGGTTTCTTCTTGTGTACACTTAGGAGATCTAAGTTTTTCAGCCCCACTTCACTGGATGGAGTGGGGACGTCAGGATGTGTAGTGTTAGGATGGAGACATGCTTTATTACACTGAAACTTCTCAGCAGAGACTACAGCATGCTTCTTTTCTGTGGCTGCACAGAGTGGACACAACCTTGCAGCCTATCCACAACGGCTAGAGATGGGTTATGTCTGCTGCAGAAAAGTCAAATCAGGATCAAAGCAGCTTATTGATTTATTAACAGCACCTAATTAACCAGCAATGAGTGAACAATACTTTAGGGATCAATACCAGCGCTGAAATGGATAAACCACAGCACTAAACTCTCCCACATGTAGCATAGCATTTACATGACTTATAGCACACCAGCAGCACCTTTGAAACCAAGTCTATTGCTACACCAAGGGACATAGAGCTGCTTTGCCACATGACTTGCTTTTAGCTCATAAAGATGAATCAGTTTCTGGAGTTATAACCTCTTTGTAAGCCTATCCAGAATTATGAAGGTATGCAGAGATGCCTAGAAGTGAACACTTTGGGTTGAATCTGGATATGGAAGCAAATTTTTTAGCACTGTGATCAGCTCTTCCTGAGAGAGAACTACAGTCCTGACCTGTAAATCCTCTGCCCACTTTCAGCCCATTCAAAACGTAGTGTGAGAAGCCAGCATGAGCAGGGGCTGCTCTGTCAGAGAAGCTGGTACAGAGACTTCTTTTACTATTTTTGCTCTTCATTGCAAGAGCAACCTTTCAAAGACACTGACCTGTAAAATTCCAAGTCCATGCCACTGGCAGATGCTGAGGGGTTTTTTTGGGGGGTGAGGAATTTTTGTAGAAATGGAGGTAGGTTTGCTCTGGAAGTGACTTCTGCAGAGCAAAGGATCAAGGGATGCAAACAAAATGGAGAAATTTTGATTGCGTTTTCTTTCAACTTTTCTCCAACAACACCACATGTAATTGAATGACACATCTTCATTTCTTTCTGTATTGGTGTTAATCCTCTTTACACTTGCTTTTTGCAGTCACTTTCTTCTAGTGATGATGAATGTTGTACAAATAGTGCAGGCATAATAAATTGGTTCTTAATTTCCTTCTTGCTGATCTTGGATTTGGCTGGTGGCTATAAGTGAACTAAATGTACTAGAAAAATAAATGGTAGGTTTTGATTGTCATAGCCAAATAGTCATTATGAGTGTTAATCACCAAAAGTGAATTCCAGTGTATACTTAACTGCACACCTGTCTGACATCTGGAAAATTGAACTAATCCATTTTCTGAAAGGAACTCCAACTTGGAAATCACATTTGCGTTTGGCAGTGTTATGCCTGCTATTGTTACAAATAGCCCTGAAGAAGATTAGAATGGAAGGAAATAAAGGCAATCTCCTTTGTTTTGCAGGCTGTGTATTTTGTGGTTTTGACAGCATCGGGAGGGAGTTATTTGCCTTGTTTATCAGCACGGAGCTCACATGCAGCACCAAGTGGGCTCCTGCAATGCTCGCCCCAGGGTCTGCAAGTGAAGAGTCACACAGCAGAGATTTTGGGAAGGTGAAGCTGCACTAGGATGGCCACCAGGGCTGGGGAGGGGGTGTACCTTGGGAAGGAGGACTGAACCCCATTGTTTGGTGTGTTTTTCCACCCCTTACAACTGCCCTGGTGAAAGCAGAGCAAACAAGAGAAGATTTCATGCTGTGCCTTCCAAAAGTGTTGAAAACTCCTTTGGAAGATTTTCCAGATTAAAATAACCAATTTGTTAGTGGCACTGTGTCAAAATCTTCAGAATCGTCAGGTGAGTTTGTTTCTCTTGAGCAAAGAGAGGAGAACTACATCTCATGCATCACCCACAGATTCACAGGACTCCTTAGACCCACCAGCATCTAAATACAGGTTTTGCTGGCAAACAATAAAAGTGACTGTCCAACAACCAATGTTGGACAGAGATTAAATAAACACATTTATCTTAATGTAAATTCATCTTATATCAGCTACATTTTAGTTTTTATAGCTGCTAATTCATCTAGCTGTAAATAAAAGAGTATACCTTCTGTCACTGGGACTGACAGTTATTATACCATGATATTGTATTTTCTTTCTTTAAAAAAAATCTAGAGTCTTATGGGCCAATATATTTCTTCCATATGTCTTAGTTGTTTTGTCACAATAGCAGCATCTAAAAAAAAAATAAAAAAATTACATGTTAGAAATGAATCAGGCAACTGATTTTAATTTTGGATTTTTTTAGTCCTCTCATAATGTGTGATTGAAAGTTTGTGAGGTGCTCAGTGTGGTTTATAAAACCCTGTCAAGCTTGTAACTTTGGCAAAGAAAGACGTCTTAATACACAGTTTTTAATGTGAAATTACCATATTCTCTCTTAGCAATAGAGGTCTTTTTCAGCAGCTAAAATTAACTGTTGAAAAACGTTGGAAATGTGCATGGTAATGAGTTCATTCCTGTCAAAATGAAATCATTAATATTAATTTTTATCCTCCTCTGAGTGACTCCTGCACCATTTTTCAAGTTAGGAAAGAAGTTAGAAAATTTGCAAGACCATTTCCAGCAATACAGGGGTAGCAGGGCTCCCACCATCATCAAAAGACTATTTAATGTCTTGACTTCTCCTTTGAAAAGTTCTTACTTCACTATTTAACTTTTCATCTGATTATTTACACATTTACATACATAACTGTAAGGCTGTTAACTTATAAAACACATAGGATGTACAGACCATGAGATTGCCATAAGATGGTCTTCCAAAAGGTTTTGGGGTTTTTTTTAGCAGCTAAGTAGAGCATTACATCTCAGTTCAGACTGTTCCCAAAGGACCTGTTTTCACTGAAGTCAATGGAAAAATTCCCATTGATTTCAGCATGGCTGGATCAAATCCAAAGTTCAGACATTTACGAGAGGTCTCTGAGTACAGCAAAAAATAGGAGGATTCGGAAGCTCTTGATTTATTGGAAGACTTGAGCAGATATATTTAATCTATGCTGATTTTATTACACTTAAGCATAAAACTAAATATAAGCATAAATTTAAATGTCTTTGTTTAAAAGTTCTATTTATTTAAAAAAATCACACCCCATATTACAGCTGCACTTACCAAGCAGGCAGGTGACATGGAGTCTCAGTGACAATAGGTTTTAACAATAAAAAGGTTTCATTTCTGTGTTAAAATCATGATTTTCACTCCACAGTACATCATAAAACTTTTAAAAGATGGCACTAACAGCAGAATCTTTTCAATTTAAAAATGTCCTGGTATTTTTAACTGGATGTACCTTGTTGGCTTTTATTTTAATTTGGGGGGAAGGGGAAATGATCAACTTTTATCCTCGTTTTATGCCAACTAAATATTCCTTAGCTACTGAAGTGACTTAATGACATGAGTATGTGGTCTTATCAAAGTCCCATTATTGTTCTGACAGTATCTCATTTGTATGCAAATCCACTTGCATGCAACTTATTCTTTGGCAAACGGTGCTAGCAAGCCAGCGAGCATCATTTTAATTATGTGCATGTCTGTGCACAGTATATTTGTTACTGCACAGGAACATTATGCTGCTGTAACAGCTACAGTACCTTATATCACGCTTATGAAGGATGCTGCAGACCATCCTGCAATCTTTATTGTGAGTGACAGACATGCTCTGTCAGTCTCTGTCACCCAAGGGTAATTGCAATACATAGGGCAACCTTTTAAATAAAATATTAATGGGGCACTTTTTGTGATTTCCCATCCTTTTCATAATGATGCCCACTGGATATCTGTTCAATTGGTGCCTTGCCTTCTCTTACTTCACAACTTCTTGATGATTAAGAACAATTAATCCTGCTAGATACA
The DNA here is from genome assembly GCF_008360975.1 of Lichenostomus cassidix. Taxonomy (NCBI): domain Eukaryota; kingdom Metazoa; phylum Chordata; class Aves; order Passeriformes; family Meliphagidae; genus Lichenostomus; species Lichenostomus cassidix. The sequence goes on from NC_139479.1 coordinate 29,894,820, forward strand.
AAACAAGAGGGAGGACCCTGCGCACCCATATGGTAGACAGCTTCTGCCTAGGTTAGTGTCAGGGGATGACTGGTGTCAGTAGATGTACAGTGGGAGAGAGGGATGGGGTGCACATGTACACCTGATAGGAGGCATCAACCCAAAAATAAGGGGAGTCTGCTAGGTGATTTACAGGGCCCCTTTTTGACACCCCCGAGAAGGGTCTCCCGGGAGATCTGGCCCCTCGGCACGTTTTTGCAACCTCCAGGACAATGGGGGGAACACTCTCTCCTCGAGGCCTTTTGGACAAACTCATCTTCCTCTGCACTTCATCCAGCTTGCAAGGCAAAGCTAACTCTGCTTTGTGCCATGCAGCCAGCTCCGTTACTTGGGATACAATCCATGCTAGGGGAATGCCCTACAGGGATGAATATCATCAGATCCAGAAAAATGACTTCAGAATAGCATGATTCCAGAAAAAAAGGACTGTGTCAATGTCCCAGCTTCAAGCTAGCAAAGTTTTATAATGAATCTTTGAAGGAATAAAGTGATTCTATCAGGAGAAACATAATAATGCAAAATCAGTCAGCAGAAGCACAGAGACACAGAGAAAGTGCAATGTCCTCCTCTGAATGTAGCCTCAGCTTACATGGTTAAATAAATGTGGATGTGACTGCACAACACATCTACGTGTGGTGCTGCGGTTTGATCAATTTAGGAAGACAGGGCTGGCGGAGCCGTCTAGGTCATTATCTGCAGTGCTCTGCAATTGCATACGCCCCTGTATATATTTATGTACATCCCTGTGCATGGGAAGCATAAAAGCTGCACACCTGCAAAGTAACCTCCATTTAGAGAAACATTTTCTCTCTTCTAGGTGAGAGAGAGGCTCTAGTCAAACCAGACAACAAAACTTCTGCATTTACTAATAAACCTGACAAACTGATTTATGGCTGTTTTTCTTGCTGTGATTTGTTGACAGATTGTTCTTTATGCAAAAATTACCAAGGTTTAAATCTGTATCATATGGCCTCTAATTCAGCTGACAATATGTTACCAATTAAATTCCGCTTAAGCTATCATCAACTAGCAAACCACAGACTGTGTTAAAGAGAATGACAATCAGATAGCCAGTAAAATCATTTGTGCCATTATTCTGAAGGCTGGCCTATAAAGGAGGGACATTAAGTAACTATATGAAAGATAAAAAGAGATTTTTTTTGTAGTAAAAATGAAACTGCTGCTGTTTTTTTAATTTAATGCATCTCCTTTTGGAGAAAAAGAGATGGGATTCCTGTCCTTGGCATCCCACACTGTTCTCTCATGCAGAAGGAGAGGCACAGCAGGGTCAGTGTTTAGTGGGAGGAGTATTAATGAAATTTTACTATTTGTCCTTTAATTTGATCTTAAATTACTCTCTGGCTCAATTCTGGCTCTTGCTCTTCAGTATTGTTGTTTTCATTTAGAGGAAGAAAATGCATTTCCTGCCATGAGAAGTGTAGATTCTGTGGTAAGAAATAAGGTGTTCCTAAATGAGTTTAATTTCCCCAAGTAAATTTCTCCTTCACTAAGGTGAAAAAAGGGCTTAGCACACAGAATGACATTGAATATCATAAAGAAGAAGAGAGGTCCTCCCTCCCAATACTGATCTTGGCAGCACATAAAATTGGGTAGGGCATCGATAACCTTCCCTCGCAAATTTACATAGGCAACTTCACCAGCGAAACACATATTTTAAATGTTGATGTGAGATAAAAGCTGCTTAAAAAAAAAAAAAAAAAAAAAAAATAAGAAGAGGTGCTTTTCTGAGCAGCCATTAGCTGGGTTTGTTCCAGGAGAGGTGAGAACTTCCTCAGAGCCAGAGCTCTGCAGTGCGAAGTGGGCTGAGGTTCGCTCAGGCAGCGGAGGTGGCCTCATTTGCTTTCTTGGCTTAAACACCGTAGTGCCAAAGCCCAGAGTTTAAACAGTATGGTGGGAGCTCCTCTGTAAATGCTTCATTGTACAGAGCTTCCTGCTGTGAGCATTATCTGCCTCCTTATCTCAGCTTTAATGTTGCAGTTGAGTATTAAGTGTATGTGTGCTCCAGAGAATGGGTAGTAATCTTTGTTTAGAAAATAGAGCCTATTGCTATTAACCCTAGTGAATTGAAATTTTACTCCTTTCCCCACTATATCATCATTGCAGTCATTATTTACTTAAGAGCTTTTCAATGGTTTGCTGTCTGTACTGATGACAGCAGTGTCCTAGGCAGGGACTAGGATTTGGGGACTAGGATTTTGGGATCTCATTGTGAGATATCTCTAAAGAATGCTTGAACTCCATTTCTGTATGTTGCAATACAATAACATGTGCCAAAAAAACCCCACTGAGAAGCAACTAAAATCATAACACTCAAAAGTACAAACATCCCTCTTACCGAAGATTACAATGTAAATCAGGCATCTATTATTTCTGTGTCAGTATAATAATTTAAAAAGAATTTGCACATGATAAGAGGCATCCTCTAAGGATGACAAATTAGGCATAATAAAACAGTTAGAAGAGAACATAAATAAAAAGGCATTTGGGGCAAAGCCTCTTCTTCTTCTGCAGTCATACAAATAAAGAGTTTGGGGGATATACTTCTCCACTTGCAAAATTATTATCAGACCCCCAGTCTGTTACAGATCCCATCAAGTCCCTTGTCCCAGCTGTCCTCCACAGAAAGGAGGGAGGGGAGAAGCAAAGCCTTTGGTTCTTGCCTTACATTGTGACTTTGTGGTCACAAATGTAAGGATTACATTGCTATCTCACACCTCTCCACCACGGACAGCATGCTGTGCCTGCTCCACAGGTAGCTGAGACAGGATGACCCAGGGCAGAACAGGCTGCCCCTCTAGTCAGAACACCAGTAGAATGGTTACATGTGAAACCAGATCTATGTATCTGTAATGTCTATAGGCATTTCTGTGAGGTCTTCTTTGGCTCTTGTCCATAAAAGAAGCACAGGAATATTCTGGTGTAACTCAGCGGAACTATTTCATGTGTGCTCCTGCATGAACTAAGAGTCAGTCCATGTGCTACTCAATATTAATTCCTTTCTTTCATCAGCATGGTCAGGATGCAATGTTTTTCCTTGTTTTTTTTAAATTTTGCTTGGGAATCTGTGTGTGGTGCTGGGGAAAAGGCAGTTCTGCAACAGCAGGTGAACGTCTTGCTGACAGCTCTGCTATGGTACATTTGTCAGTGTTTTCTGCTGCTCTGCCACCTTATTCGGATTTTTCTAGCTTATTTTACATCTTGCCCTGCAGACCATCTGGGAATGCAGATCACTTGAGGTGAAAAAGATAGCCATGAGGGATGTCACACCAGGAGCAAGGATAGCTTTCTCTTCTCCATTTGCTCTTTGAGAAGCTGACATTGCAGAAGCCCTGTGAGCCTCAGGTCTCTGCAGCCATACACTACCAACTCTGGCACACTGCATGCTGCCTCTGGATTTCTGTATCTGAACTGCTGGATGTACAGGAGTAAGGTCCAGGATCCTACTGCTCAGATTCCCTCCCACAGAAAGCTCCACCTCATTTACAGGAGAGGGAAGAGGAAAAGTCACCTCACCTCAGTGCAGACAGTGTTTTATTATAAGCAAGAGGACAGGATGGAGAAGTCATAGACCACTTTCTCTGAAGAGTTGGGTGGTCATTTGCGGATCATGAGCAGCTCACGTAAATCATGGTAGATTTTGTTGTAAATCAGCAGACCATGTCCCCAGGATTAGCCATAATGGCCCCTCTGCTGACCTCTGTCTCAGCACAGCATGGGCCAGGCATAGCCCCCAACTCTGGCTCTGGAGAGGAGTGTGTGTTTTGGACTGCTGCTGCAGTGGGACATATACAAAGCTCCAGTGGGAACCTCCCTCCTTGGCTGTTGCACTCCATACAAGAGGCTTTGCTTGTTGTAGCAGAGATTGCCATGGCTCTTCCTACTCCAGGTCACCAAGCATAGCCTTTCATAAGCTGGGTTGATAGTGGTCAGTATAGCAATTTAATTTGAATACTTGGGAATACAAGGCTGCCGCCACTCACTGTGATTACAGAGTAACAATATAAATTAGCAAAACTTAATTAATATCTTGCTGTCTTCCACAGTAGCTTTTTTACACCTTGCTTGGTTTTTCAGATGAAACTAGATTTGCTCAGAGGCTCTCTGATAGTGAATGCATGTTTCAGTTAGTCATAATAAAGAGCAGGCTGCATGACACTTTACAAAATTTCCCTTCCAGCTCTACCAGCAAACAACAGAGATAACCGCTGCCTCCCAGATTTCCATGCTCTGTTTCTTTCTGGGCCTGGTCCAACTCGTACTCAAGCTGGTTCTGAAATTTTCACTGATTTTCATGGACTTTGGACTGGTCCCTTTTAAAAGAAAGAAGTTAATTTATACCCAAAATGCACACTTACCTAGTGGTGTCTAAGCTGCATGTGCACATAGGAAGGATATAGGGAAAACAGAATCTGTACCATCTAACAGTGGCATCATCTAGTCCCCAGTTACTGTGTTTGGTACATTTCCTAATTTTTGCTGTGATTTAACATTAGAGCAGGTCCAGCTCATTGAAGCAAATTTATATGCAGGAGCACTATTTTAATCTTAGACTTAAAATAATTTTAATTAATAATAGCTTCCTTTTCCAGTCTGTCAACATACCTCCACCTCTTGGCTTTTTAAGAAATAAGGTAAATATAGAAATAAAAGTATTAAATTATTACCAGGCAACCAGAACAAGGAAAACATCAGAATCGTCAAGTCTGGAGATGTGAAAAATGACCTAGGCTCTTCAATTCTGACCTGTCTCCTCAACACAACTCCACCTGGTTCCATCTTATTTAAGACTTGCTAGTTTGACTTAAATATTGAAATGAAATAATGAAAATACTATAATAGACCATCTCATCCTTTATTCTTTCAGTCGCTCAGGTGCCAGGTTTCTTTCTCAACCTCCAACTGCTAACAAATATCACCTTCATGACTTTGCCTGCGGTGTTTATCCTGCTGCGACTATAATTTTGCTTCCTCTTTGCAGGAGACAGCTGCTCTACACGGGTAGCTCTTCTGCAGCACGGTAAGACATTATCGAAAAGCTTATTGCTGATGCTAATGGAGCTGGTCTAGCTGCTGACACAGAACATATGGCTTTACTGGATTTCAGTTCCAAAATGCTGACCCCCTCTTTCAGGAGGAAGGAGCATGGTGATCTGGAGGACGCAGCTCAGCCACTTCCTCTCTGTAGGAGAGTGAGAGATGTATGGGCTATTTCACCCCCCTTGGCTTGGAAGGGAAAGTTAGCATGCTTATGCTCCCCTCATCCAATTTAAAGAAAACAAACAAAAAAAGCTGTGTTCAGAAGCCATCATGCTGCTACCAATAGGGTTAAAATTTCTCTAGCAGTGTGCCTTTTGGAGGTTTGGAATTTTTTGCTATTATTGGATATAAAAATTATAAAGATAAGACACTAATTTTTCTTTTTCTAAGGTTGTACTCATTTAGTGGTTAAACTTGAAAAGGGGATACTAGAAGCATGCTGAATTACAGTTCAAATGAGCTTAAAATTCCAGTTGCTTATAGCTTACAAAAAAAGTGTCTTAAACCAAATGGTCTCAGTGGGGTGATGCATGGGCAAAATGTAAAATGACACATAATGAAATAAAGTAATTTTATTTGCAAACCTGTTTGAAAGGCTGGTACAGAATGTAACTATCAAGCAGAAGGAGTCTGGCATTTCTCTTGGTGTACTTTTGCAGAATTATGTGACCCAAGAAAGAAAACATTAAGATGTTCTGATTTCACCCTATAGGACAGAGAAATACACTTTGGTTAATGCTTACCATAATTCTATCTACTTGGCTCAGACAGTTATATTTTTATGAATCTTACGTTACTTTCTGTCACCCTCTAGGCAACAATATAGAGTTATTACAGTATAAAGGAAAATGCTTCCTGTTGAGCTTATACTTGAACAAGTCTTAACCAAGTGGAAGCTCTTAATAAACGGGTAAATATACTGAGGAATAAACAGGTAGAGTGAATAAAAAAGGAATATGGGCTTTATGGATGCTCAGGTTGATGGCATAGACGAGCAAAACACAGAAAACTCCAAGGTAAAGCCGACATGCTAAGCTACACCAGAAATGTGAGTGGGTTAGAATTTTGTTAAGTGAATTTAGTGCTCATTAAGGGATTTGCGGTGTCAGCATTATAAAGCAAAGTCCTCTCTCGCCCTCAGAATTGGAACAGCACAGTGCAGCAATATTAATTCCACGGCCGTTCCCTTCTTGGCCTTGCCAATAAAATTATTACCCAGGGACCCAATTGTTCAGCGCTGCTCGGCGAGTGCCTCCTCACGAGGAATTGAGCTGAGATCACCGGCTCTTTTAATGTGGCAGACAGATTGTAGCGCACTGTGCCATGCCAGGCTTGAAACACAGACAGCTTCTGCCTTCAGTTTAAAGGAAAATATTGTGAATTACTCTTGTTGTTTTCTGTAAGTGTCTCCCTGAAATACCCACACAAATTGTTTCCTTCTGCTTTACATCTCTCAGCATTTCCCCCTTTGTTCTCAGCCCAGTTATTTTGACTAGAAGTTTATTTTGCACAGCATAGGAAATAGAGATCCACAAATACTAACCAGACTTAGGAAAAAATATCAGTGTGTAGGTTTTCAAATCAGTTGTGTGGAGCAGAGATCTAGTGGTGCAGAAAACACTGATGAGGCTGAAAAAACTGTACATGCTCTCTCTCTTTTTGCATCTTTCTCTCTTAGCTGAAAGTCAGCTAGATATAGTTTTCATTCTGTGGAAACTCTTCATAATGAGTATACATGTATATTGCAAACCGTTATTCCCTGTGGCCCCATGTGGCTTTTAAAGCCCAAATATAAAGCCTTCCTCAGCATTACCTTATCCTTTCGTCCAGACATCATTCAAAGCTACAGTTGATTTTCTAAATTACATCATACGTAAGTAGATTTATTTTTCCTTTTCTGCAGATATAGTTTAATTTCCTTTTCCAATTTGCATGGGTGCACACTCATAAATTTTAAATATATTTGACCTCTTTTCAAAGAATCCTTTGAATTTCTCTAAGGTCCATGACCTTTAACTTTGATACACAACCTTTTCTACATTAAAAACCCACTAAGGCATCCAGAAATAATGCTTTAAACACTTTACTGCCTTTCCAAAAGGTCCTCTTTTTCCCTCATGAAACAAAACATTCCCCTGCATGGTGCCCCTAGTAGCCCAGAAACAAGGGCTTCAGCTGAGAGACACTGGCTGGGGCTTTGCTGACCACAGATTTCATCAAGTATCTAATTAGTGAGGGAAGGGCCACCTTGGATCCAAACAGGAATCTTGCAAGCCCAGGAACTAACCAGCACCTCTGGCTGCTAGAGGAAGGCAGAGGACTCATTTCCACATGGCAGTGATAGGTTGACTTGCACCCGTGGCGAGTCCTTTGTCACCTCCTGGGATGTTACCAGTGATGAAAAGATCCCCCATGAAACTGTGGGGTATTCTTTTAAATGCCTGCTATTTCTGAATAGTCACCTTGTCCCCCAGGCAGATCATTACCATTGTCATCTCTTGTTCCTCACCATTAAATGTCCCTTTCCAAGAGTAACCTCCCCGGTAAGTCTACATCCACACCTACCAGGTGATGATGCTGGACTATTTCCTCAACTCTAATAAACCTTTGCCACGAAAGGCAAGGAGCAGGAAGCAAAGGACCTGCCTCCCAAGCTGAGCATCTTTGCTTAGCTATGGAGAAGAGTAGGTAGCAATCTCCACGCCCAGTTTGGGTGACCTGTCTAGGACAGCAAAGAAGGGACAGCCTGTTCAGATGCCAGAGAAGATGACCTGGGGACCACAACTAGCCATTGTGGGAATGTCATGTTGGCTATAAATCCAGTCCCAACTCATGCTCCACTGCAGGTCCTGGCTGCTGGTGCATACCCCAGCTCACTGCAGCACCAGAGACCCCCAGAAAGAACGCACACATCACTGTGATTGTTCAGCAAGGATCACCTGCCCCCTCCTTGTTTTGGTTTGCAAATGCAATTATCCCAAATACATGTGTATATATATATTTTATGTCACTGTAATCTTTCTCAGATTTCTCAGCACTGGCACTGCTCACAGCTTGCCTGTGAGGTGCAGGCAGTGGAACAAGCACAGCCTCTGGCGCAGTGTGGAGGCAGGCAGGGATTGTGCTGTGCACCACTGCCTTTGTCTCCAACTCGGCTCTGTTCAACGAAGGCTGCCAGGCAGCAACCTCGGTCACACGGAGGTTTTCTTCAGGGAGCCACTGCTCCAAGAGACACTCTGAAAGGATGCAGTCCTTAAACTGGTGCAGTCACTGAGAAATGTAATTATGGCATTTATTAAAGCCGTTTACAAGGCAGGAATGTAAGACAAAAGGAAATAGAGAGTAATCGCTTAACAGAATCTGACACCATGCACAAATTCAGAAATCTTTGGAGGAAAGATGAGGGATAGGTTAATAACCTTTCTCATTTGGGTCCAAGGGGCATTGTGTGCTGCCAGCAGCAGGGACCAGCTTGATCAGCTCCATCCACTGATCCCTTGGCCACTTTGTGAAATGGCCTCTGACATCTGTTGGGGGGCGACTGGCTGGCATGTGTAATTGGGAGCTGTCATTGGGGACACCCTCTTTGCTGCCCCCACGCCCCCTGTGCCTGACCCCAACCCGCAGACCCCTGGATGGGCTCTGCTTCAGAGGGTGGTGTGTACCTGCCGTGCTCATTGCCAGCAGGTCGTGCCCTCCCCATCGCCGGGAAAGCCACCATCCAGCAAAAGGGCTTTGTTTGACCTGGACCCCAGGGAAAGCCCACTCATAGCATTGGGGTCAGTCCTTTTGTTTCCAGGTTAAAAACTTGACCTTCCCCTCCCCTGAGCCTGAAACAGCCCTCAGAGCACTTCTGTTCAGCAATTACATTTTCTTTTTAAATCTTTCTTCGGGGCTCAGGTGACAAAAAGACTTTGATAATATAAATAGGTCTCAAAACCTTTTGTGTGGGTAAAAAACTACAGGAAAGAGAAAAACAAGAGAAAAAAAAAAATCTGTGTCTCTCTAATTGGCATAATTCCTTCAGCCCTGGTTTATAATTTAAGATGGATCAATTCTGCAGTTGACATGATAGATGTTGTCATCAATACTTGGAAACAGCAATTTATATTTCTTTGTCTGGGGACACAGCCATCCACCTACCTCCATGGGGGTATTATGTGTGAATCAAGAGCAATATGTGGCCAGTAGGCTAAGACTTGACTTAGACTTCCAGCCATGCACCTTATTAAAATAATAAATATTTTTGTTAGCCAGAGAATCCATTATAGTTCTCTGTTTTAGCTATTGTTAACTAATAATTTGGATTAATTACCAAGTTAAATCATTAAAAATTAAATCCATATATTTTGTTTCTTTAAAAGAGTGATAGCTTGCAACCATTTGTGTATTATGCATGTTAAGTGGGAGAGTGATGAAATATGTTATATTAACTTAACTTTGACAGCATCTGTATCCATGCCATATTACACTCTGGTCTTATCAAATCTCAAAAGCTACAGTGTATAAATAGACTGTGATGATATTTACAGGAGAGAAATAATTCATAATATTTTTGGCATCTTTTGTAGGGACTAGAAAAGAGCCACCTAATGAATACAGCATATAATAATGCAATAAAGGGGTGTATAAGAGCATAGAATCAAGGAGCACTTACACCTACTGAGTCAGAGTTAAGGTTAGGCATATGTTAGCCATCAGACATAAACACAACTTTCATCCTAAGGAATTTCAAAGCAGATTGCAAGTTTAAATAAATAGGGAAACACAATTCAGAGCTCATTTCACTCTCTGCTGAAGCAACACCAGCCATTGTGCTGGAACTTAGCACTGACTTAATGAAACATTATCAGGTGGAAGACATATAGATACAGGGAGAAAGTAAAGTTATTTAGAGAGCAAAAATGTTTACAAATGTACATTTTATTATGTTAAGAGTACTAAACTATGGACTGGGCAACTGCTCAAACTGCAAGTCACTGAGCTCAGTATGGGAAGAACAGTGACACTGGATAGGCTGTGATATACAGGTGGCTAGACTAGATAATACAGTCGGTTTGCCTTTGCTGTGAACTATGAGGTTATGAAAAACCATTACATTTAAAACTGTTAACACTTAAGCCTATAAGTATCTACAGTGGAACACTGTATTTGAATTTAAATAGCAAACCTATTATAAAGTATACTCATTAGACTACTTTAGAGATCCCTGGACAAACAAAACGCATCCTAAAGCACCGAGGGACCGATTCTGCAAAACTAGCTCTAATTTAGGATCCCTTGCCCGTGTGGAGCTGGCGCCCAGCAGAAGTAGGTACTACTCAGAACAGTGATGAGATGCTACAGCAAGGCTAAATAATGCTTCTTTGCTTTTCAGCTCATGGAAGAGATTAGCATCTAGGCTTTATGTAAACACTCACCAAGGAACCACATATGTCCTGTCACAGCCTATACAAGGGCTCAGAGTAGTTACCGGAGCTGCCCTGGGAGTACTGCCTTGCGATGAGAGGTAGAAGTGAATCATGCACCAAGAAACATGTGACTGTGCTTGGTAAACTTCCCTGCCAAGCAATGCAGTCTGCCCTCTGAAGGAATTGCTGATGGATTAGACTGTTGGGACAAGAGCAGGCATGGATTTACTGAAGAGATGTGGTGAGATGTAGCAGCCTCCACTTTGTCCCTGAAAGCACAAGATGTGACATGCACTGTCTAATCCTGGACCACGCTGCACATACACAGCTGTGAGGCTGCCCCCAGCAACTGCTGAAATTCACAGGCAAAAAAGAGGTTCTGCCCGGGGCACACTCTGCATTGGTGTACCACAAGTGGGGCAAGATATAGAAATTCTCATTCTTGAGACACACTGTACTGATGCTAAGGCATTTCCTACACTGGCCACCCCCAGAATTCCTCTCTTCTGTTCTTCGAAAGCATTCAGTTAAGGTCTTACAAATTCGCTGGGAATTAATTTCTTGCTGGATACATGTTTTAAAGGTTGGTCATACCAAAGAGATACTATGGAGGTATTTTGTGTAGAGGATGTTGACTAAGAATGTAGTATTTCTCACCTCCCCCTTATTTTATGTTACATTAAAATTATCTTTACTCTTCCTCAGGCAGTTGCTATGCCACACTTAAGACAGTGAGTCTGAGAAGTGGAAAATGTCAACTTTTAAGATGATGTTCAGCTTTCCTGCTACATGTAATCTTTATGTAAGGGATGTGAATTACATATTGTTCCTAGGCCTTCAGTTATTCTTACAAAGTCTGCTTGACTGGGCACAGTAGCTTGCTTATTTTTAATGAAGAGTTGTTCACAGAGGAAAGAGCACAATAAAGGGGCAAGTAATGTCTATATGAATCATTAAAAATATATGTACAACAAGCATGATTAGATAGCATATGGCATATTTTTATTTATATAATGCCATGCTTTAATGAAAAGGCAGGTTTTATTCCCTACAGGAGTTGAAAATATGTTGACAAGTCACACAGCAAGGGATGACAGTGGATTGCTGGTGGCTGCAGGAAAGCCATGGGTTGCAACAGGCAGTGTGTAAGGACTTTCTTCAGTCATCATCCTGAAGTTCTTTTAAACAATCTGTGTCAATTTCCTGTATGTTATAGGTTTGATCATGGAACCCACTGGAGGTAGATGGGACACTTCTAAGTAAGAAAGCAGCAGGTGAGGTTACTGTTCAGTAGTTGGCAAGTGGGAAGGATTTGAATGAATGAGAGAGACATGGGACACAGAGGATGCTCCAACCACAGAGACCAACCACAGTGATACACTGAGGAGTCAGCAGAGGAGCCCAGCCAGGCACATCACAGACGAAGCAAAATTAGGGGTGGAAGGTTAGCCTGTAGGTGAGGTCTCACATACAAGGGGTTTTAAAAATGCTGCCAGGGTCAGAGGAAAAAAGGGGAAACATCGAGCACCTGGCAGATAACCAAAGCAGTTGGGATTTTGAATTGACATTAATTTCAATGCAATTAGTCTTGATGTTCTCTGCTCTGTGTGAGAGGAGAATCATGGCCATGATGGGAAAGAAAAGAACACCACAATAATGATATACATGCAAGAAATGTAAAAGAAAAATAATAATTGTTTGTGTTAAAACATATTAAAAACATAAAACAAACTGCCTATCATTATGTATTACTCTTTGAAATTTAATTCACTCAGTGCTGTTCATGCTGTTTGTTTACATTTTCTATTGATCTCAGTTTGGATGATGAATTTAGCCTACAGAATTTTGCTTCCAAGTTTCCACACGTTTGTGAACTACCACTTGTGAGCATTGCAGTCCACCTTGGTCTTTACAGAATGACCTGGGGTGAACTCCAGTGCTGATGTAAAGGGGATCCCACTTCTAGTGATTTAGCCCATAAAGGCAGCCTAAGCCTGCCCTGCTCTATGTACCATTTCGGGAGTGATTTAAGGACTTCTGCAAATCACTGCTTAAGCTGGGTCTCAGGGAAAGAATCAGGGCCATGCTGCCATGCACAATGTCCCTTAAAATAAGAAGAGTGAGGCAGCCCAGGCTGTGGCTTGAAAAGGTCAGTGTAAATATGCTGCCCTTCACTTCTTCACACATAAGTAATAAGTAATAAATACATAAGTAATGTATTTATTGAGAATGTTACCTGCTTTCCGGGCTCAACCTTCTGTCGTGGTAAGCTTTACCCTAGCTGACAAAAAAGCTGTTTCTAAGTGGGTTTATGTGTCCATTAATACTGTACCGAGCTTGGCATCTGAACTGGCCTGAGTTTCTTTCATTTTCATCTTCATTTGCTCTGGTTAGGCAGGGGGTGCCACAAGCCTTCCCAGCTGGGACACATCCTTCTCCATCCCCCCTGGAGGAGGTGAGGAGACAGACGTTACAGGAGCCGGCTGCCGTGTGTCACTCCAGGCTGAAGATGTGCCACATCCAGAGGGTCGGGGGACTTCTGGCAGTAGGAGGCAGCACCACCTTGGCTGTGCAAAGGAACAGTAGCAGCTGTGGAGTGGCTTGGGACTTTCAGATGACTCGCCGAAAGTGCCGTGCAAACTGTAACGGGTTTTCAAACCTTTCCCTTCAAGTGTGCCTACGCTGCAGCCAAAGCTGCGCTGCAGCCTGTGCAGGGTTACCAACCCTAAATTAAATCAAGCTAACTCAGGAATGAATAAAATACAGTCACAAAACCAGCTGGGAAGCCTGCATAAATACTTGAGCCTGAGCACTGCTCTGGGCTGCCAGGGTGTCAAGCACGTCAGGGTGCCCTAGCCAGCTGCCAGCTGGGTTGGCTTGGTCTCCAAAAGCAGGGATCTCCCAGTGTGGGATCGCTCTGCAGATATTCGCGTCGGCGCTGTTGCATGAATAGCCCCCTCTTTTCATCACGGATTTTGCACATTTCTTCTCCCTGTCTGTGATGACATGGCACTTCTCTGGCAGCTACTCACTGCTTAGCTGAAAAGCCCAATATTCTGGAAAGTATTTAATGTATGTTAACCTCTCTTAATGTGATTCAGCAACTACAAATCAGGAGCGCCTGCCTCCCCTGGCCAGCCAGATATCGCAGCCGGTGCCTCACGCAGGCTGGATGGACAGTGCAAGGTGTCTTACTCGCTTTGGGTGGCAAGTGCTGATGATTAGTACTTTTATTTTTAACCCGAGATCACTCATTTTTAAAGGCTTCATGCAATCCAGGGACCTTTAATCGGCTGTGCAGGTGGAGGTGGACCTGTATGGAGATGGAGACTTGCACAGGTGCAGTTTATTACAAATCTAAGTAGGAATTGATGCAAAAAGGCCTTAACCCACCCCAATCCCTGGGCTGCGAAGAGAGCCCCTGAGAGCACCCCGGGCTGCTGGCTCCAGCACAGAGAACCAGGGCCACGGCCCCGTCCCACAATAAATGTCACAATTTCTCCCCACTGTTTCTCTGCCAAACATCGTGGTGCTTACCACGCGTGACGTGCTGGTGAGCCGGGGTGCTGTGGCCCACCCCAGGGTACCTGGCCAGGAGGAGCAGGAAAAGGAAGAGGAGGAGGACGAGGGGGAAAAAAACCCACCCCAAACCCAACTTCGGCGGGCCAAACCCCCCACCGGGGGGCAAGTTCCCACCAAGTCCCCCTGCCCGCCGGGCCGTGCCGCCCCCCCGCACCGAGCGGGCGCTGCGCGGACGCGGGAGCTGCGTGCGCGGGGCGGGCGCTGCCTCGGCCGCGCTGCCGGCGGCGGGCGGGAGGGAGGAGGCGCGGGGGAGCGGGGCGGGAGCGGGGCGGGAGCGGAGCGCGGCGGCGGCGGCCGAGCCGAGCCGAGCCCAGCCGCGCCGCTCGCACACGAGTAGTGGCACCGTGTGCTTTCTTTTGGGGGCAGGGCTTGTTTTCTTCCTAGGGGGAAGCGGGAGGAAGGTGGCCGTGGGGGTCCGTCCCCTCCCGCGCGTGTGCGGAGAGCGGCCGGCGGCGGCGCCGGGGGTGCTCCGCGCCCTCGCCCTGCCCGCGGTGCAGTTACGATGCGCCCCGGACGCCGTGTGGTTGCAGCGCGGCGGCGCTGACATCGCTCACCATGGACAGCTTCGACTTAGCTCTCCTTCAGGAGTGGGACCTGGACTCTCTATGGTGAGTGGTGCCTCTGCTTCCCCCAGGCGCGGGGACACAGGGGCTGCGGGGGATGTGCGGTAACTGGAGGGGGTGCGATAACTGGGGGATGTGTAATAATTTGGAGTCGGTGTGCACTTACCTGGAGAGGTGCCGTAAATTTGGGGTGCAGTAATAGTGGGTGTGCAATGAGGGGGGTGCATTGGCTCGAGGGTGCAATAACTGGGGCAGCGGGTGCATTAGCAGAGGGTGCAGCCCAGAGAGGTGTCTCCTCTGCCACTTGCTCTCCCAGCATTGCTGGCTCGGCAGGGGCAGAGGGACGGGTGCCCCCCTCCCCTGGCTGCTAGGGTGGATCCGGGAGGTGAGTGTGGTGTTTGGCTGGAGGGGTCACCTACACTCGTCCCTCCGCCCCCTCGCTCCCCCCTCGCTCTCAGTTCCCCCAATAATACCTTGTGCTCACCCGCCTGTGGTACCTGGGGTTGGACTCCCGTAGCTCATCCCCCATCCTTCCTGCACTACCCTTTCACCCCCCACCCCCACCTTCGCTCCGCAACTCCCTCCCGGGCCGTCTTTATTGCGCCCTCCCCACTGCATGCCCTTGACCTCCCCCTGCGCACCCCCGTCCCTGCCCGCCCCGGCGGCGGGTGCGGGGCTGCCAGGGAGGAGGGGAAACAATTTCTAGAAATGTCATTAGCGGCTGGAGGTGGGAAGCGGTGCCCTCCCCCCTGCACCACCCTCCCCGAGCTGCTGCTTCTGCCAAGTCCCGGAGTTTGCTGCGGGAGTCACGCTGCCCCCGGGCGGCTGCCGCTCCCCGCCGCCGGCCCCGGGGCAGCGAGCCCCCGTGGGCTCCAAGTGACGGGGTGGGGAGGAAGCGCTCCGCTCCCCGTCAGAAGCACCCGGTGTGCGGGGAAGAGCCCCCGGGCCGCGCCGGGACCCCGGGGCGATGCCGCGGTGGGAGCCCGCGGTGGGACGCGATGCCGGGGCCGGCCCGGTGGGACGCGAGCGGGATGCGGCGGAGCGCCGCCGTGCCTGCCTTGCCGGGCGGGGTGCGCTCCAGCGCCGGGCGCTCCGCGGGGCAGCGCAGCAGTGCGCGCCGCGTCGGGAGGGCGGGCAGCTGAGGCTGCTTTTGCCTGGATCAGTTACCGGTGTGCGTTTGATTTTAAACCGTGCTAGGTGATCTGTGGCTTCTGTCAGTAGGGTGCGCGTTCGACAGCGCCGGCTTATCGCCTCGGTGGCAGGTGTAGCAAAATAAGCTGGACCGGCAAGTCCCGTTAGTTGAGCCGCTTCTCGCAAAAGACCTCAGGATGATGAGAACAGCTTGCGCTACATAATGGGGGTGCTTATAAATGCGTACGTTGATAACATCGAGCCCAATAAAACTTTCACATCGCTGTGGAAACTTTAAAGAGCACATATAATACAAAATTAGTTATTACCCCATAAAAGTTTTTAATTATGGTGTTTCTGCCTGTGACACAAGTTAAGGTTATGTCCTCGTTTCAATTATAAATACCAATATTCAGTTTATATCCAAACCATAACATTTATCTCTGGCCTGATTTTGAGTTTACAGTCCATATGCACAGTTTTACAATTAAATTACATGTTTTTTCTATTAAGCAAGAGTGGGAGAAATAATACTTTTGCACATTTGAATGCTTTTCCCTTTCTCTTTGAATGAAGACAAACTTTGTGCGAATTTTCTTTTTCAGCAAAAGTGGGCTGTCCATTTCTCTCTTCTCTGAGCCAGCTATTTCAGTTAATAATGATTTGAAAACCTAACAATGTAACTCCAGGACATTAGGGATCTAGGCTGTGTCCGACCATTGCTTCTTCTCATAACCTTTTTAGCATGCTTTTTGGCTGTTGTGGAGCCACTTTTAAATGACTGTGGTTGCCATAAAACTCCTGTATGGGTCCAAAAAGACATCAACCATTTTCCAGCTAAATTACCTGCTTAAAAATATCCGTGTTTGCCTTACTTGCAATCTTGTGGTTTCATAGCTGTTGTTACTTGTTTTCCTCTATGGCTGTTTCAGTTTAGGAGGTGAGTTCATCAGAAGGGCCCCAAAAAGCACATTAAAAGCCATTGCATAGTGGCAGGCCTGCATTCATTGCTATACTTTCACCCCTGTGTAAGGGTTGAAGCCCACAAATGCCCAGAGCAGTACCCAGTGAGGGGAGCAAGGGGGTTGCAGGTGTTTGCTGTTGTGTTTGAGTCCTTTTGGGGCACTCGGTTTTGCTGAGCAGCTTTAGCTTGGAGAATCAGATCCTGAACGTTTATCATGAAGCAGTTGTTTGACAAGTGGTTCGGAATAGTCAGTTTTGAAAAGTCGTACAAGCAGTGATAAATAAAAGCTTACTTTGGCTTAGTGAAAGCTCCCAAAGTGTGTTGTGAAGGTCAGCGGTGCCTTGGGGCCCTGGGTCAGTCTCCCGTTTGCAGGCAGGGTGTCTGTTGCATGCTGCCCTCCTGCCGACCTGCCTGCTCTTCAAGGGGCAGATTATGGACATTGTCAAGAAAACTGGTGTGAATTCTGTACTAAACTGACCAAAACAAAGCTGGTGTGATAATGTTCAGCTATGAGGACTTATGAGAATGCCTTCAAAGTTGTGCAGTTGTTGCCAAAAAGGAAATAAAATATACCACATAGATAGGAACTACTTCATGGCAAAGAGCAACACTTAAAGAGACTTAATTTTCTCTGCAGCAAGAATGAATGTTGTCCTTTATTCTTTTGAATGTAGCCATAATGGCAATTTGCGCACTTAATTTATGACTGAAAATCCACTTTTTGAAGTATTTGGTGAACATTTTGCTTAGAAGTGCAGTAATTAAATATTAATGTGCTGTTCTAAAGTGCCTTTTTTTTAATTTGAGATGTTCTTGGAAAATCAAAAGGGGTTTCCAGAGGAACAGCAGCATGCTAATCAATTCTCATCAATTGTTACTATTATACTATTAATGAATTTTCTTTCCAATTAATACATGCTATGTCTTTCGCTTTGCTGTAACATAGAAAATGTAATTATATGTCATGTAGTGACTATAGGACAGTATTTAACTAGTAAACTGCAATGGTATAATATTGTAAGCTGTTTTCTACTAAACAGTAGTTTTTCCAGGTTGTATTGACGCCAATAACACTTCTGCTTCCCAGAAAACTACTATAATTTAAATAGTGAAATCTGAGCACAAACTCAAATAGGAATTTTAAGAAAACATACCAATCTGTGGCATAAACAAAACTTGTGCCCATTTAGTAAGATTTTTCTGGAACATTTTAGGGTGATCAGCCCAGCTTGACTCAAGGGGTTGTTACTGCTGACTAAGAGAGTTATCCTGAACACAGGGCATTAACGACTTCAAACCACAGCCCCATCTCCTGTTTTTCTTTCTCCATGCATTTATTTGTCTGTGTAGAAAACAACATGTGTAGTTTTCCTTGTCCAGACTCAAGGATGTGGATTCTCCAATGCGTTACAGGTTTGTGTTTGTTTACACTGGACAAAAAGAGATGGAAAATACTCAGTTGGAGGTGTTTTATATGCCTGTTGTACATCAGTAAACATACTATACATGATGGAAAGCAGCAAGTGAGCAGACCAAAGGATCTAATCAGGGTGGCAGGACTAGTTCTGCGTTACAGGCATTTGCGTTGTTATTTGCTTTATTTAACAAATCAAGATCAAAATTCAGCCAGGTCCTTAACTCTGTGCTCAGGTTCAGGCACAGTAATAGCCCTGGTGAAGACCAGTTAGTAAAGGCTCTCCTCACATGCTGATGTAAGATACATGTGTAGGCAGAGTTGTTCCCGGTTTATTAAAAGCAATTAGCAGATTTATTAAAGCACTCACTGAGTTGTACCAAACAAGAAAATAATTTTGCATGTAAGATGTTTGTTAGCCACAAACAAAACAGTGTTTGTTTAGGTAAAAGAAGCCAAGTATGTAATTGGTTTATTTGGTAGTTATCTGATACTTCTGTGTGTTTTGAGTTAACATCAGTTTTGTAGGGGTTGGATAGTCATGTAAAAAATGTATAGCTGTATAGCTTCCAAGCTGAGATCAATATCAAATGCCACAGTATAAGATGGCCCAGTGTGTTTTACAGACCATGTATTGAATTATTAGTTCATTTGCTATCTTTGGGTCTGTTCCTGCTCCATTTGAAGTCAATGAGAGTTTTGTTTGGAAGTTGCTATTAACAAGAAGTGGTCAGACATCCAGCAGTCTTATAAATGAATCTTTTGTAACTTCTTGATCCCAGGTTGCTGGTTTTTAGTCACTACATTTTGTATTTGTGTAAGGCAAGATCTTTTTTCTTATGTTGCACAGAGTTTACTTGAGACAGTTTTAGAAAGCTAATTCTATGCATGCTTCTTCAGTCAGAGTGGAAGATCATGTTGTTTATTTTCAGATAACAGTAAGCAGCTACTTCTTTGGGGTGAGAAGGGTCACTCCAGCCATTCTCTGAGTGTAGTAACAGGCTGGACCGGCTTGACCTTTTCACAGACAATGCTCAGCAATAATACTTCCCTCTCAAAAAAAAAAAGAAAGAAAAAGTTTGTGTCTTCCTTTTTTTTATCACATCTCCTTTACAGTTCTGCTCTGGCCTGTGTCTCGGACTTTGCCCTTTATTTCTTTCTTTTTAGCTCTTGGCCCTTTTCAACCAGTAATGCTTGAAATCATCTTTGTTTTTTTATTTCTCATTCTGTGATGTTTCCCATTTTCCCTTCCTCCCAGTGATAACTCACAGTTATCACCTTTCCCTCACTGAGATCCCATCTAAAAATTTGTTCTTTCTGTGATGATTATAAGTTGTGAGCAAACAATAGAAGAGTAATAACTATAGATTGTTCCCTTCTCCTGCTTTCACAGCATGTTCTCTCTTCTTGATGCCTGTTTTTTAGGCTGGAAGCCCTTTGGGTCAGGAACTGCTTTTTTTGTTTGAGCTTTTTTTTCTTACAGCACTGAACAAATTGTATGCACTAAAACATTATAAATAATAAGAAAAGCAAGTTTTTCATGGTCATAACACTTTATAAACATCAGCTGAATAATAATACTCTAAAAACACGTCTGCTGTGCCATGTGACTGCTCATTTGCTGGATATAATATATATACCACATCCTCCTCATTTGGTTTAAGTCTCCACCAAGTCCAGAGGCTTTTTCAGTTATCAGATGAGAATCTGGACTGTCATCTCTAATTCATAGTACTTAGTAATTTTTTTTAAAGAATAGTAATTTTTTTATACTTCTGATTTATTATTGTCTAGTAAGTAAAATTCTGTTACACCAGTAGGACAGTGGATGTGTTTTCATGTGTCTCCCTGAGGACTGTTTGAGTACCCATGCCAATTGTGTGATGCAAGAGATTAACAGCCCTTTGGGCTTTCATTCTGACACTCAGACCTGTAGATTTGTGCTCCTCTGGGAATGCATTCATGAGAAGTGGAGGCAAAACCCTTACTAGGTTATTGGAGAAGGGTTCACAAGGGGGCATGAAATGCATGCAGCATTTCCCATTTCTTGTGAATATTTTGATGAAAATACCGGGTTTCTTAAAAGTAATGGACAAGAAATATGGGCCATTAAAAAAAAGCACACCAAAAAGTACAGGCTGTGGGAACATCTTGTCATCCATATATTAGTAATAATTTCATAATCAACTCCATGACACTGTCATTAAAAAAACAACTGTTTAATTACAGGGGTTTTTAGCTTCATATAACAAATAATCAATTTGCTTCATATTTATGACTAGGAAATAACAAAGCATGGATAAAAAGAGAGAAACCTTGCTGTCTGATTACGACTTTTTTAACAATCGGAGTAAGAAAGTAAAATCTGTAGAAATTAAGAAAAACTGATGCTATGTACAGCTAGAAATCAGGGAGGTTAAGTTCTGCATGAGATGTTGTCTCATCTGGCAGACTGATCAGGTTGTATCTGTGAACTGGCCTCGTCACAAAATGAGATTTCAAAAGGATGGTATTTTCTGGGAAACCCGTGGAAAATTTCTTTGTATATGGGCTGGTTAGCTGTAAGGCTAATTCCAGGGGAAAACCACAAGTTCGTTATTAAAAACTGCAAGTCGGAAAAGGGAAAGCTATAACCAAGCTTTCTTGGTTTTGAACAGAACTAGCTCTTCATAAACCCTGCCCTGCTGGGGAGTGGGAAACCCCATTCTGGTACTGCTGCTAGGGACTGGATTTGCTGTCTGACTGCTCCCAGGGAGCCCATTGGTTCCTGCTCTGGCCAAGTCCACTGGGTTCACATCATTACCAGTAGGGCTACTCTTCTGTCTTTTAAAATCAGTATTAAAACACTGGTTATACTTGCTGGTTCTGCCTAAGGCCCCAGGAGAGAAAATAATGGATACTTGTAGTTGAATACTCAGGTCATAATCTACATAATTTCTGAATAATTTGTGGGTAACTACAAAGAGTAGTTTAAAAAAACAGTGAATGAACTGTAGTGACAGTTAAATGAGCATGATGACAATTTTTAATATTCTGTGCTAAATGTTTTCTGTATATTTTCAAAGGTAAAAAGTCATAGCTAGTGTTCCTCTCTTACAGCTTGATATCTCAACTTTCCTAGTACCTTAAGCAAACAAAAAGTAGTGTTAGTGACTTAAGATGACTGCATTTTATCCTCTTAGGAAGATTTAAACCTGTATGCATGTACCAAGGACCTGGATATGGATGTATCTTGGGAAACATGACAGTAGGAATGCAATTTAAACTTATCCTCGGAGACTCTTTATGTATTTCTTAAAAAATAAATTAGTTCCTATGCAGCAGTGGTGGTGTCAGCAGACAGGAAACACTTAAAATTATGCAGAAGGGACCAGAAATCTTTGCTAAGAAGCTTTTTGTTGCTATGTTTTGTTTCTCAATAAAGATGATCCACAACTGTAAGTACTTAAAACTAAAAACAAGAGGGTTGTATCTGACAAAGCTGCACAACTTCTTAATGTAACCCAGTCTTTCTGTGTGGTTTTTTTTCATGTTTTGGACAAGAGAAAGAGTCCTTTGTGGCTCAGCCTGGTTTGACTACATGGCAGGAGTAGACAAATAGAGGATGAAGGTGGTGTCTTCTTACACTGAGTGTGTTTTGACTGCTTTGAGCTGTGATCACTTCTTACTACATGTACACTTTTGAAATCTGTTAGGGAGAAACTCATGGCTTCCCTAGCTCATGCATTGCCATGATGGTGCTGTCTAGATGCCAGGCATCATGATGACCTGTGGTGGTAAGAAAAATGCAAATATAACAGACAGATGGATCAGGAGGAAAAAGCATTGGTGAAGTATGTATTTGTGGAGTTCAGATTCAAAAGCCATCCCAGGAGCGGTCTCTCCAACCATACATCTCCCTGTTTCTATCCTTGTCTTCTTTATTTTGGTCACTGTAAAGGTTTTGGGGAGCCTGTTCTTATGCATGGGTGTTGCCAGATGTCCTAAACCTCCTCTGGAGGAATGTTAGCTTTTTTCTGATGATGCTAAATGGTGTCTACCACCTAGTGATGCACCAAGAGAAAATTGATTCCTTCTGTCATTGACCACTTGTGATTGACCAGAAGGGTTCATCTCTCAGGTCTGTCGATTTTAGGAGAGAATGATAGAACTTCAATGTTTTTGCGCTCCTTTGCTTTAGAACAGCAAGTGCAGTGGATGGTTGAACCTTAGTGTAGAAAAAATTAATAGACTGAGATGACAGAGATGCTCTGGAGAAGATAATTACATTGATATGCATCCAATAGAAGATACTTTTTTATATTTTTTGTTTCTGACATAGTCAAGGAGGGAACTTGTCACGTCGTCAACTGTTTTTAAGGGACAAAGTAACAATAAAAGCTAAGCGCACATTTCTTCATTTGTGTTTGGCAAGGAGAGTGTAACATTTTCTCCAGGATGCTGACCTTGAATTAACTAAATGTCACCGGTTTAAAGAGTATATTAATGTCACAATTTGCTTTATTTGTGGTTAGGCCTGAAGACTGTCAGGAATTTCTTAATACAAAAGGTGCTTGTGTGCTAGTCTGTTTACCCCTGCTCCCTGCAAGAAAACCACCATGCTCCTGACTGATCTGAATTTGTGTCACCACAGTGCCTTGCATGTTTGTGTACAGCAGCACGTTTGCAGCTTGTGGAGCTCCTTGCAAAGTGTATCACAGAATCACAGAATGGCTTGGGTTGGGAGGGACCTTAAAGATCACCCAGTGCCAATCCCCTGCCTTGGATGGAAACACTTTCCACTAGACCAGGTTGTTCAGGGCCCCAACCAGCCTGGCTTTGAACTTCCCAGGATGGGGCATCCACAGCTTCTCTGGGCAATCTTTTCCAGTGTCTCAGTGCCCTCACAGTAAATCTAACATAATGCCACCCTCTTTCAGTTTGAAGCCATTCCTCCTTATGCTATCCTTACATGTCCTTGTAATAAGACTCTCCCCAGCTCTCCTGTCAGCCCCCTTTAGGTACTGGCAGGTGCTAACAAGTCTCCCCCAAGCCTTGTTTCCTTTTTCTAAGAAGTGAATTCCTTCAACATCATGTCACGCTCTAACATAAAGGGGCAAGGATTTTGGTTTGGTTTGGGGGTTTTTTTGGTCATTCCTGCTGGCTATGACAATCTGTTCCAAACCTGTAGCATTAATAGCAAAAATGTACATATTACCAATATATGTGATAATGTATCCCTGGCCATTTAGTACAGATGATTCTGCAACATCTGAGGTGAAATGGTGTTAAGATAACCCCAACAAAGGAAAGCACAGATAAATACTTTTACTGCTGGAGCTGAACTGGCTTTTGTAGATCCAAGCAAACTATCTTTTTATGACATTCTTCAAGGCTTTGCACTTCACAAGAACTTGCCAACTTAGGTGCATGGCTGCGTGAACATGATTACATAGCAAGTGGTATAAATGCAACCCTTTTTTTTTTTTTGTTGTTGTTCTTAGAAGTGTATAAGTAGCAGTATCTTGAACTAATTACAGCTGATGTAAAGCACATTTAAGGAAACCCATTAGCAAAGAATTAGAACTAGAGCAGATTAGCTATTCTTTAATGGCCTTGACTGTAGATCTTTTGATGCCTTGGTAGCTTTTCTAACACTCATTGCTCATCTGTCTTAACTAAATGACTGAGAAGCTTCTTTCAAGTCAGTCTGGTTGTAATGTGAAAAATTCACTGTTTTCTGCTGAAAAAAATTTTACCTGGAAAGGTAAATTCTATGGAGTTCTGTATTGTATTTGTTGTTGAGATTTAAAGCATTTTGCTGCTCAATGTGTCTGTATACTAGAATGAGCCATCCCTAATATGCTTCCTTGGAGTTATTAATTATTTAGTTTCTTGAAATACGGATCATAGACGATTTTACATGACTTCCCTTTGTACAGACTTTCTTGTCTCTCTCTTTATTTTTGTGTGCTTTGCAAATGCCTGTAAATTCATTTTCACTGAAAGGGGAAATAAGTAATTTAGATGATTGCAGCTGTTACATAATTAATTAATTTCAATTTAAAATAATCAAGTAGTGCCCATCCATTGTTCTGTGTGCTTTTCTGAGGCATTAAGATTCACAATATCAAAATAAATTCCAGATGGAAGTGCACACTTCATAATCAGAGAAAAATATTTGTTTTTGTCAAAAACCTGAAGAGTCTTGCCCTGATAAAAACAGAAAGTATTATGCTTAGGCACATTTTTCAAGTTTTGAGCCATTGCTTTAGGAATTACTTAAAAGTCCCAATTTAAAAAAATTTATTTGGTATTAACTTATAAACAGAACTATAGAGGAAGAGAAACAGTGATGTATGAATACATATTAATTTGTTTCCTCAAATACTCCTGGAATCTGTTAAAATGTAACAAAGCTTAGCACATTTTCCCCTTTTTGGCACTCTTCTGTGATAAAGATAAATATTGGCAATGATAAATCATCTCTTTGGTAATAATCAATAAATAACACATTCTCCTGATAAACAATTAATGGTAAAATGAAATAAATAAATTTGATCAGAAGGAAAAATAGTTGAAATGGTGCACTGAGAAAGTCTGTATGTTCCTATGCTTTAATAAATGCTAGGGTTAATGGAAGAACTTTTAATGTGGCAGTTTGCAATAAGAATAAAAAAATCTTTTTTTGAACAAGAAAGACTCTTATGTAAGAGGTTTACATTATGTAAATGTTAGTGTTATTTGTAATAGCCCATTATAAAGGAAAACTTTATATTCAGAAAAGCATTTGCAAATAATGGTATAGAAGCAGCAGTCTCTAGTTCTCACTTGGACAGCTTTCTCTTTGAAGTCAATGGAAGTTTTGCCTGAATAAGAGTGGAAGGAATTAGCCCATTCGTTACTATCTGAATTACATCAAGAGCTGACTGCTAAACAATAAAATCATGATTCATAACATAACGGCTTCACTTAATTCTTTTGTAGTCTTAATATATCTCATTATATGGTACTTCTGTTCTTTCCTCTCTGTGCAGTATTCAAATTAATAGCAACCACCTTTACATAACTGATGGTTCGACATGTTTTGCTGCCTTAGCAAGATCAAAGGATTTTATATACCCTTTTTGGATAGATATCAAGAATGGGGTAATCGATCTCTTCAGTAACCATTAAGCACAGTGTAAATATCTCAAGGTACCAAATTTGACACAAGTGGTTTGCCAGACGCTGAGAGCATCACCAGTGGTCAGGAGATCCCCAAATCTGTGGGACAGTCCAGAATTTATTAGGGATTAGTGGTGGTTCGAGTTGTCACTCCACTGATTTGTGGTCATTCAGCTGTGACCTGCCATAAGCAGCCTGCATGATATGTGGAGATAAGGTTGAAGTGACAGATAGTTCGTCTTGCCCCCAGGTACCTTTGGGTGGGAAGGAGGCGGGGATGGATGGACACACTGGTGTTCTGGTTCTTCTCATGTGACCAGAGCAGAATGTGAGTCACAGTAAATGAGATAGCAAAATAAGAAGGGCATAAGAAAAGCAGACTGAAGAGAACAGCCCAGGAAAAGGGACCCCCAAAAGGCTTTATTATGAAGCTGGAGTTAACCCGTTAACCCCTCACCAGGAAGCCATCTGCAGCCTTCAGGGTTTAAGAATTCTTTTTATCTAGAGTTGTAATTGACACAAGATGTGTAACAGCTGCAAGATGTCAGGTTTGTCAAAGTAACTAGAAAAATGAGTTCTATGACACACTCACACAGAGAAAAGTAATATGTAGCTAAAAAAAGAAAAGGAATAAATTATCATAAGGGTTAAAAAGAGGAAGAAAAGTAGTCAAATAATGAAAGTTGGAGTTAATTCTGGAGCATTGACGATTTGAAATTAAAGTACCATGAAGGTTTCCAAGAAGAATCAATAACCTAACTCTTTACCCAATAGAAATAATAGTGAAACTCATCATGTTCCCATCATAACCATAGTTCACTGAGGGGCTGGAATGGCTGGTGCTCTGTACTGACTCCAGGGTGGCAGCTGTATTAGTTTACCCTTCTGCCTGTTGCTGTTGTTACCCAGGTGCATTACTCTTGCATTTTGCATCTGCATAGGGACCCAGATTTGCTGTGATAAGAGCTGTTGAGACTTGGGACAAACAGCCAGTTATGGTACCAAAAACTTTGTAGACAAAGTGGAAAACAGAGGAAAATTATGGGTAAAGGCAAAACTGGTCAGAAAGAAAAGACTGGAGTATTTTAATAATCCAAATAAACAGCAGTCGCAGCAAACAGCCAGTCTGACAGTGTTGCCAAATGCATGAGTGTGAGCATGATGGGAAAACTGAGAACTACCTTTTTAAGAACCTCAAAAGGAACAATGAAGTGATTTTGAGTATGTTTCTGAGGACTCCTCCTGATTATGAGTGACAGCACAGGAATACCCTGAAGGGATTAGTTGGAAACTTGGAAAGCCTTAATGGGTCAAAAGAAGACTAGAGAGCCTTATTGTAATAACTTTTGGTAATGACTTTTCATAATGATGGGGATAGGCCACAAAGGGCCTTCATGGTGAGGAAGGTGGGAACCTGTAAAGAGCTGTGAAGAAAAGGAGCCCATAGTCAAAGCACCCTGCCTGGGACATGCTGTCTGCTGCAGCATCTCAGCTGGAGCTCATCTGAGAAATCCAGTTGTGCAAAAGAAGGCATTTATAGCAGCAGAAATATGCCCTTGCCCAAAGAACTCAGTAGATGGGTAACTCTCAGTAACACAGTGTGGTTTAGAGCTCCTGTAATCCCAATGTGGTAAAGTTCTGATACGAAATGCTGATAGCTCTTGGGGATTCTGTAAGGCACTCCAGTACCTCATCAGACTCCATGTGGCCCCAATGGGAACTAATTAAATACCTGTTACAGTACTACTGTGGAGTACTACTACAGTACTGCTGCTTTGGATCAGTGAGACTTGGAACATCAACCTGGATGCCAGTCAAATATACCCAGTTCCTGCTTTCAGGAACTACTTGGAAATGTACGTCTCATTGAAAGCCTCAAAGAAAATGGAATTCTGTTTTTTTGAACAAATACATAACTTGAATGTTTTCTTTTGCTCAACTCACATTCACATGCCAAAACAACTAATAAAATTTCAGAGTTGCTTATATTGTAATCTGGTTGGCGGAAGAAAAGTCATCTATTAAAGCTGAAGCCATCATAACTCATTAGGTGCTAATGTATCTGCTGTGTGGTAGAGAAGCAGGCCAGCTCTGTTGAAACGCTGCTAGTTCACCCTCATCCGCTCACAGTTGTCTCTGGGGGATTGGGAAGTATAAACAAGTTTTCTAACAATACGTGCTAAGAGTATGCTAAAGTAGCTGCACTTACTTTATCCCAGAAGTCTGTCTCTGTCTGCAGACAAGTATGGAACCAAAGTGAATCCAGAAGTTTGGGAATGGTTCCTGTATTTCCTCCTAGGAAGTCTCAGGAGAAAACATGATTGTGTGTGCTCACAGATGTCCTGGATACGTGCAGTAAATCTAACATTTTCTGAGCATGCTGCTGGCCTTGCTGCACCTGGTAATAAACCCTGGCAATAAATCAGGTGATCTGCACATGCATAATAAATCCGATGCACCTGAATGCCGGCATACAGGGTGGACATGCTGTGCACAAACTGGATGTTTTCCAGGTCTTCTGGATGTCAGGCTTCCACCGTGACTGGCTTGCCTGGGAGTTCTGGCAAAACTGCTGACATTCTCTTTTTATATCAGCATTTCCAGGGCATGTCCAGGGGGAGGGGGACATATGGAGTACTAAAGCTTGAGCATCATTTTTCAGTGTGCCTGTACTCATTCAAGCCATTATACAACCCTGAAAATATAAACAACCCTAGACTTGTAAAGGTGCTCTTTGTATCAATTTAGGCATTTTTTGAAAATAATACCCCAATTTCTTACAATTTCAAACCCATTCTCTTATTTCTTTATATTAAGATTTTTTGTCTACCAGGTGAATGTTCTTACAGCTTCAGGGCATCAGCATCCTGAGTACCCTCTCAATATCCATCAAAACATTTACTTTTGTAGGAGAGCTTTAGTTTAAGAGCTGTCAGTGTGTGAGGACCCTCCTGAGGGCCATGGAGATCCAAATATCTCAAGCAGGGAGAGGTTGGAGCCTGTAGTCATACACTATGATTGTGTATTGTTCTGCCACCTTGGAGGATGTTCAAAAGCAGTGAACTTCAGGCCACAGATGGGTCAAGGGCTGCTCCCTGCCCTGTAGGCCAACTGACTTGGCACCTTGACTTCACATGCTGGAAAATCATACAGTTGTAGAATCACAGAAAGATGTGGGTTGGAAGTGACTTTAAGGATCATCTAATTCCAACCCACCTGCCAGGGCAGGGATGCCATTCACTAGACCAGGTTGCTCAGGGCCCCATCCAACCTGGCCTTGAATGCTTGCAGGGATGGGGCACCCACAGCTTCTCTCAGCAGCCTGTTCCAGTGCTTTAGTTCCTGGCTAAAGAATTTCTTCCTAGCATCCAATATAAACCCACCTTCTTCCAGGTTAAAACCGTCGCCCCTTGTCCTGTCACTATCTGCCTGTTTCAAAAGTCACTCTCTCTCCTTTCTATAAGCCCCCTTTAGGTACTGAAAGGCCTTGATGAGGTCTCCCTGGAGCCTTCTCTTCTCCATGCCAGCTCTCTCAGCTCTCCCCAGCTCTCTCAGCCTGTCTTAGGAGAGGGTCTCTGATCATCTTTGTGGCCCTCCTTTAGGCTTTCTCTAAGAAGTTCACATCTTGTGCTGGGGACTCCAGAGTTGGATGCAGTATTCCGAGTGGGGTCTCATGACGGCAGAGTAGAGGTGGAGAATCACCTCCCTTGATCTGCTGGCCACTCATCTTTTGATGCAGCCCAGGGTGCCATTGGCCTTCTGGGCTGTGAGCACACACTGTTGTCTCATGTCCAGCTTTTCATCCACCAGAAACCCCAAATCCTTCTCTGCAGGGCTGCTGTCAATGACTTCTTCTCCCTGCCCACTCATATCTGGCATTGTCCCAACCCAGGTGCAGCACCTTGCACTTGGACTTGTTGAACATCACGAGGTTCTCGTGGGCCCAAGCTTGTCCAGGTCCCTCTGCATGGCATCCTGTCCTTCCGTTGTGTCACCTGCACTGCTCTGCTTTGTGCCATCTGCAAACTTTCTGAGGGTCACTCGATGGTGTCTTTTATGAAGACACTGAAGAGCACTTATCCCAAGACAGAGCCCTGGGAGACTCCATTCATCACCCACCTCCACCTGGACATAGAGACATGGACCACAACTCTCTGTCTGCATCCATCCAGCCAATTCTTTATCCACTGAATAGTCCATCCATCAAATCCATGTCTCTCCAATATGAAGATAAGGGTATTATGTGGGACCATATCAAATATCTTACAGAAGTCTGGGCACATGACATCTGTCATCTATCCATGCTGACTATTGCCGTAACTCTCTCACAGAAGGCCATCAGATTGGACAGGCACAATTTGTCTTTAGTAAATAATAGCAACAAAATTTTACATTAGTAAGGTTAAAAAAAGGTAGCCACATGCAACTTGTTTATTGAAAATGATTCCCTACCACTTGGTTATTGGAAACACCAAGTATGGAGACAAGGGTTTGATTTTGTTTTGGTCTGAGTGGTAGCAGTAACGAGCCCCATTGAGAAATGGCAGCAGAGAATCATAACAGTGACTAGATTGGTGCTTCCTTCATCCCCACTTCTGCATTCATTTGGGAAATGAGGGAAAGGACCTCAGTGCCATAAGAGTAAGTGACTGATTTTTGTAAAAATAAAAACAACTTCTTCTTTACATTTTCTAGTAAATGAGCCTTTACCATCATGATATGGGCTGCACAGAAATGAACCAGGGGACTTTACTGGACTGTGTGTCACTGCACTTGTGTTTAAATAAGGAGTATATTCAGAACAAGGATGCTAACTTGATTTCAATAAACCAGAGAGCATGTAAAATACTACTAGACCCTACTGAGTTACAGTCTTGCATCTCCTTCAGACTTTCTCACAGTGGTTTTCTGTGCCAATTCAGGACACTGCCTTTAAGCTAATTAGCAATTCTGAGCAAAGTTGGAGGGAATTTGTGTTTTTCTTCATCTGGGTGACATGCTTATCAAGTCAGCTACCCCCAGTCTGATACAGCAGGCTGCCAAAAGACTTGTCACAGTTTATGAAAAGGGTTTGTGGTGGAGAGAGAAAGTATAATGAAAACCACATCCACCAATTAAACACCTACATTTCCTTTTAGACTCCAAACAATGGACGTTTTTCCTTTAGCAAAAGAGATTTCTCAAATCAAAGCAACTCACAGAAGAAATATAAATTAGGAAGGAAGCTCTGAGTAGATCTTTAATGAGTCTCTGGCACAATGACACAGTGAGGTGTGACACATTCATGAATATGATGTACTTGCAAAGATTCAGGTTTGCAAAGATTTGCTCAGCAATGAAGAAAAAGTAATACAACCAAATATGGGACATGATCAGGTCAAGTTTGGTACCTGTAATATCCATCTGTACTGATAGGAAAAGAGTACACCTGATGCTTTTCTTAGTCCGTGATACATAATTTTAACACTAGAAAAATAGCATCAGTTATATTTTCATTCAACTGAACAGAAACTGACCTTCTTATAATAATGACAAGACACAGAAGAGGATCTTTGAAAAGAACTGTGGACTAGTTAAGCAGGGGATGAGGTAGAGCCTGGATATGACACATCCAGTAATACTGTAGATAGAGAGGTAGGAACAGGAGCTTGGGGAGCTATTTTCTCTGAAGAAGGTCCCTGGTATAAAAAAATTCATTGCAACAACCCAGAAGAGCAGAACAGATACTTCAGAGAAAGGGTGTAAAAATTAATTTTGCATAATTTTACTGACAACAATTACTATACAGTTGGTATGGGCCAGGTGAATTGAAAGACATTGCAAAGACATTGTATACTAGGTGATGATAAAAACAAATTATACTGTTATTATTATTAGCAGTGGGTTTGTGTTTACCTGAGGTGACACTGTGTGATACTTGGCACTAGTTGCACTGAACTTTGCTGTCAGTAGATCTGTTAGCAGTTCAGCTGTGTTCGTGGAGAAGAACATCTGAGTTGCTCAGCTTTGTCCGTGGTTGGTTTTTTCCAGGAGGAAAGAGTAACTATTTTGGGCTCAACATCATGTGAGTACATCTATGCTGCTTCTAAACCAAAGCTATCGGGCTGCACGGTGCTATATGTGAAATCCCTGCTCTGGTCTCTGTTACCTTTGGGATCTCTGCCCTGCTGTGCTGTGTACCTGTGCCCAGAGCTTCCTGGAGGATGTGAGCCAGATGAACTCCTTTTTTTGTGGGCATGGACACCTGATAGTCTTAAAAGGAGAGAGGTGAGCCAGGCTTATTTGTGAGAGTGTGTTTCCTAAGCATGATAGAATGTCAGCAGATTGCTCGTTGTACAGTACTTCATACAGTGATGCATCTAAACCTGCAGAATGTCATCTAAGGTGTGTGATTACTGAGGAACTCAGTCAGTTCAGGCAAGAGGCATTGTTTATGGGGAGTACAGACTAAGGGAGCACAGAAGAATCTTAGGTCTTCAGTGGAAAGAAGAGCTAGGCAGTTCTGTAAGGTCAAAGTGCAGCAAGTAATCAACAAAGTGTGCTTGATTGCAGGCGGGAGACATACCTAGGTTGGAAGCTGAACACAGGACTGATGTACTAGTGGCCTATGTATCTAAACTACTGAAAATCCCTTTAATTTTCTATGTCATTTAATGTGCCTAGCAATTGCCACATCAGCCAGAAATTCCTCTGACTTATTTGGAGACTGGATTTTGATTTTGTTCATTGAACCAACAGTGCAAGTTTATACCAGGAGATTAATTTAGCTGATGATGTACCACCAAAGCAGATCCTTACTTGAGTTTTACCTCTTTTAAGGAAGGTGTCACATAGTGGTTTATGTGTTTATGTGCACAGTTTAGGCAGCATTAACATAGCAAACCTCATGACCCAGAAACCCCACATGACCCAACTGCACACCCAAGATGATGTTTTCTGGCAGAAGCACATTTAGACTTAGCTCCCTACTACACATGCCTAGAAGCAATCTGTGGACTAGCAGACTCATTAGCCCAGTACATAAGGGTCTGGAGAAGTCCAAGATACGCCATGGCCACTCACTGCCTGTGCTGCTTGCATGTCACACATTATGCATCTTTGGGATGATACCACCTAGGGAAGTCAGGACTCCCTTTTTCCAGCTGAATGTTCCAACTACTTTACTCCTGGCCCCATGATTCCTCCATTCCCAGATCAGGCTCCAGCAAGTGTGGTGAAGGGCTTGTCACCCAGAAGTAGCCTTTGACCTAGTAAGTAACGCACGTTCCTTGAGACTGAATCTCTGCATGTGAAACTCATGCTAGACAGATACTTGGGTCTGGGCTTCCCCTTTTCTTATGCTGCTGCTTTAACCACTGGAATGGTAGCAAAACAGTGTACTCAGCTGTGTCCTTTGGTTTTCTTTTCAAAGAGAAGTATGCCCCCCTTGTCTGACCTAAATACCCAAGAGGGCACATAGGTGACACTCAAGCTGTGAGTTCTGCTTCCACAGTGAAGTCGAATCACAGCAAAACCCCAAAGTTCTCTTTGACATTTTCCTTTGGCCAGCATAGATTTTGATTCCCAATGTAGCCTCTGGGTGTTAAGAACTGTCTCTTTGATGCTGGCTTCTCCCTGTTTTCCCTACGAGGGGCTTTGGCACCCAGTGCAGCACAGTGAGATCCATTTTGGGAGTTGGGTGCCAAACTGTGCACACAGCTGTGCAGCTCATCCCTGTACCCAAGTCTTTTAGAAGAAGATTTTGATTTTAATGTCATTACATTTAAGTTTATTGTTATTTTACCAGATTAACTGAAGCCAGCTGCTTCTCCCTAGCAAGAGGTGGTAAATGTTATTTTAGAGGAGACAGTAACATTTGTCCTATCGTTCAGTTTTTCAGAGAAAGCATGTTTGCCTGGAAAATATATCCCATTTTTTTGTTAATGCCAAGATGGTCTAAAAAGACAGAAGATAATTCTCATGTAATCTAATCTATTTAGAGTATTTCTGGAGAGCCCATTACTGGTGTCTGAGTGACAAATGAAGGTCTGGATTGCACCTGCCAGGTGTGTGCCTGGGGAAAAGGCATGTGGAGTACATAAGGGTAAAGGCATGTGTGTCCTCATGCTCTCATGCAGGATTTATCCTCTATACAGCATTTTCTGATGAGATGTATAATTATTCCCACTAGACAGCAGGTCAGATTTCTAAAAGAATATCAGTAACTGTGGCCTTGCCTATATGTGAGCAAGCAAAATACATGAGGATTTGAACTAACTAGCCTGCTCTACAGTCTGCAGGATGCTGGCATTGAGATATGGAAAATTACACATATATGAACAGTTATTTAACTGAATTTGCTTGTATAGATTTAAAATAGAGGTAATGTAATGTCTGTACCAAATTCTGGTAATTTCTTCTAAGAGTGAGAAAGTGCTGCGATGGGGTAGAGCAGTCAAAATGAGCAGCTTCTATCCAAATTTTGAAGAGAGCCTCTATCTGAAATTGGCAATTTCTCCCATACTCAACCTGGTGTAGACGCAAGCACGATACACAGATTTCGGCATTAGCAGTAGCAGATAATTTCCTTCCAGAAAGAAAATGGGACAAATAAGCATCCTGTTCTGTTCCTGTCAGCAGGAACATTTCTATCTGTTCCTGTTGCAGTTGCTCATTCCTTAGGGCCACTGACATCAAACACCACCGAGCAAACATTATGAGATTTCACACCTAAGGCTTCAGCTGTGCCTTTGCAACACTTCTGGGCTGCCTGAGAATAGTCACTGGCTGGTCCAGAGTTCTGATTCCTGTCTCTGTCTTTTACATGAGCTGCATTGATCAACAAGGACTCGGACCAAGTCTAGGACTAGGTTGTGCTGGTCATGTGTGGCCATAGGGGAATGGATGATGCGGTGTACAGGAATGTGACTATGGGAAATGAGGGTTGTTTGAGGCCAGGTGGTGGTCTAACTGGCTCTGAGAGGCTGGCAGCATGCCCTTCTTAAGGGAGATGCTGACAGCTTCTCAGAGCAAATGAACTCAGCTCCTCTCCTGCTGTCCCTGACCATGCAGGAATGGCATGGTTGCAGAAAGGGGTTTTTTCAAGGGAATGAGAAAGAGAAAAGGCTCCCTCATGCCCTTCAGGGTCCTGGCAAGTATCACTTGTCTGACAACCAGAGAAAACGGGGGAGTTAAGGGGGCTTCAGATTTCACACCTCATCTCTGTTATCTTCAGGCTCAAGAGGGGGAAGAGGGGATGGCTGCCACAGAAAGTTGGTCGCTCCTTGTGTCCCTGAGCTATTTGGTTCCAGAAAAAATGAGTTTCATGAGGGTGATGGGAGCTCAGTGAAGGATCTTGCCCATTGCTGCTGTGCTCTAATGGGGCTCTTGCCTCCCACCCCCAGTATTTGGTATTTTCTCATCAGTGAGAAACAGGTAGGGAGCTGGGCAGCGGCAGAGCATTGTGTTGTCAGAGGGCTTCTTAGTGCAGCAATCTTTTTTTGCTGGTTGTGTCTGGCCTCTCTGAGTGCAAAAAAAAATAGGGAATCTGGCTGTTAGCATGTATCCTCCCTAGACCCCAGCCTGCATTCAGGGATGCGGGTTATTTCTGGAACTGGGTACAGTGCAACATGTATACATTAGCAAAATCAAGTCCTTATGCTGTTCAGGAAAATTTGGCTCTGAACTGAATAGCTAAAAAAGCTATCTGTCTGAGCTGCTTAGAATACTGCACAGCTTTTGCCAGCTGAATAAAACCAATAGCATTTCTATGAACAGAAAGCTTTTGACAACAACCTTTGAATTATGAGTGGCAAGAACCATTCACTTCATTTTTAACTTCTAGCCTGTGATGTATAGCATAGCCCTCATTTGAGGATAAGAGGTTACTATCTTATTGACTTGGCTTTAAATTGCATTTCATTGTATTAAAGAGCATCTGTCTTTTTTTTTTTTCTTTTTTTTTTTTTTTTTTTGTAAGGAGCGAGATATACTGTAATGTATGAAGTATTTGACTTTCATGTAGCTGTAAGGCTAAACTCTGGAAAACATTCAGCCTCAAAGCTAAGATGGTATTTAGTGAAAACGTCCCAGAAAATTATGATTTTACAATTGCCTTACTGGTAGTTTGATTTTAACATTGTTTTGCTGATAGCTACCTTTGTACTTAAGGATTGTAAATTAATTAGACATACTGCTTCATCTACTCAGGAGGCAGGAGAAGAGCTGAGCTAATAGCTATGGGAGTGCTGTACCAATTTGAGACTGAGGCTAAAATGACATGATAGAGGGAGAGGTTAGTCCTCTCCCAAGGTTGTCACTCCTGGTCACATTTTAATGTGAATTTATTGGACTGAAAGAGGTTAAAGAGGTAATTCTGGAAAGAAGAGAGAAATTTCTTACATAAAATGGAACTCATCAATAGTCCCGGTGTCTGTGGGGAGTTGTCAGATTCCATAATATTAACCATGTAATTAACAGGATATATAAAGTGATGTGCTTTCAAATAATTTATATTTCAGATGCCTTTCGATGTGCTAATAATACCTCTCTTTTTTTCCTCCAGTCTCTAGGAATCACTGCATTCCTTTTTTTCCCCCTCTCATCTGTATAAAAAACCTTCGCATCTATCAGAGAGCTCTAACTAGTGCTTGTTCCCAAGGGTGACTTAATGGACAAAGTATAGATAAATCCACATGACAAATCCACTTTACAATATGGCACAGCTGGCATTCTCTGCTCAAGTTCAGCTCACAAATAAACTTGTAGGGGAAAACTGCATCAATGCAAAGTGCAGGGCAGTGCATATTGCCTCACTCTGTCCTGGAAATGACCTCTCATACGTGTGGTGGTGACACACCAAGTTTTGCATCTCTCTTTCCGACAAGTCAGAGTGCAAGGGGTCATTTGCAGAGTTCTTTGCAAAAGGTTATGTGCTTTTGTTGGCTTTTTGTTGCTCTTCAAAACCTCATTTTTCTGTTTTTAGTGACTGGGCTTTGAATACCAAAAGGGTATTTACTGACAATTGCTAGAAGCCAGTTTTTATTATTATTATTATTGTTAGTATTGTTATTATTATTATTATTATTATTATTATTATTGTTAGTATTATTATTATTTTTAATCTGGATAGGAAAAAAAAAGCTTACCCGAGCAATGGAATTACCAAAACTACACCATAGCTTTTGTCTTACAATGAAGGAGCCCCACTGCATAAACTCTTTGCCAGCAATAGCATCTTCCCTCGTGCTCCTCTCCAGTGATGTGGGGAGGAAACAGGTCTGGGGCAGTTTCAGAGCTGTGCTTGGACTCAGCAGGGCTCATGTGCTGATGGACAACTGTCTGCATGGATGAGGACCAAGTTACTAGCACCGTGTAAACAGCTGCTGATTTCAGTAGGACTTTTTTGAAATTTGCCAGGTTTGACTGAAATCAATTAGTGGGTTCAAAGTAACAGCTATGCAAGAGGGTGTAGATGGCAGGGAGACACCACAGTCTGATGCTTTGCTTTCCAAGGAAGCGTTGTTGACCATGCGGTACACGTCAATCCGTGAAACAAAAATGGGTTTCGAAAAAGAAAATTGTCTTTCTTGTTTCAAAACTGTATTTAATTGGTAGATGGAGGAAAAAAGAGCAGGTTAAATATGTGGCACAGAGCCCAAAATACATACTTGCGGGAAATTTCCTGATGGAGTAATTGAGGTCTTTCAGGAAAGATGGTAGGGGAGGCAGCTGGAGTCTGTGAAGGGCGGTCACTGTCCCTGTGCTGGACCTGGTGCAGCATGTTGACACAGCAGAATCTTGATCTCTGGTATTTACAGCTAAAATGATAAAAACTGCAAGAAGTTGAAGGGAAAAGGAGCACGAAGCCTGGACCTCAGTCTGACACAGGACACCTTTCCCAGTGAATATTCAGCGCACAGTGAGAGCCAAGCTAAAGTCTATACCTGCAAACCCTACATGCCTGAATGTACATCCTGGGTTTATAAGCTGACTTGGTTGCTGGGTAGTGTAATGATTTCCTTTTGCTGTGACTGAAAATGAAAATGGCTGGTCTGGTTACAGGACGTGGGCCTGAACACAGGCCAGTGTAAGAATGTATATCTGCATAGGGTAGCTGAAGGTTGTCAGGTTAGTTTTCCCTGCTGTGTATAAGCAGTGTGTGGGAAAAGCTCCATTTCCATGCTCACTTATACTAGAAACAGTCTTCTCTTGTATCCTTAATACTTAGAATTGATGAACATAGTGTAATGGCATTGTAGACCTATTCTAGTGACTGCATATGTTTCTACCAAATGTTATCAAAGAGCAATATTGTATACTGACATTTACAGCTTATCAGAAATTGAAGCATTTTCTTCTCCTATGCCCTGGCCATACTATTGTGAAAATTCACTCATACAACCACTTCCAGCGACTGAACAGTAAAATATTTCCAGTCACTCTGCAAGTTCATTTTATAGTAATTTAAAACTGCTTGTTACAACCAATAACTTTGGTTCTGGAAACCAGTATAGCAGTTATAAAGTCCTGGCATATAACGTCTTATGGAAAGCAGTGGTTTTATCACAGCCATGAACATGCAAGTGACCCAAGGCATAAAATTACTGCTCAAAAAAAAAGGGATCTTATCTCCAGAAAATGCTCAGATATCTACTTATGACAATTACAACGATGATTTCACATCTGTTAGGCAGACAGTTTTAATCTGTAAAAGGTTAAGTATTTGACAGTTACTTGTTCTTACATACAGATTAGCTGCTTGAAGGTTTAACCTTTAGATGTACTTAAGCAACTACTCTTTAAAATTTATTGTGTAAAACCACCCAAATAAAAACTGTCTCATCACTTGTAACTCAGAAATACGGAATGTTCCTGAGGTGCAGGATATTTTCACCTTCTGTCTTACCAAATTGCTCAGCTGGCTTTGCTTCTTCCTTTGTGCCTGAAAATATTTATGAGCAATGCTGCTTTAATTTCAACAGGCACCACATCATAATTAAAGGATAAAAGGAGGATTCTGTGATTAAATGTGTGGAATCAGTTATTTTGACTCAGTAAAGAAGGCTGCTGAAGAACATGGTTATTCCTTCACATTGAATTGTCCAGAAAAGCTGGGTAGGGAGAAAGGGAACGAGGGGATGAATCTTGGTATGGCCTTTGCACTTTCCTAGGAGTGGAGCTTGGGGATTATTTATGTAGTAGCAGACAGATCTCCAGATTTCTGTAGGCTTTTATTGATATTTCCTGAGCATCATAAAACATGGGATGTTTTAAACCTCTCGCATGGAGATGAATTAAATGTAAAATTATCATATGGAACTCAGATTTTCTTTATCTTTTCATTTGCACAGCTACAGCGTGTCAGTGGGAACGGCTTTCTCATTCACAGTAACAAAGCTGCCCAGTTCTCATCTTTCCTTGAATAGGTATATCAGACTGTCTTCCTTTCATGTTTCTCACAGTGATAAATTTCTTGTTGTCCTCAGACTTTGGATCCCCATATGGGATCCAGATGGCCTTGATGGCATTGCAGGGACAGTTTTCATGGAAAAGAACCACCTTCCCAAACAAGGTTTGTGACACTGGGCATAAACATATCATCATTCTTGTCTCAGTCACATAAAAGCTCTCTATCTGTGATTTTGGGGGTATGGAAGGAGGAGACCAGGGTTCTTTGCTGGGAGTGCTTGGCTTGCCCCTCTCTTCTCCTGATACCTACACACTCCTGTAGACCTTGTTTTGGTCTCTAGAAAATGCTCAGCTTTGGTCATCAGCACTTGTGGAGACCAGCCCTTCCCTGTGCAAAAGCATCCTCAGGATACACGCTGGAGGAGCTGGGGGAAGCTTATTTTTATACACATGCAGTGGCATTAACCATTGTGTTTTTATGCCCCACTTACCTTGCATCACTGTAAATGGGACTGCAGAAGGTCTGCCAGCCCTGTAATACTGTAGACCATTTCAAAGCCATTAAAGACTAATGGATATCTAGTGACAGAAAGTGTGCTGTGTGCCAATTAGAATATTTAAACTGTGCAATAAAAAGAAGTTAATAAAATCACATAAGAAGTTTAAAATATGATCAAAAGTAATGTGCTGTTTTTTCTTCAGGTGTTTGAACAATAAGATAGTTTTTAAAAGAAAATTGATCTGTCATTTTTTAAAGCCCAAGGAACATGGAGAAATATGTCTTCTTTCCCTATTTTCTCAATATATTTTAATGTATATTTAGGAACCTAGTGTTTTTTCCCCTTCACATTATAATAAACTCTTTCAAAACTGATAGCTGGTAGATTCATGTGCTTAAACATAGGTTTCACTTCATATATAGAGCAAGAACTTCACTGAAGATACAGAATGCCATTGGCATGAATATTTAATAGTTGCACTTTTTAAAATTTTTCATCCTTCTTTCTCTCCCTGGGATTGCCAAACCCATCTGTCTGGCCTCTAAACCTGTTTACAGGTATCTAAATTTAAAAATAAAAAAACCCCTTAGTTGCAATTTCAGAACTTTGCGATGAGATGGGGAATGCTCACCTTATTTGTGAACTACAAAATAAATAGAACGTTGGTTTTTTTTTTTTCTTCTGTCTTTCTGGTGACATGCAGTACATTATGCTTCAGTCCACTTAGTGGGGAGCTACAGGCCAGACGCAAAGTGGTATAAATTGGTAGAGCTCCGTTGACTTCCATGGAATTAGACCAGTTGGCTGATGGTAGCTATGGCTGTGGCCATGAGAAATCATGAAATTCATACATTAGCTATAGTTGTCATGTGTGAAAGCTATTATTTATGTTAATTGAATTAATTAAAATAAATATTTATGTTTAAAGCAAAACAGTTTATGTTCTAATAAGATAGCAGACACATTTTATGCATCCTTTTCTTTGCTGGATTTTCTTCCCTACTGATAATGATCTTTCAATCTCTGTTCCATAAATATGCATGTCATGTTCAGGTTTCTATTTCATGCATGCATGAGGAAGTACCGCTGAATTTGATTAACTTCATTAACGATAAATAATGAAGAATGCTATTTTAACTATTTTAGGACAAACAGTCACCTGGATAATGTTACTTGCTTGAGTAACCTTCTTCATCCTAATGGGATTGCACACAAGGGTAAACTTACTCAGATATGTATGTGTAGGTTCAGTCTTTTATTATGTAGCAACCTTTAGAGCTTTTACTATCTGGCAAGCAATCATTTATACCCTTTTTAAAAAATATTTATGGCTTCCTTGACTAATTGCTTCTTACATGACTTAGAGCCTTTTGCATTGGTGTCATTTGTTAAAACACATCCAGAAGCAGGCAGAGCAGAATCATTTTTCAACTTTTTAGTGTCATTTTTATAGACAAATAACACTTGTAAATGATGGATAATAGCCAGCAGAATGCTGCGTTGTATAAAATGAGCATGAGTTATTTTTGCTGGGAGATAGAAGGTTAACTTGGCTATGAACTAATTGAGGAGCTTCATGGTAAATGCAAAGTGGTGCGTGCACACTATAAACAAGACTTGAACTGGCTAAAAGGAGGATTTAGGTTAATTCAGGTCTGGGGCTTTTTTTGGTGGCTTTTTTTTTTTTTTTTTGCACACTACCTGGTGTTTTCTTAAAAAAAATAAACCTCAAAAGTCCTCAAGTCCAGTGCAGGCATGGTCACTTCCATTTGCAGCTTTGACTTGAACATTTGTTTCTTGTCTCATAAAATACTGCTTACTTGGCCAGTATTTGAAAAAGTCATTACATTTTTTTGTGTTCTGCAGTTCATAGTTTACACTTATGCTGTATTTTATAGCAGAATGTAAAATAACTGCCTTTTCTTTACCCAAAAAATAAATGCAGTTGCATATTACAAACGTGTGCAACTGAATAACTTTTTTATAGAAGAGTACTTGACAGATGCCTGTTAATGTCAGGGGATACAAATGCTCAGTGCCAAGCAATGGCAGGATATACAAATCAACCTGGTACCATTTTTTTTTTTTTTGCATAAACAGCACGAGACTGTGACCTAAATAGACCCTGTGCAAGTGTTTAACTTGATGCACAAGAGTTGCAGTGATTTAAATGGAATTATTCAAGTATTTTAAAATGTGTGTGCTTATGTGCTTACAAAATGGGAGCTACATGAAGTAAAATCAGAGTCTGAGCTTTCCAGTTCTATAGAGACCTGGGTAAATGTTCTTTCACTGAGCCTAAAATTCCAAACGGTAGGATCACTTTCTTTCTTCTTAGAGGGGCTGGGTCCAATTTGTCAGTGCTACCTTGTACTTAGGGGGACATTGCTACAGAGCAGATGTAGTCAGCCTTTGGTCTATTTACTGATTAGGTACTCTTCAGTTCCTTTTGGGGTTTTTTTTGCACCTTGTTACTTGCAGGCTGCTTGCCTGCCTCATTGCATTGGCCTCTTTGGGTGTGAGAGCTGAGAAAGCTGTAGACCATCTAAACTGTTCTGGTGGTCTGTCTCAGGGGTGGTCAGCATCTCCTCATTGATACAAACACTCCTCCAGCATGGCCAAAACAAAGGCATTGTTCTCACTTGGCACCCTGTGCCAGCCTCTCTGCTGGGCTGAGCTTTCTGGCCCTGGGGCACAGGTAGGTGCAGCTCCTGGTGTGATGGGGTCAGCCCTGTGCCCACTCTGCATGGTGGGAGAGCAGCTGGGTATTGTCCTCCTGTGCCCACCCTGGCTGCAGGGCAGGCACCACTTCTATAAACTCAGTCATCACAAGCTTTTCCTCAGGGACTCCAAGTGTTCTCTGAAGCCCAGCTCAAACAGGGAGTTTGGGATGACCTTTTTAATTCGTGTTCCCAGAGATTTTTCCAGTGCTTTAGTAGGGCTAGTTTGCCCTTGTGGGTCATTGTAAATACTTAACATTGTATTTACTCATCCTGTCTTTAATTTTTGCAATGGTTTCAATTTGACTTTTAAATAAATATTTAGGGTGGGGATAGAAATTTAACAGTTGAACTCTTGCCAGCATCCCTTTTTTGTCCTTTTTCAAAGGCACTCATGAGACTCAGATGTAAAACTCTGGATAATATCCTTTCAGTTATGGCATCTGGCTTCTTGGCAGTCTCTTTGAGAAGTTGGCAGGCTTGGTGTTGCCTTTAAATCCAAAACTAGCTCTCTTGTAATTTTTTAAAGATGCTTTCTCCTTCTGCATGTCATTTTTGCTTCCTTTACCTTTGATTTGGATGAATTCTTGCTTGATTAATCATTTGACTCTACCGTGCTTGCCCAGTTTCCTATCTAGCCAGAATCTCATGGTAAAAACAGATTTATTAATGGTTTTAAGATGGGTACATATATCTGTTCTAAAGTGATCTCCAACTGTGTGCAAGAATCTGGTTTTGTTTTGTGGGGCTGGAGGTTGAGTGAGTCAGGAATAAAGGTAATTTTAACTCCACTGGACTGGGTATCTTGAATACTGTGTTTCAGTAGCTTCTTTATCACTAAAGTAGCACTCAGGTCCATGTTTCTGAAGTGTTAGGTCTTTAGAAGGTAATTTAACAGCTTTAGTGTAAAAAAGAGTTTGTGTAGGGAATATTCAAATACAGCACTTTTCAGAAATGCCCCCTTTCTTTTCCTTGCAATTTCCTTTGGTTTTCAGAATCCATGTGAAATCTAAGCATATTTTTCAATCTCTTGTAACTTCCAGTGTGCTGTATCTTTTTCCCCCATGTTGCACATAACATGCAGCTGCCTATGTGTGAGTATGTGTGAGCGTGTGTAGGAAGCAGCATTGCCTCAAGGTAGCTGGCAAGCCTGCAGAGGGGAGCATGCCTGGGCACACGCACTGCTGTGCAGTTCCCATGCATTGCAAATAGTCAGGAAATTGGTTTCTTTGTTTTAGCTCGTATTGCAGTGCTGCTCCATGATACTCCAAGTGGGTCTGCGGGATGTAAATCCTCCATGGCACAGTTTCACCCCAGTCTCACACAGAGAAGGGCACTAAGTATGTGATACTTCCTTTCTCACCCAGGGAGAAACATTGCTGTGCTGAGGTCAGTACTAATTGAAGCCTTTTGCACAACAGCCGCAGGAGTGAGCACCAGACAGGCTCCGTGGGAAGCAGCCTTGCCTTGTAGATAGTGTCAGATCACAGGCACGGCTTAATGGAGT
This sequence comes from Lichenostomus cassidix, assembly GCF_008360975.1. Taxonomy (NCBI): domain Eukaryota; kingdom Metazoa; phylum Chordata; class Aves; order Passeriformes; family Meliphagidae; genus Lichenostomus; species Lichenostomus cassidix. The sequence continues at coordinate 29,938,244 of NC_139479.1, forward strand.
TGTTGCTTATCCATCAGCCCTGAATTGAGGATGGATGCATTTCCCCTTCACTCTCTGAGTCTGGGACATTGGGTTAAAGGGGTGTTACTTTCTACTAGGAGTAATAAAGAACATATGACTTGCGTTGTGTGTTGTCTGTTTGCAGTGGTGGGTTTCCACTGGATGCATCATCCCCTTATTCTTCTGGAAAAGGCAGTCATGTCTCAATCTTTGTTTGAGGGGCAAGAAGAGGAGGACCAGAAGAGCGTAAATGCCATGTTCCATGCCCAGCTGGTGCCCAGCTGCACCAGCAAGGCAGAGTGCCCCCTGGCTGGCCAGGCAGAGCTGAGGCTGATGTGCTCCTTCACTCTCAGTGAGCTTATTACCTGGTGGATGTGAGCTAAGAGTAGTCAAAAAGCTCTGATGTGGGTCAGCGTTGCAATCATTGAAGAAAATACCCAGCTTCTCTGTTTTGGGAGGGTTTCTTTTGTGTCGAAACAGGCTGTGGTGGAGCAAAAAGAATTAGACCAAGGTGAATAATTGGCTGGAAAAGCATATATCAATGCATTTAGTCAATTGTTGCAGATAAGAAAACCCCTTTTGGGGGGTGGAGGATCCATATTGAACAAGCCTAAAAAGAGCCATTGCATGGTTACAAGAAGGTATATATATCCATGGGAAAATATTAGAGTGAATCAATATATTTTTCTTACAAACTCAACTTCTTCTGAAGTCTGTTTATTTTAATAACTACAGGCCTCTTTTTAAAAGGCATGTACCTGCTTTGAATGTATATACCCTACCACTGTAGAACTCAGATTCAGTACAACTGTATGTACCGTACAAACACATGTATTTCTGACTTCAACAAAATAACACTACTAGCTTCATTTCAGTTTTAATTGCTTGTGCCTCTTCCCTGCTGTTGCAAAGAGAGTAGCCTAATTATAGAGGCAGCAATAGCATACTGTGGTCATCTTTTCTTGACAGCGTCCCAGCAAAGGTGACTAAGTTCATCTCATCAGTTTCTTCTTTGCAAAAAGCCCCAGCATCTATAGTAATGCAAATTTTCTGAAAGTGTAGGTTTTCATCAGACCCATGATACTTGAGGGGAGGCCAGAAGTTGCTTGTGTACTGACTTGATTATGTTACAAAGCATGTATTTCTCCATTTTAATTACTAAACTTACAATAAAAACACCAATCAGAAATTTTTACTAATTTACATACATTTCCAATTCCCATTTATTTTAATTAGCTGTGACTCAGCCTAGATTTGTTATCTTACACTTCATTATTAAAGATAGTTACCTATTAGAAATTGCCAGTGCACTTTGTATAACCTCCCGTCCCCGTGCCCCCTATGTAAATAAAAGAGAAGATGCTATTAGTGTAAGGTCAGAGATGGGGGCCTTTAAGTCAGCCTTTGCTACCAGTGACCACACAGGGTGGATAAAGGTGACACCAGAGCAGAGGAGGCACTAAATGCTTGAAGAAAGCTTGTGTACATTAAAGTGTGTTAAACCCCTGCATGAACATGCCTGGTCTATCCTCAAAGTGATCTTACATCAGTGCAGTTGATCCCTTTTCCTCTTAGAGGAAGGATAAGCTGCCATAATATATGTTCATCTGACTGGGGACTGACTTCATTCCCTCAGTTGATTTGCGTTGACTTTCCTGAGAACCCCTGTGAAGATGAATCTTCAATTGCAGCAGTATTTCTCTCCTCTTAACCTACAAAATAATTGCCTCAGCTGAGATATGTCTCTGTTAGCTTTTTTAAAATGCTGACTTTTTAATAGGAGCTTTTTCTGAATTACATCAGGCTTGCTATTTATACACTGTTTTCTTTTCTGTGTTGCAGTGGGTTAGGAGAAGGGAGGTCTGTGATCTTTGGCCACATAAGATAGTGGCTTAATTCTTGTTAGAAGTTTAGATTTTCATAATTTTTTTACGCACTGTGTGTTAAAGAGAAATTTAACTAGGAACAAAATCCCCTTGTGAGGGAGGTATAAAATGAAGCCCAAGCAGTCCAAAGCACGATGATCTAGATTCACGTGTTTGATCATTATAGACAGCACTGCTGATGGGCACAGTTGCTGCCCATCATTCCACAGGCAGCCATCGCCCCTGTTTGGGAAGCTGGAGCCCTGGTGAAGGCACTTTGACAGCACCAGCTCATCAGCTGCACCCTTTGAGTGCCATGCAGCTGCTGTGCCCATGGAGTGGCAGCAGATAGTATAAATGTTAGCCTTGATGGCTGAATGAAGCAGAGCACCTTGTGACATAGAACTCATTGAGGCTTCCCCCCGGGCTTTCTCAATTTTATCTGCAGTTTTATTTTGCAGAGCACTGAATTTTGTTGTAAGTACTGAAATAATGTTATTTGAAAGCAGCAGTATGTTGTAGTACCTGCCAATATCATTTGCATAAAATAGGAGCAGCAACTATCAATTAGAATCATAACTCTTTTTTTAATCCTCACTTCAGGTTTAAAATGTAATGCTAGGAATGAGCTTCAGGGAAGTAATTTGTAAAGAATTTTTATGACTCTCCTTTTTAATCTGTGCAAGTGGATAGATAATACAACTTTAACTGGAAAAGCTCAAAGAGTCATATTTGTAAAGGATAAAGACATTAACTTTTTGTTCCCAAGAAGTTTAAATTGCACTTGATTTGCAAATTTATAAAGCACTTAGTAATACGTAAGACTAGCTCCATATATCAGTGGATGAGTGGATAACTGAATGAGCTGAGGGCTTATCTTCTATTGATTCCGAGTTTATGAATGCTAAAAATGGTTCACCATGTCAGTGGTTTAAGATCTTTGATTAAAAGAGTTGTGCTTGTTGTTTAAATAGAATGTCATTCTGGTAATCTGCAATTACTGAACACGCATTAGCAAAAATCAGAAAAAGCAGTGAGGTCACATGGAAAGTGATACCCAGTCACCATATGTATTTATTAGTGTCACATATGAAATTTATGAGGCAAAGTAGTGCTGAAAGAATTTGGTGTCTTTCTAAGCAATACTCATTTGAGGAATTGCCTAAGATAAATGGGTTTGGCTAATTGAATCATACACTTTCATAGTGTGCTACATATAAAAGTAGACTAGGAAATAAATATAATTAAAGTAAACATGCCCTTCTAATTAGTAATTGTTTCTGCTGTTTTAAGCAAATTTCAGTGGCACAAAGTAGCTGTTCCAGTGCAAACCTAATAATGAAGGCTGTAATAACAGGTGTAAATTAACACAATGGAAAACATTTACAGTGTAACATTCTAAATTAAAAATTACATTAACAAGTCTGATTTTTAAAAAGCTGTATAATTAACATTTATTCAACCCCTGACAAATTAGTGCAATACAAATACTAGATGATTTTATTTATAGCTGATAACATTTTTATTTTTATTTTTGTTAAGCAGTAAATGGAGCAAATGTGGTTCATTTTTTTCCCAAGAATATGTCATATAAGGGCACTGTCAAAAGAAAGGCAAAGAAAAAGAGAAAGCAGAGATATTTACCCAAAGGCATTTTTTTTGTAAGTGATGTGCAGGAATTGTTTGAATACTTAAGGGTATCACCCCAGTCAGTGTTCGTGGTTATGTATGCTCAGAAATAAAACATTGCAAATGGCTTAAGTTTGGAGAAATGCAAGTACAAACAGAATAATATCTATTGTGCAATAAAATACTTTGATTCCCCCAAGTGCATCTTCAAAAAAACATAACATACAGCTAAGTGCTTAGCATTGATGTCTGTCTCTGCCAGAAAATATTGTCAACAGTATTTTCTTTTTATGATGGACGTAATAGAATGCCATGAATAGGTAAGCAAAAATATCCAAACTAGTTTAAAAAAGAAGGCTTTACTTTAATTTGTGACAAAAGATGCCACATTTTCACATCATATAAAAGGTCTAATCCAATCCCTAAATAGAGTATAATATATATGCATACAGACAACTTGTTTTTTGCTAAACTTCTAAGAGTATAAAAAAAAGGTTTTCTGGTGGGATTGGGGCAGTTGTAATTTTTTTCAGCTTTCCTATCAATAGGAAATCATCATTGTTTAATTTACATTTTTTTGTACTATGTCTTCTTGGTATGTCGTAAATTACAACACATGGTATGCGAATTCAGATATCATGACTTCTTAATTCCCAAAGTGAATTTGCTGGACTGTATTCACCTTAGAGTTGCAGATCCTGAGAGAAAAAGGAAACGTAGTCCTTGTACTGTACAGCCGACAGTGAACTTAAGCCCTGGGACTCAGCTTTTGAGGCAGTTGACTTCTTGCCACCCACATTTTGTGGATGTTCCCAAAGCCCACACTGATGAGAATCTGCCTGAGTTGGTTTTGAATGGCTAGTGCTTAGCATTTGGCTTTACATATGTACTGTTGGGCATATTTAAGATGTCAGGAGTTTGAGTTTGGCCACCAAATCATCCTGCTTGTCCCTTGCCTTTCCTTTTGTTGTAAAATGGGATTCAGATGTTTTGTGCACCAGAGAATTTTAGGGATTAAAAGTAAATTTCTAATCGCAAATACAAGCTGGCCTGAGTAGAATCCCTTCTGGAATTTTTAGTGTCAGACATAATTTTAAGTTCTTTGCAACCAAAACATTTTAGAAAACCTCTTATTTGTTTTTTGCATGTCACCTTTTCATGCCTTGCATGTCCCTGTAGCAGCTAAGCATGGTGGATTTGGAGGCGGTGGAAAAGATGTTCCTGCTCTCACATCTTACAGATCAGTTTCTGAATTCAGTGACTGAAAAAGGGAAAATGCCTCTGTCCTTTAGCCCATATAATTAGAAAAAAAAATTACCAATTAATAAAAATAACAACTATTGCAAATGCTGGACTGCATAGAACCTTTATTACATCCCCTGGCTCTAAGTCAGAAGAAGTACACCTAGGCTAGCCTGACAGGTGAGAATCTAACCTTTATAGCACCTGTGAGTCCCTCAAGATTGTGGACTAACTGCACAGGGACTTTTATAGGTTCCTACTCCAGAAATAATATTTTTGATGTGTTCCTCCCAGAAAAATGTCTTCATTGTTGGGGACAACAAGCCTTACTTTGGTAAGTGGTAGCAGACAGGTATTTATGAAGGAGGAGCATCCCTGTAATAATGTAAGGGGGGCAGTCTTGCTCATCTGGAAGGGAGATAGGGCGTTGTGTTGTTCAGTGGATAAAGATTTCCCATTCTTGTTTATTTTGTGTATTAAACCTGTCTAAGAAGGAACAAACTTAACAATAACTGTCTGCTGGTGAGGACAGGGTTGTAAGGAGAACTGAGATAAAGACACCAAGGAGGCTGTGGAGTTGATAGCCAGCCTCTTCCAGGCCTTCCCTTCAAAGTTAGATAACATTTCTGAAATCATATCTAAATCTCCTCTTCTGCAAATTAAGTTGCGTGGCTTACCAGACAGAGAACACAATTCATCATTGTCTGCTCTGCAACAAGTTTTTATAGGTGGGAAGATCATTATCATGTGTCTCCCAGTCTTCTCTTTTCTAAACCAGACAAGCTCAATTTGTCCTTTTACATAGCTCACTCCTTTATCCATCTGTCTCCTCTTCTCTGGGCTACATCACCTCTTTCCTACAGCAGAGGTCTCCAGGCCAGTGTGTGATTTTCTCAGTGCCCAACTGCAGGTCAGTTTAGGGTGAATCACAGAAAGGGTCAGGTTGGCAGGATGGGTCATCTGGTCTGGCCTCCCTGCTCTAGCAGGGTCAGCCTAGGGCACATGGCACATGAAGTTTGTTATCTTATCTTTAAATGATATCACCTTCAGCTTGATAGGCCTTCCCTGCTATTAAATTATTTTTAATTTGGTGGAACATGTCAGGAACAGCAGAACAATCTTGAGAAACTTGTAAAAAACCCAGAAATCTTTGACAAACGTTAGTAATTGAGTTACTAAGATACTGTGTTGCTTCAGAGCAAAACAGAACCATGGGTATTACAGTTATTTCACAGTTTTTCAAGAAACAGCCCCAAATATAAAACTGAACAATTCACTGAGCTTATTTTCTTTTACTTGTATTAAAAAACCCACCCAAATGGAAAATCGTAAGTTTTTTGCTTTCCATAACCTAGAAGGAAGTAATTCTCTGCCATTCCCTTTGTCACTGAGAAACTCTATCAGCATCACTGCTTAGGAAATTTTAAGGAAGGCTAAATGTAGTAGCAGTTTTCTCCTTAACACCTCGTGCTAGCAACAAAATATTCTCTTGTTAATAACAGCTTCTTTTTATTTTTTACACTGGGATATTCCCGTTACCAAGTGTGAATTTTACCTTGGTTTGTTTGGTTTCAAATAAAAATCAAGTTCACTGGTGATGGTCTAGTTTTGTGCTCTCTCTCACCCTCACCCCTGTAATTTTTTCCTCACTGTGGGCCCATCCATCAGGGTTAGGAAGGAAGAGCAAGCAGGTTTTTCACCTTTCAGCTCAGTGCTGCTCCAGGTCTCTTCAAGCAAGTAACACTGTGTAGTACTGCCACTGTTCACTTGTGTTACAGCCCACTCCAGGAGCATCACCTCTCTGATGTGCAGAGATGTGCTGGCTTTTAGTAGGAAAAAAAATGTTCTATTAAATCTACCAGAGTCACTCTGTGTCTTTAAAATTTTAAACACCTTCCATGAGGTTCACATGTTATTTCTTGACAAGAATTTAGGTATCTGCTCTGGGGGTTTTGAGTGTCATCACTTTTAAGACTAGACAGCCTGAGAGCATGTGAGCAGCTAAATCCAAACTGCATGATTAGCCGCCTTCTAAGTGCTGGATTTTTAGTGCAGTGAACATGAGCTTGAGTGAACTGAAATTGGTTAGGGATCAGGGCAGAGCTTGCCTTGTTTTCAGAGTCCTATCTATTTCAGTCCTGTCCCATCCCCAGAGCATTGTGGGATCATGGGTTGATATTCTGCCAATATAAAGAGGGAGGATGGGTTCCTCCTGTATGAATTTGAATTTTTTTTTTAACATCGCAGATCTCCTATCTTAGGCATTAGCATTTTGTTGACTTTTCTGAAGTGGAAAATCAGGAGAATTTCCTTCAGTCTTGTTTCCTGGTTTTCTTTAACTCCTTTTGCTTGTATTCTGTTATCCTAGTGAAACAGGACAAGAATTAAATTCTGGCCCATTTTTAATGCACCACCTGTCAGAGAATTATTTCAGTCCTTCTAAGTTGTTCCCATTAAATCAGCTTCAGTGGGCTTACTGACCAGTCACACAAATTTGATATTCCTGAACATTGTAGTGAGAGAAGGTTAAACTGAAGTCAAATGTTTTGAAACATTTAAAAATCTGTAGGAAAAAATGACCCAGAGATTTCTAAGCTTCCTAACACAATAAAAAGGGATCTTTGCTATGGAAGATTCAAATAGAAATCTTATAGGCATTTCCCAAATACATGCTTTTAGAATAATACATACAATTTAGATCCTTCCTCATGGTTTTGCAGCTACATATAGAATTTAGATACCTCTTAACGCTTTCAAAATGAAACACTGAATAATTTTACACCTTACACTATACAGGTAAATAATATCCTTATAATTCACTGTGACACAAATACACAGTTATGAACTCAGGCTTCAAATACAGTATGCAGTAAAAATAAAACATATCTCTCTTAAAAGGTTTTGTTGTTCTTGCTAAAGGTAAAATTTGCTGAAAAAACATAGTCAGCGCAAGGGAGCTGTTAGAGAGTGAATGATGTATCCAACTTCATCAGGTCACTTGCTTCCCTGCTTTGGCCTGGAACTTGGCTGATCCCAGCAACAGACAGCATCTGCCTCTGGCGCTGTCCCTGCACAGCCATCTCTGGAATGGCTTCTGCATCTATCACAACTACTGAAGCTTCTGGGTGATTTTTTGTCATTTTTATGTCATTTCCTTCAGATTTTGAAATATTTAAATGCATTTTAACCTATGTGAAAGTGAGGCACTTGAACAGTCACGCTGTTTCTGCAAGTTAAAATACAGGAACTTTCTTTGCACTTATATTACGTTTAGGCTTTTGTATTCCTGACATGTTAAGTTCTGGTTTGGATTTGTGCCATGGTCATATCACCACCATTCTTCTTAAGCAGAAGCAGAGTGTTAAGGGAGGCATAAACCGACAATTGTGATTCAAATGCTGGGTTTTTTTTTCTATAATGAGAGATAAAATACCTCACTTCCCATTGCATGTCACTTAAGGGGGGAAGCACATGGATGCTTTGCTGTTCAGCTCTAGAGGTGAGCATGAGTTATGATACAGTCATCTTTGTAGTCAGAATTAATTGGGACTAGCATGTGTAAGAAGCTTACATGAATTACACCAGTCACAGGGCATAAAAGTTTTAACTTTTTCATCGTTTTAACATGTATGCATCTTTATTCATGCATGGATGTAAATTATTCTTTTATTCATGGGTATGCTGGTTTTGACTAACTTCTCGTCCTAATTTTGATTGCACATCCCTTGGGGCTAATGTGTCAAAATATGACAGAGCCACAACAGAACAAGCAGGATATCATGAATAAGATACTTAAAAAGTAATGTGGTTTGTGTGCCAGGCAGTTTTCTTAGACAGGTCCCAAGGATATTTGGTGATACTATTATTTGGTAAAGCATAAACCTCAGGTCCAGTTTACATTGTCCATTTTCATGAGAAAGTGCTGGGAAGGAATTCACATTTTTCTTAGTTTAAATGTATACAATGTCTTTTAGAGAAGTTGGTTAGCTTTATGGTACAGTGCTATATGTTTGGCTACTACTCGTGTCTTGTGAAAAGACAGTGACATCCTCTATACAAGTTTTTTTTTCACAGTTCATGTCTTAAAGTTATATATAAGCCACAACTCACTTAGGTTCTTTAACCCAGATTTATTACAGTGATCCTTTTAGTTCTGTGAAAGTAAGCTGCCTACATAGGTGCTAGAGAGATAGATTTAGATGTAATTTTATATATATAGCTATATTTATATGCAAATATAGATATCTAATTCCATTTTCTGTTGAAATGTTGTCAATTGAGCAGAATGAGGATGGAATTTCATAATTCCCCGTAATTAGATTTTATGCTTACAGACTCTGATACAAGCAAGCAATTGCTAAAAACAATCACCGTTTCTTCTTATAGTAAGCGACATTTGTGTGCTCATATAAGCAAAAGTACAGATTTTAGTGGATTTGTTATTTGGGCATTTACAGAGGTTGATTCTGGTTTTAATCTCTATGATTGGTATAGGGTTTAACTTCTTTGGTTGCTTTATCTGTATGTGCAGTTATTAACATCATCCAAAAAAATCATCAAAATTTATTTTTATCATGTAGACATGCTAGCACATACCTGTTTAAAACTCAGTTCAACCTTACCTTTATGTAGTGATGGTTTCTCTGCAGTACAGAACAATGCTATAATAAGGTCCCCATCTATCTATAAAATCTGAGGGAAAGATAAATTAAAACAAGGCATCTCAAAACATATCGATTCTATTTTTACAGAAAGGAAACTCAGTGCCTGTCCACTGAAGATCCCAAGAAATGATTTTCTGTGAATACATAAAATCTGATGACTTATGCACTGACTTGTTAATGACTTTTTTTTCACAATGGGGCCGTTGTGTGGTTTCCATAATGCTGTAAATCATGATTAAACACATAAAAAAGATTGTCGCTCAAGATCCATTTTAAGCCGAGTGAAACATAATGCAGTATAAAATTTACATCATTTTCTTGATTAACCCTGATGAACCTTCAGTCATTATCCATTGTGGTAAAAGTAAATTGGAAATGTTGCTTTGTTAATAAAACATGTATAGACGTTTTCATGAGTCATAGATTTGATGGTTATTAACAGCTGACACATTCATAATGAAATACTGTGCTTTGGCTTTCTGTGAAAGTATAATACTGTGTAAGGCTGCAATCCTGTGTCCTGTACTTCAGGACTGTATTTTGGTACCCTTTGGACATGAGATAATTTTGAATGTTGATCTAAAACCATAACATAAATAGAGGCAAGGGTTTTTGGAATCTGTACATTTAAATGCTGAATCTCTGTATCTTTTACTCATGTTTCATAGGGATTCTTAGCAGCACCAAAATGATTTAACAACTTAAAACTACTCACCTTTGTCATCCATGGAAGTGTGTGAAGTTTTGCTCCTTTTGCATGTATACCAGGGAACGTTTTCTAGTACACACACTTACCTCGGTACTAGTAAAGTGCTCTGAGATCTGGCTTAATGATTTAAACGAGGTTTGAAGTGGGAAGGGGATAAAACCAGGCTCGATAGAGAGGAGCCTAGGTGTGAAATCAGTAGCCCAGCTGAAGTGCACCTGCACCACTGCAGCAGGACGGGTAGCAAACCGGAGGAGCTGGAAGCCATCGCATATCAGGAAAACTGACGTAGGCTCTGTCACAAAAACGTGGTGGGATGACTTGCATGACTGGAGTGCTGCAAGGGATGGCTACAAGCACTTCAGAAAGGACAGGCAAGGAAGGAGTGGTGGTGGGGTGGCTCTGTACATTAGGGAATGTTTTGCCTGTAGAGAACTCAAGAATAGTGATGATAAGGTTGAGTGCCTGGGGGTGATAAAAGGGTGGAAGGCTAACCAGGCAGACATCCTGGTGGGAGTCTGTTACAGATCACCCAGCCAGAATGAAGAGGCAAATGAAAGCTTCTGTGAGTGACTGGCTGACATTACATGATCTCTAGCCCATGTTTTTCTGGGAGACTTTATGCTGCAGGATGTCTGCTGGAAACTCAGCACAGTGGAGAGGAGGCAGTCCTGGAGGTTCCTGTGATGCCTGCAACAGGCCACCTGAAACAGAGGCCAAGAAAATTAGGTGTATAAAAAGTGGACAAATTTATTCAAGGTACATTTGGGCAAGCAAAGCCCCCCTCGGGGACTACATCCAAAATGGATGCTCAGGTCACAAGCTCTTCAGCTTTTATAAGTTTTGTCTTATTAGCATGTTGGTCCCTAATTCTCCAATCACACCTTCAGGATACTGACCATGCCCTGCTTCCCCTTTCCACCATTGTTTACATATTTCTGGGCCCTTGGGTATTGAATATGTCCTTGAGTCTCTATCCAGAGAGCTTCGTTTTGGTAAAATGTGCTGAGAACAGAAGTTTTCAGCATTTTGTAAGAGCACAGAACTACACCAAGCTACAGATACATGAAGAGGAAAAAAGCCTGAAATTATTAAGGTTTCACCTGGAGTGTGTGGAAGTTAACTTCCTGACACAGCCAGTTAGCAAGCCTACCAGGGGCAGTACCTCTCTGCTATGCACTGCTGATGTGCTGTTCCTCAACAGAGAAGGGCTGGTGGGAGATGTGCTGATCAGAGGCCATCTTGGGCATAGCAATCACAAAATTATATTGTTTTCAATTCTCAGCGAAGTAAGGAAGGGGGTCAACAAAACCTTTACCTTGGACATTCTGAGGACAGACTTCAGCCTGTTCAGGACAGTGGTTCAGAGAGTCCCTTGGGAAACAGCCCTTAGAAACAAAGGGAGGCTGGACATACATTAAGAAGATCTTAAGGGCACAGAAGCAGGCCATTGCAATGTGCTGAAAGACAAGCTGGCAGGGAGGAAGACTGGCTTGGCTGAATAGAGAGCTTTTGCTGGAGCTTAGGAAAAGAAGGAGAGTATGACCTTTGGAAAAAGGGGTAGGAAACTCAGGAAAAGTACAAGGATGTCTTTAGGTCATGTAGAGAGAAAATTAGAAAGGCGAAAACTCAGCTAGAATTCAATCTCACCACCACTGAGAAAGATAATAAAACATGTTTTTATAAATACATTGACCAAAAAAAAAAAAAGAAAAAAAAAAGAGGACTGAGGAAAACCTCAGTCCTTTACTGGATGTGGAGGGGAACATTGTAACCAAGGATAAGGAAAAGGCTGATGTACTGTTCCCTAGGGCTCAGTTTTGGGACCAGCCCTGTTTGATATCTTAGTTCATGATCTGGATGAGAGAACCAAGTGCATCCTCAGACAGTTGCAAATGACACCACGTTGGGAAGGAGTGTTGAGGGAGAGCAGGAGGGCTCTACAGAGGGATCTGGACAGGTTGGATCAATGGGTTGAGGCCAACTATGTGAGGTACAGTAAGGCAAAGTGCTGAGTCCTGCACTTGGGTCACAACAACCCCAGGCAGTGATACAGGCTGGGGACTGAGTGGCTGGGAAGCTGCTCAGTGGAAAAGGACCTGGGGGGGCTGGTCCACAGCAGCTGAATGTGAGCCAGAGTGTGCCCAGGTGGCCAAGAAGGCCAATGGCATCCTGGCCTGTGTCAGCAATAGTGTGGCCAGCAGGACCAGGGCAGGGATTGTCCCGCAGTACTTGGCACTGGTGAGGCCACACCTCGAGTGTTCTGTTCAGTTTTGGGCCTTTCACTACAAGAAGGACATTGAGGTGCTGGAGCATGTCCAGAGAAGGGCAGTGGAGCTGATGAAGGCTCTGGAGCACAAGTCCTGTGAAGGAGTGAGCTGTGGGTGTTTAGTGTGGAGCAAAGAAGGCTCAGGAGAGATCTTATCACTCTCTACCACCATCTGAAAGGAGGCTGTAGCCCGATGTGGTTTGGCCTCTCTTCCTGGACAATCACCAGCAGAATAAGAGGAACCTCCCTCAAGCTGTGTCACAGGCAGTTCAGGTTGGACATTAGGAAGAATTCTTTTCATTGAAAGGGTGGTTAAGCATTGGAAGGGGGTGTCCAGGGAGGTGGTGGAGTCAAATGCTCAAGAAACAACTGGATGTGGCACTTAGTGCAGTTATTTGGTTGGCATGGTGGTTTTTGGTCAAATGTAGGACTTGATCTTGGAGGTCTTTTCCAACCTTAGTGATTCTGTGTTTCTCTAAGTCTATGATTCTAATCTTTGCTTTTGCTCCTTTAAGTCAGGTCGTAGCAGGGTGAATTACATGGTAAATTTTTTCTACCAGTTGCAGAGCTTTCAGTTTGTGTGTGCCATGTGAAGTATACCTTGGAGTACTTAGCAGTCCTGCAAATAGCTGTGGGTAGATGCATCACTGTACAGAGCCTCCCAGAAGGAATAGGCTACTTAAGTCGCTTTAAAAAAATCAGAAGCAAGAATAATTTTTTTTCTGAAAAAGACCTAGAGGCAAAACATAATTTTTCATAATTTTCAGGTCACTTCTAAATTTATTTAGATTTTATTAAGTTTCAGTAAACTTTTCAACTTTTATTAGCTTAATTTTTTTTTAGTTTAAAAATTTTTATTACTGAAACTACCGCTGCAAATCCTTATTGAGTGAAATCCAGTTTTCAGCAAACATATCAATAGGAAGTTCAACAAACATTTTGAATAAAGTATTAAACACTTACTGCAAAATGTCAAATAGATTTTTAAAAGGCCAGAATTTTTTCATTACATTTTAAAAGTTCAGAACATCCCTAGAAATCAGGCAGTGATAGGAGTAAATTCAGTTTTTTGCACCATTCAGTTTGACCAAGACTAAATGAATAATTTACCTGTGTGTGCACATTCTTTACAGACATGAGCCAACTGTTAAGGTCCCTTTCAACCCACACCTTTCTGTGATTCTGTGGTTCTATGGGCTGTTGTATTTTTAAATTACAACATAAAAGTAACATTTACAAAATTGAAGAAAAGGACATCATTGTGGTTTGTCAGCTGTGCTCTTCGATCTTGGTTTTTTTTATCTCCACCTGGAAAATATGGATGAGGATACAAAAGGAATGCTTTGTCACATCTACAGTATCTATTTCTTGGCAGACAAGATCTCCTCTTAATTTCTGGAGGTTTTAAATACCATTTTGAATTGTGAAGAAAAAGAAACACTAATTCCAGGTGTAAGATTATTAACAGTGGTGAATTTTACACTTGTGAATATACTTTCAAAGAATATAATACTAGAGTAGTGCAAAATTAAAAGTTGTAGTAATGTTTTGTTTCTAGCTTGACTCAGTGTTGTTTTAAGATCTTAATCCATCTTAGGCACTTTTGCTAGCATATTTAGGGGTATAAAAAGAAAATAATAAAGTACTGAATATAGGATTACCTATTAATACAGAATGGTGAATTTTTGGATATCTATGTGTAATGTAACTATGGACTGGCAGATTTTTATCATATGATGAAGTTATTTATCCTGAAACTAAAAATAAATTAGAATTTTGTCTCAATTTCTCTCATTGAGCAAAACTGCACTGAGGGAAGAAAATGTGCATGTTTTATTTATATAGAGGCTGGAAGAGGTATCTTATAAAAGCAGGTGTTGAACTAAATTGGATTTTCTTTAATGTTCCTCTGTTGTGAATCTCTGACTCAACAACATACATCCCAGTCTTAACGGCAGCCCTAGGTTTTCTCAGCATTTCGATACATATTTAAAATTCAGTCAGGTTGTATGCAAAGCACTTTTTATTTTGTGAATGTCAGGTATGAGTGCCTGTAAGGTAATAACTGCACCCACAATTAGCCTTTCCTTGGTTCCTTCCATTTGCCCATTGTTAACCCTTGGAAGACCTGACCCTAATGCTCTGATGCTGATTTTGCAGATATGATATGTATATATTCATTTGTTTGGTAGATGCGATATATCTGCCCCTGAAAATACAGCTCCCTGTTTTGGACTTGGAATTTCCAGGCAGATAATTAAAGTAATCTCACACCTTCCAGCCTGCACCTGCCACTGTGCAAGTGGCTGCCCCAGCTCAGCTCCCCCTGATCATATTCGTGTTTGGTCGGTAGTGTTTCATGGCTAATACAAATCATAAACAGGCTGTAAAACCTGAAGCATCAATGAATCCTAGCTTTAAAATTGCTGGAAGCTAAAGTTTTAAAACTGATACTGCAAAGTGAAAAATGAAATTTAACCAGGCACTTTGGTGAAGGAAAAATAATTTATTGGATGTAAGATGAAAAGCTGTGAGAGTAAACATCAATCTCATCTTAGACACATGTCATTGATTGATGTTTGCTCTGTGCTGCTGCCTGGAGGTAAACTCTTTGAAATAGCAAAATAGGTACTTTATCTGTCTGTGGATAGGAGCACAGTTTGTTAAGTTACTGCTTTTTTGAGACCCTGCTACATCTTTATGTTCAATCAAAGTGAAAACAGTAAATCAGAGTAATTGCTTTACCCCACGGCATTCCTGTTTGTAAATGGGAAAAAATACTGTAAAAATCCTCAAATTAACTTCTGCTGCTTAAGATAGATAAAAGTCTAAAAAAAGCCAGTTGCAACCTAGGAAGGTATTTTATTGATTATGCCACTTGTTCATCAAAGGCAGCCCCCTTATTGTAATTTAACTGATACTTCAAATGTCATTAGGGAAAATATTTAATGCTCAAAAATGTGAGGTTGCCATATCTCAGAGCTCCCTATACTCCATTAGCAATGAGTTTTCAAACAGATATCATTTATACTTATTTGGAAATGGAACTGGTACCTTGAAATTGGCCAGCAAAAACCATGGACCTGAACAGTGAAATAGAAAACAGGCATTAAATGACAGCAATTCCATGTTAAGCACAGCAATTTAGCAAGCAAGATAACCTCAATTGTAGTAATTAAATCATTAGAGTTAAGACTGTTTTCTGAAATTGTTTGGGGCTGTTACCTTTATAGGGTCTCAGTCTGACTCATCCTTTTGAGTTCTAAAATATGGCAGACATGCATGAATGATGGTACATTAAAATTCAGAATCCAGTTTCCATTCTGAATCAAATTTCATAATCATTGTCCTGCATCAGGGTTAGACTGCTTTTTTATGGGGTTGTATAAGTTTTTCTTTGACTTACTCTATTTAGCTACTTTGGCATAAATGGAGTAATTCAGGGGAGAATTAGACTATTAAATATTTAAGAAAATGTCCTCACTTCAGCCTGAAATTTAGTATATTGATTTGTGTGCCAGATTAAAATTTGTGGGGAAATGTTGAGAATAATCAGTAAACCATTTTAAAATTTATTTTCTTGAAATATTGCCTGTTTTCCATGGCTTTGAAGCAGTTCTAACTTGGTTCATAATTCAAAAATGACCGTGTGCTAAAATTTAATTTCAAAGATATATGTGTCCTTGCAGAAAACTTGTTCACGGGTCTAGGTTTATTCTTGAAATGCACACGTCTTTTAGTCACTTACAGTATGGGTTGTGTTTCTGGGGTGGGTTTGTTCATTTTTTTGTTTGTTTGGAAGATGATCAGCACTGTACACTCCCAAGGGATATGGACTGCAGCTTGGGGATGGTGTCACTCCCATGACGCCAGGATTGAATGTTGTAGTCTGATGACGTTTTGATGGAGCTTTTTGATTTCATTGTGGAAGAGGAGGGGTCAGTTTAAGAACAAATGAGGAGACTGACAAAATCTGGGAAAAAAACTTGGCCCTGGCAACTAGGTCTTCCCCAGCAAAAGACTGTCTGGAACCCACAGGAGCTGTGGGTTTGCCAGTTTAAGAAATAGTTGCATGTTAGCATGGGGCATCAGCTCTGCTTTTGTAATTAATATGTCTAGACTTCAGGTTCTGAATGTTTTGTGCTAAGTGCCACATGTAGCTGCTGAGGTGAAGGAGTTCAGCCTCCTGAGTTATTAACTGCAAACAAACAAGCTACTCCTGTTAAAATTCTGTCACAATATTTATGTGCGTGGGGAGGGAGAAGGAAGGTGAGCGTGTATGTGGGTGTTGCAAAGCCCTCACAGTTCAGAGAGTAATGAACTAAATCTTTGGTCTGGAAAATTATACTGGAAGGTCTGGAAAGGCAAAGGCAAGATTGCAGGTTGGTGCAAATGGTAACAAGTTCAGAAACTGCAGCCAGGTCTCTGTATACATGTGGTAATACCTTCCTCTGTCATGCAGGTAGGGCTGACTCAGTCACAGCCTGCTTCCTTTTCCAGAAAATAAACTGATGCCAAGAAAGGGGAGTACCAGCAATCTCACCCTCAGTTTACCCACCTGTGTCTTTAACAGCCTCAAAGATGCCAGCTGTTAGGAGGATGGTGATCTTGTAACAGAATAACAGTACTCTTCCAGAATCTGCCCTTCGTGATGCAGCAATTTTGTGGTTTCTGAAAAGGTCAAGCAGCATCGTTAATGCACACCATCAGCCTGTGAAGGAGTGTAATTCCTCTGCGAAGGTGCAGTGCTTCGTTTGTGGAAAAGGACATCTTCCTCTGAATGCAAATTTGGGTGTTCCCAAACTGAAGGACAGGAGGATATGTTGGTGCGCTGTCACCATCTTGCTCATCATGGAGATGAGACCTTTTTATTTGAGTTGCTCCAAGAAGTGATACCTGAAGGAGGCAAATCGAGTCAGTTACAGGGTACTTAAAAAAAAAAAAAAACAGGAAAGAAGAAAAGGAGATTTTTCAACACTTAAAACTTCAGGCTTTTTATATGATTTCTTTCAGCCTAGCCTGAGACAACATAACTCTTTGGACTTTGTAGGAGATTAAATCCAGCCCAAGGTTTTGCAGGTAAAATTACTGCTCTGCTCCTAGGCCGTCCCCTGAGCCATCTCTGTCTATTTCTAATTAAGGATTAAAGGAAACTTCCTTCTGATGGCAGGAGTAGCGTGAAGAAAGCTGTGAGTGTTCCTGTGGGGAGGCTGGGGCTGCTACCACCCTCCCATCAGGAACCAGCATGCCAGGGCTTTCCTCTTCAGGCTGGTCTCATGGGCAGCCGCCTCACCTTGTGCATGGCCAGAGAGTGGGCACCAGCCAGGTAATCTGCCAGAAGGTATCACAGCAGATGAAAATTCATTAGATAGACCTACTCTGAGATGTTTAGCAATCCATTGGAAATCCAATCTGGCAAATATCTGGGAGTGAAATTATTCCAAGTGTCCTGGAAGAAGCAGAGAAGGTAGGGGTGCTGTGACCATGGTGGTGGTGTGCTGAAAGCACCTTGAGCCTGAGACACTGGCATTTAGGAACAACTCATTGGTATATCCAGTATGTGTCTTGGCAGATCTTATTGTTGAGATAAATCAAAACAGCAATGTGCCAAATTTGAGATAATTTAATTTCTATAATACAACCTTTATTCATATATAACTTTTGCAAGTGTTTGACTTGTTGCTCATGTTCTGGTTCATGTCCTTTAAGCATGAATTTGAAACAGATGCAGCATTTAAAAAATAAAAGTATACCACTTAAAAACTATTTAAATTCAAGCTTTTGGAATTTGACCTGTATGCAACAAATATAAATTACACTGACTTTTGAGAGATGAGTGTTTGGTTCTTTGGTTCCAAGTCTTACAAAACTGAGCACGCATACTAACCATATACATGCATATATCACTCACATATGTACACATGCCCCGATGAGGAAAAAGTCAAAAGGTTTTCATGAGCTTGTTCTTCACAACTTAGCTATTGAAACAAGACACACAGTAAACAATTAAAAGGTACATGTACCTCTGGGATTGTTTTAAATTGCAAATTAAAAAAAAATAAAGAAGAAATCAATTTAAAAGAATCATTTTCGATTAAGTGAAGTGTTTGCAATAAAGACAATTATAGCAGTTGGCAGTATTCTCCTTGAACCAAAACAAATAAATACATTTGGTGACATACGTTCAAGGAAATGTGATTGCTGCAATGTTCATGAAATAAGGAACAGCCTCACAAATGCTAGACATTTTGCCATCTGGTATTACCAAAGGAACACAACTCTCAACTTGTAGCTCTTCCTAACCTACTGCTTATGGATGGCATATTAGGCATTGTCACACAGTTCTGGCATTTGCATAATCATTCTGAATTACTGCAGGTTGTGCATTGCATTGCCAGCAGTGAACTCAATTTGAGAAGGGGGTTCACAGACCTGATGACTTGTATGTCTTCATTACATATATCTCCATCCAATAAAGGGAAAAAAAATGTTCTTCCACTTTAGAAGTATCACACCAGTGAATTTTTAAATTTGTGTGAGGCCTAGTGGAGAATGTTGCCCTTGTTCACTTCCTAGAAATTGGGTAAGGACCAGTATTATAATTAATCTCAGGGAAGCTGCCCATCTCTATTTGGCTGCAGGCTAGAGTCCAAATGCAAAGCATCTCAAAGAGTCAAGAGATTCTGGATGGGGACACATAGCTGTTACAACCTGATCCCTTACAATTCCAGAAAAACCCAACCTAACAACTGCTATTCTGCGTGGCAAAAGTCTGCTTTAGACACAGGTTGTTCTCGACTTAGCTGATGGGAGTAGGCTCAATGGCACAGTGTAGTAAATGAAGACCTCTGCTCTCACAGCAGTCAATGACAACTGCTCTGCCTCTGGCTTCAGCAGCACATGCAGCATGTGCAGCAGGTGATCTCACTCCCAGGAACCCTGTGGGGAGGTCTTTGCCATCCCCTTCTTTCTGGAGGAAGGCATTTTCCATGCCCAAAATCCTACCCCTGTGGTTGCATCCTCATTATGCTGCTTTTCAAGGAGAGGGTGTTGGCATGGATAATATGCATTGCTCATGAAAAATATGGGATGAAAACCCAAAACCCCTCAATCACCTGTAAGTGGTTGCAAACCAGGTGGTGTTTGGATGCTGTCTCCAACCTGCTGTCCTTCAATGCTGTGTTTCACAAGGACCCCCTGTGTTTGAGAGCTGTGCTCAGCCCCTGCCACCTGTCCCCAGACGCATCAGAAGGTAACTCTGCAGTCCAGTTCGAGTTAGCAGCATCCACAAGCAAACATAAGATTTTGTGGTCATTTAGTGACTGTAGAGACATTGTTGTTAAATACTAATAGCATCTAACATACCCTGTGTATTTTCAACTCTCACGAGTCTCGAATTAGAATCAGATAGCTGTTGGCCTTTTGACTGCCTTGCCTGAGGCATACTAGGTAGCATCATGTGGGTAGCCAATGCAACATATGTTTTGCTAACTGGGAAGCTGGTTAGCAAGACAACGTTTGTCTTATTAACACATGGTGCACTTACATGGCATTAATATATATTCCTGCTTTACAGATATACAGTGCCAGAAGATAAGCATTAGCTGAGCTAAGCAAAATAGGAATCAGCATACTTGTCACACTGTCCTGAAATAACACGTAAACTTTGTTAGACATGTTGGCTTCCTTTGTGAGGAGAATGAAACATAACCAACTGAAATGTATAAACCTGAAATGTATTGTTCTGTGGAAATTCAGAGTAAGGATTCTCTGGTTTATGTTGTCATGCATTAAACTAGACTACTGAAAATAAAAAAAGCTAATTTTTATTCTGAATATCTATATGGGAGCTAAAGTAGTTAATTTCTAAAAATTAATACTGTTGTGTAATGCTGTGATTTTATTCTCTCTCTCTGGCTACACTCTACCAGCCATACATACACAGTTGTGCCACTACTCATTTATTCATGTTCTGTGGTTGTGATAGTGTCAAATCCATCAGAAAGAGGAATTGTTTCAGCAGTAGTTTCACGACTTGGCTGATTAGCAGAGATCAGAAGAAGCAACCTAACTGTGGAAAACCACTACAGCATATAGTTTTAACAGCTCTTTAGGGAGCTAGTTAATGAAAGAATCACTACAGAAACACATCAATGTGAGAAAAAGGAGCATTCTCATACAGCAGTCAGAGGATATGTCATAAGTGGGAATATGTTCATAATTTCTATTTACTCAGAGCTGTAATTACTGTCTGCCTTAAGAGAACTTTTAGTCTTTGTCAAAGTTGCTCAGATACTTCCTTTGTCATATTTCAAGCAGAGAAGTTCTGCACAGACCAGATCCTGCCATGTGATTTCTTTTTTATTTTTCTGTGAGAATTTTATTATCTATTCTCTGTGTGAAGAAAGCACCAGCATTCTCAGAGACCTGAGCCTCCCCAGCCTACTTGAACTGGCATTCATCTGATTCATGTTCATGCTTATTTTTGCCATCTGTCTGCAAAACAGAGTTCTTAACTTTCAAACCCAAGCTGGTTTATATGCTGCCCTCTAATTTTTAACTCTTAAAAAATTATTTATGACTTTTTTCTTTTGGTTTTTTTTTTTTTTGCTCCAGTGTCTACGAGCCAGATAGAAACGTGCTGCGAAGGAAAGAATGGGAAAGGAGAAATCAGGAGGCCCAGCAGGACAATGGCGTGTTTAACACGAGCTATTCCCTCTTCAGTGAACCATACAAGGTACACGCTTCCCAGCTGGGCGAATCTTTGTTTATTTATTTATTCCACAGTATAAAAATGTAGCCTGCAGAAGGCACTGTCCAGGTTTCAGCACCCTCCCACAAGTGTTAGCTTCATAAAATTCATGGAGAACATGCATGATTCATCGAGAGTCAGATTTTATATATATTTATATATATGTATAAAGCTTCTTGTAGTGTTCAGCAGCACACAAGAGTGAAATAAACGAGAAATATCCTACCAATATTTGAGATGGAATTAAAACTAAGAGGTGAAGGTCAAGGTGCCCTGTTTTTGCAATGCTTTAAAGAAAATTGTGTAAAAATAATGAAAAATGTGTGAAGGTCAAGGAATATTGTAAACATTGTGCCCTGGCCAAGGTTAATGTAGTGAAATATCTTTTTTTTCCCCCCTATAAGTATTACAAAGATAATAAGAAAATTTGTCTGCTATACATGTTTTTCCCTCACCAAAGGCAGAAGTAGCTTAGGAGTCTCAACTCCCTGTTTTGTTCCTCATGGTAACAGCAGTTTGATGAGGCACAACCGTCCTTCATCACTCCCTATTAGAAGGTCAAGCTGGGCCTTCTACACTCTGCAGAAGCTTGAAAATGGAACCCTTGTTCCACTGGAACAAGGATCAGAGAGCAATATCCCACAGGGGCTGCTCCGCTCTCTCAGTTTAACCAATGACTACCTGTATGCATCAAAGCATCATCATGTATTCTCTGCTGTGCCTTTCCAGAAATGTCCAAGTTACTGTTACAGCTACCACATTGTGAAGCCTTTCTCTCCATGCAGCATCACTTGCCCTTGATGCTTCGGGTGCTTTTGTGCCTCTTTCCAGGAGACCTTTTTGGGACCTGGCACCTGGCTTCTGCTTTGACTTCCATGCTTCTGTTTTAATTCTTGTGCTCCAGGGTCAGCTTTTAGCTTGCTCTTCTTCCAAATTGTTGCTTGTATTTAGTCCCTAATAAAAAAGAAAGATCTACCACTTTGAAACCATGTCCATTGATGGAACACAGCTCTGTCTGCCTTGAAGCTGACCTCCAGCTGCCTGGGATTTCAGATTCATTACAAAGGCATTTAGAAATCATGTCAAATGTCTTGAACTCCTCAGTGACCTACTTGAAAATGTCTACCGTGAAACCAGTCAAGGGCTAATCCATAGAAGAAAGCCTGGAAAGCATCAGTCAGCTGTGTTTTGGCCATTTCTTGAGGGCTGTGCTGCAGTGAAGACTTAATGAATTTCCATTTGGTCCAGTCAAATACACCATACCTGGCCATTTGCTGGGTCCCTAGTACTGTTTTGTCTGTGGTGCCTCAAGTTGGTAATACTGAAGCTCAAATCACTTATAAAAGTGGTATAGTTGGAATATTTTGTTCACTTTGATTATTACCTCTGAGCCAATGTACTGACTGTCATGACACAGATGTGATGTGCCATGGACACACCAGTAGTTTCTGACTTAGGATGTCTCAAGGCACCTCTGTGCAACCACAGTATAATTCCATCAGCTTTAATAGGAGTGGATGAAAAATCAGTGCCATCTCTAGAAGCAGAGAGGATACTGAGTGGATAATCCTATGGGGTAATCAGAATAATGGTTCCATTCCTGTCTCTCATCTTTCAACTGTGTCCCTGTAAAGCAGAAATGCATCCTACAGCTAACTTTGTCAAGGAAACATGGGGAAAGGCAAAGCCCAGGACAGCAGTACAACTCACAGCTATGTTGGTGTTACAGTCAGAGTTGCTTGGGGTGATCAGTTATTCTGATAGTATTGGACATCAAAACTTCATCAGTGGCATACTCTGAATGTCATGTACACACTGGCAACAGACCATAGGGCTCTCTGAACTCAGCCAAGCATTTGGGAACCTTCAGCGTGGGGGGAAAGAGCTATGGCTTGGGCATTTTGATCTTATGGTGGAGAGAGCCTAACTGCAAAAGAGGAAACCTTTCTGCAAAAGCAAAACTGAAACCCACTCATACTCTCTTTAAAGATCATGTTCACCTTTTAGCTGTTTCCAGAGGGGAATGAAGTTATAGCAGACATTCACTGGAAGCTCTGATTAAATTCAGTATTCCTCTGCACAGCTTGAGAAACAGGAGCTAAAGCCAAAGGATATGCCATTCAGAAGACCATATCTGAAAATCAAAGGCAGGCTGGAAATCTCTTAAATCTTATGTCCTTTCTCAGCTTGACATGTATCACTACTACTGTAACATTGAATTTTCTCAAAAATCCTGACTCTTTGGGTTGCCCCTTATCCTGTTCAAAGTATCCATAGCAACCCTCTATGATGGATTATAGGAAACTCAGTATCTTTTACATAAAATCTCTTTTACAGGTGGGGTGAAAAAGTAGGAAATTAGTTCTGGATATTTTCTGGACAGAATACTTTGCCCCATTAACTATGTAAGTATTTTTAGTGAACAAAAAAATTCTGACGGCCTTCTATGTAGCCATCAGGTTTATTTTTAGAAGTGTTGAACATTGCCATCTTCAAATGCTTGGATTGGTCTTGCATTGCAGAAAAATATCAGCACTGTGAGTTAGACATGTTTGCACAGAATGCTTTTCCTGCTTACGCATTTTGTGACCATATTTTGTGACCCTCTGTGAATGCTTAAATAATGCCAGCGATATTTCAGAGAAAATAACAGGACAAACTAAAGCTCATAACAAGTTACCTCAGATCCCATCATGTTCCCTAGAGGACATAGGTGAACTCTGCTGCATGAGATCAGCTCAACATAAAATCTCACCTGAAGTTCTCTCCGGTGTATCCTGAGGGAATAAACATGGACCAGCTGTCAGCATATGCCACGATACCAGTTTGCTGCAATTATGCTTGTGGTTATCTGGGATCTCTCAATAGGAGGTGTCTATGGTGACCTTTGCATCACATCCATATAGCAATCAAACTGATGGCTTCTCTGAGCTACTGATAGTCTACAGATTATCTGCCACGAGGCCTGTATTTCCTTCCTATCCACATGGCAGCCACTGGAAAAAAATAGACCTTCTTTTAGGGAAGTTGGACTTCTTAGGGGCAAAACCTGCACACGAATCTGTTTACATTCATGGAGCAAAAGGCAGATGGGTGGAGAGCTGACCTCACAAGATGTCCTTGCTGTGGAAGACTTGTAGGTGCCAGAGGCCCCATTTTGTTTGGTGGTCATTGTTGCCATGCTCCTGGCAGGGACAGAAACCTCATACACACTCTGGCTGAATGATAATGAGTACAGGCCTAAGGGCAGATTTGTCTCTATAGAGAGAAGCTGAAAAAATACTTCTCTACAAGGTATCTACACAAGGTGGAGGATCCATTGGAAGCATTAAGAGATCCACTGGGTTAAAGGAAAATTTTCTGTGCATTTTGGAACACAATTCTTGTCAAGCAGATTCCCAAGTATAGAAGTTGTTTTACTGACTTTCAGGAGATGCATGAGTGTATCTGCAACCTTCTTTGTTTTCAGATGTATGTGATGCTTCACACATCATTATACTCATTAATAGTTTCCTCTTCTTTAGGACATTGATGTGATTCCTATGAAGTGAAGGAACACCCTTTGTTAAAAGCAGCTTGCTGTTTGTGAGTTCTGATGCTTCACATTTTGCTTCATAGCAGGTTATTGTCTTTGTGACAATAACAGCCTCATGTAGAGAAGGAAGATCAGGCTGTAGTGGTTGAGCCTTGAGCCATCGTATTTCAGGTTTGCAATGCAATGTTTCGGATTCAAGATTTTTGAGTTCTTCCTTTCCCACCCCCCTTCAGGGTATATTGCTGATACATGTTTAGGTCTGTTAGCATAGTAACAAAAACATATCCGAAAGATAGGTGTAATGTATTTTACAGTTACAACGTAGTGTCCTTGAAATTTGAGGGGATAAATTTTAAGCAAAACAGGACTACTTCTACTATTAGATATAAGAATGTTTCCACTGTAGTCCCCTAAAAGTTTGCATGTGGCAATCACAGCACTCATTTACAGGGCATTTTTGCCTGGGTTCAGGCTTTATACTAGAAAACCCTAAAAAAAAGAGATTCTAAACTGCCTTAAATACCTTCCCTTACATACCCCAGTTTTTGAGAGTAACTGATGTGGTTGCTACATCTTTTGTGTTTTTTAATATTACTTCAAGAGGTTCTTCTCCACTTCCTTTACTCTCTTCTTTCTCCTTCCATTTTCTGCTGCAACAGAGTCTTGAGATGAAAGGTTGGCCACCTAAAACCAATAGGAGTTTTCCCATTCAGACTTCATGTCTGAAAGAGAGAAAGGGGAACTCCATTGCCTCATTACTGTATTCCTCTGAAAACGTAAAGCAAACGACATTACAAGCTTGAATCTTGGCAGGATTCAAAAGATCTCTGCTGTAAAAATGCTAATGATACACTCTTTTGCTTACAGTGGCTTTTTAAAGCAAGAGTTTTCAATCTTTTACAGTACGTTTTATTTGCTTGTTCTATTTCTTTGTGAAGCTTCTGCCTTTTCAGTCAGGAAGTAAATGGATCATTTTTAAGACAATAATTAATCTTAAAGGGGAGAAAGGGTGGCTGTATTCCCCCTGCTATGCACAGCAAGCACTGAGAAATGTGAAGAATTTGGCGAGGGTTCTGTTCACCTTTTTTTTTTTAAAGAGGAGAGTGCCTCGGAATGAGCACCCTGTCAGAGCATTTTCAAAGAAGGGACATAATCTGTACTTTTCCCATTTCCCACAAGCTGTTTTCAAGTCACCTCAGAGCATTTGGCTGGCTTAGACTGACAAATTCATTCAGTGCTTGCATGAGATGTTGTGTGGCTTTCCAGATGGTTATGAAAACTTAGGCAGGCAGAGGAAGAAATTGGGAATGCAGTGTTTTCATTCATGACTGAAGGAGAGCTTGCATTGGGCTAGAGAAAAAGTTTTATCATGGTCAGATTTAATCCAAACCATTCTGTGCAGTTGCAATAATAAATTTTCCAGTTTCCAGGTAATATACTTTAACTACAGCATGATATCAGTGATAGATTTCTTTTTTTATATACTCTAAGGCCCTTTATAGCTTTTCCAGTTCAGGGTAGATTTAAGATGTTGACAAGTGTCTTCAGAGACAATAAGGATTTTCGAATTCATCCCTCAACGCTGCTGCTGAATAAGGCAGTGCTACTTCAGTAAGGATTTCAGCAGAAGCATGCAGGGAATTTTGTTTTTCTTATGTTGACTGTTGCAGAACACTTGATTTTTGTTTTTCAGACTAACAAGGGGGATGAGCTTTCCAATCGCATACAGAATACATTGGGCAACTATGATGAAATGAAAGACTTGTTAACGGACCGGTCAAACCAGAGCCATCTCGTTGGGGTTCCAAAACCTGGGGTTCCTCAGACATCTCTCCCCAAGCCTGATGAACACCTTATCGCAGACTCGAGACCACCACCACCTCCTCCTCCCATTTCCAGCACTACTTCTTCCACACCAGCATCCCTAGCTGCCCAGCAGAGCAAAAGTACCACGATGGGCTGGCAGAAGGCTGGGCGTAATGCCACTTCAGATGGCCAGCAGAGAGCAAGCAAACATGGACACCGGTCGCTGGAGTCACACAAGGGTGACTTCAAACTCGTGAACCAAAAATCCAATTTGGAGAAACTAAAACGCTATGCATCGAGTCCCACCTCCTCTTCTTCCTCCTCCTCTTCTTCCTCCTCCTCCTCGTCATCTTCCTCCTCCTCCTCTTCCAATACTGCCCAGCAAAGCTCGCTGAGGGCCACTTTAGGAGACAACATAAATATAGTGCAGCAGCCAGCAAAGCTCAGTTGTAGCTCAGAAGGAGGAACTCAAGTTCAAGAGAGGCCAGCAAAGCATGGTGGTGGGCACTGTGTCCAGAACTTCCCACCCTCTCTTGCTTCAAAGCCCAGTCTGGGTCAGCAGAAGCCAACAGCTTATGTAAGGCCGATGGACGGTCAAGACCAGGCTCCTGATGAGTCTCCAAAGCTGAAGTTAGCAGCAGAGACGACCAAGTCCTATAGGGGAGTGCCCTCCAGCAAGCCTGATTCAGCCAGGACCAAGTCAAAGATCGCCAAATTCAGCATTCCTAAGCAAGAAGAAGTAAGTGTTTTCATACTTCTTATGACATACCCCCAAGGATGGATGGATGGATGGATGGATGATGCCTTATTGCACCTGCCTCTTTACATATTTTTAGAATATTGGTGTGCATGTTGATTTTTTTAGTAACATTGACACAGGATATTGCAAATAGCAGCCACACAAAAATTTAAACATATTTCAACAGCAAAATGCTCACTGTCTTCCGGACCAAAACACTTCCTACAATGGCACATTTTCTAGAAGTATATATTATTTCACTGATTCTCTCCTGAGTGTCCATCTATAAAGTCTGTTTTTTTGGGTTTTTTCCTAGGAAGGTGTATTGCTTACTGTTAATATTTCATTGACTTCTTTCTCTTTGGCAAAGATTAAATGAAATGCATGTGACCAGAAGTATTTCTGCTATCCTTAATATCAAAGTAATTTCACAATCTAAATAAATTACTTACACAATATGAAATCTGTGGAATAGATGAGAATACAGCACAGAGACTCTCCTTTTAGTTCATAGTGTCTGTGTTTCAAGCCAATTCCTGAGAAGACTGAAGCTTCCTTCTTAAAGAATTGCCATCTGTAGACACTTGGTGTAGTGGGTTGACCCAATACACCTAGCCATGATACAAGGATGAGAATGTGTCTGAAAAAGCTTTTAGACAACATTTGTTCATCAGAAATAGATAGAAAAGATTTCTGCTTGGACTTATTTTATAGTCATTTATTTCACATACCTTTTATGCCAGGAGGACACTTTGCTTTACCACTTCGTGATTTTCAGGTTTTTGACTGTTCGGTCTTTTTTAAGGGGAAGGAAGTGATTCGTTTTGGGGTGTGAATAAAGGGTGATTTTTTTTTCCAGTGGTGTATTCAAAGGCCTGTATCCCAATACAAAGATGTTCACATCATCCTCTTGTGCAAATTGATGACTTTAACAATTTACAGTATTTATAGGACTATAGGACTCTATTTGACTGAATTACTGTGACTTTCTCAGAGAAGAGGCAATGATTGTTTACTCTTATTTGACAGCAGTGGTGTGTCTTGAGATGTTTTAAGTAATAAAATTTTGTTTCTGGCATTGTTAAAGGAGAGGAAAAATCTAATTTTTTGTGAAGTTCTCTGGCCTCTAATTGCCCACTTTTCAGAAATGGAGTTGACTCTTGTATTCCCCCTTGGGTTTGGTTTGGGAAAGAAATCTCTCTGGAAGCAATTACTTCTGTGATTTTTCTCCAAGTGCAAGTTCCATTGGTTCCAAACAACATGTAGGTGATACGTTGTTCCCGAAAAGGGATTGTTTTAGGCTCTTAAGCCAGATTTTATAAGCAAATTTAGCATTTACAAACTGCTGTAATTGTGCAGATAGATCAGGTAATGGCAGATACTAATATCCATTTAGGTATTATTACCTCTTTCAGACTTGCTTCTATCTGCAAGTGGGAAGTGTTGTTAGAATTAAAGATGCCTGTGGCAATTATCTGACTCTTTCAAATTTCCCCCTTTTACATGTATGCAATACTCTAAGGACTAGTTTGGAAAGGAGTTCTGATAGGCAATCATTTGTTTGTCTGAAAATCAGGATTTACCATTTGCATTCCAAATTCGCCTACCTCCTGAAAGCAAGATTTAACTTGTCGAATATAATCCGTGCTGATGGATAAGCATAAGTTCTTACTGCAGTTTCTAGATGAGGAAACAAAGCTGAGATCGCTTTAAACTAACTTGTTTAGATACTGATGGCAAGGTAGACTATAGTAGGAGAGAGTGGACTGCAGGGTACCTACTAAAATATTCACCAATTTTCCACAAATTTTATGTGATGCAGTATTAATGAAACAGTATTTGATAATGGGATATAAACATTTAACTGAAGTTGAAGGAGGTGGACCAAAACCATTGTCTTGTTGTTTAAAAAAGATTATTACAAAAAATGATGGACAAATTTCTAAGAAGAAAAATAATACATACTATAGAGGTTGAGGTTTGAAACTGGAGCGAATGAAAGATGATATTTAGATCTGAAAGATCAATGAAAGACAATAGACAAGCTTTTTTTCCCTTGTCCTGATATTTTCTTTTCTCTAACTTTTTCCATCCCAAGCAGCACAAGTTGAAATTTGTAACCCACTGGTATTGCTACAGGGAGAAATATTGACCAAGACTGAAAGTTTTTTGTTCAGTGTTGCCTAATCCACTCATCCTTTGATTTTCAGTCATACTTCTTTTAATTTCAAAATGTTTTTCCATTCCTATTATTTGTATCATAAGTCTTCTAGTAGAGTTGTGTAAGAATTCCTATCCTTTTATAAAATTTCTGCTTTTAAACTCATAAATTTTCTCCTTTACATCAAATGTTCTCCATTCCCTCTTAGGACCAAAAGTTTTAAGCTGCTTGCAGCACAAAACCTGCCATGGCCCTGTGAATGTTTGCAGGCAAAATGAGGCCTCTGTTGTTCAGAATAAAGCTAAAGGTGCTGGCCAGGAAAGACCTACTATCCCTAGTGGCTGTGGGAAGAGTCCTATGCCATATAGGATGATTGTAAGGGAAAGCAGGCTGACAAGTAGGCTGCAGCAGTGCCTGGAAGCTACATGGAAACAGAAATGAGAGTGGCAGAAAGCTGCCTAAGAGTAGCCAGGAAAATGCAGGAAGAAGGAGAGGGGCAGAGGGCTTGGGGATATAGGGTATCTGAAGTGCTGGTAGTGAAATGAAGCTCTATGTCTGCTACAAGAAATGGTGCATGGCTGAGATGGGCTCCGTGGGGCAGTCACTGTGCTCTAAGGGTTCGTGTAGCTGCCACTGTGAGGTCTTCCTGGCTCCTGGTCAGCTTGTTGTCCACCAGAAGCCCCAGGTCCTTCTCTGAAGAGCTCATGTCCTGCCAGTTAGCACCCAGCCTGTGTTGTTGCTGAGGTTATTCCTCTCATTATTCAGGGGCTGGTATTTCCCCTTTCCAGAGTCTTATCAGTTTATCTAATCCCAGTTCTGGGACCCCCAACATAACAAGGATGTCGACCTGCTGGAGCAAGTCCAGAAGAGGGACACTGAGTTGATCATAGGGCTGGAGCACCTCTGCTATGAAGACAGGCTGGGAGAGTTGGGAGTGTTCAGCCTGGAGAAGGGAAGACTACAATGAGACCTTATGGCACCTTCTGGAACCTAAAGGGAGCAGACAAGAAAGCTGAGGAGGGACTTCTCACAAGGCATGAAGGGATAGAACGATGATTTGAAGCTGAAAGAAGACAGCTTTAGATAAGATACTAGGAAGAAATTCTTTCCTCTGAGGGTGGTGAAACATTAGAAAGGGTTGCACAGAGAAGCTGTGGATGGCTCATCTCTGGAAGTGTTCAAGGCCAGGTTGGATGGGGCTTTGAGCAGCCTGGTCTAGTGGAAGGTGTCCCTGCCCATGGTAGTGGGGCTGAAATTAGATTATCTTTAACATCCCTTCAAACCCAAACCATTCTGTGATACTTACGCACCTCCATTTGTGTTTACCAGTTTGAAAGAACCATCAGTGGAAAAATAAACACAAAATGAAACAAATTTAAGCCTCCCAGTAAGGACTGGAGAATAAGAAGCAGTGTCACACAAAGTGTGTGTGTCGTCAGCAAGATACAAAACTGTATTCTGTACATCCTATGAGGTTTTCAGAGAAATGGGGCACAGAGTTGGCTAAAGTACAATTATTATTCACTGGATATAAGATCTCTTGAATACAAATTATAGACCATTACTTTTCAATACATGTAAGAGGTTGATTTTTAATGCAGTTCAATACCTCATTTTATATTTTTAATCAGTTTTGGAAAACCTTCAATATCTTGACACAGACTAAAGCTTATAAATTTTTTTAATTGTTTTAATGAGAATAATTTGGATAGACCTATGTGTAGAAAGGTAGCATTCACTCATTTGGGAATTTAATCTTTAGTAGCCAGGTTCATCAGTGTTAATTAGAATCCATACCCAACCTCTTGGTCATTCCAAAATTATCATACTGCTCTGTAGAAATGATAGCTCGTCATCTCAAGTACTGCTATTTCACATTTTTAACTACTTAGAAATTATATTCCTGTAGGTAAAAACCCACAGTATTGGATAAAAGGGGAGAAAAATTTGATACCACAGTATAGAGGAAAAGAGGCAGAGAAAACAAGTGCCCCTCTTTTCTAAAATGATCTTGAGTGAAACAATAAGAAAAACCTAGGATGGCAAATCATGTTCTTTATATCCAAGTTCTGTTTTTGAATTTCATCTGAGAGGCGCATGCTGCTTTTTTATGATATTGAAGAAGCCTTACCTATTGTCCTTTGCTTACTTCTCTTAAGGGTTATGGAACAAAGAAGTAGAGGTTGTATTCAAGAATGACTATCAGTCTAATGGTAAAAAGGAAGATTTGGTTTTGTTAAATTTGGAAACACAGTTATGTGAAATGTAGGTAAGGTCATTGTGAGGACATGTTCTTACTCACTTCACGGAGTACTTACACAACATCTTCTGCAGTGGAAGTAATGCACCAGAGATTAAAGGTTGAGTTTGGGGTTGTATTTTTTTTTTCTTAATTTTTGCCCTGATCTTACTCAGGCAAATTCCTATTTGCTTGGATGAGACGCTCTCTGCAGTCACTCTCCTTTGAGTGGCTATATATAGCTATCAGCATCTGGCACACACTCTAGCAAGTGTCCTTTAAATCTGCAATCTTTATTTCACCTATCGGCTCTGTCCTCACATATTAATGGAAAGCAAAAATTCCCCACAACTCTTTCCTTTCTCTGAAAAAACTCTTCACAATTTGGCCTCAGTGCTGATAATTTGATCAAAATCAGTCTCTTTTAAGAAGATACATGTATAATAAGCAGTTCCATTCCAGTTTAAAATTGAAGACACAAGTTCACATGCTGCTACATCTCATTTGAGAACAGAAGGTCCAGTGTAAACTAAATAGGGAAGACAGTCATTATAAGTGCATGCTTCCTCTGGAAATACTGGATCTATGGGACAGTAGAGGGAAAAGAGCATCTCATGAGGAAGGAAAATGCTTTAGAGGAGATCTGAGTAAATGCTTTTCCTCAGAGGCACAATGTCACAGCCCTCTGGCTGCAATGGAGCGTGTTGAACTGTTGCAGGACTGAGACTAGAATCCAGGTTTTTCTTCTCTGCTTCTCATGGTGTTCAATTCTGGCACAGAAAAGCAGAAATGAAAATAAAAGCGCAGTCAAAGATGCTTTTAGATAAAAAGGGAGGGGGAGATTGAATGCATTAGCAAAAGGGTCCAGAATTCTTCCGGCACCGTTTCAGGATGCGCCCAAAGAGGCTGGAGACATAAGCGCAGAATTAAGTGTGTTGATACTCCTCTACCATTTATTGACTTCATTGAAGAATTGCAGTGCTTGAGAAGCCAGTTAGCAATCACAGCACTCGAGTACTTGTAAGAGTGAGCCAGTTGTAGATGTTTTCTTTCCCAGATGTTCATGCTGCATTTACAAGAAGACACAGATCAATTCATCCCTGTAATGGTAGCACTGACCTTCCCCACAAATAAAGAATGTTTTCCCACGTTAAACAGGAAGAACTGCACAACAAGAGCAGTGTGGTGCAAAGATGCCTGCTAGCTGTGGGTTATTCAGGACCTTCGAGTGTGTCTGTGGGAGGGCTGCATGCTACTGCCTTTATTTATGTAGCAGAGTTCAACAGAGTAGGACTGCAAAGAAAGAGTGTATTAAATAGAGTAGTATTGGAAATGCTCTTAACAAACACACTGGAGACCACAATATGAAGGATTTTTTTTCCTATAGTTTTCAAATTGTCACACAAGCCTTTGCCTTTCTCGCATTCTGCAGTCGCCAAGGCTCACAACAACTGTATGTGAGGGCAGCTTCAGTGAACGCACTGGGCCTAATCTCTGGTTATTCTTCAGTGACAGCTCTTGTAGAAGGGAAATGCTGTTTAGACACCTTTACTTTACTTTTAGAACTCCCTACTTTTACTGTTTCTACCCTCAGTGAAAACAAGCTTCATTTGAATTTATTGTCAATATTTTTTTTTTCCCTGGGAAAGCACTCCATAAACTTATCTATAGGTTTTTGAAAATAAAGAGTTTAATAGAATCATAACCTCTAAAGTTTTCTGTATGGACTGATTACCATATGGTATGTGCTGTGTGTTTATTTCTATGGTGAATCACTTGTTCCTCATTGTGTTTCATTGGTAGGATGACTATGATCAGAGAAAAATATCTTGAAATTAGATGTAAACATATGACTTTCAAGGAAATTCCTTAATGTTTGTACCTGTTTTTTTGCAGGTTTTCCCTGAGGTTGTTTTTTTCTATTTATTGAAAACATACTTTGAGCGATACATTCAGATCTCTTGTAAGTGAGATCCTCCCTTTGATAAAAGTGGTCTTTCCATGTTTTCAAAAGTTGGAAAAGTAGCCTCTTTTTAAGTAAGGAAAGCTCAATGGATGTAAGAATATGATTCATTGTGAGAAACTTGTATTCATCTTCCCTTTTTGTTTTTACCACCGCCAGAGTAGATGGCTTGGTTTATGAATCAGCTCTGGAGCTGATACAAGAGTGCATGCATAAAAATGTCCACAACCCTGTATAATTGCTTCTTTAGTTCCTTGTGGTAAGCACTAAAGTTATTGATGAAGGAAATAAGATTTCTGGAATTACAAACCCCAGATTTTAATTGCCCATTTTGTCTGATTTTTTTTTAATCCATTGTAGTGCTTATGATGATAACTGCATGTAATAAAAGTCCTCCTGACCAGAAACGATGTAGTCTAATAGATGTTCTTTGTGAAATGTGCCTGAGCAGATACGTGGTATTGCTATCACTTTTCCACCTTTGGCCCCATTAGCATGGATTGCTCCCAGGCCTGTCAGGTATTCAGCAGTTGGAGAAAGCAGACTTTTCTGGATGTGGCTGCAGGAGCTGGGTGCTGAGGCATGGCACTCCTGCCAACATGAGAAATTCTCCTGCATGAGAAGTTCTGGCTGAGCATCTTCTCCCCATCTGCTTGGTAGCTTCTTAAACAAAAGAGTGCCTAGAGAGGGTCAGGGTACAGAGAGAGAGGGCTTGCTGTGGAGTTCAGATTACCAGTGAAATACTTAGACTCACTCTGTTTCCCAGACCTGCTGTTGCACAATACTGGAGCATTGTGTCTGTGTGCAGTCCGGTGAGGAGTCCAAGCACTTGTTGCTCCTGCAGAGTACTTACATTAATACCACCTCACATTCTCCTTTCAAATAATCATAGCAAGGTAGGGCGTTTCTGTCTACTGTCTGTCTTCACAGCAATCTATAAGGGATCATGTAGGATGTAAAGGTGGTTTAGACTATTTTAAATTAAAATAAAAAAATCCATGTAAGCTATTTAACTTCTTTGTTCTGTAGTTTCCCAGTCTTTCATGTATCAGAATGACATGAAAGTGTCATCACTGAACCTACTCATGGGGGTCAGGTATGACTGATGAGCGAGAACCAAAGGAAAATACAGTGAGCTTCACAGATCACTGTTAATTCCAGCTAAATAAATAATGCATATGTGCCACTTGATGTATAAGGTTAAAGAGGTCAGATCTCCAGTAATTGTAAATTCATCCAGGCCAGAAAGCAGTTAAATTCTTTATTATTGGTCACATATTCACATAACAATAAATGAAGACAAATATACTTTTAAATATCTGCATGTAACATACTTTATTCACACTGTGTCATAAAGTTGTCATTTCTGTAGCGCTTCTGAATATGGAAGATCTATCCCTGTGGTATCACAAAATAGCTTCCTAGAAAAGTAATTAACAGGAGGCTTTTTTTTTTTTTTTAAGTTCAGAAAAGATATATAACGAAAGCATCTGATTTCCTGTCGCTCTTGGTTAACTTTGTATGAAAATGGATAGCTTCCAAATTAAAGCAGGCACCGGACTGTCTGGAGAAAAATGCATCTGTAAAGACATGTGTACATTATATATTCATGTCGTTCTAAATCTCTTAATTGTATTTTATATATAACAGTCACATGTTCTGAAATATGGTACCTTTTTTACTTCATGGGTCAAAACCAGCATGCAAGAAAGGCTGAGGTTGTTCCTTACATGGTTTAGGACAAGCATTTCCTTTCCCAAATTACCTCATACATTTCCCACTTTCTTCCCTCCCCACCAGCATGTTTCTCTGAGCAATGGAGGCAGGACGTGAAGTCGCTTTTCAGCACGTTTTATTCAGAAGGTGTACAAAAATAATGCAAGCCAGGGAACCACAAGGTCAGGAATATTGAGAACCACCATTTTCTCTCAGAACCAAAAATTGCTATTCATACTGGTCTGGATTTACTGCAAATGGCTGTAAGGGAAGCTTGTGTAGCTAGAAAAGAAAACGAAGAGCATTTCTTGTTAGCTCTTATCACTAACAGATATTTAAGGAGAGATGGGATGGAAGACTCTCTGCTTTGTAACTTCTTTGAAATGAGATGTTGAAGGCAATTTTTTTTTCTTGCACATGCTAGAGATTATTCGTATTCAAATACCAGCCGCATAATCTATTGCTAATCAAATCTTGTGTATATCTAAAGCTAGTTGTACAACTGCAGTCAAATACAGAGGCAGGTACAAATTTATGTGACTGTTGAAACTTTAAGACCCGAAATAGAAAAGGGGAAGACACCTGTGAGATTATTGATCACAAATATGATCAAACCAGTTATTAATACAAGGTATATAAAATGGCCATGATTTGGCAGTTCTGCAATATTTCCTAAGAGGCCTTTTCTGATTTTAATTACAATCTGAGGGACATCTGATATAAGAAAGCATACTATCAGAGATACCTGATGCAATAAAACATATCAGCTGGTCAATTTCTTATTTCATGGAAGTAGCAGTCCAGAGCAGAAGTATGCTGTCTAGAAAAAAGACATAGGATGAAGGATCAAGTGCAATGTGAGAAGGACAGTTGGGAAAATGCCATTAGCAGATAATGAATTGTCTTCCTTACACCAAATCATTAATATTTAGCATGCAGGAAAAGTTAAGAATACATAGATAGAGAGGACATAAAAATGAACTGGGCTCCATAACAGTGAAGGAGTCTGAGAAAAGAATTATGTGGGAGCCTGAAGAGAAAATAACGAAATTATGCTTTGGGAAACTCACCAAAAAGAAGTTAGTCATGGTCTAAATTTTTGTCCTCATGGGAGGATCAAGTGCAGTGTGAGACAGTTTGAAAAACAGCATAAGCAGCAATCATAATTTATGATAAAGTCTGCATGCAAGATCTTTCAGTAGCCTAGAGATGGCTAAGCAGGGCCCAAAACGTTATTGTTTTTCTGTAGTGTGTTTGTTCCCATGAGGAAGCCTTAGGAAAGCCTTCCTTCCCCTGCAGTTTCTGCTCCCGGGTAGGAAGGGGCCTATGTTCAGAACACCCCTGAAAATAATCAAACTGCATGGTTGTGGTTGCTTCTAAAGAAGTTTGTCCTCTCCCAGGAGAAGAAAAATTTAGACAATGGGGCATCACCACCTTCACAGATGTGATATCACTGTCTTGGGAGGAAAACACTGCTTTTTACCCCCAAAAGCAGTGTTGCCAAAGGCAAAAATCTGGGCTTGTGGGTGGGTACATGTAGTTTCTGTGGGAGGTGGAAGAGGCAAAGCTCACACAGGGTATCTAAATGTCTGTGAAGAACCTCTACACAGAGCAGACATCTTCTGAAATAGCAGGTCCTTTTTTTCCCACCACCCCTACTCAGACGGAATATAGTTTCTGATAATACCCAGTTGTATTCTTATCAATGGACCAAAAATGCTTTGCTTTTGTACTACTGTAATCTATCGCATTCAGGAGTTTCTAAGTTCTGTGTAAGCATTAATGACATCTCTGAAAAGAATATTTTAAACCTGATTACAGAAGTGATTAGCTGAGGTGAAGGCAGATGGGGACACCTTCTGTGATGGTGCTGCTGCCAGAACGTGCCTGCTCCCCTTGTCCCCATTTGCTGGTGGTCTCAGTTGAGGGATCACATGGAAAATTATGTGGGAGGCTGGTAGAAGACAGGATGGCACACCTGGATCATACACCTTATTCCATCCCCAGACCAAGGCTGGACAGACTTGTGGCTGGCCACAGGCCCAGAGTAAGCAGAGCTAAGGTGAATTGGTGTCAAAGCTGAGTGCAAAAGTGCAAAGACTGAACCCCTAGTTTTGTGTTCTGGTGTCTGTGCCACAGCTGACCCCATACAGAGTGACATGTGAAACTCTTCCATAACTTTGCACTGGAGATGAGATGGAAGTTAACACAGAAGCATAAGCAAAGGCTTCTTACTAAACTCCAAATTAATGTTTCTCACTGTATTTCTTCCTGTCATTTAGGTCACTTGAGGCAGAGACAGTTCCTGAGTGATTATGTCACTTACGGTTTACCACTTCCATCTGAGTTATTCACTGCACATCCTCCACTAGAAATTAATAGGAGTTTTGCCATTGCATTCAGTGGTAGCAAGACCATGGTTTGACAGGGAGGAATATTTCTTTTCTACATTGTATGAACTTCCTTTGGTCAAGAAGATATTGCTTGAGGGAAGACAGTCTTTTGTCTTCACTCTTCCTTTGTTTTGTTCCAGTAGTGCAGATGTAATACATGTGGTTGTTTTTTGACATCATTATTACTTTGAAGAAAGTCAGCAATAGTAATACAGAATAAAAATTGGTGGCAGAAGCCAGCATTTGAATTCAGAAACACTATGGTGCATTAATCTATTAATTTCAGGTCATATCTTTAGAGCATCAAAGGAGCTTCTTGACCAGTCTGAGGTGCTTGAGTAATTTTTTTCTCTCTTGTAATTAGAGTTTCTAGCTCCCTGTTCAGAATCAGTTTCCTCACCAACTGTTCAGTGAATAAATCTGTGTGAGTGATTTCCTGACAGTTGTACATTAGGAATTATGGCATATCTCTGCTCATAACTTACAGAACTATCTCAATACAGAGAAGAGACCATAAAACATGCCAAATGGGGATTTCTCAGATATGCTAATTGCTGCTATATAAAGAGCACGGGATGAAGAGCTGCCACAGAGGAAGTTCAGCTAAAAAGTACCTGCCACAAATCTTTGAAGGTCCACAGAGAAGCAAATCTTTCTGCTGCCACTTCTTGGCAGAGCTCCGCTGAGCAAAGCCTTTGTAGTTGAGTGAGCTCGGGCAGGGAGGGCTGGTGGCTCCCTGCAAGTCAGTGCAGTGGGCAGACAGGAGCTGGGACTGGGCTCTGCCTCTCCAGGAGCTGCTGCCAGCATCTGGGGGCCTGTGGGGTTGGCACAGTACCAGTATAGAAAGCAATCCCCACCTTCTTGGATTCTTGGCTGTGGTGCCCAGGCGAGGTTCTCGTCTGCTCTAAAATACACCCAAATGCAGGCCTAGTTTCTTTCTCTTGAAAGGGATGGGATTGCATTTCCCACACCCATCTTCTCATCCATGGGCTTGGCTCTCAAAATAAATCTGCTGTTTTCTTTATCCTGAATTTATGTGTATTCAGAGCAAGGGCTAAACTAACTAATGGACATCCATAGCCTCTTCTGAGAAGCTTAGGTTTACCATTCAGTGACAGGAAGATGCTGTCCATGTAAATAATCCTCCCATTTTTTTTCAAAATTTATACAAAATTGACATCCATGCCAAACTTTGCAAATGAACTCCTTATCTGTAGAGTACCACAAAAGAATTTACAGCACAGGGGGGAAGATACAGTTCAGCAAATCTGCTGTAGCCAGGTGTGAGTTACACTCTGTAGCTTTTCTAAATGATACATTTTGTGCATTGACTACAGATAGGTATTTTTGCACTCAGTGGAGTGGGGCTGGATCACTGAACTCATTTTAAGTAGGCCATTAAGCATCATTGTTTAATACTGATTTTTAGCCATTGCACTAGAACCCTTTGCCTCAGGTTGATGTAGCAGACAAAAGCCAGAATTGCTGCACCCCAGCAGCTAACTGCAGCTCTGCTATGTCTACTGATAGACTTATACACATTTTTTATAAACAAGTTTTCTGTACTGTGATATACATGTCTTACTGAAGATTATAATTAATGTGGAAAGATGAAACCCCATAGTTATTATTCAATAATCTTAGCAGAGAATACTTCTTTTAAAATAAGTCAGCCAGACAATTCAAACAGTATAGAAATGGAATGTGCCTTTGTAGGCCCTGTGGGAAATTCAGCTAATGAGCTGAGGAGTATCAGTTTCTAGACGGGAAAGAAAGTCTGCTTAATTTAAAGAAATAAGTTCAACTATTTGCCTCCTTATTCTAAAATCATGGGTTTGGGCATGATCATACAATGTGAAAAAAGTAACTTCAGTGCAGCCTTGAGTGTTTTGAAGCACCAAGCAAAATACAATTAACTTTAAAATGGTAAATTGTAATGCAAAAAAAATCTTCTGCCTTCCGGGTGTGACTTTCTTCTAAATTTGATGATGTCACCCTGTGAGCCATTAAAGCATTATCAACAAGCAGGCTGTGCGTTTTCTAATGATTACTGTGGAGTTGAAAAAGGCTCTATAATGTTCCTGCAGTTTGTTCATCATTTTTGTTTGATAATTGTCCTGAAAATCAATGACAGCTACTGAGTACAGAAATTTGATTGAACCAAGTATAAATATAGGCAGCAATTTAGACTGTTCTTACTCAATAGGAAAATGTCTTTGGCTAATAAGTGGATTCCTATCTAAATTCATGAGTTCTTTTATGACATTTTGGGTTAAGCCTGAAATAGATTAATCTTTCTCTGATAAAGTTGCATAAGCTGTGATTTCTCTGGTGACCACATTTAATTGGATATTAAATAAAGTGCTTATCTTTACACCAACAGGTTTCATAGGCTGGATTTCACAGATTAAATAACAAGTAATAGGC
This sequence comes from Lichenostomus cassidix, assembly GCF_008360975.1. Taxonomy (NCBI): domain Eukaryota; kingdom Metazoa; phylum Chordata; class Aves; order Passeriformes; family Meliphagidae; genus Lichenostomus; species Lichenostomus cassidix. Next base: position 29,978,350 of record NC_139479.1, read on the forward strand.
ACACACAAAATTTTTCTGATTAAACTGTGATATGCTCAGATTAAAAATTAGACTGTCTTGATTCAGGTAGGCTTTTGAGATGCATGATTACAACTGAGGGCTAAATGCACAGAATGGAGGGAAACTGCAGAATGGCGCTAAGAGCTGTGAGAACAGGTCAGCTCTGTATATTCTTCTTTCCCACTTACTCTTCACCAAATGTACAGCAGGGTGGTTTTCTGTTGGGTTTGACAAGAAGCTTGAATTCTTGATAATGTTTTTGAAAAGCCTGAGGTTGGGATTCATTATGCAAGGTTCTGTACAAGCACACAGCGAGAGGTATCCTGTGATAGAGCCTATCAGCCCTGGAAAGGCAGAGGAAAGGTTAACAGAAGCCTGGAAAGTAAATTAACCTATCGCACCTGAAGAAAGGAGATAGTGACAAGGCTGAGAGAAGTATCCAAATTGAAAAACATAGATGGTGTGGAGGAGGAAGTCTTCATAAGGTGAGCAAAGACCATGCGTGGGAGGAAGAGTGAGGTAAGGAGGAGGGGATGGAGAAGGTGAAGCTGAAAGAACAGCCCGGCTGTTACAGGAGGCATTTGTCTGGTACTCCTCTTGCTGGAGAAAGCAGACTGACAAAAGGGCTCCAAAGGGGCAGAAACTAGTTAGGACTCGCTGCATTTCCTTTAATGATAATGAAGGACACTCTTTGGAGCTGAAAGGACACTTCTGTCCCAGAAAAAGATAGGATGTTGAAGAAATTTGGCTGGATGACTCCGGCGAATGTGTGAGATCATTGGGAAGGAATAGAGCAGCTGTGCAGAATAAGACAGGAGGGGAACCACCAGTGTGAGCCGGAGGCCTTACATGGGGAGGAAATAAATGAAGATATTTGCATTGAGTAAGCTGTGCTAAACCAAATGATGTGGAGCTCACACTAATTACACTTTTTTCCCCACTGGTATGACATACTGTGAATGTGAAAACAAACTGATGCCTCCGTATGTAACCAAGCCTACTTTTGACTTTCTGTGCATGGAGCTGGCAGCCCTCTGATAGTGTATTTTGGTTTTGTTCTCATATATGGATATGAGAATTCCAGTAGCACTAAGCAGCACTAAGCTCAGGAGCTCGGACAACCGTTTTTAGGTGGATTTGACTTTCACAAGATCAACTAGGAAGAGTTGTGGTGTTAGTTTTTTGGGGATTTTTTCCCCCTAAATAAAATGGACACATTGCACAGAGCATGTAAGTGTTCCCGAGCTAATGTCAGACTTGCAAATAGTAATTTCTTGCTGAAGGTAGATTACTTCTTACAGCAAGTCAGCAAGGTTGGCAGTGCTACAGGTGGCATTGTTGCCCAGGCTTTGCTGACTCCAAGCACTGGCATCATTTGGCTGAAATTCAAGGCAGAAGGTGTTAAACATCCCAACTGTGTTACTGAAAGATAAAAATGGAAAATAGTTCCACCGAGTAATGGGGACAAGCATAATGGCCTTGTGCTGTGTTTCAGTCTGGGGTCACTGGGCCCTGCCTTTCTGCATAGTTGAAATAGCTGGTGTCCAGATGATAAAGATGTTGACAATTATCTTCTCCTTCCTCCAGAGACCACACAAAGCTAAGCCCTTTTCTTTTACTTTTACCTAATTTTCTTTTCTTTTGGCTTGTCATGACTTTTGACATTGGCATGAGAATGCTCTCTGGAGGAATTTCCTTGGTATTTGGTAATGCAAAGCATTTTGTTAAGAATTTTTTCTTTGAAGCCACATTTTTTTGTTAAGACCTTTTTGGATGGTGTTCTCTTTGCTGCTTCACACAGAAGTCAGCTAGATAATTAGCAGCCATTATTTCCCCCTAGGCTTCAGAAAAATGGTAAATTACTTAAAGTTTTTCTCCGACTTTTTTATTTCCAGTAAAACAAGTATTTCCAATGAAACATCAGGAAACAGATGACAAGCTTCAGAGCTCGTGTTGGTTTTGGAGGCCAAAAGCTGGTTGAGGGGCTACATCAGCCCCCAAACACATACACGGGTTTCTGTGGAGAGCAAGGCAGCTCAAGGCTGTCTGGTGGCAGCCACAGCCTGCTGTCAGAGATGAGACAGGATGTATCTCAGTGTCCAGCTGGGAATTCCTAGGGATGTCTGCAATCTATGCCATTAGCAAACAGGTGGCATGTTCCCTGTGCAGTTGAGGCAGTGGTAAGCTCTTATGTGACTAGCTTGGAGATTTTGTGGCTTTTCTTAGCAGAGCTGTATCTGCTTTTAAGCCTTGTGCAAAGACTTGACTACGTAAGTTAGCACGTAGTGTACCCTTGGAGATGTGTTTGCAAGGGGGCTGTTTGTGTGTAGGTCTTATTTCTTCCCTAGTAAGTAGACGTGTGGAATTGTTCAAGGGGAATCAGGTCTCTGCAAAGGTCTCTGCTTTGCAGGGTGTCAGTGCTGAGACTCAAAATGCAGTATCCAGATCAACTCAAAAGATAGGCGTGTTTCATTATACATAACAGGGACCAGGGCCTCTACAGGTATAAATTAGTCTCATGCCACCAATACTGGACATTTATCTCTTTATTTTCTGGTGTCTCACTAGATGCAAGTAAGTTCCCAGTGTCCCTGCACCCTAATATTAGTTTAATTGCTGGTTTAACAGAGGGTCTTTGTAAAATTCGTGTACACGAATAGAATGTTTCTAAATTGCCAACACAACAGCAGAAGCTTAAGTGCAATTTTTATTCCAATAAAGATGTGATGAAATTATGCCTAATGGTCTGCAGACTGCACTTTTATATCCACTTGCAATGCTCCCATTGACTTCAACTGCTGTTGTCAAGGTATTTCAGTACTACTGAGCTAAGGATCATTACCCTGTGCTATTACAATACATTAAACTAATGCTACCATTTTTCCATTATTACAACAATACCTGGCGACTGAAGGCTACCTCCAACCCAATAACTTGCAATCAAATATTTGTTTCAGATTTCAAAATGCATATAAATTATAAGCGTTGACAAAAATGTTCAGATTAGACTAGCCCATATCTCCCACCTGGTCTTTAATTCTTTGCATGCAGACAAAGCAAACTTGGCACTGATGAACAGTGTAGACATACTAATATTTTTAAGAACAAGAGGATTTTAGTTTATAAGTAAGTTTAGTAAGACTACATTTGAACTAAGCTTTCATTGACTTTCATGCAAACTGTGTTGAAATGATATATCTATACTGTACATATCCCAAATCCCAAAGCTTATGTCCTTCAAAATAAAGCAATTCCCAGACTGCTGTTGATGCAGCATGCATCAGGGAACACTTATACAAGTGTCCTGGAACTAATCTCAGTTGTCTGATTTCTGATATTGAAACCAACCCACCATTTTTTTGCTGAGTCCTGTTTGCTGTAATGCAATGAAAAATACTGTACTTCAGTACAAGGGGGAGATAACTTTGCAGAGATTACTGGTTCATAAGAAATTAATAAATACATAAAGGAAAGCAAATTCACTGATTATGTAGCCTTTGCTACATTTTCTGATTGGCTGCTACTTCATTATTTTTAACTGCGTGAAAATGGAAAACAATAAAGGGAACTGCAAAATTCTAGAAGAGTTGACTGATACTACCTTTATGATAAAGTGAAGCACAGACTAGATGAAAAAAAAAGAAACCGTGACCCTGAGTTCCCTTGAAAACGTCTGCAAACTCATCTTAAAAATGTATGCGTAACATCTGCCAGACAAACAGGAATGAGGATTTGATAACCAAAACAGAATTCAGATGTGCACAAAAACAGGCTTCTTGCTGTTACTCTTCTGTCACTTGCTCTGCACATCTAGATCTCAGAGATACCTAAGAACATAGTTGATTCATATAGCAGGTCCTTTTGATACTGTTTTCTCCCCAAAATACAGACCTTTCTTGTTTCTTACTATATGTTGTTTGCCATTAAGATGGGAAGCACCCTTAACCTTATCTAAATTTTGCTTTGCCATTTTCCTTTTAAGAACCTGCTTTTAAGAGCTATTCTTCAAGATTAAAATATTGTTATGAAAGAACAAATAATAAATTTATGCATGGATCTGGAAAACTGTGTTTTTCAAGACATCAGGCCAACTAATTTCATTGCAAAAGTATTTCATGGTTCAAGCTCAGGGCTTTTTCTAATATGCCTAAGAATTTTGTTTGTGGAACAGATTCATCTGTGATTGCAGAAGTCCTAATTTGGCTTCCTTTTTCTATGCATGCCAAGTTGCAGATATGGAATCATCTGCTTGTGCATCTTACTTTAAGTGACAGTTTATCAATGTGTAAGGCTTAATATTGGCATTAGAGATGTGTTCAAACATACCACTGTACAGTGTGGCACCTCTCATGTCCCTGGCTGAAAGGACAAGTAAAACAAGAAGGAAAAGGACTGGCTGATGCAAGATCATGCAGTCCTGTGCAAGAGGACAGAGTTGCAGTGCTGGTTAGGTTCAGGAGATTTCTTCTTGGTTTCTGGTACTGTTACCTTCTCATGGGTATCTCCCACTGCCTGTGAAAAGCAAGGCCAGCTCTCTGTATTTCCAAGAACAGCAACAGAAAGTGCTCATCTGCTGTCATTGGGGCTGCATAAATCACCCCATCAGTGCTGCCACACTGGGTGACAGTGGTAGAAGCAGCCAGAAGGTTAAAGGGAGTTTCTTGTATTATCTGGAGGCCTTTCTTGCAAAACACAGACAAGCTATACATGGAAAAAAGTATATAGATATAAGCACCAGTTTGCTTTCCTGGCTGTGTAGCCCCCCATACTTTTAATGAAGATTTCTTGAATTCTTTACGCACTGCTTTGCTGTTAAAATCTTGCCACTTACCATTTGCAGATAGTTATATACTTCTGTGAAATAGCACTCATGAGGCAATGGTTTAATTATTTGCCTTATAAAGGTGTCCATTGTCTAGAAACTGGTTCTCATGCAATAACTCTTTTTTGTAAGCATGCAAAGATGTGCATGCAGATATCTGCAGGAACACTTTATGAGTCTCCACCCCTCCATGTAAAGGTGAGTATCACTAAAATGTACAGATTTTAGAGCCCAGCTCCTGTAATACACACCAAATTAGCTTCTGAAATGAGTAGCAGAAGAGGAGGACTGAGGACACATCAGTTTGAGTACCTACAGTAAGAGCTGTATTCAGGCTTCTTTGATCAAACATGCATCTGTCTGAAAAAAACTGTGCTCAAACTTAATCATCTAGTTCTGCACAATACTTAAAATAAACAAATTAATTCTACAGAGGGATTTAAATTGAACAAATGTATTCGCTAGGGAAAGAATTGTGCCATGACTGAATGGCTTAAAATACATCTAAGGCAAAACTATTCTTCAAATTATCAGCAGATCTGCAGATTTGCTCTTTAAGCAGTCTATAGACCTTGATAATCACATTCTTTCTGTAATTATCACAGATTTACAGACAGGAAACAATTTCAAAAACTGTTATGACAGTTTGCATAACACCAGCTAGGTTACTTAGCTATGAAATAGCCATAGCTAAGAAAGATTTGTCTTTGGAGGGCAGAGAAGACAATCTAAAGTGTCACTGTCTTGTAAGAGAATCTCTCAAGATACTGCAGCTTCTGATGGACATGCTACAGTTGTGAGGGTTCAGTCACTGTTGCATTAATAATCCCACTCTGCTTTCACAGGGCATGATCCTGTACCCTTTTTACTTTGAAGGGTTGCATTTCTTCTTTACTAAATGATGCTAGGTAACCTTTTAAAATGTGTGGATAAATGAAGGGGCAATAAATTTTGTGCTTGTCATGATTCAAAGAAGTAATTCTCATATTTTCCCCTTTTTTATCTTCCTTTTAAAGCATGTCATTTACAAATAGAAGTGCCTGAGGACAGTTCAGAAAGCAATTCAAAATTGTATCTTATTGGACATGATAACAAATTTTGGTATTGGATTGCATGACTGAAATGTGGACTTATTAGGTATTAGTGTTGCATTATATTTCATATACTGTTTGAATGAGTTTGATGAGCAAAGACAGAGGATTATTATGCAAAACACCCCCATTGTTTCATATTAAAAAGTGAATATTTAAGAGCTGAAAAAGCAAATTTGTTTCAGTTACATGGCACACATTTTTCAGTATGCAAATGTGCCACATCTGTGTATTTGTTTTGCTGCAGATACAACCAGCAAGAGTTTAGTGATGAAATCTGTTCTTAATTATGATAGCAGCTGTTGGAGCAGTAGCCATTTTTTTCCTCCTGATGTGAAGTTGCCTGATTTACTCATTTTTGTATGCATTTGTCAGGGCTGCCAGTGCAGAGAGAGAACTCTTTGTGAGGGGTTGCAATTTGTTTTCTGTGCGAGAGCCAGTGAAAATTGACTAAATCTGCACAGCAGGGTAGTTTTATCTTTTCTTTTCCTGCATTGCAAGCTGTTGTACCTCTGCTCCAGCACAAGAGGCCTATAAAACTACCAAACAAATGAGGGAGCTGTTAAGTGTTCCAGCAAGTATCTTAAGCAGCAGTTCGTGTAAACGAACTATGCCTTAATGAAGAAGGGAAGAAGAAGTCTGACATCATAGCTGTGGGACAGATGGCATTAATATAATGAATTGATAAACACTTCGGAAGCTTATTTTTCCTTCCTCATTTATTTAATTTCCATATATGAGCCTGAAGTTTGTAAATGCCAGACAGTTTAATACTCTATTTCCTCAATATTTTGATAATAGCAAGAAAGGGAAAGAGTGGGAAGATTATAAAAGGATGATAAAATCCTCCTTTCTGAATACACAATCTCTTACAGTAATTTGTTAACGAGGCAATGCTGTTGCAAATCAAGACAGAAAACGACCAAGAATGCTTCATAGCGTCATGAAAAATTGGCCAAAAATTGCAGTGCAAATGAAAACAGAATAAAGAGAAGACATGAGTTATTGATACTAAAACTTCTGTGCTAAAAGCCTACTGAATGAAACATTTATCGTCTCCCTACAACCATAGACTAATCATCTGTTTCACACTGGATTGTTTTCACACCAATATTTTATGCCTTGTTTTTCTTTTGATGTAGGCAACACTAAATTTAAACAGATTTCAGCCCTGCTTCTTTTTCAGTTAACTTTTTGATGCCTTTTCCTGCATCACTGAAACTAGTGAAAACTTGGCCTCAGAATATAGTAAGAGCCTGCATAAGTCTTGAAAGAATATGCAAAATTCGCCATTCTTTATTGAGAGAAGCAATCTGCTTTTGCTTCCACAAACAGAAAAGAGTTCAACAGATTGTATAACTCTTCACTTAAGATAAGGTTTCTTGCTTTATTTTCTGCAATTCAACTTTTCCTCTTTCACTTTTGACCTTAAAGTCTTGCATTTAACTAAAAGAAACATAAGATCATGAGAAAATGAGAGAATACAGGTAAAGGATCCGTTACTTATAAACAAAGGGTATATCAAAATTAAGCTATGTGAAGTAGTAAATCTGTAAGGATGGAATGTTTCTCAGTAGAAGAATATGCTTATATATCATAGACATGGTAATAATAAGAGCTGATAGTCAGAATAAGAATATGGGTATGGGTAGGATGGAAGAGTCATAAGGAATTCCTGTTCACAAGTAGTTGTTTACTTTAAAAGAAACATAAAAGGAGAACGAGGATTCTACAGTGGGTACCAGTGAGGAACTGGAATGGTATAAGCACATAGTAGGTAGGCAGGAGGACACATCACTTTATCCAGTGATGGGCAAAGCATACTGCCCGTGTGGAGGGCTTGCCTTGAGTACCACTGCCTGTCTGCTGCCAGGGCAGCTACCTTCATGGTGGATGACAGCACGGCCTCATCACTGGAAAAAATAGCATCTCTTACCATTTACAAATTCCTAGTTTACTTTATTTTTCTGAGCTTTCCAAGATGCCTGGGCATGGCCAATTTTACCCTTTTGAGTTGCATGCATTGTTCCCATTAACCCATGTGTTAGAATGTAGCCATGAACCTCTCCAGTTCCCCGCACTTTTCTTTAAGCTTAACTTTCTTCCAAAGGGTACTTTGTGTCCTGTAAAGAAGCCTAGGTGCTATTGCTACTGGTAAATAAAAAGGATTTTTTGGACTTCCTGTCTGTAGCATATGCATGTTTCCTTGTCACGTGCTTGTTTTCGTGAGAAGCATAGTTGGGAGGACAGCAAGAGTCATGATGAAGTTACTGGAGAAGTGAGGAAGGTGTGGGTTTTTCACTGAAGTTACATTTAAAACTCGTCTTCTCTGACTATTTATTTTGACCATTTCTTGTCTTCTGGGTGGACCTACCATTACATATTTCTAATACATGGTCATATGAGCTAGTGACCCAAGGCTCTAGCTGCACTCAGTTGAAATAAATAGGCTATTTTTAGGTGCAATTAATCTGACCTTCCCAAATATCCATTTAGAATAAAATCAATCCTTAAAAGCATGTAACCCTCTCCATCAACCAGCAAGGGAGTGTAGAGCAGTTAGCTTACATGCAGATGTCTACAGTTAGTCAAATAAATCCCTCACTTTCTGCGTCTGTTTTCTATTGCTGCTGTGCCAAGCATGTTGCATACCTAAATAATTACTGTAGTTTTGAACAGTAGTCACTGAGCCTGTAGCTGTGAATTGCATATTATTCACTTACTGGATTTTTTCTTCTCAAAAAAGCACCATTTACAAGAGGTTATAGGTTTTAGCAAGGTGTCTTCGCACTTTAGTATCGTGATTATGGTAATAAATATACAGAAATGTTGCTCTGTAGCATTATGTCACTGAAATTTGCTGACACATTAAATTGTAAATGGGATACAGTGATTTATGGCTTATGACTTCAGCATATGTTACACAGGTTACTTTAATAGAAGAGGTGTGTATGATACTAATTACACTGTGAAATCACACTATAGTAATACTTCAAGTAATCACATTTCAAAGTGACAAAATTTTCCTGAAGGCATCTTCTCAGGGGATGCTGCCTGTTCCAACGTCTTACGCCTGTTCATTATTACATAAAAAATTTATTTCTGTGTTGGAAAATATTTTAAAATATATTCCCTATAAAAACAAAGGTCTGATACTGCATATGGATCCATGCATGGCATTTCAAAGCACTTTTGAGGCAGCAAAATCTTTGCTCCTTCTAGACGACTTGATGTGAAAATAGAGGAGATATGGTCTTGCCACCGAGGCAGAGAAAAGATTTAAAGATGTATTATAGATGTCACCTCCTGCTGTCGAGTAACTTATGGTCTGTCAGACAAGATAAGGGAAAAAGATGCCCTATACTCAACACCTCAAAACTTGAATGGTTAAGAAATGTGTTCTGTCAGGAATTTGGAGAGGAAACCATGCCCAGTCCTTACTGATCTGAGTCGCAGCTTTGCAACAGTTCCCCAGGGCTAGGAGTGAAAAAGTGGGAAGTTTGATGCACTTCTGCTTCTCCACCCTACCACCCCACATCCCTGCAATTACAATGCATTTGAGGATAAGTAGACAGCCCTGCCTCCCTGATGGAGATCCACACAGAAATACCCCAGGACTCAGCTCCAGCATCCCTCTCCATGTGGGATGTGCTTGTTCTTACGATGTTAGTTATCTTGTAAGCATCATTGTCACTGCAAGATGTTTGTAAGGATTTGTTTTTCCTTGGATAACATGAATTTTTTCCTCCCAGATGATTCACACAACTGACTTCGGGAGCTACAGTTCAAAAAATAATAGCTCATAGGCAAGTGCATAATGCATAAAATCTATATCAGTGTAGCTTAAAAATTCAGAGTGCCGGGTTTGCTCACAGTGCTTTCTAGGAAAAGCACAATATCTTTATTGTGTAGATAACACCAAAAGGAGAAGTCCTGACTCCATTGAAGGGAAAGGTAAATTTCTCATGAGCCTCGATGTTGGTTTTTTGGGGGTTTTATTTTTAAAGGGTTTAGCATATTATTGGTAGAGCTAGGTTAATTTTCTGTTTGTGAATAGTAGATTCTTCAAAGCAGTTGTTGTAGAGACAACTAAATGCTTTAGCTGGGGAAAATAAAAAAAAAATAGAAATGTTGAAATAGTTAGCTCCAAAATTTCAAAGTCAAATGTTTCAGATTTTTAATATGAAAGAACTCCCTCATTTAAAAATTTTCCTTGGTTTCTTACTCTTTCAAGGGATAAAATTATCATAATATCAAAACATTTGGATTCAAATCAAATAAATTGTTTTGATGGATGTAGTGTAATTAATTTAGTTTTCCTTTTTCCTTTTTGAAGGAAAAAACAAACCAAAAATATTCAGCTCAAACGAGAACAGTTTTTCTTCCAATTTTCACTTCAGCTACCAACCCAGAAAATCCATTATTTTCACATTTTTAATTCATGGTAAAGTCTTAAGAGCTATTTTGGCCTGTCACTTGATGGGCATATTGCATAAAATACCTTAAATATTTATGAGTGTATCAAACTCTATGACACAAGTAGCTTGACTATCAGATTTGTTTTCTGAAGTAAACTTTACAGATATAACTCTGTATAATGAAGAAAGTCTTGCTTGAAGTGACGTCAGAAACATCTAATTATAAAACACATGGTTTAAAATAGAAGTGGGGAAACCCAGGAGGTATTTTTTTGTCCTTCTGTCTTGGGTCACTGTTGACTGAACTATACTAAATGTTTAATTCATGGCAAAGAAATATGTGATTTTTAGTAGATTTTCCTGCTGGAGTACAGCTCTCTGTGACTTAATTGAAAATTTAACTTAATTTAAATTGAAAAGTTTTTTTATTTGTGAAGTATTCCCATCAGAAATCTACGGTATCCTGCAGAATTGGACTCTGTATCATCGTTAAACCCTTAATTGACTATTTCCCATCTATGTGTTCCCATAGCCAAGTCTCTGTGTTTGAATTTTGCATTGTGTGTATTTGATGGCACATTCTCTTCTATAATGCATTGATTTTTTCCTAAACAAAAGTGACAATGAAAATAATAAAATTTACAGAGAAGTTGGAAAGTGATTAATTCGTTGATAATTTGCTGAGAAAGCATTGAAGTAAATTCACAATACAGGTGTTTTGGATAAAGAACAAGGGCAGACTAGCAGGGAGGACTCAAACAAACAAAAACCCAGCTAGTGCATAACTGAGTGGCCACAGTCTGCCCCAGGTGGTTGTGTCCTCACCAGAGGCTGGGCTGCAGACACAGGGAATGCACTAGTGATGTGTCAGTGTTCTGGTGCCAGTTCAGCATCAGCTCCTGTGGTGCTGCTTGGGAAAGCTGCAGAGAGCCAGCTTCACTCATGGGCTTTGTACTTCCTTATCCATAAGGCTGGAGAAAAGGCTGTGCAGAGTGGTGTATCCACATCCACACTGCCAGAACAATATTAACATTTGAAGGCCAGGCTCATTTCTTCCAAAACTGGAAAACTGAATACTCATCTATAGGCATTGACCTGTTGAAGCCTTGAAACCAAAAACCACCAGACCCCTCATACTTTGACGGTCTAATTTTTAAATTCCTGACTTAGACTTTAAAAATAATGATCCATGAAATCATTTTCTTAAGCAGGATGGGCAGAAAAAAAACAAAAGGTGAAAAGTAGGTGTATCAATACAAACTATATGTAGCCTTATTTTTATTTATGATAAGGCCCCTTTATCTTGCTTTTTATCTCCATTATAAAGAAGCCCTAAAATTAGTGTAGAAATTGAAATTTAAAATCCATTACCTTCACTGTAAAGCAATTCACTGTCAGGATGAAGGAGGAGAGGCATGGTTTGGTGATAATGAGAATCAGGCCCATTATTCCCAAGAAATTCAGTTTGCTTGAGTGAGAGAAGGGGAACTTCTAGGTCATTTCAGTAGTTATTTTATTCTGCAAAGAATAAATAAGGGAGACTCTGTACTACTGGCAAATTTGATCTATAATGCCTCACGCACAAATCAGATTGTTCAAATGAACCTTGATGGCTGCAGAGAAGCATAAGAGAGACTGACAGGCAGTACTTGGTTTGAAGAAAGTAAGTCTTTTTTCTGCAGCTGATTGACTTGCTCACCTCTCCTGTAGAGCTCAGAAATGTATTTTACAGGAGAGTTTGCAGGCACCTATCCCTACACTTAAGTAAGGGTTTTTCATTGTGTGTATTAGACAGAAAATATTTGTATGTGGATATCCATACACTTTGGGAAATACTGTTCCTCAGTGTGCTCTCTAAACCGCTTTTACTGTAGTTTTCTCAAGTTAGGAGCACTTCTGTCGCCAATAAAACTGCTCACTGTGTTTACCAATGTTTCAAGGGCTTTCTCCCTGTTCAGAAATCAGTAGCAAACTATATTTACTCACTTTTGTTCATGGCTTAAAGACGGCTTAAAGATGGCTTAAGGGATTTAACTGAAACACCTTATCAGATAAGGCCAAATGTGAACCATACTAGCCAAAATGGTAAATATTTTGAAAAGCTGTAAGCGGACAAAAGGGAGAAGTTATTATAGAGACAGTTTTGATTAGATGCAAGTAGATGACCCTTGTGAAATCGGGTGATAAAAATTTAGTTTTCTTCTCCATTCATGACATACTGAGGTAAATTAATGGAATTTTTACTTTACCTATTGTAGGTATGCTAGCACTTACTAAAATATATAATACTTGTCTACAGTAACATAATCCAATGCTGATTGTAACGCTAATATGACATATTTCTCTTATCATGCTTGTCTTACTTAGGAAATAATGGCATGTAGGTCCCAAAAAAACCCAGGTACGCCTTTCTGAGTTGTCTAATCTTTGCTTGCTTTAATTCCATAAGGAGTGTTAATACAATTGGTTTGTGAACATAGAAAGGGGAACTTGTGTTAATAGTTTGCAGATCAGTCTCTTGACCTCTCTGGAGGATTTTATCTTCTAGCTACAGTAGTATGATGAGGTATATGACTGGGTTTCATTTTAATTAATGTTTTAGGCTTCTCATTCTAAAGAGTTTGGATGGAGATGGTGTGATCTTATTGCACCACTGTGTTAGAAGTGTTGAATAACACACCTATTTCTCTGCTTGGAAAGACTTAATAATGAGTTCACAGATGTTAAATTAGAATTATTTCAATCTTTTTTATAAAGTCAGGAACCAATTAATTTCTCAGTATTGGTTAGAGCAAACTGAAGAATAATCAGGTAACAATTTTAAAGTCCTGTAGTAAATTGCTTCTTTACTCCATGGCACTGCATTCCTATATGTAAAAGGTTTGGATTTTTTTTCCTACAGAAAGACTAGCCTTTTAGGTAGGAAACCAACTAGTATAAAACAATAAGTTTGATTAACTGTATCTCTCTCTCACTGTAATACCTAAACACCCGCTTATCCCAAATCACTGCTAAGGTTCTATTCCTTTTGGAATAATATTTAAACATAATGCAGAAATAGTGACGTCTGGAATTAATGAATGTTTCTGCTGGTTTGGGTGTCTCTTGTGTTCTGATTACAGGACTTGACGTGAAGCTCATATTAAGAAAATGTCTCATTAATACACTACTTCCAGAAGGGAAGAATCCTCAGCAGATATTTCCTCCCATTCAGCAAATCACAACACAAGGTCCTTGCCACAGCCATTTAAAAAGGAAATGGAACCAAGCAGCCTAATTGGAAGGATATCTGTTGAAACTCTATGTGCCACCAAAGACCCATACATGAACTAATCATTTTCTGTAAAAGGTTTCATAAATAGAAAACAAAAGAAGCATCTAGTTTCAAAGAAAAGCAAAAAAGAAAAATTCCAAACAAGGGAATAAAATGTTTATTTATAATTAATAACATGCAAGTCCAGCCTCATCAAAATTGCCTTTGGAGAGAAAGATTGAGAGAGTGTCTGTTTTTGCAATACATATTACCTCATGTAATGTTCTCAAAAAAAATGTTGAATGCTAAAAAATTGTCAAAGGCTATCTAGCAGCCTTGACAAGATTGAAACCTGTGAATATACACATAAAAAAGGTCTAAAAAAATTTTGATAAAATTCACCCTTCCCTGAACAGAGTTGTGAGAAGGTTTTTAAAACATAATTTTAAACCTGTTTAATCCCCCTGCAAAAGTACATGAGACTTGTGCTGGATTCAGGCAAGGGTAAAATCATCTAGCCTGGATTAGCAGCATTAGCAGCACTCAAGCAGAGAGAGAGGGGGGGAAATGATCCTTTCAGAGCTTGTTTTAAGAAAGCTTGAACTCAGTGAAGAAGTAGCTTCTGTTATTAGGGCATCTATAAAAATCCCTCCTTTATCTATGTTTGCATTCAGTTAATACTAATGTAGAGATAAGCTCCAAAACAGTGGAGAGGGCTTACTTTAAAGAGTTGCTCATGTAGCTGATGACAAGAGATGATAGAAGTTCTGCCAGGGATGAGTGCAGGCGCAGGATGCTGAGAGGAGCAGGTTTAACTTCACTAAGCAATCAATATATGGCATCTGAAGGTCAAACAAACTTGAGAGTGTTCAAAAATATATAAAGTATGTCAAGAAACTTGAGGGGGCCTCAGACTGTGCAGCTTCCCTTTCGTCATTTTCTGGGCAGACAGATAGTTGACATGATTTTTTCACAGCATGTTTGAGAGTGTATTTGGGTAATGATATTAAAGCCAGATATGACAGTCATTACTCCTTCTGAATAATGGTGCAGGTGGACTGATATGTTGTAACAAAGCAATTGCAGGTGGTTTTTTTACTTCTTAAGTGGCATTAAATGTTCTGTTCATTGCAATTGATGTGATCAACTTGGCCATTAATGGAATGATATTGGCAGAAGAAAGTCTGGAAATCTCAAGTCGTTCCTCAAGAGCACAACAAAAATCCCGATCTCGATTCAGACTCTACCTGGTTAAGGTACCAAATGTGTATCTGGTTGAAGACAGGATTAGGTAAAACCACAAATTTCCAGTTTGCAGTAAGATTTGAAGTTTAAAAATATGCTGTGCTTTCATTCAGGATCCCCATCAATGTACATATCACATCGGTATATCCCAGCTCCTCCAGCTGAGCTAGAAACAGCTCCCAACAAGTCCCTGGCTTATCTGGAGGCCCAGTAGTGATTGGTCCCAGCTCGTCTGTCCACCAGCACCATTCCCCATCAGGAGAGCTTTTGGGGAATTACATGGTCTGGTAAGAAACCAGTCCAGTTTCAAGTGGGCCTGGGGACCCCTACTTGTGAGATGAGTGTCTAAGGTCCCCAGTTTTTTTCAAAAAATAGTGTACAACTGTGAGACAGACTACAGCACTCTGAAAACAGGGTCTCTTTTCAGATAGCCCCTGAGTTGTAGATGAAGCTCAAAATGTACATTATTAATTCAAGTTGCCTTGTTGCAGCTGGTATGTATAAAACTGGCTCCATACTTATTATCAAATATGGATGTACTTCTAACAGCTTCCTCTTAAGTGAACTAATGTAATCTGAAACATACTTATGTCTGTGTCAGATACCTGTGGTTGAAATAGATAATTTCACTGAAAGTCCTAATGCATGTTATGAAGTGTTTTCCAAAAATGTTGCATTTTATAGATGAGCCAAAGATTCATCAATACGCTTCAGACCATCTCCTTCATTTCCTGATCACCTTTTCCACAGTACAGTGTGGTTTCTGTCCAGTTCCTTCTTTAACTTCCTTTCTTCATGAAAGGCAGACAGTTCCCATGTATCAGACATTTGCTTGGCTTACAAAGGCAAATATTTTGGAGGATCATTATCTGTAAAGTTCAGTGCCAGCAAAGGCAAAAAGTGTGTGTTGCGTATGTACAGTGTATGTTATACACGGTTATTATTTAAAATAAACCTGAAAAAGAGTAATGTAAATACATGGCAAGAATTTTAAAAGGTTCAGCACTGGCCTCAGTTCTCACTGACTCAAATGTGAGCAGAGAGAGGTTGAATTCAGTAAGAGTGCTCTTGAAAATCTCACCCATGTGGTGTTTTTTTTAGAAAAAAGCTAGTTTAGAGATGGGGGAAAAGCAAGCATGTTCTGGTCTCTGTCAAAAGATGTCTGCTGTCACTGAGAGCAGAGAAAGTAGCAGAAATGGAGTATATGTAGAGGATGCTACAAATATACCTTCCTCCCCATCAGGACTTTGATAAATAGCATGTGCTCTGCTGTGTTTCTCTTGCAGGGCATCCAGAAGCAGTAGAATGACACACAAGCACTCATTTTGTTTATATGACAAGCCTTCCGTTTGGAAAAACAGATGAGTGAAATGCCACATGTACAGCAGTGCAGGAGATCTCATTTCTCTTCGGGCTGGGAAACATGTATTGCTCTGAAATCCCATAATTTTGTGTGTGTGTGTGTGCATGCAAACAGCCGACTGCCGCCTGGGATGGCTGTACCCACCTGGCAGCTGTGCTGAGAGAGTGCAGCTCAGGCCTTTGCCAGGGCTGCCTGCTAACACCTTCTGAAACGAGGCAGCAGGGATGCACTACCTGGCCTTTCCTCCCTCCCCCCTGTTGCAGTGTCACTTTGCCACTGCCCGCCTCCAGCAGTACCATTCCCTGTCAGAGCAATACCTGTGGCCTTGCCAGCCACCACCTGCTCTGGATAGTGCAGGGAACTGGGTACAATATCTCTGTAGCTGATGTGATACAGGTGAAAGGATATACCCCCTTTTGGGTTTTGAATTCCTGTTTCTTCTTTGTATCATCCCACTGTTGGTTGGTTCTGTCCCCTGAGCTGCACTCAGCTCCAGAGCAGTCTGCTCGTGGCTCCCCGATGGGAGTATATCTTGTGGAACTCCAAGCAAGGGAGGCAGAGGGGTAGCCCAAAAGGAGTTGCCCCACCACAGCCAGAGAGAGGCCTGGCTCTCTCAACAGCTTACTGGAATGGGTGGTACATGCCTGGCGGACCAGAGAAATGTTCTGTAGGTGGCCCAGAGAGGCAGGGAGGTTGATAGCACCATCACAGCTTAATGAGTATAGCATTGGGCTCCTGCCTTTGATTTAGCAAGGCTCTTCCTCCAGCTTTGGTGCATGGTGTCTTAAAAGCACTGCCTGAATGTTCTGTCATGTTGTCTCACCACATAACAAGCCAAAGCTTTCTGGCCAAAGGATGTGATCCTTTTTGCAAAAGCTTGTCCTTCATTTGGCAAGCATGCCCAGCAGTTCATGCTTCCCTCTGATTACTGCGCCAGGGACTCTCCTTCTCACAGATCCTTTCCATGATTATCTTAATTCTCATGCCATCTCCTCAACAATCCATAAACAGCTCGTTTCAGAGGCTGAGAGTCCTTGCCTGGCAGCTTTCTCCAAGGTCCACATCTCTGTTTCACATGGAGAGCATGCGTACAGAGCAGTTTGATTTTTGCATCTCAGGAGACCCCTTTGTCTCGCCACATATTGTGTTTCTCTCGGACAGTGGTGCCAGCACTGTCCTCCTCACAGTCCCCTTGGAGCAGTGTCATTGCCCTCCATGATGATGCTTCTGAATTAGACAAAGCTATCTGCATTTTCTATTTTGCAGTCTTCTATTTTTGTGCCTTCGCCGTCTGGTGTTTTTCTCTTGAAGAGGTCTATGCCATGTTGTATGCGTCAAAATCCTCCAGGCTTAACCCTGTTTTCTGTTGATACGTCTGTAACCACACAGCACATGTGCAGATGTACATTTTGCTTTATTTCTCTTTATGCATGCCTCTTGTATCAGGTGCAGTAAGAGATGGGTGAGCTTTTTAACTGGGAATGATCACAAGGTATTGCCTATAGAAGTTTTGGAAGCTGACCCTGTAAACCATCTCAGCAATATCTGAGAGGAGGTTTACATGCTATCTGCCTCACAAAAGCTTACATTCATGCAGTCAAACTGTTTACTTGTGGCAAAGGTGTGTTGGGTCAGCAAAGGGGGAAAGCAGAAACGCCAGGCAATTTCTTCCTGTGGTGCACATTCTCTAGCACAGATCAGAAAGCTAGTGGTGGTTGTATTTCAGGAGCTTCAGGTGTCTCTCAATATTGGCTTCCTGTTGTTCAGGCTCAGTGGCACAAGCTCTTATTCTGATCAATCCATGTCTAATAGGATGAGGCCCCTCCTCGGCAGCAAGTTTGAGGCACTGCTTGCTGGGTACACAGTGCCACCATATGTCCCACCTATGCTTTTCTCTCCACACTACTGCGAAGGGTTTAGGCTCATGGTAAAGGTGAGCCTAAATATGAGTGGTTTTCATATTTTCTCCTTGAAAATGCTTCAGTCTCGGCCCTAGCTTGCATCTCAGCGTACTTGGCCTCACAGCAGCCCTAGATTAAAGCCAGGTAGCTGCAGGCTCCTCCTCTTTTGCTACAAGTGGTTGTCTCTGTTACCCACACCAAGAGTTTCTCTATCCAGCCTCCACATCCAACCCACCCTGGTCCTGCACATCTGTGGAGGCCAAATGCAAATGCAGAAATCACCTGCAGTAACTGTGTTCTCCTGAGCCCACTGGGAAATACTCGAGACCACCTCTTTTAGCAAAGGAGGAGGAGGCCTGAGCTGCTGAGCTTGGAACTGGCGAACACTAATGAGAGAAGGACAATGAGAGTCGTTGAAATGGCATAATCCAATGTAAAGAGAGGAGCTGAGTGGTTATGGCTCTACCATGACTGAAATGATTTGGTTTTTGTTTTTTCAAGTGCTTGCTTATACCACAGGAAGGTTGGACTAGATTACCTCCAGTGGTCCCTTCCAGTCTTAGCCCTTCTGTACTTTTTTATTACCTGCTACCTTACCTCTGTTTGCCTTCCTGCCTTAAGTCTTTAGGAGTCTCAAATCCAGGCAACATCTGCGTTTTGTTTGGAAATTCCCTGATGTTTTGGAAATGCTCTTGAAGTAAACAAATGAAGACAATAGTGATGGCAGTGTAATGTAGACAACTTGTGAAGCAAAATTAGTGATTCCCTCAAAGAAGGTCTGGATCAAATTTGGCTCTTCTTACATCTGTACAAGACGAGAGAGTGGAATCTGCATGGATTTG
Source organism: Lichenostomus cassidix (assembly GCF_008360975.1). Lineage (NCBI taxonomy): Eukaryota > Metazoa > Chordata > Aves > Passeriformes > Meliphagidae > Lichenostomus > Lichenostomus cassidix. Next base: position 29,997,285 of record NC_139479.1, read on the forward strand.
TGGGAAGGCAGAAATCTGATTTTTCTGGGCTCAGATGTAGATTGGAAGGGAAAGCAAGAGAACTCTGCTCCTGATTATGCTGTAAATCAAATTAACTTTACACGTCTGCTACGTCTTTTAAGTTTAGTGTTCTCTGAATTACTGCCTTCATGTTTACCCTGTTAAAAGTCTAATGCATTAGTAAGCAGCAATCACCACAGCTTTGCTCTGCATTAGGGAAAAAAACTCCACTCTCTTTACCAAGAAGGACTGTCAGGGATTACTGCATGTGCACGTCCTGACAAACCAAAGAGCCTCCAGGGTGCTTATCTCTGCTGCTGCTCACTTCATGTTTATCCATTAAATGAACGTGATGATGTATTTTTTCTTATTTCTTGACATCACTTTTAGCATGCTGGCAAAATTTATTGTGCAGTCATCTTGGCTCAGTATAAGCAGTAATGTCATACAAGTTAGTTTTGAAGAAATAATTCTCTTCTTAATCATGGATTTAAAAACCTACCTTGTTCATTGTATGTGTTTTGAAGAGAAAGACCTAGGTTCAGCAGGTTTAAATTTGGCAAGATTAGGACAGATATGCAAAGCTTTTCTCATATTACAGGGTTTTTATTATTGCCCTGTTTTTGTGAGAAGTTTATACATTGTAAAGTTATTTCAATAATACAGTTAGGTTCATCACATAGAGAAGTCAGCTGGTAACATAGCACTACTGTGATCTATAGCTATTTTTAACGGGTCGTTCAAAAAAAAAGAGGAATTGTTCAAGAAAATGGGTTTATTGTAAATGTGTTGGGATTACACTCAATAATGGAGTTGATGGTCCCTGGGAAAAAGCTTTTCCCTTTTTCTCTGTTGTATGTCAGTCCTTATTTGCATTTTTAAAACATTTTCATTGCACTCTGTGGAGTTTCCTCACTTCTTTTAAGAATTTAACATAGCTGAAAGTGATATTTGTCTCCAGTTTCTCTGGGAAAAGAATAACACTGCTGCTGAGAAGACAGACAATTTCTGATTGTTGGGTTTTTCCACAGACTAATTACAAAATTGCGTATTGCCTGGCATGATAGTCTTTGAGCTGTGGCCTCAGTTGGTTATGGCAGGATGAGAGGGTGTACATGCCTGGCCTGCCAGATGGGATTTGTATTATCAGGAAAATTCTGGTTTTGACAGGGCTATCGTAGTGTCCCGCTGCTCGCCTTCCTCAGTATTGTACGGCCTGCTCTATTCTTCAAAGACTGGCTCATCTCTTGTGCTTCTGATGTAGAACACACATCAGACACAGCGAGAATTTCCTAGATCCTGAGGTGGATTTCCCCTGAAAATGATTTAGCTTGCTGCCTTTATCTTCAATAAATCTTGGCAGCCTGACAGCACAATCCGTTGCCACTAACATCTTGCTTTGTGTGAAAGTTACCCTTAACCTAACAGGAGCCATTTGATCCCTTTAAAACTGCAGGCTGTCTTTGGTGAGGTCCTGCTTTTCAAATACTGTGCTGCAGCTTCAAACAATTGTTTTGCCCTTGTCATCACTGTCATCATCCATTGTTCTTTTTTTCCCCATTGTATTTAATCTCCCATATCTAAATCCAGTCTTGCATGTAAATAGAACCAGAAAAATTCTCTTCATTTGGTTGTGTATAATAATGTTTAATAAAAATAAAAGTCATGTGGTAGATAAACATTTAGGAATTACACAGATGCATAGGTAATCTAAGAATCATTTACTGAATGAAAAAATCTGCAATATCACCTGACCACAGCATTCTGTAAAAACAGACCTTTACTCAAAAATTGTCTGTATCCCAGAAAAGAAACAAACCAATTTGGAGAATAAAAAAAAAAAAAAGCTTTATTTTGTGGTGTCTTTGTACATGTGCATGTTATTAATAAGGAGATGGTGCCCTTAAGTAGAGCTGGTTTTATTGGGTTCTGTGCTCTAATCCCCGTGCACCTCTGTAGGTTAGAGAGAGTTCACTCATTTCTCCTGTAAGTTCCATCTCTCAGAAGCATGAAACACCCTGGGGAACGGAGTGGGCCTGTTGTTGCATCACCAAGGGCTTCTTTCTTCTCTCCATCCACAGGTCCATGCTATGAACATTCACCAGTTCACAGCCAGTAAGGGCAAAATGTGTTCCCATGTAGGTACCCCTGAAGTCATTTGAAGTGTGAGACAGCAAGGCCTCCTCAAGGGTTGGTCAGATATGACACAGCTGTGATCTGTGGTACCCAGGCTAGTCTGCAAGGAGAGTCAGAAGTTCCCCACAAGACCCCACTAGTGGTCAACCAGATCCAGCACTAACTGGTCCAGGAATTGCAGCTACAACCACATCACTTTTAAGGTAAAAGTGTAATATATTCAGGAGGAGTGTTCTGCTTTGAATCTAGGGGAACTACATGAACTCAAGTCATCTAACATTAAATTTTTCATTCTGGGTTTCAGAATTTTCAGACTCGTGTTGCTTTACCACTCTGTCTTCTCCCTATCAACAACAAAAACAATTCAGATACTGCAGCTTGATATTTCATAGCCTTGGTTTGCTTCAATACAGGATTTGGGGATAAAGATGTAAAAAAATATTTTGAATTAAACTGTGTCATTCCAGATCAAAGTAATTGAAGATTGGCCCCATAAGCCAGTTTGTTCTTGGTTTTGGTTAGTTGGCAGACGACATTTTAAAAGCCAAGCCCATATCCAGTAGGAATGAAAGCTAACAAAAAAAACTGGTTTTAAAACATTTTTCAATGAAAAATCATCAGGTTTTGCATAACATTGTATTTTTCTCTTCAGAATTTTTTGATTCATTCATTCTTTTTAGGTTGAAAGAGCCAAAGCCTGAAAAACACTTTAGGTATTATATGTTAATAGTTTGAATGTTTTAGCAGAAACTTTGCAAGCAGTTTGAGTAGCAACACTGAGACAATAAAGCTTGCTTGGAATTTTAGATCATTAATCAGGGTTCTTTATACAGAAATGTTGCTTGAATTGGCACAGTCCCACACATTGATGGAAAAGAACTGCAGAATGAAGAAGTCCTTTTATTTAAAAGCAAAAAATAACACTGCAGAAGCATGACTAGCAATATTATACTAAAAATAGTTGCTTTCTTTGGCTTTTTAGCTGATTAATTGGTTATGTAAGAGGAATATTTATAGCATAGGAGCAGCTCAACCTGCTGCCTGCCCAGAAAGCATAGCATGACGTGCAAAATTTGGGGAGAATAGCTGAAATAACAAAGACTTGTCTTTACTTTCTTGTTATTCTAATGGTATGTTACTATATATGATACATAATTTGATTTGATGATTTGATATGATTTATCACTGGGGCCAAGAGACAACCAAAATAAGGATCCATTTAGCCCCGATAGTTGGTTCTTGGGGTGGCAGATTTTCTTTGAATGAATGAATGAAAGAGTTTCCTAAAAGCAGGACCAGTTGGTAGGTTTAAGTTTGATAGGTGGGTTGTAGTAAATTGAACATAGAAATGTTAATGTCTCATAGTAATGACAGTTTCTCAGATGGCAGTGTCAGTCCTTCACAATTTCAAGTGACTTTACCTTGCTATGTTTAGTATTTTTCTTGAAGAACAAGTGAAGGTGCCATATGCCAAATATGTTTCACGTCATGGCATCTCCACCAACTCTCAGTGATACATTACATCTGTCTTAAGAATTTGACTCAATTTTTGTCATTTTATGTAAGACTGCCAAGGTTTTCTCAAAGCGACTGAAGCCACTAACTTCCCAATCTGTTGCCAACGCACTAGAAGTAGAGAAGGAGTAGAGCCTAAGAAATATGTGAAATATATTCTTTTTCCCTTTTCTAAAATTTTCAACACTTCTCATTTCCTTGATTAAGGCTAGGCTTAAAAAAAAAGAATTTTTGTGCTCTTCATTTTGTCTGTTTCTGTTATAGCTGTTTTATTATGTGCATACTAGAACAAAACTTTTCCAAGTAAATAGAATATATGGGATTAAATGACAGGTGAGAGATGAACCCCCAAATAACAAGTAAATTTTGGCCAAAGCCAAAGCAAAACAGGAGAGAAGGCAATGCAGAAGAAGGGATAAGGACTCCCAGAATGAGAACACACAGAAGTGGTGTCTGCAGTGTGTCACTTCTCTTTTCAAAACAGACTCATGCAATCTTCAGTGTTGTTGTTGTCCCTTCTGATTATGTCCTGCCATTAGCACTGCCCCTAAAGCAAGAAGACTGTGTTCTATGTAAAAGCTCAACTTTTATTTTCTTGAAGACAATCTAAGAGACCAAGCTGTTCACAAGAGAGTGAGATACCTATCCTACCCCTTAAAAGTTAAAATAGAAAAGCATACTGTTTTTCAGGTGCAGCTACATTAGTGCCCTACTTTGGATCAGGAGTTGCATCTGAAGTCAATCTCTTGGTCATCCTCACTTACCGGATTTTGGTTCAGCTTGCAGAGCAGTCACAGTGTGCAAACTAGGTTCCTTTCAGGTGAAAGTAGCCCGAAAGTTTATTCCAGAAGCACACCTAACACACTCCAGACACTAATGGGCACTCTAAGGAGCAGACTAAGTGCTAGTCTACAGCAGGATACGCAGAAATTCAAGTAGGGGACCCTCAGCCCAAGCTGTTTCAGTCTACTGCTCTGCTTTGTCCCACTTGTCAGTGAAATACTCCTCTTTATACAGCTTCTCATTCACTTACTGTAACCTTGGTTCAACCAGTCTGTGTCTCTCCCCCACTTCTGCCTGCACTGAGGCTAGTTCTTCCCTTGACTGTTAAAAATCAGCAAAGCATAAGGAAGTGAGTGAAGTGACATAGCTTCATACCAGCTGAAGATCTCAACTCTCCTGCTTTCATCTGCCAGCTCTGTCTCTCTCATGCTCAAAAGATGAATAGAAAGAAAAGCTGATGGAAGAAGTAGGACTTGTTGGGACACACACTGCAGCATTTTTGTGACAGATCCATCCAGTTTTACTTCAAATCTACTTCAAGCAGCACTGTACCTTTGGTTTGATTTTTAACTGGTAATGTTTATTCCTTATTAATAGCAGAACTGTCTTATAGCAGACAATTTTGGACCAAATCTGTCCTGTGCTCACATGTTTAAATAGTCACAAAAGAATTTTAACAGTTGCCTATAAATTTAATTGCTTCATAGCAATTATTATACAGAATAATATATGTTTTTTATTACCCTTAAGTCCCTTTTTAATAGGAGTGCTGTGCTTTGTACAAGTCAATTATTTTTGATAGTTACAGTAATTAATGTTTAATTATATTTTATTAGTCTCATTTTGTTCAACTATCTTGGAACCAATCCAAGCATTTCTAAATGCTATACTTTGTGTGTGCATGTGTGGATGCATCTGCATACTCTTCTTATGTCGATATTTGCAACCTTTGAGTGCATTATTCTCACAGAGGAGGAAATATGAGACTCATCTCAGAAGACTACAGAAACACATGTGCTGTCCTCTTTCCCATGGCTATCAATGATATCCCTCATGCTCATCTCACAACTGCAAGACAATCTCCCAATTTTCTCCTACACAGATATATTTCTGATGTCTCCTGATAAATGTTTCTCATGACTTTAGAACTGTATTTTCAATGGCTTTTTCACTGTGCACGTGTATGAGTGACTTTTTTTCCTCTTCATTTATTTTCACTTTTTCTTCTTTGTTGGCTTTTTGCCTTCTTCCTCTTTCATTTCACTTTTCCCTAGGAATGACTTTTGTGACTCTATTTCTGAATCCTCTTCACTCCTTTTTTTTTCTGTAGTGTTTCTCCTTTCCTTTACTGTCTTTCTTCCCTACTTTAAAGGGAGCAGAAAACATCTGTCTTTCTCTGAAATCTTTTTCCCAACTCTCACATTACACCAGGTGTCTAGCCTAGCCCAGAAGTAAAACAGTTGTAGCATTTTATATTTTGCTTCACTTTTTCTGTTTGGAGGTGGTGATTCTGTCCTACTCTCTCTCTTTCTCCTCAGTTTTGTCTCTCTGTCATCTCTCCTCTTTTTCCTGAATAAGCAAATTGTGTTTACTTTGTTCTTTCAAAAATTCATACTTTTTAATTTCTGGCCTTTCATTGAATCTTTTTTGTTTGCACTTCATATGTTTGTCAATTTTCCTGTGAAATGACAAAAGCACCACAAAACTAATAATCATTTACTGGAACTTTTCCTTCTTGAAAGAATATACTACCATTTGAATTGCAGTGACCAAGCATTTTTTCCCAGCAAATTTATGAGCTTGTGAGCTTAAGGCTCCACATTAGGGAAAGTCTGTTGGTACACACACATTACTATCTGCTGTCTGTCTTGTTTGGTTTTATCTGGTTTCCATGTTTGACCTTTTTCCATCAGTGCAGCAACTGTGAGTAGTTTTGTTCTGAGTACCATTTATGTTATGGGAGTATCCAAAGGCCTTAATCAGTCCTGGAGCTTCATAACCTGGGTGTCTTGCATTCCTAGAAAGGAAAATTCCTTCAGCTGGAGGATCTACTGCTTAAATGGCTGCAATGAGAGTTTTCCTGTGTGCAGTTTTCAAATCTAACCTTTCTAACATATTTGCCCATAACACAGTGCAGTAAAAGGCAGCTGCTCATGGCTTCTTGAGGCTGTCATTCCACTGACAGGTGTTTTCTGTTCCCTTCAGTGGTGATTGAGTTCAGCATAGTGAATTTTGCACATAAATTAGGGATCAGAGTCACCAATGAAGTGTGGGAAGGGGCCTGAGTTGTCTCACTCATTAATTCCTTTTCATTGATATAACTATGGTAAACTAGTGTTGACATATCAGATTTTGGGGACAGATATTTTGCATGTTGAAGTGTCAACAGCCAGTGTTTCAAAGCTGTCTCTGCCTGCTGCCTGTTCCTGCTTCTTTCCACTTTGCTGTGAGTACTTGCAATGCAGTGTGCTATTCAATATAATCCTTCTCACACTGGTTTAATAATGCTCACTGGGTATCAGTTTTGAAGAACACACTGGGAATAATAGGAATGGTTGTATACTGACCACATGGTAAAGAATATTTTAGAACTGCAGAAACTTCTTTACACAGTGTATTAGATAGAGCAATAGAAAATGAAGAAAATTATCTCTTCTGAGACACTAGGAAAAGGTAAATTACAAAAAATGTTTCCAGCATTATAAAAAGCCACAAAAAGGCCAGGTTCTGAAAAAACAGATGACACCTCAGAAAGACATCCAGGACAAAGTATGTATGGACTACATGACTCATTGAATGCTCCTAGAGGTGGACAGAGTGGAGTCCTGCTGTCCTACAGATACAGCAGCAGGATGGTGGTACAGGCTTACTTTGAGAATTCTTAAAGATTTCTGTGTTGGAGTGGTCCTTGACTCCCTCCAGGCAGAATGCTTTCACTAATACACACTATCAGATCAGACCAGATATTTGCCCAATATATAAAAGTGCCGATTCTGCCCAAATAAATCAAAGTGGGGCCTTGAGTGAGTACCTAACTATTCATCTACTCAAAAGACTTACAGTTCTTTACCACTCTGCCCTAAGGAACCCATCCAAAGCCACTTAATTGAACCCAATATGTCCCTATTAAAAGCTTGAGCAAATCAGCATTTTCCATTGCTTATCATGAGAAGTTTACCAGCCGGCTCTAATTTTCAAATCTAAGTGCCAAATGACAACAAGCATTTATAGGGGGACTAAAAGTGAGCATTGCACATTCATCCTTAACCCTTTGCCTGTACAAAGACTGCAGGAGGCACAAACAGCTTTGGCAAAGGCACTGCTCATCCCTTCTACCAAAAACAACCCCAATGGCAGCCTGCTCAGAGATATACACCACCTCATAAGGATGTGCAGTGAAGTACTCGAGGGAGTTCTTCAGTCACAAGCACTGTTCAGGAATTATTCAGCTGACTGAAATAGCCCCCTTCCTCACTCCACTGCAGTAATGCTCACGGGCGTGACATTAAACAAACTGTTACCATGCATCTAATTAAATGGGGCCTGAGCACTGTATCTCCCAGTGGTTTAGCACAGAGTGTGGATTCTTCTGAGGCTAACTCACATCGAGCCAGCCATGGCTGTTTTGTAATGAGATTACAAGATCTGATAATAGCTCTCCAGTTATAATCTCTATGCCAAGACATTTGTAGCTGTAAAAGGTATTATGAATAGGAGACTGGAGGGTGCACTCCAAAGCCTCTAACTAGTAGATGGGAAATAACTTTACAAGTTGAGCAGATTTATGACTTCCCCCAAAGAAATCCCTGTCTTCCAGAACTGAGAAAGACAGATTGCTGGAGAATGCCCAGATGTGATTGTGTGCAGCCACTTTTGCTCCTGTCAGCTCCAGTCCCAGGCATCTCCTTGGAGGCTTGGACCCAAGCAGCATCAATCAGATGAGCTGAAACGGTGCATGAAGAAACACCCATTCTAAAAAAATACGTGGGAATTTTGTATCTGGTGTTTCCCAGCAGAAGACTTTAAAAAAAAGACTGGAAACACTGATGTTTCCAGTGTGGTTGGGACTAACCTAAGTACGCAAAGGCAAATTAAAAGAGATCATTAATTAAAAGAGATAGCACTTAAAAACAGTGAAAATACTAAGCACTGTGCAAACTATTTCTTAATCTTAGTAATAAATGTAGACTGTAAAATATTAACAAAGATAATGACTAGCAGATTAGAATTTATTATGCAAAACTTCATTCACCATAACCAAGAGGGATTCATTAGAAATGGATTACAATGTACAGCAATAATAACAGACAATTATTGAACGTAATAAATCTATGTAAAGAGAGGGATGAGTTAATGTCTGTCTTTTCTATTAGACAAAGAAAGAATTCATCTGATCATGTAAATTCAAGTCACTCTGTTCGTACTGTTCTCAGATTTTCCAGTGAGAACAAACAGGTCTATGGCAGAAGAGAGACATGAATATGCAGAAATGGACTCAAGGAGATGTTGTAGAAAGAGACATAAGCTCAAGATGCCCCACTCATATTTACTTTTTAATTTTTTTTCCATAGTAAAGTGTAGCCTTACATAACAACCACAAATGAATGGATTGGGGTAGGATAAAATAAATGACACTAGTAAATAGTACATTAATATTTTTATCACAACCAACATATGCTATTTGTTAGTATTCTACATTTTTCTTTTGCACTCAGTTCAATTAGATTGTCGGAAAGGAGGATGTGTGGGGTTTTTAACACAGCTTTAATTATTATTCAGAGTGCATTGTGGGATTATATTTCTAATATTCAGATTTTGATGTGATTCTAAGTGTTTTATTGAAAAATTGATTCCCATGGGAACTTCTTTTATAGTGCTTTAAATTGTCAAATATTGTTATCTGCAGCAAACTTTCTACGATTCCTCCTGCAGGAAACATCTGCTTTGCAAATTTTCCAAATAGCAAACAGTTTTTTCTAGGTTCTGTCATCTTTATTCTGGTTTTCCTCCTGCCTTTCAGTCCTTTGCCAAGCTCAGCACAAGAGCTAATCTCTGAACAATCCAGTGATCATGTTAGGCCATTTTTCTTAATCTGAACAGACAGTCTTTTCTGGTTGTTGCCAGCTGACTGTAGTGGGACCCAGCATGTTGGACTTACTCATGAAGCTTCATGGATCTTAGAATGAGCTGCACTTTGCATCCAGCTCCTGGGTTACAAACAGGTAGACACTTGTCTGTGTCATTTGCTGAAAAAAGCAGACCCTATTCCACTGGCTGATGACAAATAGCACTGTTCTTGTTATTGCTGTTATTACTGACAATAATTACGATAATAAACATCTCATCAGGAGTTACTTATTTAGACAAATGCATTTCCTTCTCTTTTTTCACTAAATATGTACTCTCAAGATGTTGGGGTTTTTTAAGAAGTTAAATGCTTTCATTTTAATGAAGCAGTCCAGAGCAGCTGGCAGATACTCACTGTTCTTCAGAATGATTGACCTTAAGTAGGATGGAACATCCATAAATTTAAGATTAAAAAAATCATGACTTTGAAAACAAGGCCCTTGAAGCTATCCTGTGAATTCTAGCCCTAAATCTAAATTTCTGATCTCTGTTGAAAAATACAAGTAAAAGCTGATAAAGCTAGCAAATCACTCTCTGATTTGAACTGAGCTCCATTAGAAATAGAAATTTGTTTCTTATAATATACACCTCTTGGTTCTCATTAAACCCTTGTAGAAGTGATACGCTGTACTTGAAAATCACAGACTGGAAAATAAATAGATTCAAGCTGCATTGCTGGGCCAGTACTCTGTATCCCTGTGGTAAACTTAGCCTATTAATGGCTAATGCTTTAAAGAAACACAAAAGCCCTAAGGCTACACTTGTATTGCATTGTAGCTGCATAGAAGCTGCAAATATTAAAGCCTTTGAACTTGTGAAGTAGCACATTGTCCTTGATCATCTGTAACTGAATCTAGACCAACTTTTGACACAGTTTGGCTAATTGCTCCGGGTTGAAAATCTCTGTTATCTTTTATGAAACAGTTTTATTCTCCACCTAATTGCCCAAAAAAAAAGACATGCTCAACAGGTCAAGCAGAAATGTTAGGCATTGGATGCTGGAGACCTGATTTTGCATAGATGTCCATACTCATCTGCTCCATTGAGGTGACTTCAGGAAGACTTCAGCCCTCTCCCCTCCTGCCCTCACATCTCCTTCCCTGCCCTCGCAGTGAGCAAAGACACTGTCTTTCTGACTTTCTTCTGACTTTGTTCCCTCTCTCCTTCCCTTGCCTTCCTCCTATCCTTCCAATACATTCTTTATCCAAGGTCCCTCGATACAGGGAAAAAGATCTCTCACTGAGTGCTTGGAGCTATAGAGATAAGAATGTCCTTCTCTTCCTCTCCTTGTTCCTCCCCTGCTAAGAGAGCACAGGGCTCTGGGGGTTTTGCCACAGTATTAGCTGTCCCGAGCAGCTCCATGCAAGGAGAGAGGACAAAGTCCTCTCCTGGCTTCTGCTTTTTCCTGAGTCCAGTGGATGCAGAGACACTAGAGCACTGTCTTTTCCTTCCATTCTGATGGTCTACATGAAGCACACAGTGTTAGTGGATACCATACTGCCTCTTGACTGGCTCAGTGAGGCCAAGAACATCCATCAATATTCCTGGCTCAGATCTGGACTGGAAAGACCAAATGTTTTAGCCTTCCAGCTAGCTGACACCTGTATTATGCAGCATTCAGAGGACCAACATACAGAATCTGGCATAGGCACGTTCTAACATTTTGTCGTGTTTCTATACTTTTTAGATGGCATAATTGCATCTGAAATCCTAACAAGCAGGAGTGTATGGGATGAGGCAGTCCCTGATTTCCAGAGCTTCCTTGCAGGGGGCATGCTTGCCATCTTGTATGTTATGAGTGGCTGCATCTAATTCCTGTGAATTAACACTGCAGCACCATGAAAAACTTGAATTGCATCACTGTGAAAAGAAACAACTCTGATGACGTGAAGTGAGTCACCTCAGAGTGGCTGGCAGCTGACTGAAGGCCACAGTACACTTCTTGGGACAGTAATTGCTCAAGCATTTGTTTTTCCCAATCACTTTTATGAGGAAGGAGGAAAAAAGGGTGTTCTGTGCATTTTTCAGACTCTGGGAAAAGATGTCAGTCAATCTGACCTTTACCAATTTTGAAGACAAGCAAGCAGTCAGCAAGACTTGCTCTCCCACCATGACCTGTTTTGGCAGACAGCAGGCACAGAGTCCTTGAAAACCTCAGGTTTCTTGTTCTGAGTGTGGAAGCTGTTTGGCTTGGCTTAGATCTTTCTCTGCCTAGTTTTGGTCTTGTCACTGATTGCTCTATTTACATGTGGTTTATGGGATTAAATTGTTGGTGGTATTGCACTGTGCATTCAAACTACTGTAATACCTTCCTTTTAATTTTGGTACTGCTTGCTTTCTATTTATCTCAGGATGTACAAATCTGGAGTGTAATTTGTTCACAGCTAAGCCTACACTTACTCAATGTGAGAGCTGAGAAACTGGAGTTGCAGATTGCTGTCAGAAGACACAGACCAGTACTTTAAATCTTCTTAGTAAAAAGCCATTTTATTTTACACATCCAGTGTTACATGGGAGGATCAGAAGGAAGCTAAGAAGAAATACAGTGTAAATGCAACTTGAAAAGGTTGCTTTTCATTAGTTACAGGCATCATTCCACCACCCTTCTAGGTTCTTTTCCAGGATTTAATTGTTTAGATTATGCTGTTTTATTCAGACAAGTACAGCAGCAGCTTGTTGAAGATTCCTGTGGCTATGATGTCTGCAGTCTCAGGATGAAGAATGGGGCAGTAAAAATGATCCACAAATTTAAGTTAATTTAAATCTATTAATTAGTTTAAAAAGAGCAAGTAATAAATATTCATAATGATAAAATATAATTAGAATTTCCAAAGGAGTGAGCTTATATTCTGTATGAATGACTTGCAAATTTGCCTTTAAAGCAGGGGGTGGGGAGAGGACACAAAGCTATTTTTTAGTTGTAAATTAAGAAGATGCAGCAAGGTAAGCCAGCAAATATACATAAGAGCACATGGTTCTGCTTTTTTCCAGATGTGTTTGAACTGATTAGGGAGCAGAGTGAAACCTGTTTCACAACTCAGAAAATGTGAATAAATGGGCTTTGAGAGCTGTAAAATTAAATATCGCTGATTCCTTCTCACATTCAAGCAGTAGCATCAGGCTTGAGAATAAATATAATTACAAGAATTAATAAAATTAGTTAGAGGACACACCATCGTACTGATGATTTTCACTGTGCAGAAATATTCTCAGCTGGTATAAATCAGTATGGCTCCATTGACGTCAAAGGCTCTGCAGCAATCTGCACCGGCTGGGGAAGCAGTCTTCTGTGGCTAAGGGTGTTTTTACCCAGTCCAGACCTGCTGCTTTAAGGGTTTTAGAAAAAACAGAAGAATGCCTCATGGTCTTGTGACAATTGCTTGTTGCTGTCGGAGAAAATATTGTACTCGGTGTGCATTGGCACAGGCTGCTGGAACAGAAAGACACCTTCATTTGTGAGAATTATATCTGAGCCCTTTGGACATTATTCAGTTTTACTGGCCTGTATTTACTTTAACTGGGTTTATTTATTTTGTTTCTATACAAGAATTTACTGCCTACACATAATACTTTCTCTCTTCTTTATGATTGGATTTGCTTTATCAACTTATCTCACTTAAATTTGTTTTGGTTATAACTGAGCTGTTACTTTTTACATATAAACACTGAGATACAGGAATTTCCATTCTGGGCAAGACCAGCTATCCCTTCAGTCCAGCATCCTGCTTCTGGGCTCAAGGCAAGGCACTGAGGTTCAAAATATCCTGCTGATGGGGAGAACTGTTTCCTCAGTCTTGAGGTTCCTAGGTGCTTTATACACTGAAATGTGAGGCTTTAAACTTGTCATTAAGAAAACTGTGTTTTCCAACAAAGGTAACAGAATGTGTTCTCATTACCTGTATAAAGATCCTGTCCCTTTTTAATCCTGCTATGCTCTAGGCTTTTCTCATTACTTTGTGACAGTGAATGCCACAGTTTAATTATGTTTCACCTAAAAAAAGGTTGAATCTGTCTTCAGTGTCATCAGCTGTTCCTTTATGCTGGTATTGCAAGAAAAGTCAAATGGCAGCATCCAATTGACTTCTGCAGCAATAATCTGTGACACATTTGTCTCTCAGCTAAGCCATTCAAGTCTTTTCCATCTGTGTTCATTTGGAAGTCCACCCATGGCTTTTATAATTTTTACCAGTTATGTGAACTCCTCTTTTCACTCTGTCCTCATGTGGTCTCTGTGCTAACTGTAGGGCGCTCTTGTCCCTTAAGCCTCAGGGCTTCACAATCCTGATCCCCCAGTTATCAGAGAGATTTCTGGAGCATATTGCTGCCTCCTTTCTGCCTACATACCCACTTTTCCACTGGAAATCAAAGCACTGAGTGCTCAAAAAATCTAAGCAAAGGATGGTACACAACTGGGAATTCTTCTCCAGTTAAGACACAAATGTTGGGACCTCAGAGCTGAGAAGATCTCACCCAAAGTTAGACAGCAAAAACTAAACATGGCATTTCAAGGAAGGTCGTTACTTTCAAGCAAGCCAGCCTGATCTCTTCTGACTGGGGGGATGGAAGGTATGGGAGATGAAGGCTCTCCCTAGATGTGACCTTTTACCTGTACCTTGTGAGATGTGTTCACCTACATTAAATGGAGCAAAACTGATTGTAGATTTGTGCTGTCATCTTGTTTTCACAGCATGGTGATTTTGTCTTGAGTGGATTTAGCAGAGTACAGAGTACTCAGCAGTGCAGAGACTAGAGTGAGTAAGCTAATCATACAACACATTCTATATGACACATATGACCCAGATGTGAAACAAAAAAAAATTGCCATTATGATGAGGTCAGTTTTAAAGCCGAACAGAAGACAGAAATTTTAAATCTGTAAGATTGCCTAGGCAACATAAAAACCATAAAATTACTTGCAGCAATTGGGGAAAAAAACACAAATCACCATGCAAAATAAAATATAAGTGGTGTGGCAGAATTATAACCCTTTAGCCCATATGGTATGTATGCATATTGGTTTTGCTTGTAGCTATTCAAAAAGAGAATAAATATAAATATTTCCTTCTTTTTGATTAAAAAAAAAAAAAAGAAAAATAATGTTTTAGTATTGCCTAAAATTTATAAACAACTTTTCATCATGAAGGATCCCTGACTGACAGGGGAATTGAAATGCAATGCCATCCTTCAAAATGATGTACTTCATATTTCTGGTAGCATTGTTCATTTGTTTGAAACAAGAGCTTCTTAAAGCTCTGTCTTTCTGTCTTTTCTACATTCAATATAAGTTCAATGTTTTTGGAGCTCAACAGATAAAAATACCCAGTTGATGGAGCTTGCTCTTCTCATCTCAATAACTAAACTGAAGCCCAGAGAAAAAATGTGTTTGCCTAAACTAATGGCATCTATTGGTGTGTCTTGGTGTGCAGACCTTCCTCTTTTGCAGAAGACAGGATGGTTGCACAATTACCAGCAGAGCTGTTTAAAATTACAACTCACTTACACACCTTCTCTGAGAGTGTCCCCTACCATCTCTAGCATGTCTTCCCCTGAAGATTATTCCAGTATTGAAAGGGAGACTATTCTTCAGTGCCAGGTAGGGTGCCAGAGAAGGGCCTTCACACCCACACCCGCAGCAGAGTTGTTGCTGGTGAAGACATTTATGAGGATTATGGCTAATGTCACTTGACAGGTGCAAAGGACTCTTCCTTGAGCAGTGGCAAAGGCTAATCATTAGGTCTCTGTTAGAGATGGAGGTCTTTTTGCACAAGAAATAGTCCCATGCTGATTTTTGAACGAGTGCAATTTTTCAGAAGTTCATTTTCTCACTCTACCATGGGCTCTGAAATCTAGTCATATTTAGCAGTGTTTCAGCAAAAACAATAGTTTTGAGAGTCTCTTCTGTTTTCTCTTTATTTTTCAATACTGTCAGCTCGCTCCTCTAAATTGCCAACCTGTGCTTTATGAGCATCTCAAGTTTTGTTTTAACCAGTATTAATACAGACAGGCTGTCAGCAGCCTCATTGTGCAAATACTCCTTTGGTTCCCTGAAGGAGCCATCTTGCTTTGAGCTACTTAGCTCTTGGTCTGCTGGTTGGCGGCTGTAAGGAGGCTGGTGTCACTGAGGAACAAGGTTAAACAAAACCCCACAGCTTGTCTCCTCTTCGTTTTCCCCCTCCTGCCTTAATGAATGCAGAGTGCACTTGTTGACGGCTGGGAAATGGATATATAAAAAAGCAGTGGTTTCTATCACTGATGGCCATAAGGCTGAGTTTGACTGGGAGAGGCAGGACCACAGAAAGAGTTGTTGTGAATAGTGGCCCTTAGTTTGCATGCCAGAAGTGTGCAGCATCATCAGGCTTCAGCTATGTTGTGCCTTCTCAGCATCTCCCCCAGTTTAACAGTGAAGCAGAAGCAGCTGTCAAGATTGCCAAGAAAATATATTGAAAAAGCAAACTGAAGAGATAAACACATGCAGACCATGCTGCTGGACTGGAGCAGCACACCCACAATAGGTACGAGCAGCGTAGTACTGCTTTTCATGTCACACTGTTGTGCAAGCTCTCCATTGCCTGCAGCAAATAAACTTTCAAAGCCATAATAGTGTGGAAAGTGACAGGATGAATTAAGGAGCTGCAACAGCAAGGCAGTACTGGAAGCACAGAAATGCTCATAGGGTATCAGGAGGTACATCCAGTCAGGCTACAGCCAGCATCTGAGGACAAAAAAGATGGTTAGGACCTCTCTATAGCATTAGGGTCATACAGTGGCATCCATGTGGAGTTACATGGGAAATCCTAGTGAGTGATCAGTCTCCTGGCTTAGTTCAGGTGAATCTTTCCATATAGGTGCTGTCAAAAGAAAAATCAAGCACTGACTCTGAGATCATCACTTGCTATATGTGATCCTTGGGAACTATATCAGTGACTGCCAGTAGGACAGAAATTTGTGGGAGAAATACTGCAATATTCTATAGATGCTTCACAAAGAGCAGGGTTGATTAAAACTATTTGATTTCCGCTACCAAGTAGCAAATTTTTTTGGAGGGTTCTATATCCACATCTCATTAAACAAAGGTGTGTTCTGTCTCACTTCAAAAAGTCATGTAAGTGGATACATAAATACATGTCTCTCATATGTGCTTGGATAGATATATAGAATCATAGAATGGTTTGGATTGGAAGGGACTTTCGAAGATCATCTAATCCAACCTTCCCTTGTCATGGACAGAGGCACTTTCTACTAGACTGGGTTTTTTAAAGTCCTATCCAGCCTGGCCTTGAATGCATCCAGGGATGGGTATCTGCAACATCTCTGGGCAACCTGTTCCAGTGTCTCACCACCCTCATAGGAAAAAATCCCTCCAACAGGTCCATCTCCTTCCTGTGCCAGGGACTATGCAGTACTCCAGCTGGGGTCTCACCAGGGCAGAGTGAACCTGCTCAGCATGGTGCTTTTGATGAAGCCCAAGATACACAATTAGCTTTCTGGGCTGCAAGTGCACATTGCCAGCTCATATCTAATTTTTCATCTTTCAATATCCCCAAGTCTTTTTCCTCAGGGCTGCTCTCAATCTATTCTCAATCCATATGTAATTGTATATACACATAGGATACCTCAGGAAAAAGCAAGAAAATGTGTTGCAAGCTCTTATTTTGATCCTTTCCTACAATCCATTAACTGTTTGTTGGAAGGAAAATCAGAAACTGGAATTCTTCACATCTGGATGAGTGCCATAGCTCTCAAGTCAGACAATTATTTTGTTGTAATTAAATACAAGATTTGTCATATTGCATGTCTTGTCATGAGAACTTTGCTGAATAAGCACCTACTTTTAAATTGGACATTGTGTGATATGAAATTTTCATCACGTAAGAAAACATATTTAATATTTTTGAGGATATAGTTAATATTCGCATCTCTGTGTCTGTCTATTCAGTCTATCTTTTGAAGTCCTGTTCAGTCCCAAACACAAGTGTTCCCCTTCTATCATAACCATAGCATCAGCTCACAGAGCTGAATTTGGGCTTTCACAACAATTAGGTAGATGATTTTTCTGAAATTTCTAAATTAAAGGGGAAAGAAAGCAGACAAAAACAAAGTCCAGCATTCAGGGTGCTGCATTAGAAGTGTCTCACTGCCAGACACTTTCTCTGGGGGAGGTCAAGCATCACTGACAGTGCTGGGAGCTACTCAGAGCTGAGCACATAAATATCAAATCCGTGTAGGCTTATGTTGAGATGGCATCAACCTCCAGGAATGCACATTTTTCCTTTGTGCAAGAGAATCCTGTGCATGTGGTTGCCTGTGAGTATGATCTCAAGCACCTTTGAATATGCATAAGAACTTAAAATTATTTCTTCAATTGTCAGAGGAACCAGTGTTAACTCCTGCAGGTGATAAGCAGACCTCTCTGGAGTGTCTCAATCCCTTCCCTCCTCCCACTCCTATACAATTTATAATGCTCCCAGGCTACTTTTAGCCAGTTGTAGTGAATTGGAGGAAATCAGTTCAGGAAATAACCATTAACTGATCTGTTTTGCTTAAAACTCAGAAGGTTCAGTTCCACTACCATCAGTCAGCAGCAGTAGGAAAGAAGGAAAGGGGACATAGGGCCTTGAGAAAGTTATATGTGCTTTCCTTCAGTTCTCTAACCAAATAAAAATTCATTACAAATTGCTTAAGAATCAGCTGGAAGTGAAAATACAGGGGATGTTCTTTTTTATTAAAATTAAAAACTGGGGGAATTGTTTCTTAAGGAACAAAGCATCCTACTCTAATCCAAAGGTAAAATGCTGTCATAGAACACACTTGTGCTGAAAGCAAAGACACTGTCAAATTAGTCTGATAAAATGGGATGAGGAAGAAATGGCACAGGTACATCTCTACCTAAAAGCATGTAAAGGACAGTATGACTGCAAACCAGCAAGATACTTCAGAGAGGACTGAGAAGGATTTTCCACCCTTTCATTTGACGCTGTTTTGCTTTCTTTTTGCATGCTTGGAGAACAGAACCCAGACATTCTGTGTCCTGAGTGAATTCCCCATAAAGCAAGGGTGTTATTTACTAGCTCCCTCTCTTGTTGAGTGTTGAGTATTCAGTGAAAAAAGTGGAACAGCTTTAACAGGAAGAAATTGCATATGTCCCATCTTCACATTGCTGAGTGGGAGTTCAGCCTTGCTGTTATTGGGAGCAGGATGGATCTAAATGTAGCACTCCGGTCTTCCCGATGAGCATCTAGTCAGCACGCGACATGCAGAGCAGGGCCAGGCTCACTCAGTTAGTTCTGTGGGAGATATTCCATTTTTGCACCCTACTTAAACATGCAGTGAACCAGAGACAGAAGGTGTGATGACCCAGGCACAAATCCCTGCTTGCAATCAATCAAGTTGGTGAACTGGTGATATTTGAACCTGATTCTCATACATGCTATGTGCTAAAAGTGGGGCTAATGGTAAACAGATTGCTGTCAATATAAATGGGTACCTGATTTTCTTTTCACCTTAAACAATTTGATCAGTTTATAAACAGTTCTGTGAAGGCCAGCATTGAAATTTTCAGTTCAGTCAAATATTTCTACCCTAAAATTTTGAATCTCTTGTCTTGAAAATGTGACCCAGGCTTCCTAAGACTGGACAGATAAATTGCTGAATTTTCATGCAGAAAGAGCATGAATATCCATAAGCCCTTGTCCAATATGGTCCAAGTGTGATGTTCCTGCCAATAAGCTGCAGAAAGCAAGTCTAGGCTTTTATTCTTAGAGAGAAAAATAGTGCATTATCAGGTGATTAAATGTATTACACTTCCATTTCTATTGCTCTTCACCAACCTCCAGATCTAAACCATGCAGTAATTCAAAGGTTCTATCCAGCACTGTGACCCAGACCTGTGGTCTTATATGCTGGCCACAAATCTGATAAGGAATTTCAATCACTGCTGTGACAATTTTGCAATGTAATGGGGAAATCATTATCTAAATCTTGTATTATATTCACTCCAGTGCTAGCAATAGCATCTTGCTATATTCAGTCTGGAGTTGGAGTGATGACACTGTTTTAGGGTGGCTACACATGTTATTTTTTAATTCCCGATAGTCATTAAATTCTATTTTAGAGAGACTTATCTTTCATTTCTGTCTTTAAATATTTTATGTAGTTATTTCAAATTTTTAAGGGTCAACAGTTGAGCGTCAACCCTCAAAATCATTCACAGGTCACTGTGTATTCATAACATTTTTAGTTGAAAAATACATCAATGAACATACTGCAAATGTACCTAGAGACCACTTAGCATGACCATGAGAGTCACCAGTGATCACTGGAGCAGAAATTAGAAAGGAATCACACCAACAGCAAGGCGGCCAACATAGAGAGCATATTTAGAAGAGGGTTTGATGCATCTTTTCCCATTTCAAAGTGATGCACTAGCATAGATGCCTTTTATAGTCAAGTAACCATGATATTTGTAAAACACTGACATCTGAGAGTAAAATGCAGTTGAGAATCCCTGTGGGATACTGAAGAAAGTAAATGAGCAACTTTGACATTTTCAATAAAAGATTTTAGGGGAAGGCCATATGGGTCATGCAGTTATTCTCAAGAGTTTTTAGGTTCACTGCTACATATCTGCTTGGGAAGAAGTAAAACTGAAAAGTTGAATTGGAAACTTGATCCTCTAAACACTGTTCATTCTGCTAGTAAATACTGACTTCTCCCCACCAATAAACAGGTATGAAAAAGACAATTGAAAAGTAAAAATTAAATTGTGCATTTCTTAGCTCAAGACACCACTAATAGAGACAAGTGCTGTGCTATTTCATGCATTCATTTTCATTCTCATCTTTTCAGGATTATTCCTCAAATAATTTAAAAAAGCAAGCATTTGGAAGACAGGAATTTTTTCTGTCTTAATGATAAATTAAGGCCTGTCTCCAGTAGAAACACTGCATTTTTTTCTTAGAAATATTGAGAGTTCTTCATCTGTGAAAATATGAAAAAATCTGCTGGATGGAAGCATAAACTAGCATAAATGCCTAGAGCACAATCTCATCTGCTAAAAATGTAGGTACTGGAGTATTTGTGATTGTTCCTCTCCAAGAAATCTTAGGTTGTGGGACATTCTGGGGATGCTTTGTCCAGGGCAAGGAGAAGCTCCTTTGCTCAGCTGTCAGTGGGTAGAGTGTTGGCAGGGTCGATCCTGTGCCCCATGCACAGGTCTCTGCTGGCCCCCACTGTGTGGTCCTGTTTCAGACATGGTCACCTCTAGCATCAGCAAGGTGCTCCAGCCTTTCTCTGCCCAGTTTCCTGACAGCTCCATCCACTGTGGGGTAGTTTCCAGACAGCTGTGAACCAGTTTGACATCACCCACTTGTATTCAGTTGTATCAAGAATCATAGGATCACAGAATCATGGAGTGGTTTGGGTTGGAAGGGTCTTTAAGGACCATCTAGTGCCAACTCCCCTGCTATGGGCTGAGACACTTTCCACCAGGACAGGTTGCTCCAAACCCTGTCCAACCTCACCTTGTTGTACATTAAGAATATATATGTTCCTGAGTCTATAAGCTATATAGGGTTTTCATTTGAAAATTGTGAAAATTTACATAAAAATAAATAAATGCATTCCATACTAGTTTCAGAAAAAAGAAAAATATAATGTACACCTGAACTCTTCTCAAGCTGTCAGCGTCCTGTTGGTGAGTTCATTTGACCAAGGGTATGGTCCATCTGCTAAAAGAGGCAAAGAATTTTAAATGGTCAAATTGTAAACAAAGAATGCTTTATATGCTAAATGCAAAGTAGAATAAATTTTTTAAAATAATAGGAGAGAAGTATCAGATTGAACAAGCAGTAAATTATTTATTCCCTTTGGACAACTAAACTACTCTGAAAGAGAAAAGCTTTTATAAGAATTGATTGTATACTAGCACATTATGACTGGAGCAATACCACACCATACTAGTTCTTCAGAGTTTTTATTTCTGTAATATTTTTATGTAATAGCCAAAACAATAAATAAACCCCAGAAATTTCTTTGTACTCTTTGTGTGGTGGGATAATGCAGCACCCTTGTCAGGCAAGAAACTACATGGTCTGTCATTTATTCTTATTATTGGGTAATATAGTATCTGATGTGGGGATGTTAGTTCATGAGAAATCTAGACAGGAAATAACACAAAAGGCTGTTAATCCCCATTAAGAAGAATAACAGTGTCATGAGAAATAAGAGGATGCTGTTCCATTATGGGTTTTAAATGATGGGGAATGCACCATCCTAAGAAGCTCTCACTAACATCATTTCTATCTGCAGGTTTCCGTGAAAGTGCATTTATGACCCTTTGCACAGCATTTGTCATCATGAACATAACCTTTAGAAGGTTTCCCTAGTTAGCTCCTCTCTCTCTCCCTTTCTAACACCTGGCCTGGGTCACAGCACATCTGCTCCTTAGCCCTGCAGGCGGATGGAGGACACGGGAGATCTGTGTTTGCACACAGCCAGTGCAAACACCGTGAGGATTACAGCCCCCAGCTGTAGGGAGAGGACAGCAACTGCATGGAGGAGCGAGTTGTGACCTCCTGATGGGTTTTGTCACGGTCTCCAACTGCTCAAGAAGAGCACTTGTGTTTGAGACCAGCAGTTTAAATATCACAGTTTGATCATTAATTGCTGTGCAGGCGCTAACCCTAAATCAAAATCTATAAAATGACAGCCATAAACTTTGGGATACTGATTTTACTGCTGACCTCTTGGTGATATCTTGGCCAATTAAAATTGTAAAGGTGTGTTCACTGTGGTCCCTGGAATCTGAAGTTCAGTTCCAATACATAATTTGCAAATGCTACTGCCCTGAATACTATATATGTGTAAGAGACTGAAAATGTCTGTAACCTCAGAATAATTAAGGAAAGTAGTTAAAACAGGCCACTGGAATGCGTCGCGATATATCACTATGAGCAGTTTTTTCAGAAAGTACTGTTTCAAACAGTAAATTTTAAAAAGCATTTATAAAAAATAACTTTTAATTTTTTAGAGATCACTCAGATTTGTATTTTCGATCTACCACATTTTAGATTAATTCTGCTATCTTATACATCTAAAAACTTGATTTCTTGATGGATCTTGATTGCTGTATAACTCTATATGCAGTTTAATTTCTAAGTTTAAAACTCCAGTCTATTATAAACTTTTGCCTCATTATACAGTGCCTGAAAAACATACACTCTAAACTGTTAGAACAAAAAGTTATTTATCATGTTTTTAACAGGATCATTAAGTCAAAGAAAAATCTGAAAACCTTCTGAAGCAACTATTAAAGTATTTTCGTGTGGCAAGGCAGGGTTGTGATCTTTGCAAATAATTTGTACTAATCCAAATCATGTAGTGACATTTATGAAGTGTATTTGGCATAATATATTTTTAGCTAAAGGTGGAACTACTGATTTGCACTTTTGCCGGCAAGTACTTTTTCATTGGTCACAGTGGTTCCCACCCTGAGAATTTAATAATGCCAAATTGTTGGGTTAAGTTAATAAATGGGAAGCTAAATTTTATAGACTAATCACTTCCACTTATCAAAGTTTACATCTCTATAATAAGGAGAACACAGCATTATTTTTTACATTACACTTTCCATTCCTAATACCTGTTACCTTATAGCATGTTTTGTCAAGGTAGTAGCAATAAATTACATCCAGATAGCACAATGCATGGAGAGTCTTATGGGTCCAGAAGCCCTACCAAGCC
Organism: Lichenostomus cassidix; assembly: GCF_008360975.1. Lineage (NCBI taxonomy): Eukaryota > Metazoa > Chordata > Aves > Passeriformes > Meliphagidae > Lichenostomus > Lichenostomus cassidix. The sequence continues at coordinate 30,020,586 of NC_139479.1, forward strand.
GTCCATGTGGAAATCCTACAAACAGGACTGTATTTTCAGGCTGCTTTCCTCCCCAAGGCTTGTGGCTCCAGCTCTGGGCTGCACATAGGTGCACCTAGCTACTCTGAATTAATTTTCTCAAGCCACTAGGGACCCTGAAAACTCCTCAAAGGTAAAGCCATCTGAGGTGCTGCCTCTTACCATCTTTCCCTTCATTCCTTCTTCAGCAACAGGTCAGCATTGAGAGTGCTCACCTGGAAAAGAGAAAGCACATTTTCCACTCTCTCCTTAGTCTGACAGGTTTTCAGTCTGCATGGTCTGTCTGCTAGATGTTCTCAGCCTCTGCCAGCTACCACTCCATCCCTAAGAGCAGATGGCTCTGCATCTGTCCCAGATGTTTTTTTTTTCTCTGTAATAGTGGCCCTTCAGACTGCTGGCACTGTGTTCCTTAACCTTAGCAAAGCATCCTTGCCATGGAGGCACTGGCTAAAAGGAAGCACTGTTCTCCTGAAGCAGTGTTCTCCTGAAGCATTCTCCTGAATGTATTTTGTGGTACCAGCCCTAGTTTGTTACTAAATGGCTCCTCATGGTGAGACCACCAGGCAGGGAATAGCCGGCTGGGAATTCCATTGCAGGGATTTACCTTGGGGCACAGGGTGTGCTGTGTCTCCAGAGCCTGAAGGAAAAGGTGCCTGAGCTACTTCAGTGCAATCCTGGTGCCCCACACTGGGTGATAACTAAATCCCATTAGAGACCAAGTCAGCATTTTCTCAGCTGGGGAACACCTTTTTTCCCCAAGGCAAGGAACATGGAAATACTTGTGACTGTAATGGCAGGAAGCAGGGAGTGCAGCAGCCCAATTTTGATCATCTTGGCACATCCAGTGCTGGAAAGGATGCAGGGTGTGTGTTGTAGTAGACACGCAGGTGGAGAGGCACAGAGGCGCGGCAGCAAAAGGACGCACAGCAAGCAGGCTGCAGTTCTCCAGAGGTTTATTGAGAGGCGCATCGGGGAAGGTCTGGGGAAGGAGAGACGGGGTGGAGAAGCGGGGACGGGTGTGGGGTCTGGAGCTCCGGAGGCTGCAAGCTGTCAGCAGCAGTTGGTCTCGAAAGACGGATCACGAGCACTCAGTGGCATAGGGTTTTAAGGGGAAGGAGAGAGGGAGTGGTTTGACACGCAGGCCAACCAGGAAAGCCGTAGGGAGGAGGGACAGGGGTATCAACCAATGATTACAAACAAGGGGAGGATACATAATTCAAACCAACCAATGCTGTACAACTTAAGAGGGGAACAAAGGGGAACAGTCTAGAAGCAACCTATATATGGAGAAGGGGCGGGGGAGGTGTCTGGGCCAATGATCTTCTTTGCTGGTGCATCCATTGCCGCAGGGGCTCATGGGCTGATCTCCTTGTCACCATGACTGCGACAGCACAGGCTGTCCGTGCCCCCACGGCCGGCCCTCTGACTGGCAACTTGGAGGCATAAACCTCCACTGGTGTGTAAGGACAGGGAACTTCAGGTGCAAAAAGTCCCTCTAAAGATCCCTAAAGATCTACTGCACAGGCACCCATGTAGTAGAGAGATTGATGTGCCTGTGGCACAATGGACAGGGCCTAAGTGACTAACTGCTGTTTGTGGGCTGTTGATGGTTTGAGTTCTCTCTGGTTTTAATATGGGGACCTTCTTGGATCATTTAGTTGCATCAGCTCCATTTGTATATTCTAATTTGTCCAGTTATTGTGCTTTGTTTTGGTCTATTACGCTTTGTTAAGTTATGCATTTTTATGGTTTTCATCCTACTGCTAACAGGCTTAATGGTATGCTCAAAAAATCATCATATAATTGGACTTTTTTTTTTTTGTTTGTGCACTTCACAGTAATGAGTCTGTTTGTATCTAATATAGTCAAATAAAGGTAAGAAAAATAAAATCCAAGCACTTGGTACTTGTTACTTTACAGAAGGGAAAAAATCTCAGCCTAAACTGTTGCAAATTTATTTACCTGAGTAAAATAAAGGCAGGACTAGTGCCCAAAACACCTGACATAAGGGCTATAAAATCATCTTTATCAAGGGCACGTGAAGGAGGCTGAAATTTTGCATTTAATCTGAACCTCCACAGATCCTTCAGAAGCGACTGGCTTGTAATATAAAATTAATTAGCCATGATAGAGGAGAAACAAGAAGGACTAGGAACAGCTGCAAAGAGTTAGGATTATGCCATGCAGCCCACAAGGTAATTATTCAGGCATTTCAGTCAGGTAGGAGGGAGCACATTCAGGGAGATGTAGGCAGGGCAGAGGTTACAGAGTGTAGGGCAGTCAGGGGAGAAGGTGCCTGCGCCGCAGATGTTGTGGCCACGCCTGCAGCTGATGGTGGGATGGGTTGTGCAGCTGGCAGGCAAGGACCTACTCCTTTTGGTAAAGGGTTTGCTGTCCATCTCACCAGCTACTGATTCACTTCTGGGTGTCACTGTACGTTCTATGACAGACTCCTGGAAGATCCAGATGCCCCAATTCGTAAGTGGTTGAACATCTGAGCCTGAGTGTCTCCCATGCAGGTGTCTGTTTCAAGGTGCCTGGGATAGGAAATGTACCTCAGGGTGACAGACCCTATTTACTCCAGCACAGGTGATACAAGAAGAAAAGATGGCACATGGTATCTGTGTCAGCTGTGACCCCAGCTGAAGTCCCAGGGCACTGCCTCCTGGCTCTCAGCCCTCCTTAGCCTGGGTGGGGTATGCACCAGTGGGCAATACAGCCCCCAGGACCACTGGTCCCACATGGTTCAGAAGGAAAGCCATATGTTTGAAAAGGAGGCATAGGAGTTTTATGTGCCTGGACATATTTGTGCTATTTAATTTGTTTGGCAAAAGTTTGTGCAGATAATTTATCTGAAGTGCACATCTCATGATGGAATAGAGTCTTTTATGTCCATAATGCATGACTATTATATTACAGTAACAGGCAGGACAAGGAAATAACAAATGGGAAGATAAGAGATGAGTATAGTCCTTAAAAAATGTCTATTATTATTCAAAACTCTATAACTGTCATTGCTGAAGACAAACTATATTATAAAAACACAGTATAATATTACCTGAATTATGGAATCATGGCTTCTAGAGGCATAAATACCATCATTTTGGCATTTCTGCTATGGTATCAGTACACAGTTCTGCTTGTTCTATAGAATGTGGAAAAGCTAAATCAAAACTTCCTGACAACTTCTGATTCAGCAATTTTTGCAATAAGTAGAGGTTATACCTACCTGAAAGCTTGTTTGAAATATGAAAGAAAAAAAAAAAAAAGGAAGTGAAAAGAGAGCATGAAAGAGAAGAGGAGAAGGCAGTGAGAGAGACCAGAGACTTAAGAGAGGTGAAGGAGCACCTGGTGGATGCTTCATCCAGTTGGCAGGCAGTCACTAGTGGGATTCCCCAGGGCTCAGCAGTGGGGCCAGTCCTGTTTAATATCTTTATCCATGATCTGGACAAGGGGATTGAGTGACCCCTCAGTCAGTTCATGCATGACACTGAGTTGGGCAGGAGTGTTGATCTGGAGGGCAGGAAGGCTCTGCAGAGGGATCTGGGCAGGCTGGATTGATGGGCCGAGGCCAATTGTATGAGGTTCAGCAAGGTGAAGTGCCAGGTCCTGCACTTGGGTCACAAAAACCCCAGGCAGTGCTACAGACTGGGGAACACAGTGGGTGGAAAATTGCACAGTGAGTGGAAAATATCCCAGTGGACAAGGACCTTGGGTGCTGGTCCACAGAGCTGAACATGAGCCAGAGTGTGCCCAGGTGGCCAAGAAGGCCAATGGCACCCTGGCCGGCATAGAAATACTGTGGCCAGCAGGACCAGGGCAGTGATTTTCCCCCTGTCCTTGGCACTGGTGAGACCAAACCTCAAGTCCTGTGTTTGATTTTGGGCCCCTCGCTGCAAGAAAGACATTGAGGAGCTGAAGCATCTCCAGAGAAGGGCAACAGAGCTGGTGAAGGAGCACAAGTCTTACAAGGAGCAGCTGAGGGAGCTGGGGTTGTTCAGCCTGGAGAAATGGAGGCTCAGGATGGGCTTTATCATTCTCTAACACCACCTGAAATGTGCGGTGGAGGTTGGCCTCCTCTCTGAGATACCAAGTGCCAGAATGAGAGGAAATGGCCTCAGGCACTCAGTACCTCAAGGAAAGGTTTAGATTTGATATAAGGAAAACCTTCTTCACTAGAAGGATTGTCAAGTATTGAAACAGGCTGCTTAGGAAAGGGGTTGAGTCACCATTTCTGGAGGTAAAGACCTGGAGGTAGATGTGGAGCTTGGAGACATGGCTTGGTGATGGACTTGGCAGTGCCAGGTTAATGGTTTGAGTCAATGGTCTTAGAGGTCTTTTTCAGCCTTAATGATTCTGTTACTCTATGAATACCAGACTGAATGAAATTTGAGGCCAGCAAACATGGTTAAAGTATAGTTATTATCTGGTTAACTGAAATTGACTTGAACACACTTGGAAAGGGTGTTCAGCTGACCTGGTTAATGAATAGTTCATGAGCTGACAGTCTTCCTTCTCAAGCAGAGAGCTAGATGTGCTTTGTACAGCTTAAATGCCTGAGCAAAATGCATCCATTTCAGTGGCATCTAATCAACTTGTGTAAATTATTTGGATTACTTAGATTAATCAATAAAGTTAATTTCCTGCCTTCTCTGCCCAATTTCTAAACAGACCAGAACACATAGAGGAGAGGCAGCATTCCTCAGCTCCACAGCAATACAGGGTGTTAGTTTGAATGTTGGCACCTGCAGACAAATGCCTCTGGAAAGCAACAGATTTACAAGTGGGACAGAAAGACCCAATGCCAGGTCAGGAACCTGCATCGCTGGTGAAAGCTTGCAGCTTTCAAAGAGTTTGGGCACACATGGTCCAGAAAAGACAGATAAACAGACTGTGATATTCAGGAAATCTTTTGAGCATTGTTTTATATAGAGATGCTTTGCATTTGTTGGCCAAAGCAAACTTCTGCTTAAAGCCTCTTCCCTCTGCATGAAAAGTTACAAGGATACCAGTAAACTTCCTTCTCCATCAAAGTCTTAAGAAATACACTTAAAACTTGTATTTCAATACTATTTTGTGTGCTTGCAGCCATTTTTTTAACTATAGTTATTCACAGTATTTATTTAATATACTAGTACCTTGCAACATCATATGAATTTCCTGGGGTTTGGATTAACAGTGACTGGTAAGTCAGTAAGCCAGCTTGTCCTACATGGTGCTGGGGATTGATTTTGTTAACTTTTTGAAGTTATTGCCCAAATCTTTCCACACAAAGAACCAACTCATTCCCCCTTTTCCACCGTGGTTTGTAAAGATGGGATTCAACTGATCAGATTTCACTGTTGACATCTGAGGTAATTGTCTAGACTGTCCTTGCTGTCACAGGATAGAAAGGGGACTCACCGGTCTCAGTTCACTTAAGGCAGACTGTTAAAACAGGCCAGATGAGTGACACAGTCTCCATGCACGTTTCTCTCTGGTGACTCATGTGAATCAAGATGATGTGAGTGTGGATGTTTCAATGTAAGTGAGTCTTTACCACCTGTGAGTGACATTCTGCAGGGGAGGATGATCCCCCTTTAGCAAGGATTGCAGGTATAAGGGACCTTATTGAACAAAATAGGCTTCAGATAATTAATTCCCTGTTGTATTTCTTATAAACACTTTGTGTCCAGAAGGAGCATGCATTTCAGAATGACTTTTGCATGCTGGGCTTCTTTTGGACTGGTTTGGGTTTTGAGGAGGGAGGTGTTCTGCTTTTCTTCTTGTTCTTCCCTTGAAATGTTTAACTGTGGTTTGTTCAGCCAGTTTGTTGTATGTCTGTCACACAAATGTTCATGTGCAAAGCACAGTAATTCTTGAAGTCATGACACTGAATTTCATTGCTTTTAAAAGACCGTTTAGGAGATTCCTAGAATCAGCTTGGGACCAGGAAGAAATAGTGCTGTGAATATTCACGTTTGAACACAAGATGTCATTCAGTGGAGTAACATCTGCTGCTTCCTTAATGTGCTGTTTTTTCCAGGAAACTGAATCAGTAACAGTTAGGTTTTATCTTGAATTTGTGCTGATACTGTGATTCTTTGGATGAGAAGGGGAGAGTTTATCTGAATAGCCAGAAGCAGTGAAGAGCTCTTCAGTTTCTGGAGGTATTATGAAGAAGTTGAGCAGCCTTTACATTGCTGCTAACTAAAAGAAAACCAGCACCAACCATACCAAAGAAAGAAAGGAGTCAAAATAAGCTCTACCTCTGAATGGCCAGTTGAGTGGACCTAAGAACAGATTTCATCCTTGCTGAATAGCTCAGACATTTGCCATGGGTTTGGCAGTCTGTGTATATAAGAGCAAAATTCTGCCTTTTGCTGTCTTGCTGGTAAGCAGGGCCAGATCCTTAAAAACCTACTTTTTATTATTTGGTAAAACAATATATATTATTCAGCAGGCTTTCCAATTAACTGATTTTCTGTTATTTGGGATATATGAATTCAAGCCGATAACATAGATGGTGATCATGATGGTAACACTGGCAGATAATGCTAGAAGGGAAGATTCAGGGATTTTTGGTTTTTAACTGATGTGGCTAAGCGTGTTCATTTGTTCATTAGAAGTGCATTTAAATTGGCTTAACCATATATTCATTTAGCTTGTCATAATACTTTAATACTGGCAGGAGTGAAGGCTCCCAAAGAGCAATTTCCTTACGCTTCCAAACATGATGTTAAACAGGTCTGCTTTAATATTCTTTCACTGCATAAAGCAAATGTATAAAACAAACTCATTTATCAAATGAAAAGAATACAAACACTGAAATACAATTACTTTTCTGATGGCAGTTGAACAGGTGCTATATTGTAATGTATGATAGAATACCAAACGGATTCATTAGGATTATTGCTCACCATTACAATAAAGGTAACCTTTTCTAGGGCCTGATCCTTCAGGCATTTGTATACCTGCCTGACTTTGCAGATGACTTCAGAGCAACTGGTCCCAAGGGCATGTTTTCAGGATTGAGAATTTAATGCTTGAACTCTTAAATAATACATCACTTAAAGTGTAAGAAAGTGGATGAGTTAATTATTTAGTTTGCGTTTTGCTGTCGAAAACAGTTGCCAGCAAATAGAACAGATAGGTAAGAAGAGTCACAACCTATAGAGATTTTTAAATATAGAGCAAAACAGAAAGCATTATATTGCCATTTGCATACATTCCTAGAAGTAACAGAGAAACTCAGCTCGCAAATCAGAAATTGTGAATGAATTCAGCAGATTTGTCAAACAACATGATTTAAAAATAACTGATGGGTATAGCATATGTCAAAACAAGCCAGGCAAGGCAGCTTCACTGCCCGTGCTCCTTCTTCTGTGGGAGTCAGCAGAGACTTGCTATCAGCCTTGCTGAAGAGGGAGGTTTACCTCCCACTACTGAGAGAAGGCAATTTCCCTGGAGCCTGCCTGCACCCTTGCTTCACCCCATCATCCCTCAGCCCCTGTCCCAGGGCACATCTGCAGAGCTCTGCCCAGCAGTGGCCCTTTTCTTCCCTCACTAGCAGAATTTCAGTTCTCTTTTGAGTCAATTGCCTTCCCTGTCCTATGTGTTTTGGCTCAGAAACATTCTGCTTCTTCAAAGCTTTGCAACAACAAGGATTTGACAATCTGTTGGTGTTAAGCCAGGTTTATATCAAAGCATAGCAGTGAAGTAATATCACATATAGCGGCTGTGGGACTGATTTTTCCTTTCAGAGGTGTGGTTGATTTGCCATCTTCCCCAGACATATATAAGATTTTCACAGAACAGCATTACAGAAGAGGAAGAGTTTTATTGTTGTCCAGTTCATGAGCCAAAACAGCATACGAGGCCACAGGAAGCATACCCCGTGTCATGTACAAACCACTGGGAAGTAAAAAAATAAAGGGGAAAGAAATTTATACTAAAATATATTTATACTGAATATATACTCTGATATCTGAAAAATATTTGCATATCATACATGAATATTTTTGCTGGAACATGGGAAATATTATGTCTCTACTGTTTGTTGGAAAATTAATGGTTTTCTGAAGCAAATAAATCACTACTTGGCAGCTGTTACTGGCAGGACAGAAAGTAAAACACACATATGCTGTGCACAATATTTGTCTCCTTTTCTTTCTTGTGAGCATAAATGAAATAAATTACTGGTAGGTGTTTCCAACCAGCATTAAGCTGCTCTTTGTTAGTGTCCAGACAAGATGAATACAGAAAGATTGGCTGTAGTTGGTTTTCTTTAGTGCCCAGCTCTGGTGCATTCAGCAAGTTGAAGTTATGAGCGCCTGGCCAGATTCAGACATGTGAACAGTTTCCTTGAAGCGTGTTTCACCAAGAAGGGTCTTGATGAGTGCCTGGGATGGACCCTAAAGCTGGCAGATCCTCATTATTAAAAAGTAGAGCATCATCTTCCCCTCCTGAATTCTCAGTCTGAATTAATTTGTTGTCTGGTAGTCATCTCTGCTCAGCAAGAGAGGGTTGCCTGTACACCAGTGAAGTTTGCCACTTGGGAGCCAAAAGCAGTAGCTGCTTTCATTTGCTTTCATTAAGGCTCTGTCACTGATAAAGCCTAGACAGTAAGTTAGGATTTGTAGCCTCCCTTACCAAAGACAAATAAGACATTGACTTCCCTGGTGAACAACTCCCAGGATTTTCTTAGGTCTCTGAGACAAACGGTGTATGTCCATGGCTCTAGGTGGTCATCTGTGGAGCTGTGTGGGGGTGTGTAGCCCTGATGTCATCAGGAGGAACTTGGATGTCAGCTCTCATTGCCCTCACCTGCCCATGGCATGCCCACATGAGGCTGTAGGATACATAAGGACTGTCTAACTTTGACCTTAGACAGCAGGGCTGGAAGGACTCAGGAGGGTCATAGGGGCTATCTTTCAGGACTGAGATACAGTGGTACTTCTCAGATATCAAATGAGATGTCAAATTAGATTTTGTTTCATGCAGATTAAAAAACACAGCCCTGGACTGTGTCAGTGTATTTCTTTCAGTAAAAGTTTACATGTTAAACCAAAAGGAAACTGCATGTTTATTAAGTTCTGTCAGAATTGGTTAGCTTCCTTTTCTTCATGCCCTTCAGTTTCCTTCCATTAACTACCTAACACAATCCTTTTTTTCTTTTATTTAGCTAGATGTGCTTTTGTAGTCCTTCAGGCTTTGAAAAGCCTCTGTGTCTAACTTCTTTCTTTGATAAGGAAACACCTCTGCCACTTGTAGACCTCTGTGGCCATTCATGGTGAAGTTTTCACGAAGTTCCCTATCCTTGTTTCTCCTTCTCCCTGTCTCCCAGTGTCTCCCCTGTAACTGCAGTACTTTAGATAAGGAGTCCTTGGAATCCTTGCTCTCCAAGGGAGAGCAGGGCACTGCCTTCCAAGTTTTATAGAATTAATATGCTGCCTGAGGTGAAATCAAGACCATGACTTTTCTGAGCAACCTTGTGCTTTCTGACTGCCAAAAGGGTGGTAGTCTCTTCAGCTGTTCTTCCCCGGATTTCTTACAAGCCAACTGAGGAGTCATTAACCTGGGTTTTAAGAAAAAAAGACGCAGAGATATTTGTTCCAGTGTCATCAATGATATCTTCATTCAACCTCATGCAACCATTTAAAACTGCTGAAAGTTTGAAACCATCAGTATGTCCCTGGGTTGTTTTTTGGGGAGTTTTTTTGGTTGATTTTTTGGGGGGTTTGGTTTGGGTTTTTTGTTGTTTGGTTTTGGGTTTATTTTTTTTGTGTTTTGTTTTGTTGTTGTTGTTTTTTTGGGGTTTTTTTGGTTTTGGGGGGGGTTGGGTGGTTGGTTGGTTTGTTGGATTTTTTGGTTTTGTTTTTTGGTTTTGTTGTTGTTGGTTTGGTTTGGTTGAGGTTTGATGTTGTTTTTTTCTTTTCTTTTTTTTAATTTGATGACCATAGGAAAGGTAACCTCACATGTTGAACAGCTACCTAATGCTCTTTCACTGTGGTGAATTTAGGATGTCTTTCCTATCAGTGATACTCTGCATAGGATTAATTTCCCTTCTCTTGCAATGTTTAAAATTTGCATGTCTGAGACCAGCTTGGACTTCTTTAATAGTCAAAGAACAAAACAGGTGCCTCCAAAGGGTGATTTATCTGGTCTTTCATAGGCAGAGACTTTGGAAGAGGAATTTTCTTGCAGAAAGTATCTGATTTTTTCCATGGGCTGTGAGCAGAGCACAGTGATTAGCCATGAGCAGAGGTGTGTAGTTTCTAAAAACTTTAATTTAGATGGATAGCATCCACCTATTACCTAGGCATCATATAAAAAAGTGCTACACACCTTCTCTGTCATTTTATCTTGATGTCATTGCATTTTTTTTTGTTTTCTTTGCATATATAGCTTTGCAGAAGTAGACTCAATTTCTCACAAAGACAGCAGTGCCTTCTGTCTTACACAAATCTCATATTTGTGTTAATATTCTCTTACCACCTTAAATTCACATCATAATCACAATGTAGCAGGCTCTGAATGACTTTTGCACTATAATCTTTATAATAACATTGTGACTTCTTGAAGAAGCTATTATCCTGCTTGCAATTAAAGTTCAGAACATCCTCACTACTTATCAACTTGAATACATTGGCTGTTACCACATGTCCTATTTTTTTAAAAAAAGCAGAATGCATCAGTACAACTGTGATTCAGATTAATTGCAAATACAAAAATAAAAGTTCTTTTCCTTATTTCCTATCCTGTGTTTCCTATCACAGAATATTCTACTTTATATATGGTAACATGCATCCTAATTCACCAAGCCACATTCAGAATCACAAAGGAGGCATTGTGCATCAATGGTGGAAAGTCATATTTTGTCCTCCTTGTTAATACACAAAGCAGCATAAATATAATCCTGATTTTTCAGCTCAATGCCAGCAGTCTAAATATGTTTCCATTGTTCTCAAAATCTTCATATGGATAGTATTTCTTCATGATAACATTTATTTATCAAAGTTTATGCTGCTTTGACTTCTTATAAAATAACAGCAAAGATAAATGAATCGATTGACCCCAAGAGCAGTTTATTTATCCCTTTAGTCACACTTCAGTGACAAAATCAATACGCTTCTGAAATATCTGATATTACAGTGGTTCCAGTAAATACTGACATTCCTGAGCTATGTGAAGGGGGAACAAAAATTTATTATCAACTTAGATTTTTAGTACCTTTATTGATTTTTCTGGGGATGCTTGAATTTTTATTTATCTGTTGCTAAGTAAGTGACCTTTGTTTCAAAAAAAAGCCAAAAATCCACAAAGCAAAACCAAAAAGCCTTAAATTTAAACCCTGTAAAAAGTAAAAGGGGAAAACCCCACACATGTAACACTGCCAGTGACAAGAATCTTTGCAGAAGAGAGTATCTGGTTTTAAATGATGCATAGCACATCACTGTGTGTTCTTTTTCATGCCATCTCTGCATTTGAAAGAGCATAACGTAATTTTTTTTACACTGATATTGTTGACATCCACTTTGTGTGACAGCTAAGATATTTCTGAGGCATACATTGCCACCAATTGTTTTGATACAAGGGTGAAAGAGATGAGTGACCTGAAAGAAAATAAAATAGCACACAACAGGTTACATATTTCATCCAGTAAACAGATCTAATTCCTGAAAGCATTGACAAGAATTATGCACACATATGGAAGAAAATTTTCTCTATGTTACCCTGGAAGCTTTTAAAATATAAAAACTGGCTGAAAAAGATTTGAGGGAGTTCCTGAGGGCAATGTGGAGTTCCCAGTTTGGGGAATCTCACTGAAACAGTGTTTGGATAGTCATAGCAGAGAACAACTCATTTTCTCAGTTGTGCTAAACTGAGAAGAGCCCACTGTATCAAAATTTGGAAGATGGGAGTAACTAAGCCAATGTAATGCTGGGATAGACAGGGTCAGGAAGGTCTAAATTTAGCAGTCACCAAGAAGTGCAGGCTCATCCTAGGTGGACACAAGGCTCCTCACCATACTGTGTTTATGCACTCTGAGTTGTGGCATAGTTGTCCCAAGATTTATCAAAGATGGACTAACACACACTACATAGCTTGGAAGATTCCATGTGACTCTGCTGTCTCTTCTGAGCTTAAAGAGGATAAGTGGAATGAAAGGGATAAGTGGAAAAATCAAGGTATGGATCAGCTTTCCTACTGTTTTGTGTCCTGGCTAAATCATCCATGTTACTTGCCTGTACAGAAAAAATCAAATTTAAATTTTAAATGCATATAGAGGGGGTGCCTGCATCTGCATGTTTATAAAAAAGAGCAGAGCTCCTTAGGGAAGTTATCTTGGAAGAAGAATGACCTTTCCAGTAGCAGAATATTTGAGACCCGAAAAAAATTTGTAGAAACTGCCAAAGAAACAAGCCACAGTTTGAAGTTTGAAAAGTTACTATTTCTTGCCAGTTCCTTTTCTTGCTGGGATAAATGTGTTTTTTTCTGAACTACCTCAATGTTCTTGAAGCCACATCTAGATTTAAATCTTGAACATTCTTCACCAAAATTCACCAGAAAAATAACTGGCAGTGAGTGCTTTAGCTTGGTTGTCACTCCTTCAGCTGTCACTTTGTTCAGTCCTTGCCTCAAATAAGTCTGTCCTGGTCTCCATTGGCATCGCTCCATTGTGGAAACACAATCTGCCACCAGCAAGAATTAATGAAATCTGTTTATGGTTCCTTGACGGAAGTGTAATTCTCTCCAACACCCCTATTAAGAGTAAAAATGTAAAGGCTCAGTGGTCCTGTACATGTTTGTGATGTAGACTGAAAAGTGTGGAAACCCAGCACAAGCTCCAGCCATCGATTGGTAGGTACTGTGGTGAGTCGCAGTAAAGAAATCTTCTGAAAATAAAATTTTCTCCAAAAGCTTTTCACTCTGTTTCCTGGTACTGAAGTGTTCAACAAGCCCATCTAATATTAAAAAAACAAACACACAAACAAACAAACAAACAAACAAACTTTTTTTTTTATGATTTTTTCATTCCTTTCTAGCTACATCCCTTGATAATCATTAAATCATCCAGGGAGGACTATCTCACTGTACAGTTCCTCCTCCTTAAGACTGCCAAAAGATTAATTTTCTCCACAGAAGGAGAATTCCATAGCTTTATTCCATCTGTGTAAACCAGTAAATCACTTTCCTTCAAAAGGCAGTGTAATAAAAAGAGATTTTCAGAATTTGTATGAAAAAAGAAAAGTTTTAACTAAAAGTTCTGATCCAGATGAAAACTAAAATACCTTTTAAATTTACACTGATATTGTTGACATCTGCTTTGTGTGACAGCTAAGATATTTCTGAGGCATACATTGCCACCAATTATTTTGATACAAGGGTGAAACTTTGCATAAACTTCATATAGATCACAGGTTAATCATGACCTCCACTTCTTTCCATAATCAGGGATATACAATATTGAAACAAAAAAAACCAAAAAAACCCACCAAAACCAAATCACCAGCCTATTTCAAGCTGTAAAGCTAGAAGAGAACTGCCTTACAGAAGAAAGATCTGGGAGCAGATAACTTTCTAGAAGTTTCAAAAACATAGGGACAGTGATTGTAATGTCCTGGAGCTATAAACAAGAGAGTACATAAGGCCAGCCTACAAGTATTTTTATGCTGAATCTAATATTGAGAAAAAACTTGCCAGAGGACAAAAGAGAGAAAATAGACTGAAAAATGTTCAGAATGGCTGTTACATGATGGAGCTTTACTCTCCAAATGTTGCAGTACTCTTTCCCAGAGGCCTTTCCTGCTGTGCTGCTCCTCCAAAGCCCTGATAAGTTCTGTCTTATTTGCTTGTCTTATATCTCTAATGTCATAGCTATAAATCTGCTGAGAATTGAGTATATTTTGCAATTTTTAAATGAAGTACCACCAGAAATTATTGCATACATTGTAGATCTAGAGCAAATTTTCTGACAGGAACATTTCTCACATTTTCTCTTAAGTCCTGTTTCACAAAGTTCATGCCTATAGACTGAGTATTGATTGCTTAATTCCCCCAAACAAAAGAAAAGTCTGTTTACCAATGGATTAAAAATTTGCTGAAATTTTGAAATGTGGTGCTATATATAAATGAATGGATTTCTTCACTTTCAGTTGAAATCAGGATGTCTGGCCAAGCAGAACCACGTCATAATTAGTAACTGTAAGATTACCTGGTTTTACTTCAAAATAGCCCTGGACACAAAATTATTTTGATGCTGCTGATGAAAAATGTTCCCCCTGCAGTTTAATGTGTCAGGTGGTGAAAGGTTGTACTAGACCAAATTGTTGTGCTTGAAATTCTCTGTTAAATATAGGAAGCAAAAGGATGTTAACAGATGTATGAGGAGTGAGACTTAGAAGTCTCTGCATGCTTTTCATTTCTACCCCCTTCCCTCTGTGGCAAGTGCCAGCATATGTGTTTGGAGCACCAGCAAGGGTTCCTGCCATATGCCAGCCCATTTCAGTGGTATTGCCTGTATGTGTTTGCATGTGTATTCATATGCATATATGCATACAGGTGCAAATGACATAAGGTCAGTGTTCAGTGCCAGATACTAAAAGCAGTCAGCGTGGAGGAGGGAGAGAATCATAACTTTGACTGCTTTGAACTCAAATTAAATGTGAAAATGAGTAGTTACTTGAAATGGATTTGTCAAAATAGCCAAAGGGAGTTTGGACCTCACCACTTGTATATGAATGGCTTATGGACAACTAAATCCTTGGGCTCCTTGAAAATCCCAAATCTAAAGGATATTTTTTAGAGCTAGCAATGAGACTCAGTGCCACTGACATACTTCTGAAAAATTGGCATCATGAACCTTCAATCTGATTAGTTACACAGGTACTTGTGAAATTGCTTTATACCAAAGCCTTAAAAAAATTTTACAGGATATATTCCAATGCTCAGAGAAATCATCACTGTAAGAAATACATGATGCCAACGGTAAAAAACAAGTCAATATGCCCCTGCCTTCATATCTAGCCAATCTGCTCATCCAAGTATTTTCTGTAAATTTAGAGTAAATTTAACAGGTTTAAGGGCATGCAGTTGTATCATCATTTTTAAGGCAGCCAAATTAATTCTTTCATGCAGTGCTTGAACCTAATGGAGATTGACTGTCTTGTTTTCCTATTGTAATGATGTGTACCGAGTCGAAAATGAAGATGTTGGAGGATAAAAAATAGTGCTGTGACTGCTATTGATTAGCTGTCTTGTTTGCTTCATTGTTCAGGCTCTGTTGGCCTCTTGGGCAGAAGGACACCAAAGTATAACATCCCTGACATTTTCCTGAAAAGATGCATGCCTTAAAAGTGACAGCTTTACTTAAAAAATACAGTTTTGATGTATAAATGTGGTAGTTTTACCTGAAAGGATTCTGATGGATTAGAGCAGACAAAGAGAAAGATTTCTGAAACATAGCTCAGGTCAGCCTTGTATTGAGAACAGATTTAATAGCAAGTGTCTTACATGATGATGACACTTCTAGTGTCTCTGCATTTCCGTGTATGTGAGAATGAGCAAGAGAAGCAGAGTTTATCTTCAAAGACAGAGCGATTAGGTTATTCTGACTAATGTGCTCAAGTTTCATTAAAGGCTTTGAGTGGTCATGAATTCCAGAGGACTTGACTGGGTGTGCTGAAGAAGAAAAGTGGCCCTTGAACTGGCACATAATTTTATCAAAAATACTGCCTGTATTTTTAAAAGTCACTGTATAGATTGTTTTTTACAGCCTTCAGGCAGTGGGCTATTTGATATCATTTTGTTTATTCTCTTGCCTGTTTTTCATGCAAAATATTTAGTACAAGAGTCACATAATTAAATTTGTAAAAACAATTACTCTTAATTGCATACATATGAATTTAATACCACATGAGTGTGTATATTCAGATATGGCTCTTGCTTATACAGAAAAACAACTCCTAATTTACTTAACTCTCTGTCAAGGTATTAAAAGGAGTCAAGTACACTAAGTGATTTCATGCATCACCTTTAATGAAAGGCACGAACATATGAGCATGACTGTAGGACTGGGTTGAAGCCAAAGTTAGAAATGCCTCTGCTTTTATCAGTGTTACGTTAAAAAGGGACAGATTCTGCCACGTGTACTGTCATGTCTAGGAGAAAATGGATTTTCCCAATGAATGACCTGTCGCTCAGCGAGGGTGGAGATATTAGAGACTCAGCTTGCTAATGGCTCTGTGGCAAAACTATGCTTTTTACTAAATCCTGTAACTACTTTGCAAAAACCTGACCAGTCAGGCAGTAAATGGAAATCAGACAGGAAAAAAATGAGGTTTCTGGTGTACTTCAGATGGAGGTATTGCAGCACTGACCTGACTCTTCCCTTCCTCTCATCCTGTGCACCTGAGAGTGAGCCCATGTACTGCTTCTCTTTGATTCATGCTTGATGAGGGTCCTGCCTTCACAGAGCACATCTGCCACTTTCTTGGCTTGGTGTGTCTCATCTGCTGGCTCATGGCAAGGTATTTTCATTCTGCTCTTGCAAACCCCCCTCGCAAAGACCACTGGAAACCTCAGCCCATTTCTTATCTATTAGATCAAAATTGCATTTCTTCTTTTCCCCCTCAAAGCCACGAAGAGGCTTGTTCCTGTCCTCTTCTTCACTTGTTCCCGGTGAGCTGAATTCCCTGCTCCTGTGGGGACATTCTATCTCCTGCCCTTCTTCCTGTCACCATAGACAATGAAGCTCTCATGAAATGACCCACAAGGTTACACCTCTTTCCTTATTCAGGATCTCCAGGGAATTCATCTACCCCGCAGCATCCACTGAAGATGTTTATTTATTAAAAGTAAACTCTAGAAAAGCTGACAAATCCAAGCCAGTCCCCGGTCCATTCAGTCCTCTGGTATGTTTTGTTATTCTCTGTGCATGGTGTTCCTTGAGTCCATTTTAATGGCAAAATGTTTTGGGGACAGAACCTGCTTCTTGCCATCTCCTTATTTCTCTGTTTTGAACAAAATTACTTGAAATTGAAGTCCTCAGAACCAAAGGAGCAGCTCAATTTTGGCAGCGGCAATCTTAATGACAATCTTAATTTTCTTCCCATGCACTGTGATTTGATGTTTCATTATATGGCTGTGAACTATTTCTCAAATAATACAGCATATATTTTTTTGGCTGAATTAAGAACCATTGAACATATATTTGCAGTATCTTACAAGCATTACTGTGCACACATGCATTCATACAATTACTCATCTTACAGAAAAATCTTCAATAAAGTGTAGATATGTGAAAATGGCATGTACAGACAGAAAACATTAAAATCCTTTCAAGGAATATATTATCAGGTGTGATTTATCACTGAATTAATTACATGCATGTTACTTGAAGCAAAATCCATGTTTTTAATTCTGTGAGCACTCATTTCAAAAAATGCAAGAATAGGATGGAAAGTGAGGAGAGTACAATGTCAGCTACAGTAAGGAAAAGAGTCTGACATATTCAATGTTAATCTGTATCCTTCAGCACTCTCAAAATCTGTTTCTTCTTCAGCATTCACATTTTACCCATTCTTGATGGGTTTTGTTTCTAACTCCTTTGTGCTCTACAAGGATATTTGGAGGAGGTTTGTGACTTGTGGGACAGCAAAAGCTACTAAATGCACTATATAAAGGATTTTTTTCTTCACACTCTTTCTCTTTTCTGCCCAATTCCCTCTGTAATAGTCATTTGTGGAGTCTGCAGAGTCTAGAAAACCCTCAAGTGAATGGAGGAGCCATAGCTAATGCTGCCAGAGTCAGACTTACAAACAGCTCCCATAACAAGCAGCAGCAAATGAAACCAGCAGAAGAACAGGATGCATGAGCTCAGGGGAGATAAGAGCATTTCCCACAGATGAGCTTAATTCTGCCACTTTCTTCATGTTTTGGTCTATTTCGCTTCCGTCGTTGTTGTCAATGTTGTCACTGTTGTCAACAAGATAAATCCTGGATAACAGTCCACTCTTTGAGGGCCCCAAATGACAACACTTATTTTAGGGTATGTTTTAAATGGCTGCAGGTGCCAAGGAAGAACAGAGTTTGTAAGTTCTGTGTGGCACCAATGGCTAACCTTCACGTAGCCTCTCCATCTGCTGCAGGAAACACTGGGGCTTCAGTGATACTGAAGAAAGCCCGGATCTTTGGGACCAAGACTCAAGGGCAGATCAGTTCTATTAGCTTTTCCTTTGTTGCTATTTCTGTTTGATTTTAAAAATCAAATTAACACTGATTTTTAAAAAATTAGAAGAAAAACAAACAAACAAAAAAGCTGTAACGTCCTGTTCTTTTCTGCCATTAAAATTGTGGTATTAGGGATGAGCTATAAAATAATGAATTTACAGTATTCTTATAATACCATAATGAAATGCACTTTTTTACTGGCTGATGGAAAGTCAGAATAAAGAGTTTCCATTTTTTATTTTCTGTTTTCTGGCTTCTCAGGTGAACTAAAGTCTAACAGGAAGATTTTTCTGGAGTCTCTGTAGCTGTGTGCTTTGGTTTTGGACAGCAGGCTGGAAAGACTCTAATTTGAATCAGTATATAGGATCCAAGGATCTGTGTTTTGACTGTAGTGCAAAGAAGTTAAGTAATATGAGGTACTTAAATACATCAGTGTCCATGAAAAGGGTAGTTAATAAAAATACAGGTATTTTTATTATACCGTTAATAAAAATACAGTATACATAGATGTATTGTATGTGCAATACATACAAGGATGTGAAAGGCAGGCTTTTCATCTGGTAGCTACTCTGAGTTTGAAGATCAGTTGAGCAAAGTATAAACTCACACAGCTTCTGCATCATGCGACTCTTTCCTACAAGCTGAGTATGTTTGAAGTATCTTCAAATATATTTTGAGCTTCAGCAGCTTATTCTGCGGGCTTAAAGTCTTTACTTAATTTGTAAATTACTGTCTTCATTTATAAATTACTATACTGTATACATTTATTTTAATCAATCACTGCAGTTGTGAATGCCAGTCTGATTTCTGAATCAGCACTCAAAGATAAATGATAGATGGTTTATTAAGCTCTCTCAGCTAGGGTTCATGATGCTTAATTTTCTTAAGTGATAATATTTCATGCCATAATACTGATCTTTTTTTATTCTTCTTTCTGCTTAGTGGAGTTTAACCTAATTACATGTATGGTCTCTTTAACAGTTGCAGTATGGAGCCTTCTGAACTTTCATAAATCATCATTTTAACTTTTTTAGAAGAAACCCTTCAAAAGGTCACCTGTCATCAAAGATTTTCTAGCTAAAAGTTGTAACACTTAACCCCATCTCTAAGCTCTCTTAACTCAATTACACCAATGCATCACTCATCTCTCCCTGGGTTTGCAATAAAAGTGGTATTGGTCTAGGGCCATTTTTGGATCTCTGGCAGCAAGGCACCATACATGTACTTCTTTCACAGCTGGATGGTTTCATTGTAACCCCTGGTGTGTCTCTCCAACATTTCGACCTCATAAAAGCAGAATGTCACTGAATACTGAGACTTTATGTAATTTATTTGGAAGATTGTGGCTTTTAAATCTTCCATATGCAGTTTAATAACAGCATTCTTGTCATCAGACAAACTTTGCTCTCTCTATTAATATTTTCGTCTTCATTTTGAACACAAAGAAATACATATACACCCAAATTAAGCTGAAGATGATTTTCAGAAGCATTAGAGGAAGGGAAAGAGAAGGGAAGAGGCAGAGAGCAAGATTACTGAAGACTAATCATACCAAAACCAGACATGCTTTTGCTGTGTTTTTTTCCGTTCCTGTTACATTTTTGTTTGGATTGGCTCCAGAGAAGCCCTGTTCCTTGTCGCTCTTGTTGTTATGTGTGTGCTCATGCATAAATTCAGGTCAAGTATGAAACCTCTTTTCTGCATTCCTGGTAAGAATGTGTAATGTCCTTATCAACAGATAACAAGAAATCTGAACTAATTTAACTCATGACCCTGGATTAATTTTTTTTTTTTCCTGGCATTAGCAAAAATATGGTGTTTGCTTAGTTGTTAATGTATTCAGTTCAGTAAATTAGAGCTGCTTGAAATTTCTACTAATCCTTTTCCATTGAGGGTTTCCCTGTACTAAGTGACGCTGAATAAAACAAAAACCACATGCATGCACAGGTTTCTGAGATTTTCTGGATCAAATATAATTTAAGGAGCACAGCATTTTTAAATGAGGTGTTGTGGGTTTGTTTTTTGGTTTGGTTTTTTTTTAATTACTCTACCAAAAGCAGCAATGAATAAACAGTGTTTACTGAAAATATGCTTTGCTTGAACTTGGCCATTAAAGTATACAAGGGCTGAGGGGTTGTTTTGCAATGAGAGAATGAACCAATATATACGGATAAAAGTAGAAAAAAGGTTTAACACACAGCACGAAGATGTTTTTGAATGAATCAGTCTTTGCTATTTAATTTACATTTTGAGGGCTCATTAGGATGATGAATGACACTGCTGGAGAATAAAACATACTTCCTGAACAAAAGAAAATCTCTGTAGCCTAATAACATTTTATGCCAGCACTTACATTTGTCAGAAGTGGATGCTATTTATCCCTATGATTATTTAAAAATCATTTTTATTGTCCTTTGTGCTGTGTCCTCTTCTGGGAATTTTAATTCAGAGTTTGACACCTACTTATTAACTTCCATGAAGTATGGAGTACAAAGGCTTATACTATATAAATGATTCTAACCAGCCATGTTTATATTGCCTGCAGCTGTATACAAATTAACTGAGTTTGGATTCATTCCTATTATATATGGAAAAAAATTTTGAGTTGTGTAACCTTTGCCACCTCAGCAAAGTAAATGTGAGTTGAGCATGGCTGACCTGGGCATACCAGGATATGGCAGTGAGTAAAAAGAGCAAAGAGGGGAAATGTATGGCATTAATGCCATGAATTAGGAATCTCTGTGAGTTGAGAACACTCTTTCTCCTGTTTTCTCCTTCCTCCTCTGGAAGGATGAGGGTGAAATAGGAATGCTAATGTTTCAAACTTCAATCCAATCCACTTCTTAATCAGTAAATAATTACTTGCTGTCTTGCTTTCTTCCACACTTATACATGCCTATACTCTAGAGTCAAAGGTATGCAAATACCACAAAACAGACTATCTCTGGAAAAAATGTCAAAATATTTTGGTAAATTATACACTATTATAATAATTGTATTTTTATGATTTGTCTCAGAAGACGCGCTGCTTTTGTATCAGACATTAGATTTTAGACCCCTATTGAGTGGAAACCATCCTTTCACCTAGATTCCCTCTTCCACTCTCCTGTAGCAGATCTGCTCAGCAGCAGTGATATCTAACCTTACAAGTGAAGTAAGTCAAAGATTTTGTTTGCCTTGCTGGGGGAGTGCACCAGTTATTCAGTTAGCTTTTTGTGAGAGCCTGTAAAACCATGCCATACAGATTTGTTTGGTCATTATGATAGGAGGTGGGAATGTTTGACCTTGCCTTCCTTCCCCTTTCCAAAGCCATCCTGTATGCCTTGGAAGAAGAGCAGCTGACACTAACGTACGTATCAGTGTGCAGGAAAAGGCATTTCCTTACATCTAATTCTACAGAGTTTCATACTGGTTTCACAACCAATATGATTGGGGTGGTGCTAATCATCTGGAACATGAGATCCCAAATTTAGCTATCTTTTTTATTTCTGAAGAAATTGCTCATCAGCCACCAATATATTCCATAGATTTTAGCTGTTTCAGATTTTGTGGGCAAATAAATTATGGGACCATTTTGTAACACCATGTGCAGATGTTACATGACTGTGTGCTGGTAATGCCTGAGCAGACAGAAACATTTGGCTACTTTTCCTCCTCAAATGTGGTAGAGGTATTTCTGGGCATCAGTGGCAGACTGTTGTTTGAAGAGGTCCCATGGAGTTCTTGCAAACTTCCTCCCCTTGGCTGGACTGAGCTGCTGTGAGTGAAAGCCCTGGGAATACTGCTCAAGTGTGCACAGTGCCCTGACTCCCATCTTGCAAAGGATTGAGCCTGAGAAAGCTTGATGGCTGCAGGCTTGATTTTGAAAAGCTGAGATCTTGTGGACAGGCCTCGTGTTTGTTTTCAGAATACCCATTGTAGATTTTTAAGAGAGAGAGAGAGAGAGAGAGAGAGAAAGAGAGTGTATGTGTGTGTGTGTGTGTGTGTGTGTGTGTGTGTGTGTGTGTGTGCGTGCAAGCACTTAGAGTTTGTTAAGACTTCTCTTGTTTCACTCAGTGCTGTAATTTTCTGGGGGAGTTGCATTCTGTCTGCCTAAAATGCTTCCAATCCTTTATGCTGCACAATGTACTCTTTGTTATCCTTCCTAAAAATATATAGTGTTGACCATATAGAACTGTAGCTATATTCTTGTATTTAAAGTTTTATATATACCACTGCATATCTAGATTGTGAAGTGCTACAAAGGCCTTCACGGTAATGTGCATGCATGTAAAATGCAGATTATTGCAGACTATTTTCAGTCAAGATGTCTGTTTACCATTTTTGTTGGTGACAGGGACAATGGGACTGAGTGTACCCTCAGCAAGTGTGCTGACAGCACCAAGCTGCGTCCTGGCAGCAATGTGCTGGAGGGAAGGGGTGTCATCCAAAAGGACCTTGACAGGCTTGAGAGGTGAGCCTGTGCAAACCTGGGTCAGGGCAATGCCAAGCACAGCCACAGGTGGAGGGATGAATGGATTGAGAGCAGTCTTGAGGACTTGGGAGTGTTGGTTAATGAGAAGTTCAACATGACCAAGCAGTGTGAGCTTGCAGACCAGAAATCCAAGTGCATCCTGGGCTGCATCCCATGCAGCATGGCCAGCAGGATGAGGGAGGGGATTCTGCCCCTCTACTCTGCTCTGGTAAGACCCCACCTTCAGTGCTGCATCCACCTCTGGGGTCTGCAGCTCAGGAAGGGCACGGACCTGTTGGAGCAAGTCCAGAAGAGGACCATGATGATCAGAGGGCTGGCTGTGATTCCATGATTTAATTTTCTCCATCTAATCAAATAGCAGGATATATAATTTTCAAAAGTAGCATCTTTTTTTGGTGGTAGCTTTGATTGAGCTCTGGACCCTAATGAGACACAATGGTTGACTTTGGGTATGTTCACAAGGCAGTCTCTGCTGTGGTTAGTCTTTGTACAGGCTGAGAGGTCTGATGCACAGGTTGGCACAGATGAAGAACTTCTGCCTCTGCTGTAGAGATCCATCAACTGTTTATGCAAATTACCAAAATCACTGCTAGTTTATTTTAATATGCCAGACAGTAAACTGTAGCAATTCAGCAGCTGCTATGCAAGCAGGGACCTCTGAGAGAGTATCAGTACAGAGAGATAAGAATGGAAATGTAAGCTTGGCTTCTGTCTCATTTTTGCAGGTTTATTTTTCTTTAGCTTCAAGATACAGTTATTCTGGGTAGCAAATGAACCAATATCACACCTTTTCAAAGGCAGTGGTTTGATTTTGCAATTATTTTCTAGGAGTGAGTAATCCCATTGTATCTTGAGTTTATATATAGGTGCTGTCAACAAGGCAGCTGTGGCAGTAAGTGAGGGGTAATTTACCCTGTTGAGCCCCAGACCTGTGTGGGTGATATGCACAGAGGGGCTGCTGTGTCTATACAGTCCCCATGGATAAAGTGATACAGGTATTCAGCCCATAACTCTTCACTGTTTTCCCAACTGCAGGTATTTAAAATCCTGTTGTGTTTGTACTATAAATGTATTTAAAATATTTACTAGGCAGGAGGTCTTCAGTGGGGATTTTCCCAGTAGCCCCCTAAGGCAGAGGCAACAGTGACAAGCCAGTTTTGAATGCAAGGTCTCTGCCTTCCCCTGCACAGAAACAGTTAAAAGTCTTTCCCTGCAACCCGTGATAAGAGTATCTTGTTTCATAGTTGTATTTCTCCAGCAGAAAAAGGATCATGAAAAAGAGAGGGTTTTGCCAAGAACATCTTGTTCTGTTCCTCACGAAATACCTGTTGCTGCAAATGGTGCAGGACAATCCATGTTTTGGAGTGGCTTCCCCATCTTCTACCTGCCCTAATATATAACTGGGCTAAAAGGGACTTGGAGTGACATCTTGTCCCGTATTGGAGCACATAAAACATGCAGGAAATGCTACTGGAAGTATGGCTGGGGAAAAGAAGCCAGAAAGCTTAAGGAAGATTTTAAAATATACATAGCCTTTTTCATCTTCATTTTTCTCTGGTGTTATTGCCTGATGTCCTTATGTGGCAATATGGGCACACAAATAAAAATCACGCCCAGGTGTAGTTTTGCCTTTACCTCCTCTCCAACAAGAACTAGGACCTGAAACTCCAAACCCTTCACCAAACAGTTAATTCTCAGGAGAATGAGCAACTCATCATTCCCTTCATAAACAAACAAATAAATAAAAGATACAAGGATCTGATCCGTTTAATACACACTCTGAAAAAAACAGAGAGCAGACTAAACATAGTAATCTAATGATTACAAATTATTCAGTCTTATAAACAAAGCATGACAATTGATGACAATGTGGTATGATATATCATAAATGCAGAGCATCCTCTCCCATCCATAACAAATAATTTGGAGTATTTTAAACCCATAACAAATATATTTAATGCAGTTCACTGTAAAACAATGTGTGTTTCTCTGTTTCTAATGCTATATACACAAGGCAGCCAAGAGCTTTTTGTGTTTTATTCATTATATTCATTTATGCTGCCAATTCTACTTACTATTCTAGTATTCTGATTTGAAAAATCAAAATTTAATGTTTTTCAAGCAACACGTAATGCATGTGTGTCTTCAAATTATAGGAGATGGTTTATAAAGTAAATTATGATACCATAATATAATTCCTGACTTTCAGATAGATTTTTATCTCACTAGTTAAAGTATTGATCACAACCCTTACATTCTATTGGTAGCTTGTTATGTGAGGCAAATCAGCTGCCATTGTTACCAGTGCTGAAAATCTCCCTGAGTAACCCGTGATAAGTTTGTTACATAGGAAGCTTTGATCCTCAGGACTCAACTAAGATATTCAAAGTTCTTATAAAGGTGTCTTAGAGACTGTGATACAAATTCAGATATCTGCTGTCAAACGACTCCTATTCAGCAAACCCCTCTGAGCCACCTTTGAAAGTGAAACAGCAAGATGACACCGTTCATAGCTTGGCTTTGGAGAGGTCTTTGTGCTCCCCTGCCTTTCGGTACCTGACAACTTGTTCCAGGCCCTATCAAAGTTGCATAACAGAATTTGTAAAAAGCTACACAGAAGGGTTTAATGTGTTGGGAACAAATAACTTCTTTGTTGATATCCACTGCCAGATCAAAGAGACTGAGGGTAATAGGCCCAGGACTGTATTACCTTCAGTTACACCAGGGAACAAAAGAACAAAATAAAACAGCAAAAGGCAACAGAGAACAATAAAAAGGGGAAATACTAACAAGTTTAAAGGATTCAATGCCCTGAAACATTAATAAAAGCCACAGTAATAAATTCATCGAGATCACATAACAAAAGGGAAGCATGTGGCTTCTCAGCTCAAAGGCTTTCCAACTGCACTCCTGTTTTCTGTATGTGTTGTTATAATTCAGGGTGCCACAAGACCTGCCATTTTCAACAGGAACAGAGAGCTGGCTCTGCTGCTTAAAAATGCAGATTTGTTGTACTTGACCTAGATGGAAATGTCTGTAAGCAGTATTAGGGATTTTCCCTCCATTTAGCTTCCATTTAAAATGAAATGGGGCTACATTGAACATTTCTTTCTCCAGAGACAGAAAAACCTGTTTTTAAGTGGAGGACTGTTTAAAAAAAAAAAAAATTTTAAAAAAATCCAAGAGGCTTTTTGAAGCTTCCCAGTGCATGTTTTGGAAATCAACCCAAATGAAACGAAACCTAAGGGCAACATAACCTTTCTGTGAAAACTCACAAACCCCTTTAAGACACGATGGTCCATTAGCTGTGTGGGAGAGCTCAATACCAGAATACCAGCAGGTGGGAAATGTGTGCTTACTGGAAGGACAAGCATACTTTTCCAAAGACAGAAAATCTGGGAAACCGGAGGCCAGTTTTTCTTTCTACGTACTTTCTGTATTTCACTGTTACTTGTAACAATGAGAGCAAAAGGAAAATGAGAAAGCATTGTGATGTTCAGATGCAATATCCCCTTTAAAAGCAGATAACTTGGAAGTGTATGGACAGAAAAGTGAAACCCAATAGAAATGAACTAGGATCATTTAAAGCCAACCTTTTGTCCTCCAGGACTGAAGGACCAGCATAGCTTCCACCAAAAAACGTTCACAAGTACCATACAACGACTTGGGAGCTACCTGCAACTCTTCCCAAGAGTGGGACATCATTTATTCTCCTGTTCCTGGTCTTTTTGATTGCCCAAACAGTAGAGTGCTGTCATGGAGCCCACAAGAAGGCAGGGACAAGTGCTGGGAAGCTGCCACTCCTTAGGATAGATGGTTTTACAGGTGTGGAGATACCTTCACTCTGGAGGTAAGGGAGCATAGCACAGTGCCTGGCTCCTGCCTAGCTCCCAACAAAGAAGACTGACATGGGCCTGCAGTGAAGCAGTGGTAAATTTTTTTTCAGTGGGATTCAGGAAAGAGGCAGGAAAAATAGAGAAGGTATTTTTCTATTCTGCAATTTTATAGATCTGCTGAATTTATTTATTCCCATATAAAGGCTACTGTTGATAAGATTTGACAGTTGTTTGGCCATTATCAGGAAACTTTTGCAGAGTTTTTTTGTGTGGTGTGTACATACATACATGCATGTACATGTATCCCTTGGTATATATATTTATACCTTGATGTGTACATGGTGTCATGTACATTCTTAACTAGAAGGAACTTACATGGTGAGCTCTAAGACAGCCAGCCCTGACACTTTTGTTGAAATTTTATGTGCCCTATTAACTGCAATACCTTTAGAAAGTACTGGTTTCAGTCATTTTGCAGTGAATGTGCTCCCATCAGTCTGTCAGTGACCACAGTATGGCTGGATTTTTCCTTTGACTTCCAGGAATGCTGAAAGCACAATAAAACTCTGCCGAGGTTTTCACTGCAGCTTGAAGAATTGTGCTATTTATCAATTTCCATGTGGATTTTAAGAGAATCCACCTGAGCTGACCAGAGGCATCAATGGATTGATTTCAAGATGCAGATGCATACAATTTGTTTTTCTTTATTGATAATGGTTTGGGTTTTCAATAACAAATTATAACCCTCTTGGGCAAATAGGTGTCCAGGTCATAATTTCCATGGCCAGCATATGTTTTTTGCATTCTTAGAAATGAGACTGAGCTATCATTGTGAAAACCATGTCAGGCTCTCTTGCTTACACAATAGACTCTTTTTTTCAAATTCTCAACTCTGATCCATATATTTTGTGAAGCAGTTGTATTCTGTGCAAGTCAGGGAAAGCAGTGCAATATAAGTGTTCTAAATCACAATCCAGAAAGGAAAGGAAAGGAAATGTGCATCATCTATGCCCAGGCAAGGTAGGAAAATGGTCTAGCTCTGCATTTGCAAATAGGTTATTTGACTCTGCTGGCTTTATTGCCTGATGCTCCCTGGTCAGACCTGCTCCATCAAGGGTTCTTGATGCTGGTTGCCCTCACAATAGCAGTTAGAGTGAAAGACTGAGATTTATTTTCTTGGGGAGTAGACACTGTCAAAGCCAAAACTGTCAGATATTGGTGACATGCCTAGACTAGAAAAAGGCATTAGCAGAAAGCCTCTGGTCTCCAAATGGGATTTTTTTACCTGTTGAGTTTAGATCAGGTCTCAGTCTCTAAAACTGAGAAGGCTGCTTGCAGCATTAGCAATTAGTGAGAGGTTGTTTCTCCCCAGGAAAGCTTTTTAATCTCTGTGTGTTATGGGAAATAATCCAGTGTTACCTTCTGGAGATACAGGATGCTGTTCTGTGTTTTGGGCTTTTGGCTGCTGCTTGAAGATCCTGTAATCCTCTTTTAGCCCTCTGTGAAAGCCTTTAGTCTTACTCTTTGAAGGAGGTATTGGGCAATGCAACATCCTTGTTACCCATCATGACACAAAACACCCTTGTGTCCTTTGTCCTGTCCTCAGCTTTGTTAACAGGATGGTCATCCAGATTTTTGGTAGCGTTTCAATGTTAATATCTTTCCTTTAGGCTTCACAGAGATGTTGTTTGGATGATGATTCTTCCTCATGTGGGGTTCCATTTCTTATTGCCTCCACCACTGCCCAAAGGTGGATTTTTCCCCCCATGCACTGTTTCTAAATGGATGTAAACAGGCTTTAAGGAACACCTGGTGGATGTTACTCTTTCCATCAGCACTCATGTGCAGGGCCTTTCTTCCATCAGGGGCCTTTTGTGGGAAACATTTCTCCAGAGTTCTGTACTGTAAAACCTTCTATCCATAAGAGGTTTAACCCTTTATGCACAACAGTTTGTAATCACATAACCTTTAGCTCAGTGGGAATGAATGCCAATTATCATTTATAAACAGTTCCTCTCATTATGCGCCTATTTATGGCATCTTTTATAGCTTGCTAATTGCAAGCACACAAAACAGAAATGTTTGGAGTTAAATAATGTAAACAGGAATGTAATTGATTTTCATGTTGAATAGTTTTTATTGATTTATCATTAATTAACACTTTTAAAGGATCTCTTGACAAAGTAATCAATTTAATTTATTGAGTGTTATACTAACTGATGCTAAATTCATATTAAAATTCACAAAAATATCAACAGTTCCATAATACCTGTTTTTCTAACTGTTGCTGTTATACAGGTGTTACATATTCTCCCCAAACAAACACAGACAATATATTAAATGCAATCGATCAAGCTCAGTCCAGGTCCCAGCCGACAAATGTCCACATCACTAAAAACACCACATTCCAGTTGACATTAATTGGCCATCTGTGCAGCAAGGAGGAGAGGCATCTAATGGGGAGAAAAGCTGATCTCTGTCAGTCTCAGAGCACGATCCTTGGGTGGGCTCTTGAAGGACTGCACTGGCTGAGGGAAGAAGCCTGTGACTCAACTAAAAAGCCTTTCATGCTGCAAAACCGACAGACCCTGGTGTCCTTAATGGAAACTTTCTGACAAATAGACCACTGTGTCAAGCAGCAGTAACTTCATATGTTTTGGGCATGCATACAGTGCTGCAGAACATGTAATATGCTGAAGACATTTCCAGAGGTCTCCGGCTTTTTCCAGTTTTTTGATGGGAAGCAGCGACTGTGGAGTCCATTCAGGGGGGTTTTGATAGCATTTTCGTATGTCTAAGTAACCTTCCTCTACTGCTATCTTTACTGAAAGCACAGGTGACTTACTCAGAACCTCCCAGGACCAAGCATCTAGCAAGGAGTAAAATTGCAAGTTGCAATCTTCATTATCACCAGTCCATTATATTTTTCAAATGAGTAGTAAGAGAGTGTAATCACATCAGGCCCTGTTTTTTCATTAGTGAAGAAAAACATTAATATACTGTGACATGGTATTGATTTGATACAATCAATCTTTCCCAATAACAATAAAACCTTTATATTTTATTAATAAAACAATGCAGTTCATCTCCATTACAGCTCCACTTTATTGTTCTGGGTCACGGTGTAATTCTGGCATGTTTGGAATTTTATTTTTATTAATATAATGTAAAAGCCTGTAAAATCACTCCACTGATCTGCCAAGAGGTTTCATTCGAGGCTCCCAAGCATCTTTTACTAGATGAAATGTTACTGCTGCAGCTCCAGTCATTGATTGTTCGATGACCCTTAGGGGTGGAGAGAGTGGGGAGGGTTAAGAAGGGTTCTTGGCCTTTAATTGTCTTGATTTTCTTTGTGGTGTGAACGCTGGGACTTGGACTCAGACCATCTCATCAGTTTGATGACCTCTCAATACGTGGCCTGACCCAGCCCTTCCAAATCTCCTCCAAACTGGGCTGTAGATGTCTACGACCTGGTGGAGCTCCCAGCAGCCATCCAGATGGCAGCCCTTCAGCATCGTTTCACTTTCTGATCCTGGCTTTTCAACACTTACTTCAGGCCAGGCACTGCATGGACAGGAGGCGTCTCAAGCTCTAGGACAGGCCATGGGCACATATTGGTGGAGATACACTCTGACATCATTTCCCTGCTCTTTTAAAATCAGAGATTTCAATATGGTGAATGGCTTTACTTACACATCCACAATGCATCCATCTTTACCTAGACACCAACCTGAGCCCCAGGTCTGCAAATAAGGCCAGCTCAGCCTAAGGCTTCTCTATCTGCAGATATTTTGGATTCATCTTCTTTGATTAGCCAGAACATATTCCTGTTTGTGGTACAAGACTGGGGTGTCATGATATTCCAGTTGTAGTGAGGCTCCCAATTAGTACAGTCAGATTCTTTTATTAAAGCAAAACTGGATGACTTTCATCACTTGCTCTCTATTATTTTTTTTCTTGAAATAAAATCTTCTTTAAACCTACTCGTCTTCCCTTTAGAACCAAGAACAGTATTGCAAGATCCCTTGGTAGGGAAAATAATTCCCCCCAAAAAAATGAATGCTCCATTTCAAGAGATGGGTTTATTAAAGGTAACAGTTTATTAACAGTGACTGTGAAATAGATGAATTTAATGACTTTAATTAGTGCAACACTTTCTGACACAGACCTTGAGGAGAATTTAGCTCTCCTTTCCCATCACCCTCCTGCACTTCTCTGTGTCTAACGAAGTGTCAGCAATTCCTCATAGTAAAACTGAAACAGCTCCCACTCACAGCAATGCAAAGCACAGGAGAAAACTACTGCATCAACAGACCATGGCCACAGGCACTCCAGTCAGTGGTAAGGCATAGCATGAGTGCACAGTAAAGCTTTCAAATATCAGGAACAGAAAATCAAGCTTTCTGAGCTGTCTCTTTCCTTGGTCTGATGCTACACAGCTCAGTCCTGCTTGCCTGCATCCTCAGGGAGAGATTAGGAGTCTTCTTCACTGAAGGCACAAGCATTATTAATGCCACCCAGTGAAATGAGGATGACTACAGTGTGCCATGGCTCCCTGAAGTCCATCCCTCTAAAAGTAGATAGAAACATTGCTAGTAGGTCTCACATCACCCATCAAGATTTAAAAGCCATTGTTGTTAGAGAGGGAGAAAAAAAAACATACAATTTTTAATTCTTTTCTGGTTTTTCCTACTCAGTCTGTTTTTTCTGTGGGATGTTCCAGATGTATTAGTTTGAAAACAAACCAGTGGGAGATTGCAAGTCAGGATTACAATTTAATAGGAAAATTAAAAAAAAAAAAAAAAGTGCAATAATAGCAGGAAAAGCACTGACGAAGTCAGATACAGCCTGACACCCTGTTAGTCAGGGTGGTGGTAGCAGTCCAAATGAAGTCGTTCAGTTGAAACAGTGATCCTGTGAAAGGTCTGGTCTCCACCTGAAGGTCCAGTGGTAACTCTTGTCCTCTGGGAATCCAGTAGACAGGGCTCCCTGTGCTGTTCAAGGGCCCAGGTTATATCCAGGTGGGAATGCTTGGCTCCTCCCTCCTGGGTGGAGCATCTCATAATAGGATGAGATAATTCCATGAGTCATGTGGTGGGTCCTTGATGGCCCATTGTCTGTTATCAGGGGTGAGTCACAGCAGCAGGTAACAGCTAATGACACACAGCTTGTGGTAAGAGAATACTAAATACATCTATATTGCAACCTAGGACATAGGTTATCAGAACTGAGAATGTCTGCATCCAGGTTCATTTTGACCAAACCCATTTTCATTCTTGTTTGAAGAAAATGTTTTCTTAAAGTACCAAATTCCCAAATTTAGAGAAAAACATTTGATATTTTGGTTTAATGACTTCTTGGTTTAGGACATATCTTATTCTATGATGATAAATTTTATTTATATTTTCTAAAATCTGTCATTGAGGTATTTTGACTTGATCAAATTTTGATTTCTCAACTGAATTGAAGAATGCTTCTTAAAATTTCATTTTTAAGGTAATGATATGACACAATTGCATTTTGAATGGGAACATAGCCAAAGGGATAAAATCAAGTAGGTAGCCTGCACCTCAGGTCCCCATTCAGAATGAAAACAGTGCAAAAAGTGGGTATTTCCTGAGAGGCAAAAGGGTAAGTTTTTCACTAGGTTGAGGTCCTTTTTACCAGCTCACCTTTCCTGAGGTTCAAAGTCCTACCTTTTCTCTCCAGAGCAATGTGGGCTCAGCACAACCACTCCATAAAAGAGCATTTTGGAGGATGTAGCACATGTAAGGAAGTCAGTAACAAGTTAAGCCCTGAATGTTTAAAACCCTTTCCTGGACTTCTGCAAATGACACCTCCCCAAAAGTCCTTTACACAGCCTGTCTATATTTTGACAGAACCCCCAGAAATCACATCTCTGGTCTCAGGCATGAAACCCTCTAAAATTCCAGCAAATTCCACATCTTGAATATGTTAAGATCTCTTTAGAGAAATGATTGAAGGGAAACTTCTTTGAGGGTTATGGCTCTCCTTAACCCAACAGGCAGAAGCCACACTTACAGATTAGTAAAAAGATAAGGAGTTTACTTCTTCATACTGGATATTCCTTTCTAGCAAATGGATTGCATGGAAAATGTTGTATATACACATGTGTGTGTGTGTGTGTGTTGCCTGGCAAAGAAGCATTTCTAAAATGCTTTCAGATCAAGGTTCATCAACGTGGGCTTTTTTCCCCATTTTGTTTTATCGTGGGTTTGGGTTATTGCCTGCCAGCATTCAGTGCCTGAAGCTTCCCCTTAGGCCGCAGGAGAAAACCTGCAGCCCCACAGTGAGCAGTGCTGTGCCGTGCCTGTGCAGCATGGGACAGACGCGTGGTTGTCACTGTCATGCTGTGGGTTGAAGGTGACACAGCCAGCCTGGCTCCCACTGAGGGGAAGAGGATGAGTATGTACCTCAGGCTTCTGGAGATCATACTCATGCCTAATTGATATTTGAGACAAAAGGCCAATAACTTCTGGACACTTTTTTAAAACACCCAGCATAGTCCAAATAATGACAGCACCAAAAGCTCATCATAAAAATCTCTTGGGCTAAAATGGAAATAGATACTTGCAGAAGATTTTTCTTTTTTTCCTCGACACAAGGATTTGAAAGAAGGGAAAAGTGTCACAAGATAGGCAATTCCTTTCAGAGAGGTTTCTTTATATATCTCCATGTGAAAGCTCTTGGTAAGGGAAGAAAATGCTCTGAAATAAAATTCGTACAGAGGCAGCTTTTTTTTGAAATGACATCCCGTTTGCCAAGAATTCGATGTAGCCTTTAGTCAGCCTTGTTTCTTACAGTTCTCTGTGCTTTGCATGGTAATTAGCTGCTCGTGTTATCAGCAGCGCGATGCTCCCGGCTATTTCTTCAGCAGCCACCGCCGTTATCCTCGGCGGCAGCTCCTCGCATCCTCCTGCCAGACTGCGCGGCAGCCGCCGCTGTGCAGATGTTCGGCGTTCTGCAGGCTGTGCTGGCTGAGTGACGAAGGGAATGGGAACAGCATCGCAGCGGAAAGGAGAGGCTGAGCCCACTTTCCCTGACAGCTCTCCCAGACTTGCCAGTATTTCGCTGATGGTCCACTGGAGGTTCACTGAGGCAAGTTTGTTATGACAGATCGCAAAACAGAAGAGGAGACAAACGAGACGGGTTCATCAGTGTTAGAACAAACACGGGGAGCAGCTCGTCAGCTTAGTTTGCAGCAGCAGCCTCAAAACCTTTATTTTGTTTTAATTTAATTCTTAAAAAAATAATTAAACTTTTGTTGCACAAGTGTCCTGTGGCTGTGGAGAGGGAGTGTTTTGCAGAGGCTGCCAGCCCTGCTGACATCAGCCTTACGCGGGAGCTGCGTCACACAGCCAGAACCAACGCACTAGTGCTCGGATGGGGAAGCCCACTGAAGCAAATAGCGTGTCAAGGGCTCTGTGCTGTTTGTTCCCTGCAGCTAATGCAAGCCCTTCTTTTAATTCAGCTCTCAAGAAACATTTACCAGCTTGTGGTTATTTATGTTTTGTTCATTAAACCATGTCCACGAAGTTAAATTCAGGTTACCAGATTCCGGGGCAGTGCGTGTTCCTCTATAATGTCAGTAGGGATGTAGTGGAGAAGAGCTTATAAAGTGAGAATTAGGGGTCTTTTCCATGCTGACATCTACAGACACTTTTCAAACCTGAGGTCCCATGATAACATTTTGCATTGTGTTTTATGGTATCATGACCAACCAAAAAAAAAAAAAAAACCAAACAAAAGTCCCCAGACCGTATGACATTAGGTTGTTTTCTGTATGCAGAGCATGGTCCCTTAATTGCCTTGTCCTTGTTTTAGAAATTTTTTTATCAACAGTAATGTTAACTTCTTTGCAAGTATTCAAAGCAAAAATAAATTAAGAAATTTACATTTGGCACTCAAAAGATTAAAAAAAAGAGGAAAATATAGAAATGGAGGGGCTTTTCCTCCAATAATATATCAGTTTTGCATATCTTGTCTTTGGTTTTGTGCTTCCAGCTTATTTTTCATCCTCTGAAAGGCTCTGATGATATGGAAACAGAGATGAGAAAAAGTTTTTTACTTCCTGCCCAGAGAGATATTGGAATAGAAAGAAAAGCTGAAGTTTTAGTCCTAGGGTAATAGAAAGCAAAATTTCTTGCTGATGAGTATTTGCGGACTTACTTCACTACACTTCTAAGAGAGTTATTTAATTTTGTAACAGACTCTTGTTCCCAATCCTAGTCTGAAATAGTCTGTTGCCAAATTCACATTCAGTATTTTTATCCTCACAGAGAAACAGAGATCATCATTTTATCATATGTTCAATGTATTCTCTACAGCATCAGATCATATGGTCATCTCATCCCTTCTTCTGTAAGATGGCAGTAGACTAGAACAGAGGGAAGGGATGGGAAGTAAAAATGCCCTGTAAGCAAGGCACTCATGATGAGGGCTTTAAACTCTCCACTGTCGTTAGTGGGATAAAAAGTGAGTAGACTGGGGCTTGAAGAAGGAAGGGGAAAAATAGATGGAAACACATGGAGAAGAGAGAAATAGCAATTTTCTAATATGAATTTTTAAATTATTAAATATCCAGAGATTGTTGTTTCTCTCCATCTTGCTAGGTTCACTGGCAACGTGAACGCTTGTCTTCCTGCTCCTGTGACAGGAATATCACATATGGTGCTGTGCAGCTCCTCAGGGGCAGGACTGAGGTCAGAACAATGCTATCTGCCCAGGGCTGCAGCTTCTCTTCAGCATCCATATATCAAATATGCGTAATTCTTCAAAGTCTGACTTCACCACGTGTTTAGTACTTTTGCCTTAGAAATCAGTGGAGTAATTTGTAGTGAACTGTAAAGCTGATGGACTGTGTTTCACCAAGAAGAGTTAATGTGATTCATTTGTTTAACAATCAAGGGCCATATTCAGCAAAGATTTAGCAGGAGTGCAGACAATAAAGTACTTATGACTTTCTATGAATTGGCATGAAATAACAGCCACAAAAAATTGCAAAACATAAATTGTTCTTTTGCATATGCATGGCTGTTGTTCTCCTGACCTTGCTTACAGCTGGTGGGCTTTAAGCAGCTGAAGATCCAGACCTCTTCAGTCCCTCAGCTTAGACTGGGGAGTGGTGGTAAAAGTGTCTAGAACCTGGATAAATTGTCCTGTGCTATCATTTGGCTGTAGTAGGCACAGAGGTGTCTATTTTTGAAAGCGCCTTGTGATTTTTTGGGGTGCACAAATACAGATGTGGTAGAGCAGTCTGATTTCCAGATGAGAAGAGCCCACCAGTTCGGAAAATCAAATTGCTTTAATATATCTCCAGGTGCACACCTGAAAATTCAAAGTGTCCAGGTGTTTTTTGAAAATGAGAGGAGAAGACCAAGCTCACCTCTCTGCTAGTTCTTTGGGTACAGTAATTATTACACTGATTTTTTTCTACCCTCCCTTCCCACATGGGAAGACCTCAAGCCCTAGTCCCCTGCTTCCTGAGTTAGTTCTGTTCTGCAGAAAGAAGATAAACCTTTCTTTGGGGGATTGTCATGGTGACAGTGTGGTGAAGGAAACGCCCAGACAACTTGGTGGATGCAGCAGCCACCTGTATCTTGTGGAGAGTTGTAGGAGATGGGCACCCCCTTGCCATCAGTACTCCATCCAAGGTGTGCCCTCTCTTCCTGGTTGTGCTGGGCTGCACAGGCAAACTGTGGGCAGAGGGCAGGACAGACAGAGTGGAGGGAATAAGGCTAGTGTCTCACACTGCCTCGTCCTTGCTGGCAGAGGTTTGGGTCCTAATGAACACCCAGACTGAGCACGTAAGTGAGGCACAGCCTGGATGGTTCCTGCGGGGGAATAACTGCCCTGCCAAATCTCTGATTTCCCCTCTCCAGAGTGGCTCTGGAGTGAGTCATACTACTTGGGAGAGTCGAATTCTTCTGCACCCTCAGTCCCACAATGTATGGGTGGGTTTGGAGTTGGCATTTTAGGAAATCATAACTTCTCAGGACTGCTGTGCCCATGCTCGGTGTTGCTGCCTCTGTTGCAATCTCTGCAGTTCTCCCCTTGGCAGCACAGGGGCTTCTACCCTATACCTCCTCAGACTTTGCACTGACAGTGTCACTGCAGTCTCTGCTGCACAAAGGATGTGGAGAGGTGTTATTTATTTAATATAAATAAATACATGTTGGATCCATGTACATGCAATAACTACTTTGCTTGTGGTTACTCATACGCAGTAAGCCAAAACTGCAGGAACCACACCCAAAAGTGGTGTGAATAAAGTCCTATGAATTTATACAAATATGTTGCAATCATATGTAAACAATGTAAATCTTGCATCTTCCTGTGGTGCTGATGGGGAATAATTTGAGAATTTTAAGCAGTGTAACTTTTCAGATGCTGCAAAGACTTGGCCTCATTTTGAAACTGTAATAGAGGTCGGAATATGTTTCATGTGACAACCATGTCCTCAGACCTATTTGTTATTTCTTTTTAAAACATAAACAATCTGTCTTCTCATTTTGTTTACAGGACAGTGGAACAGGAGATAACAGCTGCATTGAAGAAATATTGCGGGTAGGAATCCTGAAAAACCATTTTTTTTCCAGTCCAATTTTGTTTGCTCTGAAAAGACAAGAGAATAACGAGAACACTGCAATTACTGCTGTTGAAATTTTGCTCTTTTAGATTGTCATCTTTCTAAGGAAAAAGTAGGCAAAATTATTTCCTCATGAAAAATAATTGAAAAATCTGTGAGAACAGCCTTTCAAAGCCTGTGGATTTCACTGCTACTTTATGCTAGTACAGCTGACCTTCATGCATGGAGAAGCAGATAATGGGATAAATTATAAACTGAAATGTACAATGATGTTTCAGGTTTACAAACCATGCAAAGTGCATGTTTCCATTAATCATGACTGTCAAAAATCTTAATTTTGAAGGGAGGTCTAGAAAGGTCATTTTCCACCTGGATTTAATTATGTAATGTCATTATTTTCATTATGTCCATTATATAATGACAATGTGCAAAATCTGTAGTTATTTCCATATTTCATTATTATTTCTTTTATCTTAGTAATTTCTAGTTTATTTTCATGGAGCAAATTAATACACATCCAGACAGATCTTGGCTTGAATCAACTTGGATATTGATTATATTCTGTGGCAGATAAATTTATAAACAATGAAACTTTACTGTAATATTTTAACTCGTGTTCATTTTGGTTCTTTTTCAAAAATGATAATTCAATAATTCACAATGCCTAAAAATCTGATGTAATAGTGATTGAAACACAAAGCAAGGTAGATGGAATGGTAAAACCTCCCTATTAGTGTATGTGCTTCTACCTCTTGGATATCCCTCCACCCAAATATTTCTGATGATTTATAAACCACAGGGCTATAAATATTTGGTTTGGAGATTAGAAGTGCATTAAGCCTGCTGTTCCTAAAGGCATTTCTTCATTCTCCCTCAATATGTTAAATGCAGCTTTTAATTCTTAAACTGGACAAAGAGTTTACCGAAGGGTGATGATGATGTATTGCTTATGACTTCACTGGCAGAGTTTTTACTTAGCTAGCATTTATAAAGTAGGCTTTGTTAGGACTTAGGTGCATATTCAACAAGACTTAGCCACAGTCCCTGCTGGTTTTTTTACAAATTAGTAGCAGATATCATGAATTTGTGCCGTGATGTGAGGCTCAGACTCCCGTTTTTATGCAAGGTTTTTAAAATGAACAGAGAAGCTGATCTTCCTCCTTTAGGTTCTGCAGCTCAGCTCATGCAATTAAGCAAAAAGGTGGAAGAGGCACAATTCCTTCCACACAGAAGAAGATGGGTAAGAGACCCCATCTGAGAAGAAAAAAATACACTGTATGACTAGAGTAGTAGTGCATCTCCAAAACAATTAATACAGCTGCAGCTCACTCTTTTTTTCCTTTGGAATGTTCCTCAAGAAATATTTTTGTCAAGCTTCATGATGGGTAACCTCACCAATCTGCCCATCTTCCATGTCTGCAAACGGGGCATCACTTTCTGTTCTGAACTTCCTTGTGTCTCTGTGTCAAAAACGACACATAAATCTTCCAGGCTGTTACTCTATAGTGTTTCTGGCTGAAGCTCTTTATTCTCATGGGTGTGAGTTTTCGGTCCAAAATTCTCATTATGCACTTTGATTGCAACTACATCCTTTCCTAGTTTTTGACAAATGCAATGTTACCCACCTCCATTCATGCTGCTTGTGCAGATCATTTTCCTAGCTTGACATCTTGCCCAGAGACATTTGTCTTTACATCTCAGCACTGTCATCTCCTTCTCTATCACATCAAGTTCAGCTATTTGTCTCTGATTTTAAGGCCTCCAGTCCATGCTAACATATTAAATCCCACTTTAGCTTACCCAGTGATGTCAAAATGTTGCTCAGTTTTACATCAATTGGTTTCTCCCACGCTTCTCATCAGATCTGGGAAGAGCCTTGAAAACTTTCCCAATCAGCTCCATAGCTACCTCCAAATCCTCTCTTAAGGGGCTGCTTTTTTTCCCAAGGATGGTGGAAAACCAGTGGTGGGGTCAGGGCTCTACCACTGTTTCTCATGCTTGAACATTTTTGTCCTGATTGCTTCTTGTAGTACTCTGTCGGGGCAGACATATCCATCTGCTCTCTTTTGTACCGAAAAGTGGATTTTCTATGTCAAGGAACTGCTGTATATTACAAAAGCAGTGCTTAGGTACTCTCATAGTACAAATCCAGATCTTCAGTGGTTGTTGTTACTGATAATTACTGAAAAAAGCAACAGTAGTAATGTGCCTTTGCTGCTCACTCT
Source organism: Lichenostomus cassidix (assembly GCF_008360975.1). Lineage (NCBI taxonomy): Eukaryota > Metazoa > Chordata > Aves > Passeriformes > Meliphagidae > Lichenostomus > Lichenostomus cassidix. The sequence continues at coordinate 30,059,961 of NC_139479.1, forward strand.
GTAACTTAATGGCATCAAGACATTTCCATCCCTCTCCATGCCCTCTTTTTGTCCTGAGCAGATCCATGAAGTTGTAACACAGATTTTCTACTTTTCTGGAACAGACTGTTTATAAGAAATGTCATTTCCATGTTTGTGTTGGAGGTGCTATTCCCAGAATAAGGCCAAAATTTAGCTTCTTTTTGGACAGAATATATGAAGTTGCTATACAGGTGCCCAAAGGCAGACAATGAAAATCCACAGCAGCTGCAATACTTATGTTCTCCTCAGAAAAGATGGCTGGCATGCTGGAATGTGTTTATTACATGTTTAAGGGCCTCTTCTACTGTATGAAGCATCAGCAAAAGGAAGAAGATGCTTAAAAGTCACCCTTTTAAGGAACATTACACCCTATTTTTGCTGTCTCTTGCACAACACAAAGTAGAAAACATCCTCTCTTTCTAGGTGATGTGTTCCCTGCACAAGTCAGGCTGTGTCTTTTCCATGAAATGGTTACTTCCATGGCATGTCCATATTTCCTCAGGCAAGACTGAGGGCAGTAGTAAGTGTGCCCCAGCTCTGCTCCATCTGCTTCCCTGTGTTCCCTTCCCCCAGCAGGGGAGAACAGGCAGGTTTGTGCACAGACCTTATCGTCCTCTGGTTCCAGGATGTGGCCATGGCCAGAGCTAACATATGGACTTGGGCTACAAAATCAATTTACGCATGGTTTTAAAATCACCAAATCTGATTTTGAATTTATAGTCTTTTTGCTGTCTGCTGCAACACAGGTTGCCACAGCAAGTCTAGCCTTTTTTGATGTTGTTTTACTAAATGTATCAGAGTTCTGTAGACTTTGTAAACTGACAGATCCTTCTGCATGAAACTGCAGCTTCCAGCAAAAGCCCCCAAGTACTGAGACACAGAATCCCTTTGAGTCCTGAAGGAGGTTGATTAACAAGACAGTAACCCTGTCGAGATAGGAGCTGTTGCAAGGTCTCCTGTAGAGTTTATAATCACTGCTGGAATTCTGAACCTTATCTAACCCCATGCAGTAATTTATAGCAGCTTCTTCAAAGTGCACTGACTTCTCTGTCCAGCTGCAGGCACACACTTTGAGGATGGAGAAACTTCTAAGAGAGCCTTCGATGTAAATAACTCCAGTAAGACCAAGTTACAGATGTAATGTCAAAACATGAGAGAAAAGCCTCATTACTTGCTAGTTGAATTAAAAGGCAATTCCTTGTGAGCTTTGCATTGTTCATGGAGGACATGATAGAAAACTTTGAAGTGGAAAATAAAAGACTACACAAATATCCTTTATTCCAGTGCGCACAGAACAGTTGCTGTGTGAGTTCCTGAGACATCACCAAAGCCAACCTATTCACTTCCTTGCTAAAACACAGGTTTGCCGAGCAAGATTACTTCTGTTCTGGGTTCCCTAGCACATCAAGGACATCAACATGCTGGAGCAAGTCCAGAGGATGCCACCAAGTTGATTACAGGGATGGAGCACCAACCTAGGAGGAAAGGCTGAGAGAACTAGGATTGTTCTAGGAAAAGAGAAGGCTTAGGGGTGATTTAATTTCAGCCTTCCGGTACCTAAAGGAAGCCTACAAGAAAGAGGGAGAAAGACTTTTCAGGAGAGTATGTAGTGACAGGACAAGAGGGAATGGATTCAAACTAAAAGAGAGCAGGTTAAATCAGATCTTGAGAAAAAATTCATTACCATGAGAGTGGTGAGGCACTGGAACAGGTTGCCCAGAGAAGCTGTGGCTGCCCCATCCCTGGAGGTGTTTAAGGCCATGTTGGATGGGGCTCTGAGTAACCTGGTCTCACAGAAGGTGCCTCTGCCCATGGCAGAAGGGCTGGAACTAGAAGATCTGGAAGGCCCCTTCCAACCCAAACCATTCTATGATGATTCTATGATTCTATGGTAGTAATTTTGGCTGATTTCTATTGGACTTTACTAATGTGTGAAACTGTGTATTTTGTTATGACTGGTGGGGTTTAAAGTCAACGTTTATTTTACTGTAGTAACTTCAAAGAATGGAAGCAACAAGAGTCCTGTCTCTTTACTAAGTTAACTGTTGCAACCAATATAGGATGCACTCTGAGAATATTTGCTATGGATTTAAGCAGTAAGGGAGTGTGTTGAGTGCAGGCAGTTCTTGATTTGTAAGGTAAGTGGAGATTGATCTGGCTATTCTTACAGTCTTAGTTGCAGCAGCTTTTTTGGAAGGAAACCCACAGGCAAGCTGAGCTTTTGATTGTTGAAGCGGTTCCTTGTGAATTCCCTGGATTTTTTTGTGTTGACATGAGCAATGTCATTGAACTGGGTAGAGACAGGCATAGTTTGAGTGTTTGGCCTACAAACAGTGTTTGGCTGCAGAATGCAAAGACAGCAGGAAGCTGATGGAGCAAGAGGAATGCAGAGAAAGGGCTGAAGAAAAACCAAGCACAGCCAGTTAACACAGAAAAAGCCACTACCTTTGAAATGGCATGGAGCAGTGGGGAGACGATAGACTGGGGTCTGCAGTGCAGGACAGATAGGTTCTTTGAGGGAAAATTGAAAAATCCATTCAGTGGATTCAGTGACAGGACATGGACTCCAGCTGTGAGCATCCCCCCCAACGTAGGATAACTCAGTGCCATGAACCTCCTGTCCAGGGATAAGCACCCACAGATGCCCTTGAAATAGGTTGTGACTCCTCATGGACACAGGACATCCACTTATGAAAATGACATTTTAAGTGTGGTGGCTTTGGCAAGTGATTTACTTGACTCTCTCTACCCTGTGAATCTAATTAGAGTATGTAAAACACTGCACTTCTTATTTGAGCAACATAAAAAAGAATGAAAACAGAATCTAATTCTGTATTTTTTTCCCTTCCCCACCTGGGATCCCTTGGCTCATTAGCAGTCTTGCTAATTCTTTAGCGGAAAGCATTAAGGATCGACCCATCAAATATTCAGGGCTTTTTTTCAAACCTGAACAGCCATATGTGCCATGAGATCAGCTGCACTCCATCAGCTGATTGAATTAAAACAAGAGCAGAGGTAAATTAGAAACTGTCTGCACAAGACAAATCCTGTGAAAACATGAAATTCTACCAAACACACTGTCACTGTGAATAAGCATCACAGTCAGTGAAGCACGTGTCAATACTTAGAGGGGAGAAAAATCAGTTTCTTAAAGGTAGGTTGTTAGTTCAACGACTGTGAACTGCTGCCTTGTAAATGTTAATGACTGTAAGATCCCACTGGCTGCAGATAAGCTCCTGGTGGAGTTGGACATGTGAAGAATTACAGAACACAAATATGGTAATCAGCAGAATATTTCTAAACACTCCTGTTGCTTTTCAAAGGAGAGGGAAAACCCTACAGGTGGAATGAGACCCACTTTGCTGCACAGTGCTTGTGCAATAGCTGCCTCTGCGTTAGCAGAGCACTTATTTCCAGTCTCATTGCTGGGAAGAAATTGCTGGGCAGCTTTAAGAGAGAGGTGAGACAGCCAGCCTCAGACCAGCACCTTCATGAAGAAATTCGGGTTGGCTGTTCTGACTGAACCTGGTGGGAAATTCCTGCAGAAGTTCCAGGAGGAACACAGCGACTTCAGGCAAAAGAATGGGGAGAGAAAAGGTATGGAGACTTACAAGCAGCCCCAGTTTGCAGACACTTGATTAGTCTCATTGAATACAGAAATACTCCAAAGTGTCAGAATCATATAAAATAATGCACCAGATGCATAAACCATCACTTTTTTTCCATTGCAATCTTTCAGAAGAACTTCCACAGCACAGCTTTGCTTTTAGTATCCTAAATTTCAGAACATTTAAAGCTTTATTTTGGCTGATGTATACTTCTGCATTTCTTCAGTGTTATTGTTTTTTTCTTTCTTAGTCATAAATTAAAGTCATACATACCCAAGTGTTTTTGGAAAATCTACCATTTCACTCAAGGCACTAAATCCCAGAAACACTGTGACAGAGTTTGAGCCATTTAATCCAACCTGCAGTGCTCACCTATAAACACTGCCCCTCTTACCACATGTACACCCAGCTCATTTGTACAGTATCGTTTCTGAGCAGTCACTGTACCTTTGTCAGCTTTCCTCCAGCCAGCCTGGGTACTGCTAGTGGTGTGGATAGCAGCACTGTAGAGCTTCTGCAGGCCCTGCCTGGAGATTCTCCAGCTTCTCAGTGAGAATTAGCAGTCCATACGATACCTTGTGCTGTTAGAGCAAAATTAGCAGCAGTAGCAGAGCTAAACATATTTTGGCTTTGTCCACAGAAGCTGCAGTGATTACTGGGAGCCATACCTGTGTACACCACCATCCCCTTGGCTCCTCACACCATGACAGCTTTCAGGACACACTCTCTGTGTGTGGTGCCTTGGACTATCTCTGTGTATCTGCTGCAGCCAGAGTCCCTCCATTACCTCTTTCTCCGTCCAAAAGGCTGGAGGGAGATTGCTTAATTTCACACATTTTGTCCCTTTTTGTGCTTCCTCAGATCATGACAGACTCTCTCCAGGTGATCTGTTACTTATTGTTAGCTCATCTGAACAGAACCTGCTCCACAGAGCAGGAAAATGGAACTAAAATGCTACACTAACAGTGGTAATGTCTACCAACTATAAATTAGTTATACATCAGCTGTCCCCCTGAATTGTCACTCTTGGATTTTTGCTGCTTCCGCAGTTTCTGTTGAAAATACTCTCTCAAAGGAATCTGAGGTTTGAAGTATGCTGTATATTTAAAACTTGAACACAGTAACTCTTGATGTCAGTTAATAAATACCACCTTAAAGAGGCAAAAGCTATAAATGTTTTAGTGGAAATAGGAGATCAAGCTAGAAACTCCTATGTGGGACTAAGACTTAGAACTAACACCACTCAAAGGTAATCTGCCTTTCAGTCTTCTATGAGCCAGTGCAGGATGTGGAGGCACACTCTGTGCCATTAGCCACCCGTGTGCTGGGGCACTGACATTTTCAAATACAGCAAAACCTGGTCTGGTTTGAATTGAATAGGGTGCTGCAGACAAAATGTTCTTTCTAGAACTGAAGTAGCTGGTGTGCAAAGGCTTTGTGTTAGGGAAAGGCAGGTCAGTATAAAAATGAAACACTATAATGCTAATTTGGTACAATTAATTTTAAAAATTGCTGTTTTGTAGTGAGTGTATATACCCTGTTATTTGACAAAGCAAGAGAGAATCCAGAATGAATTGTCCAGCCTCTCTGCTATACAAAAATAATACAGTAAAATACTTACTAATTTTTTCCTCTGTTTTAGAGCGTTTCACAAAGCTGGAAAAAAGCACAATCACCATCTTGTTCCAATACAGAGAAATGATTCCTTGCTATTAAGGGCAAAGGGCCAGATAGATCCTCATTTTGTATAACCCAGCCACAGCTCCTCTGAGGCCAACAAAATTAATACCAAAATAATACCAGAAAGGTTCTGTATTATCAGTCCTAACAAAAGAAGAATGAAGTTTGGGCAATGGCAGGTATGTGCACTGCTGAGAGCCTGGGGCTTGAGCCTTCAGCTGCCATCTGTAGAGAACAATCTAATTTCTATCCCCTTGGTAAGACTGACACAAAACAGATTGAAGCCCCAAGGAGGTGTGACTTGAGATGACAGAGCTCTTCAGTAAACCCTATGGTGACAATGGTTTCCTCCTTAATTAAATAGGCATTAAGGAACCAAACTGTCCAGAGAATTCAACTAGATGCTGTTATATGCTCTGTTTTCTATCCAAGGTAGAGCCCATTTTCTTTGCCACGTTTCCAGGGATGGTTATAGAGTAATGGAGGGAGAGGCAGAGGACTTCCCATGCTCCAAGTGTTCTGGGCTGCAGATTGGAGTTGAGGCTGCAGAGCCAGGCAGTCATTGCCCCACAGTCTCCAGTGCCTACAGACACAGCCCTGGTTTGCTCTGTCAGCCTGCAGGGTGACAGCCCTACTGCCATCCCCACCTGAAGTTGTGTCTCTGAAAACCTGCATTACTTTGAAATGTGGGTTTCAGTGGCCGACGTTGCACATATACTTTGGCCATGCACATTTTCCTGTCTCCTACACTAATATTTTCAGAAAACATTCTCTTATATCTAGGAAATTCCTCTGTGGTGCCTGATTTTCCGCAACTGGAGAGGATCAGTAAGAACTCTCCCATCACTGCCACATTTTGGTCTGACCCAGGATGCATGAGCTCTCTGTTTATGTCTGAAAGAGGTAATTTTCCTCATTTGGGAGCTGAGACAGATACTCTTTTGTTAATCTTATTTAATCATATTTAGGACCAACACGAGTTTGCAGTTAGCTTCACTTGGCAGAAAGACTTTAAGGAAATTGTGGGAGAAAAGAGGAGTCTAATAAAAGGAAATGAAATCACTTTAAAGAATATTCTATTGCAATGTCTGTACTAATAAGTAAAATGGACTAATAAGTGTTCTCTTAGCCTGAGGCCAATAAGCATTACATGGCTCATGCCCAAAAAGCTATGCTCTCTTACAGCCATGTAGCAGAGTGGCTTCACCCATGCTGCCTATTGGAAGAGACCCCAGACATGCAGGGATTTTCTCTGCAAGGGCTGGCCCCAGCCAAAACCATGCTGGTGTCAGGGATTTAATGATAGGCACAGCTGTGGGCTAGCACTCAGGTGTGATCCCCTCAGCGTCTTAGGAGGGATGCAGTCTAATTTTCTGTACAAGGAAGGGCTTCCTCCTGCCTTGTGCAAAAACTCAAAGACTTTGGAGAAAATCTAGCTTTTGCCAACAGAATTAATTTAATTAATTAATTTAATTAAAAATCTGTATTTTTTTTGCAATAATATTGACTATATTTAAAATCACCCTCATATAAAGGGCTTACATACAAGCTTCTGTTAAAAACCATGCAATTTTACATAGAAATTGCAAGCCTGTCACTTTACCCATGGAGGAAAAAAATGTTATTCAGAGTAATGACAATAGCTTGGTGGGAGAGGAAGTGGGCTTCATGCAGTAAAAAAGTTTCTCTCCAGCTGTGTGGGTTTTCCACAGGATTTTTTTTTCACTAATATTATCAAGTTATTTGTTATTTACTCATGAATGCTGTACAAATACTGAGCAAATCCAGGACATTTTTAATTTTTCTAGTATTGCATGTACGCATATGTAATGGTTCATTATAGCCCTGCATTTCCAGGGTATTCCAATGTGAATGAAAAGAGCCCAATTAAAAAAATTGTAGACCCTGATCCAACCTTTGTTGACTTCAGATCCTGATGTTGAATTGAGCACCAAAAGAGAAAATCATGCCTATTAAACTGAGTAAACATTTTCTTCATTTATCTGGGGGGCTTTTTTCTGTCAGAGAAAACTATTTTTTGCTAAAAATGCCAACCCTTAAAAACTTAATGAGTATTAATGAATAGCTGGAATAATTTAGCATGGACAAAAAGAGGGTAATTTTCCTTAGACATTTTGTTAATATGCACTGAATCCTAAAAGGCCTGTTCTCCTTGTGGTTTGTCAGAATAATTCTCATTTGAGGCAATAGGTACCAGGTATATATGCATCAATAGCAGAATAGACTGCTAAATATAGTTGCTGCTGCAGCAGCTGGTTCTCTCTCATGTTCATCAGATAGGGAAGCTTGAAGCTGCAGCAGTCTCACTGTACAAGAAGGACAATGCTTGAAGAAATTTCTTTCCTGGGAACAGAGACATGAACTCAGTTTTTCACTCTAGGCACATCAGACTTTTTCCAAGCAGATGGATAATGTCCATCCTGCTATCTGTGGGTCTACCACACAGAGACAAGCAGCATTCAGGCTTCCCTTAGCTTAAGCAAGCTACTCAAATTTGCTGCGTGCATCACTTTGTCCAGGCTCTGTGACCACTGCAGGTTCTGCAGGCTTTTCAAAAAAATAGGTAGTTGGGGCTTTCCCCCGTTAGCTGGAGAAGCAGCATGTATCTCTAGACAAAGCAATAAAGGATCTGCATGCTTTTCCTTATCTAAATTTCCCCATCATTTTTTGCTGTCACTCCTCAGCTCCCTTGCCTCCGAAGATGACATTTCCACCCTGTCTTCCAGGCTCAGCCTGGCTTTTCTTCTCTCTCCTCTCCCAGGCAGCAGCATCTTTCATCTTCCCTGGTGTCTCTCTGCTCAGAGAGCTGCCTCTAGGCTCTCTTCTCCTAAACAAGCTGCCTTTGTCTCTGGGCCCTTGGAGTCTCACAGGAGTCACTTAGGCTCTGTAATTTTTTTTTAAGACCTAGGATTAGTATCTGATATCTTTTTTCTCTTGTCTGGGATTTTCCACTAACCACTCTAGACCCCTCTGGAGAGGCAGGGAAAAAACAATGGCCCTTAACCTTTTGTTTTCCTTGGGTAAGATCTATTCAGGTGCTGATAATCTTTAGCCATCAACCTTCTCATGCACAGACATTAACTTCTTTTCCTTGTCTTCTTAGCATACGGAGTATAAAGCATTACATAGTAAAAAACAGCCATAAGGAATTCATAAATTATACATAGGCAGATTCCCCAAATCATCAAACATTCCCTTCTGTTAAAGATGTTCCCTATCAGTTATTTTTTCTGTGGTGTATGTACCTTTCCATATCTTGTCATCTAAGCTTTCATGGATTTTTTTCTTCTTTCTTGTTTTTCTTGTTTTTCTTCTCTTTCTTTCTTGCTTTTTTTGTTTTGTTTTGGTAATTTCAGTGAGTTCTGGTTTAAAACAAATCAACAGTAGTCTGTTTTTTTACCCCTGTCTCTGTCCCTCTTTGCCAGCAGAAACCAAGCAGCTTGGATTTCTCAGCTTAGATAGACGGACCTGGAGTGTTAGGTTTTGGTGTCCTTTCTCACATGCTTCATTTGTCAAAAGATAATTGAAAAGCCATGCCAGCTCCATAGTGGATGTGAGTACTAGTAAGCTCAACACATGCAGAAATGGGCTGATCCATGACTGCATCTTGTTCTGTTGTTCAAGTGCCTGTATTTTGGATGAGAGCCATCTAATTAGTAGGCAGAGTACACCATAGGAACCATTCAGGATTTGGGGCCAGCAAAAAGTACTTAGTTGTGGTGAAACCATAATTATATGATCCATTGCAAAGTGTCCTCAATTTTTCCACAAAAGATGTCACTCTTAGTAGGTTTTTAAGGCCATGTTTCAAATAAAATCTTACAAGTACAAACTTAGGTGTCTTTAAAATACATAACAAGGATTTTAAAGCATTGTTGGCTTGACAGATGCATTTTTATGAAGATCATATCCCAAAATAAAGCACTTTAAGAATCCTGCAACTTAAAGTATGTCAAAGTAAATTAAAATGGAGCAATTTTTGAGGTAAAGATAAGGAGAATCAAGTATTGAAGCCAGCAGAGGTAAAAGGGAAAATCCAGATCAGATTAGGTGCAGGGTCAGTCCAGCCAAGCACTGCCAGTGTGAGCTCCCCATGAAAAACACAAGAACCTCAAATATAAAATGTGATACATTATGAAGATCTGCAAAATGAGATGCCTGGTGTAGGAGAGCACTGTTGGTTCATGTGACTCCATGTAAACTGGTGGTAGCCAAGAGGTACTTCTCATCTCACATGTCTGGCTGTACAGCAGGGCAACAGACCTGCTGAAATCAGTCCACACCACCTTCCTGCACCCTAGTTTTAGCCCCAGATCCCCTGGATGTGTGGGTTGAAGGGAGTCCCAGTGTAGCTCAGCTGGGCTGTGGATCTGAGCAGTGGGAGGACAACGAGGGTGGAAATCAAAATACAGTTCTGTAGGTGAATTCAGACTAAGCCAGAACGAAATTACTATGCTCCTGAACGATCCATTTATCCGTTTATGTCATTTATCTCAAAATAGAATTAAGGTGTGAGAAAGCCTACAAAATGCACAACTGCATTTCTCTGTAAAATTACAGGGTTTCTTCTATTTGGAATAATGACTGTAGATTCCTCAGTATCATGGATACTACTTAAGGTCACATCTACCAAAGCATGTTCAAAAGAAAGTTCAGACCTTTTGTGTCTGACACATTTTGATTATCTGTCTGGAGGCAAGGCTCCTCATTTTGATATGTAATGAATAAAATGCACAAGTGGAAGGAATAAGGATAATGAATTTGCAGGATAATTTTACTAATTATCTTGTTGCTGATCATAAAACCAAGGCTCTGCAAGTCAATCCTACCACAGCTATTAATATGAAATGCCTAAAGCTGTTCTTGTAACATTTATTATGCATCTCTCTGGTTCTACACGAGTTGATAGTTTACTATTAAATTTGTAAAAGTGAGGTTGCTAACATGTTCATTGTTCTAAGCATGGCATGTAGAATTACACAAGTTTACTGAAGTCTAAAGTAAATGAAAACATATAAAATATTATTTTCTTTTACTGCATGAATATTATGTGATGAGTTGAGATGGAATTTATCTCACCTTGTAGTTATCTGAAGATAGGTATCTAATCTAATTTAGGAATTTAATCTCCCTACATAGTCACAGGAGAGAGGATGGGACAAATTCTTCTCTGAAGATGCATTTCCCCTCACTGACTACACAGGGATCTCAGTCTCTTTGCTAAAATTAAAAAATAGTGGGTTTTTTTACTAAAGCTATGATGGATTAAAGTTTGTTGTTGAGAAGTGGTGAATAGGAAACTTTTCAAGAAGGAAAAAGGCCAGAAACAAGTAATAGTACAATGAGGTTATGATTGACCCACCAGCCATTTGGATGACAATGCTTAAAAGATAGCTGGAGGACATAAACATGGAGTCCATAGTGATCATCTGCCTTTGGGAACAAATCAGGAACATGAAAAAGTATCTGTCAAAGTGACAGAGACAAGCTCAGGAGCCATAATGCGATGCTCAGTTTTGACTTTAGGAATAGGAACAGATGAGTGAGGGTGAAAAAATATTGGCCTAAAAATACACACAAGAAAGACAAAAGCAAACACTGGTGGACAACTGAAAAGTGGAAGGAAGCAATTGGATCCTGGCACCTATTTCTTCTGCATCCAGAGGACCAGAAGGAGCTCAATATCCTCACTCCCTAGAGCAGTGCAAAGTTGTCTACCTCCCTGTGTAATCAAGCACAAATCTCCTAAATTGGTCCCGTGACCTTCACTGCTTTGCTTTCCCCTATACAAAATTTTAGATATTGCCCATTATTTCTCCAATGCAGAAAAGTCCAGCATTTAATTCATTATGGTGCAAAAGGGAATCAAAAGAGAAAATCTGTAGGCATTAGAAATGCAGAATTCTGTAGGGTGACTGTGGAATGGGAGTGCTCTGGGAAAGTGGCATGGTAGATATTAACCCTGTGACCTCAGTTCTCTGTCATTCTGGCTGGGCTCTGTAGGCACCTTGTCTCTGCCTCACTCGGTATTTGTTTAAGCAGACTCTAGTCCTTGGCACCACCCAGGTGATGGAGAGCATTGAAATGGGTATATAATTTTTTCTTAGAAAAAAATACAAATCCTCCCGAAAAGATCTATTCAGGCTACTCCTGCAGGAAGCTATGAGACCATAAAGTTTTTGATAACTAAATCCATTTGGTGCTTTATATCTTGCCTCAAATAATTTCCTTCTGATATTAGACAAAACTACAGCACAATAAAAACCAATAATGATCCAGCACTTGGCTTAATAAAAGAGTCTTTTGAACTGCTATAACAACATAGAAAAGAGGTCATCCATTTCAGCATAGATCTTAAAGTTAGCTGGGAATATTTGTAATATTAACAGAAGAATCAAAGCTGCTTCTCTGCCAACCATGCCATAAATAAGGATTCTGCAAGGACGGACTTTGGAAGCCCCACAGGACTCTGCTTTAATAAGCAAGTCATCTAAAAGCACTGTTGCAGACAACCATGGGATATGGAGTAACCCAGACCAGAAATGATCTGGCTGCGGAGAGACATGGGAAGCAACAGGTTCTCTCTAGATAACAGGATAAAAAACAAGACAGTTTTGAAAAACAAGTATTTATCATGTTGCCTTTTTATTTTCTGCTTCATGTCTTGCTTGGGGTTTTTCTCTCCTGTAAAAGTTCATCAGAAACATTAAAAGAAGAAATGGAGTGCTATTTACAGGTTTTGGTTTTGGGTTTGTTGTTGTATGAAATGGAGAGCATACTGTGCTATAAATAAAAACTTGTAAGCAAATTAAAACCTGCCTAACAGGAGATTAAGATGGTCTGAAGTCACTGACTCAGATCATAAACAGTGCGGCTGTTAGCTGAAACTATTAATCACTGTGGGATGAAATAAAAGAGGAAATTTGTTAAGAAATAAGCAGGGGCAGGATGCTAACTCCAGGGGCATGCTGTTTGGCTCGTTAATAATGTATAACGAAGCGTGTGCCAGATCAAAAGCAAATCACATGCAGCTGGCAGAAAATGAAATGGCATTAGGCAAAGTATTTGTCTAGCTATGAGGCTATTTAAGAAACTGCTGTCTATTAATGTGATGTTGATTAAAGCTTTTCAAATTAAGCTTTTCAAATTAATTTTCGCTCATAGAAACCCCATCAATAAATCATGGTATATGTCTTTTATATATATGCATGCACACATATGGGGATATCCATATGTATGCATTCTATATTATAAATACTGCAAATATTTAGTCACAACTTTGCAAAATTACCAGGAGTTATCAGCAGCTAATTAAATAATCTTAAAATCCTTATTGTAATTGTTGCTCTATGTGTGTGTGTGCTGAATAATTGATATTTGTCTGTGTTATGATGCTATTTTTGATATGACAGAATTTGAACAAAAACTACAGCAGAGGGAAAAGATGAGTGCTGATGTCACATCCCTGTTCCTCACAGGTTACACTATTGGTTTTGAGAACCTAGAAGGGACGCACCTGTCTGCTGAGCTCCTTCAGCTTTGAGTGGGTTGGCTGAGCAATGGGTCAGGAAGCTGAGGAGCAGTGCTTACACAGGCAGGCGCTTTTCCATCAGCATTCTGTTTTTAAGACACTGATATACCCATGAGACGCTGAGGTTCGGCTTCTGCAGGAGTCCAGACACATGTGCTTCTGTGTCTGGGTGCAGTGTGGACTTGTTTCCAATCCCATGAGAGCCTGAAGCACAAGGCCTGGCCTGAAACGCCCAGGCTATCCCTCTCCAGCCCCATGTCTAACCCTTGGGCTGGAAACGTGGCTCTTGGTCATGCCTCTTGGGCTGGCTTGGGATTTTCTGCCTTTGCCAGAGTTCCAGATTCAACAGGAGGGAGTGGGCAGTGTTTCCTCCCAAAATCAGCGTGGTCTGAAAGTCTCCTGAGAAGCAGGAGCCCCTTGAGGCTGGTGAGGTCTTGTGAAGTGCCACAGCCGCGGTTGATCCAAGTTGTGGAGCACCAACCATGCCCTCTGCCATCCACTCTCTCCACCACCAGGTATTGGCGAGGCAGCTCTGCTCTGTGCTGCTCCACAATGAGGACACTGCAGTGCCGTCACACCGCCCCGCTCTTGTCACCGTGCAGCAGAAACCGTCAGCTGACATGAGAGGCACGTGTGGGGAAACAGAGCTCCAGCAGTCTGGCAGCCCTGCGCCCTTCTGCAATTACCAACAACACTGCGCTTCTGTCACCGCTTGCTAAAAACATGGCACAGTTACCGAAATAAGTGAGCACTTAAGGGAAACCCAGACCTTTTATGTCTGCCACTTATTTCCTGATTATCTTCCTGGAGGTCAGGCCCTTCGTTTTGACACTTAATGAATAAAATGCCCACGTTGCAGGAAATGGGATAATGAATTGTGAAAAGACATAATCAGCAATGACTAAATAATTAAGGGAATTGAAATGTAGAGTCATGTGGGAATGTATTAATAATAACATGATTTTTCCATATGCTAAAAAATTCTGTCTGTTTTTAGAAAATCAGTCATCACACATGCTCTGTGGCAAAAAAAAAATGTAGACTAATATGAACTGTAATTAGATGTTCTGCTTTTAAACAGCTGAATAAAAGATGAAATCATATAGAAAGTATATTTAGATACAAGCCAGAAAGTAAACTGATTATTATTCATAGTGCTGTTAATAGGAGCTGTAATTTATGCATCTAGTGGGAATCATGTTAGGCAATTAGGAAAGGGAGTCACACTTGACTTCCCTTTATGCATTTACATATTTATGTATTTTTCTATATCTTGCCAATGTCTCCATCTTTCCAGTTATCTTTAATCCACATAACTGCCTAGAATAAGACCTTTTACACTGAAATTCTCTGTTGAATCTCAAAAGTTGGCCTTCACTTAGGTTAAAGGAGAGCACACAAGGCTTATCTTTGATCTTATTTGTCTCCTGACACTGGACCTTTGCAGGTCCTCAGTACTACATGAAGAATGGGACTTTTTAATTTTTCTCCACACTTCACCTTCAAAGGCTTGCAGCAGAAATTATCCTGGCAGTAGGTCAGGATTGTGCCTGCTTGTGCTCCCTGCTGCCTGTGTTACCCTCTCCCTGCTTGCCCAGGATCTGGGCTCTCCATTGCTTGGTCTCTGTAGTCTGCACCTAGCAAATCCTGGAATCCTGTAATTCACCACACTCCAAGCACTGAAATCCCAATGATCTGGATTTTGGTTCTTGTTTGCATTTCTGAGTTCACAGAATATACAATCCATTACAAATATTTAATACTTTCAGCAGTTCAGTGCAAGAATGCATTGTGCTTACTTTGTGCAATAACATGGTTAATGTTTTCATCTGAAAGTGTCCTGGTATCTAGTCGCATGCTAATGCAGACTTGCAGCAATCCCATAAAATGTGGGTCAGATGGAGAGGGTCACATCATCAGATATGTTTGAACAGATGGGTGGGCTGAGGTACAGAGAGCTGTTGTGGTTTGCTCAAGGTAAAAAAGCAAGTGGCAGAGCAAAGATTAAAATTCAAGGCATTAGATCAGCAAAGGATTAAGTGCCATGTTCATCTGCTTCATTTCCAGACATATATAACATGTATCTCAGTTAATCTGCAAATTTGGAAATACTCCAGGGTTTGGAAATATTCAGCCCATAACTTGCAAAAAAAAAAAGAGGCAGTGAGACATGACAGGGACTACAAGGTGGGATGGACCAGTGGACCTCCTCCCACAGGAGCGATGCCGCCACTGGATTGCAGGGAAGTTTCCCAGGTAGTTTCACATACTCATTCCCCATGAGCATGCAGGAACAATGCAAGGTGATAACCTGAGCAAAACCTCCACTCACAGCAAATAAGCAAAGTCTCGTTTTTCCTCTCTGTAATGCTGAACTGAGCCAAACTGCCCTATAAGCCTGACACTGGCTGCTCCCAGCCATGTCTGAGATGACTCCTCAACGAGCCTTGTAACACATTCCCAGTCCTAAACTTTGGATTGCTCTGCTCTGGCTTTACTTGGCGTGTTTTGCTACGGCTGTTGTTCTCATCACTTTGCTGGGTGCAATGCCATAGAAGGAAAATGAGTCTCCCCAAGGCACAGGACACTTCCCCACTCTCTCTGTCCCCCCACAAGCCCTCCTCGAAATGAGTACCTGGTGTCTTGGCACAGCCCTCTGGCTGCAGGGCTTGCGTTTTGGCTGTGGACCATCTTTTGTAATTGGGCTGGCGAGTGCTGCCTCTGCTTCTGCTTGAGGCTGGGGCTGCCAGTGCCAGCTGCTCCCCCTCCACCCAGGCTGCAGATGGCCCCACCAGCACCCTGCACCTCACCCTCTGACAGCCCCCTTTCACCCTGTCCTGTCCAACCTTCTTCACAGTACTACTTTCAGCAGACATTATGCAGTAAGGACCCACTCTTTGGCACACCCTGACACCCTCCTCGCCTCTCCCATTCCAGAGCTGGGAAGCAGGAGGTACTCTGTGAGTAATATCACATTAAGCTACAAGACACAGAAGGAAAAAAAAGCAATAAATGCATTCCCGTGCATTCCAATAATGCTATTTTTTTATCAGACAGAAGGTGATTTTAATTCGCCCCCCATAAATGCATGTCTCTCCCAGGCATTGCACGGGTCTGGCTCATTGCATTTGTACTCCGTCAAAGTGTGATATCTTGGGATGGATTCTGCAGGCTTAAAATAGAAATGTTCCTGCTTGCTGCTGCTGATGTATCATTGGGTAATCATTAAATAAATTCAGTGTTTTACCGCATTAACAAAAACACATGATTGTTTAACAGAGTATATTACAGAAGATGGAGGCTTTAATGGTCTCTATGGATTTTTAGTTTGTAAGAGTACATTATGAAGCTGTCTTGGTAGGGTGCTGTTTTCATATGTGAAAGAAGTTACTGGCGTTATACATCATTTTTATATCTTGTTGCTAGGCAACATATCATAGTGCAGTTATTGCAAAGGTGTCTGCTTCCTCGTTAAAAATCTTCATGTTGCTCCTTAATTCTGCAAAATTAGCCCTGTTATTGATCCTGTCCTGCTTCCTTGGATATCTCTTGATTGAGGTTTCATCCGTTAAGTTTTGGAGAAATATAACAGATCTTTTGTTACCTGAATTTGGGGTTGAAGGCTGCAGCATGTGTGTTAGTGCTAATCTTTCATTTCTCCCTTCATCGCAATTTGTTTTCATGCAGGGAGCCATGCGTTTCCATTCACTTGGGATTCAAAATCAGAGAAGTAATTTGAGTGGTGGTATATTTAATATATGTCCTATGACAGCTAGGGTTAAAAAACAGCAACAACAAAATGTAGGTACTACCTAGGGATTTCTGGGAAACTTATAAAATTCCCTTTCAAACTAATTTCTTCTGCTCTTCAACACAATCTGCAGTTCCTGCTTCAGCATAGTGTTGTTGCAAACTCCTAGTGTATAAGCATTTACAAATCTGGGGACAGTTTTGTCTCGGCTTGGGTCAGGTTGTGCGAGATTTGAGGCTTTACAGGACTGAACTAACTTCATTACCTCACTTCATTCTCACCTGGAGAAGGCAAATCTATTTCAGAAAAATGCAGTTGGTAATAACAGACAGTATCACTCACAAATACCTTCCACACAACAAAATAACTTTTTTTTTTCTGAGTGCCAGCATTTATTCCCTTCATTACCACTTCTCCCAGTCTTCTTTGACTTGGAGAGCTGTCTGCTGGGGCTGTATGTGCTCCCCAGGCACAGGGGTGGCTCTGGCACGTGTCCCCCCCAGATGCTTTTGCAGGCTCACGTGGATCCATGGCACATGAAGGGGCTGCCAGCACTAGGCAAGGGGGAGCTGGGGGCTTCCACAAACCTCAGCATGCAGCAAATGGCTTTTTATTATCCTCATCCCTCATACCTTTGTTACTACTGTATTACAATTCCTTTCATTAACCAAACTTAATGTGCTGGCAGTCGGTATACCTACTGTTCATTTTGGGGCAAATGGTGCTATTATAATATCTGGTTTTAATTAGGCTGTTTTGGATAAAAGCTGGCATGCTAAAAGCTCTTTTAAATGCTGTTCCTTGGTACACACCCACACAACAACAACCAGTAAGTCAATGGGATTTTGTCTAACATCTCCCTTGGAAGATATAATTTGGGGTGTGGTATCAGGGCAGTTTTTTCTAAAGGCCTGTGCACCAGAGGCGGGGAGGAGTGAAAGAAACATGAAAGAAGTTAATTCTCTTATTCTTTTTAAGCTGTAGAAGAGTTAAAAATAGATATAAAACTTATGCTCTAAACCCTACTTTTTTAAGGAAAAACGTGCAAATAATTAATTTATCATGGGACTAATTTCACAATTCTGTGAAATTTTAATAGATAAAATTGCAAATGAAAGAAAAGAAATTGCAAGGGCCAAAATGTTTAACTTCATGATCAATCAACGTACTTTACTAAAAAATACCTGCAGATAATTTTTACAATGTTTTAAAGCTGATGGTTACCTCTTCACTCGGGAACAACTGCCTACTTGCAGATTTCACCCCAGAAACACATTGGACTATTTCTGAATTACTACATGGCTCCATTTGCACCCTACCTACTTCCCTGTAAGCTGTAAGGAAAGGGATAGGGTGGCCTCACTCTGCTTTTCCATTTTACCATACCATTTGTTCTCTTGTTAACTGCTTTGGTCCATATAGAAATCCCTGCAAAAGCAATTGCATCCCCTCATGACCAATGAATTCAGTCATCAGTCAGAATCACCTTAACTGGATGATTGTTTCATTCATGGGAAATTTCTAACAGTGGTAGCTGCCTTGGCTCAGTTAATCACCTGTCTTTTTTCTGTGCAAAAGACAGAGGAAAATTCTCTCTTAACCCACATCCAGATAGAAGAATTAACCAAGATAGTGCCACAGGAAAACAAGAGTACACTTGTGAGCACCAAGAAAGCTGTTACTTCTCACCAAACAACTCCAGAACAAAATGGAAGGCACTCCCAGTCAAGAACAAAAGAAATGGTGAGCCTCCAACTCACACACCACATCATGCCCCATACCTATGTTGCACATTATTTCCCTGGTTTATAAAAAATTCAGCACTGATTTCCAATGGCACTGTAGATCCATTTGTTCCCATTGGTTCAGAAAGACTATCCTTGCTGATCAGCAGGCCAGATGTGCAGCAGGACAGATGTGCAGCGGGACAGATGTGCAGCAGGACAGATGTGCAGCAAGACTGCCTCATCTTCCACCTACCACAGTATCTCCCCTCATGCTCCCATGCAGATGGTGAAGTGACAGCCTCTCTCTGGAACTCAGTGGCAGACGTGAAACTGCACACTGACCCATCCAAGGGCACACTGTCCCATTCCTGGACTGTGCAGGTGATGACAGGCAACCTAGCCCTGTGCCATTACACTTCGTCTGGGGAACAAGAGGGATTTTCTCTATTATTGTCAAGCAGACAATGTGTATTTCTGGCTGCCACCAACTGGCATGGTCTATACAATGTCCTACCCAAGCAACTCAGCTTCTCAGGGCTTTGTAGGGATTTGTGGATTAAAAAATAGCTGTAACCAGGAAGAGGCATGTTACCAACTTCTATTTGCTATGAACTTCATTAGAAGCCCTTGATGTTTTACTCCAATAAATTCTCTAGTTCCTCACTGACTCTCTGGATGCCTATAATTCTTAGAAAACTCAAATAAGCAGGATCAAGACAATTTTGTTTGTCCAGTGTGATGAATCTGCCAGCACTGCCTGTTGTCCTTCTGTGAATCTTAGTCTCCCAGGACCAGAGCCAAATTTGATGCCTGATGCCAGCCAACACCTGATAGTCCAAGTTTTTTTGACCAAACTCTTCAAAACATGTTAGTGCCGGAAACCTCTACAAAGCTGATGGTGAGAATTGCTTGGAGTGGTTTGATTCACAGCAGCTCTCTTATCAGCTCAATCCCAATACATCTTTCTTGTTGCAGCGCAACAGCAGCATCACATCATCTCATGTCACTGTGAGTGGTCACAGAATCACACAATTAGCTAGGTTGGAAAAGACCTTTGAGATCATCAAGTCCAACCTATGACCTAACATCACCTTATCAACTAAACCATGGCACTGGATGCCATGTCCAGTCTTTTTTTAAACACCTCCAGGGATGGTGACTCCACCACCACCCTGGGCAGACGATTCCAGTGCCCAGTCACTCTTTCAGTGAAGAATTTTTTCCTAATGTGTAATGGTCTTCCCACTTCCATTTCAGTCTGAGTTACCAGGGAAAAAATAATAACCCAAACCAGAGGGAATGCTGAGCCAATCTGCATCGTCAAACATGGGGCACTTTTTGTGACATCTGCTTTCCAATATTGTCAAACATGACATGTCTTGGCCCTTGCTGGTCTTCCCCCAATTTATTCACCCTCTCTTTGTTAGGATACATAGGTGAATGATGCCTTTGATAAGCCCACTTGTTAAATGTGCTCTGATACTTCTAGGGGAAAAAAAGAAAATAGCAAATATGCCTAGTAGCACTTGGGCTTTCAAAGTACTGTTACACGATCTTAGTGTGCTTAAGTCAATTTGGTAGTCAAAATTAAGTCGTCCTTTCCTTGCATTGCTTCCTTTGTCTGCGTCTTTCTTGAATTTTGTCTCATATTTGGACTGCCAGTGTTTTGGGGCAGGAATTGCTCTTTCAGTCTCTTTGTGGGGCAGTTTGCTGAGTAGATCGAGACCAGGACTGCAGAAAACAGCTACATGTTTACACCTCCCATTCACAGTTATGCAGATTCACAACCCAAAGGGAAATTATTTGCAGAGGCCTTGTGCTCCTAGCTGGGAGGGACCCTTGCTCTTGGTAATTTCAACATGGTTTGCAAGAGCATGAAAGGACCCTTTCCTAGACAATGGGGAGAGATCCAGGACCTAATTATTCACCCATACACTGCCTCATCCTTTGAAGGACAAAATTCAGCCCCATCTGGAATTGTTTCCTGAGTTCAAAAGATTCTGGGAGGTCTCAAATCTTGGGTTCCTTTGCTAATAATTGTGTATCTGTAGCTTTACTTGTCATGAGGCCTTTCTCCCAAAGGGGCCTCCTCACCTTAACTAGGCTATCCCAACTTTAGGATGGAGCTCCACTTAGGCTCTTACTATATCTTATGAAGGTGCAGAAGTGAATCTGTTAAATGTGTATATCTGGAGGAAAAAAATATAATCACTTCTCTACCCTATAGCATTCCTTCTTCTGAGAGCTTTCAATAAACACCTGACACAATGTAAATTCAACACTGGAAATTATTTAGCTTATGTCATGACCTGCAGATAGTTTTGGAGACTTCTGCAGATTTCACATCTATCTCCAGCTCCATCAGTTCAGCCTTCTACTTGTTTTCTTCCCAAAATCTCAGTGCACTCTTAACAAAGTAAGGTGGTGGTGATATGTCATTTAACATGTATAGGATTGACACTTTTAAGTGATCCTCCAATATTGCTCAGATGTCAAGTCTGAAAGGGTTAGAAACCAGTTTATTCCTATGCAGACTTGTCCAGGTAGATTTTGTTTTATATTGCTATTTGCCATGAGTACGGTCCAGAGGATACTCTTTAGGCTTTGGGAGCCCATTAGTCTCTGTTTGCTGAAGTATCTCTTCATGTCCCCAGTTCCAGCTGGCAAATCAGAGTGCTGATCAACTTGTCCCTCTGTTGCTCTTTTGGTAAGATTACCCCTCCCACATCTGTATTTTAAATGAAGTTGTTTGATACCAAGAATTCTTGGTCTCTGTGGACCAGCACTTGGAAGAGGGGAGCAGCTTCCTTGACCCTAACTCTGGTTTTTCACAAAGAGTTTTCCACACAGACTCAGTGATCAACATCCCCTCACTGCTGTCACTGCTGACTTAGAGCCCAGTGCTCTGACATAACCTCACTGGTGAGGTATCAAGTGGCAAATGCCCTTTCTGTCACAACCTTACTGGTGGTGGTCCCAGAAGGGTCTGGATGGTGGTGGTGCACCTAGGGCCACCTCAGGTCTTGTCACTGTAGAGGAGGCCAGTGACTCCTGCACCGGAAACATGCCCCTGGAGCAAAATCTGTGTGGAAGCCCCTCTTCAAAAACCACAGTTAATGTCAGGTAAGTTACCTTTTTTTTCCCCCTCAATCTGTAATTAGACATCCCAATTATGCAGTTTAATCTAATTAAAGTAATGATGCAATTATACAATAATTGATACATAATCGGCATGCAAAAACCTGTGTAAGTGTTATTTAACCAACAGAGTAAATTCTAGATGAACCTTTTCAGTCTCTTAAAAATATATTATTTCCGCAGCCAGCTTGAGGAAGGGATTTTGCCTACTCAAGCATTTATAAATCCTTACTGCCACTAGTAAAATTACTTTTTCATACTATTTATGGGCATTTAGCTTCCATTGACTTCAATGGGAGTTGTCTCTGAGCACCCACAGACAGAAGTAAAGCTTAGAGCCTCCAAAAGACTCACCAGAAGTATCTCATGCAAAGATGGCAAAGTGCTAAGAAGTCATTTCAGGAATGCCTAATACTGGATTTCCTGCTGCTAGAGACGATAAAAAAATAAAATAAATCTCATTGTTGATTGCAAGAGAAGACAGCTCTATGGTACCTGTACTGGTACTTTCTCAACAAACCTTACCACTTTAGATAATTTTTTTTAATTAACTGCAAATTGCTTTCTCATTATCCAAAATAAATGTGCAAAATGTGCATATTATACATGCATCACACTTTCAGATGTATAAACTAAGCCGTAGCTGTGTATCTACCCAAGGCCTCATGCACCAAAATGAGAGTGTGAACAGGGATGCAGGAGTCCTGGCTCTGATGGTATGAACAAGAACCTGGTTTTCTGTACTGACTCATTTTTCTGAAACAGATGAACTGAGAAGCATGTGTTTCATTGTACGAGGATGTCAGCTGTATCTGTAATAGCCAAAGACCCATATTCTGAAATGACATAAGAGACCTGGGGGCTTGTCTGATAAAAAATGGGATTTCTTCTCATCCTTGGATAATACTTCCTTTAGCCTACTCCCCATCCTCTTTCTGTTGTGCAGTGAACTGTGCACCCTGTATGGCTTTTTCCCACCAGTGAGGTGGCTGAATGTCAGCAATATTTTACCTTTGTTTTGGAAAGCACTGTGGAATTAAATACATCTGCATTTATATAACACTCTGTAAGTAATCTAGCATGCCTGGATGTGTGAAGAAATGAGAATGGCCATTCCCTTTCTTTGTCTCTGTTACATAACTCATGCTTCAAACTAGGTGCCCAGTATTGTATTGAGAGATGTTATAAAGTGAGTTTATTCAAAATACCCTAGTATCTGTGTCAGTAGAACCCTTTACAAGCAGGGAAACTTCAGAGGAGAATGTGAATGTACCCTGACAAGCAGTCACTTTGGCTTTTGTTGTTGTTGTTGTTGTTTCTTGCACAATTTGCTGCTAAGGATCTAGTTGTAAGTGTTATTACCCGTGTGTGTGGAAGTATAATTTTAATTTGATTCATAATCTCTTTAATGCCAAAAGCAATGAAAAAAGCTTTTTAAATTTGGTTTCAATTCAAATATGATGGGTTTACTGCCATTTTTTGTTGGTATTCATATTGCTAGTATAAGTGTTTAATCCTTTTCATGCTAGACACTGAAAATATGTTTTTAAAAAGCCTACAATTGAACAATAGTATGGAGTCATTGAGAGTCTGCATAAATCGCCCACAGTTTCCAAGCTTAAGAAGAAGTCA
Source organism: Lichenostomus cassidix (assembly GCF_008360975.1). Taxonomy (NCBI): domain Eukaryota; kingdom Metazoa; phylum Chordata; class Aves; order Passeriformes; family Meliphagidae; genus Lichenostomus; species Lichenostomus cassidix. Next base: position 30,083,070 of record NC_139479.1, read on the forward strand.
CAGGTGCTTAGGTGACCCTCTCGTTACTGGTAAGGGTCACATAGGGAGAATTTTTGTCTTCCAACATTTTTCTTCTTCCCACTTGGTGGTTTCAAACTGAATGTAAGGGGACAGACTAGGCTAGGCAGTGTACAAAGAAAGTTTCCGGTGCATACTGAGTCCTAGTTCTTTGACCTACAGCATGCAGTTATTTCAAAGACAAAAAAAAAAAAAGCCTTCCCATACCTTTCTTAAGTGAAATTCTCGTGTTGGTGGGGTACAGAACATCAGTAGGTCCATCAAAAAAGACTGCCCAGGGAAGTGGTTGAGTCACCATCCCTGGAGGTATTTAAGAGATGTGTAGATGTGACACTTGGGGATGTGGTTTATTGGTGGACTTGGCAGTGCTGGAGTCGAATTGGTGGTCTCAGAGGTCTTTTCCACCCTAAACAATTCTGTGATTCAATAACAAACATCTGGAGATGGGAAGAAAGCAAGATAAATGCAGCAAAAATGTATGAAAAAGTTCATCAGGCATAGTACTGCACAAAACCCTTCATAACTCCAGTAAATTTATATTCCATGGAAAAAATCAGCATAAAAACCTCATGTCCAGTTATTTCACAGCTCTGTTTACATTTGTTGCTAAGAGAAGTCTCATCAGTGTAGGTCACAGGCAACATCATGGTACTAATTTTTCACCACTCTTTGGTTTTTTTAGCAGCAAAGTCACCTATGTTTGTCGTAGGAATGTGTGGCTGAATTTGCCAAGAGTTTGGTGATTCTCACAGGCCAGGGTCTTTGGTCAAGATACAATAACTACCAAAGTACAGCTGATCTCTTATTGCTGAGTGTGATTTAAAGGAAAATCTTTGAAAGAAGTATAACTGCCTGAATTACTACTCTTTTATATGTTTTTAAATGAGAATGTAAAGGCCAAGGGCATTTTTTCCCTTTTAATACTATTAAATCCATCATTAAATCTCTCACTGAACACTGGGTGAATTTAATGGTGCCCTCAAGTACCGATGCTGATGCTTGACTGTGTTAATATTGTTGTATATACAGATACAATAAATAACACTTAGCTAAGGTAGTGTTAGCAACCTTATTGGGTATATCAATACAAATAGCTGCACTAATGAGATTAAGCATCAGAAACCAACGGCAATGTGAAATCTAGGCACTGAGGCTAAAATATGGATAGGGATTCGACACATTGAACCTATCAATAAAACTGAACAGACTCCACTAAAAGCTTTACTGCTAGTTGGCATTAAAAGATTAATTTGAAAGAACAGTTTTTATCTTTTCTCATCTCACTTTATAACATGCTCTGTCTTAAAACTTCTGTCTGTCTGGTGCACAGGTATTATGAGTGCTTCTATTTGCTGAACAGTCTGCAAAACCCTTGTCAGGTCACTCTGCTTTTCCTTGCTGAAACACAAGCTCCCTTTGGTTGACTTAATTCAGCACTGGGAATGGACTGGGTTTGTACCACTAGTGTTTTTTATGCCTTGTATTCTGAACACAGAGCTGCATTAGTTGAGTCACCTCTACAACACTGTTTTTTCTCTCTGCTTACGTCTTTTGGGTGTAGTTGCCTTGCCCATGCAGATTATTTTAAGACACCTTGATAGCAGGATCCCCAAATGTCCTTTATTAAAGTACTCTTTTACCAGTGCAGAAATCTCTGACTGACTCCACTGCATTTTGAGGGTATTTCCAATTTATGTTTTTATTGCTAGTAGGGTAAAAAGCTTTATGTCGTGATCTTTCTTCTGATGGGCTTCTATGTATGCTAAAGCTTTGAAAGGTATATCCACTGCTTTGTTTTATTAAGAAACTCTTTCCAAGTGAAAAAGAACTGACCTAAAGGACTACCTTTAATCAAAAGGGGTGGAAACCTTGCTTGGGCAGAGAAGTCACTAGAGGCTTAAGTGGATATTAATTGCTGCATAGACATTTTCTGAACCTTCTCATTTCAATGAACTGCAGTTTCATGCTTCTCATAAAGAGAAATCAAAAGAAGTTAATGTTTGCTGCCATGAAACAACCTTCTGTGACTTTTAGTATTTTAAATTTCCAGTGCTAAGGCAGTCATTTCTGATTCCCTGCACTCTAAAAAAATAGGTAACATAATTAAATAGTGGTAATGGTATGTCCTGTTTCCTTTTTCTTAATGTATTAGTTTAATTTTTCCACATGATTTCTATGAGGTTAAAAAAAAACCCCATATACATCCTCCTTTTTAAATGTCAGCAAAAGAATGTTAATTTTATTGTAAAGTGGATAAGTAAATCATGTGTAGTTAGGAGCTCAAAAATAAGCAAGCATTTGTTACCATCTTACTTCCTTGCATACCTCTATAATGATGTAGCCTATAATTTCATAATCACTTACTCTTTGCTGGCAAACACATCGAGGAATTTTTAAGAGTGTTGTAAAAATTTTTGCTAGCATCATTTTTCTTGTCATTTGACCTGTAAAACCAAGCTGTCTTTGTGCTGAGTGTCTGGTACAGCAGCAACAGAGAATACCTAGAAATGGTGAGGCAATGTGATGTGCTATTCCACGTAGGCTTTCCGTGCCCCATACAGGGCCTTCAGCTTTCTAGTTCAGTTGTTTCGTAACCAGGCTACTTAAAAACTGTTTTGAATATGTTTATTTTGCTTTCTTTTCATTTAATGTGATTTTAACCAAGTTAGAAATATCTAAATGCATTTGGCTTTAGTTAAAATGGTTTAAAATAATTGTTTTTTAAAAAAAAAGATGCATATTTCTTATGCAAACAATGTCTACAGTAATGCATAAGATACTGGTGTTAATCTGCTTTTTAATGAAATAAATGGTGTAATGGATGAAGGCAGGACATGCTTTCAGAGTACAGTTAAGGCTTCAGTGTATATTTTCATAGCTTGTACTGTTTTTACCAACTGTAGTCCCAGTTTGGCATTGTCACCCTCAGTGTAATTTCTGTTGAGACTGGGTTTTTCTTAAGGGACTTTCTGACTCAAGATTCTTTCAACCTTAGTTCAAATTTTATAAGTTTTAACTCATAATAATATTATAGTGCTTACAGAGATTACAGGAGTGCTGGGATGCCTAATTCAGGTTTGCAGACTACCTTGCAAATAAAAGCCAGGGTGTGTAATAAGCATGAAATACTGTATCAGGGCTTAAAACAGACAAAGCTTGAGACAATAATAGCTTTGAGGAACACAGTTAATATAACCACTAGACAAATGTGAATTGCACAGCTACAGAACAGTCTCCTTCACTGCTCCATGGCTCTGTTTGCAGCTAGAGAGAAGCACACACACAAAATGAGTTTTAACAAGAAATGCCAGATTGCCTAGGGACATCTGAGGCAAACAAAGGGGCTCTGGCTGCCTCTGACAGCATCCCAAAGGCCACCCCATGTGTAGCAGGGAGAAATGGTAAGTGCTGTTTCGTGCCCATGGCACTGGCATCTGAGAACAGGATGGTGAGCAGAGCTCCCAGCGAGCTGTGCACAGTGGACTCCAGACACACCGCGCTGCTGGCAAGCCTCACGTGTTCCTACCCAGCAGCAAGGGACTGGCCTCCAGCCCTCTCCCCACTCTTCCAGAGGGTGGTCCAGATCTTCAGTCCACTGATGTGCCCCATGCTATCTTTCTGCTGACCATAGCAGGAGCATTGGGCAAATACCACTGTTGTGTTGACTCCCTCACTTAAATCCACAAGGTAAATTGTGGTGCATCAGGAGCTTATGAAATCAAAAGAAGCAGAGGACAGCTATGGACTATAGGTTCCTGATGCATAAGAAAATAAGAAACTTCTGTTTCTATATTTTCTAAAGCACAATGGGACAACTCTTTCTCACAGTCCCTCTTTCTGTGGTCAGTACATAGCATTCACATGTGAATACAAATGATTCACACGTTTTCATTGCTTGCAAAGTATGTATTGACAGCCATAAATGCTAAGGATTTTGGTGGACTGAAAAATAGAAAACAAGAAAATCCCACTTAGCTACATTTTAGGTGTGAGTCTGAATGGCTATTTTATCACCCAGAATGACTAGCACTCTGGCCTGTGTGACAAGCCTGATAATTTCAGCCACTCTCCCCTGTCTTGAGCATATTAACTTGTATTAGGCTGAAGCATATAATTCAGAAAAGTGTCCTTTATCTTGTGACTCAAAGAGATGAAGATAGGCATTTCCCTAGCACTGGGTCCCGGCTTTGAACCATCAGCTCATGAGAAGTTGTTCTTTTTTTCCTAACTTCACTTTGCATTTTTATTCTGCTATCCATTGGCTCATGATACAAGAAGTATGTGTATTGTATCACTAATGAAGTTAGTGATTTTAGTATTTTTCTATTATTGTGAACTGGCAACAGTTTCCACTGATTTTTGTAAGCCATCCTCTGAAAATCCTGTTGAAGATGTTGAGTAGAGGTTCTGCTTTTCCTTGGGACACTTCACAGTTAGCCAGAAATAGGTTTTCTAGAAGTCATGTTACAGGGGGTTTTCCCCCACGAAGATACCTACACAAATCAAGCATAGTGGCTCTTTGTGTAACAGAGCTGATTTCATCTGTGAGCTTTTCTTTGTTCCTTTTTTCTCTGCACCTCCTCAGAATTCTCAGTATTTTTGAAGAAATATGTTCAAAGAAACAGGCTTTTCCTGCATCGACCTAGCCAGTTCTACTGTGTTACCATATTCAAATGCACCCTGATGGATCAAGCTCTTCAGGCAAGAGTATAAGATATCAGGTGTTCGTTTTCAGTTTCTTGTCCTCTGATGATCCCTGACTCCTTTCTGGGTCCAGTGTCCCAATCTATGGTATTCTTAATTTCTGGACATGAGCCTTCTGTTCAACTCTGTGTGCCTCTGAACACCAGCTGAACTGGTATGTCTTGGATTCAGACATCACATTGTGCAACTGTGCTACTTCTAGAATACAAACCAGCAAGATTTAACATCTTTCTGTCAATTCAAATCTAAGAAGCACACGATGTAACCTTGAGAACAGATGGTTGAATTCACATACACTGAAGCACACAGTGCTACATGGATTTCTTAATCTCATTCAGAATAAATGACTTGTATATGAACAGATTCCCCAAGTTGTCAGAGCATCATAAACAAAATTGTTTGCTAATTGCAGTCAGCCACATCCATGCAAGGTTGTCCAGGAAGGATTTACAGGCTGCTTTGCCTTGCAGAACCTCTTAGTGTTATGGCAGGAAAAAGGGAAGGAGAGTCTCTGTCTTGATGCTCAGCTCTGCAGTCTGAGGCTCTAGCCTGGTGTAATTTCCACCTGTAAATTAAGCACATTCAATTTAATTGCATTAAGAAACCACAAGTGCAAAACCTCTCAGAACAGTATTTTATAGAGCTACATTTGACAGCATTTTAACTTCTAATACTTTAATTCTGACTTTTTTCTTTTTATGGATTTTTCTTAACCCTCTCTATCATCTTCTCACACTGACCAAGTTTGTTGTAGTAGCACAGAACAGAAGCTTCCTTGCTTCTTGTTATGGTTGGCAGCCTTCACAGGTATGTTAGCCAAAAGGCATTCTGGTAGCACTTTAAACTTTAACTCAGAGCACAAGGTATTTACTTCATGTCATGTCTGCCCACAACTTGTGCACAGAGCACACAGGCATCACTGTGTTACCCCTAAGTTCATGAAGGCTGACATGCTCAATCAGTTGGCTGAGCAAGCTGAGCTAAAAATACCAATTCGTACTCACTGGTGAATCTCCACTGTAGATGCACAAAAGAGCCCTTTGAGTGAGCCCCAGGTTTCCAGGAACCAAGCAAGTCTTTATGGTACCCCCATCCTCTTAAAATGGCTTCAGGGATATGAAACTGGAACTAAAAACAAATTAGAACAAACCAATGACCTAGTATTTAATCTTCTGACCGGGGTTGATCCAGGACCACTAATGTACCTATCACAAAGCTTGCAGCATCCCACAAAATAAGAAAATGGAAAAATTTGTCAAGTTTAAAAAAAAACTAGATCTTTTCCCCCAAAAAATTTGCTTCAATTACCTCCCTGCATTTTGTAATGTATTTTTCTCTGGATTAAAGGAGTGTTTATATTAGAACATTGCATGCATTTGTGGAAAAGATATTTCAGTATTGATAAATATTTACCGTGATGGTATTTCTGTCTTCTCCAAACCACAGATGTTTTCCTCACTCAATGTGTGTGCTTTTCAGCATTTTGAGCATTTTTCTTCTCTGCTTTTTTGTCTGTATAATACAAAATACATCCATCAAAACAAGAATAAGACCCTGACCAGTGTCAGGGTATTTTTTTTCAATAGCCTTTGTTTTAACTTCTTGAAATGTTTCCAGACCAATCCTGAGGCCACTACCATGCCTAAGAATTAACATGCTTGTTAGGGGCACTGAAAATGTCAGCTATGTGAGCTTTTTCATTATTATCTGAAATCATGCAGAGATCTGGACCTTGAAGTATCCTAGGTCTTTTCCTTTCCTCTTTCTCCTCCCCCCACTCCCAAGAGGCAGCTATTCATCTTCATTAGCCACTTCTGTTAGCTTGCTGCCAACTGAGACTAGAAAACTAGCTGCATCAGTCTTGCATGGCAATTCAGGAATTAGAATCCATAGTCCTTGGGTGCAGGAGGTTAATGCACTAATAAAGATTGTACCTTGATTAACCACATCATCTCAGCTTGCCCAAGCAAGGTTGGTTTTCAGACAGTTTGTTGTATCACATGGCTCAATGCATTCATCTAGAAACAGCTTATTAGCTTAGAACAGATATTCCTCTTTGCAACTAAAGGAAAAATCCTATCATTTATTTTCATTGCAGAGAAGAATATTTTTTAAAAAATTAAGGAAATCATATAAATACTATTCTATGATTTACCTGTAAAGGGACCTAAACTCCAATAAGAGAGAGCATGACATGGGTTATGGGCTAATTACCTACATTTCTTTTAGGTATCCATAACTTCTTCTAGACTTACAGGCTCATTTATTCCCCCCAAAAATGAACAAAAATTTGCAAGACTCTATGTTAAAGAATTATAATCATACAAATGAAGGACCTAAATTAGTCAGTTTGAGATGTAAGCAGCTGTAGTCTTCTTTTATATTTATCCATCCTAGATTGCTGAACCTTGACTAAGTGTTGCAGGTTATTTTCAGGATGGTTCCACTAAAGCAGAGATAACATATTCCAAACAGAAATTTATTGCACTGGCATTTCCGATTTGCTATAGAGTGAATTGATCCACAGATCACGTTGCAAATGCTCATTATTTGGAATGGTTTAGTTCTGTAGATACCAAATATCTGGAGATTTAATGCTGAACACATCTTTGGTGCTGCAGTCTGCAAAATCTCTTACCTTCTCCCTTTTCATGGGCCTAATTTCTCTTTTTTCCTTTCCTTCTACCCAGCTCACAGGCATGTGCATGCACACACACACATACAAGCACACACACACACTCTCTCTCACAAGTCCTCTTTCTATCAAGCAATTTCTGCTGATGACCATCTGTGCACATCTGAAGAACTAAGCACAGCAAAAATGACACAGTCACAAGCTATGCGATTACCTTTATTTCTTTGTTTAGAACAAAAAAAATAAAATATTCCTTGAAAAGCACTCGTCCCTGGATTGTCATGTATCTTTGGAAGTTATACCAGTGAAGCCTATTGAAAGGAATTCATATTACAGAAAGCAACTGAGCATTTGGAGAGTCTTGGGACTGGTGCCAAAGGGGAAATGTGTTTGCAGCAGATTGCTATGAAAAAAGTGACTCCTTGAAATCATTTTAGCAGGAGTAGGAGAGACAGAAGAACTGCTGACTGAGGTTCAGTGCTGAACTGGCACCCAGCTCGTTGTCCTTACTGCAATTTCAGCACCAGGATAGGGAGCTCACAGTAGTTCCCTTATTTAATCCTTCAGTTAGTGGGTGAAAGAATGTGTGTCACTTATCTTAAGTTTAGAAAGCATTTTGCATCATAGATGGCAAATATTAACTAAAAATTAAAACCCACCCAAATCAGTGGATAAAAAAATAAGTAAAACCAGAAATCACAGAAGCTGGGAAATAAGACATTTTGTTGGGTGGTGATGGTTCTGAATAACATGTTATCAAAAGGATAATGACCCATAAAAGATGCTCATGTGGAAGGCAGAAGATTTTCAATTGATCAAAGGAACTACAGGGCTTACGAGGAAGTAGAAAAAGTTCTAAGTATGAATAAGTGACATCATGGAGAAAAAAGAGGAAACAGGTTTATCTTTCTATTTTATAGGTGTATGTTTGAGGTTTGGGTTAGGAAAGTTACAGCAGTAACAGTTACTACAGGGAACCAATTCTTAGAAAAGAAAATTGGCTTTTCACATGATAGGAACTTTACCACAGTGAAATGCTGTCAGCTTCAACACAGTCTCCAAAAGTTTCAGTGTCTGACTCTTCGCTTTGGATATGACACTAAAATCATAGCCATGTTGTCAGCTAGTGGCAATGTAGCTTCACTGAACTGAAAGAGATATTTGCCAACTGACAGCAGTTAGAAAGAGAGACTCTTGTGTTAAAAAAATAAAAAAGAGAAGATAACATTGTGAAGACAGAAGAGTAACTAGATTACAGGTTCTCAAACTGTGTCTTGTGATCACTTGATAAGGGGTCTTGGAAAGCTCTGCATTAGCTTTGCGTGGCCTTGACTTCCATCTGAATAAATATATTTAATGCTTCCCTAAAATCTGCATTTCAGTGTAGGTAACTAAAAAGACAGATCCTCTCCAGTCCCCCTGAGCCAACCAGCAGAGTATTTGCAAAGAAAAATTGTGTCTCATGAATCTCCTGTAATTCCTGTGACATGTCAGCAGAGCAGTGGATGAAGTTGAGTCAGCTAAAATAATTTTCAGAAGGTGTTTGACAGGGTCCTTTATGAGGTGCCACAAATATTTCTTAAATCATCATGTGTAGAGAGACAAAATATTATGAATCAAAAACCAGCAAGGTGAGCACAAGCAGAGAGGAGGATTAAACAGTCAGTTTTCTTAATGGCCCAATGACAAGTTCTGGTTTTGGCACTGAGTGAACAGCAAGATTTTACATGTGGCAAGACTTTAGATGATACCCATCTCCCTACTTGTTATTAATTACGATTTTTCTGAATCAGTTCAACCATTCCTGGTATCATGTGCCACACAGCAAGATTGATGGCACTAGATAAATAGCATTGCCTTAAGTCTGGAGTGAATACTATTATTTACCTCTGCATGGTACTTTTCCTGAAAAATTATCTACAAGCTGGGGTTAAAAGCCCCAAACAAAACACTGCCAAGCAGTCATTAATCCCCAAGAAAAGTCTGGTTACTTAATTGTTGCTGCGGAAACTGAAATTGGAGCAAGGATATGCAATACTATAGATTTCTTTATTTGAAGGTTCAGTGAGAAGAAAAGCCAAGTTGGCCCATTGAGTAAGATTAACTAGGCTTGGACCTTTATAGCTTGTAAAACTGGACATTTATGTATGACTGCTGAAAACTGATTTACTACAGGTAGAAATGAGTAGAGTATCAGAGTTGCAGAGTTACAGTGGATGAGATGTGCCATCACCACCAGCACCACAAAGATGTCAGCGCAAAGCAACATCACTGCAACCCTCACAGGGAGAAATGTGTGTTACAAAACAGAGAGAAGGTCTCTGAGCTGCCTCTTGGACTTGTGCATCTGGCTGCAGGAGGAGGAGGTCAGTCGTCATCTCAAACAAGCTGCCCTGCAGTGGGGCACACATGCTCATCCAGATATATATTTCAAGCAGCCTGGTCAGGGCTTCCTTCTTTCATCCAGAAGACTGCTTTCACCACTTCTGGACTCCTAATGTCTTCTCAATACTTTCTTTAGCTGACATTGTTCAGAACTTTAGGGTTAAGTTAATCAAGTTGGAAGAAGACCTTAAATCAGTTTCAAATTAGACCATTATCTTGTAGTGACTGGAACATTTTCTGGTGCCAGGTGTTTCTAACTTATGTTTTGTTTGATTTATGCTAAAAAAGACCCTACTTTTTTCTCTTTCTAATTTCAAAAACCTTTTGTGTCAATCAATGTTATAACACCAATTTGAAGATGCTAAGGCTCTTAATTACATTTAAATTTTCATCAGTCCTTTTCAGTTTTCAGTCCAGCAGGTGCCTCATGCAAGTACTGCCAGTCCCAAACTCCAAAGACAGGCAAGTTACCTAAGCAGAGAGGAGAAGATGTGCATGAAAGTTCATTTTACAATAAAAGTTGAGTCCTTTCTGTTGGAAAGTTGGTTAAATAGTTGACATTTAGGTTTGCATTTTTAGGCATTTCACAACATGTACCAAAAAAAAAATCTTGATATAATCATATGTCGCTGCTAGTGTTTTGAATCTGTCTCAAATATCTTTAGATAGAGTCTAAAATCCAAAGATTTGGCACATGGGAACATATTCTGGATTGGTTTCTGCTTGATCTTGCAAGGTGTTGACATTTGCTGGACACCTAAACCCTTTCCCTTGATTTTTGAGGCTCTGTTCTTGGCAGCCAGAAGGAGTCTGCACAAAGTTTAATGGCTCCATTTTCACAAAATATTATACTACATTTAAATCTTACCACTCCTTAGTGATGACAGCCTATCATTTGGGATACTTTTCATAGTGGCTGATTATTTTTTCCTAATTTATTTAATTTTATTGTTAACTGAATTCCAAAGTGTAGGGATAAATAAACCATATTATCAAAACTCAGTATATTATTCTTGTAAATTCACATTCAGATATTCATGATAATGGCAGTTATTAACCCTGGCAGATATCAGTAGTCTTACTAAATCTTTGTGTCAGAAAGGGTTACATCAAATTTAAATTATGTAGAAAGCTTTATTATATACCATAACTGAAAGTAAAAAAGGAGAAGAGAAGCTAGCTGAAAAAAAAAAAGACCATTAAGGCTATTTTTCATTGAAGTGTGGATGAGAAATAATGTTGGAGAAGAGAAGACATGAAAGATTTTGACATGTCAAAAAAAAAGGTCACCCTTATTTTTAATCAACCTCTGGTCCTTTCCCTGGATGAAGGCATCATTGTCAGACTCAGGCAGGCAAGGTGGGAGGAAAGAGCTCTGCTGCTGTAACAGATTGGTTTCTGCCTGACACAGAGCAGACTCCTCAGGAGATGTTTCCCCGAAGGTGACAGGGGGGTCACCAGTTGCATAACCTGGAAGAACTGCTTCTTGAGCAAATGGCAGTCATAAGCACCGAATGGAATATTTCACAAGTAGGATAACTTTAGGTCAAAGCCACCAGATGTTCCCAGTCTGGCTGCCCCCATTCTTCAGCTGTCAGAGATAATGTAAAGCATTGCCCTTGGGAAGAAAGGGACACATAGTCATTCCCATGTGTTCTTTTGGGCTCAGCACCTCAACTTGTAGGGAAAAACACTTTGGTTGGGGACAGGGTTTTACCAGTGGAAACACCTTTAGTCTATATACACAATATTACATTTCCCATGGAGTAAGTAAATGGTCCTGTGGGGAAAGTGAGAAAGCAGGTGTGAGTAATACTTCATTAGATCTCAGACTTGTGGTTAAATATTCACATTGCAAGTCTCCTTTTTGCCAGTCTATTGTCATACAACTTTACTGTTGGAATATTTCTTAATACATAGTTCCTTAATCTTTTGCAAACAGTAGCATGTGTGCCAGGTACTTGTAGCAAACAGCAATATGATTGCCTATGTTTTTTGTTGCCTGAGTTTTAAGAAGTTACTGTATATTAAAAATTGCTATATATTGTTATTTCTGGCACTTATCAGATAAGGGAGTCATAAGATGAATGATCTGCCTCAAAGAAGTGAAAAGCAAAGCAATTCTGATACTGAAACTGCAAACCAGATGATGCTCTGATTAGAGGCACGCACATAGATTACAGAAGTATAATAAATCATGCAACTTTTTAGCCTCAAATAAAATAAAAGAATGCAATTTTTATTAGGAAATAAACTGTTTATCAAGAATGCTTTAAGGTGACATTTATTGCTAATAAACTCTGTTGAAAGGGCTGGTCCTTCCATTGGCAGAACAACCAGAGACTTTCCACTATGTGAAAAATGCAGCAGCTCAGTCAATGCCTGGTCAGGAAGCAGTTCCGTCAGCACTAATGAACGATGGGCAAGAGACTCACACACACTTTTTTTCAAACAAGAACATTTTCTTTTCTCTTTAAAAAGGAATGAGTCATGGAAATATAACTCCAGTGTTATTTTGAGACTGATTGTGGATCTCTGCATGGCTCCTTGGAATATCACTGAGAAACAATTCCATAGTCAGTTAATGGTAGCAAAACCCAGCAAAGCATCTGCTGGGCAGACTCTTGATAGTGTCAGCTATTCCCATGCTTAGGCAGGATGTTATTTGCTCTTCAGTTCTTCTAATTTGTGGGCCAACTTTCAGGGTTGCCATGCTTGGCACTATTTTTCATATTAATTCTCTCAAGTTACTGTGTACCAAATATTACAGCTGTTGGTGCTGAACATGTCAAAAAAACATGTCCATCCCTTGACATCCTGCACTAGAGAAGAACAAACTTCTTGTCTGAAGTGTTTCATTTATGTCTCCCAAAGCAGCCTTGATTTGGAGACCAACTCATTCAGACATGAATGATAACAGAATTGAATGTGTGTCTACCTGCTCCCTAAAGCTGTGTCAAGGATGACTGCATAAAAGTCAGGCCAAGCTAAATATGTCTCTTAGGTATGCAAAAATGTCCCTCAAGACAAAACAGGGAGGAGACAAAGGCCTTGTTTAGGGCTTGCCACATATCTCTTTCCTGCAAGTCATGTTGGAGTTAGGGATTTAACAACTCCTTTACAATGATAAAGGCAATTCTAGGAATTACCTGTTAGCAAGTGCTAAGTATTCACCATTCTGACCTTGTCTGTGAAATCTATTTTGTGATTAATCCATAGTGTGTACCCCATTACTTGGTCATGAACTGAAATTTCTATTCCCATCAACAAAAAAAAAAGTTCTTGTGTTCGTCTCACTAGCCAGAATAGACTGTGTGATTAAAATGTGTTTGCAGATTGTCAGAAAAATCAAACTTCTTGCACTTAAGATGCATTATCTATTCAGGAAAATGAGACAGTGCTTAAGAACTGCTCTCAAGAGTCTGTAAAAATCATTGTAGCTCATGTTTTGTCTAGATTATATGAAAACTGGGCATTTCCTAGAAGCTGCAATAACTTAAATATTCCACTACCCAGGCACTCTTGCTGCTGATATGCTATCATTGTCTCCTTTTCCATTGACTTTCTAAATGCAGTTTGCTGAACAATATTGTTTTTCAGGAGATGACCCATTCATGGCCTCCACCATTGTCAGCTATTCACACACCAGGAAAGGCAGAACAAAGCAAGTTTCCCTTCCCGAACAAGGTAAGACATTCAGCATCATGTAGAAATATTCCTCCTGCACCTCACAAGATACCCTACACAAGCCCTGACTAAGTGTGTGAGATCTCTGGGCTGAGGTTGATGTCATGCTGATGATCTTCTTTGTGTGTGTGTGCCAGCATTCCCTGTCTTTTCCCTTCTTACAGCCTCAGCAGGGCTGCCCAGTCTTTTTTGCATCTCTTGGCAGCAGAACTGATGGTGATGTGGGCCTCATGGTTTCCTCAGGGCAAGGCAAAGCCACAGGTGTCTGTGGTGGGATGTCCAGATGTGGTGGCTTCTGCAGGTACCTGCTGAGGCTCCTGGCTGATACCTTAGGGCACAGACAGCTGTGGAGAGCCAGGGAGCTCCTCCTTGCATCTGTTGCTCCTGCATCATTTGGCTTCACCAGCTGAGATTTTTGTTGAATCCTTTGAGGTCTGAGGAGGCCTTCACTGCTACACTGGCCTCTGTTTGGAGGCTGAGGACTGGGCATGCATCTCCTGCCACCAGTCTGGCTTCAGAGGCAGCTTAGCTAGAGAGGCAATCAGCCCAGTGCCGTGATACCCAGAGAGGTCACAGAAGCATTTGCCAGAGAAATATTTGATCCCCCATGAGACCAAAGCCACTGGTCCTTCTGACAGTCCCTTAAAACCAGTCCCACTGTTGGATGTGTATCCCAGGGAGGATGCAGTGCAGCATGGTAAAGCTCAGCAGCACAAGCTTGGGGAAACCACGTTATTTATATATGGTAAGTCAGGAGGGAATGAAATCAGCAATCTTGTGCAAGAGCCAATAAATTTCACATTGTATCACCATATACTGTTTAGATGTCACAAGCATATTTCATGCACTGTTCAAGCTTGAAAGATGGTACTGATGCTGTTTATAGTCTTTCTCCTGTTAAAGCAAGCTCATTTGGCAACTTTTGAGTCCATTCTGCAAAATTTAGTTCAGGGAATAATTATAACTACAAAGCAAGAAAACTTCATTTGCTTACAGTAAAACAGCTTTTTCGTGGATGAGAGTGTCACGATTTTGAAGTATCAGGGGTGTAAACCAAAATATCTCTGGCATGTTATGAAAGAAAAAGAAGGAAATAACTCACTATTTGCTTGTTGAAGGCAGACAACTGACTGAAGATGGTAGGCGGGCTAGAGGCTTGTTAAGTTAGAGTAAGTCCTGTAGGAGAGCAGTGGATCAGCAGCTTACAAGCAGTTGAAGTGCCCAAGAGGGATGATAAAGTGAAGTGGTGCCTGCAGTGCTACAGTTTCTGCCACAGTTATGACAGCAGGATGTGCTTGTGTGCCACGTGTGCAGATGTGCACGGGTAGGGTGTGCACCTGTGAGCAGATCTGTGTGGCCATCATGAATCCACTTCCTCACAACTAAATGTGTTGTGATAAATAGAGGAATAGGAGAACCACAGAGCGGAGAGCAAAGATATGTGAATAATGGTTGATATTGACTTTCTCATCTTCTCTCTGCCTGTTCATCCATCTCTCTGGGAAATTTCCTGTTATTTTGAATTGCAGAGCTATTTCAGAGATCTACCATTCATTTTTAAAGATACTTTTCAAGGTGGTTTCCTTCTCTCTTACCGTAGTAGAATTTCCATTTCTTTCAAGCTTAGGATGGATAAAATTTCATCTAGTAATATATGAGCATACTTTTGTACAAATAATAACACCACAACTGTATTGTGGCCTGGGTGGTCTGCAGGGTCAGAAGTTAAAGTGCTTTATGTGAAATGGGAAAGAAGTACCTCAAAAAACTCACTGGAACAATCCTGTATTACTGACCATAGATTATGTTAATTTTAGACACCACTTCTATTTTAAAATATTTTAAAATAATTTACAGCTATTCAATGGCTTAATCTGACTCTGTACAGTCACAGACTTCAGAAAGCACCTGCTTTTCAGGGCCCAAAATGCAAAAAATGGTTTCCTAATTTTTCAAACATGTTTTTCAAACCTTCATAGCTAATTATTGCTTTTCACAAAGCATGGTGTAAAATCCTAATTGGACCTCATAGGGAATGTCTCCATAGCTCTTAGGAAGCTTTCCCAGAGGTAAACTATGTATCTGTCCCAACTTTTTAAAACCTGAGGGCTACACCAAACTGTTGTGCATTGCACATTATTCAGGTGAATGGGCCTGGCAGTTAAGTAGTAACCAAGGCCAATAAAGAGACTGAAAGGCTAAATTCAGGGCAACAGCTTCATCTTTTAGTTCCAAGTCATGCATGGTAACACGAATTCCTTTTCAGTCTTATTTGCAGTGTTGAGATCAGTTCAATTCATGTGCAAAGATTCATCCAGCAAGAGAAGCAGATAGCATGCAGTCCCTTTTAACAGAAGACAGATCCCAAACATAAAGATACTCTTCATTTTGGGAATGGAAAAAAGGGAAGCTTGCAGTCCTCCTGCCCTGTTACAAGGATGCAAATCATAACTACTTTTCTGTCTATAAAACCTGAGTGTCAGCATCATTACTTCACATTCACGCCACACTGCTTTTAACCTGCAATTCAAGTAATTAGCGATCTGACAGCTTGAAACTTGAAATTTATTAATTAGGCTATTAAAGTTGCAAAGGCCACAGCAAATATAGCTAGAGTGGTTTTGAAATCAGTCTAGTAATAAAAGCTAAATATGTGAGATTTGTATATCAGAAATACACGGGCATTGCACGTTTGAAACTGCACATGTGGATGTATCAATCAATATAACTGAATTTGATGGAGGGGCTGGATGTGCATATACTGTACTATATGAAATCAGTCCTCATTAACGTGGGAGGTCTGTGTTGATTCACAAGAAGGGGAGAAGGGTCTGGGTTGGGTTTGACACATGTGGCAGTGCCCAGTAGGTTTCCAAGAACTGTGCTGCTGGAGGAGCACCGTTAGAGTACTGTCCTTTATGTAATGGAGGGCATTAAGTTGCATTGCATCCTTAACTTTGAATTTTCTTTCTCTCTGGAATTAACTTGTACTCTTGAATTGACTAGGAAGGGGCAATGACAGTCTCTTTATTTCTTGTTTTTGAAAGCTTAAGCATAATTGAATCAATGTGTGATGTGACAGGCTGTATGTGCTTTCCTTTCTCCTATCTCTGCCACACTTTGTTATGTACAAATGATCAGGCATTTCTTGATTGTAATTTTATTAAAAGCATCTTAATAAATAAACTTTAAATGAATAATTAAATTTGTAAATAAGAGCTCACTTGATGCTTGTGTGGATGAGCTTTCATGTTCAAGCACTAATTCTCTTGTGCAGGAAAAAATGCTGTTAATTCTTCTGCCTGCTTTGCTCTCTTTCTTCATTTTGACTGTGATTTCATGTCTTGATAGTTTGATCTGGTGTTTGATTTCTGGTTATGTATATGTGATATTATGGGATCAGCCATCATTTTGTTATTTGAGAATTAATTTAGCCACTCCAGGAGAACTGGTTTCTTGTCACAAAGCTATTGAGTGATTATTCTCAGCAGATACTAAGTTATCATAGTGATGTTCTTTACAAACTCAATTCATTTGCTTTTTCCTTTCTTGTTGATTTTAACAAGCTGGAGGAAATACACTGGACAATAACCTTCAGAAATGAAGACTTCACCTTTTTTTTATAAGTTACATTCTTTTTTCATTCTTTTTTTCCTCCATTGGTGGGAGCATTCTATATTTCTTTGTGAGATATTTTTACTAACCTTTGGCAGAGGCAAGACACTGTGCTCAGCAGTTAAAGGGGAGGGTGCATTCTTCCTGAGGTGAACAAAAAGGTAAAAGAGTGAGCATGATCCTTGTTTAGAAGTTTCAAACTTTTACAAATAGGAGAAGATTTCCCAAAAAAGTTTTGTATTCCGCTGAACTTCTCTAGGTACATAAATTCTCTGTTTTGGAAACCGAACATGCTCTAAGAACCTCCTTTTATTGGGCATGTGGTTGGCTACAAAAATAGCATTAAAATTCAAGAGTACATACCACTACATCAATGCTGCAAGCTGATTTTGACTTTTTAAGATTACATTCAGTCACCAGAAAAAAAAATGGCTTTAATGTCTCTTCATCAGAAACATTCACAAAAAGCTGATGCAATTTGTCAAAAGTACACAATTTCAAATTACTGAGAAATTATTCTTGGCATGTGAAGCATGGTACAGATCTTTTCATATTGCAGTAGAAGATAGAAACTCTTGGGGCTTGCCCAAAAATTTGACATCTCACATTACAGGTATGTAGGATGGCAGTGAGTTGCAGATGCGTATAATAGTATTAAAATTACAGGTCAAAGCCACACAGTCTGGGCACCCTTGACTCCAAAGTAATTTTTGCAGATCCAGGGATTCTGAGCAGCTGCACTCTCGAGACCCCAGGGCCTGCTGTCCAACCAACCTCTGCTTAGAGAGCCCAAGAAGCTCTTGGTATCCTGAGCCCCTGAGAAATTCTCCTGAGTGACTGAGCAGCACAATCTCAGCCCATCCAAGTCAGAGCATCCTCAGGCTCTCTGAGGACCTGCAGTTCCTTTCTCCACAAGTGGTGTGTTTGGTTTATTGCTTGGCCTTTGTGGACCAGGGATCTGCTCCAGTGCCCAGTTCCTCACTGAAAATGACCACATCTGTTCCTGTGGCTGCCTGGCCTCTCTGAGCAGTGTTAACTGCAGTTGTAATAGCAGCATGGACAGGACGTAGTATTCCTGTGTGTGTCTGGGTTATTCAGAAGCAGAGTTGCCTACAGGATACTTCTCCTGCGGCCATCCATGGCAAAGTATTCTTTCTTTCCTTATTTTAAATATCTTATTGTTATGGTTTATATTTGTGTTTATAGGCTTCTTTTATATTTTTATGAATGCAAACAAATTCTGTGAGTAAAATGCAGTGAGTGAACATTTGCACTTGAGTAAAAAATGGTCTGATTTACTGCACTATATTCACAGATATTGCTGTTGTCATACAAGGTCGACCTTGTAATCTCAGGGACCCAGAACTAGTCTGTATTTTCATTCCCTGATGCTGTCAATGTCAACATGTGAAAAGACCAGCTGTGCTACTACCTCAGGAATCCAATGGTCCATGAAACAATATTGGCCTTCCCTCTGTCTTCTCATCTGAACTTGTAGAAGATAATAGACAAGTTTTGACTGATCAATAAATGAATAGTGAGCAGGAGAGTCGTAATAGCTGTACAAGGAATTGCACCATTAAAGGATTGTTGTGAAGTAAGTTTACAAGCCTTAGAATTAATGGACTTTCCAAGAAATATTGGATTTACTCTTGTAATTGAAAATTACTTTGAAGCCAAATGAACAGTCATCAGTGCTGTTTGTATTGTTAAGGTAATGTTCGAGCAAGTATTGCAGAAAAAAATTGCTGAAAAAATAATACACCTTCCCCTTTTTCTGTTGCTGTAGGAGTCACAACAGGGACCTACAGGACACAGCAATACAAGTAAGTACCAACTCATTTTCTGGCTTCATTGGGTGGAGGGGTAGACAATGACTTTGAAAAAGAAGTGACTGATGAAGTAAGGGAGCAGTTGCAGACTCGGACAGCACAGAGCCTCAGCAGGCAGCACTCAGCTATGGCTGAACATAGAGAACTGAACTGAAGAGTGACCAGCAAAATGTCAGCTCTTTTGGGGGCCTGGAAAGAACAAAAAGTATTTATTTCGTTATGACTGTTCCATTATGTAAATGAGAAAGACTGAATGGGCAAAAGAGTGGGTTTTTTTTTTTTTGAAAGCCAGAAAAGAGCTGACCTAATTGCACAGCCAGATCCAGACTGCCAGAAAACTCTGCAAGAAAACTTGTTATCATTTTTCTTTCATATGCAATGGTATATTTTGCACAGTAATAAGCTACATAAATCTCGCCAAACTAATGCCAGATAATGTTTCAAAGACCTTATGGCCATGGGTCCTTTTGGCTAGAAGTGTGGTTAGGGGAGTGATGTGCTCTTGTGTGGATCCTGCTTAGGGCTTTTCAGTGGACTCCAGTTTACAAATCATGGTGCAGATCAGTAGCATTTTAATTACACTTAGTTATGGCAAGAAACTTAGCAGCTGTATTGAGCAGGAAGATTGAGTTGTTCTGTGAAACAAAATATTAATCCTCTCCCTTGATACCTCTGATGGTTGTTGATGTTGTCTTGCATATTAAAAATACATGATTGTATCCTGCCCTTCACATAAAATCATCGCAACCAAAAGAATTATTTTGCTAGCTTCCTGACCTGTCAGCCAACACAGAGCCCTGTTTGCAAATTGCAGGGCTGGGACAGAAGATGAAAAATGCCCTGAGCTGGTAGCAAGTGCTTTGAAAGGGTCTGGTCACCCACTGTGTGAGGGAAAAGACATCCAGAGAGACAAGACTGGGAGATGTAGGCTTTTAAAACAGTGTGGCTCTTTGCTGGAGAAAGGTCAGCATGAAGAATACAATGTTGTGAAGAAACATGCAGTGGTGTCACTTAATTGCTGGCATTGGTTTGATATTGCTGTGAGTACCAGCACTAAGGAAATAATAAAAGGCAAAGGGTATGAGGTTCTGTCAGAAAATAATGAATGCAGTAATGAGAGGAAGAAGCACGAAAGAGCCCTAATAGAGAGGGCTATGCAAACACAGGCAGAGGCACAAGCATGACAAACACACCAGTTGAGCTGAGGGCTCCACAATGACATCAGAGGCCACAGTATGTGGCCAGCTGTGGTCCTAGCTGAGTGTTTCCTTCTTTCAACACTTGAATAAAATAGGTTGTTTTGCAGATTTAATGAAACCTGCTTTCCTGCAGATTAAAAAGTTGATCCTATGACCTTACAACTTTCCCCTGCTTCTTACTCCTGTGGTCTCCAACCCCACTTCACTTCCAATTCCCCCATCCCTCCCATACCCCAATACCTGCAGCTTATCTCCTTGTTCATCCTACTCAGAAAAATCCACACCTGGGCAGAAGCTACACTTGGTACTGCCTGGCTGATATCAACCAAACCAAAGAACAGCTGAACCTATGCAGAAACATTTTCTTCATTTGTGGCAAAAGTTTGTGGCAAAAGTAGGGTCACTGTCAAACACCCAGACACTTTTCCTAGCATCATAGACAGTTTAACTACCTCTGAGAGCTGTATCCATGAGATCTCCTGTTAAGGTGCTGGAATAAGATATCAGATAAAACAGTTAGAATGAGACATAGACTTTGACAGTCCTGTATGTCAAACTCAAAAGAAATTTGGGAAAAAGTTATTCTGATGTGTGGTGGGTTGACCCTGGCTGGACATGATATGCCCACCAAAGCTGCTCTATTACTCTTCTGGACACAGAAGAGAAACAAAAGACTCATGGGTGGAGATAAAAACAGGGAGAGATCACTCACCAGTTACTGTCACGAGCTAAACAGACTCAGCTTGAGAAAATTAATTGAACTTATTATCAATCAAATCAGAGTAGGACAGTGAGAAATAAAATCAGGTGCAGGGTGACCAAGGAATGGGGGCTGCAGTCAGTTAATCACACCTTGTCCCTGACACTCCTTCCTCCTCAGGGGGAGGACTCCTCACCCTTCCCTGCTCCAATGTGTGGTGCCTCCCACAGAAGGCAGTCCTTCATGAACTGCTCCAGCATGGGTCCCCTCCACAGGGTGCAGTCCTTCAGGAACAGACTGCTCCAGCGTGGATCCCACACAGAGTCACAAGTCCTGCCAGTGAACCTGCTCCAGCATGGGCTTCTCTCTCCACAGGTCCATAAGTCCTGCCAGGAAATACTAGCAAACTACTGTGTGGGAAAAAAATCTAATGGTCAATGTATTGTGTTATCCAAGTGCACTTCTTCAGAGTCCCAGTTAGCTGTTTTTTCCCATTTCACCCTTCTTTGGAGTGGCTCTTGAGCCTGTCATTTGCAGTGGTTTTACTGCAGCTGCCAACATTGTCTTTCTCATGGATAACATTTGCATTTCTGTCATCCTTCCCCCACAAGGAAATCAAAGCATTTAAAAACTCATAATGGCTGAAATGATACTACTCCATCACAATAAATATAATTTATCCCTGTTAACCAGAAAGGGAAATTTAATCTGGTTGAGTGATTCACCAAAATTCCAAGTAAGAGGAAAAAACTCCTCTTCTAGCCACCCAGTATTCAACAGGGAAATCCTACAAAAGTTCATTTGAAATTTATTTTGAAAGATGAGAAATCTGGACTTCTGCTTGTATCTAAAAAGGTTAGGAAAGAAGTTGCATGAGAAGAGGTAGAAACTAGCAAAGGACTCCCAGTTCTGTGGCTAAGGATCTGTGGACTGATGTGTTTTCTGCATACTGTGTGTTTTCTGCATACACCCACTGACACACACACACCTGTTTCAGGAGACATATACAGTGCTTAGCATCTGAAATAAAGTGTACTACTAGCAATCCCATTGCAAGGTGGGTGGCTTGTTCCTTGTTAATTCCAAAAAGGCTAAGAAAAACAAAGGCTGGCACAAATTTGCCCACAGAAGAAGCCAAAACTAAAGAAGATTTAGCAGTTCAGCAAATGCCAGCCTCACTCGATGATACCTGCATGCATTTTACAGGTTACACAAAAAATCAAAAGCAAATCTTAGTTTGGCCAAGAGTGAGTGTAAAAAAAGCCATGTTATTATAACAGGAAATTCTCTTTTACATACACTTATCCAAAAATATTATCTATGCCACATCTGTGACATTCAACTATGCTTAGGCTATACACATTTGTAAAATTTCTAAGATTCAGTCAAGTGAGAATAAAGTTGGTAAGAACTGATAAAGCATTAAGGGCCAGATTTTCTACTCTGACAGGCTGGACTGATGCGTTTCTACCATCTGTACAGGCTTCGTCCTTCCTCTCATCACAGAAGTATGTTAAGTGACAATTAGCATAAAAGCAGCTACAAATGCTACTGTAGGGTAATCCATTAATACCCAGTTTGGCTACATCACAGATATTCTCTTTCCTCACAGTACGTATGCTGTTTCCCTTGTTGCTGCATTAACATACATTGCTGAAAGTAGAACTGATGTGAACTCTGCTGGCAAAGCACTCAGGAATCCATATTCCCTCTCACACTCAAACAAACCAGTGTTCATGGTAATAATTCATCACTTAGAAAAGACCCAAGTTACAAATAGAAAATCTTTGAATATATGCCAACTGTTACTGTTGGTTTCAAATTACCATAATGCAGATGAGCTCCAGGGCTCCAGGCTCCAGAAGGCTGACAAACGTATATTGTAGCAACAGCTTCCTAGCTAGCAAGTTCACCATCTGGATTTACTTTTTGAGGTCTCTGCTGAAAGTGGAGACTGACCTAAAGATTATGGAGTGGATGTATTCCATCCTGTGTGGAGTCTCTGCTCATGCCTAAATTTTAGGTACCTTTAGCTGTCCTCTGACAGTGAGTGCTGAGCTTCCCTAGTGGTCCACAAAGGCAGTGGTGGTTTTGAAGTCATCCAGAAATTTCTCCATCCTGTTCAATAAAATTTAGGCACTTCAGTTAGGTAGACACAAACCGTAGTGGAGGGGAGGATGAGATCTAAAAGCGCTGTGTCAAGGTGTTTGCCATACCCAGAACTTCCACTACAAGACAGCTACATCCAGAAGGTCACTATCTAGAGTAAGTCCTTCAGCTTCCTTCTGCACAGCAGTGGGAGAACATTGGTAGCAAAATCATGCCTCTTCTGAAGGCAACAGCAAGTTTTCCAGAGGTGCCCTTAGCTGTTGCTCTACAGAAACTGAGGGTGAGGGCTTTGTCAGCAGCAAATGGATGATGCATAATGCTCATGTGCATGGACTAGGCTGGGGCTGATCCAAAACCCACTCAACACAATGAGCAACATATCAAGCAACACCAAAACAGCCTGACCAAAACAAGCATTTCTCGCTTTTTTTCAGAAGGAATAGGTAGGTTTTGGCTTAACACAGCTCATTAAAAGGTAATGGAGAAAAACACATCCATCAGTAAACCAGTCACATTCAACCTCTGCGCCTCCTTGTCTGCTAGGCAACATAAACTCATGTGTAGACAGCTATTAGCATCCAGTGACACACAGGAGGAGCAGCATCTGCACAGTCACTAGGCCCAGAATTCAAGCTCAAGGTGATTCAAGTGGAGTAGCATACCCTCTAAATCCATGGTAGAGTTACACAGAAATTTTACACTGGAGTGCAGCTCTCTCAGTTTACTCAGAGAACATTAATTACAGCAAACATCAGCCTTACTGTTTTTTTGGCAGTGGGTAGAAAGGAGGGAGAAGGAGTTGGTCTGGCTCAGCAGAAGCAGTACCACCCCACCTGCCAGCAGCCTGCCTCCCACTGTCTGTGCTGTGTAACTAAGTTGTGTTGGGCAGATATACCATTTTGAGCCTGAGATGGGGATCATCACAAGCCATCATGCCAGGACCCATGTGAGTCATAAGGAAATGTGAAGAGGCATCCCTCAGGCCTCTGATACTGCTCAAGCATTTGGGTACTTGACTTCTGGCACTGAGTGCCTAAGCCAGCATAGCAAAGAGTGTTTCCCCATCCCCCACTTTCAGAAGCTAAAGATCAAATCCTTAATCTGTCAAAATGAATGTGAACCAAAATATCCATTGGCAGAACTGTGCCCTGATCACTGCCTTACTGTGTCCTGCTGATGCTGTTTTCCTTTGTATGAAATAATTACTGTTCCTGGAGCAAGTGTGTGTTGTGTGGAGTACACTCTCAATAGTAGAGCTGTAGGGCTGTAGAGAAATCCTTTGCATTGCTCCAGGGTCTGCTGTCGCTGGTAAACCCTTTGTCCTCTAAGCATCTCCTCTTGTGGAGTTTCTCTGCCTGACATTTCCAGAGCACATATCAGTGACAAGAAGAGTCAAGTCAGAACTGACCCCCCACTTGCAAATGCTCCAGCAGTGCCCCTGCAGCCCTGTGGTTGCCTCCACAGCTGTCTGTGTGTGTGGCAGGAGTGGTCAGTGTTAGCAATGAATAAAGCACTGATGTGTCACATCTGAGCAGTTTCCATACTGACCCATTTCTGATGTCATTTTCTTCTTCTCTTTTAAAGGGAAAAGTGATGTAGAGCCAAAGACACCAGAGAAAAGCGCAACCCATACATCGTAAGTCACATTTGCGTTTAAGATTGGAGAAGGCAGCTGTGTTTTTATCAGATTTGTTGGGCAAAATAGAATTTGTTTGTTTTCATTAAGATAAAGCTCTTTCACTGATGCTTTTCGTAAAATGGCTTTTTAGATAATGACTAAACATTAATTATTTCTAGAACTTCTGCATGCTAGTAAGTCAGCGATCTTTGCAAGTGAAGTGGCTCCATATCACACTGAATAGATATGAGATTATCTTTGTGGGTGTGCAAGGCTGGCCTTTAGAACCTTACTTCAACATTACCTTAATGCTGCTGGAGTTTGTCACACTTGCTAAAAAACATCGTGTCACATATGTCTTTGATGTACTGATGTAATTTTAAAGGACTGCAGTCTGCAGCTTCACCTCTGAATTACTTGAAATCCAATTACAGTTATCTCTGGTCTCTCACGATTTTGTTGATGTTTTTGAATTAACAAAAGAAGTGAAGAAATAGATAGGAACAGGCACTTGTAATATATCAGTGTTCACCTTCACTTTAGTGCAACAATAGAAGCTTTTTACCATTTTTTACTCTAGTATACAAAAGACTGAATTGTATTGCTAACATAAACCAGTCTATGAAGCAGATGGGCTGCAAGTTAAAAAAAAAATTAAAAATAGCATTAGTCTTCCAAACGGAGCAAGATAAGTGAATTATTTTAATAACTACCAGGCAGGAGCATTATGAATTTCTGCAAAACCATTCACCTTTTTAATCCCATTTGAGAGAGGGAAGTTCTTGTAACAGTCAGTCATGTGAGTTTTAAAGTGCATCTGGCCCATAATTTATGTTTTCTGATTCCCGTTATTTAAATTCAGAGCATTATATCATGTAAATCTCACAAGGTGTCACCATTTGTTACATGGCCAAAAGTAGTCACAGGAGTAGGTACAATAACAGTGATTTATTATGGGACATTTTGATTTCTGCTGCAAATACGCATTAAAAATCTTCTGGAAATTAATCTAGAAAAAGATTTGACACGGTGTAAGAAATGGCTTGTCCTGCAGATTGTGTTGTGGAATGTAATTATAGTATGCGAGCGCATTTAGGCAAACTTATTAAATGAATTAAGCATTAGCAGCCTTATGCCTTCTGATAGTATGATTGCTGGGAACGTTTAATAGAATGATTTCAATAATTATCATTTTTAAAAATAATATTGCAATAAAGACCAAAAGAAGAAGGGTTTTAATGCCATCTGGAGGTATTTTGGAGAAATGAACACATTTATTTTTGCTGATATTTAGCAATATGTAAAACATAAGCCATCCTCTACAGTGTTTTTTTCTAGTTAGTATTTTATTGATGAGGAATGTTCCTTTTTTCTCCTTCATTGGATTAAAATCCTGTAAGATTTCTGAATCAAGAATAGTAGCATCCCTGAAGCCAAAATACAGGTTCAGGGATAGCCATAACCCCAATATGGTTATGGACTTGGTTTGAGACTACATACTGTGTTATACAGTGTGTCAGAATCTGGTTAGGTGTGAAAGGTTCCTTGCCTTATAGGAGATCTTGGTGCAACGTTCTGAAACTGTGCTATCTACTAGATTCAGTATATTTATAATGCTTAACTTTAAATTGTTACTATATTTTAAGGCTACCCCACAGCATACATTGGTTCCCAGAACAATTTTTTGGAACAGAAACAAATGACTGCATTCAGGAACCAGAGACCACTCTAGTTAGAGAAATTCCGTGGAAATGGAGGCAGGAGAAAAAAGCGGACATGAAAAGAAGGGAACCAACAAATGCCAAAAGAGAAGGAAGAAAGTGAGGGGGTACAGTTAAGAAGTAGGAAAAGGAATTGCACACATCAAGTTTTCAGAAAGAGATGCAAAACTGAGAACAGTGGAAGAGAAAACCAGAAGTCAAAACCTGAAGACAAGTAAAAGCCATTACCAAACTAAAGATGTACATACTGCACAACAGAGGGCTGGATCTGTGAGTGTTAGCAAAGGAAACTAACTCACATAGGCACACATTGATGCCAGTTTTCTTTATGCTGCCCTGCTGCTGGCCTTTCCTGGGTTTCTCTCTTTTTCAACTTCTTCTAGGACAGCTTTATATCCCTGGTGTGTCAGGCAGTCACTAATACAGACTTTAGCAACGTGCACCTGTGCAATAGAGCCTGCAGTGCGCGCATGCACATGGATATGTGAGCCTGTGTGCCTGGTCAGTACTGGTCAGTCTGCAGTGTGGGATGTTCTCTTCTCTGATGCATGTGGAGAAGACCATGCCTCTGCAAGAGCTCCAGCAGTGCCCAGCTGGGAGCCACAGGGGTGTGAAAGGGGGCAGGAGTGCTGCCAGGGGCTCTTGTGGGTAAAAAAGCCAGCACCCTCTTGTGAAGTGTCACTCCCTTGGTGTGTTGAAGGACCCTGGCTGGCATCTCCAGGCAGGGGTGCTAGAAAGGAGCAGCATTGATGTAAGAGAGAGATGGCACGTTCAGGCCTGACAGGGAGAAATTGTGGATGCATCTCACTGTGAATCAGCGTTTCCCTGTGAAAATGGAACAAACAGCAACAAAAAACCCCCCACAAAGTAAGTCATGTTTGCCTAGAGGAAAATAACAGAAAAGACAGGGAGGAGTAAATTAATGTTTCTTTCTTGAAAATGTCTTTTTTATTTTCCTCAGGCATGTTACAAGCCTCACACTCTAGCCAAGCTTATATGATTCAATGGCAGTTAATTCATCCCTGGTGCAGATATACTACCTCCATCCAGACATTATTTATGCAGCTTCAAAGGACAGGTTGATTACCCTCCTGAATCAGGCAGTGAGGCATTTGTGAATCAAGCATTAACATGACATCTCCCCTCAAGATAATCCTCGTGCCTTGCCCACTGGGCTCCAGGTCTTCAAAAACAAACATAACCCTGACACCTGGAGCCCCAGGAGCAGAGGTGCTATCTGTAACCTCCAGAGTACAGAAACCTAGAGTGCAGGGTGCGTGGTGGTCTGTTCAGAGGGTTGGGGTACAATAATCATTTGGAATAGCATTATACACAAGCAGTTTTCCTGTATGCATTAACTCCCTAGATAAGACTCATTACGGCAGCTCTCCACTGCTAATAATATTAAACATTAAAAAACAGTATGCATTAGATAATGCATATTAATTGATGCAGCATCCTAATGAGGCAGATAAATAAGGGCAGTTACTGCAATGCTAAGGATAACTGAAATGGATTTAGGAGAATTATGCAAAAATGGGAAGGAAATCTAAGCAGAGCTGTATTGTTTTGCATGATATTCCTATGGTTTGCACTGCCTTGGCATTCACAGTAATCACCTGAGCTGGCACTGAAGAGCTGCAATAAAAGGTGCAAACAATACAAAAGTGTTAAGCTGTCTGGAGTCTTCCCCAATTGATTCATGTTCCTTGTAATTGAATGCTTTTAAACCATGAGAATTCTGTATTTGAAGGGGTTTTGTTGTTATTCTCAATATATATAGCTCTCTATGGGTCATATGGTTACAGCTTCACTGAGCATTTCCAAACTTTTAGGACTGATCAGAAAAATCCAGTGATGTTTAGTTCTTTTGGTTTTGTGATAAGGGGCTCAATTTTCAAGGGTCAGATAACTTTCACAAATTTTGTTTAAAACACCTAATTTTTATTAAAATCCTTCCCCCTCCCCATATTTTACCAGTTATAGTCTGGTGAGCTGCATTAAGACATGGATATGGATGAAGGAAGAGTGGTCTTTGGTTCTTTAATATTTGCAGTTACAGGATTTTAGTCTTTCTTTGGCATATGTGTGTGTCCTTTCAGTAAGCCTCGGATTGTTGCAATTAAAACTTTAAATTTTCTAACACTTCTTTGCAAGGAAAAGGATTCCAACCAGTGCACATGTTTCAGAAGACCTTGCAGTGACCCGGGAACTCCCGCCTCAGCCAGGGGTCTGGGATCTTCCATCCTCCCACGAGCAAAATATGACAATAATTAAAAAATGGCACAAATATACAAAGCGCTCAGCATGACTCCCGCTCTTGGAATGACTTTCAGTGTACTGTCTGTTGTGATGTTCTTCAGTACCTTTGTGTTTGTAAATGATTTCCAGTTCAGACTACCCAAGGTTAATCATGCCTGACTGTGATTCACTGCTATGCATTTACCTCGACATTTCTAGTGCACTTACTTAATGATATCAGGGCTAGCTACTAGATACCTCAGTGCTGTCTCTTTATTAACCCTCCCACAATTGTTTTCATGCTGAGCTGCTCCAGATTTTTCCCCTCCCTTTTTACAAGAGAATTAACCAAGATTGAGGGAGGCTTTTATAATTTATGGCAGTTATGCAGGTTTTGTCCTTTGCTAATACTCTCTGAGAATCACAGCGTTCACTGTATGTGTGTGTGTGTGTGTGTGTGTGTGTGTGTGTGTGTGTGTGTGTTGGCTTGGTTGCTTTTTCCAGGCATAAACAGATGTTGGCTCTCTTCCTTCCCTATACTGGTCCCCAGCATCACTTGCAGAATGGTTTGCTTAGGGGGATCTTCATTAACAGCACTAAATTCAGCAGCTTCTAAGTTGTGGGTTTGCAGACATTAGCCCTACAGTTTCTTGCCCATCCAACACCTGCTCATCATTCTCACCACCCTGGTTCTCCTTCAGGAAGGAAACATCATGTTGGAGCAACATCACTGTTGTTTTTGCTTGATGTGACACACGTTTCTATTGGCACAAGCATCGCCTGTTGGTTCTTCCTCTCCTCTGTATTGCCCCTTGTATCTTCAGAGTGACTCACAGATAGTTATTCAACAGCCAAAATCTCCTGCTGGTTTCCCCTTCTGCAACGGGAAGACTGAGCAGAGGGGTTACAAGGTGCCTGCAGAGAACAGAGAGAGCCAATCTCAAATACAGGCAATGGGTTTGAGCAAGTGCAGCCAGCTCACCATCCAGCTCCTAGCCCCAGGGAGCTTGTCCTCTCAGCCCTGGCTGACGTGTGTCCTTGACCTTGAGTGTCTTAGGCAACAATTGCAACCTGATGGGACATTGGAGTTGGAAGAGGAGCCTTAGTCCCACCTCACTTCACTGAAAGGCCTGGTGCAAGTTATTTTAAGTCAACCTTGGGCTTCCCCCCAGCTAAAATAATTAGACCACCATGAAGACCATCTCATTAATATTGGTACAAAGTGTTGAAAAATGCAATGTTCTGTAAAAAAAGCTGAGGATTACTCACCCAGAACAGTCAAGGAAATGGGTAGTAGTTTAAGTTTTCAAAGATAGACTTGGGCAGTAAGTCGTAAAAGTCCTGAGGAGTGCCACGAGTAGGGAGAAAGGGAGAGCAGAAGCTGCTGCTTTTTCTAGATACCTGCAGACCTGGTGATCAGTGGCAGCTCCTGCCTCATCACCATTCTCCCATCCTCTCCCCAGAGTTTCAGTCTTGGGACAGGGGTCACACAATTTGAATTAGAAGGATTTGGCTTTAGTTTTGCTGAACTGGAGGGAGAGGTGGCAAATAGAGAAGGGACAAAGCATGCAAGCTGCAGAGGAAAAAAACCCTCCAGCAGTACATCTTCAATATCCTTCTCTTTGTTTGCCAAAAGGACCATGATGGATCAAGTCAATTGAACCAGAAAATAGCTAACAGATGGGTCTGGAGGACAATGGAAAGGGTGAAATCTATGCTAGTGAGGAAGCTGGTTAAAAAAAAAAATACTGCACAAACTTTTATGAGATATAATCCATGTTTTAGCTTTCATATCAAGATACTGGGGCAATTTTCTAATCTTTCGCTGCTTGTGGGCATTTCAATGGCAAGGGCATCTGCAGCAGACACATCAGCCAGTGATTTGGTGAAAACTGTTTTAGTAACTCCACAAGCTCTATCCAGGGCTGTCATGGAGCATATCAATCTGCTCATGAGCCACAGAGGGCCCTGCTCTGCTGAGAAACACAGCTTCCAAAAGATGGTAGCCAGTATGAAATTGCATCTTTATGATAATTTTTGATTTTTTTTGTTTCTAAAAACATCAATATGTCAATGGCTTTTAACATGTATCTGTGATGTTTCTGAGAGGTCTTGCACTTTATGATTAAAAAAAAAAAAAGAAGAAGAATAAAGAAAACAACCCCTTACTATGATGAATGAAGGCAGTGTTTTTCAGAGTGATGGAGGTCTTTAAAACTGCAGAAGTGAAAGGCTGGTGTTTATCCATGAACTAAGTCTCTGGCAGAAGAAGAAGGCTGGCTTCATTGCACTATTCCACCTGTTTACTCGAGCCTCAGCTTGCAGAGCTAACCCCTAACACTGCCAGATTCTCACTCTGCTCAGCCAGTCCAGCAAGGGCAGCTAAAATTTTAAAACCCCCTCCTCAGCTCTCAAATTTCCATGAAAAAGTTCCTTTTTCTGCCCTTTCCCCTGAAATATTACCCTTAGTCCATGTACAGAGTGTTTCTCTGTGTGTTAAATATATAGACTGTTAAAAATGTAATTCTACCATAACTTCCCACTCCCAGAAACAAAGTGATTTCACCTGTGGGATGCATCAGAGCCACTGTGGTATTGTCACAATGCTGATGTGAACATTTCCTGCCAATTCCTAACCTTTTCTGAGCACAGATTTTTTGAGTTTACAGTGCACAATACTGATGATAGTTCACAAAAAACCCTATTGTAAGTTGATACCAAGAAGCCAATTTTCTTCAAATGCTATAAAGACATTTTATTGGAAGACATTTGCTCACACAGATCTTGACTGAATCTGTCTTGAAGGTTTACAAAGTTAAGGAGAAAGAATAAATTTTTATTATTGGTCATTTTTTTGCCATGTAAAAAATACAGACACATAGCAGTCAAAGATGATACAAGTAAAAAATAATCTTTAAATAGCACCTAAAGTCATATTAAAAAGATCTCAAAAACATGATCTCCCTGAAAGAAGATGAGTTGGAGCTGATTTGTTTGGTTTAGAAAGAAAACATGTGGAAACCCAATCTGACCTTAATTGCGGCTGTGGTTTTCCTGGGACAAAATTGAGCTTCTGTTGATTTCGAGTCAGACCAAAAAAAGCATTATCTGAGATGTCAACAGAAATGGGGATAGGTGAATACTAAATAAAACTACTGCTGAGGTCTGGGGGAGTTTTGTTTGACTTGGATGGGGTGAGATAGGGCTTTCACTGTCCTATTTTTAAATGCTATCCCTCTCTTTTACCAGATATAGCAAAAAGCTTGCATTAACCACCCTTATGCCTCAATGCAGAGTTTTATTTATAAAGTACCGTTGATACAAGCCCTCTTGTGTAGCACCTTCACCTTTGCAATCTACCTGTACTCTGCACACTGTAGGGAAAAATAATTAGCAGTGGGAAGCTGCCCTCATTTTGATGCCACCCTTGGCTCAAAGCTGAAGGGGAAAGTGGTTTCATGCAGGAGAAACCTTCACTCCAAAACAGCAGCTTTTGTCCCACTGGAAAACTTAATGTAATGCAGGGCAATATTTCTAATTTTACACCAAGTCAAAAAATGCTTCTGAATCACCAGTGTTCATTTAATGTCATTTAGAATAAAGCTGACCAACTTAACTGATTAAAATATCATCATGCTTGAGGAAATGTTTTCCTGTATTACGCTGAAAGCATATTATTTTTCTCTTAGGCACTGTTTTCCTTGGACTTTGTCATTTGTAAGGGACTAATTAGGAATTTTGTATGTATTAGGTATTAGCTTGGAATACTGTGGTTAGAGAGGGGTTGCCAGGAAAATGAGGAGATGCGAGTACCTGGGAAGAAGCCTGTGTCATCGGAAATGCCTCCAAGAAGGCAGACACCATCGACCCCACCCCGTATTTTTTCTGTGAAGAAAATGATAAATGGAAGCTCAGCGTCTCGCACATTGGAGTCGCGGTGTGCGTGGTGGTGGTTTTGCTGGGCTAAAATTCCTGGTTGCCAGGGTAACACATTTTGGAAATTCTCTACCCTGGGCGAAAGCTGCTGCAACTTGAAACCTGCCGTGGCTGATGCTTGGCGGGGGCACCACCTCTGCTGGCTGTGGGGGGCTGCTGGCTTTGCCCAGGGGTTTGGGGCAGGGAAACGAAACAAAATGGGTCCAAAAGAAAAGTGATCAGAAGTGTTCGATACTTCCAGCATGCCATAACCTGATTCTTTTCTCCACACCATGTCCCGTCAGCCAAAAGATGGGGGGGTTATTTCGTCTCAGGGCTGAATTGCTGGGTGATGGGAAGAGGTGTGTGTGTGCCTGGAGGGTGGGGAGAGGAGGAGGGTGAGAGGGGAAGAAAGAGAGATACAGGGTTCTGGCCACCTGCCAAGAAAAATAACTAACATTTTGCGAAAGAGAAATCCTAAGACTGAGGTCATAGTATGGAAAAAGTCTGTTTCACAGACTCTTGAGCCTGAATACAGGCCAAGTTTTTTAGGGGTTTTTTTTTCCCTAAATGCAGGCATCCTATTAACATTTGAACACTAAAGCTCGTCCAGGAATGGAAAGATTTTGGAATCTGAAGTGCCTTAGTTTTCTACCTTATTGGTACACAGATATAATTTTTTAATAACAAGAAAGTGAGATTGTGAATGAGAAGCTCCCTCATTTTGCTGTTAACTCATTTTATGACTATGAAGATCAAATTAAGGGAATCTAAAGAAGCGCCTGTTTCTCCCACAGAGTGACCAACTCGAAAAAAAGAGACGTTTCAAGCTTGGTGGACAACTTTTTATTTGCCATGCAAAATACAAAAAGATACTGAAACCTGAAATGATGATGAATTTTCCTGTGTGGAAAATACCGACTGTTCAGCCATGAATAGCTATGATTTTTTTAAACCTTTATAGTGGCAGACTGGCAGTTTCATGACAAATTACTTTTCATACCTAACTAAACAAATTACTGAAGTTCTTCAGCCTGAATCTTTGGATTTGGATTAAAAGTCAGAGTGTGGATATTTTTTAACTGAGGAAAAAATAACCCTTTGGATTTGTTAGGATGTTATTGCAAGCAAGTTTTCTGGTCTTTGATTTGCTAAGCTACAACTGGAGTCTGCCTTCCTCAGGGTAAGAATATTTCCACATTATCATTTCACCTGTGGTATTTTAAGAGAGAGAATATTATATCTCAGCATGTATCTTGGCTTTGTGCATTCTGTTCTTTGTTTAGCATGCAGACAAGCTTCATCTCCCAAAAGAGATGTGGAATATATTTATCAGCAATTTAGAATTGATGATAGATTTGACAAGCAAGCAGGGTGACACACTGAAGCTATCAAAGCTGGAGATGAATCAGGACAAAGGTTTGGATGAGGTATATTGTTCCTGAGATTCAAAAGGATTATACTTACTGATCATTTCAAAATCAGGGCAACTGTACCACTGACTTACAAAGATAAAAGCTAAGTTTTTCTGTAGAAAAAAACCAGCCACATGGTTTGATTGGCCCACAGACCTTTTATGGCAAAATAGTGCAATTACAGCTGGCATTTCTGCATGCTGATTTTTATTAGTTTTGTAAGATATTTTGTCAGGATTCATTTGTGCTGATTCCCCTTTTCATGGCATAAACTGTAACCACTTGTGGGTAGAGAAAAGGAGTCTCTTGACATATTTCTTCAGAGATACACTTCAGGAGGTGTGATAGATGAGGTATACTAAATTAAAACAGAACTATCTGTTACCTGATAAACATGTGAACTTACTGCATATTTAATTGTATTAGAATTTAGTGTAATTACAGGTGAAAATTTGTACATTCACCATCAGCTTTCCTACTATCAAAGCAAAGCAGACAAATCAGCACAATTAATATCTTAGAAGTCTTTAATAGCACAATACAGACAAAGAATGAGCAAATTACCCTTTTGTACCTGGTTTGATGACCAATTTTTGTGGCACTTATAATGTGGGCATAGAGAGGGCCTTCTGTTCTGAAGTCCCCCTGAGAGACGAGGCAGGCATCCAGATGTGCAACCCATCTTGATGTAGTTCAGAGGGAGGCCAAATACAGCACAGAGCAAGGAAAAGGGCTGGGGCTGGGAACCCCAGAACACCGTAGAATGTAACCTCAAAAACAATTGTCATTACTCTGGTCTATACTGGTTTTAACTGTTGGTTTTCAGAAATTATTCACGTCCCTGCTCACGTAAAATGTACGTTTTCCTTATACAAAAAATGTAATATGAGACACAAATTTTAATATTTATTATAAATGTAAGCTACAGCACTTTCTATAGACTTCTGTGGAAGAAACGATGAAGGCTTTTACCACGAACTGTTAAAAAAAATCTGTGTTTTCCTCTGTCACACAGTAAGATTTTGATCTCATGAATAATTATAGACAAGCACAATACCTTCCAGCATGACTTCTGTCAGCATTATTGTTTGAAAGACCAAGAATTCCTGTGGGTATCTAGATTGGTGCTTGTGCTGTGCTGCCCATCTCCAGTTCAGTTAAAAAACAATTCCCTGAGAGCAGCAGGCTTTACTGTGAGCAGCCTCTGTAAAGTGGGATGACTTGCATGTGTTGAAAAAGGGCTTGCTACAAAGTGACTGCACATTGTCCGAGCCAGGGAAAAGAAAGAGGACCCTTGTTAGTCAGAGTGGAGGTCTGCTTCCCCTCCACATCCCTCACAGCTGCCATCAGCACAGCGAGCACTGCATCCTGCAGCACAGTAAACCCAGCACAGCTCTGTGAGCGAGCAGTCCAGCTCTGAGGCCAGGAGATGGACAGTCAGCTTAGGAGGGACATCCTGTCCTCCCCTGAAGAGTTTTACTCTTGCAGGCTTTGTATTCAAGAGAAAGAAACCTCTCCCTAAGCCTTTTCCATGGATTTCATTACAGTCTATAAGCGGCTGGCTGATGCCACTCTTCAGCAGGCTTGCTCTCATAAGGAGCCCTGCAGCATCCATATCCTGAGGCTGATGCTGAGTAGGCAGGAGTCAGGGACCAAATTTCCATCTCTGAAGCCTGGGAGACAGTGGGATAAAGAGAGAAGGGGGAAGATCAGAGGTATGGTAACAGAAGATTTGTCATCCAGGATTTTAGGAGTTTCATTACTCCGTGTAACACATAAGACTAAACAAATACGTAAACAATGAGAGGTGGGCAGAAAGCTGGATGCTAAAGGTTAGATTTGTCAAAGGACCTATAATACTGATATTATTCCAAATTTGTATATATTTCCTTCAGACAAAAGTAGGTGGATGACTTAATAACCATCATCTCCAAGCCTTGTGAAAATATTATAAAAAGCAACAGCCCTCCTTTTAAAATTATTTTGATTTATCTTTTTCTAACAGAAATGGGCAAGTATCTCTTTAGCATGATCCCATTTGGCTCAATGACATTGCAGAGCTATGAATTCACTATGAGAAGAACAACTCTTTCTGTGCACTGAAGAACATAAAAGCCTGGGTGCCTAGCTGGAAAGCAAATACCTCCTGCTCAAGCCGCTTACGTTTTTCTACTTGAGAGAAATTAAAATCTCATCTTATTTCTTTGCATGCACTTGTCATCCACTCAGATTTTTATTCAAATAAATCTCCAGTTCTTTTCAAAGAATGTCTTCTGTATGAGTTGCATTAGCTTTAAAGACTCACCAGGAACAGCGTGGTCCAGGCTGACATTCTCCCATCAGAGAAGGAACTGTATGAATCTTATCCTACAATTCTGCAGCTCAGTTAATTAAGTATTTGATGTCCCAAGAAGCTGCTGCCTCCCAAAGCCAAGGAGAGGAAGCTGCCAGACCCTGTTCCCATCTTTGGCCGTTCAGTGACGTTCAGAGACTTTCCACCCATCACACCATGTTACACAACTCTTCCCCTCTCCCCAGCCCACAGTGTTGATGAAATTAAGTAGCATGAAAAATTAACCCCACTGTTGTTGTAATGCAGCTGGGTAATGTGTGGCCTCATTTGCTGCTGCAGGAGAACGTGTGTTTGATGCTTTGGTACTGTGGCTCTGCAGATCTGGCAGAAGGGATCCCAGTAGAGCAAACCTGGGGAACAGCCCCACATCCCTGCCCACTCTCCAGGAGTCCTTGTGCACCTTTGGCCCACTGCCCAGGATGATTTCTGATTTCTCTTTCCCTGTCTTGTTACTTGCTGTCTATCCTCTGTCATCCACCACTTCTGCTTGTTTTTCCCTTCATTTTCTTTCTTGCTGCACCCTACCATCCCATCCCTGGTTTTGTCAAGATTCATCACCTGCAGCCTGATTTCTTACTGTTTTTCACCTCTGTGGGCCCTCCCCTTTTCCTCTTCTGCCCCACAAAGCATGTCTCCATGTCTCCTGAAAAACAGAAAATAAATAAAGAGATATTTATATAACAAGGGATACCAAAAAATACACCCACAGTAGCTCAGGTTTCTGGATTAGTGCATATTATCATTTGCCTCCTTTCTCCCTTCACTTCTCCATCATGCAATCTCTGCTCCATGGTAAAGTCTAACTTTTAACTCCTCTGTCAGGTGCCCAGATATTGCCCCAATCTTCCTTTAGGGCACATAGTTTTCCATTACTTCTCTTTTAAGAATCACACAAGAAAAAGAAAATTAAAAAAAAAAAAAAGGAGAGATTAATGTGGAGAAAAGTTTTACTTAGGTACAAAGTGTTTTCCTTTTATAACTTTAGGTATGATTGACAGATAGGTTTATTTAATCAAATTGCCGTTTCTGACAGTGTATTATTTAATGAGGGAGTTCTTTTTTTTGATTGCATAGGAAATGTGGAAGCATTTGAGAATTTCTGATGTGCTATTTACTCATCCATTATGTTGGGAATCAGTGTAATTTCAATGTCAGCAGTGGAATTAATAACCATAACTGTTATCTGTCACAGAATGATCTATCTGGGGATTTTCTCAGCAAACCAGGATGTATCCCCCACCCTTACACCACAGAAGGAAGTTTTAAAAAATAAGCCAAATTTAAACATGTTTTTGTTTTGATTATGCCTTCCAGGCTGATGGTAAAGGCACATATTTTCAGGCTTTAATTCAGCACTGAGTCACTGATATGAAATCCTTTAGCAGCATAAATTATCCCTATTTTTCCCCCACTTGTTCCACTCAATTTCTCAAACACTTCTATCAAGGATGGCTCCCCATTGAAGTGCACCCTCCCTTCCTAAAAAAACAACAACAACAAAATCCTGACAGTCTAGTTTCTAGAGATAATAAAAAGATCCCTTTCCAGCAGTAGCGTTAATTTGGGCTGACTTTGTTCCATTTTTGGTGCTGTACTTCATTGTTGGACAAACAGGCTTCCCGTGTGACAGCAGGGGAGTGCCTGAGCAGACAAATGGAATTACATAAGGGAGGCAGACAGAGCCCAAATCTGGTTCTACTCCCTTTAGGCTATGTGCAGCCTCACCTAAATAAATAACTGATAAATGAATAAAACCTTTCAACTGATACATTTGATAAGAACCAAGACTTTTTATATTACTCCAAAGTAAGGGCAGTAACTGTTAAATTAATTGCTTTTTAAATAAAACACATAAGAAAAATTTTTAAGTCCTTCATTGTTCCTTAAAGTGTTTTAGTGCCTCATTAATTCTTGATTAGCCTGGTTGTTAAGAGGCCATTATTATGTGGTAATAAGGTGTAGGAAATTACCTCTAGGACTGTAGTCGTGTCACACAGACCTGCTACAGTTAGCACCTCATCAGGTGCTCAGACCAAGTGCCAGTGGTGTAAATCAGGGGTACCCTGCCCGGTGGTGGTGCTGTGTGATGGGCTGTTTGCTGAGATGAGGTGAGTCCTCTGGTGCTGAGAAGTCCTGACAAAATATAATCCTCTCAGCAGTTTCCTGTCCTTCAAGGGCTTGCCAGTCTTGGCTTTAGCAGAACAGGAAAGCTGCTATAAAGCAGTGGAATAAAATTACTTTGCAATTACGTTCATTTAAGTAATTTCAAATATGCCTGAAGCTAGAGCAGATGAAAGTTCACTCTTTGCTCTATGATTTGTTAGGTAGAGTCAGAGGAGATTTGGTGCTGGTCCAGCAGAATATTCCCAAACTAATGACCTCTTCAGGTCATTAGCATTTCTTTTGAACACACAACCCCCCTCAAAGCCTGCTACAAACATTGGTAAAGCTAATCATTATTACCCTTTTACAAACAGGAAAACGATCCTTGGGGGCTATTTTATTGTGATTTGATGCAACATTAATCAGCATTCTAAAGAAAAAAACATATTTCTATGTCCCAGTCTGCATCTATTTATTTTTCAGTGTGTATTATGCTTTTCTTTCCCTAAATCTCTTTGAGGTTGATGCTCTAATGCTCACAGCACACAGCTCCCAGTCATTACCTGTACAGGGTATGTGATACAGCAGCATCATCATCTTTGAAGAGCACTGAAGATTCTCAGAGCTAAAACCACCACGTTCTCACTGGTGCTTTCCTTCTTATTCCCTCCTGGCTTTCAATCTTTGCAGAGCAGGTGAAGCACAGTCCCCAGAGGAGGGAGAGCAGCTCAGGGCCAGCGTGGCCACAGTGCACAGATGCCCTGTGGGCTGTGCCAGCGCCTGCTCCCTGACCTCTTCTGGCTGTTGGGTGTCACAGGGCATTCACACCTCGGGAGTGGTGTCAGAGCAAAGCTGCAAGAGGCTCATGTTGTGCCTGAACCCCCAAAATGGGGCTGTGGCCTGAGTTTTGGTGCTAAATATCCATGGGTGTAGTTAAATAGCTAAGCACTGATTTCGGAGTGCATCCACCTGGGTCTCCAACATTTTCAAGCCTCTGGTGTGGTTTCTTGGGCCATGTGTGGCAGTGTCCCTCGCCCCAGCCCTGAGTGCCATCCCAGAACTCCTCAGGGACTGACCCTGAGCCAAAAGCAGCTAGAGAAGGACACCTCCTGTGTCTCTATTTAACCCTTTGTCAGCCTGGAGTTGGGGCTGTGGGGCAAAATCTCCATATGTGGTATTTCAGCTGCGTCAGAAGCCAAAGTAGCCCCAAGACCTGTGCATGGGTAGCTGCTACAAGCTATGGGCACCATTCCCCCTCATCCCCAAGCCACCAGGCCCCAGAGGGCATGGCCTTCCAAGATAATTTTCACCCACCCTTTATCGCTGTGACAAAGGACATATATTATTAATGAATGTCTTCTGATAATAATTAGCAGCCCAATTGTCATGGCTGTTACAAGGGTGGGGGGAAAACTCCACCAAAAACCAAGTATTTAGGGGATATTTCTGAGTGCAGTTTCAGATCTCACAGAAACTAATGGAAAAAGCAATTACAGCCCAAACCAAAGACTTTTAGGAGTTAATAACTGCATGAGTAGCAGCAAAGAATGTCAAGAGTTAACAGTCCCAGCGTGGTAAAAGTTTATTTAATCCTACTCTAAACAAGCAATATAACAAATCCTTGTTAGGAATGAATGATCTCTCACATGTATCTTAAAATAATTAAATTTTGATTTAAAATACCAAAATAGGTCAAATGTTGTGGGTTTTTCTGGTGGAAATTGAAATAGTCCGGTCCAATTTTGGTTTTTATAGTCCAGTCCAATTTTGGTTTTTATTTGCAGCATTTTACAGATGAATAAATACATTCTTTACATAAAACCCACTTCCTCTGTCTCAGGCAGGAATGCCTGTTTGCCAGAGAATTAGAGACGCTTGAGTGTTGACATATTCTGCTCTGGTAGTTCTGCTGTGCTCTGATGGAAGAGATATTGTTGTATGGAGAAAGATACTGGTTTGGCACCTCTTCACCTTCCCGCCTTTGTCTGGCTTTCTTTCACTTAAAATTCCCTTCTAGCATAGGCTCCAAAAATGAATTAGAGAGTGAACAAAGCAATATGTTGGGACACAGGTACGTCTGAGGCAGTGCCTATGTCTTCCCAACAGAATCTGGAGTTTCCTTCCCAGTTCTGAATCTGATTGAACAGTGTAGTGTGACTTTGTTTAAAAACAGTGAATCTCTTTGCCTCTATTTCATCTTTCTGACTGAATGAGACTTGTCATAGGTTTGCTTATTTTTGATTTCATAGGCTGTTAGGAAATGTACCTACACAGAGGTCTCTCACTAGGAACAGTGCAGTAGGATGAAGCCAAATAACAAATTGGTACCTGTCTTGATAGGATGGGTCCTAATTCACACCAGTTGATTATCCTGGTAATGGGGAGAATAAGTCCTCACGCTTTGGTGTTCAGCTAGATGGAAGAGTGGGAGAAAATATCAATAAGAAAATCCTGACAGACCTTTTTTTGCTCCCTGTTCCTCTTTGGCACTCCTTTAAATTGCAAATAAACTTGAAGCATTCTAGACATTTATAAAAAGATGTAATGAGGGCTGTTTGCTGCATCTTTAGAACAGAAAAAACCTTTCTGTAGTACACTGAAAAATGCACAATGATTTCCTTAGACTAATAAACACTCTGCTGAAGGTAGTCTAAGGGTTTATAGAACTTCTGGAAAGTTATTTACATATTTCAAAGGTCTTTATTGTCAGTCTCCTACATTTTGCCTATTTTATTTCTTATTTTTATCAGCCATCTCTGCTGTTGTCAGCACTAAAAATATTTAAGTGCCTGATATAACATGTACAACTGAAATTTTTTCTCTTATCAGTAAAAATCATTTGCCTTGAAGGTAATATAGTGGGCTAAATTAATTGCTGATGAAACTGGTTTTACTGACACTGATGATGAGAGTAGCCCAATATGTTTTGTGCAGGAGATCTACTTTTGACCATCAACAATGTTACTAATAAATTGAATTCTTCAAAAGTCAAGTGTCATTCCTTGGATATATGCCTTTTTAAATATATATTGCATAATATAGACACAATATTTGATCACAATTCATTTGCACCTGTACTAAATTAACACATTGTTATCTGTAGGGTTTATTCTTACTTAAACAGATACTTAGCCACAGCTCTGTCAATATTAAGTCCTGCATATTTTATTTCCACACCCAAAATTACTTCTGAAATAATAATGATTGTTTTGATTGGACTCAGGCTGATATCAAATAATAGCAAGTTAGATGACACTTTAAGCCATTTTTTCAAAGGTGGAGTTAGAGCCATTTCTTCATAGGTAGATCCTGTAGAAGGCTACGTACAATTCATTTCCTGGGAACTCAGTATCAGATAATCCTAAATGTCAAACATGCAAACCAAACAACCAGCTATATGATGGAGTAGATTTGAGCAGGTGGTCTTTATTCCTATCTGATTTTGTAAAACAAACAAACAAACAAACCTAAAAAGGCAGCAACACAAATCCTTCCATTTCCTTCATGTAACAATCTGAGAATCCATCTCCTGTATGCTTTGTTCATACCAACGCTTGCTCACAACACTGCTATGGATGTTTGCTTCTATTAATGGCAGTCTGACAACTGATGATAGAAAAAATATTTCACTGAAAGCTTCAATTAACTGTCAATGAGTAGGAATAAATGAAAGAAACCAGTAAGTATTGTGGACCCATATGGAACTCAAAACGAAGCTAGGTTTAGAACTTTGCCAGCTGAATTAAATTAGCTTCTGAATCAGTATGAGTAACTGATATTTTATTACAATAAAAATCATATGGGGTAGCTGAAAATAAAAGTAGTTATGTTAATTTTCTCAGCAAAATGAAAAAAAACCACATTCAGAGTTAATAATTTCATTTAGGTTACCTTACTCCTGAAAGTACTTGGGCAGCCTTGTTACAGTACTAGATATAAGCATATTTCAAAGTAATGTTTTTGAAAGAAGAAAATGAAAGTATAGCATTTCAGAAATGTTGAAATTTGTAATTTTACATAGAATTTAAACTTCTTTAGATATTTAGGGAAAGACCATGCTCAAAGCTAGAAACTTCCAAGCATTTTGGCTGGTCTTCACATTGTTAGTGATGGCTAAATTATTTGTTAGAAAATTCCCCTCAACTCTAAATCACTCACACAAGACTCTAGTTAGTCTTGTCTATGCTTGAGCCTTTGTGGAAAATGATTGTTGATATTTTTCTCTAGATGATTCAAAGTTTCCAAAGGTTTAGGATGGTAGAAAGCATTATCGGACATCATTTAGACTTCCAGATTATTATTTTTTACTCGATGGTCGTGGTAGTTAGCAGCTGGGTGGTAGAAGCTGGCAATCAGAATTCAATTGTGTCTAATTCATCTTTATACACTACTCCTATTAGTTAAAAAAGGATAACCCTTTGCAAGTGACATTACAACCCTGATACAGGATTTTTGACTGATTTTTTTCTCAGAAACTGCCAGCATGGTACTGCCAGCATGCCAAGCTGGTGTCCGGAAGAAAATTTAAGAGCAGCGATAAAAGGAAAGGAGAAAATAGAAGCCCTTCTTGCAAACAAGGGTTTGTAATAGATATTCTGACATGATATGAATGATGAGGGATGGAAAATTCATAAGGTTGTGTAGAAGTGAAACACACGCTCTGAGCATAGAAGACTGACCTATAACTCATAAGATAGTGTGTGTCGAGTGAGTTATGAGAGTTGTTCCCTGGTGTATATTTAAAAAGAGACATTAGAAAGGAGATATAGTGTGGTTTACTGTTTGAGAGCTAAATTCATAATTTTTTCCAAAGAGTGTTTTTAGGAAAAAATGCTTTTTCTTTTTTTTTCTTTTTTTTTTTTTTTTTTTTTAATACATACATATTGGAGTCCAGGTGGTGTATTTCTGCACAGCATGTGCATCTGAACGCTGGGGATAAAACTCTTCTCTCCAAAGGAGCAGCCCTAAGCTGATTGTTTTTGCTGTTGATATGTCCCGAGGAGGTTATTTCTAAGAAAGAGGAATGGCCCATTTTGCATCCTAGAAGGGGATATCTCAAAGGTGAAGCAAGCAGGCCAGAAGAACTTGGTGACATCAGACCCCAGGGCAGCTGAGGGTCTGTGCCAAGAAGCCCCTGGACAACGCTGCATGCATACCTCGACTGGAGCTGCTCAGTGCAGGTTGAATTAACAGGACCCTGCCTGGGTAACCATCCCTTCAGTGCTGCTCCATGGGAAGCAAAGGAATTAGCTGACCACTGCAGATGGTGCATGTGTTTTCTTCCCCCAGCAGTGAAGTTCATGGCCATCAGCTTCCCCCAGATGCCAGTGCCAGCTCCAGCTTCCCTGTCCCTGCAGAGCCTGTGCCCCATGTCCTGGCACTCCCTTAGCAGCCCCATCCCTCTCTCCCTCAGCCCATCCTCAGGCAAACTGAGGACTCTGTTTTGGTGGGACTGCTATCAGTTTGGAGATGTCTGCCTTGCTGGGATTATCTTTTCCCCTTCCAGCATCTTGCAACACATCAAAAGCAGAGAGGAGCGACGGGAATACTATCTCTAACTCACCATCTCCTCATAAGTTAAGCTCAATAAGCTTAATAAACCCGTTGGAAACACCCTGGCCATGGATGTAGCTTGAGGAGCAGTGCCACCCCTCTCTCTGAGCTGAGCATGCAGGGTGCATGTCTCATAAGGAGCAGCAATCCATTTGCCCTGTGGGGCAGAACCTGCCCGGCATATAGCTGAGAGCTTTGCTTTCCTTTCACAGTCTGCCTCGGAAGGAAAAAATGTGTTTTTCCCTATGCCTATCTTGGCTGAAAATGAAAGGCTCTGAGAAATCTGCTCTTGGGAGAGGTTTAAGCCCATTCCCACAGAAATCTGAGGGCTGGAAAATTTTACAAAAGTCACAATGGCCCCTGCATATTTAATTCACAGAACTCCCTGTGGCTCAATCCTCAGCATCCAGTGAGTGATAGCACATCACACTGGCCATACATGAGCTTTCAGGTCTTTCTCCCTCTTGTTTCTTTCTTTCTTCCCCACTCTTGCCACACACTGAATTAGTTATTTGACAATTTATTCTGACATTGTATTATTCCAACAA
This sequence comes from Lichenostomus cassidix, assembly GCF_008360975.1. Taxonomy (NCBI): domain Eukaryota; kingdom Metazoa; phylum Chordata; class Aves; order Passeriformes; family Meliphagidae; genus Lichenostomus; species Lichenostomus cassidix. The sequence goes on from NC_139479.1 coordinate 30,127,421, forward strand.
TAGTGGAATGTAATGGTATGTAATTAGGAGCCAGAATATAACAGTGGTATGAAGATGATTTTGGCAGTAAGATTTTTTTAAATTAAAATTTCATTACTTGAAAAGTGTCATGCTATTGCCCTTTCCAGTGTGTGAACAGTGTCCATGAATGAAGGGGATGTCTCTCAGAGATGGATAGCATGACTTTCAGTCTCTCACATTCCAGCTGGAGATTCTTCCAAGGCACTGCTCTTCCATACTATGTGAACCTATAAGGGCACAATATATTTTAAAGTGTCTGTAAAGTGTTGATTTTACAGTGAAACTCCTTCGACTTTTGAGTGGGTGGGGTTGTTTAGGGAGCTGTCTGGGTAGCATCTGGAGTTGTGAGATGTCTGTAGCACTACAGACCTGTCAATTTTCTATAGATTATCCTCACGGTGCATATCTTTAAATAAAATGGTATGCTTCCTTTCACAGTAGCCAACTGGATTCTTGTCTATTTGCTTGTTTTAACCACTTTTTCTCCATCTAGTCAAATAAACCTCTAAATTCAGTGTGTATGCCATGGAACTTCATCCAAAACTATACTGTCTCCTTCCTGACAAGGCTGACAGAAAGTATAATCACTTGTATTGTCCAGAGTACTGTTTACATAAAGGAGCAATAAATACCTGTTGAAATTTTTACTGGAGGCCTCCCAGATGGATGGTTCATTTATTATTACAGACAGGGTTTCATTTACTTAGTTATTAAAAAAAGCAGGCCGCTACAGCCCATTTATAACTATATTAAAACTAAATGAAGCTATAAGTATTGCAGACGGGACTGAGTAAAATACATTTAGTGACTTTCCAGGAAATGGCTAGGCAAAGTATTTGAAAGGAAATGCTGAAAACTTTGGGGGTCCTGGTGTGTCTTTCACAGATGTGCTTCTACTGGCTGGAGCTGGAGAGGGAATGCAGGAGGTATAGTTCCCATGTGTTCCTGTGCCATGTATATATTCTTCAGTAGCTTTTCTGTATCAGCCAGTCAGCCGTGTGCCTTTGGGAATTTGCCTGTTCCTTTCTTCCTCTAGCCTTTCTTGACACAAAAAGCTCCAGCTCAGGATATCAAATAATCTTCTTCTTTATCCCAGAGCCAGAATATCCACTTACAAGAGGAGATGAAGCTGCTCTGTCTGCATCAATCTGCAAAGGAAAGGCAGGTTAATCAGGTGGATTCCAGAGGTCTTAGTTTGGAAGGTATCACCAGAGGTGCAGCAGAGACAGCTGTGAAATTGGAGTGAAGGTTGTAGATGGTCTTTTTGGCACTTTGTAGCACTCAGGACTTTTCACCAGACATTCTCACCCGTCCTTTGAATAAAGATAAATTGGTCACTGAATGGGAAGCACATGGTCGTTTGTGAACCAGGTCATGTTTTTATTATGTCCAAGCTAGGCAAATAAAGGACAGTCCCAATAAGGAAAGGCTGGTGTCCCAAAGCATAAGAAACTGTTGCCCATAAATTGGTGGGGTAGAAAACCTAGAAAAAAGGAAGCTTGAAATTTTTAAAGCCGTTTGTTAGGTTAGCAAAAGGCTGCATTTCAAGAGTCAAGGCAAAAAACAACTTATGTACTTATGTACATGAAACATAACAGCATAAAAAAGAAAATGTAAAATACTGAGGATGGATAAAAGGATGATAGTAGAGGGAAGTTCAAGGACAGTGAGAAGGACAGTGAGAAGGACAGTGAGAATATGGGGTGTCTTAAGGCACATGAAAAACAACAATAATAAAGAAATTCTAGCAATAGCCCCTTATTAGCTGGAAGTATTAAAGCTGTAATAATGTTAGAGTCAATTTTTTTTTTTTTTTAATGAGAAAAAGCAGGTTTGCCTGTTAGACAGACAGGAAGCTGAACAGTGTCTACAGACAAAGTAAGTTATTTAAAATCAGTTACCCTAGATAGAAGTATCCATAAGCCTCAGATGCCATCCTGCCACCATACAAACATTGTGTGGAGGACCACTGGCTAGCAAAATCTGAGGGTCATTTGTGATGTATCTTGAAATGTGGGATAAACCTCACCCTCATGATGACTCCAGCTTAAGGATAAATACTTGTAGTGCTGGGGATTAGGCAGCAAGAGATCATTTGTAAGGAAATAATCACTGAGTACAAAATCAGATGCTGCACATTCAGCAGGGAGACTTGGCAGTGGCAGCTCTGTCTCAGAAACATTAAATTCCCCAAGATTTCTGCCACAATGGCTGACACATAGGCAGTACTGCAGTTCATGCACTCATACTTCATTTCACATTTGAAATGAGTATTTTTTAGGTGGCAGCATCAGCAATGGCTCGGAAATCAGAGAGAAAGCTTTAGTAAATAACTGCTAATCACACCCAGAGAGGCTTGGGGGGTGCGGGGGCAGGGAGGCAAAAAATGGATTAGCAAATTGCAAGCAGCATGTTCAAAACTTCTATTCCTCAAATGTGTTTCCTCCTGTCACACAGAGCATGATTAGCCATGAAACTCTGGTAAGCCCTCAGAGTGATTGGACTACTTAGGCGAGAGCTGCCGGTGTGTTGCTCATCACCCCTCTCTCTGAGTATTCATGCATTTTTTGGTGGCTTCTTGCTCGGGGAGTAGCCTCACAGGGGTTTGTTTCCTTGCTTTCCTGAATTTCTCTCATTTTTAAGGAGTACTCTGGGTGCTTCTGCCCAAAAATCACTCTCAGGAATTGGAGTGGTCTGTGGGCACTTTCTCACCAGCCTGCCAAGGAGTTAGAAAATTCAGGGTATGATTCAATTACATTTGTTGTCCCTTTCTTTTAAAGGGGAAAACATCACCAGGGCAAACACAGTCGTTCACTGGGGCAGCTGCTGCAGAAGAAACCTTATTTCAGCTTCTGCTCATAGAAGAGAGTGATGGCTTTATTCCTTGGAGAGGACTGCCTTGCATTTCTAATGAGACCATCAGTGTAATGGGAATTTAGCAGAACATTTAGCTGGTTTAAATGGTTTTGGAGAGCGGTGTAGACCAGCTTAGATGGATTCAAGCCAAGGACAGAAAACTTTTCCTTCAGAGTATCTATTTTTTATTGGAATTGCTAATTCTATTTCTATAGACTGAGTCAGTTTTTCAGGCATTTAAATTCTACACTCTGGAATTAAATCTCACATTGATATATAGGCTTCATTCCAGCATTAAGTACATTAATATTTCACCAGCCTGATTTTACTGGCTTTCTCCCTCTGTTTTTAATTAGATTTGACGGTATTCTATATAATCATGTTTTCTTGCATGTTTCTGTGTAGTGGAACTTGCACAAACTGTTTGTTGAGGGATTTTTACAACTTAAACATCATATATTCAGAGTGAATTTTAGATGTTGCAAGCCGCGCTTGCAGAGGTCTTACAAGCCTGCTGAAAGCTCTATTACAGAACTTATAAAATATCTTCCTGATCTAGTTGTTTACCTTAATCCATAAGCTTTTGACTTTATTTTGTATAAAACAAAAATAAATACTACACTTTCCAGATAATATAAATGCATAAGCTTTTGACTTTATTTTGTATAAAACACAAATAAATACTACACTTTCCTGATAATATAAATGCATGAGCTTTTCTGAAATGAAGCATTTGCATCAGTTGTAGCACCAGAGTAAAAAGTAATTTCAGCAATCAGAATCTAATTAATTAAAAATTACTACTGTATAAAACCAGCCACTCCTATATTTAGGATTAGTAAACAAAGCTATTTGAAATACCTGTTTTGGCTGTAGGTAAGTAGTGAATATAACTGGCCATCTGTTATGTGCAAGTAACCAAGGTAATAGCAACAACATTCGTTTCCCTTTTTCTCTCTCTGTCTTTTTTTTTTTAAGAATGGAAACATGTTCATCTGTTTCTTATGAATTCTCTGTACTTCTTACAAGGCATATTTTTCCTTGCATTTCTCTTTTAGAAAGCAATGGAAGTCAGCCAGAAACTGAAGGTACATTTGTCTTATCGGAGCTTAAGTCATATTATGTACGTGAGCACTCGTAGCTGAAACAATCCCAGTAACATAAGGGCACTGTCTGGGTAGGGACATCATATTCCCACCTGGTGTTCTCTCATTTTGCTGGGGACAGGAGTTAAAGGTCTTACATGGTGCTGTGCCTCCGGGAAGGTTTTGTTTTGCTTGTTTGTAATGTGAAGGAATACTTTTCTTCTCCTATATCAGTGCATCATTTGTGACTTTAAACATCTGGGGTCAGTCTGAAAGCCTTCTAGCATACTGCTGCTTAGAATAATATCTATTTTCATTCTGGGTTTCTGGTAATATCAAAACTAATGTCCAGTTCTTGAAAGGTCGCTGTGCATTTATAGGAAAGAAAATAAAATGCCAATATTGTACATTGAAAAATAAGATAATTTTCCAAAAGCATTCAGAATTAATCATTGTGGTAGCATAAACTCAAATGAGCACTTAGTTATTTGATTTTGGTATTTCATCATGACTCTTTGCTTAGTGGGGTTCCTCTTCAGCTAAAATCAAAGTATTTTTCCACTACTGAAGTTCCTTTCCTACATAATGAGCAGAAATCGTAGAAGTCCGTACTAAACACGGTATTCTGACTGAGATGCTGCCTAGAATTAAACTGGGACAATATACTTGATGAGATTAACACATTCAGGAGATCTTTTACAGCTTGTAAAGACAGTGACTTTTGGGTTTATTTAAATAACAATTACAATATACATACATTTGTGCCCTGGGCTCACAAACCATTGGCATATTCTCTCCTAAAGCTTTAGTGTTAATGATTTAATTACTATCAATATTTTTTCTTTCCCTTCTTGATTTTTTTCCTGGTTGTTCTAATTATTGATATTACCATAAAGAAAAATCGTATCTTGTATAGGAGCTTAGACCACCAGAGGGACATAAAGAGAGTTTTGTCCCTCATTTGTATAACCTCTCTTGAGGTGTCAAAAGGGAACCACTCTAATCACAAAAAAAAACCACAGCAGCATTTCTTGAGCGTTTTATGCCTCAATAAGTAATTTTCAGGGGGAAGGAAAGAAGACATTAGGCCAAGGAATGTGAAATTTATCAGAGGTTAAAGTGAAATATGAGGTATGATGCCTGCTGCTTCTTTCATGTGGACCAGCAGATGTGAAGGGTAATTCCAGGCTTGAGGCATGTCTTCACCATGGAAGAAAATGGATATCCTCCTAAGTAGGGCTATGCTGGAAGCGTCTCAGACTGGCTCCATACGTTAAAAGTGACAACAGATTCCCAGCTGGCTCTTGAGGATGACCTCCTCCAGACACTGCACCACTGACATCTCCTTCCCCAGCAGCTCCTTCTTCTCAGAAGGAAAATCTTCCAGTTCTTTCATAAATCTTTGACATAAGGCCTGGCTCTACCCTCACACTTGAAACGTGTTGTTACTTTGATGTTAATTCCCAGAGGGGAAACTAGATGTCTTCCTGCTATTCCCTGGACTCTGGCTGGGGCTCAAGATAACACTTGCTTGGGACTTAACTTCCCAGCAGTGACAAATCAGGAAAAAAAAGCAGATAAACAAAACAGCAAAGCTGCAAGTCTCAACTAGTCCATTTGAGCAAGGTGGTTCCCTGGCAGCCTGTGATGACCTCCCATCCAAATTCCCTGTAAGTTTGACCAGGAGCAACTCCTGGCCCTTTGGCATGCTGGAATGAGCAGGAGTCCCACAGGTCTCTCTGAGTGCCCCACATGGCTCCCCTGGCCCCAGTACCCCACTGAACCAGTGCAGTGAGCAGCCTGCAGATTAAAACAGGTCAGGCTTTCTAATAAACTGTGTAGGAGATTTGGACACAGTCACACTGACATTGGCTGATGTTGTATATCAGTGCCCTCTAGACCACTTTGTATTTTCCACTGCGTGTAAGCCTGCACACCCCCTCCTTTTTCCCTGTAACTGAATGGCCCATCACCCCAGGCTGTGACCCCCTAGGAGAATGAAACCAGCTGGCTTGCTGAGGCATTTCTCAATATCCCAAACCCATCCTCATTTCCTTTCATTATGTCTCTACCTGTCACATTCTTTGTAGAGAAAGGAACAAATGCATTAATTAGAGTGCAGTGAACACTCCTGCCTGAGCCCACCCCTCACTGCCTCCACAACCTCACAGAGATTTCACTAAAAATGTGTAATTAGGTTCTGCAAAGTGACTTCCTGAACGTATGTGCTCTTTTCAAGTGCAGAAGCTCTAAGTGGAGCTGTGTGTTTCTCGCAGAGCTGCTCTGAATAGCACTTCATTTTTCTAGCTTTTGTTTACAAGGTTGTATTTACTTACCTCTTTACCAGCGTCCGAATACATCAAAACCAGGTGCATTTTAAAAAATCTGAAAGACCATGGATGATGTCGCTTACTGGCCAGGATTTTGCGTGTTCTGAAAAAAGTGTAATGGCTGCTTTTGCACATGAGCTTGTCTGTGCTTGTCTCTCCATCCTTATACTAGTTTGCCAGAACATGTACAGAAATCCCATCCCAAACAAGGGTTCATTTAAGCATAGTCTGAAATGCTGTGCTAACACAGGGTGTACCAAAGCTCATTCTGTGCTGAATCTGTGTCGAAGTGCTTTTCAGATAAATTACAAATTAATGCAATGCCTCTTGTGAAATTAAAGTATTTTTCTTCTCATCTGTTCTCGCTCTCTTCAAGTGGGGTCTGCCAGTCCAGTTAGGGACTTTTTTTCAACCACCATTGTTTTCATGATGGAAATGAGCTGTTGAGGGGAAACATTCCTCAAAAGCATCCATACGCAAAATTTTATCTACCTTACTTAAGACACTGACTGCAAAAAAAATCCCTATAACATAAACACCCTCTCCTCACCCCAGGTGTGCTTCAGCCTGGGCTGTGAGAGCTGCCCTGGTGCCCAAGGAGCTGCTGTCTCCAGGACAGCTTCAGCTTCACCTGCCAGGTGACAGTGAGTCCTGCTCTGGCTGTGGCTTTGTGGATGAGGGCTGTGGGCCTCACCTGGGAGTGAAAGCTGTCTGGGAGCCAGTGAAGACTTCCAGGCACAGAGGTTGTACCCACACAGCTCCTGCCTTTACAAGGTAGACACCTGCACTGGCAGCCTGATACATCCTTGTGACAAATATATGGATCAGGCCAAATATATGGCCAGGTCCCACTCTAGGGGGAAAAAAGCAAGCAAGCAAGTAAGCATTTTATGATGACCTGTTTTTTCCTATCCCCTGTGTTAGGAGCATGTTTGTAGGCTGGTGGTAGTTCCAAAAGGGGCCGCGAGCCCCAGGCAGGCAGTGCTTTTCTTGGAAAGCAGTGCTTCTGAAATGAAAAACAGACAGGGAAAATAGAGACGGGCTAAGACGTACAAGCAAGGAGAGTCTGATGGACCAGTGCTGCGGTTTCTTTTTCCTTTTGTGTGGACGGTACCTGACTGTACTCCTTGGCTCATACCTCCACACAACCCAAAGGCTTCAAACTATCCCAGTTGCTTCTAATGACAAGCTTACAAGACACTTTTTATATGTTAATACAAAAATCCAGGATGCTAATAAATACACAGAGCTATCTAGAACGTTTCATAATAGGCTTTTGATTTTTCAGCTTCCATTTAGAAGAACTAAATTGCTAAACCCAAAGCAAATACAGTTAACTACCACATCACTAGCCAAAATTCATGTACTCAAAGTCAAGGGAGAGCAGGCAGTGACACCCTGGGAGTTCTGCTTTTCACACAACATGCATACCACTTTCTGGTTAAATCACTATCAGTGCAGATTTCATCACACAGATGCTGAATCCCAGATATGAGCTTTCTGGGTTTGAGCACTGTTTTCTCAGGGATGGCCTAAACAGATCTAATTAAGAGAATGAGCAACTATAAGATTGTTTGGATCCCTGTAAGTGATGGGATCCAAAGCCAGTGTGGATCTTGTGGTGTTTACAGGAAGTTTTGCCTCTCTGACACTGTTTAGTTCCTAGGAGCTGTGTCCTATGTCATCATACCTGTCCTGTTTGCCCACTTCTCAACAGGGCTTGTTAGCTGGGTCAGTGCCTGCACTGATACTGCCTTCAAAGCCTTTGCTGACTCAGGAGATGGCAGAGACAGCTTTTTCTTGACAATGGACTTACTTCAAGATAAAACATGTGAGATTGTCAAGTCCCTCCAACTCAATGGGTGTCTTGTATATTTGAGGTGTCTGCATTGTAACGAGATTTTGTTGAATTTGATATGTTGATTTTACAGAGGAGAAGTCTTGGCACAAGTAGAAGGAAATGTGGGGAAAAAAGCAAGAGGAGAATCTTTAAGAGATGAACTAGCAAGAATTTCTGCTCTGACCCCAGTCCTGTTCTTATACACCTACGTTCCCTGAGAGGTGCTGTGGGGAAATAGGGAAGCAGCTGTGACAGCAGCAACAGGCAGGGACTGTACGTACAGTGAGGAGCTGAGGAGAGCGTGGTGAGGCTCTGTGCTCTTTTAAGGCACAGCACACCATGTAGCCCATGTAAGAGTCATGCTTTTCAGGCACACTCTTGGAAGATCTTGGCACAAATACAGGGAGGTGGTTTGAAATTACTACATATGTCTTCTTGCGATACTTACACTCCGGGGACCACCCACGTCACAGAATGTGTTTGAATTGCTCACTGAGCTTTCTTCTGGAGTCAAGATGAAATTACAGATTCTTTTTTCCCAGAGTGCAAGAAAAATTAGCAACTTTCTGAATTATTACTATTATTACCAAGGCACTTTTTAAAAATAGGTCCTATTATTGAAGACTTTTTAAGCACTGGGGGAAATCTTTCACCTCTTCAGCTCCTTTAACTGTTGGTTACTTAACCTTGGATTGTAAAAAAATGCATGGAATTAAAACCAGAATCCTCTTCTTTGTAAATCAGTTTAAGCAAGTTGAGAAAAGGATATAGGAAGGGAGGATGAAGTCCTCATTAGAAAAGATGCATTATTTTCTATGTTTACATGACAGTGAAAGTCTGTGGATAGTCTTGTGCACTGAGACAATATATTTTAGTTTTAATTGTTTCAGTCGATGTCAATTTTACATCAAACATGCAATTAAGTAAAAGTGGCCTCTGGGAAACATCACTGAACCTCATTTTGTGCTGCAGTAACGCCAGTGTAAACATCTACTTCTGTTTTGTAAGCTCAAAGCCAAATGGACAAAAAAATTCCTCTCAGGGAGACTACTGACCTGTCAGCAACAAAAATACTATTTTTTAGCATATAAAAATTGTTTGTCAGTGATTGTAGTAACAAGAATCTTTGCAAAATCCATTTTACTCTAATAAACATTTTCTTTTGGTCAGCAATAGTAGGAAGTTAATTAAGTCAGCTGATAGCAACTGGATAAGATATAAAGTGCCACAGCTACAAAGTTACTGGGATAAAATGTATTTTCTTTCTATTTACATTATTAAATATTTATGGTAGCTCTGAGAAAATACTCAGTCTAAAGCATTTTGATAAGTTATAATTTATTCTGCTTGCTTTCCAGAATGCTAGAAGATGACCTCAAGTTAAGCAGTGACGAAGAGGAGAATGACCAGGTAAGAACCAGACAACTAACATGTCACTTGTAGCCTGTTTCATGTCAAGACTGAGCTACTGCAAATATTTTGCTAATGCTTTTTCAAAACATACATAAAGGTTATCAAAATACATGGCAGTACTGTAACTGGAGTAACAGATGTTGCTGCTCAGAGCCAGCCTGCGTATGCTAACTGCTGGATTGGTAGGGAAGGGGCTGCAGTGCTCTTGATTTATCACCTTGATGCGACCCAGAAGGTTTTTGTATCAGCTTCCTTCTGATTTGAATTTGTTTTGTTTTAAAGAGCAGCCAAGCAGGGGAGAAACAGGAATTCTGGATTAAGGATTCAGGCCAACTTTGCAATCATGAACTGGCCCCAGGGATTAGCTGCTGGGTTGCTTATCTCCTACCTGCCTCCGGCATTCCCCCAGCCCTGGCCTCTCCTCTGAGCATTTTCAGTCCTGACTCTGCATGGCCCATGCCTGCTAAGAAAGCTAAAGAGAATTGAGAAAGAGCCTTGGCTGTGCATTTGATTCGCTCTGTAACACAGTGACCCTAGACTACCTGACTGGCAGCAGACACACCATCCAAAGTTTTCCATGTGTCAGGAGTGCAGGGTTTTGTTGGCTGTGTGAGGTGTCTCCCATTTTTTCCCTAAAATATTGCTGTGTTTTGTCTAAATAATTAAGGACTCAGTAGAATAGGGCTGGAGCTTGACTTTCCCATGACCAGCTGAGTGCCTTGTTGCCAAGCAGTACTATGCTGTGCTCTCTCCTTCTCAGTATCCTGGCATGGATGATTTGGTTGGAAACAAGAGGCCAAGACCCACTTCCCTTCCTTCTTTCCCCAAAATGCACAGTCCATGCCTTCACCAGAGCAAATGAGGGCAGTACTGCTCCTGGTGACATCTCAAAGACACAGTCCTGGTTTTGGCTGGGATGCAGTTAATTTTCTTCCTCATAGCTGGTACTGTGCTGTCGTTTGATTCAGTATGAGAACAGTGTTGATAACTCACTGGTTGCTGAGCTTACCCTGAGTCAACAACTTTTCAGTGTCTCCTGCTCTGCCAGTGAGCAGGTGACACCAAACTCTGGGGAGCCCAAGGACAGGATAGCTGCCCCAAAGTGGCCAAATGGGATTTCTCTTCCACGGAACATCATGCCCAGTACATAAACTGTTGGCTGGGAGGCACCAATCACTGCTTGGGAATGGGCTGGGCATCTGTCAGTGGATGCCTGACAATTGTATTTTGCATCACTAGTCCTTTTTTGGAATTTATTTCTCTCTTTTCATTATCTCCCTTTTCATTGCAATTATAATTCTTATACTTTTTTTTTTTCATTTCAACTGTTAAAATGTTCTTATATCAAATTCCGAATTTTTTTTTCTTCTGCTTCTCCTCCTCATCCCACTGGGGCAGGGCGAGTGACCAAGCAGATGCATGGTACTGTTGCAGGCTGGGGTTAAACCATGCCAGCTTCAAATATGATAATTTCAGTCATGGGTAACTGGACGTATCCAGACTTTTGAAATTCAGGATTAACACAAATAATTCTAGGTGTTTAGTTTTGAAGTTCTTCCAGGATTTTCTTAAACTCTTGTCATTAGATGTCTCTATTTTACAATATATTCCAAACAACAGGTAAATCAGAACTTTTTCACATTTATACGAAACCATTGTTTCTTCTCTTTTGAGCAAAGCTTCTTGGTGTTAAGAAGATTCAGCACATAGATTCAATTATTTACATATTTGTACGATTTGTTTAATGTATTTCATCCTGAAACACTTCACATTTAATTACACTTCCTGCTTGTCTAGATAGTTTAAAATACAGCTCATAGACAGCATAGGGCAAATTAAAGTGAGGGATGGAAGGGACGTCTGAAGAATAACAATAGCAGACCAAGGTGCCATGGTGCTTGCAGCCAGGGGCTGGGTGATAGGGCAGGTATGAGCTGCTGGTCAGGAGAGAGGCTTGTCCTTCAGGAAGGGAGACAAGATCCTGAGTAATGGATGTCACAGGGAGAACAGGCTGGGAGAGACAGAGAGGATAAATTCTGGTTTGCTTCACAGCAAGCAGGAAAGGACGTATGAAAGTGTTTATCATGAATAAAGAATGTTAGTTGGTTTAGGCAGAGAAGGGATTTTGGAAAGGTACTGCCCATCAGGCAGGCGCACATTGACCTTTGGTTTAGAACTATGACTTGTAATTATTAACATCTTCCGTGCGCTTGTGTGCTGTGCAAGGTCTCTGCTCAGTCACCGGGGCTCCAAATGCAGCTGATACAGGCTGGCTCTTTCATCTCAGTGCTTGGGCAAGCTCTGCAGAGCCAGGACAGAGCTCACCACCCACATGGCAAAGAGCAGGGCTGAGATCCATTACTCAGTTCTAATTATCACGGGCCCTAGCATGAACAACCTTTGGAGATTACTTGTTATTTGGTTATTTGTTCATTTTCCCAGTCACATTTTTTTTCCTAACTTGACTCTACAGACAAAAATCTCCCAGAGGCACAGGTTGGCTCCTGCTGTATGAAATGCTATGTAGAGCCTTAGCTGAGACCCAGAGGTTTGCTTAATGAACAATTCTAAATAAATATACCTGCTGGAAAAACAAAAGCTTTCCATCTATCTGGCAGGAAATAGGCACAAAAAAGAGTAACACAGACTCTCTCTCCCAGTAACTGCTCAGATGGACCTGTGTTTAAATGTCAGCAGGAGAACTCATTTCTTTTTACTTCCTAACTCAGAGACTCTTTAATCTCCTATCTCCTGAGCTCAGGAACAGGAAAGAAAGAAATCAGAGATGAATGGATAGGAACGGTACATGAGAGATTCTCAGATATTCCTCATGTAATTAATCAACCTTTGAGCAATCAGACTCATTCAAGTAGTCCAGTTTCTTGAAGAGCTGAAGGTGAGCTGTACACAAGCTGGGAAGCTTTTAATTTTGCTGATTTCTAAATGGGGAAGTTTAGGAGGAAAACTTTGAAAACTGTGGAGGAGATTTTGCATTTATATCTGAAATTGCTAAGCAGTGAATGGGAAGTCTCTGAAATGGTGCAAAGGGGGACAGGTGCTTCTGTGCTCCCAAGGCTGGCATTTGGAGTGCTGTGACCAAACCAAGGAATGTGAGCCAAGATGAGGGAGGCCAAATGCAAGACAGAGGCATGATTAAAAGCTTCAAGACTGCAGTGGGCAAAACATTCCCAACCCTTCCCTCAACACCAGCAATTAAGGTAGTGAGATTCACAGACCCAGGAGAAGCCAAAGAGGCTGGGTTTGAGCTGAGTACATGTGCACCCACAGTAATTATATTATCCACACATATTAGTCTCGTAATTTTAATTACATAAATGTATTTTTCCTCTTTAATGAGCATAGTTTATCCATTTAAACTGATCGTTTCAATTTTACAGGCAGTGATCATAGGATCTAATATGCAGAGAGAAAATTTCCTGTTGGCATATTTTACACCACACAGATTGAAGAAAATATACTTTTTAATCCCCAATCAATATCTGAAGAGCATGCAATTAGCAGATACCAAGGTAGTTAACATAAATCTGCAAGTTAAAGAGCCAATTCATTTTGATTTATGACACATAGAGTAATAATTTCATCATCTTCTCTCCCAGAAAGCATCTGAAGCTTTGTAGCATGAAGATGTCAAAATTGTACTTAAGATTGTTCAGAGTGCTGAATTGTAGTGGTTATTGCCTTTTGGCTCTTTGAAGTGTGGCATAGCACATGAAACAGTCCCCATTATAATACCCTGCTCTTCTCCATAGAGGTCACTGGATAACTTAAATCAGTCTTGGGTGAAATATTAAAAGGAGATTGTCAATTGTAACATGAACAATTCTCTTTTTCCTCCCCTTACTTGTCCTTTTACAACATGAACATTTTGTAATAGAAAGGAGTTCCTTTAAGGGGAAAAAGATCCCTGGCATCATTTGTGCAATTCATGTCAATCAATAGCCAAATAAATTAACTGACTGGTATGCATACATGGAATAATAATCAAACATATTTTTGCAACCCAAGTCTGCTTCCTTGTGTGCATTTTTTTTGCGCAGGATCAGGTTGGTTGCCACTGAAGTTTTGTGGCTGTGAAAATTTATTACCCACAGAGTCAATCTGCATTCTGGCTGCCAAGTCTGAATAAATAGAGTCATTGTGCTTGTCTGGAATATGTAACCAAAGTTCATCGAGTCAGCTTGACTTTCACATCCCATGAGATTCATAAAAGCCAACACCCTGGTATGTGCTCTTGATTCCTGCCAAAATTTTGTAAAATTGTATAAACAGAAGTTGAAGAAGCAATCAGAACACACTCCCAGGGACATGGCTCTGCACTCCAGCCCCGGCTGATGTCAAAAGGGAAGACACAAGTTTTTTCTTTTCAAAGAAAATATAGTATGATTACTCTGCTGTGGCGGCAGGTAACTGCAGGGGCTGAAGACGTGCCCCTCGCAGAGTGCACATGGAGGCAGCAATCAATCCTCTCAGATTCTTTAATTTTACTCATGTGCCCTGCACTGAAGGAAGAGATCAGGCAGCATTTGCCTGCCAGTGGCCACTCTCCTCAAGAGAGGCTAGGGACAGACTGGCCCTGCAGGGTGTGAGCTGTGTAAGTGAAACCAGTCCCTCCGCAGGCAAGCCAAGACAAACCAAAAGCCTTGTCATTTCACAGGAGACCTCAGGGGAAGAGCAGCCTCAGAAAGTTCACAGCTTTAGTGCAGTAAAATAAAAGTCTTGTCAGCCTGATCTGGCTCACCACCCAAACCCCACAGGGTGATGGAAGCCCACCCAGCCTGATGCCCTCCTGGGTATCTTGGGGTTGCCTCCCACCCACGGCAGCCTAAGGACAGTCAGGGTGGGCTGATGGCCCTGGGGGACATGTCCATGCTTCAGCATCACCCTGGTCATGGTCAAGCCACAAAAACTGATGCTAATTTGAGTTACACCTGCAGCTCCCATGGGAACATACATGCCTATGTTTGTTTCCTATCACATACGCATTGAGGGTTAGTAGGGCACATTGCTGGAAATGCATCTTTCTGCTAGGACTGTCTGCAGCACAGGCATTTAGGACAAGCCAAATCTGTCACCATACTGCAACAGGACAAAAGTCCATCTATGTGCTTAATGGCAATTGGTGTGGCCGTGTGCCCACATAAACAGCATTAGGAAATTATTTTTTATTTTTAAATCATAAAATCTTGTTTTGTTTCTTAAATTGTATCGAGAAACAAGTGACAAAGAATGTATGTAAAGACAATCTGTTTAGTACTGTGTAGGATTTTTGCCTCTCCCTCTCACTTCTGGATATGGAGTTACAGTGAACAAAAAGAGGGAAATTATCCTGAAGTGAACAGTCATGCATCTACCTTCTTCCAGAAGGAAGAATTTTTAGTAGAGTCTTTATAAACAGTACCTCTACATATGAAATGTAATATTTCATCTAATTTGAAGTCCTCTGTAATGAATTCTGAAACAAATTGATAAAGGAGCAAAGCTTTGTTTCTGTAAGACCTCTGTTAGGAGAGCACTTTCTGATGTCAAAGATCAGCTGAGCAGAGCACCAAGGCAGGTTCATCTAGAGAGAAGTGTTTTATTGGGCAAATTGTGACACAACACTGCATAGCCATGTTCATCATTAGAATGATTTTTAGACAGTGCTAATTGCGTTCACATGTGCCATGTCCAAATATTTTATCCACATTAAGTCATTTTAGTGTTGTGTTCCCTTTTATTCACCTCTTCATCAGTGCAATACTTGATGCTTTATCAGAAGAGAAGGTGAGTGAAAAATGAGGTGAGAACACTCAGCCCTACAGAAAAAGCAGAGAGACTGCATCATTTCTGCAAATGAAATTTCTCTCAAAAAAATGCCTTGATAAACTTGGAGGGAAAATATCTTTCTGATGAGAAGTTTCTCACTCCACTGAGCACAGAAAACTTATTTCATGAAGTCTGGCTACATGCGAGTCTGACTGCAACCAAGACTGCACAAATCAGAGATAAGCAAAAGTGGAAAAAAATAAGCTTGGGGTAAAGGAATGGCTGAAACCCCAGGTGTTTTTTTACTTTGTCCAAATCCTCTCTTCAGCCACTGTAACGTCTGTCTGTCCTGTCACTATAATGTGACTGTGTTTTTAGACTGAAGGAATAGCCACTGTAACAGCCTTACTTGGGTAAGTCCATTATTTTCTGTGTATTAGAGAAGCAATTCTTTTGGTATCCAACTTAACTAGAATCCAGAGTAAGATTTAAGCCAGCTGAGCAAAGGGTTTTTTTGTGGTTTGCCAGCTCTGATTTTAAAATCTCCATGACATCTAAATTTGCACTTCCACAAGGCA
The DNA here is from genome assembly GCF_008360975.1 of Lichenostomus cassidix. NCBI lineage: Eukaryota > Metazoa > Chordata > Aves > Passeriformes > Meliphagidae > Lichenostomus > Lichenostomus cassidix. The sequence goes on from NC_139479.1 coordinate 30,143,310, forward strand.
TGACAAGAAGACCAAGATTGCCTCACTGAAACTGTCAGATGAAACAAAATAAGAGCTCGGTCTTGTCCTGCCAAAGTTGGCTCACATCACTGCCTGTCTTACAAAATCAGATTCTATGGCTGGCAGGCAGGATCAAGCTCTAAATTTGAATGCTACAACCATGACTGACAGTGAAAAAAGTTAAGGATCAGCTTGGATCTTGGACATGCCCAAAATCTGGGGACTTTGAACACAGCACTTTGATCTGCATGCTCCTCAGTAGCAAGTCTCTAAAATAGATAGGAAAATAAAAAATATAAGGGCATCTTCCCTGTCTCTTCATGTGGATGCTGTGACTAAGCTAAGTTTCAGCTTAGTAAATCTCAAAAGCCTGCCCTTTCCCACTGATATCACCTTTTCCAAGACTTCTTTCTGTATCTAACGTAACATTCTTATCCCCATCTTCTTGAAATCTTTCATTAGAACTTTTTCCTCTTGTGAAGTGGAATTACTGTATGAACATCTGTTTTGACTGGCGTGGGAACATATCCCAGTGCAATCAATTCAGCAGTGTCAGCTAACTTGAGGCATAAAGAAGGATTAGATCTCACATCTCCAGGCTGGATTTTGCTTGCCCCTGTCTCTCGTGAGCCTTCCAGTCTGTGCACTGCTCTTCCTGCTGCAGAGAACCCTTGCTGAAGCCAGCCACGGTGCCTGAGTCTTGGTCCAGCTCAAGCCTGGGCACCAAGTCCTGTTTGTCTTCAGGTAAATGCACTCCAGCATGCCTGCAAGAGAGTGGTTAAATAACCAGCAGTCACAAGTAATTAGTGCTGTTTGTAACATCACAGCTATTAAGAGTCGTAAGAGGAGAATGCACCCAGCTTGTGTCTCACAGGTGTGCACACACTCAGGTGTGCACACACAGACTCACAGCCTCTCCAGGAGCTGCCTGTTGCTCCTTGCAAGGCAGAAGGTCAAGCTCATTTCCTTCCCCTTGGCCATTGAGCTCGGGCAGGGGTGATGTCAGTGTGAGGAGCAGTGTGAAGGAGATGTGGTGCACAGAGGTAGATGACACAGAAACAGAGAAAGAGGCAGCTGGGAGCACATCAGCAAACAAAATGAACACAAAAGGGGAAAGGGATTAAGGGAATAAAAAAATTAATGAAGAAAATAAATTGGGGGGAGAAGGACATTACAAAGGGAGTAGAAGCTATATTAGAACATGAAGAAAAACAAATGAAAAGATTCAGAAGCCAATCCATCAAAACTAGCATTTGAGAAAAAGAGGCTGAGGAACCATTGCTACAATTTCTCCTGCACCTAGGATGAAAACTGCCTCCTCTGAAGTCAGTGAGAGTTTAACCACTGGTTTCAATCCAAGCAGATATTTGGGTAGTAGCAAATGCATTATAGTTGATTGACATAGCATATTCCTGAGAAGTGTTACCACTATTTGGGGAATTTAGGCTTGTCTTTCCCTTATTTTCGCATGTATAGACTTTTTGAAAAAAAATCTAATTTCTGAGCTTTCAGACTTCCCAATAAGTCTGTTAAAGCCTGTGGCAAAACACTGACAATTTTTGTCTGCAATAGCCTTAGTGCAAGCAGCACTTCCACCAAGTTACTTTTTTCCAGGATAAGGAGACTACTTTCGTGGAGACAGAGGAGTTTTCAAAGGTGACTGCTGCTTTGTTTGCAATGACTGAGACCTTCCTACAGTAGCATTGGAAATTAACCATTTTATTAATGTAAAGTAACAAGGATTTGTCTTCTGCTCATCTCCACTGAAAAAGATTAAAGTTAGCTCATCAGAGTTGTTGGGGCTAGACTGCAGGAAAAATCTGAGCAGATGCAGGACAGAAGACTCAACATTTACAGGTCTATAAAACTCTCTGTATGGTTACTACCCATGCTGATTACACAGCAATTTGGAGATCCAAATCACTGTACAAGTATTAACTACTTAATACAATGCCCCTGAGAGGTATTTAGGTAGAGCTAAGCAAGAATTATTATCTCTGTAGAACTGACAGGGAGACTGTGACTGAGATGTGGCTTGTTTGAAGCCACATGGCAAGTCAGCTGCAAAGTCAGGATTAGCACTTGGGTCTTTCACTTCCAGGTGCCATGTTCAAGTCACTAGACTATGCTGCACCTGAAGATTAATAAGGATTAATGGGCAAAGCAGAGGAGAAAGAACAATCCATGCCAAGAATATAATAATAAAACTCCTGGGTGAAAAATTAATGCTGAGGTGTTGAAAGGCCTCAGAGAAATCATGAAATCCAGAAGGAGTTTTACAGTTTCTTAAAAGATGTGGCTCTGATGATAACCAACTCCAAAATGGGAAGAAAGGGAGACCTTTTTAAGTCTTACAGCCTGTAAATCTTAAATAAATATGAACCAGACAGTGAAAATCACATTCATACATTTATATTGCAAATTTACAGAGAAACACTCAAGCTGCAGTTTACAAGTGATTTTAAATCCCTCAGAGATCCACACTGGAAAGCAATCCTCAAACAAAGCCCCGAGGAACAGTGAGGAGTACAGAATAATGCAGTGAGAGAAGGTAGGTTAGGAATCACTTACGATAAATTGCCTGACCTGATCTCCTCGGGCAACTTCTTGTGGCCACAAGATACTCACAGGCATTTAAACAGGGCGAGTCTGTAGGTGCGAGAGGTTCTCGTTACCTCTGTTTTCAGCCCTGATGAGCAGCTCTGCACTCTTCAAGGAGAACACCAAAAACTGTAGAGGGTTTCAAGACGAGGGAGAAAGATGCTTAACATGTTGGGAAAGCATGCCTTGGAGCGAAAGATATCCGCACAATGAATTGAGCTTGTCTGAAGCAGGGCTGCTGGCTGGCTGGTTGATCACAGTCTATAAACACCTGTGCAGGGAGAGGAGCTGTGAGGCTGCAGGGCAGCTCTGTCTGACAGGCAGAGGTCTAACTCCCAGCACAAGAAGGTGTTTATAAACAGAGTTGGACTAACCTCTCACCTTTACATGGAAGGTGGAAAATTGTGCATGTGGTTGGACTGAGGTGGGTTCACAGTGAGAGGATTATCCAGAAGTTTTGCTCTGGGTCCACAGCAGCACCCAGATTTGAAGCAGAAAAAAACCACTCAGCAGAGTTCCATTGCCCAAGCTGTGGCATGCAGTCAGGTCATGCCCTTCACAAACATTTCTTCTTGCCTTCATTAGCTTAAGAAAAAACTGCATTTAAGCTAAAAACAAACAAAGGAAAATTTAGGAAATTAAAACAGAATCAACATGGAAGACACACAAAGAGTGAAACGTGAAAGAAGACAGATATGAAAGTGTTTTTCCTGGTCTGGTTCCCAAATAGCATTATATAGTAATGACATCTTTCCTTCACTCTGGCTTGGAAAAAGTGTGTCTACAGCTCATTAACTGCAGTCCAATACAGGGCGACATCCAGCACTCTGGGTGGTTGCTAATATGAGAGCTGCTGACTTGGAGCATAAATGGTTCATTGCACAGTTCCAGGGCAGCACCTACCACCCAAGGCAGACAAAGAAGATGCTCTAGAAGCTAGTCAACTTACTCATGCACAGGCAGCACATATTGCTTCACTGTCACCTAAGAAATGGTTCAAATTCTCACCACATGTACACCTGTGCCATGTCTGTGAAGCCTCTGCTGTGGCTCATGTAACTCCATGGAATAGCTGTGACTGAGCTCTCTCACAATAACAGCAGTTAATCCACAGGACAGGCAAGATGGAAAGCAAAATGTCTGAATCTGCCAACAGCCAATTTATTGGCTTTTATTTGCCAAAGGTTGCTGTGGGCGAGGTATAGGAAAATGCATCCACAGTCAGCCCGCAGTGCCTCCAAGACAGTCTTCCAAGCCCAGCAGAACATACTTCAGTAGTTCTCATTTGTTTCTTATCCAAAAATGCCTGTGAGCCCAGCAGTTTATGAAGCAATCCTTTTTGCAACAAATTAAAAAAGAGGGATTTCTGGGGAGCACTCTTAACACTCCTGTATCTCCATCTCAATAGCTGTATTCAACCCGTTCTGCTCACTGCTCAGTCTCAATTACAATGAGCTAGCTCACTGCTCAGTCCCCAATTACAATAAAAGTATTTAATTTCCTCTCTGATTTCCCTTCAACAACAGATTGCAACTTATCACACTTCAAGCTAATTTTGGTAGCTCATTTAACACACACTGAAACCTGAATATGTTCCCAAGCTCTGGCTCATTGCAATAAAGGATGGAGAAAGAAGATGAAATCTCTGGAGATTGAGAACCCAGCCATGATTACTGTTGGCTGAAAACTTTTGTCCCAGTAGTCTTGGGGTACAGCTAGAATCTTTCATGAATGATTAATAGACTATAGGCAGATCAACAAAACTGTGCCCTAAATGTATCAGAACCAACCTAGCTGGGTATCAAAGAAGTCTAACCAGTCAGTTTCCTGCAATTTGCACTTCTTGATGTAGTGAAACAGCATAATTAATCTCATTTACTGTGGCTGGTTTCTATAGCCCAGGTACCTGAGACACCTGAGTGATTTTTTCTTCCTTTCCCTGCCTCCTACTCAGCATTTAAGTTATTATGTGGTGAGTTGGCCTCCAATATCCATGTTCCTACAGGGGAGAACCTTCCTCCATTAAGTGACCCCACTGATTCCAAGAACCAAAAATTCAGGATTATGTTCATTGCTGGTGAACACATTCTACCACTTATCAAGAGAATATTAAGCTTCCCATAAAGCACTTTTTAGTGCTAAGTCTTGGAGATATTTAAATTCTGTCAGCAATATCAAAATTATTTCTTATTCCCAATTTCTATAAGCAGCATAGTCACTTACTTCCAGGAATAATAAAAACTGTAGAACATATTCTCTGCTTTCTTGATGGATGATGAGTTGGCCTCAGTAAAGTTGTTAACGATGTAAAATAAAATGCAAATTAAATAGCACAATCAAAATCTGGCTATTAAAATAGTCATGCAGGCATTATATGATACTGAGTACCACCCCTTTGCTTACATTGTTAGATAGATAATATCAGCATATTAGAAACATGATAAATCACAACAAGCTGTTTCTATAGCTCTGAATTTCTCAAACTATGGGTCATGACCCTCCATGGGGATTCATGAATTAATTTGAATGGGATCACAAAAAAACTGTTAGCAAGGAGTTGAGGGCAGATATTTCCCTCTAAGATGATCAGCCCAGTCCTGTGGCAGGGAGAACAGGAGAGCAGAGTGTAATTAGTGGCTGCAGGTATTTATACGTGCTAGGGAACTGCTAACCACCTTTAATTACAACAGCTCACTTTCTCCAGGAGAGGGGAGCAATATAGGCTAGAATTAAAATTGCAGGATAGTTGCTAACTGCCTTTCATTGCAGGCAATAGATCTGTTTCTCCAGGGAGGAAGAATAAACTTGTGACTGGATCTTATTCCCCCATCATTTAGAAATGGGGCCATTACCAACTCAGGGGGTCACACAAATATGCAATCAAACACAGTTATATTTCCGGACCATGTAAGAAAGAAATCAATAGTCTCATTTAGAGAATGTGTGACCATGAGGCAAAAACTGAGGTGCCCCATGCAATCTGCATTGCACCTCATTGAAGAAGGATGTTTATTAAAGGACTTAGGATGAGAGGGTAATTGAAAAAGTAGAATGTGCTCACAAAAAAGCATTTGTACATTTCTTTCTGTGTCCCTGCCTGTCATCTGAACACACTTTCTTGTACAGAAGGGATCACCTTTTCAAACATTTCAGCAACTGGATGCACCAAGATGGAAACTGAAGATTGGCACTTGAGGCTGCAGTCCCACACCATGTCTCCTGGCTCAGTTAGCACACCAAGTGGGTCAAGACAAGGCTCCTCTCCTCTTCCCTCCTTAGGGCAGCTTTCCTCAAGCCTGGAAGAGAAATTATCCAGGACTTCTCCCTCTCAAAATTAGGGATTTTAGAGAAATACAACAGTATTTGTTGTATTTTAGGGAAATACAAGAGAAATACACATCCCATAATGAGGGGCTTTTAGCATCATCAAAGTTCATGTTTGCTCTCTTGAGGTCTCTACAATGTCCATGAGGCCTCTGGCTACAGAGCAACCTGTCTCCTTCAATGCCTCCTGGCTACCATAGCCACCATGTGCCTTTCTCCAGGAGTGCTCTGCAGCTCCAGAAAGGAGTGGAAGCAGTGTCAGGTGAAAGTGACCTTGCTGGTGGACATGACCTTATGTCAGCAGCAAAGGTCTCCCCTGCACAATACCCAATATCATTCCCATTCTCATACTGCACCCTGTGATGTGAATCCCTCACCTGGGGAAGCAGCTCAGAAAAGGGATCTAGGTTACAAATAACACAGGGGAAATTAGGAGTGGGGGAAAAAAAACAGAAAAGAAAAGAAGGAAAATTTTTCTTTGTTTTAGACTGGATCAGTTTTCTAACCTGTTGTATTACACAATCACATGAGCACCTGTGGTGGCCTGAGCCAAGAGTGGGAAACGAGAAGTGGCTTGAACAGCACTGACACATAGTGGCTGCATGTGAGGAAAAGACTGGCCCTGGCTGCTGGTGGGGAGGAAAAGGTGACCTGAATGGTGTCTACACAACTTGGCAATGGAAAAGGGCTCAGACAGTGAGAGAGGCTCCTGAGTTTTGCAAAGGTTGTAACACAGTGCAGTCCCCAGCACTGAAGCTGGGCAGGTTGAAACTCAAAATGGTCATACCCTCCTGCTAGTGAGAGTGTCAAGGTGTGGGAGCACAGGAACTTGTGTTAGCCCAGGGCATTAAAAAAGCCATTAGTCATTCTTCAGCCTAAGGTTTGGGTCTCCCCTGAACTTGCATGCAAGAAGTCAGATGAAATTGTCCTAACAAACCCCTTGAAGAGGAGAGAGGAAAAATGATGCCATCCCATGGGACTGGAGAGTGGCTGCACTCTTTAAAGCCTGTAGGCAGTGGCCTGGATGGCATGCATAGTGCTGTATGCAAAGAGCATGCAAATAGTACGGCCTACTGGAAACACTGAAAAATACTACTCACCCTATTATTTTCCTAACACTAAAAGCAATGTGTTCATGCCATGGGAACACTCCCACTGAGCTGCTGGGACCTTCCAAGCCCTTTCCACAGGTTCTCTGCCCACTGCAAAAAGTCAGCACTTTTTAGAAAAAAAGGAAAAACCCTCCTGTGAGCCATGCCACTGTGTCTTCTGAGAATCTGGTGTGTGATACACAGAAAACTACATCTCCCCAGGGAACCCCAGGAGGCACAAGTTACTCCAGAGCAGAAATCCTGCTTCCAAAATAAAATGGAAACTCTTCCCACTCCTGTCAGATCTTCAGGGATCCATTGGGGGAATCTTTTGACACCTTGCTGTGAAATACAATGTAACTGCAACCACAAGTCATGTTTTATCAAGCTTTCCATTGCAATTTGTCAGCAGCATTTTGCCAAGCCAGAAGGGTTATCTGCATGCTCTCTGGTACTGAGCAGGATGCCTGTAAGTCATCCAGCTTGTTTGGAAATAGGGATGCAGCCCCCAGCAGGCTGATAAGCCAGGAAGAGCAGTTTCAAAACATATTTACGGGTAACTGTAATGAGAAAATAAATGCTTTATATCCTTCCCCTTGACTCTCTGTACTGCTTAGCTCTGTGTCCCTCTGTGCCATGTGAGGCACAGCCTGGACAGGTGCAGCTGGGGATAGGACACTCTGGGCAGGTCCAATTGGAATGGAGGCTTTAAGGCAGATTTTCAAAACATTATGGATTTCATCTTTGCTTAGCAGCTGGTTACTGCCAAAGCCATGAATCACACCACTTGAAGTGATTGAAGGAGGGGGAAAAATAATAATAGTAAAGTGGGCAAACTAGCTCAGGGATAGGCTTGGGAGACCTGTTAAACTTGAGAGGCTGCAATTTCTATTCCCAGACCTGCTAGTTAACACAAGAAAAAGAACCATGCTTCCCCACCCCATCCAAAGAGTTGTACTAGGCAAAAACTAAACAGCAAACCAGCAAAAGGTCAATCCTGTGCCATGCAGGCAAACGTTGCCAGCAGATTAACATGGTGGTGTTCATGAAAAGTCTGCAGCAGCTCTGGCAAGCTTTGCAAAATTTATAATTCATTGCAAAAGGAACCAAATATGTGATGTTTGTTTCTGTGGAAGAATGGGAGGAGACTAATGGTAAAGGAGAAGGAGTGGGAGTGCGGAAGCAGTGAGAGGGGAAAGCAGAAAACCAAGCTCTGGCAAGTTTTCAGGGGACCTACAGAAAAAATTGTCTAAATAGAGTAGTTCAGACCTCAAATACCGTGCAGTGCTTTGACAGTCTTCTGGGTTTTGGCATTTTAAACAAAGTGTTCTTACATTTACTAGGCTGGAATGTCCATTTGACTATAGACTCTCTGCTACTTTGCTCGTACTTTAACATTTTGGACATGTGACAAAAATGTGTGTAACGCATTTTTTAAAGTGTTGATTGTGCTCGTAATTTTCAAGTCAGAATATAAAATAAACATCTCTGCCCTTTCTTCCAGCAGGCAGCACAGAGATCTGCTCTCCGCGTTCTATCTGACAGGTACATTTTGTCATTTTTATGAACTATAAATTGCTTTATGAAACGTTGAGCCCTATTTATTGTGGCATATAACTCATAATCGGATTTTGTCCCCAAAGTATCTGTGAACTGGGATGTTAAACATTTTGCATGCTTGGATTTGTCATGCATGTGTAGAGTTTATTACTGCAAAAATCACAGTCTTGTTGTATTTCATACAGAGTATGCAGAATCCCTTGTTGTGATACCAAACGAGAGATAAGAAACTTACTGGAGAAGGCATGAATGATGCAGTAAATTCTGAGCTTTAGAGTTTGCTGAGATATATCTGAGCTCATTTCTCAGCAATAAGTACTTCATTTATTCCGAGATGTTCTCTTTTGACTTTTTCCAAATCCTTTCCCTGGGAATCACTCTTCTTTTGATGAGATTCTCTGTATGTTTTATGCACAAAAACAATGTCCTTTTTTGCCCCTTAAGTTTTAAAGGATTGATAGTTCAGAGGAATTTAATTAATTTTTGCACTTCTTCTGGAACTGCAGCAGTGCTCCAGGCAGATAAGCAGGGGACCAAATCCTTAATGTTCAGGTTTTACTCAGCTGTTTTTCAAGCAAAAATCCATTAACTTCAATGGGAAACTTGTCTGAGTGAGGAATTCAGGATTTGGGCCATAGTAAATGTTATAGTTGGGCTGTAGGTCTGCACAGGTATTTACCTTAAATGACTTTTATGAAAGAGGATTGATTGAAATATAAGGTAGCTTTCTAAGACAGTCCTGATTTCTTTTCCAGTTTGGGGAAAGAGGGTAGGGAAGGGGGAGGAGACACTGTACATTTTAGTGCCTGTGAAAAAGAACTAGCAGATTTACATTTTTCCACAAATGAGGTACTGTGTCATGCAGGCTGACACAGAGTAAATTTCCCCATGCCTTGTTGGCAGCCCCCTCTGCTCCGTCTGGCCCCCAGCCCCCCGCCTCCCTGGGAATAAGCGGTAATTGACTCTGGAAGCCAGCTCAGGCCAGGATTTCTCCAGAGCAGAGCCTGTCACTTAGGCTGAATTATATGTTGTGCATGGATGAATAACATTTCTCTCTGCTCACAGGCTAAGACCGCCAAAATTATCAACCTTCCCTCCCCAAGTTTACAAACACTGTTTTGTTTAGAATTTTTTGCCCCCCTTTAAGGAAAAAAAAATCCTGAGTGAAATGGATGGGATGTGGATGAAATTGCTGGCACGGTTATACGGCACAGAAGTATTTGCTGTAACTGGAATGAATGCAGAAAGAAAGTGGAGCTGGAGTCAGCATTATGCCCCTTTCCCTGGAGGTGTGCAAGTTCACCCCCTAGGCAAAGCAGATTTTGCACTTGGCGGGGACAATACCGTGACCAAAGGAAACATGGGGATTTTTTTCACAGCATCCTCCCCCAGGCTGAATGAGGAACATTCCTGCAGGAGTGCCCCTGGAGGTAATTAACAAGCCCCAAATCCCACAGTTTGATTTCTGTCTCCCCTGGAAAGAAAAGTGGTGGTGATGGATAGATGTTCCCTACCTTGTCAAAGGTGGTGAGGGAGCAGGGTGCAGGCTGCCCTCATCTGCAGGGCAGAAGGGCCTCAGTGTTAACCCTCACACCTCAGATTTAGTATTTTTGATAAAGTATTTTCCTGTCTGCCCCTAAAAGCACACTCAGGGACTACAGCTTTCCAACCTGCTCTGCAAACATTTGGCTGCCAGGGTACTGTCCTGCCCCTGCTTCTGAAGGGGGTGTTGGGAAGGCTGGGGGTGCACCCTGGGGTTTGCCTCCCTGCCACCCATGACCTCACTGCAGCGAGCAAACAGGAGGGCAGGAAGCCAAAATCCCACACTGTGACAGCAGTTTCTGTCTTTTCTTGGCTAGAGCAAGGATGCCTATGATACTGCTGCTCATTAGTTGTGTCCCAGTAGCAACTAAGAGCTCCCAGTCACACACCAGCACTTCCCAGCACCAAGGGAGATGGCAGCTTACTATAAAGCTTTCAGTAATTTTGCCCTTTTATATATATTTTTTTTTTCCAGCAGCTCCTGTTGCAGTTCTTGCTTTCAGGTTCTATTAAAGAGGTAACAGTTAGCTAAACTAAAAGAGGAGAAAAAAAACCCAAACAAAAAATAGAGAGTTTTTAAACCTAGCCATTGATTTCTGTAGTGTATCACACTTAGTCCTGTTTTCAGAATGACACAGTAACCCCCAGCAGATTTATGTGCAAACACAAAGATTAGTGACCCAGAAGCTTGACTGAAAACAGCTTTTCTGCTTCCAGAAGACAGGTTGCTCTGCACATGCACTGACTATTTTGTCAGCAAAGATGCACTGGCCCCATTATCTTCTCATTCTCTCATGAAAAGCCCTCGGTGTTTATTCAGCACAGCTTGGTTTTAATTTTATTGTGCTCTTCAATGAAGTGGCCTAACTATACAGATCACTCAGTTTCTGGGACAGAGAAGAGCAAGAACTTAACTAGTATACCTTAATGGTATAGTGCTGGCATATTTTCAATTGTCTGACTCCCATATCCACTACCTGAATAGCTTTCAAATGAAGAAAAATGCCTGTAACTAAAATATTCAGTGTGTTCTGTTGTTATTTAACAGTAAGCAGTGTGGTTAAGCCAGGTCTTAAACCTGCTTAATCCCACTGAGCTAAATAGATTTTATTATTGACTCCCATGGTTCCAGAACTCTGACCTTAAGGCTGAAGTTAAAAGCTAATTTTTTTTGCAGTCTGTTCCACTAACCCAGAAGCACTTGCTTGCTGGATACATTTGCAATGGAGAATGTCCAGCTGTAAATTACAGCTGTTTGCAATCATACTCAAACACAACACTCATTATTATTCTTTTGTTCTTTTTAGGCTGAAAAGCCCTCCATGAGGGAGACCATACAGTACTTAATCCACACATTAAATTTACTCACAGCTCATATTCATGTGCAAGATAAGATTTTCCATGAAGTAAAGATTTACAGTGGTCCTAGGGCACTTTTATTCCCCTGGCTGCTTTTATTTCTCTGTGCTGGAGTGTGGGCCAAGTGGGTCTGCTGAAGAGTTTTGAACACTTAGAGGAAAGTGTTGTACCACTGCTGAATTTCCTCTCTGATTGTAACAAGGGTAAGACAGGTCCTTTGCTGAGTGCTTGCGTGGTACTTGGGAGACATGCTGACTACATAGCCACAGCCTGCTCTCCTTTCTGTGTACTTCTCCTGGAGGATGCAGGCAAAACCCCCCATCTCTCCCCATACAAATCTCAGTGCAGGCATGTGAGGTACAGACAGAGCTGAACCCACTCATCCCAGCAGCCACATGGCTGTGCTGGCAGGCCTGCCATTCCCAGCTGATAAGCCCTGTAAAGAGTCCCAGCTCAATAGCTTACACTCAGCGCCTGGGTGACACATATGTGTCATCCAGACCTGAGCAGTGAGGCACGGGCTATGATAAACCTTTTAGATTTACCACCTTGTGCTGCTGACAGAGTAGGCGTCTCACTACTAATATCCATTTGGCAGTGGAGACAAGCCCCATTCATGATGGCTGGTGAGCAACACAGCCTGTCTGACCTTCAGTGTGGGCAGAAGGGATAGTGCTTTGCACTTCCATGTAACCATGACTCACCCATCCATGTCTGATCAGGGTTAGGACACCCAAATGCAGACTGTCCCAGAGCTGGTTTACCCTAATGGGACTGGCCAGTAGCACTCAGGATCCTGAAGAGCAAACAAATTTTCCCCCTTCTCCACTGGAGAGTTGAAGTGTTTGGGGAGCTGAGAAGCAATGGAGCCTCACATGTGTGGGGAGAGACATTTGCAAGCAGAGTTGCTGCTGCACTGCCTCTCATGGCTGCATGCATGCATTTAGCACTCAGGTGCAAGAAAAGTCAAAAAGGTTGACCTGGGACAACCCAGTCCCTTTCCCTGATATTGTAAGCAGCACAGAATTGATGATTAGTCCAGCAGGATGTGTAGCACAGCTCTTCTTCTTCTTCAGATAAAGCCATATTGAGATACTCTATTTGTGTTAGGAGGCCTGGGGAGGCACTGCCTGTAAAATATTAAAGTAACAATAAGTGGCAATTTAGACTTTTAATAGATCACTTAAGGCAGGCAAGGCAGCTGTCCAAGCAGCCTTAAAACTTTTTGTGGAAGGAGACAAAGTTTTCTTGTTATCAAGTATCTGCCTGAGCTGTGATTATGCAAACCAGTTAAACTTGTGATACCCTGAAGAAAGTAAATAGTCCTGTGGCAGCTAGCAAAAATACTCATGTGCTTCATGTCACTCACATACTTAATATTTGTGTTGGACTGATGCTTTTGATAACACCATCTTCCTTATTCACTGTGAGAGTTCTCCACGTGAGAAGCTACATGGTCAGCTTATCAGTGAGTGACTCAGCTAACTGGCTGGCCAAAGGCTTCATGTGACAGCATTGTGCAATCAGTGACAGGCAAGGGGAAGCCTTGGCTTGGGACAGCTGCTCTGGGTCCCAGCAGAGAATGATGGAACTGAGATCACAGGCTCCACAGGAGTCAAAAAGGTTGGCTGGAGAAGAGCATACATGCACAGTGCTCACTGCCACAGAAGCAGACATGCAGCTCTCACAGTGTCAGCACATTGCTTAAACTTTCTGGATTATCTTTGAGAGGAAAAAGAGAATCCCTCTGAGAGAGAATATATGGATTTATCATTTGTGTCTTACATGAAAGCTTGGCTGTTTGGAAATGGTGGTGTCTCACAGTTGCAGCCCTCCTCCCCAGTACAGGGTAGCAAAAGGCAGCTGCTCCTTGGAATGGTCTAGAGTTTCTCAGTCCTGCTAGTTAAAGAACATGAATGTGGAAGAGAAATGATATATCTTGTATATAGGATACTTTTTCCAGTACTGGAGAATGTTGTGAATTAGTGAAAAGGGGCTTTAGAAGAAGAGCCTGTGTAGATGGCTTGGAGTGAAAAGGAATAGGTATCTCTGTAAAACTGGGACTCCATTTCCCTTTATTTAATTTGTGAGCAAGACCTGTAGCATTCTCCTGTTTGCTGCTGGATGTTTTCTCATACCTTGACTATTGCTGGTATTTACTGTAACACGAAAGACATGATGTGGATGTATTGTTGTGTGAGAAACTGAAGCACAGTTGTCCCAGGGAACTGTAACAATTTTGAGCTCTAGAAATACTGGAATTCCTTTGATGTTTAAAGAAAGAAAAAGAAAAGTTAAGATGTACTTTTTCCTTCAAGGAAGTGATAGTGTTTTGCTATCATGACAGCCAAACATTTCCCACCTCCCTATGGGCAACCTTGTGCATTTACTCCACAAAGATATCTGGGGGAAGAAAATCAGTTCTAGTTGCCAGAAACATCTGCATTTTGAAAACTATCTATGTCCTAGAAGAAAGGTCTGACTAATAATTCCTCACATATTTTCTTTGACTTCTTTGGTCTTTTAAGAAAGAGTGTGAGGATAATTACAACACGAATGTGGAAGGGAGAAAGGCAAAGTGTAGGTCTGAGGTCTTTCATATATTAGTACAGAGAAAACAGGTCCCATTGCTGGCTGGCAGCATGAAGAATATGCAAAGTGCTATTGGGAAGAAGAGTGTATATGTGTGCAGCATATGAAGTGCCTCAGCATATGATTAACCTCACTGGGTATGTAGTAAATAGTAGATAACTGTGATCAAAAAAGTATTCATGTGATTTATCAAACTGAGCAACTGTGCATTTTGCAGTGAAGCAGGAGGTCAATCCTGAAATCTAGGGCAAGTAGAGCAATAGGAAATTGCAGGGACTAAGAAGTTAATCATACTGTTGGACTGCTTCCATCTGGTTTTGAAAGACGGAGTCAGTGCAGTGCTAGCGAGGACGCTTCACGGCAACAGATCAGGAATTAATTTTTTCAGCAAATCTTCAGCTATCATTTGTGGTAACACAGGCTTATAAAAATGTAATTTAATTTCTTTGGAATAAATCACATAGGACAAGAAGTGTGAGAGTGTTTTTTCAATGCATGTTTTTGAGGCAAAAAATAAAAAGTGTGAGAGTAGGAGAAACAGTAACAATCCAAGAGGAAAAAAACATTAACAATATAAAACCTGGAAGGCATGTGCAGCCATCCAGTTAAATTGTGCACGTAATTTTCTTTGAAAAATAACTTTGCAGTTGGCAAACTTCTACATTTTTATGACCCTTGGAGGCATAATCTTGTCTAACCTGTCTGTCCATCTTCATAAGTGTGGATCAAAGGAGCACTGACTTAAAGTATTGTGGAACCAATGCTCTGAACACCACTTCCATATATCAAGAGTGCATAGCTATGGGCAGTGAGTTTGTTAATGAATTCTGTTTTCCTTATTATTGATATTACTTATGATGTGGCAATGAGATTTGAACATTATGCTCCCTTTGGGCAATAAAAGTCCCCCTAGGCAATGAACCTGTTGTAAAACAAAAGGCATTTTAACCCTGACAGTAATTCTGGTAGCTAAAAGTTGCTTTATTGGAAGAGGTAGAAGGACAGTCAGTTGATAACAGTATGCCTTTCTTACTTCAGCAGTGGGATGAAAGAACAGGGAGCCCTATACTAGGAGTGACATATTGTGCTATTTTTAGTGCTATGCTGCAGAAAGTGAAATGTTATAAATACATTTGTGTCTATTTCCTGGCAGTCTGATGAAAGAGAGATCAGGTTTACACAGCATCAAGAGCAGGAAACTGGCGGCCATGCTGTTCACACAAATCACCACTTTCATTACCACCTTATTTTAAGAAAATCTGAAAGTTCATAGTAAGCAGCAACACCTCAGCCTGGTCCAGTTACATGGCACGAGTTTGGGACTTTTGACCCCTGTGTGTTTATGATTCGCATCCTAGCTGTATCTCAGGGAGTCTCCAGAGCAGGTGCAGCAATGCAAAGGAGAAATCACAGTTCCCTTTGAGTGAGGCAGCATTCCATGCAGCAGATGGAAGGAGATCCCCCCTTCAAGCTTTAATCGTTCAGTAATCAGCCAGGCACAACAGGGTTTCCTGGCATCAACTCCCATGGATGAGGATATGCTTGCTCCAGTCGGTTTTTCCTGCCTTCCTGCAAAGGTGGTTTAGGAATCTCAGCTAAACTTCTGTGTTTGCCTTTGTCACTGGTAGGGCTATCTGCCTTCTGTCCTCTGTATTTTTTAATTTTAGGTTCAAGAGCGTTTTCTCATTGCTCTTGCTTGTGTTCTGACCCTTGCAACAATGGAGGCAAAAGGGAAAGGGGAGACTGGCTTGCTCAGAGGTGAGCAGCCAGGCTCTGCAGGAGGCCAGTCCCATGAAAAAGAGATGCTTGTGCCCAGGGTGGGCAAGGGATTCCTCAGGACAGTCTCTTCATGAGGCCCCAGTGGGGACAACACACAGTCTGTACTTTGTCTGTCCCTTTGTCCTCTGAAGGGTGATGCTACACAGGTGCAGAAATGTGTCCAGTTTCTCTGCAGGCAAAAAAATAGGATGAGTTTGTACAAAGAATCCTACATACAAAGAATGAGGTATCCTGTGATTTTTCCATGGGGATTAGTTGTGGCTGAATCAGGCCTGAAATCTCCTGCAAGGAGATCATTGTCGTGATCTGAGATACTTTGCTCCCCAGTGCAGCCCCATCCAGATGTCTCCTTCTTTTTTTTCATGACTGTCTCAATTTTGATGTAAGTTGCAGGAAAAATTTTATCTTTTCCTCTGCTCTTGGAAAATTATTGGACTCATTCCACCAGTGAGGAATGGTTCATACTGTTCTAGGTTTCTTGCATTTCAGTGAAAGGAAATGTGTGATCTTTGAACAGCCTGGGTTTTCTCCCAAAGAAAAGCTGAAGCATTTATGAAATTAAACAAAGCTCTAAGGATGGAACAGCTTTTTCCCACTTAGGTATTTCACATATGCTGGTGTGAAGGTACAGCAGCAGTCCAGTAGGGCACTACTAACTCCCCCAACACCCTCACTGGCAGCCTGATGAGCAGGGAAATTATTCAGGCTCTGGAACCACTGGAGATTTTTTGATGTAAACTGAGACCCAAAAATCTCAAATGGCTCATTTTCTAAAGTTACAAGTAGGTTTTTTTTTCTCACTCAACATTTCCAGGGAGTCTATCTGGTGACATTTTCTTTACAAATTATCAGTCCAAACACTCTCTGCTTTATTTTTCATTATTATTGCTTTCTTTTGAGGTTCTGTTTCATGGGTAAATTCAGAATTGGAGAGCTTTGTTCCAAACCGGAATGGCATGAAATTTCAAATTCCTTCTCCAAATGGAAGACCTTCTTTCTCTCAAGGACTGTATTTATAGTAGGCTGCCCTTTTTTCAATCAGAGAGGGGCCAGATCATATTATGACTGTGGGCTCTAATGGGTTTTTAATTTAGGAGTAAAATTAGGCCTGGATTGAAACTGGGTTTAAAAAGTCTAAATTCAGAAATTACATTTTTATAACCTGAAAATTATATCATTTTGAAAGGCAAAAATAAATAGAAATTACTAAAATTAAATTAAGTATTTTTCCACGGGGGATGATTTAAACATGATACATAATATCTTTAATATGGTCTGCAATCTTCCATCATTTTAGCCAAAAAGAAAGTTGTTTATTTTAAAGGTAGATATTTTATATCTAATGAAATTTACTTTGCATAGCATTTTATCTTCTGTGTGAGATTGCTATCAAGATTTTAAAAGGTTTTTTCACTCTTGACTCAGGCGCAGAACTCTTTTTCATGCTGAGGCACTGCCTCTCACCCACACATTCACACAGAAGAGAATAGGCCCTTCTCTGTGGAAATTTAGCAGCCAAATAATTCACAAATAGCTCTCACTTATTATTTACTGGTACAATCAAACATAACTGTTATAAATGAACAGTTTTTCAAATAAAAATAAAAAACTGACAAAAACAGGGGCATGAGGTTAGAGAATCCAGTGATTCTGATTTAACAGGTAAAAATCCCCCCTCGAAAAGTCATAGAGACCTGCCAAGTTAATTTCTTGTGTTACAATGATCCTTTAAGACATTTTAATATGCTTTTTTGAGGACCTGCTGTGGCCCTGGTGTCATGCATACACAGGGAGGTTTGTATCATTTCATGCTCAGGAAGGTGACGCCTGCTGGCGGGGAAGGCACTGGTTAGGAGGCAGCTAGACCCTGATTCCCAGCAGCCCTAAAGGACTTCGCTTGCCATTCCCAACTTCCTTTTCTTCCTTCCTACATATTCTTCAGAGGGAAAAGAGGAAAATCAGACATGCAGCCTCTATCACATGCATGTCCCCCTACATGGCCTCAGATCTCCATGACTTTGGCTCTCTAAGTTCCCCAAAGGGACCTTGTCCCAAAGCCTCTGTGTCAGCACATCATGGACCCTTGCTGTGTCTCTTGCCCAGGCTGCCCTTTCCCCATCCATCAAAACCACCCTGACCCCACAGGGGTACCTGGAACCCTTCCTGGCACCCCCATCTCCTACCAGTCTCCTCCAGCTGCCCCAGTCTCAGAAGCCAAGCCCTTCTGGTCTGCAGTGTCATGAGTGAAGTCCAGTGCAGGGTACCCAATCATCACCCCCTTCTGAAAGGCTGATGTGGGTGCCATCATTGGAGGGGGACAATGGAGAAACAGCTGTAGGGAGGGCCAGCCTGTTGCCTTGTTTTGCAGCCCCAGAGACACCAGCATCCTCCTCTGGCTGAGACATGGTGGGACACAGCCCAGCTGGGCAGCAGTGGGAGCTGGCACTGCCACCCACCCAGCCAGGGCTGCTCTCACCTGCAGCCACAGTGGGGTGGCCACGCCATCAGCTGGACATGGGGGGTTCTGTCTGTGCCTTAAGTCTTTGGCATTCAACTCCCCACAGTAACCATCACTCTTCCCTGCTTATAATGCCCTCAAAGACTGATTTCCTGAAGCCACTTCTTTTAAGGTCATGATGTCCCTTCTTCTAAAACTTAATAAGCTTGATACTGGCCATGTGGAGTTAGAGTGGGGTTTGTATCTTCAGTATTATTTCTTTGATAGCAAACACTAGGACAATAATTCCCACATTAAAAAGGCTCTTGGGGAGGGTTTAGGAACTCTGGCCAGGCAAAAATAGTTGCCTGAAGGAAGAGGAAAAACCTTGGAGAACTAACAGACTCTTTTTTAAAATTTTGAGACAAATGGACTTTTCAAACTTTGCCCTGAAAAGAGATCTGGTCATGACCTACTATAAATCTCATCTGGCCATTTAAAACCTCACAGTACTCTGGTTAAACAGCATTGCACCAGACAAAACCTCCAGGGCATGAGGACATTGCTGCGGTTTTTCCCTTTCAAGCTTGTATATTGTCCCCATAACATATTGCCAATGTTCACAGGACCAAATGAGACTATGGCCTTTCTTTAATGCACTCAGAGCTCTTGTGTCGAGAGCCTATGAGGTCAACAGGAAAACATGGAATGAAATCTCAGCTGAATATCGGTCTTTCCCAGGCTTCCTGGCAATTTCCAATTTCTCACTCTATTGTTTTCACTTAATAAGATAGAGCTTGTCCTGTGCTCAATTAAAAAAAACCAGAAAAAGAAAAAGAAAAAAAAGTGGTGAAAGAGCTAAGACTCAGAAAATGAGCAGTTTTGTAAAAGCCTGGCAGATTCCCAGTCTGCTGAATCTAATAAGAAGCACACTCATTTTTCCAGTTTGAAACTTTTTGGTGCAAACATCCCTAGTGAAAACACCTCCCACAGGACTTGTGGGAAGACCTACAGTGTATAGAAATATAGGAGTGTTGGTATTCCGACATGAAAACTGTAGCCTACATTTTTGAAATAATGACGTTGAAAGGTAGAGTTCTGAGAAGAACCTACTTTTGGGCTTCTCCAGCTCACCCAGATCACCCTCAGTTTCCCTTCTTCTCCTTCTGCTAGAGGGATTCACAGCACAGCACATCTCTCTGTGAAAGCTGAAGTGGAAAGCAACAACTGCAAAGTCATTTGTGCAAACTCAGAGAACAGTCTGAGAAGACAGCAAAATCTCAACACTCCTTTGAGATTATCACTTTCTAATTGATAGAGATGTACTGGTTCAAATGTACCTCTGTTTCAACTTCTCTTTTCACACCATTTTCTGTATTTGCATGTTATGTGCTTATCAAGTGCAATCAAATTTTAACCTCAGATTGCTGGTGTCTTATGAGTATAGTATAAATATACATATTTCCTAAATGATTGTAAGGGATTAAATGTTGATGAAAAGCACCAGGTTGACACCTGATTATCCAGGAGTTTTCCCTTGTGTTGCAAGCACATCTGCCCCTCTCCTAGAGCCTTGAGTTATCCCTATGCATGTTCTTTATGTGTGCAGACAAAGGGCATTGTGGAAGCAGATGGGTGCCTCAGCATTTGATGTAGTTACCTAATCTGAGCCAACACCACATTATTTTCTAAAAAATGTATTGCATAATTTTTCTTCCATTTGGTCAAAATGCAACATTAGCCATTTAACAAGAGCCATGACAAATTTCTGTCATTGTCCACTGTATGTTGCTGTCCTCTGTCTTTGTAAGGTCTCACAGATTTGTTAGGCTGGGAATTATGACAGTTTCCCTACCCAAATTATCATGGATGTTTTCATAACCAAAAGTCTGGTATCACTATGGAGCAGCAGTAAATTGTGGTAAATGTCAGTCATTTACCACACGAGCCTTTTAAATATATTACAACAAACTATGAAAACACTCTGATTAAATGAGGGAATGTATGGCAAATTAATTCCCACTGCCCCGAATGGAGAAAACATACTAGAGTCTCACAATGCACTCCTTGTCTGCTTTGGAGTCAAGCTCCACAGCAATATCATGCACCAGTGTTCATCTGCTGAACTGGGAGGTTAGCTGGAAAGGACTGGCAACCACAAACTCGGTAACTGTATGCACCTGCCAGTCACTCCTCTCGTTAATCAAGAGCTGCAAGGATGAAGAAGAGGTGAAACGTGGGTAGTCTGGCCAGTGTAGAAAGGGACATCATGGAAGGAAGGTAAAATCTGGAAGGAGAAAAGGTGAGCCTCTGTTATGAAATTCTGCACAACTTTTTTTTAAGGCCATACCATACATGAAGTAATAGATTTTCTGATACTGTTTTCAGGTTGTCATTGGCTGCAGTTTGATTGAGTCAGAGCTTAGCTTCTGTGAATATTTGGGGTGTTCAAATACACTTTCTCCACTTGTGCTGAAAAAAATAATTACCCCCAAAAGTTGCACTTTTTTTTTTTTCAGAAGTGACACCCAACTCACATGGCCATGATGATTCTAAAATTACCAACATATGTGTCCAAAGCTAAGATGTAAAGAGGGTTTGCTTAGTTCGGAAGTGATTGCCAGAGAGGTTTGTCTTGCACCTGGTGAAGAGCTTGTTAAAGGCAGTAGTGCAACCTTGAGATTTTCTTAATTTCTTCCTGAGACATACTTTAATATCTTTGTTTTAATCTTCATTTCATCTTGTCAGGGGTGGAGTTATTTATTTGATTGCAGGGCCACATGCATGGGAATTATGTTGTTTAAGTTACATACATCTTCAGTTGATGTGACTCATGTTACAATTGAAACAAATAAGCCAGCCCTGTATACTAAAAATAAGCAAACAAATGTAAAACACATCACCATATTAGCAGAACCACAACACACTGATTAACGGTGGACAACATAGTCATCAAATCAAGGTCACAATCAAGACCTGAACCAATGAATCAGAGCACTGAGTTTTCAAACAGACACATTCAATGCAGAAGGTAAACAGCTTTATATTATAAGCTTGACATGAGATGGAACTATATCCAGTTAGTTTTGCATCAGGAAATGCTGAAGATAAGCCAGTTCAAGTTTCAACCAAGCTCCTCACAAATGTTCAAGTCAACACAAAGCATTGAGTGTAGAATTTCTTTCTCATGTCATAGAGTTATCATGTATGATTATTCTTCTGCTCTTATTCTCTCCTGGCCATCAAACTCAAGTCAGAGGTCACTCTGAAAATCACATGCTCTTGCAGCTTTTAAATAATTGATGTAACATTTATGAAAATACTTCTTGCATAATTACTAGATAAGAATTATGAATAACTTTTGGAATATTTCACCAGCAGTAAATGATGGATTTAAGAATCTGGCATTTGCTGCTAGACCAGCAAGCAATTAATATGGACCTTTTCACATTTTTCCCTTTTTTGCCAAACAGCTATGCATGCAAGCATATGTGAAATAAAGAGGGATCCTTCCCTTAAAGGAAAAGAAAGTGTTTGGCCTTGCCCTTTCTTCCTAAGGATCTTTATTTCACATGGTTGCTGGCTGCCAGCACTAAACAGCAGAAGCTTTGGCCAGAATAATGACAGACCTTACTACTGATATCTCCTGCTTGGTGATCCCAAGAGGTGGCAATGCTTCTCATAGATGCATCCTTTTTCCTGCTTACTTCACTGCACAGATGGAACCTGGTTTCCTGGATGCAGATCACTGCTGAGTATACCCATGGGCTTGCAGGCAGGAACTACAGGCTGAGGTGTGACACACCAGCCTCCTGCATGGTGTGTGTCCCAGCAAGTAATGACAACCTTTCCCTGCAGTGAAAGCACTTAAAAACTACACTCAGCAGGTGCCACCTCCTCAGGACAAGCTAATAACCTCATCAGCACATTGTGTCTCCATGCCTTTTCTAATAATAATCACTTCTTTACCCTAAGTTAGGAAGCTAATACGAATCAGTTCACAGCTTGCCCTGGTGACTTTTAATCTAAGACCACAGCTGGCCTTTGTGCTTTTCATCAGATGAATTCCAATAATCATTAAACAAAGTTTTCTCAGTTTTACTTCAAGTCTGGGCCAACGTATCTTGCAGCCCTTAGTCCTGTGCCACACTGGTAAAATCCAGCCATTCTGTAAAATCAGTGATGGCAACATGAATAATTAGTGTCTGTATTTGTACAGCATCAGACTTACAGTTATTTTCCAGTTGTCTATACTGCTTTTCTTTGTATCTAGTCTAGCCCTAGAGGGTGCAGAGAAGTCTGCAAAGTTTTAGTCTATGAGATCATCCCAGTAATTTCTTACTGCAGGGACTGTCTGTCTAACTTTGGTTCCCCATGTTAAGTAATTGTGATATTGTTTCTTTAAAACCCTTGACAACAAAAATCAAAACAACTGTAAATAATCCACAGACATATGGAATTGTTTTGAGAAAGAAAGCAAATTGCTGAGGCTCCTTAAAAATGGAAATCTACCAAGGAAACCCCAGCAGTCTCTTTGACAGTCTGCTCTAAAACTTTTCACTTGCTTTGATGTTGTTTGTAATTTATGCTCCTCAGAGGCTTTTAGATGAAGGAAATCATCTGTTTTAATAATGCGAAACCTTCTTCTGACTACTCAAGATGGGAATTCCTGCTCTGTTTCCTGTGCCTCTCTGTCAGGGCCAAAAGGGGAAGGAGGGCTTAAAAATTGCATGGCTGTTAGTGATCAGAGCTGTGGCATCACCTACCATTTCAAAATGTCTACCCAAACATTACTTATCTCTCACTAATGAAGTAACATGTTAAGGAAAGCTGTCTTTTTTAGCTCATTCTCCACAGTGGTGTTATTTCACTGTATTAGTTATTCATAACGATAGGTTATGTGGTAACAAGTATAGGACAAAAGCAATTATTGAAATAGTCCCTTTAATTCAAAATTATTTTAATTACTAGTGATACCTGTCCTTTTTTTTCCCCCTCATTTCTGTGCTAAGTCTCTTCATAATTCAAAAATTGCCACTAGGCTATCACCTCTGGTAATTGCCATTCTCTGAGCTGAGTGAACAAAGGAAAAATTAAACTGGAGTGTGTCAGGGAAGCAGAATAGGAAATATATGTTCCTGCAGGAAAGCTACTCTCTTCCTAATTACCCTGCAATTGCCAGGTTCAAAATGTAATTTATGAGCAGCATAGATAGAATGGCCACATTAGTCCATTATTTCATGACGATCTTTTCTACTCCTGATTTCAGAAAGGGGATTTTGCAGTTGTCAGTGCGCTGGTATTGTCAGCAGCTGCTCTGGGCAGTGATGCTAGACAACTGCACTTGAGAGATACTCCCAAAAAAATATAAAGCAGTCTCCTAACACCACAGTTTTAAATAAGAGAGATGCTGTAAAATACAGCTCAATAAATAAATCATAACCTGATGGGCTACCTCAGACACTGCTGATCACATTCAGAAACAGATCCAGAAATGTTTGAAGGAGAGGGAGGTTTTCCAGCCTGTGGCTGCTGCTGTTGCACATTCCACCTGCTGTAAAACACACCAAATGCAGCAAATGAACCTAATAAACACCCCCTGAGTCCATTTTACTCTGACAAGCATGGAGTAGCCTGCAAAAGGATGGACTAGTGGGTAAAGCTGCCAACACGTGACATGCAGCTGACACTTTTCAGCTGTAGTTTTGGTGCCTGAGGCCAAGTCTACATTTCAGTCAAGTTGGGGCAGTGACTTAGGACTCATCTGAGTGAGCTTTAAACACAAAACAGGGGGATACTCATGGCCAGATGGACCTCAGGAACCATTAACTGTCCACATAGTTATCACATTATCACATTAGTTAGCACTATAGTTTGTGGTACTTGAGCTAGTCCCAACAGGGTCACAGACTGACTGAGGCCAGAAGACATCTCTGGGGATCATCCAGTCCAACCCCCACTCACAGCAGGATCAGCTAAAACAATTGCTCAGAGCGACAGCTGGGTCTTGAATATCTCATAGGATGGAGACTCCACAGCCTCTGTGCAACCTGTTCAAGAGTTTGACCATCCCCACAGCAAAAAAAAAAAAAAAAAAAAGAAAAATTGTATTTAAATGGAACTTCCTGTATTTCAATTTGTGTTCTTTGCTTCTTGTCCTGTCACTGGTCACCACTGTGACAGAGCCTGGCTCTGTCTTCTTCACTTCCTCCTATCAGGTATTTATCCCTCCCAATAATCTCAGCCTCCTCATGTGAAAGAAGTTCCAATCCCTTAATCATCCTCATTGCACTTTGCTGGTCTCCATGTCTCTTCCACACTGCAGAGCCCAGATATGGATCCAGGGGGAGTCAAGGGGAAGGCAAAAAAGTAGAAGAGGAAAGGCTAAGTGGAAAGGCAAAGAGGAAAACTATCTTGCTGATTCTGGATGTGACATGCAAACCTCTGAGTCAACTGACTGAGAGTTCATTGCCTCCCAGCGGTACACAAAGTCCATCAATATTTTTCTTTGTTGCAATCTAAGTCCTTAAGGAAGCTTGCCCCTTTCCTGAGAAAGCATTAGATTATATTGCTTGGGAGTATCAGTCCTAAATATTCCCTTTCAGTTTCCAGCACAGACTGTTGAACAGAGTGCTCTTAGGAATGGGAGATGCCTGCTCTGATTCATTCTTCCAAGGTTTTGTTTTTACTTTGCCCCTGAGGAATTGGCCATTTTTAATGACTTTTATGATTAATAAAACTGTCTGAAGGCCTGCTGGGGTCTTCAAGCTAGTAGTTATCAACAAAGTCATCTAGCTTTCTCCCCTAGTGCCTAAGCTAATGGCAAAGACCCAGCACTTGATCTTTCTCCCCAGGCTGAAGCTTGCCCAGCAGCATTCAGGGTCATGTAGGGGTGGTAAAAAAAATCCCTGAGAGTTACTTTCTTGCTGTACTGACTATGGAAAATCATACTCTCCTGGAAATCTGCATCTCATCTCAGCAAAGCTCTTGTGCAGACTCTCCAACTTTCCCCCAGCTGTTTCCCAGCTGCAGGCAGGTGATGTGATACCCTTTTAAAGAAGCACTGAATGTATATCCTCACAGCTGGGCACTGAACTCCCAGCAGCAACACATGTTGACTCCTACACCTTTAACAGTCTCCACGCTGGATCACACTGCTAAACGCACATTCCTGCTCTGAAGAGGCTCACCACTTGACACAGCACATCCTAGAGCATGCAGGAGCTCGGGCAGGCAGAGGCATGTTTGAGACACTGCAGTAAGACAGGTGCCAGCCAGAAAGGGACTATTGGCCTGCGGGCAGAGAGAGGAAGAACACAGCAAGAGCTTGTTGTGCCACTGGGAGGGGGAAGCAGCACCAACCAGCAATATTTCTCCCTGTCCCTGTGCTCTCTCCCCACTATCATGTGTGCATTTCCTTCCTGTCCCACTGGGAGAGGCAGGGAGAGCAAAAGATGCATTGAAGAATAGGCAAAGGCACTTCTGCATACTTTAGTGAAACTGTAAATTCGTAGAAACCTAAAAAGATGCATAGTGGTTAATGAACAGCAAAACATGTGAGATATGGATTGAAAGGTATATTGGAAGATATATGTTTAACTACATCAGGACACAGCATGGTATAAGACCAATTTTTTTTTTTTTAATTAAAATGTCATACAGATCTAGTGTTTTTCGTAGTAGTTGGTAGCAGATTTCACAGAAATAAAGGATTGATAACATCCTGCAGGAGGTTGCAGCTGTGGAACCACTGAGTCCAGACACACTGGTACCATATTCTAGATAATTAAAGCAAATAAAATTATATTTACTTTGAAATTTATGTCTACGTCCCCTCATCATCTCTGTGTGCATGGCAAATCTCAAGTTTACTTTCTATGGATAACATCTAACAAAATGATGCAAGTCACTTTTGATTTTTCCTTTGAATTGTAAAGGGCAATTTATATAATTTTTTGTAACATTTATATTTGTGCATATCATACTTCATACTTTTTCACAGACCACATTATACCTGAGGAAGACACAGCAAAGGTTATTCATAGATACTGCTCTCTGCTCCAAAATCATTCAAGTATCTGCACACTGTGTTTGCTGGATTACAGTGGGTCAGATCCTGACACCCTCACTAGTCAGACCTGCTGTTCAGGAGCACTTCTGGGTACTCTTATCCAAGCTGTAAAGTACAATATTACTAAACCAGAATATGGCGTCAAGAATCTGGGCAAAATGAGATCAATTTTTTTCCCAGTGGCTGAGACCCCTGAAAACCTAAGGCTGCATCACAGGCAAATATTCAACAGCTGAAAATTCATTTTAAACAATCTTTACTTCCATCTAACATGTCAATAACAGGTAAACAGCATATCCTGGGCAACCCTTTCTAAAAATATATTAAAGTATTTTTGGATGACGATGGAAAACAGGCTATGCCTCCATCAGAAAGGAAAACAGAAGACCCTTTTATAAGTCTTCAAATAATCTCAAACTAATTAGCTTTTAACATCCTCTCTGCTACAATTCTGGGCTTTATTAGCTGTTCTGCTTGCCATTCCTAAGTCTGCCTAATGTCTTCTGTAGAACAACTATGCATTTTTTCCAGGCATTTGTCATTTCTTGAAACATATAAAGGAGAGCACTTGAATTCAAATAACAGACCATCTAAATGCTGCTCTGCATAGGGAGTGATATATGCTGACAAGGACTAGAAGTCAAATTTTCTTTATATGGTTCTTTATGGTGAGGAAACCTACTTAAAACAAGCTCCTTCTCAAGGCAGCATATTGATTAGAGCTGACGGGCCAAAAAGACCTTTGGGAGACAACAGAATATGGCTTGAGTCAAAGAGTAACACTAAAGCTGGCAGCAGCAACATTAAGAGTCAGTAAAACCTGAGAGAGTTTGTCTCATGCTGAAATTTATTGCACCCATTTGGACAGCCATTATGGTAGTTAGTAATTTTATCTGCTCAAGTTCATCTGTATTTGGACTCTCTGAGCTTAGCGAGAGGTCTTGCAAGGCAGAACCATACCCAGGGCTCTGCTGTCTGAGGCAAAAGACTGCTGTGCTGAAGCAAGGTATCTGTGTCTGAAGACTACGAAAGGCTGTTTGTTTTGATGGCCAGCCACAAAATGAGTTATGTTAACAGTAATTCTGAAATAAGGTGATGGTAGGCCAGTGCAGATGAGGATTTTCTAGTCTGCACTGCTGTGGTTTTCTTCCAAGGCTTGATGAAGTTGTCACTCACAAGCAGAAATTGCTGTTCTCTTGGATAGAAGTACACTTATACTTCATGTTTTAGGAAATAAATAAGACAAAAAGAGCAACACCCAGGCTAATATCCAGTGAGACTGTACCAAAAGCTCCTGATGAGACATACTGAGAATGGTGGGTTAATGTCACTCTACAAAATATTTTGCATTGCTCCTTTGCCTAGTTTCTGAAACTACCATGGCTTGTGTTTCGTTTCTTCACTGATGATCTGTTCCAGCACTTAATTACCTTTATTTTTCTAACACTCTTGGCGGGTTGAAGCAAACCAGGCTGCTGGAATCACCTTCAAAATGTCTGTGGAGGATCTGTTCCTGAGACAGGTGGTACTGATTTAATTGAATCTGACAGGGGATCAGCTTTTGATAGTGGTCTAATGAAATAGTGGAGTACTGACTTGGGAGTTGATATAGGTCTTCATATTGGTTACCAACCCCAGTCCTTAAGACAGGTGGAGAGAGGTTACCGAGCCCTGGAAGGAAAATTATGAAGAGATCTAAATCTCCCTTGCTTCCCATACAGTTTACAATACACAAGGTGCTGGGCATACCAAGCACACAGTTTAAGCAGTCATTAGGATCTTAGATTCTTTCTAGTTCATCAAGAGAGGTAGAAATCTCCAGAGGGCACAAACTGGCCTTAACCAGACAACAGATGGATCTCAGATAGAAAGTTCCTAATATGGCCAAAATTACAGGGGGAAAACAAAAAAAAGTTCTGGGGTACATATGAAGGAAAACACACAAAAGCCATTGCCCCTGGTCTCAGGGGGAAATCAAATGCAGTGGTCTATTACTGAATCTTCTCAACAACTTCATCCAGTTCCAATTTATTTCTGGACCACCCTCCCTCCCCCTCAAAAACATCTCTATAGAGATTGCTTCCTGATTTCACAGTGGAGGCAGAAGGGTGCTGTTCATGGACTATTCTCAAAGCTGTTCATCATTCTCCAGACCATTGGTCCAAGGCCATGTTCCAAGGACAATATAGGACACATAGACTATGCCTGTCGTTTCTTCTTTTCAAGTCACTGTACTTTGAGCCATTAAGAGACTAATTAAACTACCAAGGTAAAAAGATCCTATCACTCCTCTTCTGCTAAAGAGTTAACTTTCCTGCACCAGGGATTCTCTCTGCTCATATTCAGCTGATGCAAGGTCAATGACAAACACACCAAGGAAGTCAGAGTTGCTTTATTTTTCTTGTGAGCAGGTCAAATAAAACACTGCTGATGCTCCATTTATCTGGAGCGACAAGCAAACACTTGGCAGCAGTGGAAAGCAGACACTGGAATCTGGCACCAGGCTCCTAGCACAGCTGTCAGCCTGCTGACTAATCACTTCATCCCCACGTTAATGCTGCTCCAGGTCTACTGGACCCTTTCATCTCAGACACCCCAGCACACGCTCCTCTTGATAGACCGATTTATACAGAGGTGTCATTATTAATGGTTACATAGCATTTTATTTTAGGAGGGTTCTTTTTAGTCAAGGTGGGGTTTTTCTAGTGGCTTTCTCTTTCCTTCAAGGTGGAAGCTGTGATTCTGCTGCCTCCAGTATCAACCAGACCTTAAGTAGATGCCCCTTGCCAGACTGAATTTTCTTCAGGGTTTTCTGTTTGTGTGTGTGCATGAGCTTCATAGCTTGTTCTTTAAAAGAGCTTTTCCTATCAATTTGTTTTTGTGTGGTGACTATTCTGACAATTAACCTGCAATTGCACAGTGCACACCTGACTCTCATCTGAGAGATCTGGTTTGCCTTCAGTTTGCATTATCAGATGATACTTGTAGTCTTGTCAGCACAAACTATTTAAAAAGCTCCCAGGGAAAGTGTTAAAATATAGGTGGGGCTTCTGAACTCTGCTCTTGGCAGCTGTGCTTTATTAGCTGTGCTGTGCAAAGGTGGTGCAGCTAAGGTAATGCAGTGCTTTCACAGAGGCATTATATATTGTGACAAGCCGAACAACCTCCAGGACTCTCACTCATCATGACTCCTATTTCATACCTCATCCATTACAGGAATGAGGTATGAAAACATTTCTGTGTTTCCTAAAGATATTAACAGACTCCTGGGAAATTGTTTACCTGGAGAAAGGGAAGTGTTGGGCCACATTTTTTTTGCATTCAGACTGAAACAGCAGGCCATGGCAGGGCTCGCTGTCTTTTCTTGTTAGTGAATGATAGGTTTTTGCAATTGGTAACTGGAAAGAATTCAGCCAGTTAATTAGTTTAATGCTTATAGTTACCAAAAGTACAAAACCATGAATTTGTATCACTTCCATACTGACTTCAGAAAAAGGATATCCAAGTGTTTTTTAAAGAATAATGAAGGACATCTCCTAACAGATTGAAGGTAGAAAGTTCAGTCACACCCATGTGTGGGCTGGTGGCTGGAGCCCCAAAAGGGTAATTTGATTTGGTCATTCAGACAAATATGGCAGACCTAAAACTAGAGCAGAGCCTTTTTATCACAGAAGCATAGAATCATAGAAAGGCTTGGGTTGGAACAAACCCCAAAGATCAGGGGAGTTGGAATGAGTTGATCTCTGAGGTGCCTTCCAACCCAAGCCTTTCTATGACTCCATGATTGTACTCATCTTTGAATGTTAAGTACACAACCAGCCTTTGCACTGGTATTTTCAACCATGGTGGTATCTGGCTGTTGTCTGTGCATGTTCTAGAGTTTATGGTATCATTTCACTTTTCTCAGCATGATTCTGTCCCAAAACAAACGGACAAGTCCACATTCATTCTGTAGGCTATCCTTATGGTGCTATTTCTTGGCATTCTACAGCTGCCTCAGAAAATATCCCCATATGTTCTGTCACAATAGTGGGATGGCCTGATCTGCAAGTCCAGTTAATTCCCATGGTAAGCATGCTTCAGAGGTCTTTGCTGTAAGAGAATTTGAAAATTACACAGGGACAGCAGCAAGAATTGGGCATTTTCATGGCTTCTGTGATTCATTCACAATTACTGAGACAGGAATTCCCTACTGTGTGCATGGGAGACATGCAATATCTTCAGTGCCAGGAAGCAGAGATATTTATACAGATCTTGGCACAATGTTCTCAGTCTGTGCTTTGAGGAAGCACCATGTGGAATTTGCTTCTTGCAACAAAGGGATAAAGAGTTTTCCATAGAAGACCTTCGATGGGTTTTAGGGAAACCTCTGAGGGAAGAAGGAAGTGGTGTTTCGGATACTTCAATCTGGAATCAAAATATAAGCCCTGCCAACAGAGCTCCTTTAAACCATAGAATATGTTTTCATCACTGAATTTGAAATATTGTTTCAGAGTCTTGGTCAGATTTACTGTTGTATTTAAATCACTGTAGCCTAATTGGAGTCAATGGAGCTATGACAGTTTTTACCAGCTAAGGGACTGGTGTCTGTTTCAGAGTATTGTTTTCCCACAAGTGGCCTTGGTCTTCTAGACAGTGATCAATTTTTTTCTGGGTATCCCAAAATCATTCAGCCTTTCTTAGGATTTTCTCAAATGTTTGTGACATATGAATTTGGATCACGTTCTCTCTGCTTACCTCTCAACATAGACAGTGTGATCCCTAACAGTGTGCCTTGTTTATTCAAATAAGCTCTTCTCACTAGTTGTTGCATTCCTCTCTCCTCTGGGAAGTCACAACTACTTAACAGTTGCACAGTAGAGTGAGATTTAGTAGAAAAATAGTTTAGATGATCACAGCTGTGCAGATGACACTGGGTAAGTAGTGTCCCATCTCCAGACACAAAAATAAATACAGCAGATAGTGTCTGATAGTGTTAGTGACCTGATAAGAAAGCTTTGGATACAATCCTTGCAAAGTGAAATCACAAAGACCAACTGGACTCTAAAATATGAAGCATTTCCTCCCTGCTCGGCACTGGTGAGGCCACACCTCAAGTACTGTATTCAGTTTTGGGCACCTCACTACAAGGAGGACATTGAGGTGCTGGAGCATGTCCAGAGAAGGACAACTGAGCTGGTGAAAGTTCTGGAACAGAAGTCCCATGAGGAGCAGCTGAGGAAACTGGGCTTGTTTACAATGAAGAAGAGAAGGCTCAGAGTAAACCTTACTGCTCACTACAACTCCCTTAAAGGAGATTGAGGTGAGGTGGCTGTCAGCTTTTTTTCCAGGCAACCAGTGATAGGACAAGAGGAAATGGCCTCAAGTTTTGTCAAGAGATGTTCAGGTTGGATATTAGGAAAAATCCTTCACTGATAGAGTGGTAAAGGGAAGTGGTGGAGTCACTATACCTAAAGTGTTCAAAAAATGAATAGACACCTCTGTGATATGGTTTAGTGGGCCTGGCAGTATTTGGTCAAAGGTTGGACTTGATGATGGTCTTTTCCAACCTTAATGATTCTGTGATTCTGTGAGCATTTGTGTAGCCTTTCTTGTGGCTGGAAAAGTATTCAGAGGCTCACTCTGATATGTTCCTTTGGCTGAGTCATTTCTCCAAGGCCTGATTTTCCCTTGTGTTGCATTCTTGATAATCATTCATGCCCAGGTAAAGTAGGTATAAAGCGCCTTCATATTGTAACACAACGAAGAGCTGTCATCACAAGTTCTTCAGCATCACACAGATTTTTCTCTTTTGAATGTATTTACATTGTCACTGAATACTCGTAGTTTGGTAAAGAGCTGCATCAGTTTTACTTGTACATTTATCCATACTGCACGTCTTTGGGACTGAATTTCTGCAATGCAGCATATGCCTAGCCTGGGAGCTTCTTGTGTCCAGAGCTGAATGCCATGATTTATTACCATGGGAAGTAGTGCAGCTGTAAGCAGAAGCTTAACAAGAAGCATAGAGTGGGACTCAGATCCAGCATGATTAACCTGAAAAGGTCTCCTGAGGGCCACCAAAGTAATCTCATTTGGGAATCTTTCTCCGCTGACTGAATAGCAAACTCTTGCACCTTCCTGCATAATTGTTCAAACCACCTTGGTGCCGTTCAAAGGCTGGCCTTGGCCATGCAGCCTGATTGGGCTAATAACTGGTCCCACACAAATAACCTCTCGACCTTGCCCAAGGGTTGTAATGTCTCCACCTTTCAACTTGGATCACAGGTTAGTTTGAGTGGGGAGTTTGAGTTTAACCTCCGCAAATCACTCGGTTTCTGAATCTGAACATATGAGAAAAATTGAGACTACAAGGTATCTAGCAGTTCCTCTAAGAAATGTCAGTTTTTCACTAGCCAGTGCAGGAAATCAGGTTGCTGGAGACTTGGATGGCATGTAGGTGCCCAGGTCCCCTGCAGCAGGAGGATGGGTACACTTAATAACCAGTACACTTCAGATAGTGTACTAGTTATTAAATGGTCTTATTACTGAACTTCTGGCAAATTTACAAGGTATTTACTCTCTCTCTTAAGTCAGAGAATGCATGTTCTGATGAAGAGCTTTAAAGAAAAGTGGTTCTCACCCAAATTGTTGTTTAATTCCTTAAAATAAAAATATAAATTCTATGATGGGGTAATTAATTCTGGGGCATAAACCAGTAGCAAAATATGCATGAATGTTATGTGCCACAGCCATTAAAATGTAAATCAGTCCAACTGCATGATCTTGCTTACATCCTTCAGAAAGAGCAGTCAAAAATAAAAGTCATCAATTAAAAAAAAAATAAAAAGGGGTTTTTTTTAATAAGAATGCATGAAGAAAGATGAACTTTTATTACCCTGGTCACTATAATATAATAAGGATCCTTATAAGAATATACTATATTTCAAAATTGAAAAAGTAGAAGGGGGACAGGAGACTTCAGCAGTATCAGCATAAATGGGAAAATATTGTAATGTTTAATTTTTCTAGTATATTGGCTACCATTAGAGCAGCAAACATAGATTTCCAGATGTTTGTGAAGAGTCCAACAGTTATATTTTATATCTATGGCTGTAGTAACAATTTCTATTCAGCAGCCTAGAAAAACATTTCATGTCACAACAGGAAAGAAATATTACCATGGATTTTTTCCCCCTCATCCCCTATATAGCAATTTCTGAATACTTCAGTCAGTGCCAAATAAAAATGATGGTTTAAAAATTAAAACCACAGTCACTAAGGGCAGGACATGCAGATGTTTTGTGATGCTGAAGAACTTTTCAGTCACAATGCTGTTGTGGAGAGGACTGGAAATCCATCAGATTTAGACACTGTCAAAAGCATTCCCTAAGCTACACTGTCAGAAAAGGCAGTAAACTTTTCATATTCTTTCCATATTCTCTTAAGGAAAAAAAAAAAAAAGCAAAACCACAAAACCTATTCATGATGGCTTGTATTTCAAAACCTATTCATAATGGCTCTCACTATTTTATTAGCAAAGGATTAACTGCAATCTGTTAATATAAATGTGCAACTTAAATCTAGAGTTCACTGGTCAACCTGTGCAAGTGGAAAGCTGCGTTGTCCTGAAGCTGTGTACAAAATATCAATTTTCCTTCTCCCAGAAGGAAAATTTTTTACAAGCTTATCAGCTGTTTCTGCTTCTGTCACCTCTGTGCCTTAATGAAGTTATACAAATGGCTGCCTGAAAAGCTTGTCTTTACCACACCTACATGGCTAGACAAAATAACAAGTTTTTAAAGGCACTCGTCAAAACTGGCAGGTTTAATGCCTTTGCATGAAGACAGACCTCTTGCCACCCAAAAGTTGGCAAACACATCTGTGACCACACGTGTAGCACTGAGCCATCCTGACAGAGCACAAGCTTTTATTGCCTCCTCTCTCTCTACTGTCCAGTAGTTACAATGATAGAAATAAAGGACAAAAATATAAATGGATGTCAGCTCCTCCCTTTCCTGTTTATTTTACTTGTTTTTAATCCGTAAGGTGAGATCACAGGTGATACTTTCTTCACTGCCTGGCCCCGCTGTGCTTTGAAGGGTGCAGAAAGCTCTCCAACAGTGTCATAATTCCCCAAGCAACCAGAAACTCTGGAGCAAGAAAGTCATGGGCAGCTGTGCCACTTCCTAGCAAAAGGCAGCAGGGATGCTGCAAGTAAAGGCAATGTGGTGGGAGTACAGGCTTGTGCAAGACAGGTGGTCCAGAGGGAAAAGGCTGGCATATGTTAGAGGAGGCAGGGAGAGGGCCAGAAAGTGTGCAGCCATGGGGAATTGTGGAGTTGAAAACACATCTCTGATGGCCTGGCCTCTTTTCAAAGCCCCAGAAATTGCCTGTCATACGTGGCTTGTGTAAGGTGTCAGGTATCAGTTTTCCGTAATGAAAAGCACCATTAGCATGTAAAGACAATTCATTAGGTGCAACATAGCAGAACTGTAATTAATTATTAGATATTATTTCTCACAAAATGCATCTCCAAGATCACATTGCATTAGCCACAGTATTGGACTTATGGAGCATAAACAAGGGTAATGATAAACACCAGTGAATGGAGTTGGGAAGAGATGGTTATCAGGGTACCAGTGTGTTTCATGTGGGGTTTATTTAATAGTCTCATTAATGATCTGGAAAAGGAAGTGAATAACCATTTAATTAAGTTTGCATTTGATACTAAATTAGAAGTTGCTGCAGACACCTCTGAGGGCAGAGAAATAAATCAAAAGGAGCTAGAAGCTTGTAAGGTAAAAGAAGAAAATAAGATCTGGTATGAAGAAAAAAGCAAGCTAATCTCTCTGGAAGCAAATAATCATGTAGCTATCAGTAGAGGAATTCTGAAGAAAGCAGTGTTGAAAGAGAGGTAGGGGTGTTAATGGACTATACATTTCCTCACATCTCAGATATATGTTTACAGAAGCAAGGCATCAAGGAGCAGGAAGGTAATAGGCCTTCATTGTAGGGCTGTAGTGAGAAGCCATCCATAATGCTGCACTCTGTTTTGGGCACCCTGTTATCAGAGAGATATAGACAAATCGGAATGAGTTCAGAAAAGAGCCATAAAAATGATCCCATATCCCTGGAGATAATGACTTATGAAGAAAGATCAGAAGAAGTAAATGTGTAAGGCCTTGTCTGAAAGATGACTGAAGCAGGGCAGGAAAACCATCTACAAAAATGTGAGAGCAAAAAGGGAGGAAGATAATTTATCATAGTAACTATTAGTAATATGATGAAATAATAAGTAACAACTATAAATTTTAAAAGGGCAACTTCAGGTTGAATGCAGGGAGAAATTTCTGACAGTGGAATTTGGGTTACTTTGCAGAGAAGTTTCCCAGGGGTAAAAGTAAAAGCTGCATTCAAGTCATTTAAAATCAAATTGGACAACTCACTAGAAAATGCACCCTGCTATAGGGAACAATATTCCTTTGCCTGGGGAATAAGCTGGATGACTTAATATGATATTTCACACTCAAGTCTTTATGACTGTGATATTTTTAATATGCGTGGTCAACTATTTCAGGAAAATACACATTTCTTCTGCTGTCAGGCCTGATAATACAAACACTTGCATGCAAACATAACTTTAAGGAAGGCAGGTAGCTCTGCTGACAGCTCTGCACTGCTGACATGCAAAAACACAAACCTGAGCTCTTCAAGTTTTTGCAGGCTGAGTCTTAGATCTTGGATTGTCAATATCGAGATGGTATACACAGGTAACCACATCATTTATGGGTAGGTGAAGAAGGGTGCAAAATAGAAGATGGGGGTTGGAAGCTCCAGTGATGATGTATTATTATTGTTATTTTTATGGTTACTGCTATTACTACTTATGAACGGTAGTGTGGGGTACAACTCCGTCTCTTAATTGTTCACCTTTATCGTCTCCTGCTATCACCTCTGGTCTGAGTGTTCATTAGACAGCACAAAACTGCTTTCTGTACTGCTTTTTAACACTTAACATTTTTAATATGTTCTAAAATGTCTGTAGAATGGGAAAAGAGACAAGCTGAAATGAAAACTTGACTCTCCCTCAGAAGAAAAAGATGACAAAGGCTGTGGATTTAAATGGATATGAGAGTAACCCAATATTTTCCCCCCAGTTATAGCAATGTAATGTTGAACTCACTTCATAATTCATCAGCAGCAGAGACAAGCTCACAGGCTTTGAGATAGGTATGCTCCCTATAACAGCATGGTTCTTATATGTGGCGATTTTTTGTTTATGTTCCTGTTTTCTTCTCTTCCCTCCTCTGTCCCTGCACCCCAATGGGCTGTGTGTGGGGCTGGCAGCCTGGTGGTGCCGCAGTCCAATGCCCGAGCCTCAGGACTCTCCAGCAAGGGGTCAAGCAGCAGCAGCTCCAGTGAATCGGAGACCAGCTCAGAGTCTGACTCAGAGAGCGAAAGCAGCTCCAGCGAGAGTGACGGCAGCAAGCCCTCACATTACTCCAGCCCAGAGGTAAGGGCTTCTGCTCTTTATGATTTAGGGTGCCACTCCATTACTACACCCACTCACACCTTTTCTCAGCCAAGACAACACAAGGAGGCTGTGAGGAGATGTAGGAAAAAAAATGGGAGAGAAAGGCCCAAGGATCCTCCTCCTGGCATGCTGTGAAATATTAAGTGGCAGGGGATCCTGGGGCAGATTAAAGCATTTGAAACAAAAATGAAGAAACAAATAACCCTGTTACACTTTCCTCAAATTGGAGATGAGTGGAGCACCTTGCAAGGCTCATAGCTTGCTTGAAGTTTTATCCAACTCTGCCTCCATAGCAATGGCTTGCTTAGTGTGTAAGTCCTGATGTGGGCTCCCAGCATTGCAAGGGAACTAAAGGCTTCTCTACATAGGGAAGCTATTATAAAATCAGTTTGAGGGTGGATTTTTAAAAGAAACCAGTTGTTCACTTATGCACTTCCCCTGCCTCACTCTCTGAGTGAATTATTCTCTGCTACTGCTGCCTTTATGTAATTTCTTTCAATTCACCTCCAAAATGGACTAAACTGAATTACTCATGGTGCAAAACACTGAGCCCAAACTAGTCATCTGGAAAGCTAGCACTGAAAATTTTCACAAGTAGACAAGCCCTAGCCAAACTACAATTAAGTTGCCAGTGCTGTGACACCTTCTGCTTTCACCTCTGCAGAAAGCTCAACAGATACAACAAAGATGCTTTCTCTGCTCTGCTTTTCTACCAGGATTGACATTTTTACATGTTTTTGGTCAATACACACATTTGGAATTAAACTATGAACTCCACAGCCACATCACACACATTAATGTATGTAAAAATATTCACAAATCTAGCAGCAGGATTGTAAACACACATGAAATACAGTCAGTGTATTTTCCTACTCCACATAAACCATCCAATCCCTAGAATCCTCCCCCCAAAACTATGTCTCACCTATTCTCTCACCCTGAAAAAAAATTATACTGAAAAAACAGCAAACCTTT
This sequence comes from Lichenostomus cassidix, assembly GCF_008360975.1. Lineage (NCBI taxonomy): Eukaryota > Metazoa > Chordata > Aves > Passeriformes > Meliphagidae > Lichenostomus > Lichenostomus cassidix. The sequence continues at coordinate 30,181,157 of NC_139479.1, forward strand.
CCTCATATTTTCCTCGGTTATTTGGAGCCATGTTTCCAACTGAGCAAAATGCAGCACTCACAGAAATATCCTTCATATATTTTTCTCAGGTTCTATCACTCTTTTTCCTTATTTAGCACTTATCTTCTGTCTTTCTTTCACAGTACTTTCAGACCCATTTCCAATTAACTTTCCTCTCATTTTGTCCCCTTCCTACATTTCTCTCTTCTTTCCAGTCTCTCTTGTTGCTCTCCCTGCAGTACCCCATGTCTTATTTCCCATTCTGAGCTTTCTCATCTGACCCATTAAGACCTTGTTTTCTGTCTGCTTAATTCCCTGCTGGAACTAGTGCAGAGATCTCATGCTCAGTCTCTCCTCTTCCCGTGGGATCTCAAAAGGTGGAAGAAAAGGGGGAAAGAGAAGAAAAAAGGGGAAGGAAATATGAGATGAACAGACAAGCACAGGAAGGGAGTAGTGGTTACTATCTAGGTAGATACCCATGCTGCTTGGACCCAAGAGCAGCAGTTCCTTGGGGAATGCAGGAAGCTAATTAACTGAGGCAGGTCATGGATTTCATAAAGTCCAGCAGAGAACTAAGTCGTGGAAACATGGAGGAAGTGCCTATTCTTAAGTATTTTATACATATCCTCTCAAGATCTGTGGAACTACTTTGGTACAGAGCCTGAGTTGTCAGTGATCATTGTCACGAAACAGCTGCCCCACTCCAACAGATTGCTTGTCTCTTTGCATTATATTTATGTGGTTTGCCTTCTAGGACATGCTGTATGAAACATGCATACGCAAAAATGTAAATTACTCAAAAATGTGATGGCTGCAATGATTTTCATAGGCAGTTTTCATCCCTTGATGGGATATGGGAGATAGCACACACAGATAGGGTCAGGGTGTCCTAGGGAAGTAGGATACCTGTGTTTTTCCCAAGGATGAATGTTTTCCCAGGCCTATCATATGACTGATGGCACCAGTTCAAACATGCTCAAGGGATGTCTCTGACTGGAAGTCCTTTTAGTTTTGCATAAATGCTTTAACTTACATTTATTCACCCAGTGAAGCCATCTTTCTAAAGTATATGCTAGTTTCTTACCCAGTAAATGAAAAGAGATAGGTCCTTGGAAGCTCCCTGAAGGGAAATCATGCCCAGCTAAATTTAAGTAGCCGACTCAATTCCAGATCTAGTCTTAAAATTAATTTAATGTATTGGTTAAGACAAAAGAAGTAAATACATCTTTGCTTTTGATTTAGCATTATTTGGTACATTCAGGTGCAATAAACTTGAGTACTCCAGCACAATGCTGGGCAGGAACTCCGTATTTACAGGCTGGGAGGAACTTAATCTAGAAATGTGCAAACCATTATGATGCCTTCATTCTTCTCCCCCCCCCCCATCTGAAATATTATATGCATATACTCAAAAGATTTTTATTTCTAGGACAGTGTATCTTCTGCAAATGAGGTTATATAACAAGACAAGTGCTGTTTCGTTTCTTCTGTAATTTTTTCCTCATCTCATTTTGAGATTTTCAAGTTGTTCTCAGGTGCCTAAATGCAGTTGCCTAGAGTGTAAAAGCAGCTCATTGTAAAGCATACATATAAAGTAGATTAGATGAACTGCACCCTAAAAGTGTCTGTTTCTTTCCATTGACTATTTAGAGCCAGTAGTGACTAGCTCAGCTGTCTACACTTTATGTCTGCAGTAAACTAAGAATAATGGCTGAGCTAGAAGAGGAGACAACATTCAGACTGGTTTCAGTGATGTGGACAAATTAAGGTGCCTCAGACATTAATGGGAGTAGTTAAAGTTTTGTGGACTGCCAAACCTAAAATTATGAACAAGGAACTGAGACTTCTATCTCCTGTTTCTTTGCTGAAGTCATGAATTCTTTGAATGACCTTAATTAATGTCATAAATGGGGAATCTGGAAAGCAGTGATGCCTTATCCTTTTCCAGATGGTAGAAAAAAATTGTGTGTCAAGTCTATAGAGCAAGCTACATTTCTAAAACTAAGAATTTGGTTTGTTTGTGCTTTCTTCCATTGACTTATCCTGTGGAACTTTAATAAAGCTGGCTTTGGTTAGACAACCATGAATTCCTAATATGAGGGAGGACAAAAGTGGGGAATGGGCAGGAAGGAAGCAGAGAAGCCATTGCAGAAGCTTTCACATGGGACAAAGGATCAATGGCTACTCACGAGTAACCAGTCCTGAAGAGAAGGATGCCCCTTTCTGAGCCCCACCAGCCCCATGGTAGATGCAACAGCCTTTACAGCCTCTGCTGTTGTGACTAGTTCACAACCATTAGTCTCTTCCTTCTTTTTAAGGAGTCACATATAGAAAAGAAAAGGGGACTTTACCACTAGACCAACTGTAGATGCTATCTTTACCTTTGCAAATAGGATTCACCAGTTTTGGCTGTCCTGTGGACTACTGTTAGCAAAGACTGCAAATTACACTCTCCCCTCCCTCCAGAAAACCCTTTGTGGCAAGACCTACCTCTTACAATAAATGTATGCTGTGCCTAACACATAGGAATGCCCAGTTCTAATTTATTAAAGCACTAGCAGCAGTGTTAATGGTAGCAATAAAGTAATAATAATCATCATCATCTTCTTCATCATCATTGCCATCTATACCTTAAACAGAATGAGAAAGCACCACATTTGTATGGGGGTTGCCCTGAGTGAAATATTTGATAGCAGGGCAGCACAAGCAAGTTACCACAAGGGTAAATTAGTGCATGGATTTACCATAAGCAGAGTAGCCTTCAGGGAGGGTGGACAGCTCAGTCCTACCACACAGTGGGCTAAGTCCACGCACGTTATAGGCTCTTACATCTCTCAGTCAAAGTGGTGTCATACTTCAAGTTCACCACATATTAGCCACACCTTAGGCCCCTCTTTGTAGTAACAAGCATAGAGTGACCCCATTACACTGGCATTGTTCAACAGCCCTTTACCCTAGAAAGTGTTTCTGGATAATGTTTTGATAAAAGTTTCTTTTTGGATTCATGCCATTCGTGCCTCTGGTTGCACTTGCAGCCTTGAAGAGATCTGAGATATATAGACATGCTGTGTGGGAGTCATCCCACCTAAATTTGCACACTTCTGTAGATACCTACATCTGCTCATCACCTCAGCCTCCCCTTTAGAGTCTGTGGAGAGGAAAAGACATTTTTAGAGCCCAGCTCATCTGGCCTATTTCAGATGTCTATTTCAAGAGGGAATTTTTCACACCCTAGAAGAGTAGTCCACTGACTGGAGAAGGAACTTGTTGACTAGCTAAGATATAGGTGTCTATGTTGTACAGATGAATCCACCTACAATATTTAAGGAAATGTATCACATCCTCCTGTTCCTCCATGAAGCCTGGCACATGTGTATGTCTGCGGTACATTGATCCCAGAAACTATCTTTGTTCTCTTAAGTTTCCTGGTTTGAGTTTTCATGCCAAACCTATATTTAATTGCAAGTCAGCTGATCACAGACTGTTGTTCCTATTACTGGTGCCCATCTGGACAGCACTGGCTTTACTCCAACTGAAGACTTACTTCCCAGTTCTCTAAAAGGTCCTAGAGGCAGCATATTTCCATGACACCAAAACCAATGGACAGAGAGCATTCTGGTATCAGAATACTCTGGATATATATTCAAGTATATTTCCATCCTTAAATGCTGCTGAAAAACCCAATTCAAGCAAACCAATTCTTCTTCCATAGAATGGCGTATGGACTGGAAATCAGGCATGTAAAATGGACAGGCAAAAACTTTCAAGTGAATTTTCCCAATCCCCTTTTTTACCAGTCCCGCTATTCATTCTTGGCTGTCACGATTCTGTTCTCTTGCAAGGTACCTTCTCTTTTTTAATGTTATCTCAAAGTACAGTAATTTTCAGTTACAACAATCAATTGAATAAATTACTTCCAAAAATGAACTGGCATCACTCATGTTCACTGACAATCTCAAATATTCCAAAACGGTATCAGGGCCCAAAATTAGTGAGAAAAGTTTTAAAATTCTGATTTTTTTAAATTTGGATTCTTTTAATTTACCTGATGGGCTGCAGACATTTTACTTTTATCAGATGCATCTTAAAGGATTTTTTTTAGCAGACAGATCTTAGGGTTTTTTCCAGCAGCCACAAGGATTTGAATTTCCATTTAAATAAACCTGAAAAGTGCACCTGAAACTCCTGACAAAACCAGTAAAGCTGGTACCACTGTTGATCCATTAAACTTCGTAGTTGGTGAATAGGTTGGTAGGACTCTAGTTATTATGCCTAAATAGCAGACATACCATTCCAGGAAAGTACTGCACTGCCAAGTTAGGACACTGTTGCACTTAATCACTTTTTTCTGCTAGTTGAATATGATCCTTTTAAATCTGTGAGCCACCATTTTCAAGAATTACAAGATACATCAAGAGGAGAACAGAATGTAACAGATGAATTGGAAGTTTTTTTGAACTTTCAAGCAGCACTCACTCTGACCTAAAATTATGGGCAAAGGTGTATTTTTCCCCATGTGATTCTGATGTATCTCCTTTTCTGAAATACACCTGAACAGTGGAAAGACTTCCATGTATACTGAACCTTTTATTATATATCTTATAAATTCAGTATGTGCGCAATGAATGGCACTAAACAAATCTATCTGTGTTTTCAACAGCAATAAAAAAAAATCTGTTCATTTTTAGATAAAGAGTTAAGGGTTGTGAAAATACAGCTTCATCCAAGAGAAATATTGACCATCCATTTTCAAGATTTACAGCCCAGGAAAGAAATTCCTCATGTAAGATATTAGGGAGTATGCTTTAAAAAACATAAATGTAAGGCAGTCCTGCAAACTTCCTATAGGTTTGGGTTAGCTCAGTAATGAGTAAATTAGATGCTTTTGCTAGAAGGAATATTTTTATCATATGAATTCCAATGTCTAATTTTTTTGCTTATTTTGGGAGCTTTTGCTCCATGTAGGGTGAATATAACCCTCATTGGGTGATTCTGGAGGCGCCCTTGGCTGTACAGGAAACCTGTGTTGCCCTCAGGCATCTACTTTAAATAAAAGAAGTAAGATATTCTTTTAAGTTAGAGACTGTGGATATTCTCTCTTGAGCAAACTTTCTTCCAGAGCACTGATGGTTTTCATGTTCAACTCATTACACAGTTTTTGATTATTCATATGCAATAGCCTAGTGAATCAGATTTTGGTTCCATCTGAGGAAATTAGGAAATGTTTCTCTTTGGCTTTTGTAGGGCTAGGTTATGGCTAGCCATCTACTCCATCATCTGTTTGTTTGGGGGGGGTTGCTTTCCTCTTCATTTTGTTACATTCAAATTACTGATTGCAAGAAGCGCTAGAAAAAAGTCACACATTGTTCTGAAATAACATTGTCTGAGCTGTGGTTACATTTGAAATCATGATTATCCCACTTCTTTCCTGTCCAAACACCATTATGTTTTAGATGCACTCTTATAACTTGATAGTGTTGTGACAGAAATTAAAAGAGAAACTAACAGCCACACAATACTCACAAAATGAACCCTTGACAGCACCACCACACAACAAATGCTTGTGGATTATAATGTCAATACCAGGAGATTACATGAAGCGCCTGGTTAGCCCTCCAACTCCCCACCACATGCCACTTTGTATGCTCTTTAAATGTTTTCTGTATTTACTGCAAAGGCACAGGACACAAAATGCACATCCCTAGCTTTCCTGATAGCTATCCCTCCCCTAACCTCGGCTGTACCGCTGCCTTGTTTCCCTCCCTTCAAATCGTCATTGCATTTTTTTTTCTATTTGTAAATTCGGAGGTGTTTCCCAGTAAAGCCAATGGCAGGCTGTACTTGTGTTGTGAATCACCCTTGGAAATGATGAATCACAGAAGCCGTTCTCCTTCCCAACTCCAAACCCCATTCGGATACCAAAACCATCCTCGTTTGCAAGGCATGAGCCCTGCTCTGCCACGCAGGGCCAGTGCCAAGGGGTTGCCATAGGTTGGGGCCATAGGTGTCCTCTTGGACCAGAGGAAGGTCTCTGTGGTGCCCGCAGGGATACGGCATTTCGGTGTCCCGAGGGCGGCGGGGTGGGGGCACCAGGGTCTCGGCACTAAGCTCCTTGCCGTCTGTTTCCCTTTCAGCCTGAGCCGCCCTCGTCCAACAAGTGGCAACTGGACAAGTGGCTGAATAAAGTTACCCCTCACAAAGCACCCATCCTAACCCATCACGATGGCCCGGCGCTGGACGCACACCCCTACTACGGCCGCGTGAAGGTAGAGCGGCAGGAAGGAGAGAAGACCCCGGCTGAGGGCCCGGCCGAGCACCGCAGCGGGGAGAGCCGCACCGGCACCGCCGCCGCCGCCGCTGCCGGGGAAGGACCGCGGCCCAGGACCGCCAACAAAGCGCCGGGCAGCAAGGGCAGCCGGCAAAAGTCACCCCTCGCTGCCGACGGCGGGCCGCCGAGGCGGGCAGCAGGGAAGAAGGCACCGCGGCGAGCCGAGAGGAACTCCGCCGGAGACGCGCCCCCCTGCCCCAGCGCAGAGGAGCTCCCCCGGAGCCACGGCTTCCCTGACAGCGCCGCTGCCGAGGCGCCCAGGGCCCGGCCCGCCGGCGGCGGCTGCAGAGCGGGGCACCGCAGGGAGCCCCGCTCGGCTGCAGCTGGGGAGAAGCGTCGGGCTCGAGGGCCGAGCAAAACGGCGCCCAAATCCAAGGAGTTCATCGAGACCGAGTCTTCATCCTCATCATCCTCCTCTGACTCAGGCTCTGAGTCGGAGCGGGAGGAGCGCCCGCTGCCCAAGGCGCCAGCGGCAGCCGGGCCTGAGCCGCGTGCCAAGGACGCGGGGACCGGCACCGCCAGCAAACCCCACGGCGGCGGCAGTGCCTTTGGCTCTATTAATGCCAGGACTAGTAGTGAAATAGCAAAGGAGCTGGAGGAACAGTTTTACACCCTGGTTCCTTTCGGTAGGAATGAGCTCCTGTCTCCTCTGAAAGACAGTGATGAGGTAAAGTCGCTGTGGGTCAACATTGACTTGGCTCTTTTGTCCAGGATTCCAGAGCGTTTGCCCGAAGAACCGCTGGCCATGAGCGCCGGAGCAAACCAGGTGGCCAGCCTCCCGCAGGGTAGTAGTGCTGAACCCCCCGCAGAGAAGGGTTTACCGAAATCTAGAAGGAAACGCAAGGTGAGCTGCTGGGGAACCGATCAGAGGGGGGAGGGAAGCCTCCAGCAAGTGGGAGGCAAACACCGCTCGCGCCCGCATCCAGTGCCCGATGGCAGCGTCTTCTCCAGGCTGGCATTTCAGAGATGGGATTTGGTCCTGCTTTCCACGTAGGGACTGGTCAAACCCCAGGGGAGATGCCATCCCAGGAGGTGATGAAACTCCTGGCTGCGAGGGATCACAGCCCCTTGGAGACAGCGTTGACTGCTGGCATGTGCGTTTGCGTGCCTTAGCGAAGACACTGCCTTTATAGTAGCATAATTTTCTCTCCTGAGGCTTCTCTCAAAGCCTGAGCATTTGGAAATGATGCTCAGGTCAGCAAAGGGACAACTGTCTGCTGTCTTGTCATGGTCTACACAGTATCACTGCGTGTGTGGTAAAAGAAAAGGCAGCATCTTTTTTCCCTTCAGTTTGTCAGCAAGAGGCAAGCCCTTCAGTCCCAGGAAGGAGCCCTGGCTTTGTGAGGGATGCATTCGTAGAGAGCTGGGGCCTGACTGGTTTTGGATCCTGGCTCACTCACGCCCTGGTGACCCCTTTTTCCCCTGGGGCTACAGAAGTAGGAGTAGGACCATAGTCCATTAGCTGCTTCCTCCTCAGCAGCACTGTCACAGCAGTCGGGTGGGCACAGCCCTGTGCTCACATCCACCCTTCTGCCCTGCCTCTCCCACTCAATTTCTGGTGCTGAGGAGAAAGTGCCCTCCACTCCATGGCCAAAGCTGTCCACCAAGCAAGCTTTATGGTCTGTTTGTACTGATCTGACCCCAAAAGTCATTCTGAACTGGAATCACCATCTGCTCAATTTCTGGGCAGTTTTTCTGTGCAGCCTGTCATCTGTTGCCCTCTAAGCTACTGTATGTGTGCAGATGGATCTGTGTATTTTTGAGGACCAGTTACCTAAGCAGTCTTTCATATTGTTTTATCTATCTTCATTTTTTCATTCTTTTTTCAGTATCTGAAGGGTAGAAAACCTGGTTCAAGTGGGAAATGGTGGAAACCAAGTTTTACATTGTACCCCTTTCTTTCTGCCTCTTTACATTTTATTTTTTAAGACATGGACCATTCATCTCTGATCCATGTTAGATATATACTCAAAGAAAGTATCATCATTTGTAACAAAATGACAGGAAATACCAGCCCCTGTGATGCCTATATAACTTGGGTCCAAGTTACAAGATGCTTATATGGCTTGAGTTGTAAGATACCTATATAACCTGGATCATAGCTTTCCATACAGTGTAATAGCTAATATATGGTTAACTAGTTGCTTAGTGCTTGAATAGACAAAAAACTCACCAGGTGGATAGTCTCAAAAATAGACGAGTATAGCTATATTGGGAAGCAACAGGATGTGCTAATGAGAAATTGGCAAATATAAAGCCAATTAGCCACAAAATGAAGAATTTAGACCAAGTAGAACCAGAAAAACCAAAGAACACCATAACTGTGCATGCTCCGAAGATGAAGTTGAAAAGTTCAGAGGTGAGGAAGACCTTGAGCCTTCATTGAAGAAGACCCCCAAGACCACCCAAATTGGAGAAGCACAAGCACAGTTATAGAACTGTTAAATATCTATTATGCTAATTAATTCCATACCCATATACAGTAATGCTGTAATGATGATAATATTGACTAATACTTACCTAAAAATAAACCACAGCACTTAACAGAGGTGGGTGAGTTATGTGGAAAGATCCCCCTCACCTCCAGCACTGTAATAAACAAATACCTGCTCTATAGACATCAGTCTATGGGGTTTTATTTCTAGCCTGTCCTTGTTGGGCATCACTAGACTTGTTGAAATACTTTTGGATCTGTAGTAAATCCAAACTGTAAAAGATTATTACTTTTCTCTTCACTCAGTGTGAAAACGAGGAAGAGTGCAGAGACATCAAGAAGACTCACTTAGAGAGAGAGAGTTCTTCCCGATTAGCTGCCTCTGCCCAAAATGTCTCAACATCAAATCACTGCAATATGAATGAAAATAGGTAAGCATTTTCCTTCTTAGTTACCACTGAGTCATACAACTAGTTGCAGTTTAATGCCAGGTGCTATTTTTTCCTTTAGTATGGTTTATTTTTTAATTATCACATTTTATGTTGAAAAATTACCCACTGCATTCTCTGTTCTTCTGGTTTAATGATCATATTAGTAGCTCCTGACACATTCATGTACTTGCATTTCTGTCCTATTGCACAAAGAAGTTGTGAGCTCAAGTGTGAGGTTCATGGAACAAGTAATTGTAGCTAGAGCAGTGTGATTGTCCAAGATGTATTCCCAAACACTGTGCTGTAGGCACCAATTCACATATACTACCATCCTATAGCCCTTTCTTTATTTATAGTGTTACAAGTTTCAAGTTTTTAAGTTTGACTGTATAAATAGAATTAGGTATCAGCTCTGTGGAAAAGATTGAAAAAAAAATTCATAACAATGCCTGCAATACTCAGTTCCAGAATATATTTGACATCCAATATTTTTGAGATTACAAGCATTCCATTCTGTGCAATTAGTAAATATTCTAGGACAAGGAACTTAGACTTTTTAAAAAGTGAGACTTTCAAAGGATATGGGGCATGAAACAAAAGATGAGTATTTAGCATTTGCTGGCATGGTTTATGCACACAGAGCCCTATCAATGTCAGAGGAACACACTTGAGTTTCTCTGGGGGCTTCCAGTAGTCAAACATAGACATGCGTCTTTTCAGAGTTCAGCTGCATGCTGCTTGGTACATGCTGGTCATCAGGTTTTGGGGTTTTTTTAATTATTTTTCTAGTAGTATCAGGGTACTTCTTGCTGTGAAATTGCTATAAAATAAGAGAATATTTATATTTATTGTAGTAGGCTTTCCTATTGTATCTATTGTGGTAGGCTTTACTCATCTTTGATAAGATTGAGCAATTCTTGTCATTAATACTGAAAAAAACCATGGTGAAAACTGATATATATAGTATTTATTCAAAAATATGCATTCAATTTCTTTGTCCTGACATGTCACATACGTTTCATGAAGTGAAACAATCCACAGAACACCCTTTATTGTGGGTAGCTGCATGCAGACATGCCGTTCCTGTTACAGCAATGTCATATGTTTTACGTTGCTTTAATTGCCAGAGAGTAGTATGGCTGTCGTGGCTTGCTGTGTCACAGGGTTAATTCTGTGCTTCCTGGAAGCAAGACAATAATTTGTGTTTTTCTTGACATAATATTCAGTACTTCTGGTAGCAACTGTGTATTAGAGAAACAAAGAATGTCTGAAATGTACATTTGCCTCCTAATTCTTTCCTGGTTTGCTCTGCTTCCAAGATGTTTCTGTGGTTTGTGCTAGTGTAGGACATGATATCAAATGCTGATATTCTCACAGCCAAGGAAGAGGTTCTGAGGCTGTAGCTAAGTCAGCAGTGCAGATAACAGGACCTCCTGGTCCTCTTGCAACCAGCAGCTGCTCATGCTGGCACATCCCCTCTCCAGTTGTACTACCACAGATGCCTCTGAGGGTCTTCTGTAAACATACTCAAGAAACTTGTTTGATACCAAAACTCCTTTTTCCTTTTTCTTTTTCTGTTTCTTTTTTTTTCCTCTTTCTCTTCCTCGTCCTCTTCCTTCTTCTTTTTTTCCTCTTTTTTCTTCTTTCCTTTTTTTTCCTTTTCTTCTTTTTTTTTCTTGTCTTCTTTTTTTTTCTTTTTTTTTTTTTTTGCCAGAGTAGTATTATTTATCTCCCAGTAGAGCTACCCAGCGTTTTGTCAGCACAGCTGAGGGCTGGTAGCAATGAGAGGAGCAAAACCACCTTCAGTCATGAGCATTTTCTATTGTGGAATTACAGTCTGAGATACAGACTAAGTAAGGTCCTGTTTGACAAGAAAGGCTGCAAGCTGACAGATACCCCAAATATCTTGCACCTATGTCAGATGCTACAGTCTGCCCATTCCCAGCAGATGACAGCTCTGAGATTGTCTGCAGCTCTGCTGTAAGTTGTCCTGCATGGCTTCTCAGTATAAGATGTGCTGCTGCAGTTTGCTCACAGTACATTTAGGTGGGCCCTACTCAATGTCGAAACGCCATGTAGGAAGTGTGCAGCACGAGTAGAAATTTCAGCCACTGCTCACAAGCTCTGGGCCAAGCTTTTGAGGGTTGGGTACATTTCCAAAGAGCTGTGGCTTCCCTTGGATGCTTCAGGCCCACACTTTGACAGTGATGTATAAACATGTGTACCCATATACATTATGTTTGAAAAGAGGAAAAGAAAACAGGTCAGCCTGCACATTCAACATAGTGCTAAAGATCTTATTTTCTCAGGGGGAGAAGAAGGGCATAGTTGTCTATCTTACACACTCTGAGTCTTGCTTTTGTAAACAATGTAGGTCATTAAAGCAAAACAGTTGACACAGTGTTTTAAAGGTACTATGCCATATGAAACAGTAAAGGTTCTGAATTATGATTCATGGCTTCTTTTACAGCTACTTTTTAAAGACTTGCCAGATAAATGGACAAATGTATGATAAGAGCACATTTAATTAGCTCCGTTCCCTGAAATTATGTGCAGAAATGAAGTATAGTTTTTACTGTATTCTTTTTTGTGATTCCATTAAGTGTATATTGTCTGATACAGTAACTATAAAGAAGTGAGAATTGTCCATAAAAAGTAATAGGCTGAATAAAGGGGAATGTGACAGAGAAAGGTATAGTGTTAAAATTGTCTTTCTGACCTTAATCGCAGTTTTAGTCTTAATGCCAACTGTCTTCTTAAAAAAACTTGCATTTTTTATGTGTTGCTTTAAGATTTTCAGCTAAATATTTTCTTCAAATTAGTGCGTCTGAAGTTTGTTTCTGGGCTTATTTATATGCTCTGTCTGACCTCTTATCCAAAACTTCTCCCAAATAAATGAAAGCTGAAAATACTGTCAGTGTTACAGCTTTCTGCTTTAAAAGACAGAGCAGCTCACATTTCTCTGTGTCTACTGTTTGCAGATGTTTCCTTTTGTCTGCACTATCAGCCTATCTTTCTTTGTCTTCAAAATCTGTATTAGATTAGTATAAACATTGCTACCAAAGGCTGGGCATTGAGCACAAAGACAAACCAGTCATCTTTAAACACATTTCCTGTTTTAGTTCACATATGGTTTTATTGCCACGGCTTATAAATTGTCACCTGTAATGGTGAAATAGGGCTCCATAACCTGAACTTACACTTCAGAGCCTAATCTTCATCTCCAGCTATCCCTTAAGAAATGGTGAGCAAGTAGCCATTCATCTCTGTATTTTTTTTTCAAGTACTCTGATACAGACTTTATATTAACTCCAGAATGACAATTTGCCTTGAAGGGAAAGAGAAGAAACATGATACAAATTTGTAAATGAACTCTTGGTCCCAATACTGTAAGCTCGTTTCCAGATACCAATAGACTTTATCCTGCCAGCAGGTTTTAAATTCAGAGTTTTGGTAATATATAAAACATTTACCTTTCTTAAAGCCAGCTTTGTGACACTCCATTACTGTAATTTCCATTTCCAGCTTGGCAATACCAATAAATAAAAATGAGAAAATGCTTCGGTCACCCGTCTCTCCCCTCTCTGATGCATCAAAACACAAATACTCCAACGATGATTTAACTTCCTCCAGCAGACCTAATGGCAGCAGTCTATTACCTTCCATCTCCTCCAGCAAAAAACATAAGGGTGAAATCCAGTCGCAGCCACATCCCGGAGACTTCAATGTAAGTGTATGCTGTTGTTCACAATATCAAGCCTAGCAGTATATTTTCCACTTGTATTGCAATTGTGATAGTTTTGCAGAATGTTATGCAAAAAAAAAAAAAAAAGCTGTAATAATGAATGTTATTTTGTAAGTTCAGCTTTTCTGGTTTGGAGTTTAGCAAGACATAGAAAAAAAAGAAAGAGGGCAGGCTGTAAAACAGGCAAATAACAAAGGCTACGTAAGCAAAACGTAAAAGCTAATGGCCCAAAATGAATGGCTTTAGGCCTCCAGAGCATTGCTTGGGCATGATGCAAGCCCCCTACATTCTCAGTGCATAAGGCCCCTACTGTTTAAGAGCTTACTCAGCTACTGCCTAGCCATGAGTGTGCCTGCAGACAAGTTCTTCTACCTGTCTTAGAGCAAACTTCCTCAGATTCTACTTACACCAGTGAACAGCTTAGCACCAGCCTCACAACTCAGCTCCATCAGAGCCCAAGTATTGATATCCTTATCAGAGAGTCTTGCTCATATTCAGTGTGCCCTGAGCACTCTCCCAGATAAGGCCATACTACAGCACTGAATTGTGGCCTCTGCCTTTAGAGCACAGAGAGAAAGGAGTAGATGCTGCCCCCCTTTATGCATGAATTCTGTGATTACAATGCTGGAGTGAAGAGCCTGTTAGCTCTTTTGACTGAGAGAATTTCTCTCTCTCTCTCTCATCCTTTCAAAAATCATGCTCTACCCTCCAGCCTACAGGACACTGAGCGTAAAATGATCAAGAGCAGAATACTGTCACCTCCTCCTCATGACACTGTTCTGCTTTGTATGAAATACCTAGAAGAAGCAGTTTGGATAGCATCATCTTGATGCCCATTGCTGTACCATCTAGAGAAGCTCTTAAGGCACTCTGGTGCCTGTGCTCCTCTCCTTGCTACAAAAGCTATTCATGTTTTTTATTCTGTATATATTTGTTGTGTTTGTTATTTCATATACAAGAGGCTTTGAAAGCCCAAGTATTAGTGCTGAAGCAGCTTCTCAGAAAACAAACTACCTGAATTGTAGCATTGGCCTCTTCCAGCAACTTCTGCTGTGGGGATAAGTGGCCCCCCTGTATCCATTAAGTATATATGTTTATACTTAAATATATGTGGGGCTTGAGAGCGGAGGAGGAAGTAGTAAATATAATCTTAATTTTGGACATGTTTTCAAAAACAATTTACCATAAATTGTGTTTTTCAAGAATATCTCACAGATGCTTTTGGTAAATTGAAAAAAAATAATTACATTAAATATTCCAGTAAAAAGGCCTTTAGCATATTATAGTTATTCATTTATTTTTCATGAATTAAATGTAAAGTTTTAAACATTTTAACTTCTGAAACATAAATTTAGAGGTTTGTAACCCATTCAGAATTATAATTATGGTTCTTCAGTGGGTATCTTGAAAATAATTTAAATTCCTTCACAGGCAAATGTGCTGGAAATCAAAAGTAAAAGGTGATTGCTTTATGATCCACACCCTTAGCAAACGCATTTCACTGAGATTTTCTGCATAGCCTAGCAATGCACCATTTGGTCAACATTTAACAACCTTTGCAATAAAATTCTTATGTATCTGGTTATTCATCTGAAAACTTTAGCCTGGTGAACTGATCTGGATGTGCCATATAGAGGATGAGAATTCATGAACTATAAATGTTAAATTTAGCTTTGTTTTACCCCATCTTCCCATCTGGCACCTAACTGGCAGGCCCACGGGGTCCTTCAAATTTCTGTCAGAAGCTGCAAGCAAAGCTTGCCCACAGTGGGCTTTTATCCATTTGAGGTGTTTTTTCCCCAAGTCCCTGGTGCCTTTCTGCCTATCACCTGACAATGAACAGCATTTTTTGGCAGTGGTTATCAACCAAAAACAACCAGGGGCCCTCTGTTTTGCACCATACCAGTGGACAGGATCTCACCCAGCAGGTCACTTGGTGGATCGAAGGTGCTCAGGAGGCCACATGAAGAGCAGGGCTGCAGCTGAGAGTGCATGAGACCCTGCCAAAAGACCTGTGCTTCCACTGCAGCACAGAGAAGTGATCCTTCAAGCTGATCAGGGGTCCAGAGCACAAAGAAACCTGGACTACAAATTCGGACAACACAGGCACATCACCAGTGTAGTATGAAATGAGTCAAATGTGAGCTGTGCTCTCCTAAGCAAAGTACAATGCTAGGTTGGAAGCTCTCAGAATATTTTGATAGTTACTAATAGTTCAGCTCAGTTTCTACTGTATATGATATTGAAACTTAAACCCTTTACAAAGTTCTCTGAGCAATATCTGTGAATTTGTGGCCATCAGTGACAGGACACTTACACATATTCCCTACTGAAATAGCAGGAAAACTAACTTCCAGTTTACAACACAATGCAAAGATGCTCTGTTTTTTGTTACTTGGTTTTTATGAAGTTAGTAGCCAATTCCTAAATGTCTTGTCTACTGTTTGTTGTCTAGAAAGCAATTCACATCAATTCAGAAAATGTTCTTCCCTGCAATAAGCCACAGTTCCAAACAGAGCCTTGGTCACCTCTGTCTACCGCACCCAGGGACTGCAGAAGGACAAAGCTTATCTTTGATGATATGTGAGTACACATGACTTTAAAATAAAGAAAACAATGGCATTTAAAGAGAGAAAACGTAATTTGTACAGCAGGAACTGAGACATTGCCAGAAGTATTATAGTAATACTGTAAATTGAGAAATGAATGCCAAATACTATATAAACTTCTTAATTTTTCACCATAAGTTAGGTCTCTAACCACAGAATAGTAGAATTCATAGAATCATAGAGTCATAGAATGGTTTGAGTTTAAAGGTACCTTAGAGATCACTGAGTGTCAATTCCCCTCCATGGGAAGGGCTGCCACCCACTAGACCAGGTTACTCACAGCCCTATTCAACCTGACCTGGAACACTTACAGGTATGGGGCATCCACAGCTTCTCTGGACAGTCTGTTCCCATATTTCATCACCCTCACAGTAAAAGATTTCTTCCTAACATCTAATCTAAACCTTCTCTCTGTCGCTGTTGAGCCGCTAGAAGAGAAAAGACCCGGATTCTCAGCGTGGCATGAAAAAAGAGAGCTTTATTATTTTGATTCCAACTTATATAGATTTTTCAGAGGTCACCCAGATTGGTCAGTCAGAAACCTCCCCCTAGGCCTGATTGGCCAGGCCTGAACTGTCCAAATCTCGAGACACTGTTCTAATAACATCCAAACTTTATCTTTGTTTATAAAACACAGGAGAAAATTCTCATGGGAAAGACCTGTGCTAGCTACAACCCTCCTTCATTCGAATCATTGCCCCTTGTCCTGTCAAAAGCCCTTGTCAAAAGTCCCTGATCATCAGGGAGCAGTGAGGACTGACTATTCCCTTAAAGAACAGAGAGCCAAGAGCCACGATGCAGAATGCAGGTGGCAGGGTTCCAGTCCCACAACACCCAACCAAGGTGCAAGGCGAGCCCAAGGTTGGAGTCATCCCTGCATCCCTGAGCTTTGACATCTGCTGCTGTCATGGCTACTTCTGCTCAGCTAAAGGTATCACAAAGGTAGGGGGACCAAGAAGCAGGAATGGTTAGCATGAGTATCTGGAGGTATACCTGGCCTGCACCACTTCCACTGCATTCTTCACACATCCCTCACTCTCCTCACCTTAAAATAATTTAAGCTTGTAATTGTCTTTATTTTTGGTAAATTAAAATAGCTGGTTTGTTCTCAAGGTCATTTAGGACATAAGCATTATTTAGATAAGGTGTAATGGCAAAACTGAAGGTTGAATTCCTAGTATCTAGAAAATCCATTTTGACTGGTAATGTTATGGTCTGCAAATACTGATATTTGTTTCTGGATAGTATAGATAGTATTGTTATTGTAATTATTATTACTGTTGTTGTTGTGCTTGTTAGCACTATCTGGTCTCAAGGTTAACTAGAGAGACAGCAGCCTCTCATAAAGAGAAATCACATTTCCTACTATAATGTATCAATAATTCCTGTGGACTTCAAAAGGTTGTATCTGGTTCATATGTCAAGAAAAGAGGACTGGTGAGATTAATTTCTGTGTATATTCATGGCAATCATAAGCAGATGTAAGCTGAATAAATGTAATCAGTTTTTCCGCTTCTTTTGGAGAAAACTCTCCCCTGTGTGTATTCTTCTTCTCCCTCTTTCTCCATCTCCCTTCATATTTTTAACTCTCCTGGTACACTTATTCAACAATCTCCATTGAGGAAACATGAACTGTTTGTAAGTACTACCTAACTCTTCATATATCTTAAAATACTTTATCATCTATAATTTACTTGCAATTGCTCAATTTTTCTGCAGTTCAAACGTACATACAAGGCAGAAAGGTGTCAGAGTGTCTGATAAAAGTCAAAATTGTAGGATGTACTCATCTCTTTGGATTAGAAAAAAACATAGTCAGAAATGGCTACAACAGAGCTATTGTATCGTCATCTGATTTTCCCTCAAGCTGCTCGCAAAAAAAAGGGGACTGTTTTTTTTCTTTTTCCCCCTAGGATATTGTCATAGGAGATCTACTTTGGTCACCATCGCTATCATCTGAGAGGCTTTTATCACTAGCTTTCACCATTAGAAAAACAAGTGATTTCCCTGGCAGGCATTCCAATAAAATTGTTTCACCTTTTCAGAGAGAGATGCAATTGAACTGTTCATGTGTAGTGCCTTCCATGTAGAACATCCCCAAGCAACTTGTAGACCACCAAAAAAAATCTAAAAAGCCAAAAACTATAAAACACAGAATCAAATATCCTAATTTGGCCTTAAAAACAGTTAAATGACAGTTGAATGTCTAACAGTTGTGCTAGCTAGAGGAGGGAGATTGTCAGGTACTACAGCTGTCATCCACAGCTTGTAGCTGGGATACACTACCAGAATACCAGCTACACTAGATCTTCATTCTGAAATTCCTGAACAGAGAAGTCACTGAAATGTAGCAGATTAGACTGGCTGCAAATGTTAAATGTCAACAAATATGACTCACATGTTAGAAGGATCAAATTAAACAGGGCAGCCAGTGCCTTTCAAATTTGTGTAGCACCACAGCAGAGGATTTGAAGAAATGCAATACGGTAGGTCTAAATTATGTAGTAATCCTAATGGCAGCATTTGTCCTAAATGGTGCCTATGAAGTATTTCATCTCATAATCCATGAAGTTCTGAATTACTGTAATCCAGCCATGGTTTTAAAGTCTTAATTTTAATCAGACTCTAAAGTTTTTAAGGACTAAATCCCGTATATTTGATTTAAAACAACAACTAATTTTTTTGACCAGTCAGTGTCTCCTTACTTTATTCTCAATTTATTTTCTCTAGATCATTGACAACAGCTGTCACTAGCAATAAATTGGAACACAAGTAGGTCAGTAAAAAGTATATCTTCCTTGGCAGAGTGCTGTATACACACAGACTGCAGTATAACAGTAAATATAGCTAACAGTCTTCAAAGATAGGCAAAAATCTACTTCTCCTGGTTTGCCATTGTTTGCTGACAAATCTAGATACACTAAGAGGTACCCAGCATGCCACATGTGTCAATGACATTAACGCTGATTCCAGTAGTAATTTTCAGTAAGATTTCCTGGATTTTTGGTCATTACTGACTCCATGAAGAGAACATTTTCAAGGCTACATAATAATGCTTCAAGCCATATTGACTCCTGCTGTAACTTCACTGAAAAACAGAATTCCCAATAATTGCATTTAGGACCAAAGTCTGTTCACCTTGAAGTGACAGGCATAGACATCAGGTGGGTGCCCAAGGGCACAGTCCCACACCCTCCTCAAAATACTA
Source organism: Lichenostomus cassidix (assembly GCF_008360975.1). NCBI lineage: Eukaryota > Metazoa > Chordata > Aves > Passeriformes > Meliphagidae > Lichenostomus > Lichenostomus cassidix. The sequence continues at coordinate 30,199,912 of NC_139479.1, forward strand.
CATGTGTGATATAAAAAAATAGCAGAGTTTACCCAGTGTCCCAGTTTACCTTACAGCTAAATCTGAACATGCTCCTCAGGATTATTTTCTAACTTGCATTATGAGCTATAATTTCAAGCTTGGGGTGTGGTTTTTCTTCACTTACATTTATTTTCTTTCTTGCCTTATAGGAGCAAGATAATACATCTTCTACAGCATTTTTTTAAAGTTCATATTTTGTTAAATGTCTCTTCCACCTTTATGGATTTACATGCTACCCATCAGCATTGCACTGTCCAAGGGACATATCCTGTGGTGAGATAGAATTCCTGTGTTTGTCAAACAGTAAGCCACATATCCAGAAAATACTCACCTGCAAAGGTGTTACACATAGAACTCATGAAAATAACTTTGCACATCTCTTTGCTTTGACTTGAACTCCAAGTGACTAATTTTCAGTCTTCTCTTCCTTGTTATTCCTCCTCAGAGTGGAAAGGAAAAGGTGCTCTTGGGTTGTGACTCATACATCTGGAAGTGATCTTACTTGAATTGTTCAAAATGCCTCAAGGATTCCTGGAGTATTTAGAGATACTTTTGTAGTGATGAACACATCCTGAGGAGCACAGTTAAGGAACAGAGAGTGACTCCTGTTTCTTCTCATCAGCTATCTAGAAAATAACTAGTCAGACCAACACCTACTACACTATGTTCCTTACAAATTCATATGTTTACTTCAGACTGCTCTCAGTTTCTTGGCTTTAGGGGATTTCAAGACTTCATCTGACCAAACCAGTCTGCCTCTTCTTCCCTTCTTACTCGTGGCACTGAATTTTCTCACAGGTATGCTGACCATGAGAAAATAATACTAGACACCCTTCCCATTATTAGATCATTTAGCTGCCTGTTCTCTGCAAGACTGCATGTCACCTCTAAAGGGACACTTTATGAAGGCTTGTTTTGGTGGGAAATAGATGTTTCATCAGCTCTGGCAGGAGATTCTCACAGGATATAGAATTTTTAGGCACTATTCCCTGTCATCAAAGGAAAGCCAGGGCTATGGACCTTATTTGAACTCATGAGCTACATGCATGCCCCTCCTCTGCAACTGGTTCAGCACTGCTTATGTTTATGTGATTAAACTGTCTTCACTCCCCAAAACAAACAACATTCACTGTCTCCTGAGAACAGTCCCTGTGCTGTCCCCAAGCTGTGCCCAAGCATTGTCTGGGACTGAGCTGAAAACTATGCCAGGGAGAATATTAGCAATTACACAGCATGGATGATCAAATGATAAAGCTGGCACACTTGCCCTCCTTATTTCACTTGCACAGGCATAGCCAAGGAATGGTTATATTGATGGACTCAGATCTGCAATAGTCCCTGAATATTTTGCCAATATTTTCCAATACTTAGGAAATTCATTCATATCAATTAATTTTGATGTAGCTTTTTCTTACTCTACAGATTGACTAGAAAGTATCTTCAGTCCACAGTACATCATAACAATGAGCAAGACAAGGGTCTTCTAGACAGGTTCAGCAAATGCTCCTCCAGGTTCCAGCAACAGAGCTGAATTTCACAGATGGGAGAGAACAGTCTCTTTCACCAGTCTCTCCCAGTCTTTTCGTACCTCTGCAACTGGTGAGCCATGAGCAGATGTCTGCAGTAAGTAATGAGCACACTTCAAACCCTACAAACTCTTTGAGGAGTCTAGATCTCACACTGAATATGAGGAAGTCTCATCTGACTTCCCATTGTGTTTGCTGTTCTGCCACATCTCTGGTTCTTGACAGAGCTTGTTTTCCTTAGATTAGGTTTCTCTACTAATATCTAGAAGTCCATCACAGTGTAACTGGGGGTTTGCCTGCTTGTGCTGGATCACAGAATGGTGTGGGTTTTCATCACTCTCAATGACAGGATTCACAGATGTGACGTGTAAAAGGTAGTCTAATGCCTGTATTTGAGGCTTAATGCCCAAGTCAGCTTTGCTGTCCTTGTGGCAGTGGAAAATATCTTTACGTACATTTGAAGGATGTGCTTCAAGTCCATTTTTAACAATATAATTACCCAGAAGTTTCCCTTTTAGACAAGAAGGTTCACTGCAATTGCCCGAGGGTGCAAAGGCTATGATTCCCCAAGGAAGCCTGAGACCTTTCCTGCTCATTCCTTCAACATATAAAGGATATTTTCATCTTTCAGTGATGACAAACCACACTGGCAAATTATCATAACCTCTTTAGTCTAGAGAATCACAGGCAGACCACTCAAACTTATTTTTAGCCTGGGAATACCCTGTTCATTTTGAGAACCAAGAAGAAGTCAAGGAGCTGGAGAGAGGCTGTGATTACTCAATGCACATGAGGAATATCTATTCCCAAAATCCTTATCAGATGTCTTCCTGGTCTCTAGTGCCTGGTTATGATTTCTTTCAAATCCTGTTATTACCCAAGTGTCTTCAACAGGCTCCAAAGGACGGGATCCCTGGATGGAGTCTTTGTTTCAGGATCACCTGCTTCTTTCAGTGTAGATACCCCGTTCACTGACTCAGGTTTCACATGTACTGTCACCCAACAGTTTCACCCACACCTTTTCTTCTCCCTCACCTGAGCTGGAAACATCAGAGCTTGCTGCCAGGTAGACAGTCTCCCAGAAAGGTCTTTCTGCCTTTGGTTTTCAGATGCTTCTTGAGAATTCAAAGTGTCATTCCATGGCATTTTAAAACAAAATAGACCTGGGCTGCTGTGGTCACACCCTGTCTCCATAGGTCTGACTATAAAGGCTTCCACTCTATCTTTGACTGAAGTTAGCTTTATTCAGAACATCTATTTAACATACATCAAAACAGGCAAAATTGTTGTTCGTCTGCAAGGACACAGTGTTTGCTCCCTCTGCTTTTAAAACAGGAACTCAAGTCCCTTTTGTGAATACTTCTTTCATTCCTCTCTCGTCACTTGTACACTTTGCCCTTGTGTGTTTTAGTCTAGATATTGATTTCACATGGATATCTTCAAGTCATGAATCTGGGTCATACACAAGAATTTGTAGCAGATTTTGACTCTTTCCCATGGTCTTTTGTATTTCACTACACTGACATGGTTAGTCAGGGAGACTTTGCGTTTTTGCCAAAATAGGAGTCTCCACTAATTTTATCCTTCTGTATTTCATTTAAGTTAGATGCCAGGCTTTAATTTTGTCTGCTATTTTTTGCAACAGTAACTCCCTCTCTAGGTATCTGTACCATTCATCTATTCATCTTATCTAAGTTATTGACCTTGTTACACTAAACCAAACAAGATAGTAGTTGTGTGGTTGTGTGACTGGGTAAATTTTTCTCACATTTGGCATAACTCCAATCAGATCCTTTGTTCCTATCTTTCTGAAATGCCTACAGTACTATCATTTAAATGGCTCACTATTAATCTCCTGGCCTTCTCCACTTGCAAGTTCCCCTCCTGAACTTCCAGGCCTGCTGGGTCTGCCAGAGTGAGCGTGAGACTCCTATAGAGCTGGGTACCCACTTTGTGCAGTGCCATGAACTCTCCCCCAGCCTGTGTGTCACTATGTGTGCCATGCCTCAGACACAGCAGTGCCATGTCCCCTAAAACAGAATTTATTTTAAGCTGTGAAATGGGCAAGAGGCTATGATCCATCAGGGGAGAGCACTATTTTGTACAGTAAGACCCACTCAGCTCTTATCATTCACGCCAAAGATGAACATCCTTATCTATGACCCAACATGTCAGACAAGCTCCTGACACATCCTGCTACAAGACAGCAAATAGACTGTGTACACCTGCCTTTCAAGTTATGTGGTTTTCCTGCTCTTACAGGATTTTCTTCTCCTCCTGGACTGAAAGTTTGGGCATACTGGCACAGCTTCAAAACTTGTCATGGGCTTATCCTGGCTAGCCAATTTCTTCTGAGTTTCCTGTAGCTCTGATCATATTCTGAAGTTGCTCATTTTGCTGATCTACTCCTTTCCAACACATTCATTTTTTTAGGTTTTAGATTACTGAAGTTGTGAAACTAGTCCTATATTTAGAATTATGATTTAAGCTGCTTTTACTACATGCAATTGTTGTACACTGAGGAAGAACTAGCTTGTTTTTTTACAACATTTCAGCAGTATTATCTCTGAAGGGTATTAAAATATGCACTTGGCTACATTTATGATGTTTAATTGAACTTTTATTAGGTTTTTTTAATGTGTCCTCATAAAGCACCATACAACAGTATGAAATAATGTACAAGTGGTAGACTATGTAAATGAAGCAGAAAATGCTATAGTTTAGTATTTAGTTCATACAAAATATAAAAATTAGATGAAAAATGTGGTTTTGAATGCAGTATAATTAAAATTGTATATTGGAGTCTAAGCTACACCGTACTCTGTAAATACCAGTGGTTGCTCTGAGTTCCAAGGAGATTATTTTGCAGTAGATGCTGATAAATTACTGTACAAAGTAAGGCTGTTATTGATTTACTTTGTTTGATTCTCTTCCCCCTTTTTAACTGCATGAGTTTACATTTTTGCAATTATCTGCTAAACTGGAGTAAATTAAATTCAGAGGAGGCACCAGAAGACAAAGGTGGCAGAAATGCACTGTAATGGCATAGAGCTAAATAGGATGAGAGAAATGCACACACACAGACATTCACCTGCGTAGTGGTAACACCACTCTAGGAGCTCAACAGCCTGGAAATTCTGAAAGGCTGCTTCTGGCAGAGGAGTAATTACAATGCCCGCAGCCATCTCACCTCACGCTGGGATCCCGTGCAACATAACAAGCAATGGGAATGCTGTCCTTCCCGCTGGTTTTCGACAAGCTCCCAGGGAAAGTGGTGCCAAGGCGAGTGAGAGAAATTCTGGACAGTAGTGGATTGTTTGATAAATTTCATCCTGGATTCAGCCACAGCCATGCTACTGAGGCTGCCCTTGTCAAAGTCATAAATGATTTGAATGCCACTGCTGAAAAGGAAGCCTGGCCTTGTTTGTACTATCAGATCTAGCCGTGGGGGGGTTGTTCTGTAAAAGGCTGGATTCTGTTGCAGTGCCTAGGTGACTGCCTGGTGTTGACTGAGAATGCGTTGAAATGGTTCCAGCGGTACTTGATTGCTTTCCCCAATCAACATAGTAGGGTAAATTCTCCTCGAGAGCAGCCAGTTTCACATAATGACACTTGATCCCAGGGAGAATTCACCAGCGGCCTGACTTAGTTGGCACTGATGCTTTACGCTCTTTCTCTTGCCATTCAGAGAGATATATGAGATGCATTAGAGCAGTATATTAGAACTGCTTTTTGGCTTTGTTGAAGAGGACTATATTTCTAAAAGTACCAACAATCAGATATTCAGAAACAAAAGATTTTCTTGTTCAGTTAATAGAGATAAAACACTTGTTTCTACCTGTTAATTTGACGTCAGATTTCTTTTTTTTTCTTTTAAACAAGAGGTCTGAATTCTGTTTGTAAATCTGGTGTGAAAGTGCTGATGCCAATAGATTCATACAGTTGTAACTAACATAAGGAGAGAATCTGACCCAATTGTCTGAAAATCAGAAGTCACTGAGTAAGTTTCCTTGCGACTTCAGTTTACATTCATGACCAGTAAACATAACAAAGAGTCTTCAATGCTGCTTCTGCTACTTGCAGCCACTCCAGTTGAACCAGTAGCCTAGCACCATTTTAATCTCATGGAAATTTTTTTATTCTCTTGGTTCTCTGGCTGTGGCAAGGCTGTGATCTGCAGGGGGATTGCAAAGCTGAGACCAAAGACCTGAAAAGGGTTTTAGCCACAGATCTTTCTGAATCTCATCAGTGGGAAAACACATTTGCTTCTCCTCAGGATGCCTCTCATCGATAACACACAGTATCTGAAATAAGCTTACAGTGAGATTACCTGTAAAGTCTCCAGACTGAGATTATCACCAGTGTAACCAAATAGGCCAAGCTGCAGAGGAGGTTTGCAGATGGACCTTCACGTTTGTAGCAGAGATAGTTCTTGGTCACTATAGCTTCAGAGTCTGTAAAATCAGAACATGACTAACAAACTTCATAGATACAAAATGTGCAGTATGCAAAAGAGCTATCCAGAATAATTAATTTATGCATCAGTTTTATTATGTGTCTTCATATGTCCACGAGCTGAGACAACCTCTTATCTTCAAGGAGCCTGTAAAAGAGGGTTTTTTTCTTTTTTTTTTTTGATTTCACGACATAGTAATGTAAACCAGTATACTGAATTTTAAAAGACAGATTATGTTCATGTGCAGTGGGAACCTAAACAAAAATGAATTTGAAACCTTTAATTCTCATTAAAAAATCCAGAAAATAATTAAATCAATCATTTTTTGTTACTAAAATTATACAAAAACATACATGGAATGTATTGGACATTTCAGCTTCCCATTTTCACCTAACGTGCACATTAGTTATCTGAATAGAAAGGTCATTAACATGTAGCAATAAATTGAAGAATAGTATTTCATAGGTGGCATAAAGACATCAGAATTTGACTTGGCATGTTTATTAACACTACTGAACAAGTTCTGTGTAAGAAGCTAATAAAAATGATACCCTATCCATTTTTTCCCAATGCATCTTAATTTCTGTTAGGCATGTCCTGATTTTTAAATCAATCTTGTATTTTTCCTATGAAAACACCTAAATGTTCACATGGAGAATATATTTATGCATTGCTTTAAAATGGCATTTTAATAGCTGCTTTTTTTATATTAGATTTTGCAAGCAGCTTAGTACAAACCAATGACTTCAGTTTTTGTATTCTGCTTAACCACCCCGTAGCAGGGCCTTCGCTGCAAGTCTTCTTGGTTCAGGAATGTTCGTGTCTCATGCTAATACCTTCATTACTAATCATAACTCAGGAGAACAAATCCTGCTCCAAGTTGAAAACCATTTTACAATTAATTTACAAATAAGTCAACCATAATTACATTGTGTTATCTCACTTTGTTTTTACAACCTCTTACCTTGCTTCAGACAAGGAAATTAGACATATAGTGCTGGGTGATATATAGGAGGCAACGTTGAAGAGGATGTATTTTAATGACCTGAGTTTGACAGGCTCACGTAAAAGTTCATCACTTTCATCATTTCAGAGAGATGAGAATTGGTTTGTTGATTTCTTCTACTTGGCCTTGCTTTTTGGTACTTCGTAGTAAACCATCTTCCGTAGGTCATTGCACAGGACAAAGAGAGACAGAGCTTAACATTTTTGTAAGAATTCTTTCAGTGTTTCTGAAAACATAGCTATTTTTCTGTATCAAGCTAACACTGTTTCAATCCGTAATATTTTGTAATTGACCAGGGCCAGTTTCAGACGTTCTTCTTATTAAGAATGTCTTCTGGGGCATGGGAGGTATTTGCATTGACAGTAGGTCATGAGATACTGGGACACAAACCTGTCTAGTCCCCTTTCTGACGTAACAGGTAGAGTAAGCTGGGGTGAAATTCCGCTCTGCAGGAGAATAATACTTTTTAAAAAGTTGGGTGTTTTTCATATCAACAAGGTTTTTAGGACAGAAGTCATTCTCAATTAGCCAGACTTGGAATTTCATTTCTATCTAATTATATTTAGCCTTTCTTCTCTTCAAAACAAGGTTGACTAATCTTCTCTGATGCAATTAAATGTCCTTAAAACTGTGTGCCCATTAGTAGAAAGCAATAGACTAAGTAAATACACGGTTCAAATAACCTTATGTTCTTAAGGAAGTTATATGGCTGCCCTCTTCTGTCAAGAGGCTCCCCCATGCTCCCACTTAACCCAGTTATGGATTCTGAGCATGCTCTTACTGCTATTAGCACAAATGTTTTACTCATCCCTCCCGCTTCACCTTTTAGATCTGCATCTTCTCTGACTGACACAAAACATTTTGTTAAACACATGCTCTGAGAAATCCCAGTTTCAAGAAAAAAAGTTAGGAATATGAATTTTTTGGGCTGGGATAGTGGTAATTTTCTTCCTAGTAGCTCCTGTGGTGCTGTGATTTGGATCCATGACCAAAAGCTGATAATACAGGGATGCTTTAGTTACTGCTGAGCAGCACTCATGCAGCCTCAAGGCCTTTTCTGCCTCTCACCCCACACCTCCAGCAGGGAGGCTGGCAGTGCACAAGGAATTGAAAGGGAACACAGCTGGGACAGCTGACCCCTGCTGCCCACACCATGTGTGTCATGCTCAGCATATAAAGCTGGGAGAAGAAGGAAGGAGGAGTGAATATTTAGATGATGCCACTTGTCTGCCCAAGTCACTGTTAATTACATTGAAGCCTTGCTTTCTGTGAGATGGCTGAACACGTGCCTGCCCATGGGAAGCAGTGGATGACTTCCTTGTTCTGCTTTGCTTTATCTGTTAGTCTGTCTTTATGTCAATGTGTAAGTTTTCTTACTTTTACTCTTCTGTGCTTTTACTCTTCTGATTCTCTCCCCCATCCCATGGGAGGGAAATGAGTGAGTGACTGTGTGGAGCTGAGCTGCCTATTGGAGTTAACATACAACAGATTGCTGAGTGGCAATAATAACATGTCATTTACAACACCAAGCTCCTAAAAGCATGAATGGTAAAAACATCAGAACTCATACTCCAACTGCTCAGGAATATCTCTTTTTTTTTGAGATGAGGACAAAGGGATGACACTCTAACCAATACAAAGAAAACTATTTTGCAAGTCAAAACTTCCCTCTCTGAGAGAGACAAGGATGTAGTAACCACAGTATAAGCTGAGAAGAACCAGGACATATTTTAGCTGAGCAGAAAAAGAAGAAGGTCACCTCCCACAAATATGAGACAGGAAGTATCTGCAGGGTCAGGAAATGTGAAGGCTTTTATGAGAGGCAATGACTGAAGATGCAAGGTTATGGTCTGAAATGACATGGTAAATGGCTGTTCTCCACAGTGACTGAGAAAGCTGCCATAGGGAGAGTTTGTGGGAGGAGATGAAGAAATTTGTTTCAGCCATGAGGAGCTCACTGACATGGTGACAAGGAGACATCAGTTTGTTTTCAGTTTGAATGAGAGCGGATAAATCTGGTTACAAATTGACTGGTGAATTCCAGGACAGAGACAGAAGTTGAATTTGTGCCCTATAGTCAGTAGGTCAGGTGGGTTAAGGAAGGGATGGAATCTCCCAGATCCATCCCAGTTTGAGGAGAAATCAGTGGAGAAATTGGCATGAGGAATGCCAGTGGAATTGCTGCAGGTGGCCCAGCACTGAGTCAGAGATGAACCCAGGCAGCAAAGTAAACAGCACTCAGCATGCTTACAGATAAGAGGGAGAAGAGTGAGATGTGGCTGTGGAGGCAAGCAGGTTCACAATGTGTGTTTTCAAAGTGGAGAGATTAAACACACACTTGTTTTGAGAGGAGGGAGAAGCCAAGGTAAATAACAATGTACAGAGAGGAATAGAAAAAGAGGTAAGCAAGCACCAGGGGGAGGAGAAGACAGAATATCTTGCTCTGCTTAACGCTTGTATCCATTTTGCAGATCAGAACTGCACTAATTTGGGAAGCAGTTTATATAATCCATAAAAACCCATTTTATTAGCCTTTTTTTACTTTGAATCACTGACTTCTAAAGAATGAGAACAGCCATAAATGCTATTGTCTCCACAGGCAGCAATTTGAAAATAGAAGATGCATGGTTACACGATAAGTGTATTTTCTTCATAAAAAATCTTTGCAAATCAGGTTTAAAATAAGGAAAAAATAACCTTAAAATATTCTGCACTTCAGAAAATAATAAAATGTCTTCTTATTTTCCCCTGGTAGACCACGCAATGCAGATTACTTTATGCAGGAAGCTAAACGGAAGAAGCATAAAGCAGATGCAATGGTGAGAACATTTTCTTTCCAGTTACATTGCTCCAAATAATTTTTGTAATGCAGTTTCTTCATCAGTGCAGTATTGCTGGGTAATTATAAAATCTATTATAAGGATGGCTAGGCTTGTTAAATTAAGAAATGTTTATATAATCAAATGTTCATAGCCCAATAAACTATGACTTAACAAATAATGACTTACCGAGATAAAGGACTGGATAAATAAAACTTTCCATTTATTGCTTTGCTTTAATTAGTAACTATAGTAATGGGGGCTGCATAAAGGATCCACATACCTATCTTCTCAGTTTAACTAGCTGACTATGTCCTATAATTGCATCTCCAAATTTGGTCTGGTGGCTGAGGTATTTATACTTTTTTTTTAAAGAGCTTTGGCTTTTCAGTGCCAAAAGAATCCTGGTTTCATTGCAGATATTTCCCAACATAATCAGGAGCACACAAGGAATCTGTGTAATTCCAGAGGAACACCTAGCACACAAAGTACCATTGCAACAAACAGATCCTTGACGCCGGCTTTGACCTGTCTAAAAAAGTAGCCAGTAAGAAAAAAGGGAATCTGAGATTATATGCAGCACTGAAGAGATGCTTGTTTTTCCAAACAAATGGGTGCAATGAAGTATGCAGTGCTGCAGCAGAGCTCTGCCTAGCTGTCCCTCATTTTCTCCAAGGCTGTGTTTGTCCAGCACCATGGATAAGCCAGCACAACCCTAACAACATGAGGTCCCTGGGATGGCAGTATGTGGAGTGGGACCCTGCATCAGCATGGCTGCCTAGCAGGGGGGAGTAGCTGCATTCCTGCCTTGCTCTGTCAGACAGACACTTTGCTGTCATACCATCAGGAAAGAAGAAAGGTGGCACAGAGCCTCTGTTTCTTCACCTCTTTTTTCTCAGCTGTGCAGATTGTAAAAAGGCCAAGGAAGCAGAAGCACATCCTTAATTCTGGACACTAACGCCAAGTTTTACACTCTACCTGAGTTTATTATCAAAAATTTCTATGGTTTATTCAGTTCCATATTACTCTAAAGTGAGTCTTAAAACCAGAAAATATTGTAGAGAAGTATAAATGGTGCATTTTAGTGTGTTGCTTTAAACAGAATGGAAAGGATCACTTAATATGCAAACGAAAATCTTAGCCTGGAGAGAAATGTTTTTATGGTAGACTCCCAGAAAGAGGAGTTGAGAGTACGATTCTCTGCTTTCTGCCACAAGTTTGCTGCATGAAAGTCACCTAGACATGGTTTAAATAGCCTTCTGTCAGTATCAGGTTGTTGAAATATCCTCCACATTCAGCTTCCTTACACAGTGGACCAGCACCTTACTTGCCCCTTGTGAACAGCCCTTTGCAGGTGCTTCCTCTCCCTCCCTGCTGTGTAGGCATCCTGGGGAAAATGCCATATTGCCAAAGTGCCTCCAGGCACTTTCAATCACCTTGCTGGGCTCTACACCTCCTACTTTGGCACTGCACTACCTGACACAGGCACTTAGAGTGAGCAGCTTGAAAATTACTCTAAGTCTCTCTGCTCCTCAGTCCCCCATCTGTGAAATTGGGATAATAGCACTTCCACCTGCACTGGAGCATCAGGGGGAGAAATATAATAAAAAGTTTGTGAAGTTCTCTGGTATGATCGCAGTGGGAGTCATATAAGAACCTAAAATAGATTGAAGCTAGTGTGCCATTCCAAAGTTACTATTTAAAATCTTTATCCCTTGGAAAAGAATAAGGTCCATTAACCTTTCACTGTGTGCATCAGATTTCAACCAAATGCATCCAGTCCATTAATGGGCTTTATGTACCGCAGGAGTTCTGACTGAAGGAGAGAGAAGTCAGGACAGAGAGGTATTAGTATGATTCGTCTCTCTCTTCACATGAAAAATGAAAATCTGAGGGCAGATAAGTGAGTGGCATGTAAGTGTACACATATGAACATTATATGCATATTTGTATATACACTGTTACTGAGGACATGCATGTATATGCATTAAGTGCACAAATACACACACAGAGTCAAAGAAGTACCAAAAATTGGTGAAAAAATGGCAAAAGGAAGGAGGATGAAAGAAGATGGTGAGGGAGCAGAGTAGTCCCTGAAAGAGAAGGAGGATATAGAAAGCAAATTCCTGATGAGGAGAACAATACTGAAAATGGTAAAGATAAAGAAAACAGGAGACCAGAGATGAGCCTTTGTATAAGAGTTAGTAATTAAAGTATTTAATTCTCTTCTCTGAGTTCACAATATTCATTGCCTTCCTTTGTTGAGTGATAAAAAACTGCATTTGTAAAGATGTATGAAACCCTTTTTAATGAAAGCTGGAACAAAACGTAGCATGAGTTTGTGGAATTTCCAGTGCTAGAAGAGCTTTTACAAACATTGTTGGGAATGTCCAAGGCAGAGCCAATTCTTCTTTGGACACAAGAGTATGGAACAAATAATATCTTAGAGCCTTTTTCTGCTCTACTTTCTGTATCTTACGATTTTCACTGATGCACAGGGTTTGATGGGTTTTAGCTTTCTCACAGGAAAAATTGTGAATCTGAAGATATATCAACTTGTGTCAAGTTTACAATATATGTTGAGAAAATCCCATCAAATGTAACCACATCTTGATGATGACACTATATTTCTGTGTCCTTATTTTTTGTCTGTAGGTGGAGAAGTTCGGAAAGGCACTGAATTATGCAGAAGCAGCACTATCGTTTATTGAGTGTGGAAATGCAATGGAACAAGGCCCAATGGAATCTAAATCCCCTTATACCATGTATTCAGAAACAGTTGAACTCATCAGGTAGGAAAGGGAGAAGATGATCTCAAGGGTTACTCTGTGCAAACATGCTCACCTGTATTATCACATAGTTTTGTACATGCAGTAAAAGGATAGCAGTGAACTCCTTACAAGTGCCTGGTTAGTCATATGTAATGTATATATATTATCTGTAATTTCTTTGGAAATTAAGAAACTGCAAAGAATGAAAAAATAATGAAAGAAACAAAAGCATGTACAAAAACCCTGAAGATTTTCTTATTACTTGAGTTGCAAAATAGTACAAGAGTTTTATGATTTAAGTCCTGAATTACTCAATGGAGAAAACCAGTATTCCATAATAACAAAACATTCTCATGCAGTGGTAGCTTGAAAAATGTTGCAACATGTTTAAGATTGCTGTTTAAAGATTACCTGAAAGAAGATGTGAACAGTGATAGAAAAATGGGCACTCAGAGTCCATTTGAGGTGTGTGCTCCTAATGTAGCCAGTGGAGTCAGCAGCACAGCTCACCCTAAAGCTACCCCTACCTTTAGTCACCTTCATGGCTCTCCAAACAGGGCAGTCTAGAACTCAATTCTATCCACAGTCCCTCTAAAGAAAATACGTCGCCTAAGTCCTTTTCTTCATTATAGTTGGTACTAAAATTATTGGCACTGTCATTGGTAGAGAAAACAAAGGTCAAAATCATTGCAGCAGCTGAGGGTCTCTGCAAGAGAGTGACCCCAGACACACTGGTGGAGAAATTTGCAGTGACAGTGACCATGGTATCATTCCTCAGGACAGTCAGCCATGCAATTCTTGTCACCATTAAGTTCATAGGAAGTAACACATTCTCATTTTTAATCATATTCATAAAGAATCAGAGCTTCTAAAACAAAAGCATTCTTTTGGACTTAGTGTTGATGTGAAGATTTTCTCGCATGTTAATAATTCCACTGGCATTTTATTCCACTTAGGGCTGTCTTCTCATGCATTTCAGTGGATTGAAGCCAGCTTTCTAACTGGAAGGTTATTGAACAAAATCAAATACTTTTTTTCTGTAAGAGAATAGTACATTCCATCTCTGCAATTTTTTCCTTCCTTTTTTTCCATCTCTGTAATTTGTCCCTTTTTTTTTTTCCAAAAGGCAGAAAGCTCTTTCTTTGTCTGCCCTGTCTTCTCTCATGGTAGTAAATATATGGTCCTAACTATGGAAATTAATTTTGCTTGTAGATCCATAGCTTTCAATAATATGTGTAGCTGTGGCGGTGTTGTAGCATGAATTGCTGTTGATCTCGCTGCAACTCAGAAAAATAAGCAGTTTGCTAGGTATGCCTGTAGAAACAAAATGTTGATACTGAATCTTTGCACAGATATCAGAATTAAAATTTGATAGCAAAGGTAAGAAAAAATCACAAGCAGCTAATTATGGGGAACAGGTATTTTTCTGGAAGTGAGCCCAGAAGTGCTGTGTGTTGTTCTAACCTTGTCTGTTGTTCAGGTATTCAGCTGGAAGCTGAGATTTCCAGAAACCAATTTGTGATTGCATAGCACATACACTCTTGAAACAGCAGTGCTACCTCTGTGGATCTTTAATATTTATAGAATTTGAATGTAATGTCATGTGAGCAAAAATAGCTCTGAGCCACATGTTCCCCCTCTGCCGTGCTGTGCTCGGAGGAGCAAATCTGGATAGACACACTCAGAACTGGCAGGGTGAGGTCAGCACCAGCTTCCAGGCAGGCTGTCTGCCTTCAAATGCTCCAAAACCCTTTCTGCATGAACTCTGTAACTGGGTCTCCGCAGCAGCAGAGGTTATTTTGGTAGGACAGTGTCACCTCGCCAGCTAGGCTCCCCTCTGGACTGATGGATGATCAAGGGAGTTCACAGCTGTTTAAAGAGTGCAGGGATGCACTGCTAATGACAAAATAGCTCTGAAACACAACCAGGAAAAACACATGTATGTCTGGTAACTTGAGCCAATATGTATAAAGGGGCAGATCAAACAACACTGGCCAGCGTAGCTCTCTGATCAGTAATATAAAGCTGTCTCAGTTAACTCACATTCGCTTTTTTTTTTCTTGCTTAAGGTATGCAGTGAGACTAAAAACCCACTCAGGCCCCAATGCCACACCAGAAGACAAACAGCTGGCAGCATTATGGTTAGTAGATCAAGCTTTCCTCAAAAGGCTTCTTTTCTGCAGTGAGCCAGTTCTTGAAAATCAGATGCTGGATGCAGCCAGATAGAATTATATTCTCTATTGAAATTAAGAGAATACTTTCTGCTCTGGGAAGGTCCAGCCCTTGTACCAAGTCTGCATTCCATCTCTGTAAATAAGCAATTCATACTTATTTATTGACTGTGACAGGTTGGCTATGGTACGTCAGTGTAATTAATTTTTAAATGCCTGATGGTTTGTTGTTTTTATGAGTGATGTACTTTTGTACCAACAGCTCGGTAAGTTCTTTTGTGGCTGACATTTTAGGCTCAATAATCATAAATTATATTTATATTATATGAAGGGCAATATGGTGATGGGGATAATTAAGCCTCTTGGATTATCTACTAAATTGAGATTTCTAGATATATATGTAAGCACCTTAGATTCTATAGAATGGTTGCTGATTGCTAGTAAAATACTAGAATGTTATTAAAATCAAATTTTAATTTAATATCTATGTAGTTAATACATAAAATACCTATTACATGGTTACTGAGTCTCAGTAAGTGGACATTTACAATCAGCAAGTGTGTTTTTAACATCTATTAACCATCTGTTAAAAATCCAAATTAAATGCATCTTTAGCCTCCATAAATAGGGAGCCCTAATTAATCGTTTGTATAAAAAGGAACAAAATATTCAGAGATGCAATTTTTTTTTAAATGCCCTTTCTGTCACTGGTTTTCTGTGCCATCGGGAGGCCCACAGAATGCATTAATGGTGATTGCTTTAAAAATGCTTAGGTGGGAAAATGACTAAAGAACGGTTTAAAAAGAACATATAAAGCCATATTACAAAGGCTCGCTGAGAACTGCCGGAGCTCTTCGGTGCGTGCGGAACCACATTCCAAATTCAGGGACCCGCTGCATCTGTTCCAGCAGGAGAAAGGTCAGCGCGAGGGAAAGCAGACGGAGCCTTCTCTGGGCGATGAATGGCAATCTTAACTCACCGTCTGCCAGCCAGCAGATGAGCTGACACCATTTGCATATGTGCTGTACCTGTGAAGGTGACAGAGGGAGAGTGATGGTGCTGGCTGCGCGGCCGCCGCATCCCGCGGCTGCTCCCGGCGCTCGCCGGGCTCGCTGCCAGCCGCCCGCTGCCGGCGCCGCTTCTCCTGGGCAGACACTGTCCTCCAGCGGCCGCGGGCGGCATTTCACCGCCGCAGCTCCCCACAGCAGGCAGGCAGCCGCAGCAGCCCTGCCTGGGATTGCTTCTTTTCAGGGACAATTGGCTAATTCGAGGCGTTCGCTGAGGTGTGGGGCGCGGGGAGATGGGGAACGCTCTGCACTTCCAAACTCAAGGCACCTTCTGGTGCTCCGGATTGGCTCCAAGACTAAATACTGCTTTTAAAAACAATGCCTCTGCTGCCAAAGGAACAGGAAAATGTTCAGGGTTTTTGCTTCAGAAGTGGTGTTACCATGGGGCACTTTCATACTTGCCCCACTTTTCACACTTTTTCAATCACAACTCTTGCTGGGAAGAGGTGGTAGTGATTCTCAATTCAGAAAATAGACTTGTACACTTAAAGCCACCAGTGAAGAAAAGAGTATATGTGTCTTGAGTACTGACTTATTGTGATACATAATTATAGTCAATTGCCGTTACTCTCATATGATTATGTAGCTTTAAAGGTGTGTGGCACTCTGCAGACTAACGGGGAGCACAGAGGCAGACAGGTCCAGTACAGCATGTTGACTTTTACAGCCCACTGCTGGTTTCCTCTGGGGACCAAATCAGGCAAGTGGCCTGGGAATAGCCTCCAGGCTCCAACACAAACTCTGGTTTCCCACAGAGGAGTTTGTCCACTATCTGTGCCAAGTCCAAGGTTTTTCTGTATCCCAGCCATCTCCAGCTGCCTGGAAGAGATCACTAGGTGTATACAGAATGCATCCACTCAAACTCAAGGTCATTATCCAGGCTCCAGGCTATTGCAATAAAGTCCCAGGATAAGATATCTCAAAAAAGCTTTCTATGCATTTGCAAAAAAAAACATATATACACATATGTATGTGTATGTTGGGTTCCAGGATGTCTCTTTTCATGGGAGAGGCTTTTGGTCGAGTGTGCAGACTTCAAGCCAGAATCAAGGCCCAGAAGCCCAGACTCTTCTGAGTATAGATTGTTTAGTACCTTGCTGGTAGCATTTGTCAGCATGACCTGCCCTGGCAAAGTGAGAAGTACTGCCAACAAATGGTGATAAAAACTGTAAGCAAGGTGTTGTCAGCCTTCCACTCTGTGTTATTTTGAGAATTTAAGATAATTCAGTGGGATTTCTGTGTAGGACTCACCCTTTACTTTCTGCTCTCCCATATATTCCAGTTACCGCTGCCTGGCCCTTCTGTACTGGAGGATGTTCCGCCTCAAGAGAGACCACGCGGTCAAGTATTCAAAAGCGCTTATTGAGTATTTCAAGGTGCATTATTTATGGCATGTTTTTAGATCAATGTGTCTTTACAGGAGATACAGCATCTTACTAGAACAGTGGCTGTGCTGGGATTAGTTTTTCCCCTGTGAAGTCAGTGGAATTTTACTGTAGACTCCCATGGCAACATCTGAGCTCTAGTTAACTCTGTTATCTTCACAAAGGTCCCTCTTTGAAAAATACACACTGTGTCCCTTCACAAAGGATGGTAAATTTGTTGTACTAACAAACAGGTATTTTCAGATTATTCTTGGTTGATTGTCTAGTGCCATCTAGCTCTGTTATGAATACGTTTTGCAGATTTTGCTCTAAGAATCCACTTTGGGGTTACACTTCCCACTGGATTACCCGTGAATTGAAGACTTCGATGTAGATCAGTCCTCAGATGCAAGGCTTCCACTTAGCAGCATCAGTAGGTAGGACAGTGCAGTGGGACATCTTCTTACCTGGGGAACTGTCAAACAGCCCACACTGAGCTCAGCAGGACTTGTACGGAAGCACTGGAGGGCACACAGACCACCTGCCACGTACTTGACATGGCATTGTTGGCTTCCCCTTCCTGCTTTGCTTCACCTGCTGCTGCTTCCGGTTTTCACTCTGTGGCAAGTCCAAGAACTGCTTCCTTTGAAAATGTCTGGAAGTCTCTCAAAGTATTTTAATATATGTTCTTTGACTGGCAGCATTTCTCTGGAAAGTATCTCAAGCACAAAATCTTTCAGGTGAAGCTCACCTAGCAGTCAATCCATCCAGGATTTGATGTACAAACACAAAAATTAGCCTTTTTCTTTCTAATTTAAAAAAAAAAAAAAAGAAGAGAAAAAAAGAGAGAAAAAGAACATACAAGTGTTGCAAAACAAACTGCTTTGGGGGACCTGAACAGCCATTTCTCTTTGAACACAGGGCTCATCTATTGGGGTTTTTTTGCAGACAAAAGAACCTTGAAATGAAAAACATCCATCCTTTGACATTTTGTTAATAAAAAAAATTCAAATACAAGCACGAATGCTCATGACCAGATTCTGAACACATGAAGACAGGGAAGGGAATGGACAGATCCGTTATTGTCAAATGAAAATTGAAGTCAATGTAATTGCTTCAAAAATTTAGCAATATATAATTCAACATGTTATGTTTCTCTAACAATTACTTGATTTCAGGGGAAAGAGATATATGCCTATTGCAGTACTTTATTTTTCTTGACCAGTTCAGAGAATAGCTGTATTAAGAACAGGATGGTCAGACTCTCAACCATGTAATATGTTTCCTGCTTGCAGACAGAGACTGTTTCACAGCAAACATAAAATGGACTTACACTCTACTGTAGCCAAGAAGAGTTTGGTTTTTTGCAGAGCTCCTGCTGATACACTGGTAGCATAGCTTCACATTAGAAAGTATTCTCACCTTTGAAAGCAAAAATGGGAAAAAAATCCATTTGCTATAATTTTCAGTGGAAAAGAAGCCAATTCTCCACTCCTTTCATTTTGGGTATCTAAAAGCTTTAAAAACCAAGTGACATGAAATGTTGACTGCATTAAGAACTTCCACATATATTATCAATCAGAGAAAGAATTTAAACTTTTTCACACATTTGCGGGGAAAATTAAACTTCTCTTTTAGAAAAGAAAAAATATTATTTAAATCTTCTTTAAGTGTTTTATTTCCATTATTAAAAAAATTAATGTGGCAGAGAATTAAAAAGAAGGCACATATATGTGGGGCCAGGCACTTATGAGAGCACAAAAAAACTAGGAGAATGGGTTGCAGTAAGGAAAGTGGGATAAGAGATGGTCCCTCTAAAGAGTGTATAACATTACACTCTTTAGAATCCTTACTCCCACCTTTCTGGTGAAGAACTGAGAGGAAGCCAAAGCAACATACCTAAAACATGAGAAAAAAGGTATGTGGAAAGTTGTACAGTGAGGCAGAGGTTGGTTACATTTACAATGGAAGTATCCTTGACTCCAATTTGCAAATTTTCCTGCTTCCAAGTCTGTAAATAAATAATAGGTCCTCAGTTTCTATTACACTAGAAAGATGAAAACAAGTAGTTCTGAGAGAGATCAGAAAAGAAAAGGGAAAAAAAATAAAATCATCTATTCTGTAGGAGGATCAAATGCTGGGGATTCCCAGGTTGGTTCTATTTAGAATGGTAAATTAGAATCTTTCCTTTCTTTCCTTTTCACACCTTAGCTTTTCCCATCCAAAAAGAAAAAAAAAAAGAAATAAAAAGAAAAGAAACCCCTCTGATGGAAGAACCCCTTGTGGGACACTCCAAAGCTTATTTTTCATATCACATACCTGGGGTGTAAAAGACCCAGTGTCAAAATGCAGGAAGAATGCCAGGGTACACACCACGCTGGTATGATCACTGTTAAAACACAGCCAGTGTTGGGGTGCACATAAAAGATGTGGAAACCCAAGAGGCAGTTCAGAAGACACATCAAAACGGAGAAACATTTTTGAAGAGAGGCTCGGGAGATGTGTCCAGTTTAGTGCTGAATGGGTGAAGAGATCATTGTGTACATGGAAACAGAGCTGATAATTTGCAGATGACATGTGTTTTTGCTGGTTTTGGACCAACAAAATCCAAAAGCTAGCCTTGAATCTAGGAAGATTCAGTCTTGAAACTGTGAAACAGCATTTGTTTTCCTAACTGTGAGGCCTGCTAAACATAGAACAGGACACAGGAGAAAAAGGGGGATAAATAGTGCCTAAGAATTTCTGTGTGGCTAGCTATCCTTTTTAAAAGAAATAAGATAAATTTCACAAGTAATTTGGCTTCTTTTAGAAGTTCCATGATTGGTGGAAAACAGGCATTGCAGATTGTGTGCACTGCAGGATTATCCTGGCCTTGAAATCCAGGAACATCTGAAGCCCCTTGTTTACCATTTTTTCCTCCTAAGCCATGAGAGACCAAGAGTTTTTGTACTGCTGGTACTGCTTGCAGTTCCTGCAGTTTACACCACCTGAAGCCTTGCATTTAAAACAGTATCCATTATTAGCTCTCAAGCTGCAGGACTTTTGTCTGGTCTCACATGGATGCCAAGAGGGTTGTTCTCCAGCACACAATTATCTGCAGGTATGGCTTCAGCAGAGAGCACAAGGAGGTTACTTTCCTCTGAAGAATCAGTTGGGTCATTGCTGGATGTGGATGGGGTAGACTAGAAAAGCTTGGTTTTGTAGACTTCTTTCTCTAAGGCCTGGGGCTAAATCAGTCACTTGGGAGAGGGGAGGAGTTTTCCACAGGTCAAATGGGCAGGAGCCAACCACTGAATTCCCTCCAGCTCCTGGAGTTTTAACTACTAGAATCATTTTAGCTATCCAGTCTCCCTTACTGTTGACACCCAAATTTCTCCTGCTCTGTAAATACAGTGCTTGCAATAAGGTAGTCTCTCTTTA
Source organism: Lichenostomus cassidix (assembly GCF_008360975.1). Taxonomy (NCBI): domain Eukaryota; kingdom Metazoa; phylum Chordata; class Aves; order Passeriformes; family Meliphagidae; genus Lichenostomus; species Lichenostomus cassidix. The sequence goes on from NC_139479.1 coordinate 30,220,533, forward strand.
AGCAATGAAATTCTTTAGCCTAAGCACAGTGTACCAGTGAGAGTCTTAATGACTCCAGGTATAAAAAAAACCACACTAAATGATCTAATGGCCCCTTCTGGGGATTTCTGGGGAATCTTTCAGCTAGGAAAACCACCAGTCTGTGTGAGCCAGTCTTTCTGACCTTGTGAATGCTGCCATGTTCAGACCAAGTGGAATAGCTCCACGAGGAGCAATCTTGAGGGAGATTTTTGAGCCTGGTGGTTAAAACACCCACCTGAGCTGCAGATCCTCAGATCCAGATCCCTGTGGATGCCAGACGGAGCAGATTTGCGCAGTCTTGCAGGTCCTAGGGGAATGACATTTGTCACTGGGGGTAGAAGAGTGGGAGGAAATCTTTCTGATTTTCTTCATCACAAGAAATTCCAGCCTAAACTTTACAAAGGGTTCTTGCAGAACTTTTTTTCTGAATTCCCAGGTTTTCTGTGAAAAGTTTCCATTTCACTTCATGTTTTCCTAATTAGCCCAGATCCCAGGGTGTTTAATAGACTATGATTCAAGTCTGTTCTGCAGCACTGCTTCATCATAACATCAAACTAGGCTGACTGAGTTTATTGCATCATGAGATGCAATTGCATCACATTCTTTACATTTCTGTACTTTTATGCTCTTTAATGTTTTCATTTTGTACTCTTATATAAATTATATGCATTGTGAATTATTTTTTTCTTTCCAGAATTCATCAAAAGCTGCCCAGAACCCATCTCCTTGGGGTGCCAGTGGAAAGTAAGTTGCACAAAAACTTATATCAGATTGGCAGTCAGAAATCACATATTTTTACCTGTGGTATGTTCTGATACTCTTGTATTTTTAATCCCAATACCTTTTAAATAACTGTATTAACATCGGTTTCCAGGAGCACAGGAACTCCATCACCTATGTCCCCTAGCCCTTCTCCAGTCAGTTCTGTAGGATCCCAGGGGAGCACAGGGGCTCCTTCCCCATCTCCTATCATCAGCATCCCACAGCGCATTCATCAGATGGCCGCCAACCACGTCAGCATCACCAACAGCATCCTGCACAGCTATGACTACTGGGAGATGGCTGACAACCTGGCCAAGGAAAACAGAGGTGAGTGAGGCAAGGCAATAGACTATTCTAGAAGACTGTCACATGATTAGAATCAGGAAAATAACTATTTTGATACAAAATCTGTCTGCAACATAGGACTGCAGAGGTGGTTTTTTCCTTCAGTCTGTTCCTAGTTTGTTCCAAAACAGCCCAAAAAGGCAATTTTGATAGCCATCTTGCTCAGAAGAGTTGAGCCAGGACTTGTGACAGACAGGTCACAGACATGGCTGTGAGTAGCACTTACTGCCATCTGCGTCATTCTGGAGAGGAAGGTTTGTGGGAGGTAAGACAGCTTCCTGCTCTAAAGTCATGGAGCTGCATGGGATGTGTTTAGCTAGACCACAGTCAAAAAGCAGGAGCACACCTTCTTCCTGCAGAAGGAATGAACAGACCCTAGCACTACCCCCATCCACAGCAGACACAGATTGGAATAAGATGCCTGCAGCAAACTTCTCTCAGGTGAACTGGTTTCCATGAGCAAATGCCTCAGCATCTGACTTTATGGTAAAGTATTCCTTGGTTTTCAGGCTAATTTATGCATTTAAGGCAGAGACATGGGCAAGATCTGAGTCCAAACGAGGGCACTTAAGTGTAGGCATGTAGATGAGTTGGGGGATTCATCTCCCACTGCAGTTGATGGAGCTTTGTTCAATGCAAACATCAGTTCAGAGTGCTGTTCAGTTCACCCTGAAAGGGAAACAGGGATACAATTCACTGAGGTATCCTTACCTACACTGCCACTCCAGAAGTCGCCTGCACATTCCGTGTTAGATCTGCCAGTCCGGGCTGTATCAACTCCCTGAGAGCATCTCAAATGGGCACTGCATGCCTCTGAGTAGACAACTGAATTGTCCCTATCCTTGGCACAGAGCTTGGAACTGGCTGATCTTTAAGGTCCCTCCCAACCAAAACCATTCTGTGATTCTAGGTCCTGACTGGCTAGTTAGCCAAATTACTCTTCAGACAGGGTTGGCCATGTTGTACAGACCTCTATTTCTCTGTCGTGGTAGCTTAAATATCTAGCATATCACAACTGTATCACTGGACACCTGTGTGTAGGCTTTTTTATTTACTTGTCCTCAATCTTAGAATAAATCTTGCCCAGAGTCTGTTTGCTTTATCAAGACTCAATGGAAATTAATGAAAAGCAAAGCTGAAGAACTCACTGCTTTATTCTTTAAAAAGAAAATTGTTGTGCATCAGCCTGTAACATCACGAACCATGGGGCTTTAAAATTAATCTCACCAGCACTAAACTTTCATTCCCCTGGAATGTTCAGCCTGACTCAATTTGCAAGAGAATAAAATCTATTAAAGGGTGACAAGTAGCAAATAAAGATTCACTCTTCTGATGCTGAATCTTTTTTTCCCCTGCAGATTTTTTTAACGACTTGGATGCATTGATGGGACCTGTCACCTTGCACAGCAGTATGGAGCATTTAGTTCAGTACACTCAACAAGGACTTCACTGGGTGCGGAATAGCGCTCACTTGTCATAATGACTGTGTGCCATTCACATGGACAGTATCCCTTTCATGGATAATTCAGTTATTCTGGACACTGTGCTACAGAAATAGTCAGCTACAGCATTGATCCAAACAAAGGTGAATATTTCTTCAATATTGAGCAAAATTTTTCTGAGTGTAGACATGTATGAGTGCAGAGGTACAATATACAATGATGTCTCTTCAGAATGAATTGTTCTGTGTCACTCTCCAAACATTTTCATGCACTAGAAATACTGTAAAGAACCGATCTTAATGCACAAACATACCCTTTCTATTCTTGTACTGAAAAATTCAGAAACCAAAATTTTATGGGTTGATTGAACCAAGTGCAATAAGCACAGATCCCTATTCAGGAAAGCTCACAATAGATTCTTAACTTTAAGCTTGTACTGAAATCCTGATGACTTCAGCAGAGCTTAAGCACATACACAAGGGCTTTCCTGAACTGGAATGAATGAGGGCAAATCACTGGCATGAAGAATTTTTACTGCGAGCATGGATACGTCACAGAAGGTTCCATATTAATGTGCTGTCTCCCTGTTACTTCTCCACTGGAGCACGAGAGGAGTTGTGTAGGAGTTGTGTTAAGGCAGAGAAGGACAGCATTCCTTCATGTGCAATAAGTTTCAACAAATTGCATGCATGTCTTTATCTCTTGTCTTTTAAAATAATTTTACCTCTTGTTCAGCTACTCACCAACAGTGCAACCTAAAGTATCAAGCAAAAGGAAGGCCTGAAAACAGATATGCTGATAGCAAGAACTTAAAAGAGATGGTGGAAAATTGCATTCTGTTACTGACAGTAAATAGATAAGGAAAAAATATGGCAAACAGTGATCCACTTAGGAAAGAAAATGTGTTAATTTCAGCTGCACACACAGAGCCAGATATTTATAACAGTTGTTGGCTTTGCATGGGAAGGCTTCATCCTGCAGATTTTGACTTTCATATCTTTTTCATCTAGCAGAAGCTTGCAACATTTTCTTCCAGCCTGTATGGGAGCATTACATGCAATTTCCTTTATCTGGGAAGCTGAGTTTGCTGCTCATCAGGCTAAGAACTGTTTCCTATCATAATCCTCTCACTCTTCATGCATAATCCTCAACTAGGCTTTAACGTTTCTTGATTTATGGGATGTTTTCAGTTCCTGTTGACAGGCTGTGTTTTTCATGCCAGAAGAATTAATCCCACAATAATTGGAGTTTAATTTGGGTCAGATGAGGTCAAGGCCAGTTCATATTAACTGTGCTTGTACTTAGTGCATTTTTGTTCATTTTCAGTGGTTTTCACATATTTAGGTTTGGGGTTTTTTTCTGGATTGGCAATATTTTTTTTTTTTTGCAATCAGATTTGCTGCCTTCATTCAAATCAGCAGCTCCAGTGACTTTCAATGGACTGTTCTTGTCCGAGTCATTAGTTGAACCCTTTTACTGTTACTTTCTAATCTAATTTGCTTACATATTAAGAAAATGTGAGTACAAAAGACACTTGCAATAGAAGATACAAGTAGAAGTAGCCACTGATACAAATGGTTGATTATTGGTCCTTGCTGTTCTTCTTTTCTCCCCCATTTTTGAAATGCTACATTTTGAAGAAAAGATACCCAAACAGTGTGGCACAATTTCTCAGTCAAATGTCTTTGGTAGCACAGACTCCATGTACCCTGTGGTAAAGAGTGGGCTTGTGAGCACACTGACCCCCAGGTAGCTGTGGTTTTTAGCCAAGGCTGCTCACCATAACTCCAGCTATTGCTCGGACTCAGAGCATTCACTGTGTTCGCTGAAGCAGCTACCAAGGAAGTGCTCAGCCCCAAGCCATCCTGGGCCAGTATTTATGTGCCCATCGGTGCTCAGATACTTCCCCCCAAGAGAATCCCTGTGGCTGTTGTCACCCCTTAGCATGGACTTGAGAGTTTCAATGTGGCTGGCTTTAGGAGAGAACACATACTTGCCTTTAAATGACAAAATACATGACCTCTGAGTCCTGCCGTCACTCTTAGCCCTGGCTGTCACCCACCCCAGAAGGAACACAATTTGTTTTGTCACAAGTATCATGGAGAACTTGATCGGTGCCTTTCTGTTTATCACTTGCCTGATCTCTGGCTGTGGAAGTCTGTCAGGATTTGCTAGACTAGTAGCAATGGATTCTGTCAGCTGCTTCAATGCCATACGCAGGTACTGCGGGATTTCACCTCAGATCAGGAAAGTGAAACTCCAGCTAGATTAGCTTCTGTTTTCTTTGATGGTGCCTATGATGTTTATCTTCAGATAAGTTTGGGGGTTTGGGAGCCCTTTCTGATGCTTAATGTTGAGAAATTTTAGAAGTAACATATATTACTTGCCTTAAATGGAGTTTAGTTTTATTGCACACGTCGCATTTGAGTTTCAAGTATGGAATTTTGAAGCATGTTTATTTTACTAAGATTGGGATATTTTTCTTAATCATGATGAACTCTTTGTATGGATATAATATGTCAAGAAACTTCAAAGAAATGCAAGAATTAATGCTGTTGTGTTGTAACGTTTCTAAGTACTAAGCATCTCTTGTAGATGATTTTCCCTTCCTGTACATTGTTCTTATATTCAATTATTTCAGCTAAAATACGTATTGCTTCCATGGAAATATTACTGGTTTTTAGTTTTTGTGCTGGCATCATCTGTGTTGTCTGTTGAGCACACTGAGCCTTAATTTCTGGTGGTCCAACAGGATGAATGGATTAGAGGGTTAGGCCTTCTCTCCCTAGGGTTTCCTGCAGCTGCACTATTTTGGTGAGGTTATTTAGAATACTCGTTTGTGCAGGCTATTTGCTGTATAGGGTTGTTGCTGACTGGATGACTGAATGGGGCATGGTGACAGCAAATACTTACAAATACCTAATTTCATCTTCTTAGGGCCTGGTCTGGAAAAGTGCATGTGACTTTAGGTCTGGTCCAGTTAAGCATATGCACCACTTCAGGAACCTGAATAGTCTTAGGCATATCGCACTGCAAGTCAAAGATGCTCTGTGTGTTCTGGATGGGACCAGAGGAGACTGGGGTTCTTTGGGGTTCCATGAAAGACACTGACTTATTTTAATCTGCTGTAAAAGTCCAGGAACATGCAGGCTTCTTTAGCCATAGCAATGTTCAGGTTCAGTATTGGAAAAGTAAGATGTCATTCTGTACAAATCCAGAAGGATTATGCCTGGAGAGAGAGATTTGCTTACAAACAGAGGCTTCTGAATCAGTAGAAGTTGACATAGCAATGGGAATGTATTCAAAGGAACTGTGTATTGCCGGTGGACGTGACAAATACAGAACAGCCTGTAGGATCCTCACAGACAGCTAGATCATACAGACCCCTTGGCCTTAATCCTGTATAGTCTTGCATGGTGGCATGAGTGTCAGGTAGGAACAAAGCATATGCACAGATTCAAGTGTGTCAAAAACCAGGCATAGTCCTTCCTATCACGTGGCAGGATACCCAAACCCCTTGTTTGTCTATTTGTTTTGTCCAAATATCACAGAGCTCCAAAGGAAGAGATTATAGTGAACAGAAGACCTTAGGTAAAGGGGGTTAAGAGGATCAAGCCCTAAGTGTAGATACAAACACACACATGTATATACTGTAATCTAAATAGTAATAAAAGTCACTCAGCATGAAGAATATTACTAGTGCCTACCATTGATCATCAAGTACTCATCACTGAACAGCCATATCACCTCAGAAGTGCAGTAGTTATTGTCAAAATAATTTGTGTAGCTAATTAATTTATATGAAATGCACCTTTGAGACTGTGCCATAGTATCTCTTTTGTAATACAAATGTTCAACCATTTTTCATGGTCCTGATTCAAATCTGAAATGTCAGGATATCTTTTCTTCCCCAGATGAGGACATACACTTAGACCTGGCTAATCTGTACTTAGTTTATCTAGCCAAGAGACTTTAGTAGTCACCAGCCTTAACGCATGTGCAGTACATGCTATTCACTTACTTAGTTGAAGGTTTTAATCCAAATGAAACTGAAATTTGTGAAATGACTTGGATTAATGGCATCTGCCTCAGATATCCCACAGATGAGACATTAAATGATTCATGATTTTAAGCAGGAAAGTTTGAATTTTATGTAAATAACACTGGATTAATTCCTTAATCTTTTTACCAGAAGATTTTTTTTAAATGAAAAGATTGTCAAAGCAATAGGTTTTTTAACTTTCCTAAATTTTTGGCAGGCCATGGGTTCATGGTAAAAGCTATATTAAGAACGTCTCCTTCTGCAATATGCCTTGTCTTTACATAATCCTCTTAATGCTTAATATGTCAGAAAGAAATGTTTCTTGTTCACAACGATGGCAACATTTCCCTTCCTCATTCAGGGACAATCCTCAAACTAAATAAAATCTCCTGGCACAATAGAAATACAAATAATGCCTGAAGGATATGGACTTGTTAAGGTAACAACAGAAGTTTGACTGGCGCAGGCCTAACATGCCTCTCATTTTGGTATGTTTTTGTTATCATCTACATCACATATTTGACCTCACTGTGTTTGAAACTAAAGGATTAGTCTAGTTTTCATGTCTTAAAAATGCCTGGTTGGTCTGATCGGTACCACAATTATAATTGTTACATTAGGTTATGTGCTGTTCACCAAGGGCTGGGAAGGCATGTAACCATAGATAAATTTGTCAGAGTGCATTCAGAAAAGCATTTGGATGATCTTATGTCTAGTCTGTCTCAAAAAATGTGGAACAATGTCTCTCAGCCAATATTGTTAGCATGAAAATTTAGCTACTCTACTGTCTCTCACAAAGCTGCTGTTTGCCCTCAATAAGGCTGAGACTCCATTTCCAGCATCACTGGTCACCATGCTGTAAATTGCTCTCAAGGTTAATTAACAAACTGGGAAAGTCACTTTAGGTTCTGTTTGTCCTAACCTGACTAAAGCTACATAAAAGAAAACCAGCAAGATTTAGAGCCTCCATTGGTCTTTCAAGAGATGATGCTTTTCCTCAGTGAGACAGGCGGGATCCAGCTGGGGCTACTTCTTCAAGTAATTTCTCTGTCTCAGCTTGCTGTCTGGTCTTATTGCTCTTGGTAGCCCACAAGTATGCCTGACTTTCGGGGATGTTTCCTACTTTGGCAGCCCAAGCTACCTTTTAAATGGGATGCTGAAACACAGAGCAAGTAACCCACAGGCTGCATGAAGGGCATGGCTTTTGCCCCCCAGTAGATACAGCCCCAAAACCAGCAGCAAATACACCAAGGCTCCTTCACTTTTGTAATCCACGTAGCTTGAATCTCACACACTGCTGCTTGAAGCCCAACCTCATCCCTGCTGCCCTCAAAGAATTCCAGAGGGTCCAAGGAAAACAACAGAATTCAGAGAAAAGGGGGATTTCCTCTGTCCCACAGCACTTAGTCGTTTTTGGGAGCAAATACAGTGAACAGTATGAATGATAAGGCACTCAGGTCTCATGTTTCTCATATGTACCAACACAGGGATACTTAACATTTATCTGCCTCATAGGGCTTTATTAGAATTAATTAATGTTTGCAAATCACTTTGTATCCTCAGAAGGAAAGTGCTGTTGAAGAGCTATGGAAAAAACTGCTAAGTACACTGGATGAATTTCACCCCTGAGTCCAGAGCTACAAGACCCTCAAAATCCTTAAATACCGTGTAAGCTCTTGGTGTAAGCACCAGAGTGTATAAAACTTATGCTTAGTGCTGAGGGGAGTCACAGCCTAGGTGAAATTGCCATTCCCAGAGAATCTATGACTTTGATCCTGGCAGAGAGCAAAAATCACAACAACACATAATGGGACAAACAGCATAGATTAACGAAGTTCTGCATGGCTATCCTAAGAATTTCAAATCTTTTTACATCTTTCAGCCACTTTGTATTTCTGCAAAAGAGATTTGTACAAAGTGTGTTCCTCAAAACAGCCTCAGAAGCATTCAAATAATTTGTTATTCCCAATCCAGCTTCATATAACTTCAAATCAATGGAAATTTTCTTTTAGAATGGTGCATTGCAGAGACAGCTAGTTGCTTAACAAAACATTTCTTTAAAAAGTCTCTCATGACAAAATAGGTATCAAATTTGATGCACATTACCAGTAACCAAAGCAGGAAGTCAGAGATACATTGGGAACTCAGTATTCAGTGAGTGCCCTTCCCAAATCACACCGCTGTTAGCCAATATCCCCAGGTCAAACTTCTATCTCTGTTCTGACACATTACCACCTCAGTGAAGCACTTCACCAAGGACTGAACACCAGTCAAATCAACAAAATGTTTCTAACGTCGTTCATGTTATTCAGTCAATACTAACAAGTCCCTTCTTAGTACTAGTTATCCTTTTCTCCACCACTTGACATTCTTACATATGGAATTCTCACCCTGTCAACAGACATGAAAGAAAACATTTCCTGCAGGAACAAGCTAGACATAGATAACATTTACTAAAAGATACGCTCTTCTTATTCTTTTTCTCACTTCCATTTTGGAATATATCTCATTTTAAAAAAAAAACATATTTTCATTTGCAGTTTAGATTTATCATAGAATCATAGAAGGGTTTGGGTTGGAAGGGACCTTGAAGATCATCTAGTTCCAACCCCACTGCCATGGGCAGGGACACCTTCCACTAGATCAGGTTGCTCAAAGCCTCATCCAATCTGGCTTTGAACACTTCCAGGGATAACAGGTTATCCACAGCTTCTCTGGGCAGCCTGTTCCTGTGTCTCACCACATGCACAATAAAAAATTTCTTCCTTATATTAAGCTAAATTTACTCTCTTTCAGTTGAAAACTGTTGCCCCTTGTCCTGTCACTACAGGCCCTAGGAAAAGTCTTTCTCCATCTTTCTTCGAAACCCCCTTTCTGTACAGAAAGGTCACAGTAAGATCTCCCCAGAACCTGCTCTTCCCCAGGCTGAACAACCCCAGCTGTCTCAGCCTGCCTCTGACCATCTTCATCTGACCTGCTCCAACAAGTCCATGTCTTTCCTGTGCTGGGAACCTCAGAGCTGGACACAGCACTCCAGGTGGGGTCTCACAACAGAGTGGAGGGGACAATCACCTCCCTCAACCAACTGGTTGTGCTTTTTGGCTTTCTGGGCTGCAAGGGCACATTGCTGGCTCATGTCCAGCCTCTCATCCACCAGCACCCCCAGGTCCTTCCCAGCAGGGCTCCTCTTAATCAGTACATCCCTCATCTGTACTGATACTGGGGCTTGGACAAACATAGGTGCAGGACCATGTGACTGGCCTTGTTGGGCCTCATGAAATTCACAGGTGTCCTCTGTCTCTGGCAAGGTCCCTCTGGATGTCAAGGTCCCTTTGGAGATCTTCCTGCAGTTCTAGACATTTTCTTCCTCAACTCCATTTCCCAGCCTGGGCTTATGACATGCAGGAGAAGGTAGAGTTGAAATTGGTCACAGGAAAAAGGTGAAAGGAGTGCAGAGGTGCTCCAAGCAGTTCAGGACCTTTTTGCTTTCTTCTTGTTCCCACCCCACCTTTGGGACCAGCACCCAAACTCTCCCATTACTTCTAGCAAGAGAATTCAGTTCCCTCTTGAGTAAGAGACAGTGCTGATGACTCCATGCACATTTTTGACAGCTCTTCTGCTCTGCAGGGAAGGACAAATGGGAGGGACCAATAATCTGGGGACCAAAAGCTCTTAGTGCTGGTGACACAAATACCTTGTGTGAAACAGCAGTGCATCTGGAGGGGTGCCAGCAGCATCTCCTGGCCCAGTGCCTTGGCCTGACATTGTGTTACCAAACCATTTGAGTGAACTTTGCCACTTCATGGCCCTGCAGTAGAACCAGCAGGAGCTGGTGGTCTCACCTGTACAATGACCTTCTTCAGGTCATGGAGGACACACAGCCTCATAACAGTTCACAGGGGTTAAATAGGAAGAGAAGGTGGAATGAGAGATAAAAACGTCCTGACAACTACAGAAGCTGGAAATAACCTCATCTTGTACTGAAGGTCTAAAATAAGCACAATGAATCACACCCTAGAAATGCTTGTTTTTCTCCACTGGCTACAAAGGGAGTTTAGGTGATGAGCTCAGATACAGAGGTGCTATAAATCCCACCCCAGGTCATATGTGTTGCTGACAGAAGTGCCTGATGAAATTCATAAATATCTCAGGATGCACAGAGGGAGGATGGGGCTGAGATCATGTTGGGAGGGAGCACATATGCAGGAAAATAGGTATATGGTAAATACTTTTATTTCTCAGATGTTTCAAGCATGCATGGCAGACTTGGACCATCTCTTGACCACTCTCTAATTCACTGGGCCTAAATCCAAAGTAGTTCCTTGAGAATTGAATGTGCACCTTTCTTCTATTAAGATTACTGAAATATCAAGAAAATACATTTTACAGTTTACTAAACACTTGCAGGTACTTTTTCCATATGTTGCCTGGAAGTAGAGCTAGCCTCCTTCAAACAAGGAGAAACAGTTTTTCTGTAGATGATGAAAGAGATGAGATGGGCTGTGAGCCTAAATGAGGCTAATACCACTCTTTTTTATTGAAATTCAACAGGATTTTTCAGTTCATTATGTGAAAATGGCAGTTTTATCCATGATGAACAGCCCTTAGGCCACACAGGGACATCTAAAGCGTGTGGCCTGCCAGCAAACCAGTAGTCCCATAGCAGCTCCTGTGGCTGGCTTCCCTTGCTGTTGGTGGAGGCAGAAAGAGCAGCAGTGTGTTGGGAGCTCCAGAGCAGCCAGGTCAGGGTGGGCTTTCAGTGCCATTGGTAGGCTGTCTCTTTCCATGGATGGTGACAGGAGGAGCAGAAGCTGAAGCAGAGGAGCCAGGCAGTGTGGGAATTGCTCTGTGGGCAGCCCAAGGCTAATCCCTGCTCCTCCTATGCAGGGACATTGTTCCGTGCTGACCATGGCAGATGGAGACGATAGCTGGAGTAACAAATCATGGCTGCACACACATACTTACTGCTTTTGGCAACTCCCTGCCTTCCTGGGCGTATTATTTATGGAAACCTGGACTGCAGGGGTGTTTGCTGACCAGTGCCATGTTGCAGTAGGCATCCTATAGAGATTCTCCGTGGAGCTGCCACCATGCAGAAGTCAAAACCAAATCACACTGTGGGGTGGGTGAGGGAAACAATAGGTGAGGAAGACAGTACAGAGTGGGCAAATTACCAAGAGGCTTAGATTTGTTATTACTTTTCCCACCTGTTGTAACAATCCCGGGGTTCCTTCCCCATTTCCCATGCCACACGTAGCACCAGTGGCTGATGAGGCAGTGTGGCAATCCCAGTGTGGGATCAGCTGCTGACTGGCAGTGCAGACAGCGCAGGTACTGGCGCATTGCAACTCCTCCCCATCTCCCTTTTCACACAGCCAACTCCTGACTGAGGCCCCTGGCCAGGTGAGGTGTGCAGAGACCAGTTTATGACTAGAATTATGTTTTGTAACAAACCACAGAGGTTCATTTCCATATTTCATTTATAGCAACAAAGGTCAGCGGATTTTTTGTGAAATTATTTGAGTTGAAATGGCTTTGTTTGCAGCTCATAAAATATCGCTCGTGTTCCTCTCTGAGGATGTGCTAGCCAAGGCCTCCCCCACCCTGCTACAGCAGTTTATCTTTCTGCTGACCATAATCCCACAATATGTCCCCGTGCAGCAGGCAATATTGTTTACACAGGTTAATAAACGGAGTATTCTGTACAGTAATTTATGCTGTAAAGTATGTACATATATCACAGTAGCAGTCACAAATGCTTTAAACTGCCTTATTTATTAGATTGGTTAGCATTTCTCCCTTGCTCCAGAATACTTTAAATTATTTTTATCTTTTGCATTAGGTATTTTTTTAGTTGCTGCATTTTGACCCAATTATTGAAAAAAATGTTTTTACAATAAATAAATATCTAAAATTTAAGTAGAAATAGCAAATTCACCTCCCATCCAACTATTAGAGCTCTGATTATGATTACGAATAAATATGGTATACTCTTATCTGTCTATCATAGTATATGCCAGAAATCATATTCCACTTGTGATCAATACAAACAAGAGCTTTAGTAACTTTCACCTATTTCATTCTTCCATTGTGAGACAAAAATATAACAAACGACTTAATGTAAAATGTCCCCCATGAGAGCCCTGGTCTTATTCCTCCCTCAGGCAAAACTCACATTCGCTTCAGTGGGAGATTTACCTAAGTACAACATAGGGACATAACAAAAATAAATATATGGCATATAAACAGTACTTGTGCTTTACAGTCAGTCCTTTCCTCTTCAGTAAGAAACATAGGGTAAATGCCACATCTGTAGTGCTCCTCTGTCTCACTCCTTCCCTTCTGCTGTATGACTAAAAAATTGTGATTGAAAACCAATTGTATTTGTTCCATTCAAGAAAAATAGAAATATTTGGGGGATCAGTTCCAAGCCAAACTAGAAAACAAAAGAAAATTTTGCTTTTGTTTATTTTCATGTCAAATTACGTTACACAATTAAACAGGATAATGCATACAAAGGCAATGAAATTATTAATGACTTGTTTTACTGTTTGGAGATTTTGCTATGTCCACAGTTCATGTAAAACTCATGTAGCACAGTTTCTGGGATGGTGAAAAATCCTACTGTAATGTAACAGAATGAGCCTTAAGGATTTGTAAGAATAAGCACTTTTATATTAAAAAGCAAATATTAATTCATCAGTAATATTACTTTTTTAATGTGACAATAAACCATGAAATGAACATCCTTCTGTCTCAATTATGCCTCATCTGTCTCTTTCTTAAATCTTTTTCCAAGGGAAACAATTGCCTGGTTTTGTGTTACAGCTTTCGAGTCCCATCGCAGTCACCTGTGCTCCTGCCTAAGTCACCTGTCCTAATGCACACTTCTTTAGTGGGTGAGCTCATGGAAGGTTCATACAGGGGAGGAGCAAAAGCTCTTTCATTACAGCAGATCTCAATAGCAGGACACCAGTTTTTACTGGAGTGTCTGGCAGAACCAAAGATGTGAAAAGAGGCAGTGCAGCTCTCTGGGGAAAGGAGAGAGCAGTCACTGCTACATCTTAGTGAGGCACAGGATGAGCACATCAGCAATCCAAACTTCTCTTTATGCAGAGGTAGGAAACAAGCCCCTGTGCTTAAGACCAGTAACATCTGTAAGTAGTGCCAAGCTAGCCACAATCTCAGCAGCTGCAGAGCTGCAGTTCACAATTTACAACCACTATTATAATAAAACCACAAGAAATACAAGTACCAAGTCACTCTCCAGCCTGCCTTCCACTGTCTTCACACACACACAATGCTTACCAACTATTTCCCAATTCCATGGCTTCTTCTCACACAGGATTGCGATCTCTTAGAAGTACTTATTCCATACTTAGGCCAAAACCTAAATCCTGCTGTTTTAACATGACCATTTTGCAAGTGGTGGAGTCTTGTGGTTCTTATCTCCATCAATACCTGTGGAGTTAGGGGTTGGACATTTTCCTTCTTCTTACTAGGGAAGACATATTTTCTCAGGCAGCAACTGACAGCCAGGGCAGGTACTGGCTGAACGACTCAGGTACAGCACAGAAAAAATGAGCTTCCCAAACTATGTTCTGCACTTCTACAAGTCACCACCATACACAAACCTGTGCATTCAATGGACTGTAACCATCACAAGCTGAAGCACATAAATGGAGAGCTTTGGCTACTGAGGGCAGGGGATGGATTTCAGGAAGTGAATATGACTCATGATGGGCTGACACGTGGCATTGCTGCTCCTGATCACTGCTGGGAGACTGCTGTTGGGACAGGAAAACAGGCAAAGAACAGTCTCTCCAGGCACTGCCTGCAGCATCAAAGGATGGAAGCCTACTTCCCCAGGCACTGCCTGCAGCAGCTGAGGATCTAATGAACCACACACACAGAGAGACACTTCCACATAGCTGTGTTTCCAAGACCACCAAGGCTCAGAGTGAGCTCACTGCTATCTCCCACACCAATGCTGGTTCAGTCCTACACACCAGACAGGTTCATTAACTTCTGCCAGTTAATGGAGCTCCATGCTTTAGCACTGCTTCTCCCTCTGAACACCTCAGCACTTGCCTGGTAATCCTGCAAAATATTCATGCAGAATTTTACTTCCTGACCTTTTCCTCTTAAACTTCCTCTTCTCAGCGTAATTCAAGGTCAGGAAAGAAATTAGGCACCACTGAGCTAAAGACCTGGAGGGCCCATTATGATGATCTAGTCTTACTTCCCAGGAAAACACAGACCATAACATTTCATCAGGGGATTTCTTTATGAAAGGCTAATAACTTGATGAAGAGAAGCCTAACCTTTTATTAAGGCACCCAATCTTGATTTAAAGACACAGAGCAATGAAGAATTTACCACAGCTCTTTGACTCCTATTTGCTAAAAATTCTGCCCCAGGACTTCACTTTGAATGGTATCAAAGCCAACTGCAAGGTCATACAGGAAAAAAGAAAAGAGAAAACTGAAAACCTGAAGATGGAGTATGTGTACTGAAAGGGGAAAAAACGGGGGGAAACTTTGCATTTTAGGGGAGTTTCTGCTCCTCATTTGAGGAAAGTATGCATAGACAGTAGTATTTGCCATTCTGAAATAAAAAGCTGTAATCTTGTTCACTGAACATGCAAGTCCACAAGACAAAACACAAAAGGAAACATTGCAACAACTCCTGCTGAAATGCAGGCCCTGTCATCACACTTCCACATTTGAATCAACAAACACATTCATAATAATGTGATTCTTACATTTTTTTAATTTAAAAATAGGAACCAGCAGCACATCTGGATGTTCCTTAAAAGGGAGCCAGGCCACTCAACTGTCTGGATAGAGACTATTAGCTTGAAATCTCCTGTCCTATGAGGAATTACAAATCAGAGGAGATGTACTGTTACAGTGTCTCCTAGGACCATTTATGCAACTCCTGACACTGTGAATTTGAACTGATTTGATATTCTATAGTCATTTTTCAAACACCAGTATTACAGATCAGCTATAAGAAGCTCAGGTTACATATCTAGAGAACTGTGACATGAGAGCACATATGCCTACACACAATTTAAAATAATGGAGAACACAGTCCTATAGATATAGATTTTTCTTTTTTCTGTTTTTTTTTTCCTGTTCCCTAGAAAAAAAATTATTAGTCACACAGTGCTATGGATTGCTTATTATTTATAAATCCCTCTAGGTAAAGCAGGAGAATGGACACTAAGCACAAGGAGTATATCCATTTTGGAAAGCCACTGGGGAAAGGGGACCCATCTTTAAAAGATTTCTCTGAGAGAGATCCCCAGCCTTCTCACTGCTGTCATGCTTCTCAAAAAGTACTAAAAGCCAGCTTTTGCAGCCACGTCTACTTAATGGTTTAGTCATTTTCACAAGACACATCATTTCAGGTGCCTGGGATGTGGATGACTTGGATGAAACTTCACTTGAGGGAAGAGCTCCTGGATCCAGGCAGGCAGCAGTGCCTAAGTGGAGCAATAATCTCCAGTCCCTTCTAAATACTCAGCACCTCATGCAGGGCCCCAGACAAGATCTTCCACCCAGCTGGATTAAGAAAAGTACATTCCTACAGGTATTCTTCAGGGTACCAAGCAAACCTCTCAGGTAACAAGTGAGCCAGACAATAGTTCTAGGTTGGGAGTTTTTGTTTGTTTGTTCTTGGGTTTTCTGTGCAGGCCAATACAGCAGGTTTTTTGTTACAACCTGAAAGCAAGCCTTAACATAAACAGGGCTTCTCTCAGGAAGACACCCCGCTCCAAGCTGCACATTGGGATCAAGTACTTATTCGTAATGCTGGTGTTCAAAAAATGACCGCAGAAAATCAAATCAGCAGAACCCCACACTCCCAAAACAGGCTCCAGCACCAGCCAAAGCACACCTTCTGCCAAGGGCCTGAGACCTGTTCCACCACAGCATGTGTGATCCATCTTTCTGTCGTTCTTGCACGTCTAAAATTAGCAGCAGCAGAAAAAATTTACTAGGCTTAATAGTCCTTTAATATGATCAATAGAGTTATACTTAGTGGCATCCTAAACTCACTGATGAACCAGGAAAAAAAAAAAAGAGGAAGCTAAGAGTGATAAAAGTTCTTTAAACTTCAAGGACATAAAATATAAACATGGTATCCTCTGCTTCTGCAAGTGACTGCAACCTGGCCAGTCTGGATTCAGTGGATTGTTTTTAAAGCTCTCTTCATGATGCAGAATGGACTAAAAGCTTAAAAATAGGTTTAGATAAGGCAGAAATAATTTGTTCTTGTTTCATCAGAACATAAATTTTGACTAGGGAGGGATTTAAATATCTAGGCTTAGGTCCACTAACTAGCTTGAGCTAATAGTTTCTAATAAAAACAAGATATTCTTTGCTGTATATGAAGTTATTTGAGTTAAAACACTGCAAGACTGGAGGATTTAAGCTTAAACACAGTAAATGAGGTGTACACAAAAATTTATTTTGTATTGGCTGCTTTAGATCAGGCTCACAAAAATCATCATCACCCAGACAAAGCCTCAAGAAGAGGATAAAGCTATCCTGTCTGTTTCCAAGCATAAGACAGGGGTAAGTTGATACCAACTTCACACACTTTCATAAAGCTCCTGTAAAAGCATGAATAGGTGCTTTGAGAAGATGAAAGGCAGTTAGAACCCTGAAAGCAACCAAAATTCTCTTTTGTTTATACCTTTATCATGCACACTTTCTGAAAACTTTACACTAAAGAAACAGAAATGACCCAACTGGGTTTTGCTTCTTCAGCTCAGCTGTTCTATTCACATTTCCATTTGCCTTGCCAGTGCCAATTTAAAACACGGGTCAGGCACAACTGGCTCATAATGAAGAGATGACAGTTGGATTACATTGCATTTATTAAAGTATTATTAAAGTCAGGAAAAGATTACACTAACTGGTGTCTTTCTAATTTTAAGTAATGTTGCACAGTGTCCACCATCCTAGTTGCCCTCTCTAAAATAACCTGGACAGCTCCTAACTCCACTGCAACTGCTTTTCAAACAAGATTGCAGAAAAAAAGCTTTATGTATTTCAGCACAAAGTATCTCAACCTCAGCACTGAATCCTCCAAGTGGCACTCTCCTGTTGCAGTGACCCTGGCGCAGTTGAGCGCCTTAGCTTCAGAGTGCCATGGCAAAGCCCCTGAGCAGTCATGGATTTGAGTAAGCTCCTTGGTCACGGTGACCTGAAAAAGCACTCCCAGGGACCTTTGCCACCAGATTAGTTAATATGCACCAGCACGCTTGACAACTGGCCCCGCTTCTCTCCCCTCCCCTGTTCCATATAAGGTTTTGTTCTAGAAGTTTCTCCTTTGTTCTCCAGTTAAGTTGTTAGCCATTGGTTCTTTTGGATTTTGTACCCTCCCCCTCTGTGCCCCCATTGGACCAACGCTGTGTCAGTCATGAGTTCTCTGTACCCCATTGGCCGTCTCTCGTTTCCCCTCCCCTTTTCCGGTACTTTAAAAGCTGCTGCACAGCACAGAGCAGTGCCATTTTGAGCACCTCTACCTGCCGTCCTGAGCTCCCTGCCCAACCCTCAATAAACCCTTCTTTGACCCAGCTCAGAATTGCCTACATTTCTTGCTTTCGCCATCTGATCTCCGACCTCCGCGGCTCCCATAAGAGCACAGCTTTTTCCATCTTTCCAACCGCTGCCCCGAAGGGCGAGCTGCCGCTGCCTGGGGAAGGCCTCGCAGTCCGGTCACCCCGATTCCGAACTGAGTCAACGGGTCCCAGAGACCCGACACTTTCCCAGGTAATATTCTTCAGATTACTCCTGAATATCATTCAGTCAACTTCCAGTTCACTCACAACTTCCTACCTGTGAGAACTTATTCATTTCCAATTTACATATTAATATGAAGGACACCTTGGTTTATCTAGCCAACATAGCAAAACAGCACTTTAGGATGAAGTAGACCCAAAAAATAAGACATATTTTAAAGTCAATTCCTTTTTCTGCTTCCAGAATGTTTGGAGTTTTAGTTGCAGAAGACAAGACTATCAAACAGGGGTCCCATAAAAAAAACCATAGCCCACAAGAGCTGCATGAGAAAGACACCTTCAGCTCCAGAACTCTAAGAAAGCTTTCTGCACTGAGTCATAACAGGACAGGAAGATAATCTATTTAACTGAGATGCATTTAGTGCCTGGCTCCCCTGACAGCCCTGGAGGTCACTGTCTAATGCTGCATGAATTATCTGTTACTTTCCAAGGAGCAATTCCCACAAGCAAGAAAGCACAGCCAGAAAATGAGTGCCTCAATACAAGATCATTTAGCACATACAGGCAAACACATAAATGATGAAATAGTTGTGGTTCCTTTGACATGGAAGGCAAAAACTGGATTTGATTGTGCTACAACTCCACATACCAACCTAGGCCGAGTGGGTCAGGGATACACTTCCTGCTAAATATCAGTGGGAGCTCCACCTTCATCGTGCTGCCTGTGCTTTCAGACTTAGGTACATCTTACAGGCATACCATGGAATTCCAGATGACCCTGCTTTACTACCCTTCACCGCATCTTGAAGGAATTACCAGAAAACTAGACTTTTAGGATGATCTGAATGACTACAAAGATGCAAAAAGAAGAGATCCTGTAGATAGGCATGGAAAAGCTCTTACCATGCAGATAGCAGGGACAGTGTGGGCAATACATGTCAAAACTACTAATACATGAAAAGGAAGTCATAAATAACTTAAGAATGGCATAAAACCAGACAGATAGCAAAAGGAAGCAATGAAAAGGCTTTTTCAATTAAGGGTAAGACCTTTCTTCTTGAAGTGGTAGAAAAATAGGATTTTGGAAGGTGAGATAAGGTCAGGTTTCCGGATAATGCAGTCTTCCTGGGTGGCAAGGTATCTGCCAAGTGAAATGAGACAGCATGAATGTTAGAGATGCCAGAGAGGAGCTGGTTACAGTAATTAAGGTCTGAGGTGATGAGCTCAGCACCAACTGCCTAAAAAACAGTACAGACAGCTCGATCAAGACATCTGATCAGGGTACAGTTGCAACCCAAACAGCTAACAAGATACTCAGCTACTCAGTACTGAATTCTCCCCTGCAATGCTGTCCATGCCCCTTCACAAGCTCTAGAAGATCCTGCAGAAACAAGTGGAGGTCAGAAAGTGAGAATGAGAATTAGTGAGTTGGGGGTCAGAGGGTGTAAAGGCAAAGACTATCACCAGAAGAGATTGAAAGGAATGAGATTTGTTTATCTCAGAAAGGAGGCAGATAGGAAGCCACACAGTAAGATAAAATACTAAATACTCTAGAGAAGAAATATCTGATATTTCTCTCTAACTTGCTGCATAACATGAGAATAAAGGAACATTCAATGAAATGAAGACCTCATGTATTCAAAACTGATCAAATGAAATTCTCTTTCACATAATGTGTAATTGGACAGTAGAAGATATCACCACAGGAAGCACTGAGGTCAAGAACTGTGCAGGATTCAAAGAAGGATTGGATAGCTATAAGGATCACAGGAATATCCAGTGAGAACAATTACACTAAACTTTAGAAAAAATCAAAAGACAGGCTTTCAGAATTTAAGCCAGTACCGAATACAGGAGAAATAAAATTAAGTTTCTGTAAGGATAGATTATTTCATATCTTTCTCAGAGGTCCTTCTATCTTCTTTGCCATCAGTTGATGCTGTTCCCTTTAGGCCAGATCATCAGTCTACATGAACTACACAATTTCTATTTTCCCACTTCCACATAAGCTTTAGAGGCACTGAAAAGCTTTGTGCAGCTGGAATAATGTCAGCAAATTCAAACCTGCCTTTTTTCACTAGTGATACAGCCATGGCACCACCTGTAGTGAATCAGCACAAGGTGTTTTTATCTCAATTTCCTTTGTCATAGTGCAGCTACAACTGTGGAGCTGCAGCCTTGTAGACATGGTGCAACAGCATTCGCTACATCCCTCACCTCACCCTAGAGACAAGCTCAATCATGTCAGCTCCTTTTCACTGTCTTACATTCCCTCCTACAGAAGAGGCAAAACTTGATCAGGACCTAAGCTTAAGCTGGTAACAAGCTCTTTGTTGGGAGGTTTGTGTGTATGAACCTCCAACTTCCTGACAATATACCCCAAACCAAAGGGATATAGTGTCTTCTCTGGCCATGGTGCTAAATGGAAGGAGCCCAGGCTTCCTGTCATGTCCATATAGTTAATCTGTATGCTCTAAACCATATCTACCAGCTTCAGGACCTCAAGGCTAAGCAGGAGATATGGGCTCCATCCAACTCCAGCTGCAGTGGCAGCACTTCTGTATTTGCACCACAACACGTCGGTAAATTTACTTCAAGTGCCTCTCCAATCTGTGCACAGCCACACAATATTTTCTAGGCACAGGTGGTTTTCTAGATAGGCACAGGCACCTGAAATCTATTTAATTGCTGTTTTAGTGCTTACATCCCCTTTTGCAGGTATACCTGCTTCCACATTTTCCCTCCGTCCCTGGCCTGGTTAACTACCTGTTGACCTCAAATTCAGCCTGTTGCTGTCCCAACTTTTCATAAATAGCAGCCCAACAATCTCTATCTTAACTAGACCTGAAGCTAGCCCTGCAAGAAGACAGGGCAACATTTACCTTCCCCCTCCCCTCTTCTCCTCTTTGAATGTGGTTTTGGGGAACACACATTCTGTATGGCTTGTGTGCAAAGGTTGTTCATTCTATTAGCAGGCAGACAGGTGCATTTTAGGAATCTGCACAAACAGAATCCAAATAAAAACAAATCCAGAAACCCTGGGGAGGGATTCTTCCCCTAAATAATTTTCCTACTTTTATCTGTGTCTTTATTGTCCTCCTGCTTGTTCCACAGGACAGTTCCATGTATTGTAACTGTGCATCATTCACTTGACTGAGTTATGTGTTCCTAAAGCTGTATTTCACCACAGCCAGCTCAATGGAGTCAGAAGGTAACTGTCCTTCTCTTGTGCAGCAGTTTGTTAAGTTTCTGCTCTCTGCTCAGTATCACTTCCTTAATTTTTTATAATCTTGTATTACTATGAGTATTTTCTGGTATCTGTACTGATCATTATTGTAATTCTAAAATCTCTTTAAGGTCTCTTTGACCCCTCAGAATGAGCCTCTTAACTGTGCCTCAGAACTGAAATCACTGAAACCATTAAGAGTTTAGTTGCTTTATAATGCACCTCTCTCCAAACCTAACCTTCCTGAGATAGTGACCCATGCTCCATGCAGTAGTCTGGAGGGGCCTAATAAACATCTTCCAGAGGACTGTATTGCCTCTTTTGTGGTGCATTATAGCTCACTGTTCCATTGGTCTGGTGTCTTGTTTGCCTTTTTTATTGCAGCTGTGCACTGAAGTGACGTTTCCTATGTGCTTTTTTCCACAGTAACCCCTTTCTCTCTCTGATCAGCGTGTTGGATGTAACACCCATTCCCTACATTTGCTCTTTGTTCCCAGACTAATTACTTTTCATTTTCTACACCAAGCAGCATTTGCCATCTGCTGGTTCATCAACTAAATGATCCAAATCCCTTTTGAATCCGCTTGCATTGTTCCTTATCGCTTCTCTGTGCTTCCAGTTTTACCATCCCACCAGTGGAGATTGCACTTACACAGTGCTCAGCTGAGGCACAGTAGCAGAGAAATGGGAAACCACAGGGTCTTCTCACACCTAGGGCACAGCATCCTGCCTGGATTTGCCACTTGCTGCATTCATACAGAAAAGAAGGGTTAGCTTAGGCAAAAATTAGGCTCACATATGCTTCAGCCTGCTTGAGATAAAGGATGGCTATAAGCCCAGGCCCCATGCTAGAGGACAGTGCAAGGCAGTCTCTTACACCAGGAATCCCAAGATGGGATGCATCTTTCAGAGACCTCATCTGGTGTGCCCACACCAAGATACAGCATGCGCTCCACTGCCCATCTCACAGCTCCCATAATGCCTGGAAGAAGAGGCACATTCCACATCTCCTCACACTGTGTCCTGTGTGGGTGTGTCTGCATGTGTGCACATGGGAAAAGGGAAAAGGAAAGATGAATGTGGAAACAAGATGTGATTTCACCTATATAGAAACCAGCGCTGTTATAGCTCCACAGGCAAAAGCATCAATTTCCTCTCAGCCCAACAGGGCAATTTCTGAAAATCTGTAACAAAAACTTTTGGGTGACCTAATTGTGGCCTTATGGTACCTGAAGAGAGACAACAAAAAGGCAGAGACTATTTGCAAGGGCATGTAGTGACAGAACAAGGGGGACTGGCTTCAAACTGAAAGAGAATAGGTTTAGATCAGATATTAGGAATAAATCCTTTATCGTGAGTGGTGAGGAATTGGAACAGGTTGTCCAGAGGAGCTGTAGATGCCCCATCCCTGGAAGTGCTCAAGGCCAGTTAGATGAGAGGCTGAGCACCCTGGTCTAATGGAAGGTGTTCCTGCCCATAGCAAGGGGGTTGGTACTAGATGATCTTTAAGGTCCCTTCCAACCCAGGCCATTCTATGATGATTCTATGAACTTGTTCTGAAATCCCTCAGGAAATGTCCAATATGTGGAATGCCAGATGTGTGTATAAGAAATAGGGGTCAGCTGGGGACACACACTTTTTCTGAGCTCTGAGAACCAGAATAGTGCGGGCTAAGTGCTGATGCTTTTAAAACAGGGTTTATGGACAGGCTTATGCTGTGCTGAAGTGCCACATGGCATTCTCTTGGAAACTCTTTTCTGTCTCAGCAATAGGAAGCCTGACTTGCTGGTCTATTGCCTTTACCTTATTTTGTTTGTCATTTAAAGAAAAAAAAGTCTTGGATCTCCCAGAGTGAGCAATCTTTTGGATGATTTTTTTGGTCTTCTCTTGGAAGCACTGCACACACTTGATGCATTATCAATTGCCTAGCCAAGATACATTCAGGTAAGAGAACTAGACAACCTGTGCATTGCTTGCAAATTTTCTGATTATTTATGTGGAAAATGACCACAGAATGGTTGATTCAGAAAGTTAACATTTTGCAGCTGTTTTAAGGTCCACATGTAAAATGATCTATTTTTCCTTTACAGTTCATTGATTTTCTGAATCCCAAGTTCAGAAAGACCAAGCTTAATTTCAAATATTTGCTGCTCCCATTTATAATGTTTTTCATGGTGATTTGAGTTAGGAGTGCAAAACATACATAAATCTTTAATAAGCTATGAACGTCAGAGGAAATAATTTGTGCTATGCCTTTCTTGGGCAGGCAATCAGCATAACCAGCCAAACTAACTTGCCCTTGACTGTGATTGGAGATATTACTTTTTATCCCAAATTTTCCCATTTAAAATCAGCTGGAGTTCTAGATACTCAGCATTCTTGAAAAACAATTTTTAACTCTAATTGAGCATGGAAAAATTAGCATTTACTCCATACTACACTCACATCCTCTGTTCTGCTAGAACAGAGCAGTAGGAAAAAAAAGAGTTTTGCTAATTCATGGCATTCTTTATTAGTACATAAATTAGAAGAATTCATCACAGTCATAAATGGAAAGATTTTTCATAGTCTTCCTTATAGTCTTAGGTGTCTAATAAAAGAATGAAGCCCCAAGCCAAATTTCACTTAGTTTCACGTCTGAAGAGTTAGCATTCTGGGAGAACAGTGACAGCCAATATTCAGCATTTTTAAACAGTAAAACTGCTGCAATCTGGTTTAGACCTGTTCCTGTATATTGCAGCTGTATGATTTGTGCAGCACACAGCCTCACATAACTGCCTGGAATTCAGGAGTCTGATTGGACCATGCATCTCCTGTATTATTCGATTCACTGGAACTTCTGAAAACTTCTGTATCATAACATTTAGACCCCGTCTGGCACCTCAGTCTTGGTCTCCCTTCTAGCAAGTTTGCATATGATAAAAGTTGGACAGAAATCTTGTACAAAGGGAAGGATTCCAATGTTTCCTCAATGACAGTATGATTTGCTCTATCTCATAATCTGAAGCAATTGAAATTCTCTCCAAGAGCACTGCAGAGGCCAAAACCCCAACCAAACAAAAAAACCCCAAACCTGTATTGACCAGTCTCTTCCTCTGGCTCACAAGCATCCTCCAGATATTATCCTACCTCTAGCCTCAGCACAGTCTTTTTTCTTTTCCACTACTTTCTACTACTAGCTTGGTTGTAACACTCATGCTATTTCATCCTGCTGATATGCTGTCCTCTTTTTTCCCATTTTACTATCCACATTCTACTTGTTTATCCCTGCCTTTTGTGTTGTGGCAATTCTGACTCTCTCTGGGACTCCACACTGGGCTGAGAGCCAACGAAGGCCAGACCGATTCAAGAGGCTTTTTCTCAGGAGCTGTCCATTTCCCAGTAGCTCAGAACAGCCAAAGGATAAAGTGTTAAGAAGACTGTGATACATGGCAGAAAAGTGAGAATATGAAAGATTGACTTTTGTGATTAACATTCATCTTAGCTAATCTCAAATATTCCAAAGCATAGACTTTTACCTATGAGCTACTCACCCTAGAGTCTGTATAGTCAGTTATATTCAAGGCTAGCTCAGCTGTGGGTATCTAAATTAGGAGAAATTAATTCAGTCCTTCATTTCTGGTTCAAATTGCATCTTCTGTATCAGCATTCACTAAATCCACTACATCCACTTCACTAATGCCAATAGCATTTTTCAATACCTACGTTCTTAGAGATACCACAAGACATAACATGAAAAACTATGCCAGAGTACAGCTCTCTTTTCTGAAGTATCTCAGGATCCCTCCTGTTAACTGGAAGTTGCAAGAGAATCTGTAATTTGTTTGGGATTCCCTGTTATTCAGGAACCCTGAGAGACAGAACAAATACACTGACTAATTTCCACCATGAAGAAGCTGAGCTCTCCCATGGCTTTCCAGAGAAAGAACCTCAGCAATAATGCCTTGCCCTCTGTACAGAGAGAAGAGAATATTGTTTGAATGTTGCCAATGGCATCCATTAAATCTCTGATCACAATGTCAACAAAAAAAAATCTTGGCAGGAAGTAAAATATATGGACTTCCATATAACTGAGATCTCAAACGATTCTGAGGAGAAGGAACACAATGGCTCCAAGCAGAAATAGGGAAAAGAACTGGAAGTAAGTAACATCACAAGAGAAAAATCATTCCCCTTCCTTAATACTGACTACCTGAAAACGAACATTTTTGTTACAGTAGAAAACGAACATTTCAGAGAGTAAGAACTCCTCCTGTGCAACTTGTAAACAGGTCGACAAGGGGCCTGCAAAGCCCTGCAGTCAGCAGGGAGTCCATCTGCTGGGTCACTGTCAAGAGATATCTGTGTTTCTGAACATGGAGAAACAGGGCAGTTAGGTGACAGACATAGCTCTAGGCTTCTTTATGTTATCGTGATCCAAAATGCCTACCCAGGGGTTTGTGGTTGGTTTGAGGTTTCTTCCAGTTGCCTAACTGACTTTGTTTTTTTGAATAGACTGTCCTGTGTTGTAGCAAGCAACTGCTTTAGGCAGAACCCTGTGTGAGTTTGTGTCCAACAATGCTCCATGCCCAGCTGGGAACAATCAAGAAACTGTAAGAACCACAGCAAATGAGATCAAGGACTCCATTTCAACTTCTCTTTGAAACAGAGGTACAAAACTTATAATCAGTGAGTATTAGTCTAGGAAGACCATGAAAATAAAAGGTCTATGAAATAAAAACACACATTATAGCTATATATGGATAGTATACTATTACTTAACAATATCTTTAAGTACTGGGCCACAGTTTCAGATTCATTAAAAACAGGGCTGCAGGTGGCAATGCACTCATGTATATTTGCTCTTCACACAAGCAATTTTGCATGAAGGGAACTGCTGAAGTGGAGATACCAGAGCACTATCGGGATGATGTAGAAATCTTTGCAGATGTGCAATTTTCATCGAAAATAAATTCTACTCCAGTGTCCTAAACTGCTTCAACTCAAAATTACCCAAAATAAAACTTATTTTTACGTATTCTTCCCAGTTGCAAGTGCAGATGCAGCCCTGATGTATGACTGGGGGAGGATTTTTCACCATTCAGCTGTGCCCACAGAATCTGCACCAGCAGAGTGTTGCACCCACCAATGGTAATGAGCAAGAGGAAGAGAGAACTGAGAGATCTTTAGACTCTTCAGTAAATCCATGTTTTGTGTAAAACAGGCTCGATGCATTGCTCCATTCTGGAGCCTATTGCACCTCTCCGAAATGACTACTGGAGGGTAAAGTAGGTTCATAAAATAAAGCCATGAGAACAGGCTCACATGTCAGCATATTTTACTCTTTTTAGCTGGGCAGTTCAAAGACATAGGACAAATATCTGTTGGTGACACCTGTCCCTTCAACCAGTGGTCCTGTGGACAGCAGCAGTAACACAACAACCATACTGTTCCATCATTAGCAAAATGTCTGACCCTAGCTGTTGGCTCTGATTCTTTCCAACAGCCTTTCCAGGTTTGCTTGTTTTTTATAATTGCTTTGCTTCCCACCTTTTTTTACCTAGGTCTTTATTCTTGCCTGGAGAATGCCTTCTGTGCAAAGAGCCTCACAGCTTCTTCCCCTAATGCCAGGCCCAAATGTAGACCACTGCTCTGTGCAAGTTTTGACTTCATATTATTTTGTCCTTTCAGAACTGTTCTTAGTAACAGACTAAGAAAAAACGGGGGGAGGGGGAAAAGAGATTGTTTGCAAGTGTAGATTACCCTGCAGAGGTTTGAAGGTGTTTTGTTTGGGTTTTTTTTCTGTGATGTTTAAAATTCATGCCAGACAAAAATTCTAGCTAGAGATCTTCCTTAGGTTCTTCCACTCTTGAAAGAGCAAGAGCAGCTCTGCTCAGTAGAACTAATTAATCATAATTGCAATAAAACATATATTCCCGTTCAAAATATCTGACTGCATTGTGGTTTAGGAGCTAACAAAAATTGGCATCATGGCTAAAAAGTAGGTGTAGGCAGTGATACGTAACATATCAATGCTACAAACAAACGCTGTAGATGAGATTTTACAACAGCAGTTTCAGTGGTTGAAACAATAGTGCTTGGCCAGGAAACTACTGCAATAATCCTGCAGCTTTTACATGTCAATATTTAGGGCATTACTACAGCAGGCTGTGTTACTACAGCATTGCAGGAGTTGTGAAATGTGTCTCTGTCGTTCATAATTACCTCGGCCCTGCGAGAGATGTGCAAAACTACAGACAAGCACGTTTCGCTCCCCTCTGGTTCCGCGCCTGGCTCCTGACGGGCGGGAGGACGGCGGGGGTGTCACCAGGGCTCTCCGAAAGGCGGCCCCGAGGGCAGAGGGGCGCGGGCGGGGCGGGCTGTGCCCGCAATGCAGCACCGCCTCGCCGGGAGACGCCAGCGGAACCACCGCCTCCCCGGGCAGCCAGGCATCCCTGCTGCTGCTCGGTGCAACCCGGGACACGGCTGCCCTGTGCCCATCCCCACCCGGGACACGGCCGCCCTGTGCCCATCCCCACCCGGGACACGGCTGCCCTGTGCCCATCCCCACCCGGGACACGGCTGCCCTGTGCCCATCCCCACCCGGGACACGGCCGCCCTGTGCCCATCCCCACCCGGGACACGGCTGCCCTGTGCCCATCCCCACCCGGGACACGGCTGCCCTGTGCCCATCCCCACCCGGGACACGGCCGCCCTGTGCCCATCCCCACCCGGGACGCGGCTGGCCGTGCCGATCCCTGATGCGCGGCTGGCTGCTGCAGGGTGCGTGTGTAATTCGTGTTTGCGCGGAAAACAGCACCGCGCTGACGGCCACAGCCTCAGCCACTGGCAGGCAGCCGCGTTGGGTGCGCTGGGGATGAGGCACATTGGTACCGAAACAGCCTGCTGTGGCTTGGGCGGAGACAAACACCTGAATGTATTACAGGGCTGAACCTGTTGGTGTGAGAGGGTCCAGAGAGCCCAGCCAACATTTGGAGATTAATTCCGTGTCCCCTATTCTCATCCCTGTGCTGCCGAAACAAAAATCACCTCTGTGTTTGCAGCTGGGAACTGAACCTGAGCTGAACCCACCCAGCATGAATTTGACACAGGTGATTCTTCCAATAGCTCTTGAACCAGGAGAACTGCAGAGTGAGAAGTAAGGACCTTTCTACCATATGACAAGGGAAAAGTCCACTGCAGCTATTCTCAATTGGTTATTTTTCTGTCACAATTGCAGCTTACAGAAGCTGCAGGCTGATGACTGCCATGGAAAAGCAGTGAGCAGCAATTGATTGTCAGTTTCACCTTCTGGACCCTCTCTGGAAATGGGATGAAGGTGGCACGTTCTATTATATGAATAGCTTGGCTCTAGCAGAACCAAGCAATTGGAAGTGCTTTGCCCTTTAAACAGAACTACCTGCAGACCAGGAAAACAATAGCATAGCCCAAGCTAAGTTTTCTTCCTCTGTGAAGTAACAGAAGATGGGCGCTCTGTTGGCCTTGTGTTTGTGTGTACTCTGAGAGCCCAACTTCACCCTGGGAAACATGTGAGACTAGAAAGAATACACAGAAATATCAGCATGGGGAGGGATCTTCCACTGGTGGCTTTACATGCCCTGTCTGACAGTGTAAGACCCAGAGATGTGACGACAGAAGCCTTCAGAGGCCATAGCAGCCACAGTCACTGCTTTGTCATGCCTCCCATATTAGGCTGTAAGTATGATGACCCTGAGCCTCTTAAGTTTCACCTGGAAATGCCTTTGTGCTGAAGTTACTGAAATTACATCAGACATATTTTTTGTAAATTGGAGCAGATTTTGACTCAGAAAGTGAGATTTATAGGTAAAGGTTGGTCAACAATAACACCTCATGGAGATGCCCCAGCTAAAACCTCAGTCCCACTGAATACCCAGTGCCTCTCTCCCCAGGGCCTCTCTCCCCAGCCTCAGATTTGATTCCAAACTCAGTGAAGACAGCAATAAAGCTTTTATTGAAATCAGCAGGCTTGAACCAGGCTTCACCCTGTAAATATTTACCAATGACTAAGCAATAGATCCAGTTCCCAATCTGCCTACTATAACCTAAGATGTTTCTCTGTCAGCTCAGGAACTCACTGGTGAACATGAGTTACAGCCTGAGGGCATTAAAAGACAGAAAATAATTTACTTCTGTTATATTTGGCCCTTTTCCTAGACTTCCCTATATTCATCCTATTTTTAACATGAATTCATTTTTCTATTTCTTCCTAAACTAATATTGGCCTATTTTAACTAAGTGTATGTATTCTTTCCTGAAAGTATAGTATAGCTATTTCAGGTTTTTTCACTGGTAACTCTTACCCCAGCTATATTTCACAAAAAAAAACAGCTGTCCCCACATGCCTCTCTAAATAATTGTTGGTTCCTGTTATAATTTGCTTATATGTCAGTTTCTATTTAAAAATAAAATATAATCATTGACTAACCATTTTAAAGCTGTTCTTGCTAACCTAAATTAATCCCTATTCCACTTGTCTTTCTGCCTTTCTGCTCCACAACTGCCCCCTAGAGAAATAACTCTGTAAGAAAAAAAATAATGCATACATCCAGTCATGCAGTACTTTTAACAGTTAGTTTATTCCAGACTGGCAAGGACTGGGATTGGAAGAGTCATTTCCTGACAAAACTGGAAAACGCTGGCCCAGTGAAATGGATATATTCTAGATTTTCAAAACAGTATTTTTCAGAACTTTTTTTTCAGGTAATAAAATTGCTGATGAAAATTAGACTGAAAGCAGCCAGCCCCAATGTCTCCAAAATTTGACTTAAAGCTGGTCAAAACTCTGCTTCGTGCTTCCTCCTAGCAGGAAAGACGCACATTGTGAGGAGGAGTTTCATTAAAATACTGAAAGTCGAACATTTGGGTGTTTCTCATGAAGGTGATAAGAGTTTTCCTATAAATATTTCTCAAAATGAAATGCAGAAACCACTCTCTGGCTAAAATAGCTGATGCTTAACCAAGAAACACAGACCTGAACTTGAGCTTTCCTTATCCTACGTGGGTATCTTGAGCAGTATGTAAACAGACATGGGTAAAATGCTGGACATTCATCATGGTTTTGATTTTATCACACGAAGTAGAGCAAAAAAACCATTTGAAATTGTAACATTTTTCACAGAACAGGACAACTGCAGCAATGCAGATGGAGAAAAGAAAGTTCCACATAAGCCCTTGTCTTACAGTGACAGACACCTTCATCCCTGGAACCGAGTCTGTATGGGTCTGAGTCCATCTGACTGATGATGTTCTAAACAAATTGAAGTTTTGCCTAGTATTAGTGGGGACTCCTAGCAGATCTGTTTATGTGGACACAGTTGTAGGACCAGGGCTATTTGCTATTTATATAACAAATAGCATATAAAAGAGTAAGTCAGTAGTAATCTTTATGTAAGTAACACAATCAGACTGGTGTTTCAAAGGATTTCTGTCTGATTTCCCCTACATTCCCATACCACTATTACACCTCCTTTCCTATACAAGGATCTCCACATACCCTAGGTCTTCCCACACAACTGGCCTTCCGTTCTTCTCAGCCTCCCCACGGACACACTTCAGAGTATCCTCAGTGTACTGAAAGGAGGTTGTAGCAAGGTGAGAGTTCACTCTCCCAGGCAACTACCGACAGGACAAGCTGTGCTAGGGTAGGTCCAGGTTGGACATCAGGTGGAATTACTTCATGGAATGAGTTGTTACACATTGGAACGGACTGCCCAGGGAGGTAGTGGAGTCACCATGCCTGGAGGTGTTCAAGAATTAGCTGGATGTGGCACATGGTGCTATGATTTAGTTGACAAGGTGACTGGCTAAAGCCTGGACTTTGTCGACAATCTTGGAGGTCTTTGCCAGCCTAAAGGATTCTGTGATTCTGCAATTAAAAATGCAGAATCACATGGGAGGAGCCAATGGGTGTTACTCCTGTATCCAGCACGTGAGGGGAACAAGCAAGCCCTTTTTCTGTGGAAGAAATCCTAGTGAGGGTGGCAAGGCCTGAACCTGGCTCAGCTCCAATTCATCCACGCGGACCCAGCCTGGTCAGGGACAGGGCTGAGCCGTGACCGCTCTCCCGGGTTCCCTGCCGGGAGGTGGACGCAGCGGGGGCGAGCACCGCCACAGCCTCGTTCGGGCCGTCCCCACCCGCTCCTTCCCTGCAGGGTGGCTCCTGGATGCGGGAGCTGCGGCTGCGCTGGGCACGGCGACTCCCGCGCTCCGCTCCCGTCCCGGGCCGAAATCCCCTCACGCCCTCCCGCGCTTGCGGCGCGCCCGTGGGGCCGCCAGGGGGCGCCGCCGCCCCGCGCCCTGCGCAGCCCAGCCGGGCGCGCCCGGAGAGGCGCGCGAGCTCTCGCGCCGCGCCCCGCCCCGCCCCGCCCCGCCGTCACGTGCCTGCGGTGCGAGCGCCCCCCTCTCCCCCCGCCGTCAGCCGCTGCTCTCCCTGCGGGCGTGCCGCTAGGGGGCGCCGCGGCCCAGGGGCCCTGCCTGGCCCCGCGCGCGCCGTTTGTTGACCGCGCGGCGGCGGCGGGTTGGTGGCGCGAGACTCTCCCGTGACGCGCCCGCGGGAAGGGGCGGGGGTGGGTGGGGGGAGGAGGAGGGGCCGTGCCGGGGACACCGAGCGTGGTGGGGGGAGAGGCAGAGAGCGGGGAGAGCGCGGCCGGCGCTGGGCAGGAGGAGGAGGAAGAAGGCGGGCAGGAGGCGGCGGTTGCGTGCGTCCGTCCGTCCGTGCCGGAGGGGGAGCCGCGATGTGAAGCCCCACACACACACACACAACACGCACACACGCACACGGCCCGGCAGGGCAGGAGGCAGCGGCGGCGCCCCCGGGAATGTGCGTCTGGGACGCGGCGGAAGGTGAGCGGTGGCGGGGCTGGCGGAGCGGGTGCCTTCCCCCTCACGGCGCGGCGGCCCTCATGGCGGGGGGGACGTGCGGGGGGTGGCTCGGGGACGGGGAGAAGGAAGGGAGGGAGGGAGGAAGGGAGGGCGAGCCGGAGGCAGACGCGGGGCCCGCAGCCGCTACCCTGCCTCACAGCCCCTCCCTGGGCCCGCGGCCTGGGCCTTCCCCGTTCTTTTCCCGGCGCGGGAAGGGAGGGAAGAGAAGGGCAGGGAAGGGAAAGGGGGGCGGCGCGCGGCGTTATGTAACCGGCGCGTGGGGGCCTCGGTTGCCCGCGCGCGGGAGGGCGGAAGGGGACACGGGGACGGACCCCTGTGCGCGCCCCCGCCCGCCTCGCGAGGCGCCGCGGGTGCGCGCCAGGTGTGCGCGTGTCCGGGTCACCCGCCCCTCCCCTCACCTGTGCGTCTGTCTGTCTGTGTGTCTGTGTCCGTGTCTGTCACATGGGGCCTGCGCTGTAGACACAACACGGGTCCCCCAGGCAGAGCCGGGGCGAGCGATGCTGTGCCACAGCGTTCTGCCAGCGCTGAGGGGTCACTGCAGGGAAATAGGTTGGAGGGGGAGGAGAGGGAAAGCCCGAGCCCTGGCGCGGCCGTGCCCTCTGGAACCCTCCCCGCGCTGTAGCAGCGTGTATCTTGTCTGCGGTTTCCCGTAGTGTTTGTCACAAGTTGTATTTGCTGAGCAATAGTGCTGGGTATAACCGGTGTGCCGAAGGGAAGAGGGGGGACCTGTGCTTAATGAGTAAGCCCGTGCTTACCAACACTGAGGGACAGATGTGCTCACATCTTGACCCCCTCCCCGTCTGATTTTGATGCTTTTTGCTATACAGTTACCATTGACTTGATCTGTGATACTGAGCTAAAAACCCCTGATGGGAAATGCACCGTAATGGTATGTTAGCCTTAAGAAGGAAGAGGATCATAATACCACCAGTGCGTTAGTTTTTTAGTAGAAAGTCTGTGTGTTATGTGCTGTAATATTCCATTATTTCTAATGCTTTAAAATTAACATCACCGTTTTCAGAATGATAGGGCTGTGAATACTCTGCTTGTGTTAATAATTGTGTTAACGAAAAGATGAGTTGATGTTTGTTATGCATCCTGATCTAAAATCCAGGTCCCACCTCAAATTTGACACCATAGTCCGAAGAAGCAAAAGCACGGATTGTAATTTTATGATCTGAATTCTTTATTCATTTAGATGAAGTTGTTGCTCAAATAGAACTGGTTTGAACAGTTACCTAATAAGCGTTAGTTTGCAAGAGGTTATGGCTAGAATTTATTTCTGGAATAGTCCTGTTTTACTAAGGTCTATGACATTTAACACGAGTGAAATCCAAGATCAGACAGAAATCCAAATCTCTGACAGATTCCTTGCCATCTTGCCTCAAGCATCTAGTTATTACCCATTCCCACCATATTGGTCTTTCATTCAGTCCATCATTTCTTCTGCTGGATAATGTACCAAATCCCTGTTAGTAAATAATCCCAAGCTGTCACACTGGAGGTCACTGGTAGGACAGTGTTAGTAGAGGCACAGTGCAGACACCTGTCTTGTGACTCACTGATGTTTAACTGCTCAAAGAAAGATTGTTTTAAAAGCAAAGCTCTAATACGAAAAATACATTAGTATGTTTCAAGCCTCAGTTGTAAAGTGGTTGTACATTCTTTCTGTGTACAGTATGTGTGTTTTCAGTACATTATTTAGTAATGGGCCCTTCAAACCTAGCACCAGTCCATCTTTGTACCATAGTACATACATTCTGTTACAGTCTGTTCTGGTGTATTGATAATGTGTTGTATCAGAGTGCTAATTTTCATTAGTCATTTCTGATCCCTTGACCCACATGACTTCTTGAAAGAATTTTCATGGCAAATTTTCAATCTTTCTATCGTCCCTTTCATTTACTAGAGAGATATAAAAAAAAAAGTGGGAATGAAATCTGGTTTTGAGTAGGTAGAAAAAAATTAACATGATTACACAGACCTTTTTTTTAATAATCCAGGACAAGCAGGAAAATAATAACTTGCCTGACCCTGCCATGTGTTTTCCCCATTTCATTTGTTGGCTATTGTTTATTTCATAAAGAATATTTTTTTAATTCAACATTTTTCTGTTTTAATTAAAGAGGTATATTATTATCACTGAAATCTCTGTCAGCTCTTAGGAGGTTTACCTGGTATATATATAACAAGGAAGCTAAATATCCAAATGCTGAAACCCTTCTTCAAGAATACAATGTAGATTAATTTGGTGATAGTGCCATGTGTTTACCTAAGCATAGCAAAATGAGGAAAAAATTTTAAACAAATAGAAGTGAGAGAGGCCATGGAGTTACCAAAGAAAAAAAAATAATTGAAAGTAAGAGATCAAATCTTAAGTGGATGCAAAAAACCATAAGGAATTCTCAGACGTGTCATACAGTATGCTTGTGGAAGTGTCTTTCTCTAACAGATAGGTATTTGTAGTGCTTTACCCCAAGAGCAGCTTTTTGTTCTGTTGTGGAAACCAGACAGCATTTTAATTGGAGACACAAATGTTTTTAGGGAAGAGGGCCTGCCATCTTTGTGATCCCCTCACGTCTGTATTTTATGTGGAATATCTGGTGCTCATAAGATAGATGTCAGAATTAGGAACCTCTTCTTTCTCCATCTTCAGCAGAAGACAGGTGAGTGTGTAGAACAGCTTTAAACTCTGAGCTGTAATGATAACTTCCATTCCTGTGGCTTTTATTTCAGAATCTACTTAAGGACTGCTGCTATTGTAACTAAGGAATCTGTGACCATGAAGTTCCCATTGGACATACTTTTAGTTTTGTATACCCCTAGCAAGGATGGTATCAGTGTTAGCTTTTGGGGAAAGCAACTCCTTTCCTATCTCAAAATTTCAGGTTTCCCAGTTGGTATTCTGCCTGTTTAGTAGTACTGAAGCTAGTGACTTGAAATTTGGTTGATTGCAGAAGTAAAGCTTAGCCATGCTGTGGTTAACTCTCCTGTTGGTTTTGCTTTCTGTTCCTGGCCATCTCTAAATACTTTACCCAAGTCCCAGTGTAAGGGAGTTCTTGGTTGTAACCTCCTTATTTCATTTGCCTCAATTAATGCACATCTCTTCAGCTTCTTGATTTTTGAAAGTAAATAATACTGAAAAAGGGAAAGCTGTTTTCTCTGAGGACAAGACACTGCTCAGGTACCTTGCAGAGTCATTCTTGCAAATGCATGTGGATTTGTTTGAGTGCCAAAGCAAGAAAGCAATGCTGAAGCTGCACAGAGTAGAGTCAAGAACTGCTCTAAGATTTTTCCATACTAACATAGAGATCGGCAGTCTTCTGGCAGGGTGAGGTGTGTGGTGTATTTTGGCAGGATCCTGGGGACTGTTGATACCATGTTTTGTCAGGCTCTAGATGTCAGTGAATATCCCAAGAAAAATAAAGTTCTGTCCACCATGTTCATGACTTCACCTCTTTGAGCTGACTCAGGTCAGGTGTTAGTTCAGGGCATAATGAGTCAGCATCTTGGACAAATAGTTGTACTCCGTTTATGTAATTTTGGAAACCTAGGAGCGGTTGCTTTTTAAAGGAAGTAATGGAATTGCCAATAATTCTTACAGGCAGGGAAGCCCCTGACCCCATGGCATGTAAGGTAAATGATTAGGGCAGTTTTCCAAGTAGTGTGAATGTATTTTACCGTTTTGTGCCATTGAATGCAACTCCCAGTTGAAGTAAAGAACTAAAGTAATGATCTGTATTGAAAGGATACTGTTCCTCATTTCTGAATCTGCCTGTTGTTTTGGGGAAACATTAGAGCATTGGGCTCTAATAGTGCCTTTTCAGTCACTATTTCCTTGATTTTCATGCTGTAATTGCATTATTTGGTAAGCAGTTCCAAGAATCCTCTTAATAAAACAATAGGCAGGGAGAGGTAAGGCTGTAATGATTTTTCAGTGTAATTTCTGGCTGATTTAAAATTTTAAGTGTTGCCCCTTCATAATGATTCCTTTAACTTCTGTATTGATTTTTAACCCAAGTTTTACAAGTGTTATGTTTGCTTGGGATAGGCCATTTTTGCTCTGTGGCCATTTTGTATTGATCTGTCTCCACTAAGCAGCAGTGTAACATTGTTCTTTTGATGTCAGAGGCACTTAAAATACCAGCTTAGAACCACTTCAGGCCAAGAATGCAATTCAGGTTTGAGTTTAAATTAAAGGATCCTGAAGAATTAGAGCATTTTTGTTTTGTCCCAAGATCTTAGAACTATATTTTTCCTGGAAAACACAGAGTTTGTGTTCTGTCTTTTTGTTTTTCTCTGAGTCTAGGAGGAAACTTGTTAATATATTGGGTCAGATCAGAAATTTGTCTTGTTAATAACAAACTAACATACTGAGGTACATCCCCTTTATGTTCTGAGCTTCTCTAATTTGTTACCTTAAAAAAAATAGAATGTCTTTTTATTCTATTTGTCTCTTTCACAGATATGGACTTTTAGCATCCTTGGTATCCAGTGTCAGATAATCTTCAAATAAACTAGTCAGTTGTTGAAAAAATACTTCCTTTTCTTTTGATCTCTACCCTTGCCAGTTTCATCTGATTCTTCCTGGTCTTGTTGGTGTGAGTTGATGAAAAAAAGTAATACCCATGAACTAATGGAAGATGTAGAAAACTTGAGTAGAAACTTCAGACTTCAAGGCTAAGCACAGAAGCCTTGCGTTGTGAAGATTTTACTTCAAAAAACATTTTGCAGCTTTGAGAGTTTCAAAGGCAATGTCGGAAAAGCATTTGGGAACTTGACTATGCAATGTCAGTTGAAATTAATATCATTCAAAAGCTGGTATGAACAGAAAATTACCTATTTCAATACTGAATCTGTAGTTTTCAATGCTTTTGCTGGTAAAGTTGTTGAGTTCTCAGAGTTTTGCTGCCCATATGTGAGTAAAGAGTCCTCCTTAGGATCTGATATCGTCTACCTTTTGCAAAGTGGATGTCTACTCTCTCCCTTTCAGTGAAAAGTCTGGCAGGATCAACACTTGCTCGGTGATAACATTGGGTTGACCATAAAGCACAACTGCCTTGGGCATGTCTCTTAAAAAAACCCAGCTTCATCATAGAATCATGGAATGGTCAGGGTTGCAAGGAACCTTAAAGGTCATGTAGTTCCACCTCCCCTGTCATGATCAGGGATACCTTCCACTAGGCCAGCTTGCCTAGAGCTCCATCCAGCCTGGTCATGAACACTTCCAGGGATGGGGCATCCACAGCTTCTCTGGGCAACTTGTTCCCGTGCCTGACCAACCTCACAGGAAAAAATTTCTTCCTAATAGCTGATCTAAACCTACTCTTAGTTTCAAGCCTTTCCCTCTTGTTCTGTCCCTACATGCACTTGTAAATGCTTTCTCTCCCTTTTTCTTGTATTCTCTCTCCACATACTGGAAGGCCACAATTAGGTTGGCCTGAAGTCTTCTCCAGGCTCTCATCCAATTCTCCAATTCTCTCAGCCTTTCCTCATAGGAGAGCTGCTCCATCCCTCTTATAACCTTGGTTCCTCTCCTCTGGACTTGCTCCAGCAGGCCTGTGTCCTTCCTGTACTAGGGACCCTGGAGCTGGATGCAGCACTCCTAGAGGGGTCTCAGCAAAGCAGGGGGACAGAATCCCCTCCCTCACCCTGCTGTCCACACTGCCTTTGGCGCAGCCCAGGGTATAACTGGCTTTCTGGGTTGTGAGTGCACATTGCTGGGTCATGTCCAGCCTCTCATCCACCAGCACCCCCAAATCCTTCAGGGCTGTTCTCAATCTGCTCATCCCACAGCCTGTATTGATTCTGGGGGATGCCCCCACCCCGGTGCAGCACCTTGTGCTTGGCCTTGTTAAACCATGTGTGCCCTCCCTACATTGGGTACAGTGCTGGCCTGGAGCAGCAATTTGTTTCTATGCCATTCACTACTACCAAAATGGCCAGTTTGGGTAGAGAGCAGTCATGTTGGTCAGCAACAAAGATCAGTTTGTTGTGTGTTCACATACATACAGATATCCATACACGTGTGTAGTCAAATACTAAATTCAGTCAAAAATATGTAGTCTCTTCTGAAGAATTTCACCAGTCTCCTGGGCTGAAGTCTGGGGAAGCTGAAGGTAGTGTATATGTCAGAGGTTTTCACAAGCGCAGTTCCTCTGAATTTGATGTTAATAAATTCAGAGCATCCACAGATTCCTTGCTTTGATCACCTCATGAAAATTTTGCAGTTGTTTATTTTTGAATAATTATACCTGCATTTACCCACTTTTCTTGCCTTATTAAGTTTTTCTTTAGCTTTACAAGGATGTTTCAGTTGTGCCTGGGAAGTCTTAGTCCTAAATCATTCAGCAGCAGCAACTCTTCTCATTGTTTGGGAGTGGGGATCATGGTTTACTTATGCTACCTACTGAGCTCTTGATCTGTGCCTTAGTATAGGCTACTTGGGGAAGACAGGAGTTGTGGAACTGGATTTTCATACTGAGTGCACAAACCAAAAACCTTCTAAACAAGTTCTGTTGATTTACTAGGTGGAAAATGAACACTCCAGTCTTCATTTTCAAAGAAAAAAGAGACACAGTTCTGTCTTCTCAAATGCTACAGATAGCTAAACAGAGGGGATTGAAGGCAGACTGCCCAGCTCATAAGCTCGTGTTATTTGTTGTTTCAGGTACTCAAGTCCAAGAGAACATTTCCTTTTGGTGATTTACAATCCATTTACTATGTTTCTATCTAGAGTTCTTATTCCACACTCTATGCTTCTTATTCTGATTTTGCTTACTAGTTTTTATTCTGCATTCTAGGCATTTAGAAGCTGGCATAAAAATTATGAATGTGCCAAGTCCTCTTGGGTTTGAAGCCCCAAAAGAATTTAAGCACAGGAAAAGAAATGATGAAGCCAGTTGGTAACTTTGCTGAAACTTACCAGTGTATTGTGGCAGTAAGAGTCTTTGTGTCAAAGAAGGGATATTTGAAGTCAACAGTGAATTGAGCTACATGGTTACAATATAGCGATGAACATTTGTGAAGAAAAGCGACTTAGCACTGAAGAACTCTGAAGGGGCTTGGGAGGTCATGATTTTACCAAAAAATGCAGAAATGTTGAAACTGAAGACTAGTCTTCTGTAAGAAGAAAAACTCAACCAAGTTAAACCACTACTTGTAACAAGCTCTGAATGGACTGTAGCTGCTACTGAGTGTTATTCCTAGAGGGGAATTGACAGTTGGTTTCAAGCTAAATCTGTCTTGATATTTTTCAAAGAATTAACCATCTGAAATGCCATGTATTAAAAGCAAAAAGGATATATTGAAAACAGATTGCTCAAAGCTGGTGTGAATTGTACAGTGATGCTGGTTTATGGACCTCACGCTCATGCTTCCTCAAGTTGTGACAATTAAAACAATTGTCTGTCCCAGATTCCCATATTAGTTGTGAAAGATACTTGTCTTGTACAGCTCTCATGTAAACAGTTACCTGCTGTGCAACTGCTTTTTGTGTCGCTGTGATATTTAGCCAGCAAAAGAAACCTATTTTTTTAGATGTTACTTGTGTGTAAAGTATTTAGTACATTATTGTAACTTAAACTAATCTGAAATAAGGACCATTTTGAGTTGCAAAAATAGTTGGTTTGGAAACTGGATTAGTTTCTCAAAGAATTCCAGCATCTCTTTCTGCGGGAGTGATTGAACTGAAGGTTCTCAGAGTATCATTTCTTTGCTGTCAAGCTCAAATGAAAGTATGCATAGAACATAGTTTTAGAATAGTCATGTGCACATAAGGAGTTGATTCTGAAGGACTTGGGGTTTTTCCATGTTTTATGTGAGTTGTATCGTATTTCGCCTTTCTAGCAATTGCCATGGATGATCCTATTTTAGACAAACAGTATTTCTAATTTTCTTATACTAACTGTTTTATCTGATATTTAAACTGCGCAAGATTTTGAAGTTTGTTCTTTCCTAATTTGCACTCTTAGCTTTACTCACAGGACTTGGAGGCGGTGTTGGGTGGTTTTCAGGACAGCTATGGTTTCAAGTGTCCTTCAGCTAGTTTAATTTCTCTTGAGTTAGAATATCAAAGATTGAACTGCAAAACAGAACTTTCTGGTTGACCTTGTAACATCAGGTGCTTGTAGTTAGGTGTGCTTATCCTATGGAGACAGGTGGTATAAGAGGGGAAGCTGTTTGATTTGTAAGGATTTTTTTAAACCACCCTATGGAAAAGGTGAGGTAGCCTATCCTTCTGGTTCATTTGGCTGGTGGGGAAACATAAGCAGCACTACTTAGTGAAGAGTAGCCAGCTCATTGCAACTCTATCTACATTTACACTGCGGTTACATATAGCCATGACCCAAAACTTGGTTTCTAGAAACGGCTAGGATAATTTTGAGACCCCATCCATTCTTCTTTTTTGGCCTGTCTGCTTTGGTTTTATCTGATGCTTTTATAAGTCGATTCGTCTTGCTAAACTTTCAGGAAGCTAAACTATAAAATTATGTCAATTTTCTGTTGATTTAATGAGCAGAATTGCACAGGGCACCAGTGTGAACATAGGGGTCGTGTGATCTTGGAAGTAGAGTGGAAGCTGCGAAGAACGGATAAAGCCTGTTAGGCCAGCAGAGGCTGAAGAGCAGAACCATCCCTTTTGGTAGCAGTCAGCCAACAAGTTAACTGAACCATCTTACGAAATTTCACCCTGGAAGTTTATTTCCCACCTAGAATTCAGCTGCTTTGCAATTACTAATTACTAATTTTAATACGGAATTGGTAATATTATTTCTGAATTGTCTAAAATCACAGGAATATAAGCATATAGTATCTTTTAAAAAGCTTTTCACTTTTTTTGTTTAAGTTCTTTTTGCTGGATTCTGAACTTCTCAATATGTGGTAGAAAACAGTTTTATACCCTGTAACAGCAGTTCTTTTCCAGAAGACTCAGCCATGAATAGGACTCTCATGTGCTGGAAATGTGTAAACACGTAAGATAGTTCTTTGCTTAAAGAGCTTGAAGACTAGTGCCAAGCAGAGTGGTGAGTTTGATGTGAGAGCTGGAACTTTGAGGCATGAAACTCAAACAAGCCACAAAATACCCACTTGATGGAAAAAATTTTTAAGCCCTGCTGAGCTGGGATGGATTCAATC
Organism: Lichenostomus cassidix; assembly: GCF_008360975.1. NCBI lineage: Eukaryota > Metazoa > Chordata > Aves > Passeriformes > Meliphagidae > Lichenostomus > Lichenostomus cassidix. The sequence continues at coordinate 30,262,166 of NC_139479.1, forward strand.
TACAGTTCAAGGAAAAGATTCTGATATTTATTAGCAGTGGCCCAAAACAACCATATTTCTGCTAGAGTTACACCTTCTGTATACATTTGTGGTATGTGAATATGTTCAATAAATCAAGTTATTTTGCTTTAGAGGACATTGACAGCATGTCTGTTCTGGTTGGAAATGCAGACTAGCTGTTTCAGTGTGTTACACTCCCGTGCAGCTTTCAGTTACCTACAGTTGGATTATTTGGATGGAACGTTATTTGTGCAATGTATTTAGACACATCTTTGGCAGGGTTATTTGTTGAGTCACAGTGCAGCCTCACTTGTCTTTGGAAATAGTTCATGTGCTTTCTTGTAGAGCAGAGCCGTAAAGTTTATATTCTGCCAAATTCAAGTTGGCTACTTGAAGAGGCAGCAAAAATACCTCTGCTCTATATACATGCTTGGCAAAGAGACTGCTGAAACATATGACAGAAGCAGGGACTAGTACTGCCCTGGCATTAAAAAGCTCACAAGGATCCACATTCACTTCTTACAGAGTCATTGAGATCTGTATTCTGTACCCCTAACCATTTTTCCCCCTAATACCTGTGGTTTTAGTCTGGGTTTGTCCCTTATCCATGGTATCCCAACTGCCCAGTATAATGGAAAGCTACTGTCTTACAGTTACACCATCCTGAATTTAAAATAATTTAAAGAAATAATTTTCTTTAGTGTGTGCCACAGATGAGATTGAAACAAATATGAACATCAACATTTGCATCTACATTCCATGCTCTGTAGCTCTTGTATATGCACAGATCACTTAACATTTTATTCCATTACCTGATCTGTGGGCTTTGATTAATAGTCTTTTGTAACAGGATTAAGTGGTTGTGGATTGGGAAGTATAATGCTAGGCCTATGAAGCAATGTGTAAAGGGATGTTACAGATCTTTGGCTGTATTGACTATTTCTGAGCCACTAGTGATGTATAGAACATCAAAACGCTTTGTTTCTCTTTTAGCTTCAGTTTTCAAAAGGATTGTCCAATAGAAATTTGAATTTTAGCTAACCCTGTTTTGTGGAATGATAAGATTCTGCCATTTGTATGTGGTCTAGAAAGAGATACTGGGCCAAATTATGCTTATTTTGACCACAGGGGTTTTTAACTTGACTTTTTTTCTTGAAAAGTTATTTCTCTAGCACTGCAAAACTGGAATGCATTCCTAGGAATACTGGTTTTGTCTTTACAGGCTTTTGTGGAGATTCAGAGTTTGTTGGGATTCCCTCTTTTAATTGCAGAAGATTTCTTTATGTTCACAAGGTCCAGAATATGAGCATTTGAACTTTATTTACAAAGCTTTTCTCTGGGCAGGGGGTCACTTTGTACCTTGTCCTTCAGGCTCTAGAAATAACCTAAAAACTAGTAACTGTGGTGGTTTGCTGAGTCTCTGTGAATTTGTGCTCTTGAATTTGTGGAAACAGAGAAAACTTTTCTGAAACAAGTTACACACACTTAAGAAAGAACCACAAGAAAGATGAACACTTGTCTGAAATTGTCCTGATTCGTGATGGATGTTTGAAGTCTCCTGTCTTGATTTCCACTGACTCACACCCCTTCTGTTCCCCACCTTCAAGGGTTCTTCACAAAGCATTTCTCTTACTCATCCCTTTATCATGATTCCTACAGGGGGAGCATCATACCATCCTTACGTTTCTTATTTCACGAACCAGTGAGCATGTTTAAAATCTTGCTTAACTTTTCATCTGGTTTAATATATCCTGTGCAAGGATCTCTCATGTTCATTCGTTCCTTAGGTTTCAGCAAGGCAGCTGTAGAGGTTACCTTCATTTTCAAGAAAAAATCCACACTGTAAGCGCAAGTCTTTACAGTGAGATTTCTCTGTTGTCCAGAAACCTTGGTTCATCATTCAGTTACTGGAACTATAATGGGAGAAACTAGTCCCCTAGCTTTTCCTATCAGCATTAAGAAAATAATCCATGACCCTGAAGACTTGAGCCAGAGGCATCTAGTAATCACTGAAGTACCATGTTCTTAACCTGTGTTTAGAATTTAAGTGGACTGTCTTAAATGAACTGAGTAAAAAAATTCGTCTGCTAAGGAAATGGTAAATCACTATCAGATGTTTTAAGTCAGTATGACAGTCTAGTTTCTCTAGATTTGCAGGCTCTAGGAAGACAACTTCCGAACTGTTGATATGTCATGTTTTTAGCACACTGACCTAAAGTAGTTTTGTTTGATTTCTGATTTTAATTAAACTAGGCATGTAACCATTATTCTGATTTTGATTGGCTTCAGTGTGTGTGGTGGTGTTACCTAATGGCTTTTAGACTAGAGATCTTTCTTCCTCACCTTCCAGTGTCTTGAATAAAAATGAAATGTGTTTCAAGGTTTCAGAAAAGCTTGCTCTTATGAAGGCAGTTCTTCGGTTTATCAGACATTAGATAGAGTTAGAGCATGACAGGGCCCTAGGATAGTTGCTTGTATAAGGGTCAGAATTAACTACCTATCCAATCCTGTCCTCTTGGTAGTTGGAGTTGTGGTGATTTAGAGTATGCATTTCATCCAGTCTTTGGGTTTTTTTCAGTGTAGGACTTCGTATTTGTATGAGGTTTTCTATGTGATAGACCTCAAAAGAGTATCTAGTCTAAACTTTCACATCTAGGGAAGCCTAGGTGAGGTTATCTGGCACCCTGTCCAATTGCAACTTGAAAATATCCAGTGATGAGGACTCTGCCGTGTCCCTGCATTCCAGTGATTGATTGTTCACACTCTAAAAAATATTTTTCTTGCATCAAGATGAAGCTTTCTGATGTAACTTGTATTTGTTGCCTCTTGTGCTCTCCATGTGGCTCCTTTTGAAGAGAGAGCCTCTATCCTTTTTGTAGCCACCCTTTAAGACTTTGTCTCCCTTTATTTAAAGAGGGAGAAAGTAATCATTAGTTAAAATTCCGGTCTCTTTTATGAGCTCATACACTGATATCTGTAGTATCTAAAAAACCTAAATTACATTTTCATTGATGTTTTTTCTTTTTTCATGAACTTACACTTTCCTGGTTTTTCCAAGAATTTCTTAGCCAGAAGTGATAGATGTGAATTACAGTTTACTTCAGCTGATGGAAAAAGTACAAATTTTACATATGAAAGAAATAAGCCATTTTCAGTATATACTGTCCTCTCCAGGAAGGAAGTCAGTTTTGTATTTTATGTGGTCATCTAGCTCATCTCCTCTCTTTTTCATCAGTGCTCTTTAAGAGTTCTGTGGTATGTATTAGATCCAATCCAAACCACTAAAAATTAATTTCAGAAGGCCTGATGTATTGGAATATGTCTCTGGGTAAGAAATTCAGGTACCCAGAGAGAAAATACATCAATCTGAGAAGGTGTTGGTTTGTTTTGGTTGTTGGTGAAGAGCTCATCTCCTTGGCAAGGGATTGATCTTCATAATTACATACAACAATGTGTATGTCGGTTCTGTATCAAGTTACAGCAACTGTAATAATAGAACCAGGTTTATCATGATCTTTCTGTGTTTGTAGAGGTCCTGAAACATAAAACAGATGCTTGTGTTTTCAAGGTATCTACTGCCTGCTTTGATTATAATTGTGTGGTTGCCTAATCTGCCATATTTTCAGTAGTCCATGAAAATTATAGCACTTATGAAAGTTTCTGAAGCTGTGTCTTACTTTGCAGTCAAACCTGCCTGCTATCCAGGGTGGTTTAACTGGATGTCAGAGTATGCCTGCTTGGTCCTTAAGGACAAAAGGGATTTAAGAGACAAAGCTAGAATTCACTTTCAGCCAGGTTCATTAGAGACATAAATTTAATACAATAAAAGAGACAGTCTCCAGAACAGTACAGTAGAAGGCTGGGATAGGAAAATGACCAGAATGTGTTGTCATCTCTGTCCACAACTGTATTTGCTTTCTGGTAAGCTGGAGACTGAGTGAAGCTTCTGTGCTCCTGTTACTGGACAATGCTGTGGATAGTCCAGAGAATAGGCATCTTCTCAAAAGCAGGCAAGTATGGAAAAAAACCCCAAAAACAGTTGACTTCCTTCTGTGTATTTACTGTAGTTTTGTGTGGTGTTTATGGAGGATAAAGTAATATAAATTAAATACTTAATGAAATAGTAGAATTAAGACTGTCACCTTTTTCTTCTTTGTTTCAGAGTCTTGTCCTCATTTCCTAAAAGCTGATAGACCTAAAAGACTATTTTGCTTTTTTGTTTAGAGAACTATTTTGGTTGGAAAGTGAGAGATGTAATAGCAGGCAGTGACCTCAGGATCTTACTACATCATTAATCAGAATTCTAAAACTGGTGTTACAACAGCTATAGTAAATACAAATCACTTGGGTGCAGTGAACAGTTGGCCACAGTCCAAACATTTCTTTTTCTATCCAGGAGTTCTGTTCTAGCCAACTAATAGCTCATCTGGGGACACTGCTGTGTTTAGCTCATGGTCCAGGGATAAGTGTCTTGCATAAAGGAAAACTGCAATTTGGCTGATTTGATTTGTTTATTTATTTATTTATTAAGCTGTGCAAACTAACAAAAAGCCCCAAAGAATCAAATAACAAACCTAACTATAGGTTTGTTACTATACTATGTATTTGTTATATATATGTAATATATTAACTGACTATCATACCTAGGTCACTTAAACAGTTGGCTTTTCTTTGACCATAACATCACCTTTGTTTTCTTTGATATGATGTATTGCATTACAGCAACAAGTGCTTGCATGTTTTATAATCAGCTGTAAATCCATTGGTGAAATCCATCCAGTCTCTAATACCAGGAGGTGGTTGCGTGCATCACACCATGTCTGTGGTATCAAATAGGAAATAAAAGATTGTTTGTGACCTGGACAATATTTTGCATGGATGCTAGCAGCTGTATTTTAAGATCCTCTTATTCTTTTTTTATAGGAGATGTATGATGAACAGAAAGAATTTAATAAATTGTAATGGAAAGTGAACATTGTAAGCAGTTTTTTATGTTCAGAGTGAATACGGCCAAATGTGCATGTGTGGTTTTTAATACATAGCAGGACCTGCAGTATGCATTACTACAAAGCTGAGGAATGAGGGTTTTATACAATTTTGCATTTCTAGATTGGCTGTGAAACTCAAATACTTCAGTGGAGTTGGTTGAAAAAATTTAATCTTTGTGATAATCTGTAAATGGCTTGTAGTTCCATCTTTGAAATGCCACTGGTGATAGTGCTGAACATTTAATTGATCAAGCATTGTTTTTCCTATGCAGAAGCTTCAGTATGAGGCGGGGTGGATGGCGGAAACGAGCTGCCGATGGCGACGGATGGGGAATATGGGTATGTTCAAAACTTAGTGGCTTTTTTTAAAAAGAGGTAAATGGCACTGTGGTTAAAAAGGGTTTGCAGTTTTGTTATACATGCTAAAGGGATGCTATAAATTAAACCCTTTTGCTTTACTTGAAAACACATAATTAAGTTTGGAAGAAGTTTTTTAATTACCAGGTTTTGAAGTCTTTGTTCACAATAATCACTAAATTTCATTATTAACAAGTGCAGACCATTGAATAGCTTTAAGTCACTATTTAAAAAATAAACTGAGTAATTTGAAAACTATTTATGGTTGTCTCCACCACATTCTGTAGTTGGACGAACAATAACTGAGAAACCTAATTTATATAAATGTTTAGAATACTACTCTCTCCTGTATATTCAAGAACTGAAAATATGTGGAACCACATTGTTTCATTAGGCAATGAGCCACCAATTCAGCACACAAATTTACATCCCATTCTTTCCTCTTTTTATTCTACAAGAATTTTTATATATATAGAATCTTTTCCAATAAGAAAAAGATAAAAGAAGTATGAAATAAGTCCTGCCATGTTGGTAACAAGATGCAGTTACCTTGTAGATAAGAGTGTATGGTGGAGGATTTGTTATTTTTCATTTGGAAAAAGAATGTCTTTCGTGTGTCAACCAAATTCAGTTTGAAGGAATGTTGCTTACCTTTCCAGTCTTATAATTAACCAGTTTCTGTATGTAAACATTAGGAAATAAGACTGCCATCATGGGTTGTGTTTTGTTTTAATTTAAAAACTAGGGTGGGTACATGTCAGCAAAAGTTAAGAAGTTGGAGGATCAGTTCCGGTCAGATTCAGCCATACAGCAACAGAGGGATGGAAATTCATCAAGTATCTTTAGCGGAGTCGCCATCTACGTCAATGGCTTGACAGGTGAACCTTTGGGGGTTTTTTTGGGTTTTTTTTTTGGTTGTTTTTTTTTTAAGGATCTGTTTTGTGTTGTTCTCATGTTTACCATCCTTAGTAGAGATAACTGCAAAACACATGAATTTGCAACTAAGTAAATACATGCCAATTACTGTATACGTTTTGTATATTCCATTGTTTTTCATTATTAAGGTTTTCAATATAAAATCAGATTTACATTCTAAGTATAAATATTGCTTTACTATATCATTTACATGAAATAACTTTTGTAAAAATAGGAGTGGATCTTTCCATGTTTCTGTGATCTTATTATTTGAAATGAAACGTTTAAACTTCTTCCATCCTCCTACACTTATTAAATTTTTAATTTTTCAAGTTATTGATGGTTAGATTGTATGCCTTAAATTTATGTTTGGGAGAATATGCTGAGGTTTTATTGCTCAGAGTGGTATAAAGTGTGATACAGAACCTAGTAATAGCAGAAGGAGGAACAAGAGAAGAGGTAAGACATTTATGCATTGTAGGGACCATCTGTGATGGACTGATAGTGCATGTTAGCTGGAGTAAGGTTTTTAATCTACCATGTTTATGTTCATACTTCTCTTTAGCTCTGTAAAGCAGCTTAATAACGTTTTGGAGATTCCCCAGAAGCCTTTTTCAGGAATCTATGCCAGGAATGTTGTGATTATTATATAACTGATGCGTACAGCTTCTATGAGATAGATTAGTGCTGGTTTAAGCACAGGGCTCAAACAGATAGAAAAATATTAAAGTGAGTATGTTAAACTATTAATACATCTGGATTGGTTGTTCAATGCAGGTCTTTTCTTTAGTGAAAATCCAGCCTTTGTGTATTTTTCAAGCTACTAGTCCCTAAACAGAGCTCTAGAAGCTGGTTGTCCAAAAGGCTGGAGTAGGAAAGATAACACTTGAATAAAATGTGTGCTATTTTCTGTTAAAAATTAGAGGTATAACAAAGTGTTAGATGTATTTTGAGAGTTGACTGGAAGGAATTGTGACTGTACCCTTTAAATTTTTTTTTCTTCCTTCTTGTATTGTTCACCTTTTTTTAAAGTATCTTGTGCTAGATTCACTATTCATACTTTGTGTTAGTGCTGACCCAGATTTATTGGTGCCTTTGTGACACCACTATAAACATTTTCCAAAGCTAACACTTTCTTCTTTTTTTTTTCCCCCACCTCTGCTTGCAAAATAAGTACTCTTTTTAACACAATTAAGAAGATAAGAAAAGTTGTTAGTTTTTAAGGTATTCTTCATTCCCTGTAACATTTCAAGAATAACCCGATAAGGAAGAAGTGAGTTAACTGCTTCAGTAAATTGTATGGTAGTTCTGTGCTGTTGCTAAACCCTTTTGATATTAATTATTTTCTGCTGCTTCTGGGTGTAAACTATTCTCCCAAACTCTGGTGAAAAGATAATGTAATTTAGTACTATGTTGATGTAAAGCATTTTTTAATATAGTTTAGTGTTACATCTGCTTGAGTATTTTTTCCTGCACTTCACCATACATGTTGAGGGAAGAGTCTCTATAGCAAGTAGAATGTTTACATTTTGAATCAGTGTTCTCAAAAACACAGGTTTCTGCATTTCTTGCAAAATGTTTTTCTGATTTGTTCTTTGAAGAACTTGTAGGATTTTTTCAGGAGTGAAACAAAGGTTTGCACTATTTCTGATCATGGCATCATATTTATAAATTAATTTTTCTTTTTACTGTATTTGCTGGCACGAAACAGGAATATTTATTATTTTAATTTTATAGATCCCTCAGCTGATGAATTAAGACGGTTGATGATGTTACATGGAGGCCAATACCATGTGTACTATTCCAGATCAAAAACAACTCACATTATTGCCACCAATCTTCCAAATGCCAAAATAAAAGAATTGAAAGGAGAAAAAGTTGTTCGGCCTGAGTGGATCATGGAAAGGTAAGTTTAGGTCTACTGCATATGGAGATTTCTCCTTTTGGAGGCAAAAAAACCCCAAGAAAAATATTGGGAGGGAAAAAAATTAAAGAAGATTACATTTTGAGATTATGGTTTAGCTTAAAATAAACAAGTCGTGGAACAGCTGAGTAGAAATACCACTGTTACATTGGAGGTTTGCTTCTTAGGAACTGTTCCTTAAGAAACTTCACTAAGAACACTCACAAAGTCTCAAGCATATTGGGAAACTGAACATTATCCTGTTAATTCCATTTAATATCTAACCAATTGACCAGACTTCATCTCATGATGTTAAATAACTACTATGTGATTTTTTTTTTTTTAAACCTCCTACCTTGTGTATTGCATAAGTTTCATGTCCTCTGTATGTAAAGAAGGATGTCAATTGAAAAGTGTTCTCATGAAATTGAAACTAATCCATCTAAACATTTATTGTGTTGTGACTTTGTGAGAAAATAATTAAAACAAATTTTTTTAAAAAATGTCCACATTTTATTTACAAAGAATTTATGTTCTTTGGTTTCTCCATGTCCTGGAATATACAGAATCCACTGAAGTTGTCCTTAGGTACTTGGTAAAGATGATAGCCAAGCTCAGAGCAGTTAATGTGGCTTGCATCTATCTTCCATCTGAGGAATCTACAGGAAATAGAGCAGACAGGAATATGTTCTAGAAATTATCCTGCCAATATCATGCTATTCTTAAATAGCCTCTTTCCTAGATGACCTGCAGAAACCAGCAAGGTACTGTTCTGCAATGTATGTGTGACCTCTTACTTGCAGTTCGCTGATTTTCAGTCCTATATATTCAGCTGTTTCATATCATGTATTTTTATGGTCATTTTTTTAAACTTAAGTTAGAAATTGTAAGTTTCTCAGTTTGAAAAAGACTTTAGATATATTTTTTTCCAACAGTTTTAGAGCCTCAACGTTGTGTTTAAGGGCTTGGAAAACTGATGGTAGGTGTGGTTTTATTTCGAAGATGTGACTGCTTTTTATTGGTGCCATTAGAGCTTGTTAGGATTTTGACCAAGTTGGAAAAATCAACTTGTATACATTCATTAAAGAATTGATAGAACCTTAATGTATGAAATCTCCCAAAATGTTTTTTCTGTTGTCTTTTGTTCAGGTTCTGCATCCTGGTTCTGGAAGGTTATACTGTAGAATAAGTCAGAAGAACTGAGTATAGACAGAAACATGAGTTTGGGCTCAAGGAAATGGGAAGTTCACTGTCTCAGCAGGACAGGGTTGTTGGGGTTTGACTCTGACTAAACACCAGGCACCTCAACTCTCTCTTGCTACAGAAAAAAAATGTAAAACTACACACCAATCTCGTGAGTCAAATGAGATAGGACACTGGTTGTTAGGAGGATGCACAGAAGATGGGCAAACAGGCTCTAACTTAAAGTTGTAAAAAATGATTTAATTACCTAACAGAGCTGGAGGATAAAATGCAAGGCAAAAATAAACTTTTCATACACTATTTTTGTTCACTTCCCCCCTCCCTCTTACAAACTCATAGTATTCACCCCCTTTCCTCTTGTATAACCAAGCCCAGGTAGGGAGGCAGGGTGTGAGGTATTTTTTCAGCCTACAGAGCAGATCCATAAATCTGTTAATCACCACAATTCTACTACAAATACTCTTTGTCTCTACTTATTTCTCTCTTTCTCTCTCTCTCTCTCTCTCTCTCCAGACAGTTTTTCTGCTCTCACCCCCAACCTCTTAAGAAGCAGTCTCTCCGCTCACCCCCCTTCCCTCTTTCCAAACCAGCAACACAGACATGGGGCAGGGTGAGGGGTTTTCTGGTCAGTCCAATCAGAGAGAGGGGTTCTCTACTTAGCCATGGGGTCCCTCCCACGAGAGACAGTCCTCTGGGAACTTCTTTGGCGTGGGTCCAATATCATGAGCAACATCCTGCCCGAATTCTGCTGCAACATGAGTCCTCTTGTCCATAAAGTGCAGACTCTCCCAAGCTGAGGCCAGGCTGCTTCTATCCCAGGAGCAAGGCTTTTCTTTCCTTTGCAAGGCTTCTGTAGCTTTAACTCTTTCGATGAGACTCCAAACTGGATCACAGCTCTCTCCACTCCTGCTCTTCTGGAGTGGGCTGTGGGTGGATTTCTGCATCCTTGTGGACTCCATAGGCTGCAGGGGGACCTCCTTCTCCCCCCATGGCCTTCACCACAGCTAGCAGAGGGTTTTCAGCTCCGGCGCACTAGAGCACCTCCTCCCACATCTTCTTCACTGACCTTGGCATCTCCATGCTGTTCTCCCTCTACATACTTTTACCTCCACCTCCTCCTCTTCCAACTACAAGGAAGTGATAGAAGTGCGTGCCTGCCTTGTTTTGATTTCTTCTTAAATATGTTTTCACAGAGGTGTATCCAGCACCTCTAATTGGCCCAAACTTGGCTGGCAGCATGTCCATCACCTTAAGAGCCATCAGAGATTGGCTCTGCTGGACTTGATGTAAAAACTTCCAAAACTTTCACTCAGGACACACAGGAGCCATCTTTGTGCCACTCCCCACCCCTCAGACACCTCCCCAGGCCTACCACAACAGCTTCTGAGGGGTCCAAATTTCTCCTAGGTGTTAAAAAATACTTTACTGATGTTTTGGGCCAATCAAAACCACCACAAGGGTTCATATCAAAATGTAGAGTAGAAGCTAATTTCACAACCACCTCTCTTTTTCCCCCCTTCTCAACAATATTAAGGAATACTCAGTGATTAAATAATCCAGCTCTGTATATGGCATACCAGATTACATTCTCATGAGATCAGTTGTTGAAAATCAGTGTAGTAGATGCAGAGTTTCCAATTTCATAGAATTGGAAGGGACCTTAAAGATCATCTAGTTCCAACCTCCTTGCTGTGGACTAGGTCGCCTTCCACTAGACCAGGTTGCTCAAAGCCTCATCCAATGTGAACGTGACCAGGGATGGGACATCCACTGCTTCTCTGGGCAACTTGTTCCAGTGCCCCACCATCCTCATAATAAAGAATTTCTAATACCTAATTGAAACCTACCCTCTTTCAGCTTCAAGCTATTCCACCTTGTCTTGTTGCTACTCTCCCTTGTAAAAAGCCCATCTCCAGTTCTCTTGTAGGCAGTGTGATGGGTTTGCAATTGTTTCAGTTTGATAAAGAATCTACCCTAAAATGTTGCTCTCACAAGTTGCTGGTAAAACAGTGTTGTTAGGTCTTTGGTCTTGTCACCCAGGGCTGCAAAATTAAGAAGTTGTTTGTCTCTGGAGCTTTGAGTTGTTTCTTATGAGCACATATTATGATTTGGTCCTTAATTGCATGATAACATGCCATCTTTTTTCACTATGGCACCTGCCAGATTCTCTGCATAGAAAAGATTGAGTTCAGGTTGCAGACTGCAAATACAGTGACTTGGCTTTTGGTTCTTGCCTCCGTAACCCTGTTCCGTACTTACTGCACATGACATGAATTTTTTGCTGGTAATGAAGTGAATCATTATTTCCTGTCTGTTATTGGCGCTTATCACTTTAGCATCTGTCTGCTTTCCAAAGATTAATGAACTTAACACGGCACCATTTCAATAGCTTTTTTTTTTTGAGAGCCACCAAAAAAGTGATGAAGGTAAAATATCAAAAATGTTAGTAATTTGGAATATGCCATGGAAACTGTGTAAGATTCTTCAGAGTTACTTGCACAAGGATGGTAAGGCATATTCAGAATTTTATTGCTGGATTAGAAGCTTTGCATATTCTGAACTATGGTCTAAAGTCAGACTCTTATAAACCTGTTATTAAATGCAAGTAGCTCTAGAATTTTGGTTTAATTAGCATCCCATAGAGATCCTGTGTAACAGTAGTTGCAAAATCCAGGCTTGCAAAATAATAGTGTGGTTGCTCTAGTGACAAAATCATTCTTTCTCCACGCCCCTTATTGTGTGTTTTTCTAGCCTCTCCATGTTTGCAACAAATGAAGAGGATTACAGGCAGGCCTCCTTCCTAAATCAATCTTCCTTTTTTTGAAAAATACACCACACAATTATCTACTTTAGAAAGGTTGTTGTGCAGTGAAAGCCAAATTCAGGTGATCTGAGAGCAGCTTGACTTTCAAATTTGAGTATTCTTTTAACATTCTTTGACGTTTATAATGAAATCACTTTTCAGAGACTGACTAACATGAAGTACCAGTAGAATTTGTGGAATTCTTATTTTGAATTTCAAATTAAGTGAATATTTTTCCTAAAGAAATGTATTAATATAATACACATGTGAAGAAAAAAGTTTAAAATAATAAAAAAATTAATCTGGTATAGCACCTAATCTTCCTATGAGAATTCAAAAAAGAGGAGTACATATCATTTGCTATGACTACAGTACTGCTTTTGACACAGTCCTCTGTTGCATTACTGAAGACAAATTGAGGAGATAGGGATTGGATAGTGGACTTTTAGCTGAGGGAAGTACTGGCCCAACTGCCTTGGTCGCCACAGTGGTCAGCAGTTCAGGGTCAAACTAGCAAGTGGTTACAAGGGGCATTTCCGACAGGTTCATACTGGGGCAGATGCAGTTTAATGTCTTCACTAACAACATGGACGTTGGTGATGCAGTGGAAAGTACCTTCAGCAAGTTTGTGGAAGGGAACAGTTGATTTACTGGAGGTTAGAAGGGAACAGTTGATATACTGGAGAGCAGGGCTGCCCTTTGGAGAGTATCAACAAACTGTAGGAATGGGATGGCAGAAACTTGGTGAAATTCAACAAAGCAAAATGCGGAGTCCTGAACACAAGACAGAATTCCGTGCAGCCAGACAGGCTAGGGACTCACTGGCTAGGACACGCCCGTGTAATCCACCAGGACCCTCAAATCTTTCCCTAAAAGGTGACCATGAAGCAGCAGTTGTGCCCTTGTGGAGATAAGGGCTAACAGCATACTGGGTTGCATTAGCAAGACCATAGCCTGCAGATCAAGGGAAGTGGTTCTTCCAGTCTGTTCAGCATTTCTGAAATTAAATCTGGAGTTCTGTGTCAGATTTTTGGGGTTTTCAGTACAAGAAAGATACTGACAACTGCAGTGAATTCAGAGGAGTATCACCAATATGAGCATGGATATAACAAGAGACCGAGGAAGCTGGTTCTGCTCTGCTTGGAGAGAAGACTAGGAGAGGGTCTAATTGCCTTTCATTACCTGTATGGAGGATGGAGGGTGTGGAGCCAGATTTCTTTTCAAGATGCACAAATTTCTTTTCAAGATGAACGAGGCAATAGTCACTAGTTGCAGTGAAGAAAAATTTGACTATAAGAAGAAGATTTTTTCACAGTAAAAGGGAGTAGGCAGTGAAACAGAAGGTGGTGGAATTTCTCTTTGGAGATACTCAGAATTTGGGTTGACATCGTCCTGGGCAACCTGATGTGACTTTAAAGATAACACTGATTTGATCAGTGTTTGGACTAGAGATCTCCAGAGGTCCTTACCAATCTCATTTATTGTAGTGATTATGAATTCTGGGATACAGGGAAGGTGGAATGAGGAAAGATGTTGAATGATGTGTCTGAACTAGGATTCCTATTGCTGCATCTTAATACAGTTTAGAAAAGAACAACTATTAGCTGATCTAGTAATGCAGCTACTCCAGTAGCTAAAAACTTGAAGTCATGAAGAAGTTCTTAAATAAATGTGGGTTTATTTAATCATCTTGAAATTGTAGAAATTATTTTGAAATATTACATAGGCAGCTCTGTACCCAGGTTCACACGGTCGTATGAGAAAAAGTCAAATCGGGCATTGTAAAAGCTTAGTTGCTGCATCACCACTTTGTGTATGACAAAGCTTTGGAGCTCTGCCAGGTGTATTTTTAACTCTGGCAATGTTCAATGCAAATTATATTCCTTTATGAATGATATATATTAATGTATCAAACAGTATTTAATTGATACATTTTTTGGTGCTGTTTTACTATACTATTTCTATAGAAACCTTACCAGGTATATGTATATGCCTAACTAGTTTTAATTTATCTAATTGGGAAATGTGATCTCATACTATATTCTCTAATTGCACCCAGAAAGCTCCTAAGGGCTTTTGTTCTGCTGTCCATCTCCCTTGACAGTAGTACAGATTTGAACAAGAGAAAGCATTTGGGTTTTGAAGAACAGAAAAACACTGAGCTAAATTATCTTTAAAATTTTACTCTAGTTCTATCTTCAAAACTAAATACGAATACTAATCTCTTTTGATACGGGAGAGGTTCCTCTGCTATGTGCAGTTCCAGCATCTCTGACCCAGTGTTCAATCTGAAGAATTGTATACAAAGAAGAGGTGAAGTGTAGGCTTGGAAGGCTGTTATCTCTACTGCCAGCAACAGCTGTTGGGGTGGAGAGATGAAATCACTCTGTGGTGTATTTTTGAGACAGTTTTGCTTCCAAGTGTGTGGCTTCCCTAAAGAATTTAGCAGTTTCTCAAATATAATTGCAGTTTCAGTGGAAGAGGGAGATACATTGGAACACAGTAGGACATTACTAGAATGATTGCTGTAAATATTTATGGAAGGTCTGTTTGGAAATGATTCTTCTATTTAGCTTGCCTCAGTGAATTTTTTCACAAGAAGGGGTAATTAGACTTGGGAATGGAAAAAGTAGTTGATTTTTAATAGTGAACTACATCCTAGCTGACCTCTTTCAAAATCTACCCTAATTTGTTCCATGTTGAAGAGTTCAGTCAGCATTGTTCGGGTATAATAACCTGTACCACTCACCAAGGGTTTTTTGACTGTTTTGTTTAAATTAAATACTTGGGATTTGTGCATGTCAGTTGGAAAGAGAAATGGATGTAGACAACTAACCAACACATGTTTGCAAATATCTTTTGTTGTACCAGTCACTACGTCACAAATTATTTTTCCATTCAATCCAGTTAGAGGTGAGAAAGGGGTTGTGGAAGGAACTGCAAATACATATGGGGTTGTCTGGTTTTTTTAGCAGAGAAGGTTGGGATTTTTTTAAAACTTAAGCATTAACCTGTTCCTTCTTTTTTTTTTCAGCATTAAAGCTGGACGTCTCCTTTCGTACATTCCGTATCAGCTTTACACCAAGCAGTCAAGTGTTCAGAAAGGTCTCAACTTTAACAGCATATGCAAAGCTGAAGATGCCGTGCCAGGTCCAAGCAATATAGCTAAAGATCTCAACAGGGTGTAAGTGTTTCTGATTTTGTAATGCAGATGCTAATCATTCACCCACAATAGGTTTGCATTTGTAAATATATAGCATTTTTAAAGTTCATTTCAGCTTCATAAGAAGCAAGCTCTGAGGCACTGAGATTTAAAAGTAAAGTATAGGTGTATAAATAGTTGAGAACTACAATTACGTTGACTCCAAGCCTTGTCTCTAGTCTTTGTATCACAGTTTGCTTGATAATATGACCTAGGGGTCGTAGCATGTAATATATCTGTATGGAAGCAACAGGCGTGCATTGAAGGATTCTGACTGGTGACACTGTAAAGTAAGTCTTTATTTCAAAAATAAAAAGCTGGTGACTACTTTTGCTAAAGGTACCTAGGAATGAATAGAAATGCATACCAGTTGTTAGGCTCTTTCTTTAGCCTCTTTAAAAAAAACAAGTCAAAGCATACATTATGTATGCTAACGCCAAGGTTTAAGTCACGCTTGAGAGAGAAGAAGGATTAAAAAATGAAATTGCAATATGAAGAAAAGTATCCTAAGAGACATAAGACCTTGAAAAGAGAAGTGAAGATAAAGCACCAGTGAAACTTTTTAACTGACAGAGGAATTGGAATTTTGAAAGAAACATCCTACTTGAACTCTCCTATAGTTTTTTTTTTAATAAGATTCTTGCATCTTTTTCAGAAATACATGTTTGTTCTTTATAGGCAAGAATAATAACATTATAGAATGTTTATAGTTGGAAATTATATTTGGATGTCATCTTGTTCAACACCACTGCTCAAACATGGCCAAGGATACTGTATTATACTTTCTGTTTTGTATTAGTGATCTGAGTTCTTCCACTGTCTGCTGATCTTTTAAAAATCCAGTTATGCATAATGCTGAGGAAACTTCACCACAAGTGAGATTTGTCTTTTAGGAAAAATAAAACCAGTCCCACAAAATTAGTATTTTAAGCAGTGTTTCATACCCAGATTTTAAACGAGTGGTACAACCACCATCACCTCTTACTATTGCATTGTTAAAGATTTTAAAATGAGAATAATATTCAGATTTCCCAAACTGTCAATGCAGTCTGAAAAACATGACTTTAAAAGCCTGCCTATCCACTGATACTAAATACGTACCACTGAATATACCCTTTTCAACCACATGGTTCTCCAAAAATACTATGTTTATTATCATTTATGTTTGTGATAATCTTAACCAAATTGTTATCATGCTTAATTGGCTTTCTGGTTTCAGTGGTGTACTAAATAGCTAATTATTTCCCACCTTTTTTTGTGTACTTAAATTGCTATCTTTGGGAGTTAGGACTGATGGTTGGGTTTGTTGGGGTTTTTTTCAGCAGTTCAAGAGTATGTAGAGCTCTTGAAGACTTTGGTTTTAATTTCCAGAGTTAATTTTTGGAAGGAAAGCTTTGTCTTTGCATTATCACACTTGTGGCAGAATACTTCGGTTTATATGCTTAAAAGTTGAAAAACAGTTTATTTACAGGTTTTATCAAAGCTAAGAATACATTTTTAGAGCTTGAACAGATTTTTTCATTGAGAAAAAATAAAATAAATCTAACACATTAAAATAATTTTCTAAAAAAATTGTTTTCTGTGTATACTTTCTCTTTTTTTTTGTTTGTAACTAGTTGAGGAAAATCACATCTCTTGATAAAAAGACAGCTCCTTCTGATTGCTTGCGTATTCCTGCAACATTCACGCTGTCTGTGGTAGTACAGTTCTGTTCACAAGTAAATAATTATTGTAATTCAGTTGGAGATCACCTGCCAAATTAAAGGCCCTGGAAATAGCTTTTCTAATGTGAGCATGATCACTCCCATATAAACTTCTAGCTGATAACACATGAAATATGCAAACTCTTTGGTATGGCTTTATATTTCGTGCCACTGAGAGGATGTGGCTCAGAATTTGGGGTAACTGTCTTGGGGATATAACTGATGAACAATTAAGAAGGAAAAGTTTGAAATGACCTGTAATGTGCCTTTATTTATAAAAGATATGGTATTTAATTATTGTATCTGTTTCAGAAATCATGTTAAAAAGTATGAAATGGAAAATGAAATCACACCCAATGGAATAAGCAGCTGGAATGAAGAAGAGGAAGAAGAAAGTGACGATTTTGGATTTACAGATCTGGAGGAGATTTTTCCCATACGGAAACAAAACGGGATTCAATCTCGTAAAGACAGCACTGCCCTTTTTAATGGACACACACACACTTCTACCAGTGCCTTAAAAACACAGGATTGCTTGGTGGCCTCCAGCAACGGTGTTGCCAGCAGGTTCTCTCCAGGCCCTGTGCAGGAGGAGGGGAAGACTGACAAAGGCATGGTTGACTTTAGAGACTGCACAACGCAGCAGTTGCAGCAAAGCAACAAAAATACAGACTTTTCATGGAGTCCACACAGGACTATGAGTAACTCATCCTCATCTTCTTCATTTTTGCACAGTAATGCTAAAATAAATGGTGCTCACCACTCTACTGTTCAGGGGCCTTCAAGCACAAAAAGCACTTCTGTATCTGCTCCTAGCAAGGCAGCTTCCTTAACTGTGTCCAAACCTTCAGACTGTAGTTTTATTTCTGACTTTTATTCACATTCAAGACTGCATCATATATCAACGTGGAAGTGTGAACTGACAGAGTTTGTCAACAGCCTGCAGAGAAAAAACAGCGGTGTCTTTCCAGGAAGGGAAAAATTAAAAAAATGGAAAGCAGGCAGGTCTGCACTTAAAACTGACACAGGTAGATACTTGTTTAAGAAGGTTTATGCTAAGAAGGTGCCTTATATCTTTGTACATTAAATGTCCAAATGAGACTGCATAGTTTAGTATTGAGTATTCGTATTATAGTCAGACTATCTGGAACAACTTGATGACTTTGATGCAGTGAAAACTAATGGGTCCAGCTGCTTTTGGTTTTGGGGTTTTTTAACTAAGAATGTTACTTAATGTGATACTCTGGTCTATATTCAATTCCTCCTTGTAGAAATAGTATTCCTGACTTTACCAAGATATGTGGATTGATAAGTGAGAAAAATACTATGTATATCTAAATACACAAGTCTGTAGTTGCTGTGTGAAAATCCGCAGGGGAAAAAAGGAAGAAAAAACCTTACTGTTCAGCATGAGCATTTAAAAGATGAGTAACATTTGGATGTGAGTTAAAATCTAAATTTTTTTTTGTTTGTAAGAGTTTTATATAGCTCTGGGAATGTTAAAGTGGGTTAGTAGTGTCATATGAGACTTTTGAACCTGGCTTGAAGAGATATATTTTATGTCACTGCATCAAGGGC
This sequence comes from Lichenostomus cassidix, assembly GCF_008360975.1. Taxonomy (NCBI): domain Eukaryota; kingdom Metazoa; phylum Chordata; class Aves; order Passeriformes; family Meliphagidae; genus Lichenostomus; species Lichenostomus cassidix. Next base: position 30,280,818 of record NC_139479.1, read on the forward strand.
CGAACTGAAAAAAATGTATAATTCATCAGAGTCAAAATGTTACAACAGGTAAAATATTTTGCATCTTTAGAATCTCTTGTTTACAGACTTACTAAATTAAAAGGTTAGCTCTGTACCATTAAAGAGATTCTGACTCCTGTGCTGTAAAATTATTCACTTGTAATCATATGAAAATATGCTTGATGAGAAATTGCCACATCAAAAAATTTGTTAGATAATAAATTAACTGATTCTGTGTTTGTGTTAGGACACCCCCGTTATCAAACATGTTAGCTTATGAACTACCTAATGTGTATTTGTTTTAATCAAAATGTGGTATAAGCTAATATATATTTATTTTCTCTTTGATTTGGCCTAGAGTATTCAAATAGTTAATGCCTGTGATTCAGTTGACAAGTAGCAGCTCCTTAACTGATCGCTTGATTTGTAAATACATCCATTATAAGACAGTCCTTATTTTCAAAGAATGAGCTTAAATTGCAAATGATTAAAACCAAGAGGATATTTTTCTGATTACTCAGTAATTAACTCAGATGTTAAGTGGAACAGTTCACTTGATGTATTGAAGTATTTTTTCGCTGTTACACTTCATGCATTGTTCAAATTAATTTTTTTTTGTGTTAGGTATTTCCGCCTTTGGTAGGTCAGCAGCATAGACATGCAGACTTGAACTTCTAGGAAATATTTGTAGTGTTTTAGGCATGTAAGTTTTTCAGTGTGGAGGTATCTTGCTCATCTTTGCTGAATGTTTGCATGCATATAAATACAGCAATGACAAAATCCAGTTGCATGGGACTTTTAAAACTAATTGTGGTGTGTTTTATGAAGAATAATGGTAGCTTTTAGTGCAGCTAAACTTGTATTTTTGTCTTTTATAGCAGTATTCAATTGATGAACAAAAAGGAGTAAAATTCTGTCCTGGTCAGTGTTAACATAGTGAAATTAAGATCCAGTGCCAACAACATGCATTAAATCTCCTTGGATTCGGGGAACTTATTAGGTAGAAGGTGTTAATTTTGGGAAAAGAAAAAATAGAAACTTTTAAGTTAATTGTTTTTTTAGGCTGTTTATGTACTGCTTATGTTTACCTTTCTCAGAGTAATTACCTTCTTGGTGAGACGAAGCAAAAATATTTATGGTTTAGAGGTGGTAAAAACTTGATAGTAGACATTGACGACTGTGAGTAGTACCAAAGTGTGTAAATTAGGGTTCAAGTTTTCTATTGGTGTATCTTCACACTAGGTAATGTGTCTGTTGCGAGCTCAGCCAAGCCACAGAGCTGTATAATGCACGTGGATATGGATTGCTTCTTTGTGTCTGTGGCTATCCGAAATAGACCAGATCTCAAAGGTCAGTATTTAATTGTATGTTACAGTTTACTCAGTTAAGCCTTAAAAAAAAAAAAAAACTTGCACAATTACAAAATTAACTTTGCATATTAATCTTTTTTCTTGCATCTTCAGTAGTCAGACCATGCAGCTTTCATATTCCTGTTTACTTTCTCACAATCCAAAAGCAAGTGGAAGAGAGAACTGGAATTCTCCTTGCTATCTCCTTTCAGTATCTAAAGTAAGAAGAGAGAAGTAAAATTTGTAGTAACTGTTCTCTGTGACATTGTACATACCTTACTGAGATTTCAATCTACCGTATTAGAAATTGGAAGCCTAATTTCAGATGTATCAAAAGTGGGGTTTGGGCACTGTCTATTTAAAAAAAACAAACAAAAACCAGGACATCCTAATAATTTTCCAGAAGTCATTTAAGAAGCTTTGTTTAACTAGAAAAGTGGAAAGGTCAAGGCTGAGAATTGTCTCTGCCTGATGCGTATTTTTCAAGGGAAATTTGCTTCTCCTTTCTTTTCTTCTTTAAGCTCTTACACATGAAATATTGTAAGACTTGTAGGATGAACAATTCAGTTGACATTTAGAAGTCTGAGTTGTGTGATCATCCATAAGATATAGGAGCTCCTCGGCAAACTTTGGTGGGTTTTTTTTTTTTTTAACAAGTGTACCATTCAGAAATGGAGATCCTAGTTCTATGCAAACACTCAAATTCAGGGATGCACAAGTTTGAAGACTTGGTGCAGTGGTGACCATCTCACACTCCCAGCTATCGCAGACCTTGAGAAAGAGTAAGCTGTATATGTGGTTCTGTTGCTCTTCTGTCCTAAGGCAGGAGCAACTGTATCAAAGGTACTCCTATGTTTGGTTCTTTAAAACTTGATTTCCTGCCAAGTTTCAAATTCCATTACTGGAACATAGAGAACGAAGGACTATTCTGCAAATACTTTTTCTGTTCCACAGAAGTCTGCCAGAACTTTCAGTACACAAATTAGCTTCCTTTGGAAACACCATGGAGGTGTTGATATTACAAAAAAGACAAAAGTTTACTAAAAGTTTTGGTTTGTGCAGTTTAACTAAGTGGAACTAAGTGTTTTGGCATGTATATATTTTTCTGGTTTACTGAAGCTAATAAGTATTTAAAATCAGTCCAGTGTTTGCTGTATCTCAAACTAATGAATCATTAGGTCGTTGGTGAAATTTCACAGCTTCCATTTATATTTGTTACTAAAGACAAACTAGTATGGCTGTATTTTCACTCTTAAAAAGCTTTTCTTCTTTACATGGGACTGCAATTACAACAGATTCATTGCCGCAATTCCAAGTCATTTTTGTAGCTGTTCCTTCTTTAGTGCTTTAAGAGCATCTAAGCTTGAAAGAAACTATAAAAAGTAATTAAGAGTCCTTACGATCTTATCCTAATTGTGCTGTTATTAAAATGTAAGTTATTACATTTATTACAGGTATTGACCTGTAAGTATATGCATTTTTTCTCCACAGGAAAGCCAGTAGCTGTTACTAGTAACAGAGGTGCAGGAAAGGCACCGCTGCGCCCTGGTGCAAACCCCCAGCTTGAGCAGCAATATTACCAGAAAAAGCTATTGAATGGCAAAGCAGGTACAGATAAGTCTGTCTGTCTGTATGTTTTTCAACTGTTGTTATAGAAGACTTCTTCTTTAAAATTATTGATAAAGTGTACCATGGATAAATTTATTTCTTTCATGTGGGGAATTTCAGAAAAGAAACACGTTTGGACGACATGATTGCTCTGTGGCCTCAGTAGTAACAGGCCTCTTTGGCTTCTTGTTATCTTTGCTTAGTATGAGTAAATTAGGTTAGAATGATTTTAGGGTTTACTCAATTTCATTGAGGTTGACTGTAAGAATGTTAAGTAGTTATTTAAAATGAGAAATAAATACAGGTTGTCCAGGTTCACTTTTTTCTCAGTAAATCGAGTATAGAGAAGGTACAAAATAAATTTTGAAAGTCTATTACAGGGATTTTTTCTATAAAAGAAACAATAGCACATGACCAGTGAGAAGCTGATTGTTTGAAGTTGGCTTTTGAGTTGTGTATGTAGAATATCTGTGCACAATGAGTTAATTTGGGTGGTCCTTAAAGCATTTTAGGTTTCTGGAAAGTCTGTGCAATTTTCATGAGTTCTGTTTGTTCAATATTTTGTTTCCTCAAAACCAGGACATCTGTTGTAGTTTGAGAGTTCCATGCTTGCCTGCAGTAATTTAGATATTTGTTACTTTTTGTGTCCTCAAGTAGTAGTGTACCAATATAAAACAGAATTTTATTAACAAGTTTTATTATTATTGTTGTTATTTTACTGCCTGAACTGAATTTAGTATGAGAAAGTATATTGCTAAACACTGGCAACTTAAGTGGCCAGCAGCAATCTATTTAATCATCTTGAAGCATAATTTTTACCACAAGGTTGGTAAAAAGTGCATATACAAGGGGTAGCTGGTATTTAATTTTGGTTTCAATTTGGAAGTTGAGTTTCTCCTTTGCCCTTTGTATATGCAGTTTTCACCAAACTTGGGATAGTAAGTACTGTTGTTATAAAGTTTACACCTCAGTGTTTTATTTTGGTGATACAAGAGGGGAGGGAAAAGACATGTTGTTCTTCCATGGTTGTTTATGAAAGGTTAGTGCTTTGTAAATTGGCATGCGTTGGAGTTTTTTAAGACATTTAGAAGCAAGGTATTAGTGGAAGTAATGCCATTTCATTTGGCTTTTTTGCTGTAGTTCAAGAACACTTCAAAACTGAGGTAGAATATATGTTTGTGGAACCCACTGGCCTTTAAAGCTTTTAAGGACTTTTCAGTATGCTCCAGAAAAAGATAGCTGTGGTCTTTATGGCATTAGATTTTCTGTAGTAGAGCTTGTGTTTTAAGTATTTATTGGTAGTTCAGTTTATACAGTGACTTCCTAACTTTTATTAGGACCTTGAACTGGGTAAGGGTGTGACTTTATGCAATTGAGTGGTTTGGAGAGTTAGATGGTTGAATTACAGAAGTGTAGGTGATATCTAGCATGTTCTTTTCATTCACAAATTCAGTGTTATCTCTTCTGTAATTATTGCTTAAGGGTACAGCAGATCTCAACTTCATTGTATAACAAGCTCAGCTTCTTACTGTGGCAGCGTTTTCTGGATATCACACACCCATTTCTTGAACTTCAGCATCCAGTCTCAACTGGCTTGCATGCAGGCAGGCAGCTAGCTCTTTCTTTCTTGAGATGTAGGCTGGTTGTGCAGCCTGTTGTTTTGGTAAAAGGATTTTTTTCCAAACATTCTTTTTATAGTCTCTGTTTCATTAGCTGTAGTTCATAATATTTTTGAGTCTCTGTTTATTTTTATCTCCATGTACAATCATTTTACAAATTTAAAAAAAAAAACTGTTGTTTCTGCTTGCATTTTCTCATAAGTACATGGTTTGTCTTCCTTTTGGGGTAAAGAAATTACAGTTAGTTATGGTCTTAGATAAAAAGGTGGAATTGCTGATTAGGCTTCTCAGACATCACAGTGTCTTAGAAAGTGTATGTGACACACTTCACAGCATGTGTTTAATTGTGCCATGCCAGAGGGAAATATGGTCCAGTAGGCACAAGTATTACATGCAAAAATGCTTTTCCTAAAATATCAAAAATATGTAATGGTAAATTAGTCTGTTAAAACACACACAATGCGGACATGTTATATAAATGAAATAGAAAGGTAGTTGGGAGCAACTTACAATATGAGCATATTTTTATGTCCATGCTTCAACATGGAACCCACTTCTGGTTTTGGTGCTTCATACTTTCCAGGCTGTTCTCTGATTTTGCCTTCTCCAGGTCTTGCTTATTTGAAAAAAGGTCCCAAATTAAAAACCAGCCAAAACCACGGAAACAAAGCACCTCACCCCCTCAAAAAAAAAACCCAAAATCAAACAAACACAACAAAAACACAACCAAAAAAAAGCCCCCAAACAAAAAACCCCAAACTCTTATGAGTCACTTTTGACCAAATACTGAATTCTGCTGCTTCAGCTACTTCTTTTTTTTTTTTTTTTTTTTTTTAATTACTTCTTTAGTGATACTGGTTCCTGACTTTGATCTGCATTGCTAGACCAATATCTAGTGTCAATAGAATCTTCAATCTTTTATGGAATACTTTCTTTTTCTTGTATTAATTCATCCAAAAATGCATAACTTTTAAATTTAAAAACTTGATATCATTCTCGCCCTAAATCCTCAGATTGGAGATAGGCTTTCTAGACAGTAGAAATTACTTCTCTACATACATGCCATCTTTAACATTCATGTTCTAAAGATAAAAGATTAACATATGTTAATCAGGATTCATAGTTTGGGGTCTCTTCCATGGCCAGGATGCCCAAGATGTGAATGTTTTCTAGACTTCGTTTCCCTCAACCCTACAATCTCCCTTTTCATTCTAAAGAGCAGCAGATTTTAACCATCATATTAGTCACAGATTTATTCTCAGCGATTTCTTTTTCACAGACTTGGGTCCTGGCCTCTGATTTCTCCATCCGTTGCTCCACATTCACCATGTGCCTGTCTAGTTTCCCAGCTTTTGATGAGAGGTTCTCTACCTTGCCTTCCATTGCGGACAATGTGTTCTGCATTGCCCTGAATTTCACATGAAGTGGCTCCATCAGCTCATGGGGGGATCTGCTCTGCTGCGATGTGGAAAAAGTCGACGAATCCAGTGAAGATAGACAAGATGACAGCATCATCTCAGGCCAGGGCACAGGAAGGCATGGACTAAAGAAGTTGTTCTTGTCATTCTTATCTTTATTTGGGGCATAATTTTGCTCTAATTTTCAATTGCAGGCATCTTAGGTAACTTACTGAGGTCATCATAAGTTAAAATATTTAAGAAATGAAAAAATGCACGAATTTAGGAGAAATTCTGAATAAAAGCAGTTTTCCACATGAGTCAGGCTCTACCCCTGGTATCTCCACTCACTCATTACACCACTTTCTTTTTTGATAGCTACTTGTGCACATAGCACCACGTTTTCTTTTAGTCAGATTGTTGATGTGTAAGCTGTTAGTACTGTGGAATATGATCAGGCATTGTGGCACTCTGAAGAAAACTCTCTGTTTATTACATCACAGAGGTGTATGGTGTTAAACAGAACGGCACAGTGGATTTCATTTTAACTAAATAGAAGCTTTTTATCTGTATGATGCCTCGTATTGATTCTGATGGGAGTTTAGGTGGGAATAGTAGTTTTTGCATCTAGTAATTTATTTCAAGGTTTACATTTTGTGAAAACCCAAATAGAAGGTATTAGAAAACCTTTTGCTTGTTTCCATTATTCAGCTTCATGGAATTCTGGCTAGTACCTAGTACACAGTGGGCCTGGAGGATTCTTTAAAATTTGTAGAAGAATATGTAGTAAAGTTTTACAGCATTAGGAAAGGTCTGTCTCATTTTAAGTCTGGGGTTGCAATATTTGTAATTGTATCATTTTGATCCAAGACAAGTTTGTGGTGATATGTGAAAGAAATTGACATATCCTAAAAAGAGAATTGTTAGCAAGTAAAAGCAGAAGTTTTGTCAGCTAATATCCCCATAAGAGTGTTAAATATAGTATACGTTTCTGGCTAGTGTTTTTTGTTTAAACTAATTGGCATTCTGGTTATTTCACTTCTTAAAAATCACTTTGTGCTATCTAGACTATTAGAAAAATAGTTTTAAGTATTATATGAACTGGATTTATATTCTGTAGGACATTTCAGTGTTCTGGTGGTGGGTGTGCTTTTTGTAAAAAGAAACATAGCTAAGTGTCTTCTTGTTTAATCAAGCAGTTGGTAAATAATTTTGAGTGTCTTGTATTTGTTGGCAGCATATGGTTGTAGCAGTTAGCCACAAGTGTTTGATCACTAGTTATAGTCACTAAAGCTAAGATCGTTCTTATTTTACAGTATGATGTACGTAGTCACCAATGAGCTGCTGTCTAGTAATTTGGGGGAAAATAGAAACACCATTTTTCTATTAATATTGTTCTCAGTAGTATGTACAGACCTATCCAGAGGGACATTACTGGGGAAGAGGGTCTTTTTTTTTTTTTTCTGAACCATAATATAAATCAGTACAGTATTAAGAACCTTATCCTCAACAGATAAGAAATTACATAAAATAAAATCCGTAGTTTTTATTTTATTTGCATTTATTCTGTTAAACTCTTAGGAAGAATAATGTAAAGAAAAATTTTATTTTTCAAGCAGATCCGTTGGACTCTTCAGTCTGGGAGCATCCGGATTCCACACATATGAATGGAGCTGACTACAATCTCACTGTTCTGTCCATGGCTGAAATAGCTTCTTGTAGTTATGAAGCCAGGTAGGTAAAAGTTACCCAATAGTTCACTTGAAAATCTCGTACATATAGGCATAAGTTGTCCAAAGATAGTGGTTGGTTGTGTCTTTAAATTTATCTAGAGAAGAAGTTTCTGTTCAGAAGTTGTAATTATATAGGTTGTTAGGATTTAACAGAAGGTCTTCCCTGTGGATGCTGCACCTTGGTAGACACTGCTCAATAGCACTGAACCCAACCTACCTATAACTTGAAATAAAGCCCAATAAGAGAAACCTTACGCCTTTCACTGAGCTACTGTTGAGTTCATGTTACCTTCATGTCTTTGACTCAAAGTTGCAGTATTTTATAGAATTAGCAACACATTCTGAAGGTTTTACTTAAACAGGAGGTGTGACTACTGAACTTAAAACCATTTTTGCAGACTTTGCTGACCATCTCCAATCATGTAACCTATAAAGGTTTATAATATGTAATAAATCCTATAAATATAAGCACAGTATTGGAAATGCAGGGGTTTTTCCCTGTTGGAAATAGTACTACAGAAATCATTTCTTCATTGGAACCTTTCTCAGGCTTGCTAGGATAGGCAAGCTTCTATTTGTATCTCAAAAAGAGTTTATTCATTGCAGGAGCCTAATTAAATAAGCTTGTACCTTGGAAGATAAGATCTCATTACCTCAGTTGCGAGAGGTGTGTCATTTTAATATGAATATATATGTGTGGTTTTAATCTGAAACAGAAAATAACATATAGTGGTTTCTGTAATCTTTGTCTTTAGCATTTTCCTAAAGGCAGATGGTTCATGCTCCATGACTAAATATTGCACAGCTAATTCAAATACTCTATTTGCAATTATTTTTTTAACATAATAAATTGTTACCTGTTGACTGAATTCCTATTTCTACTTCTGTGGGAAAAGAGAAATAATTCATTTGAAAATACTCTCTATTGATTTGTGGAAAAGTTTGCACTGTGTTTACTTGGGTTTTTTTTTTAATTATTTTATTTTAGAAAAATTGGCATAAAGAATGGAATGTTTTTTGGCCAAGCAAAAAAGTTGTGTCCAAATCTTCAAGCAGTTTCATATGATTTTGATGCATACAAAGAAGTTGCACAGACAGTATATGAAATACTAGCAAGGTAATGTGCTGTTTGTTTACATGATCTTTGTGGTAGGGTTATCAAGCATATTTTTGTTGCCACTGCTGAATGCAATTTTTCAATTTATATTTTCATCTCCCATGTTATTCTTTAGCTTCAATGAAGCTATTCCTATTTGAGGTAGTAATACTTCCTCTGTACTATTTCTGTTACTTTAAGCACCATGCTTCTGAGCATTTTTTTTATCCTGAAGTCAAATCCTGTAAACAACATGTGACTTCCAAATCAGACACTGTTGATTTTTTTTTAATTTTTTTTTTACAATTTATGCTGTGAATTGTAAACAGATCCCTGCTTAGAAGTGAGATCCTTCCAAAAGATGGTTTTTTGGGTAACTTAAGAACAGGTTATTAGAGTAACATCCATTAAAAACTACGTTCTGGTTTAAAATGCATTTGAAATAAAGCTGGAAATTTGTTATTGTCAATGAAAAATAAATATTCAGCTCCTTCTCCAGCAGTACCTTTAAAACCAGCATGTTGAAATTAGTCCTAAATTAGTAATATGACTGTAATTTGCTGGTTTAGCATTTTTAATATCTAAGTGATGTGTGATACAAAATAGGCAGGGAAATGCCACCGCAAAAGGGAAGACTTTATTTGCTACATATTTGTTTTAACAGATGGTGAGCTGTTGCTGGTGTTTCACCTCCTTTACTTTGTGTTGATAGCTATACTCACAACATCGAAGCAGTCAGTTGTGATGAAGCACTAGTAGATATCACTGAAATCCTTACAGAGACCAGATTGACTCCTGATGAATTTGCGAATGCTATCCGCACCGAAATCAAAGACCAGACTAAATGCACAGCTTCTGTTGGGATGGGTAAGTAACTTCATTTCTCTTTATAAGTAGTGACTGCTTTTGTTAATGTATCAAAGCTGTGTACATTTGCTGAAACTCTCTCAGTGTTTGTGGAGTAAGTTTCCATTTGCATTAAACTAGTGTGAATAAAAATGCAAGAAAATCTTCATAAGTGGAAAGCATTAAGTAAAAATGTATAGAATTTCCACATCAGAAATTACAGGATATTCTGCGTTGGAAGGGACCCGCAAGGATCAAGTCCAACTTTTAAGTGAATGGCCCATCCAGGTATCACTTCTCCTTTGAGAAGTGTCCTTATCTGAACACTATGCTAAAATTCTACTCTTGCATTCATTTTTATGAAATGCTTCTGTATTTATCCAGTAAATAGAAAAATGAGCACAGATTGTGCTCCTTAATGGAGATAGCAGTAAGAGTTTACAGGGTGACATGATTTCGCATAGTTATTAGAAGGTACTGAAAGCAAAGATTTGTGTGATTTATAGTAGATATTGTATTGGAAATCACACATCTGAAAAGACTTCCTTGATTTGTTTTTACTTGGCTCCTTCCTTTCTCCTTTCTTTTTGTTCCTAATTAATACCAGAGTTGAGTATGTGTACATACCTTTACCGATACATGTATGTAAGTGTGTGAAGTCCCTTGTTAGACTAGCTGGAATTCATGACTGAAACCAAAATTCTTCCCTTATAAACTTTGCAATTGCACTTACCACTAGTTTCACTGGTGTTATAGCAACTACTGCTGGCTGATAATTTGAAAGTAGACACTGCAAATGTATATGAATATATTTAATCCAATTCTTTGTAAGTTTAAGAATTTGATTGTACTTTCTGCATTTTGTGTGTTAAACTGTGGCATTTTACTTGATAATCAACAGAAGTTACCATAGACGTTGCTTTAATTGGTTGTTTTTACAGGTTCCAATATTCTGCTGGCCAGAATGGCAACCCGTAAAGCAAAACCAGATGGACAGTATCACTTAAAACCTGAAGAAGTGGATGATTTTATCAGAGGGCAACTTGTTACCAGTCTTCCAGGTACTTCTATCTTTTAGAGGGCATTTTGACTCCTGATATTAAACTAGTTGCAGCTACAAATTTGCTTTCTACATCAAACAAGGTTAGATACTATTCCAAAATGCGTTTATGATCCAAAATGTGATAGACAGTAAAGACATATGGAATACACCTGTAAACAGGCTTTTTTGTATTTTTTTATTGCTACAGGAAAATACTTAAAAGCATTGTAACATAAACCATTTCCTGGCATGTAACCCTATACTGTTATTCAGTACACATAGAATAATATGACATTGGCATGGCGCAAGAAATGCTGAGTAAGCACTCATTTATGCTTTTAGTGATCAGCTGACCTCAGCCTGCATGTATACACATATATTTAGTATTAAATGTAAAAAATAGTATCTCTGTCTGTTTAAGATTAAAACAAGAGGGAAGGGCAGTAAAAACGAAGCAGCCATAGACACTGAAATGGAACAGTGGTAGAAATAGCATCCATAGACAGGTGCAGGTTTGCCAGAAATTCTCTCTCTGTAACCCCTTCTGTGGCCAAACACTATTTACAGCATAGTGTCATTTCTCTTTGGTATAACTTAGAGGAGATATTTTTTCCTCCAGAATATTACTCAAATAGCATTGTGCTTTGACTTTAATGTTTTAAAGTTTTCAGAATTCATTTGCGTGTTCGTAGTAAAAATATTTTAGTGTTAGTGTTAATAATGCCACCTTGACACAGGAACAGATTATCAAAAATAGAATCTGATTACCTAAGATTTCTAATTTTTGGTGACTTTGGTAGTGTGAACTCATAGGATTAATATTTTCTGGAGGTAACAGGCCACTTCTCCAAAACCTAGAAATATACTTCAGTTTATCATACTTATATATGTGCCGTTGCCATGGATACCTACAATTTCCAGTGCTTGGTAATTCAAAACACAAGTGATACAGGTATGCTATCACTTCTACCTGAAATATTATTTTTCTACCTAGGAAGCAGTGTAACAATGGTCAAAATATTTGTTGGTTTTCTTTTAGATTAAATCACTTGTACATGAGGGGAAAACATATTACATATTGGACACTTTTTTTGGACTGAGTTGTTGTGGGGATTCAGAGCGATATAATCTGTAACTGGCAGTACCTTGTCAAGACAATTTCCAAGCAGGAGTCATTCATATTTTACTCAAAAATAAACAAACATGCTGCAGTATAACATCTTAAACTAAACATATGAAACAGATTAAAGATACACAGGTGATGAGAGCAAAAATTTCCATTTAAACCATGTTTTATGGAGGAGAATTTATTTTATATGTATTTATTTGTTAATTTGATAGGACTTAGTGTAGGTTTAAAAATAAAAATTGTATGTAACCAGAACCTCACTGGCTTTGAATTGTATAAGATTAACAGAAGTGATTGCTTTGTTGTTAGGAGTTGGCAGGACGATGGAATCTAAGCTGGCTTCTTTGGGAATTAAAACTTGTGGAGATCTGCAGTGTGCTTCAATGTCAAAACTACAAAAAGAATTTGGTCCAAAAACAGGACAAATGCTCTACAGATTTTGTCGTGGTTTGGATGACCGACCTGTTCGTACAGAAAAAGAAAGAAAATCTGTTTCAGCCGAAATCAACTATGGAATAAGGTTTACACAGGTAAATTAAACTTCTTTTTTGCGGTGACTTCTTTCAGCCATAGAAGAATCTTCTCATATTCTGATTATTTTCACTTACACTTTGATCTGTTAGAGCACCATCTTAGCCATGAAATAGAAATGAGGAAAATGAAGAAGTAGGAGACCAAACGATAAACTAGGAGGAGAGACTGTAAAAGTATTGGACTGAAAAGAAGCTTGCACAAAATTAGCTGGCTTTTCTGCATTCGTTATACAAGTCTGGTACAGAAAAAGAGAACTGCAGTAGGTTTGTCAGCACCTAGCATCTCTTCCATTTAAATACTGATTATTCGAAGATGCCAGTGCCTGAAATAAGCACCAGCTGCTCTAGTACAACATTTTTATTAGACTTTTTACGGATATTGTTTGGGGGGGAGTGTTATTAACAAAACTGTATGTAAAAAGTAACTCAACATTTTGTTGAGATCTTGAATATTTATAGAAATTACAGGAAAAAAATTGAGTTTGAAGAGACCTGATGATGTGTAGTCCAGCCCTTTGCTCAAAGCAGGGGAAGCTAATAAATCAGACCAGTTGTTCAGGACTTTATCCAGTCTGGCATTGGAAATCTTCAAGGATGAAGACTGCAAACTTCCCTGAGCAGCACTGCTTTTCACTTCCTCACAGTGAAAAATATTTTTGGTCATGCGCTCTTCATCTTCTAGGTTTTTGCTTAAAGTTAGACTTGCAATACTGTGTTGGGGTTTCTAAATACATTTTTTAAAGACTTCTTTCAGCGTTAGGATAGGAATCTACCATCTCACCTAACTTCAGCAACCTACAATGCAAACAAAACACTTGAAGTTAAATGAGACAATTGCCTGTGAGTCAGCTTGCTCTTTTCAGTTTACACAATCTGGATTGTATTAACCCTTAGTGATTTACCTTCAGTATTTGAAAACTAGTAATTATCCAAACATGTTGCTTTTCCCCTTCAGCCTAAGGAAGCAGAAGCTTTCCTTCTGAGCCTCTCAGAAGAAATCCAGCGTAGACTTGAAGCTGCTGGTATGAAGGGTAAACGATTGACCCTTAAAATCATGGTCAGAAAGGCTGGAGCACCAGTGGAGCCTGCAAAATATGGAGGTCATGGAATCTGTGACAATATTGCCAGGTAACCAATAGGCATGAAAGCATTTCTGCAGGATCTAAAATTTATAGGAAGACAGGACAGAAATTTCAAAGTGCTTAGTACTTCTCTTTCACCAAAATAAGAAGTAGAATCTTATTATCAAAAATCCTCTGTTTGGGTTGTACATTTGTGGTGTTCTGGTTATCAGTAATACATATGTGCTTATATATTACTGGTGTAGCTTTCTCCAGCTTGCACAGTATTGGACATGAGGGTTTTCTTACAGTGTTTGAAGGAGACATACTTACATCCTGCACTATGATACACATGCAGCAGCATTTATTTCTTTCAATAGCAAGCCGAGTTGAAAGGCTCTGGTGCTGCATAGTGTTCTCTCCCTAAGCTGTGTGATGTTGAGTACTTTCCTTTTTCTTGAGCGGCTTTCTGCTATTCCTGGTTGAGTTTCATACTAACTGTGGTTGGAGTCAGTTCTCAGAGAAAATTGTGCTTTGTACTTGTCAATGAAGATGTCTGATAGTACAGTAGTCCTCCAAGTCTAGAGTGCGTGGGATCTATGACAATATTTGCAGAATGACTTGCTGCAGAAGACTGCGAGGCCACTTTGAATTCTGAAGATTGGAGCTGGCATCAGGCACTTTGGACTGCAGTCATTCATCTTAGTACAGACAAATTTGTTAGTATTGAATCTTACCTTTTCCATTGTTTTACCAGTGAGTCTCTACCAGCAGAGAATTTTTTTGGTCCTAGAAAAGACAGTGAAGTTCTGAAGTGGAGCTTAGAAAGTTGAATCTTAAAATAAGGTCAAAGACTGTGCCTCATGTTTCAGCTGTTCAAGAAGGCAATCTGTTCAGGTCTCTTGACCTTTGCAGTTACATTTCTTCATGTACGTGTAAGTTCCTCATCAGAAGGGCCTTTGATTTCTTGTGTATCCCTATCAATGTAATAAAGTCTCTTTCTACCTGGGCTCCCCGTAGCATATCTCATCAAGATGCTCCCTGTAGTGGCTGCCCATCCCTGAGAAAATGGGATAACCCAATTATTCTGCCTGTCAAAGGAGTACGACCTTCAGCTTCCACAAGCAGTGCTCTTACTCCTATTCATTGTTCTTTGTTTCTTATTGATAAACAGGATGATGTTGACTAAATATTTTTAATCTGAATTTTATTTTTATACTTGCATGCTGAAAACATAGGGATATAATCTAGGCATAGAGTATCACATGCTGTTTCGTACAAGATTTCATACAAGATTGTTACAGAAACTTCTGAATACACATACATTCTTCAGGGATACGTTTCTGTATCAAAGCAGTTGCTCCTTCAGTACAGGATGTTCCTGGCTTTTGTGAGACGATAGGTCTTTTCTACTTTTCCTTCCATCTCAGGTGGTTGTAGTAGACTAATCCCTCCTAAACTGAAGGGTCATTTGGTCAGAGTTGCTGATAACAGAAGAGGTGGTGGAGTTCACAGATCACAGAATATGCTGAGGTGGATGGGACCCCGAAGGATCATCAAGTCCAAGTGTTGGCCTTGCACAGCATCATCCCCAAGAGTCACACCATGTACCCAGAAGTTCTTTCAGTGGGTTAGAGTTCAACAGCAGGACTTGAATGCATAGAGCCTGTCACATACTTGTGATCTTGTTACACAGAATTCAGCTGTGTAATATCTGGATGTAGAAGCAGAATTTTGATTCACAATGTTGCCTTTGAAACTACAAAATTCATGTTTCACTATAAGAAACTCACTGCCTTTTAGGACTGGTGTGTGTATATATATATATATCAAGAAGAAAATCCATCAGTCTGTACTTTATTCTTCTGGCTATCCTGAATTCTTCAAGCTGAAGATTTACTCCTAGCAGCCTAAGAACATATCTTTAGTATTGAGTGTGTGTTGAGATAGAGCTTTATTCCTCCTTTACTGGAACTAGTGTCAGACTGCTTTTTCATGAACAGATCAGTGTTTTGGACCCCTTTTCTGTGGTCAGGCATACTAATGTGCACATGCCCTGAAATTTCCCTAATTCATGAAGTCTTCAGTAAGGTGAGGGGGCATCCAAGAATGCAAAATTGTTCACACATCACTATATCTGTTCAGATGCTGGGATTTTGTTTGGTGGTGTCTCTGTTTCTGTTTCTGGCTTTGCGATGACTTTGTCAACCCCAGTCAATCCAGGATATGCTGTAGGTGTTGTATTTCTGTCTTTGTTAGAGCATTTCTGTTCAGCCCAGTGAAAGGCTTTTTAGCAGCAGAAGGGTAAACTCCAGAAGCTGCATCCAAGGAAATGAATTAGAATCTCAGTGTTGTTCCCCCAAGTGACTGGTTTCTCTCTTCAGTTTAAGATTTTCTCTGTAGCTATAGCTTATGACCTGTTTATTTCCCCCTTGCCTCACAGGTGAATGGGTTGCTGTGCATTCTCATCCTACAGGTCAAGATTCCCTAGGATAATTATCATAATACTACACAGGATTCAGACTTGGAGACATGCTTAAAATCAAATTCAGCTTTTGAGATGATAGTATTTTTACTTCATTTCTGAAATCCAGTTCTGATAGTACAGCATAGACCTTTTTAAAATACTTTCCTGAAATGTTGTATGCCTTTAGATTCATAGCGATATTGATCCCCTTTTTCTTAAAAATACTCACCTGTAAAGCTTAGGGAGATCTTCATATTGTTCACAGTAGGAAGATTTTTCCTTCTCATATTGGCAGAACTAGACCTTTCCAGAGATCGCTGTTCATGGTGGTTTCTGACAGATTCAAAAGCAGAATACCATCAAAGCATTTAGTAAGTTGTCAGGATGGCACCCTGTCAAAACACCAAACTTCATTTTGTTGATAGAGCCCACTCCATCAGAGCTAAAACTGCATCAGTTATTTCAGTCAGAAGACTTTACATCACTCACATACATTTGATGAGCCACGTGAAATTCTGTCCTTACCTGTGTCAAAGGTTAGGCCATTAGGGAATCCAGAACTACCAAGCACTGCTGCTGCCCTGCCAGACTCTCAAGTGGTGGTTTGTTAAACTCGCAGCCAGGTTGCTTTGTGAGACTTGTTGCAAAAAATTGCCCGTGGCTTAAGATAATTTGGAATGTTGTTTAAAGTCACTTCCCATTAATTTGAATTCCTCATTGTTTGTAATCCACATGCATATGCCTATATCTGCTTTCCCTCCGAGTTCCTTTTGGAACTCTTGCTGTAGACATTTCACATTTGACAACAGAAATAGTACTGAGCAAACTCTCTTGTTAACCAAGCTTGAGTGAAAGAAGTGCAGGAGTGTGTTTTTGTGCAAACTTTAAACTTCTTGTGAAACTTTTTGTCTGGTTTCAATAGATTGCATGTATGTAAGTCTATACTAAATTTGACCATTTAATATGTGGACTGCACACTGAGAATGTTCAGTTAGGAAGTAATCTGCTTTTTTGTTTTTTCTGTAGACCATGCTTAATTTTAACTACCTTTGAAAAGAATCCAGGGAACAAATAAAAAGTGTTCCGTTTCTGTATGCCAAGAAGTTATGATCTGTCTTTCTTTTAGATTCTCTCTAGAACAAATGCAGAATTGTTGTCTTTAGGATTAGTGAATGAGTTTCCTTTTGAACAATACTTGTTTATTCTTTTCAGGACTGTGACTCTAGACCATGCAACAGACAGTGCAAAAGTAATTGGGAAAGAAACTCTGAACATGTTTCACACAA
Source organism: Lichenostomus cassidix (assembly GCF_008360975.1). NCBI lineage: Eukaryota > Metazoa > Chordata > Aves > Passeriformes > Meliphagidae > Lichenostomus > Lichenostomus cassidix. The sequence goes on from NC_139479.1 coordinate 30,297,984, forward strand.
TGAAACTGAACATATCTGATATGCGAGGGGTGAGTAATGGGAAAATGGAAATTCATTCTCTTTATCAACCTTCTTTGTTGTCTTTTGTGCATTATCAGTTCCCCATGGTAGATAACCAGACTTTTACAAATGTGTAGATAATACAAAGCTTATGTAAATTAGTGTATGCAATCATATTATGTTTTGTAACCTTTGAAAAATATGGTTACAAAGCCATACATGTAAAAAAATTAATGTGGTATAAATGAATCCACAACTTAAAAACAGGTAACAAATTAAGTCTGTATCCTCTACAGTTCTATCAGCATGTTTTGTTTTGGCTTAGAATTTTCTGACAACTTTTGCACGTGTATTAGTTATGTAACTAATATAAATACTGCTTGTCATGCCAATCAAAGATAGAGATTAAAGGAGCTTTTGTTCTAGACTGCAAGTCTTAGAGCAAGAAAAGGTACCAGTTCATGGTTTGGCCTTTGTTTGTAGGTGATTTTCTGGCTCTTTTGATTCATGATTTATTTTAGAACACTGTTGCTCATCTCAGTGGTTTTGTCACAGCAATGTGACCCCATGATGCCACTATTTTAACTTCAGCCATTTGTCACAATGGAACACAGAGGATTTCTAAAACAAACTTGTAGGAATTGGTCATCTGGATATAGAATTTTGATTCACAATATTCTATATTGTGTATAGGCTTTGTTGCCTTGCAAAGTCAGTTCCCTGGCTTGGAGTTGAGGAAATATTTACCATCCTGTCCCTGTCTTTTTCTTGTTTCTTGTCTTTTTGTTTTGCTGTCTTTGACTTGTGATGACATTCTATTTCACTTGATTTTTTTTTTTTTTGAGAGGATTCAAATATAAAGGTAGTATCCCCTAGATGCTGGACGTGATGTTTTACAAAGCAGCTAATTGCTGCTGACCAGGTGGCTCTCTCGAGTTCTGTAGGGGCCATTTAGTTCTAGATTATGTAATCAAGTTCAGATCCATCTAGGGTCATCCCTCAGTGGTTCTCCTTTCAGCTGATTTCAGACACTCCCAATATGTATGTCTATATGGGAGCTAGTCCCTTTAAGCCTTTTTTACACATGAGGTGAGTCATGCTTGAAAGTGGGTTTTTTCTGTCTCTGTCTAGGAATGATCCTGAACTGATACCCTTAGTTGTTTGCCCACACTTGGGAGATAAATGCACTCAATTGTACCATAGATTTCACCTAACACTCAAACTCCTGTCCTAAAAGGCAAAGTTGTATAACACAACAAACACAGTACTCCAAAGGTTTCATTTAAGTTCTGGAACTCAAACCTAGAAAAATACTTCAAAGACAAAAGATAAAAGCACAAAGAAGAACTTTTTACAGTGATGATATTATCTCATTATTGCAACTAAGAAAGTGTTAATAAACAAAGTCTTTACTATGTAATTATAGAAGAAAACCTGGTGGAAATATATGTACTAGCTCCTTCATGCTTTCTGAGTCCCATACACAATTTTTTCTAAGTGTGAGGTTTTTTTTCTTTAAAATTATGGAGGATTGGCAATTAACTCACACATTGCATCAGTGCATTTTTAATTAGACACACTTTTTGAACCCCTGTTGATTAGGTATTTAAAAGTTAAATGAAAAATAAGGAGCACCTCATCTGAAAAAGACTACTTATCCCAAAGTACTTTCATCCATTGAGACTTTGCAAAGACAGTGTCTACAAGTGAAACAATAGTATTTTTCTTATTTGTAGATTGAAGTGATGGATTTAGTATAGATTATCCTTGGGGAAAAGCAATGGGAGGTAGCCAGATTTAATACTAATCACATTCTTGTCAATATTTCTGTGTTTGTTAGTGTCTAAGAAATTTCATAACAAACACATTGCTTCATCATCCTGTTGACAGCACTTTTGTATATCAGAGAAGTTAAGATGGTAGTATCTTTGTAATTTTTTAGTTGTTGGATTTTGGTGGATAATCCTGGGATTTGTTTGGGATGTTTTTAGTGGTCCTTTATGTGTATTTCAATATATTTTTATTTATCTTCTGCCCCCCCCCCAACTGGCAGCCAATTCCAAAGAAGGCAATGCTATTATGATATAATTGCAGATTTTTAATTGTATTTTATTTCTTTTTAAACGTCATTAAATGAATGCATTTATGTTTTGGATTTAGGTTGGAATTCAGGTACAGCAGCTAGTTCCCATCAGTAAAACAACTTCAGCTCACTCAACAGTGCAATCTGGACATTTACCTGGTGGATCACATTCAGTTATTGATCTTTTCCATGTTCAGAAAGCAAAAAAGCGCTCAGAAGAAGAACATAAGGAAGGTCAGTAAGCTTTGTACTTGGCATGTGTGATAATGATCAGACCCAACATAGATCACCTTTTGTAATACTTGCTTAATATTATACCAGTATAAATAATGCAACATAAACTTTCTGGGAGTAGGGTTTGCTGCTGCAAATGAAAATGCTACTATCAAAATTTTATGTAAGATTATTCCAATCTTTTTGTTTTGTTGTTGTTTTAGTTAATAGTAACAGAGGATACTTTGAAATAGAAGGTGTTATGATTATGCTGTATATTGTGTAAAAACTCTTCAGCAAATAACACTAGAAATTACCTTCACTGCATCCTGAATCTTCAGAGTACTTTTAACTGTTAGGTGATCATTCTGTATTTTGTTTCCATATGTATAGTATTTGTGGCTGCTATGGACCTTGAAATATCTTCTAATTCAAGAACTTGCACTTTTCTTCCGTCTCGTGGTACCAATCTCACCTCTGGTCTCAATTCTAATGCTGACAACACCGAGTCTGCTGTCAAATGGAATGGCATGCATTCTCCTATCAGTGTAAAATCCAGGCTCAATTTGAGTATAGAGGTTCCATCTGCTTCCCAGGTAAAACCTGAGAATATGAAACATCTGCACTATATTTGGGATTGTCTGTCTTATTTGGATAGGCCCAAAAGGTGCTCTTTTAAAATAAAGAGTTCCAGTAAAGTACAGTGTACAGTAAGTAGATGTTATTGATGCAAAAATATTTTGCCTTAATAGAATAAATAATGTTGAAGTTAGGATGCACGCTTAACATTTGTACAGGATAGCACTATTTAGATGAGAGGAGAGCAATCTCCATTTAAGTAAAATATTTCTGTGGGATTTGGGGATTTTTTGGGGGGCGTTTTTCCAAAGGGAGACCCTTTGTTATTTCCACCCCACATGCTATTTAAGTAGACATCTGTTAGAAGGGTCTGCTATGAACCAGCTGCACAGAATTCTGTAGGTGTTTTAGGTATAAGCAGGTTTTCTTGCTTTTCTGTAAAAGTGAATCTGTTAAAGCATCTTAACAACGTTCTCAAATATTTATCCATTTTTAAGAAGCAAGTTATGCTTCTGATTGCAAACTTGCTCCTATAATGCAATACCCAAGCCAGCTCAGGGTCTAAAAGTAACTTGACTAACAATGCGAAGCTCTGTACACTCAGAGTCTGCAATAGGAGGAATATGTATAAACAAGTGAAAAATGCACTGGCTGTACAACAGAGTTCCTAAAACTTTCGTGGCCTTATGGCACAATGTCTTACTTTCTGCTTTTAATCATATTATAATATGGAATGTAATAAAAATTTCAGTACAGGGAAGGAGTGGTGAGAGTTAGTGATATGCTGCTGTTTGTACACTGTGTGCTAGGAAAGTAACAGCAAGATATTTTACACCCAAGATTCCCAGGATATGATTATGGAGTTGTATATGCAGCAAATTTGGAATGAGTGAATATAAACAGAACATACAAGAGTAAATGAAGTGATTAACAGTACAGACAGCTTTCATCAAAACCTCTCAGTTACCAAACCAAGTAGGCTTTCATAAATGTTTGTGGTTCTTCTCTGTAAGTCCAGAATCTGGTCATAAACTCCAAATATTCTTCTTAAAGCTAAAAGATAAGCTATTCTAACACTGCTGTGAAGTCTTGCTTAGCAGAACTTACAGGCAAATGTTGGCATTTCTCTACATAGTTTTATTCAAATTTTATTTGTGAGGAAAATGGTGCTATACATCTGCTTGTCAGTTGTATTCCTTCAGTCACTTGTGCAGCTGTCATTGTACACAACAACTTCTGGACACTGAGGGGTCATCTCAGTTGTTTCAAGTGAATAAGTGATAGTCAGTAAAAGCTTATTTCAACATCCAACTCTGGCAAGAGTCTGTCAGTATGCAAATATATATAATACCACTAAAGTAAATCAGTAACATGCACCCTGGAACTGTATAAAGAAAGAAATTAATTGCTTACAGCTTTGTGCCAAACACCAGTTCGGTATTCATATCAATGTGTTGCCTATATAATTTGAACTCGGAATTTTGGTTTCCTTATCATTAGGTATCTATAGCGAAAACTGTATCTATAATTTTTGATAAGAAGAGTGAACATTGGAAAGATAAAACTGAGCATTCATATTTACTGAGCTGCTTAGTCTTAAATGATACTTTGTTGGCTGCAGAGTGTGGCTTGTCAGGTTCCTAAGGATGTTTGCATACACAAGGTAAAATTTAGTGGGTTTTGTAAAATTCAGGAACTGGATAACTAATTTCTTGACTAAAATAACTCTGTTATCTATTCCTTGGAAAAATCTAAAAGCTTTTATATGCTTTATGCAGCTAGATAAGTCAGTGCTAGAAGCTCTGCCACCTGATCTCCGAGAACAAGTAGAGCAAATATGCACCATTCAGCAAGGAGAGAGTTACGGAGAGAGCAAAAAAGAGCCAATAAATGGATGTAACTCTGCTCTTCTGTCACAACCAGTGGGGACAGTGCTTTTACAAATACCAGAGCTCCAAGAACCAAATACCAATATGGGAATCAATGTAATAGCCTTGCCAGCTTTCTCACAGGTAGGATGTTTGCACGGTATCAATAAACAACTTTTCATCTATTGAATGTTAAAAGCTCTTTCTTGAGACAGCATTAACTACAACCTATGGCTTCCCAAGATTGTTCATGGTCCTTTAATATCTTTTAAAGTCTGCTTTTAAATGTTACATTGTCTGTCAGAATTGTAGCATGATAATATTTATTGAAGATTGTAGTCATCAGTATGCCTATGTTTTTGCTGCTGTTTAATGTAAAACCCCCTCATACATGGTTTGCTTTGCAATTCAGTCTGTAAATAGTCCTTTTTCTGCATTGCAGCTGAGTTACACTGAACTGTAAGTCTGAAACAGTCCTAAAATCTGCTTAGCTAAGTCACAGGAGACTCACTGTGTTTAAGTGTGTGTTCTGATGGGGTAAAGCCAACTCTTACTAGCTTCTTCTGTAGTTGTGGTTGTATCACATTCCTGAGAGAAGGGCAGTCATGGCTAAAAGTTGTGCAAATCTCCATAGTTTTTAAATGGACTCATGCTTAGCATGTCCAGGATGAGAAAAGAGCAAAGATGTTTGTCAAAACAGGGACCTGAAGGGGCAGCAGGTAATAGTAATGATGTTTCTAATGTAATTCTACCCTTCAGTCCAAGATGGTGCTAAACAAATGTAGTGTAAAAATTTGAAAAAAAAATAAATGAAAGATTGGGTTACCCAGATATACACTATCTTGCATATGCATTATTTAAAGTGGAGCAGTGTTCTTATGTTTGTCATTGCACCTTTGCTGTTCTCAAATGAAGGGTTAGCACTTAAACACATTTATGGAGATTTGTTGCTGTTTCTAAGGCATAATGTTACTTAGCTGATAAAAAATCCTGAGAAAATAATGTAGAAATTCCTGTCCTGTTTTCACTTAATGCTTAATGCATAATTGTTATTTTTAAAAAAGTGTAGTCTATTCTGCTACTGTAATTTCCTCATCTTGATTCAAGTTCATTGGTTCAGCAACAGTTGTGTCACTTTTTATTCCTGAACTGCAAAGTTCGGTTTCCACTATGGATTAGTGTGCAAATGGTATCTGAGCTCTCTCTGCCCCAGCTGTTTCAGATTTTGTGGTTACATCTGCCCATAAGAAAGATGTGTGTTAAATTGGACTGTGCTCTGAAGTGCACGCTTGGCTTACCATTCAGTACTGTTTTTCTGGGTAAATGGTAACTGCATATGTTTTTCTATAGAAATTCCTTTTAGTTTGTTTATGCTATAATTGTCTAATAATTTGGTAGTCAAGAATTGATTGTTATTTTCTAAAACAGCATTACTTCTTGAAGGTTTCTTAAAAGGATCCATTTTACACTAGTTTTTTTCACTGTTTTTTCTGTCTCTATCTACTGATGTATTTTGTGACTCAGTTACTTGATCCAAAAAAGCAACTTAGTAGAGCAGCCTTTTTGTTTGAAGGTGTAGTTCAAAAAGAATTGAGTACTTCCGATTTATTTGTCAGGGATATCCATACTGTCTATTTGAGAGTTCCTTATGCTCATACTCCAAATTTTCTCCTGAAAGCCATTCAGCTTTGTTGCCAGAAAGGGAACTAATATTTACAATTTTCATTTTCTGAGTTAGGTCCAAGTTTAATACTTAGAATAGTATGGTTGAAAAGCTTCCTGCAGGCTTGGTAGAAAACAAGGAAAAAAAAAAAATAGCTAAACCCAGTTCTTTAATACAGGAGGATTTTTTTCTGTGTCAAAATCAAAAATGAACTTAATTCAAGAATACCATCTTACTCTAAATATACTTTGACACATTGTTTTCTCTTAAAGTCTTTGTAGGAGTGTGTATGCTATGACTGTACACAAACATTTAAATCTGCTTTGTGGCCCATGAAGCAGTGAAATGAGTAGTAATAGGTTTTGGATATAGAAATGCTGCCAACCACTCCAAAATGAGTACATTAGCTACATCAGATGTAAATTATATCTTTTTTTTATAGCTTAATTAGGTTTGTTTATCAACCCTTCATTCCTTTTGTCTGAGCTGAGTTTTTATGATCAGGTACAAAGTTAGTTGGCTGATAGTGATTTATTCATTAGAAAACATGTGGAAAAATTCCTTTGTTAAGTAAAGTTCTCCTATAAAAGGAATACAGATAGGTTGCATTCCTTTCCATCAACTGCTGAAGTAATCTTAAAATTTAGAATAGCTGTATATCTCTGTAACCTGAATCCTATAGAAGGATAAGTGACTAAAAGTGACTATTACAGATGCCTAGAAATGAATGGCATTTGTAGTAGTGCTGTTAATTGGTGGTGGGAGGTTTTCACCTCGTTCTTACATTGTGTTGACATGGTATAGATTCCCCCTAAGGAAATTGATATAAACACATCATAAATACTGATAGCTGCATGCTGAGGTCATCCATGACTTTATAAAACCAAGGTTGTCCATAATGTGAAAGCTTTCACGTACCTCTGTCACAATGTTAGGGCACTGACTGTGCAATCAATTACCTGAAACTCCACTTTTATTGGAGATATATAACTCCAGTTATATCTGACTGATGGCTCTTCTGAGTGAATTTTTCCATGTTATACTCTGAGAGGGCAGTGATGGGATAATAGCAAGAATGTATCCAGTTCCATGTACTGCATTATTTCTGCATGGATTAAGTGGTGTACACAAAAAACAGTGTCAGTTCAGAGCATTCAAAATTCTTGATTCTTGAATGCTTTACGAGAGAACACTAACCTTTTTTAAAAAGTTTTACTAAATAAAATCTATATTTAAAAAAGTAACTTAACACCTATGATGTAATTGGCTGCATTACACTATAGTGCTTTGTTCTCCACAATATATGTGGTAATGGAGGTCAGAGCTGTTCCTGTTTCCTCATTCAATTAGTGCATATTCTGCATGGTGAAAAATTTGTGTTGACTCATGGAGTTCTAAAAATGGAAAAAACTTGTGCTAAACTGATGAATTTTAACCTGTAGCAGCAGGTTCGTGTTTATGATCTGTATTATTTAGACATCATGTGAGTGAATAGCACACCATACCTTCCTGTCACATAGCATACATATTTTGGTTTAAAAAAAATGAAAACTCGGTTGAAAATAAGAGGTAAATTTTAATACAGATGCAGATTAACATGTAATAAATACAGTATCTCAGATAATGGTAAAAATTGCATTGTGCCCTTAGAATAGTAATTGTAGTTTTGACTAATTTTTTGTTGTTTGTGCACATTTCTGAATTTTACCAGTGAAATGAAGGGCACTCTTCCACTGGCAGATTTAATCCACTAAATGTTAGGTTTGCTTTTTTTGAATTAGATTTTGAAGATTAGGAGCTGAAGACACTGTCCAGTAATAATGGCAGACTCCAAATAGAATATGAGTCTGTCACTGATTTGCTACTTCAGACATGCAATGAGAAAAAATAACTGATAATACAAGACCTTTTATTTTGTCCATCTGAGTGTGTCTGGCAATTGGCATCAAAGTATTTCTTGTCTAGAATTCAAGTCCCTGGGACAGTTGTGAGGGACTTTAATCAGTTAAGCAAGTGGTGGACAACTTTGGGGAAAGAATTAAACCCTTTTGTGCTAGTTCAAAATATGGCATAGCTGGACTTGGCTTTTCCTGTCCTTAAAAAAGTTGAGATCATTTCCAAGAATATTTTGAGTTATATAGCAGCTTGCAGGAAATAAAAGTATCAAAAGAAAAAGAAGAACAAAAGTCTTATTGTCACTATGTTTGTGTTTAGAAATTTGATGCTCCCTGAGTTAGGCTTAATCCTGCTGTTAATGCAGCTGTACTGGGTATCAGTAGATGAGTAAGGATGGTTAGTGCATTATATGCTCATAATAGTAATTTTATTAAATAATTAGAGTAACACTAAATGTGAATTTCATTATTTTTACAAACTAAAATACACAAAGAAAATGTGCAGTGTGTTTTACAGTGTTTCAGTTGTATCTCATTTATTTTTGCTTGGCATAAAATATAAATACCTTTCTTATGTGAGTGACCTAGGAGGAAGCAAACGGTTTTGCTCACTGCTAAAATAATTAAATGAATCTTTTGTTACTCTTCAGGTGGACCCTGAGGTTTTTGCTGCACTACCTGCTGAGTTGCAAGCAGAGCTGAAAGATGCATATGATCAAAGGCAAAAGCAATCAGAGCAGCAACCTGCCAACACTTTAGGTGAGAATATACAGTTGCGCAGTAGTCTTCTGGTGTAGGAGTTGTTTACTATCCAAACACCTATGCAGCCCTAAATAACAAACGGGAAAATGTAACCAAAGCTTCTGTGAAAATGCTGTGTTCAGTTGAATCTCTGTATTTATCTTTGACAGACTGTCAGTTACAGCCAGCTGTGGTTTCAGTTTGCAAACAGGTGCCCAGCTTTCCTCAGATGGGTAATTAATTCAATTCATGGGGACTGCAGCACTAAACTTACCCATGTCCATATGTTTGCAGAATGGAATCTAAACTTGATGTGTCTTGTGATGTAAAGTATTTCATCTTCTTAAGTTAGTTAAACTCTGTTCAGGGAGCATTCACATGGTTGCCTGAACCCCATAGCACTGGCATGGCTTTCAGGCAGCTAGAGATGTGCTACATCTCACCATATGTCTGATAGTCACATGGGTTTACTCTAAGCTGATCATCCAGGTCTCCTTTTTGTAATCAGTAGAAAGAAATAAGACTAATTCCTTGTGAATATGCTTTCTCATAATAATAGGTTGGAAATGTTATTGGGTTGATTGCCAGTTAAACACTGCATTGTAATTATAATCACACTCTGGCTTCATAGCCAGTGGGCTAATGCAGATATGTTAGAATGATGGAATGAAAGCAATTTCCTTCATAAACTGTGATAAAAGCATTATGGGGACTTAACACTGGTGGGACAGTGCTCTGACTGAGGCAAGGGCAACTTGTCCAGTAGATTCAGATTTCACCTGCTGCTTATATTCAAGTACTGAAATGCTCACATTAAAAAGCTTATGAATAGCTGAGTATCCTCTGAGTACACTTAAAGTCTAACAGTGCTTTTCAAACACTTAAAACCTTGCTAGGATCTGGAATGGTGTGGGTGTGTGTGTGTGTGTGTGTGTGTGTGTCTTAAACTTGCTTTATCTCAGCGGTGTTCTCTCAAGCGATGCTTAGATTTTTGTGGAAGATACAGGGTTCCCCTTTCAATGGAAAAGTATTAAATTTCAAATGTACCAACCACTGACTATTCCTGTGTTTTTTAGTGTCAAAAAATCCTTTCCTTCACCTGAAGCACACAACTGTGAAAAATAAGAAAAAAACACGGAAAAAAAATCCAGTCAGTCCTGTAAAAAAGATTCAGAGTCCTTTGAAAAACAAACTTGTTGGTAGCCCTGCAAAAAACATGCCAGCTACATCTGGAAGCCCACAGAAGCTAATAGATGGCTTCTTGAAACAAGAAGGAACAGCTGCTCAGGTACTTTTAACAGTAACAGCTTTCCTAAAGCTGCGTCTGCTTCTTTAGACTTAGCTCATGTTCACAAATGTACCTTGTTTCCTATACTGGATTCTTTACTGACACTTACCTCTGCATGTATATGGTGTTACCATGTTTGTCAGACTGAGCATTATCCACTTTTATGTTTGGAACAGCCAGAAGCAGTTCCTTCAACTTCAGATTCTTCAGGCCCATCAGCTGTGCAGACGGAGCAGCAGCCGGGCTCCTTCAGGCCGCAAGCCCCAAACCTCGCTGGAGCTGTGGAATTCAACGACGTAAAGACGTTGTTGAAAGAGTGGATCACGACTATTTCAGGTGCGGCATGTCACACGGGGGATGACCTTGCAATGCATCACAAGGAAAACTGCTTTTAATAGGCTTTTTGTACTTCCTTCCTTCCTCCTTCACTCTTCCATTTGCTGCTTATTTTTCACAGTACTCTTGATGCCTTACCGCTTTGGCAGTCTTGGAGGAACTTGATTCTTTCTACCAATTGTTACTCTGTGGTTTTGCCAGCTCCTGTGTCTTGCTTAACATCATGAAAATTTACATGCTCTCTCTTCAACCCATGTGTCAGACCCTTGTCCTCTGTCTTGATGTTACTTGTGTCTGAGGTTTTCTATATTTTTCCAACATATTGCAACCACTAAGATGAAAGCTCTTGAAAGAGAATTAATATTTTTCTATGAAGATGTCATTTTAGAGGCAAAGGAGTGCAGGTCTTGGGGTTTTTTCAAAATAAATGCTGGGAAGAGCCCTAGGAAAAAGAAAGTGCGCAACTGTGGCACTCTTGCTAAACTGTGATTTGAATTATTTCAAAGCAATTCATTAAAACCCTGGGAAATTTGACCTTCCTACCCTGGACATTATTATTTTCCTAAGAGTTTCAAAACAATCATTCCATTCTAAATTTTAGTCTCTCTTCCCTTTGGTTAATGCTGTCTTTGCTTTCAGTTGTGCTTACTGAAAAAAGAGGTCTGCAAGATAGGTATTTCAGGACCTTGCAGTCCTGTTATGTGCACAGCTTCTGATGTCAGCAAGATGTGTGGGAATATAGAAATTGTCAGGTTGGCCCCTGATTTGTTGACACTGCAGAATTTCTTTCGGTTGTATTCCTGTAATTCTGTGATTATACTCTTAAGTATACTTAAAGATCTCATTTTTTAAAATGTTTTTTATTACAGATCCTATGGAAGAAGACATTCTACAGGTTGTGAAATATTGTACTGATCTAATAGAAGAAAAAGACTTGGAAAAGTTAGATCTGGTTGTTAAGTACATGAAAAGGTAACTGAATTGCTAGTATTTTTGAACTTCAGACTATTTTTGTTAGAATTTATATACTAGATGCTTCATTGTGAGGTTACAAGCCCATTAGACATGCCATTGATGAATGGTTTTTAAGCTTAAAAACTGGGGTTGGGGGAAGAAGTTGGAGTGTTAAAATAGGTAATTTGTGAAAAATTAGGAGTAGTAATTAGTAGTATTTCATAGAATGACAGAATTGTTTGGGTTGGAAGGGACCCTAAAGATCACCCAGGCCCAACTCCACTGCCATGGGCAGGGACACCTTCCCTTTGACCAGGTTGCTCAGAGCTGCATCCAGCCTGGCCTTGAACACTTCCAGGGCAGGGGCATGCACAGCTTCTCTGGGCAGCAGTCTTCTAGACAAAGATTGTAGTTTTCAACAGCATTGTCCCTTTTCTTTGTCCTGTTTTTGTTCATTTTCCATGGCATCTTAGACCTGATTTCATTCTCTTGCTGTATCTCTATTCTGTCTCACCTCCAACCTTTAAATCCATTCCTGTTACTTATTTATTGTGCTCCTATGATTCTTCCCATGAGTTAGGAGGCTCAAATCCATTTATTACTTGGTTACTAACTAATGCTTAACACAGATTTCTGTGTTGTAGATCTGTTTCACAAAATGTTTCACAAAATGAAAAAAAAAAAACAGAAAGACTACAGCAATGTAGAAAGTTCATTGGACTTTTGTATTATGGGATATCTTTAGGCCTTAGAAAATGTGAAGTGCACCACCCAATGAACTGTTTTATGGAAACTGTATTGTAAATTCTTATAAAACTCTTCAGAAAGCATCATGTCCCATTCCTGGTCCCTGTGTGTTGGATCTGCCCAGATGGCAGTGTGTCCCTCCAGGTGATGCACACTTGCCCATATGATAGTGATGTTACACTGTCCAAAGCTCTCAATGTAAGAACTCTCTGCTCTCCTGCCAGCACAGGCATCTAGAAGGGATACTGAGAGTGCAGAGCTGCTTTTTTTCCTTGGGAGTTTCCTTCGTTTGCTTCTAGTAGCTGCTGATCATCCTCACATCAGAGGGGAACTCATAGTTGCATCCATGATTTGGTTTTGTTTTTAGCAGTAAATACACAAAAAATAAAAAATATATAAAAAATAATATAGTGCCCCAAACTCTTATTATTTAAATGTGTCAGTTGCCCTTGGCATTTGTTGGGAAATAGAGAAATAGCATCTCTGTCTTGGGATGATGAAGCAAAGATCAGGGTTCAGAAGCTTTCCATTTCTGGTCTTCAGTATGAAGTTGGTGGAAGGTCACCCAGCACTTTAGTCATGGGCTCACACCACTGCCAAATGCAAGCATTTACAAGCTGCCGTGGCACTGCTCACACCAGGAATCAGTGGCATTAAGTAAGGCCTGGAGAATTTAAGCAGAGAGGGAGGGCTTTAAAAGGATTGAATCTAAGTACCATTCATGGGGAGCTGCTGGGATCTTGTTTCCCAGGGTGAAGACCAAAACTGATTGTAAAAAGGACTGGTTCTGTCGTGGTAATTTTCAGCCTCTTCTTCCTTTTTCCCTTCAGGTTAATGCAGTCATCTGTGGAATCAGTTTGGAATATGGCATTTGACTTCATTCTTGACAATGTTCAGGTAGTTTTACAACAAACTTACGGAAGCACATTAAAAGTTATCTGAACTTGTAGTAAAGAGCTTGATGAGAGCCTGGAGCTCTCTGCTAGCTGTGCCATAAGTGCTTGTGAGGTATTTGCAAAGTGCATGATAGTAATGCCCTGAGTTTTTATAATTTCAAATTTCTTTTTAAACGACAAAGTGTTTTGTACATTTCTTTTCAGAAAGTGCCAAATTTGTCAGTATTGCATGTAAATAATTGTGTTAAAATTCTTTTATTGTAGTATAGAATCTATTTACAAAATGTTTGTTTATAAAGTTTTATGGATTTTTACAGTGAAGTGTTTACAGTTGTTTAATAAAGAACTGTATGTATATTTTTGTACTGATTCTATTTTGTGATGCTTCAGTTTGAATATAGTGAACCCCTTTTATTAAAGCTGCAGCTTTGATTCATTTCACAAAGTTTTACACAGTGGCAGTGCCTGAACACATGAAGAAGGCTGCTGTACATGCACCTGGCCCTGTTTTGTTTCTTCTCCGGTAACTTTATTACAGATTGTAAGCTCAGGGAGGAATATTAGTTTATTTTCGGTTTCATCCTTCAAATACTCAAGCCAGGGTTGCCCAGCTGCTTCCAAAGCACACCCCGTGCCAGCTGAAGCCTGAATGCTGGCTGATCTTGGGTCAGCCTCTGTGACCTGTGGAGAAGTGCTGCTGGAGGAAAGCAAGTCACCCCAACGGAGCACTGTAAAGGATGGGGGGGAGTAGCCAACATGGAGCATTTTTCAGGCCTGCATCTGTCCTCTGTGTGGCTCCAACTCAAGATAGAGCCATGTGTGAAACACCACAGTTCTCCCCAGCCTGTGGCATGCATTTCCTTCATGCAGCATAACAAAATAGGTCTGAGGGAGTAGCAGAAGAGAAATAAAGGGTCCAATGGCTGTGTTCCTGCAAGGGGCTGCTTGCATCCCTTCAGTTCGTGTTTTGGGCAGGTCTGCTTTTTCCAGGTGTGCACCAGCCTTGTACAGTTGTACTTGGCCCAATATATTGAAGCAAAGCTGTTCAGGTGCTTGGAGACAATGACAACCACTTGATGAAAACCAAGTTGGTAAGAAAAATCCCTTTATTTTCTGAAGAAATGATGGGGGGAGGTGAGAAGTATCCCACATAATGCTGGATGGTTGTGGAACCGCATGGGCACAGAATTGAGAGCAGGAATGCAAACCAGAGCTGACCCTGGAGCAGGATTTGCACCACTAGCTTGCCTAGCACAGGGCAGGAGCTGCAGCACTGAGAGCAGCTGCAGCTGACAGTGCAGCTGGGGCAGAGTAAGCTCTGCAGTCACATCCCTGGATGAGCACAGCTTACAGAGGTGACAGCAGTATTTTACCTTTAGGTTGTGCCCTTGGCTTCCTCATAACAGGCACTGGGAGAGGAAGCAACCTGGGAGCCTTCTACAGCCAGGTGATGGATGAGGGAAGGACAGAAATGTCACTTCCCTTGACTTCGGTAAAGCTTTTCATTAGATCTCCTGGACCATCCTCAGGGACACGTGGATGAAGTACAGGCGAGAGAGGTTTACTGAAAACTCCCTGGGCAGGCAGGCTCAGGGCAGGGTGGCCAGTGGCACAAAGTCCTGCTAGAGGCCTGGCCCAGGTGGGACTAGGTGCAGTCCTACTCATCATCTCTGTAAAGGACCTGGACAGGGGCTGGTGCCTCCTCAGCATGTTTGGGGCTGACACAAGGGGGCTGAGAGGGTGGGGGGTGCTGCTTGCAGAGACCCCCAGGCTGCTGGGAGCCTCGTAAAGTTCAGCATAAAGAGGTGCCAGGCTCTGCTCCCAGGGAGGGGCCAGCTCTGCACTGAGGCCCTGGGGATGCTTGGCACAGCACAGGCAGCTGCCAGCCTCCCAGGCTGCATGAGGAACATGATCCCCAGGAAGTCAGGGCAGGAGGTTGTTCCCCAGCACTGCAGCTGCACCTCACCAGTTCTGAGCTCCTCCTTACAAGAGAGACACACAGCAGCTCTCAACAGGCCCCAATGGTGCCTAATCATGCAACAGGAGGGCTGAGAGAGCTGGGACCTTGAGAAGGCTGAGGAAATCTGATCCACGTGTAAAAACACTTGATGGTGCTCATTCACGTGCATCCAGGTGTAGATACGGAGCTAGAGAGAGATGGACATTATCTGAATTAAGGTATCTTAAGTTTCCATTAGTTTCTAGGTTGGGTTTTTTGGAGTCCCTTAAGTTCCTGCTTTTGAAGTTGCCTTTTTCTTTTCCCCTTGGTTTAGAAATATCAGCACAGCAACCACTCACATTGAGGCAGCTATTGCTGAAATTCAAGCGGGTATTTTACCGGTCAGGTTTCAGGTACAGCCCTGGCTTTGGAACTGTTTAGCAGACAGATTTAAAAAGCACTCAGCATTAATTAACTAAGGCTAGTTGTAGTGGTATTTTCTTAGTGATCCCTGTCTCAATCCCCTAAATATAACATTCAACAGGTAGCTGCTGCCTTAAAGCCTTTCAGTGAAGGTTGTAAGTTCCACAACAGGAGCCTGCCAACATCGCATATCCACTTCCCAGAGTTTTTACCTATGGGAAGAACACCCTTACACAGTTGAGGAAACAAGGAATAGATCAAGACCACACTGTTTGACATCTGTGTTCTCAAGAACTTTTTATTAGTGTAGTTTTCATGATTGCATAGTTTGCAAAAGAAAATTTTAACAATTAAATGCAGTCTCCTCCCTTTCATCATTCTGGTCACCCATTGATGGGAATTTGCACCACACACCAGCCATAGTGAAAAGGTCCTTTTCAATGGCAAGTTTAAGTTCTAACAAAAAAAAAAAAAATCCAGAAAATTAAATTCCATTTGCAAAGGAGGTGAGTTATTAAATGTTCCTTTGTAATGGAGTCCACATAGTCCCAATCATAACATTCAGATTTTTCCAACAGAAAAAGTAATCCAAGTGACAAGAAATCTGATCAAACTGCTTGTTGCAAGTTAAACTCCTGTAAGTATCTTAAATGCTAAAAATCTGAGCTGCATAAATGATCCTTCTTGATTTTGTTTCAGCTTGTGCTTTTGAAGAGTGTTTTGCTCCTGTCAACATGAGCTGTGAGTTACCCAGAGACAGCCTGAGTAAGAACACATCAAGCTGTCATCCCAGGCAGGGAGGCAGAGGGGAAGGAGGGGTAGGAGAATGCTGGGATTCCAGACTGACTCCTGGTCATCACAAACAACATCCATCCTGGAGCTGGTTCAGTCCCGCGCTGTCAGCTGACTCCACAGCTGGGATGCAGCATCCTAAGTCACAGCTCCCTGGGTGACAGCTGTTCAAGGTGCTCCTCACACCACTGGGAGCAGCTGGAGAAGAGATGGCAGCTCTGATGTCCTGCGGGAGTCCTGCTGTGCTAATCACCTGGCCTGCCCCTCCCGTGCTTCGGAAACGCTGACATCACCTTGAGCACACAGGAAGTGCATTCAGAGGAAAGGCCTTTGCTGGAAAAGGCCTCCACCCTTTCGCCAAGCAGAGAGACAAGAGGGCCTCTGCCTGGCCTTTCCACATCTGCTACAGCCCATGAAGTGGAACTTTGATTACTGAAGCAAACTGTAAAACAAGTGGGCTGCTACGTCCATCTCCTTTATTTGTGGCTCTGCATTATAATGATTACAAGTTGACTTCCATGAACTGTACAAGCAGTAAAAGGTGGGCAGCTATGCTTTACAACATTGTTTCACACAAAGCAAATACAGAGATATCCAATTGCCTAATTTTCTATTTAAAAAAAATTCTATAGGCACAAAGCAGAAGAATGTTGGAAAAGAAAGTCAAGGAAAGAGGTATGCATAAATAAAGAAGTATTTCTTACATCAAAAATGTCCCGAGAATCACAAAGTCTGCAGAAGCTTGGTTAATCAAATACTGCAGTACTGCTCTCATCAGTATAAAAGTGAAAGAGCTTTAGTTCTGTAATAAAAATTCAATTTATTTTATTTTGGAGAGGAAGAGGGGCAGAAGGTGAAAGGAAGGTGTAAGAGAGGGAAGGGCAAACTTTAAAACAGCAGCCAGTATTAGGAAGGGTAGTAGGAGAGGTGAACAGGCACATTGGAACCATGGGAACATGTAAATTGACCACTGTCAAACCAGTGTAAATTTCTTGGTTTCTCATGGAAAACATTTTATCCACATATTTTCCTCCCAAACATATACCCAACATATACTGTCTTCAACACAGGACTTTGTTGGTAACTTTTTTAGAACAGGAAGAGTGCATTTATTCCTGCCTCCACATTGCTGCAAAAGTTATCTAGATGATTTCAAACACTTTCTTCAGTTCTACTATAAGCTGCCAGTCAGACTTCTGCATCTCATCCCTGAACCAGTCCTTCAGAGCATCGATGGACTGACGGCTGATCTGAAACACACGAGACAAACCCATCAGAAACACAGAGGTATTACAGGCAGCTTTCAGCACATTGGAAACAATTTATCAGAAGAAAGGGTGTCAGTCTGCACACCAGCCAAACTCATTCCAAGCCCCCTTTTGCTACTGATCCAGCTGTATGACCCATCCCCTTTGTTCCCCTTCATTTCTCCTCATATCATGTCCCTCATCTAGTCTTGAGGGGCTGCAGTTGGACAGACCATCCCACACCTTGTGCAGTAAAGCAAAAACTGGAGCAGTCTCCTGCTTCTGCCAGGGCCCACAGTGCCATCAAACCCTCCCTGTCCCTATTCCTACTCACCCTTCACTTGTGGGCACACACCCTGGGCCTGTGTTTGACAGGGGGTGTCTTGTGACAAAGCAGTCGGGAGGGTGGAAAGCTGTGGCTTTACTTCCAACAGCAAAAGACAGAGCAAGGGATCATCTCCTCATCCAAGCCCAGTGCTCCATAAATCACAGCAACTGAAGGATTGCTATTTATTGTGCAATTTCAAGCACAGGCTGTGATGCCCTGGGGGACTGCTGAGCACCAGCTCCATGTACAAACAGTTTGTGAATAGTGAGTGTGGCATTTTGCTCTCAGGTGCTGTGAGCTGCAAGGTCTTTCCAGCCACAGCACCACATTCCTTTGGGCCTCTGCAGGGGCACCACTACACACCTCAAACCAAGGCTCAGCTGCACCATGCCACACACACACTGTCCCAATTGAATGTCAGTGTGGGACAGAAGGTTCCTCTCCCATGTTTTTAAGGCTTCATGCAACATTTCCACTTCAAGCAGGTTGCCACTCTGTCCTAAGCCCTCTCCAATGATGCAGATTGCTCTTACCTTGCTGACGAGGATATCTGTTGCTTCAAAATGTCGTCCGTACATTTTAGGTGATTCCCCAGGAATAGGTTCTATTTTAACACACACCTCTTGGCCCTTCTTTGCAACATCCACCGGTTTGTGGTTTATTTCAATACTTGTAACTATTCCAATTTCAACAAACTGCAATATAATGAAGCATCTGTAACACATCCACCAAACCTCTGTGCACACACCCTTCTCTAAACCCGTCTGTAGGCACAGACTTGCTGCAGGAAGTACGGCACTGGCGCAGCTGCTGCCTCAGCACGGGCAAGCAAAATGTACAGCACAGCAAGCACTCCATACTGAAAAGGGCAAGGACACCAATCTCCCACAGCTCATCTGGGATATCAACTGCTTATCCCTTAAAACATCAGCAGTGAATTTTCCCCCCTTATTAGCTACCAGGAATGACAATTTTGCTCTTGACTCAATACCACAGCACAGAACTAGCAGCAGGGAAGGAGAGTTGTTTGACTGGCAGGTGCCCTCCAGCCACACCTCCTGTGCCCTGCTCTGTGGCTCAACTCCTCTGGCAGAGAGCAGTAACAGATTTGGGCACCAGAAGAAAGACTTGATCTACAAGTCTGAACCTCATCTCCTACCAGAAATCTGTGCACTGGGGAAAGGCATGCAAGCACTCCATGGTGCATCATCCCAGAAACTACCAGCTGGGTCAAACATCCAGTGGGAAGAAGTCCTTACTTACATTTTTGCTAGGTACACACATGGGAGTCCCCTGCTTCACCTGGCCAGCCTCCACCACAACACCCATCACTATTGGGTCACGAGAGTTGAAAATGAACTGAGGGAGTATTTTCAACTTGCATGGAAACACTGCTATATGCCTGGAAGATGACAAGAAAAGGCACTTCGAAAGATATACCAGAACAATGTACATGACATTAACTGTTCTTCCTTCTCCCACACTTCTTGGGCATTCATTCTAGGAGTGTCACTTGGAGAAAAATCAAGCAGAAAAAACCCTCTTTTGAAATCTTGCTAATTCTAGTCAATACCTGACCTTCAAGAGCTACAGGGAGCAGTAATTGTGCATGGCTGGCATGGATTTTAATTTGACAGGCTTAAGCACTCAACTTAGACCAAGACCAAAGGAATAGTAATTTTACAGTATAATTACAGCCTCAGAAGAGCACAGGAATAGAAATATTGCTGCCTCAACTCCAAAATGTCACGATTTTTATTTGCCAAGTGAACAAAGACACAAATGCTGAGCTAAACAAACTCAGATTAGTACCAATATTAACTGAAATATATTTTCATTTATTTTGACTGTCCTTACTCTACTGAAGACCACCCAGTGACACATTATTCCAAAATTAATTTTGGGTCCCTATAAATCCTTAAATGATTACATATTCATGTTGCTGCAGTCAGAATTAAGCCCTCTGCATTGGAATTGCATGAATATGAAACAACAGAATCCAAATCCCTTTAGTTTTGTTTTTTTTAAATTCTGCAAGACTAACCCATCTGTCACATACTAGGAAGAGAAGCCAAGCATAGAAAGCAAACCTTAATAGAAACACTCCATATTACAAAACAGTTCTAGCTGAATCTTGTATCTGCTGCACAGCTTTCACAGCTCTCACCCTACTAGGCCTAATCCAGATCTAAACAATTAGACTGGAGCACTGAATTCTTGAAAACTATCAATTTATTGTCCTACCATCTACCTCCTCTCCTCCCTTTCCATCAGAACTACATGCTAAGGAAACAAGAGGCTAAATAAAGCTTCATTTATACTAAAATAGGAGAGACACTTATTTGGGAAGCATCCAGAATAGGATTGCTTATACTTACTTGAATTCCTCTTGTTTCTGTTTTTTGTAGTCTTGTCTATATTTTGTGAAGGCATCAAATAAGTGATAAATTATTTCAGCACTAAAAATACGAACTCCTAAGCTATCAGCCATCTCCTGCGCGTCACGTTCGATCCTCACGTCGAATGCCAGAATGACGGCGTACCTGTAGGGAACAGTGAGCCCAACAGTTCACCACACACACCACACCCAGAGCCAGGGCTGGCCCTTCCTGCACCATCACTGCATGTTTATCAACAGAGTGAAGCAAAGTTACTTACTGTGGGTCATGCTCCAACATAACTGATGCCTTCATTACATCTTTTTTATGGACAGGACCTATATTAATTCCTGAATACTGTTGAAGAAAGTCACAAAAATGAAATCACTAATCTGAGTCAAAAGAAAACAGTTACTGACTAAAACAGAACCAATGGCATCAGATAAAGCACAGTAGTACTTACTGGCACTTCTGATGTTTTAAGAAATTCAAGTAATGCCTCTAAAGAGCCTAAAGTAGAAGCCTGGACATAAACACCTTTCTCTTCTAATTTGATTGCATTCAGTGTTTGCTTCAGTTCATGTATTAGTTCATCCTTTAGAAAAGAAAAACAGGAGAGAAAAAAAAGCAAGTTTTAGTTCTCTTGCTATTTATGCCTCAGGGTACAAAATCTTCCTGTTCACAAGCTGCTGAAAATATGTGACAGCACTAGTGATAGGTCCCAACTGACAGACCTGCAGTGTAAGTCACACACAGCCTGTGAGACACTGACTGTTTCTGGCATTAGAAAAGCCCGAGCTGACCTAGACCTGAGGATTTTACAAGAAGGTGATCGTACAAAACCGAGCAGACGCCCTCCTCCAGAGCTGGTAACATTTCTCTGCAGACTACACATAACTCTCCCCAGCACTGCAAGTTTTTGCTGGCAAGGCTGAGCAAACAAATGGCCCACATTGTGCAACAATGCCTTTGGCTGCCTGAGGATCAATGACAAAAGCTGACACCTAAAACCATGAGCTGGAAAGGATCATGAACACTCTTTAGGCCAGGGTACAAAACAGGATGCAAGAGCAGCAAAGCCATTTTGTTGCTTTTAGAGAAATCAAAAAAAACCACATTTTTTTCAGAGTCCATGCCTTTTAATCCCAAACACTCAATCTCTTCCTCTGGCACATGAATGGGTTTTGCCATTGACTTTTAGCCATCATGTATCTACTACCAGTAGTACACTTTAAATAAATACTCGCATGTTTATATTTATTTATTTTAAAAACCAAACCAGCAACAAGGTCTGTGTTTGGACATCCCAAAAGTTTAACCTCCCTTCAGAAGCACAAAAAAGTAGATAGAAGACTAAAATAAGACCACAGTTTAAAGTAAATTATCAAGGTGTGAGCTTCCTTTCTTAACTTCCTGCCTTTGTAGCGCAATAAGAATCTCATCGCAGTTTTGGGTTTAGGTTTTAGCTACATCGTTCCCTCCACCATTTTTAAAGTGTAAGTCACAAAAGAAATCTATTACAAAAGTCTTAAATCAGCTTTGCAATCAGGAGAGTTTGCAGAACTCCACTAGCAGATATGTACCTAAAATAATTTGATTAGAACATATTCATAAATTACTACAAATACCAAATCAGCCATTAACAGAGTCAAACTATCCCATGATCCTTGTTTTCAAACCTTATTCTACCAGCAGAGACATCCCAGCAAGGTATCAGGGAAAAAACTAATGGTAAAAATATTGAAAACATCACACCACCAAAGCTTCACATAGGCACAAGGCTACACCATGTTACTGGAACAGTTCTTAAAACAACCAAAAAACCCAGTTACTTGCAAACTGAGCTCTCAACATTTGAATGAGTTTCATCACCAGAGAGCTCAAATTACTCTCAGTGTGTTGTACTTCAACATCAGCCACCTCACCTTGAGGACTGGGACTTCATCCTCTTTATGAGCTACGAGCAATGGCAAACCAGCCAATGTTTTTTCCAAATCTTTCCCAAGAATCTTCACACCTTGAGCAGCAACAACCTCTTTGTGCTTTTCATACTGGTTCTGAAAAAGAGAATATACACACTAGTAAAGAGTTCATGGAGCTGGTGCACAGCAACACAAAGCAGTGCTGAGCAGCTGAAGAACATAGCAGAGAGCAGTGAAATGCAGCAGCTCCCAGCCTTCATCAGTGATTTCTCTGCTTTCCACTTGAATGTTTCAGTCCTGGTGCTCCTCTCCCTTCAGATATCCCCTGCACCCCTGCTGAGGTGGGCAGGACATCGGGAAAGCTAAAAGCAGAGAAGGCAGCCAAAAAGAAACATACATGAGAAACGAGCAAGCCGCAATAGGCAGCTAGTCACTAATAAAACCCCACAAATTCAGCCTCAAAGGGAAGTGATGGGAAGATGCCAACAGCTTAACAAAAACACTAAAGCTGAGCTGACGCACAGCCCAAGGCTCCGCGCAGGAAGAGCTGTCTTGCTCTCCCACCAGAGGCCATCCAGCCTTCTCATGTGCCTAATTCCATGTTCAGTTTCCCAGGTTCTCCTCCCCATCCAGGAGGACCTCAAAGATCTCACACTCAGGGCATGGCTCTAACACATAACAAAACCAGTTATTTCTGAAGATCTTTAAATTGATGCTGGAAGGATTTTCTGGTTTGTTTTTTGAGGTTTTTTTTAGTTTCTTTTATTTAGATGTCCCATTCTTCTCCTAAAACTGCAAGGCAGCTTCCTTCCTCAGTAAGCACTTTATTCCCACAAACCTCTATTCCTTAGCCCTCCATCCCAAAATTTGGGTCTTATTTCGAGGATGACAATTCCACATGATCAAGCTGAATCAAAATGCATGCTCACTGCCTGCCTCACAAAAGCCCAACAGCTACCCTAGGCCCACTTCCCCAGCCCAAGGTTCCCAAACCTTAAAGGCCTGCTCTGTAACATTCACACAGGTCAACTGCATGGTTTTCTCTGCCTTAAATCTGTGCAGACATTTATTCCTTCTCTTTTAAACAGGAAACATGAAAGCAGCTCTTTTCACACCTTTAAATTATATGCATTAATCTTTATATATGTATTAATTTATTTACAGCCTTTTGTTTCTGTGTCTCCTCCTCATTTCATGGAATGCCATGCAGAAGGATCTCAAATTCAGGGTCTCTCCTCAGGCTAATAAGACCAGGGCAGCAAAACCTCCCACAACTCTTGAAAATGCCAAGAGTTTGCAGATTCTGCAGAAGTCCTGGTCATTGCCACTCACGAACCAACCCTAGAAACTCACGTGTTCACTTTTCTCAAACCTACGTGCATATGATTTTTGTTACTAAAAAGCCACTTTTACTAGTATTATAACTTGAACTCAAGAGTCACTGTAGTAGTACACTCCAGTTTCCATTTAAGATGGGTATCTCCCTCTCACACATACTTGAATCCCTTACTAAAGCATACACATCCTAATCCTCACTTCAGGGTATTCCTTGATCCTTTTCTTTGCCACTGCTGTAACAACACACACCCCAGTAAGTACACACAAGTAAATTTTCACAGAAGACACCAGATGTGCCCTGCCTTCCCACTGAAGCCCCACTTAGACAACGTTAACATAAGCACATTTACTACATTCTCATGCCAGTACAGTAACCAGCTACCATACCTTAACCCGTAGCTCCTTCATAGGAGGAGGGAGTAGAAGACCTCTAATCTGAGTTACAATAGGACCTTCTACCCCAGGAACAATAATGGTGTCTCCTTCTTTCAGGCGTCCATTAATCAGAATAACATCTATGGTAGTACCCATGCCTGGCAGAGCTTTAACCTGAATGAAAGGGGGAAAAAATTATTTTCATTTAAGCATTTTAAACACACTTTTTACCAGAAGAAAGTGTGCAGGGAGGGGAGATATTTCTGTCTGAATTTCAAGCGAGAGCTGCTGTATTACCTCCATGACTTGAGCTCTCAGCTCCTGACACTCAGCCAGTCTCTTGGTCAGCATGTTTTGTGTGAGCTCAACCAGAAGAGCTATCAGACTTCCCATGCCATCCCCTGTGTGAGCAGAGGTAGGTACAAGAGAAACAAAAGTGCGGGGATCCTTATTCTCGTAAAACAAGGCAGCATTCAAGCCCTGGAATCAGGATTAATAGTTACACAGGGAAAAGCATATATACACATCAGTAGCAACAGTAACATTCAACCCCAATCAAACACCACTGCATTTTTTAAATCCCAGTTAAAAAAAACCACTGTTACTGATGGTATGCTATGGAACATGAAAACTCAATCCAAACTTGGAAGCAGTGTTGGATAACTCTACAAAGCTAATTACCCCATCTAGCTTCTAGACAGCAATGTATGTCACCAACAGAGGAAGTTGCCAGAACTGATGTGATTCATACCCTGCCAGCACCCAAAAGAAAAAGAGACAGATGGGATTCTCTCAGGCTAGTCCCAAAGAGAAAAAGAACAGTGACAGAAAACTTCATTTGCTATTCATCACTCCACTGACCATGCACAGCAATTAGCTATTTTTCTCTAAACCAGCACTAAGGACAGAGCAGTTAAAATTATGTAAAATGCAAAAACAAAGAAGTTTGCTTTTTGAGAGGTTAACACCAGTGGGTCAGAAGAGATGCAACAGTTTTCTTGATATTCCAAGATGTTTTGAGGAAAGGAGAAAAAACAAAACAAAAAACATCCACAGTCCAAACCACACCACTCACCCATCCCCTTTACTATCATTTTTGTTAAGCAGAGAACCTTGAATATTCCAACCCACCTGTTTTGCAAATTCCACTATGATAGCTTTTGCACGTTCTTCAAATTCATCTTTTGTATTTTTTTTCTGCTTCTTTAAGGTGACAGCTACATCTGTATCTGGACTTTTTTTCCAGTCATATAACCTATCAATCTTAAAAACACAGCAGTATGTCATCTTATGCAGCTTACTAAAGGGTGTCTTTATGCTTATGTCACATAGTAAGTGAGAAATACTTTATCAGCCAACTTAGCCAGCCAGTAATTAACTGCCAACTTAACTGCTCCAGTAATCAAATTAAATCTTTATTTGCTTTAGCTGCTATATTTAGCTCTGTTTATGTCAGGCAGTATTACAGGGTAGCGATATTACCTCAAGTTTTAAAAATTCAAGCTACAGTAATCTAAGTTCATATGGAAAAGTTTATATGCATTAATTACATCAAGGTTAAAATAAAACATTCAGAAGAGACCTGTTTATAGCTTCACACACAAAAAACCCCCCACAAAAACACTGACGTTTTTGTGTTTTTTCCTGAAAAGAGACTATACCAGTTCCATATAGAACTTTTAAAATTTATTGGTAAATATGGACCCTTTCCCATGCTGCTACAGAGAAGGAACCAGAGTGGGTTGTTCAAAAGACAGAACAGCACTTCAGAAACACTTTCCCATGGAAGCTTCCAAAGCAGGACGGACTTAGCCCAAAAAGCTATTACATTTGCTGTACAAATCAAAACTACATCTTAAGAAAATGGATTACAACCTGATTAAATAACACAATTATAGCTAAAAGACTTTGCATCTTAAGTTATTTCATTTCAGGCTCACTGTAGGCCTATGGTGGCAATGAAAGATAGTTGGGTCTTCATGTCTGACTGAGACAGAACTCTCCGCTACCCTGCATAAGGACACCACTCCATTCAAG
The DNA here is from genome assembly GCF_008360975.1 of Lichenostomus cassidix. Classification (NCBI taxonomy): domain Eukaryota; kingdom Metazoa; phylum Chordata; class Aves; order Passeriformes; family Meliphagidae; genus Lichenostomus; species Lichenostomus cassidix. Next base: position 30,324,026 of record NC_139479.1, read on the forward strand.
GTTTTTTGGGTTCTTTCAACAAGCAGCTGGTTTTGGCAATGAGACAATGGCCTCCTCCATTCCCACCACCTTCAGTCTTAATGCTCCTTTCATTTTTTGAAGTACATTGCAATTTTTACACTGCACACGAATAACCTTCTGACACTTCTCTATCAGCCTGTCAGACGGCTTCCAAAATCATACATATGGAAATTACTTGTGTCCAATATTATATAATTCATTGGGTCATCACAAACAGGCAGCATAATTTCTCGTGCACAGGATTTCTAAAAACAGGGCTGAAAATAACTGGCTAATTTTCCATCTAATATTGCAAAGCCCAAAACACTTCCCACCACTGATCAACATTAATGCTCCATGGGCTTAGTCAGCTTGACTTCAAGTCAAACTAACAAGTATCAGTGGCTAAAATAAAGTATGACTTGTCAACATGAAGCTTGTGTTTGAATTTTAGCAGAAAATCCACACAAATCTATATAAGTATGTACAAGGGGAAAAAACCTACAACTGAAGTAAAACTTCCAGAAGTGTGAATCCTATACAGAAGTTACATAAGGCAACAAAATTTACCAGTAGGGATTCAAAGAAGAAGTGATTGTTCTGCAAAGCTCCTGTAGAGCCTTTGTGGTATCAAGGACACAAAGATATGCAACACACAGGATCCAAGAACAAGCCCTTCAGACTTCACACAAAGCAATTCCAGTTCAAGGACAAAAACAGACAATTGTCAAATGCCAAATATACTATTAGAGTGGATAAATATACTATTAGAATAAAAATCTATCCTACCTTGTTGAGAGCTACTATAAAGGGGCATTTCTTCGATTTCAACAGATTTATTGATTCAATTGTCTGTGGCTCCAAACCATGCATGATGTCAACTACAAGTATAGCAATATCACAAAGTGAGCTTCCTCTATTTCTTAGATTGCTGTGAAATTAAAAGAAAGAAAAAAGAAAAAAAAAAGTCATTTAGCAACAGAACTTCAATAAAAACACCAAGTACAATGTCAAACTCACAGACAAACAAAAAGCTAAAGCTCTTTAATTAGTTACTTTCCCTCAAAAATGTTAACCATTCAAATGACACTTCTTAAATTTCATTTTAACAAAATACATTAAAGAATGTGAAGCAAACAAAAGAAATTATTCTCCCAGGAGTTTTCATATTATTATATATTTTTACAAGATATGTTCTGATAATTTTCTGAGTGTGAATTGAGACAGTTAAAGTGAAATGCAGGTGTAAAACATGAACAAGACTTTTTTTATATACTACATAAACACTAAGACTGTGATACATTTTACATTGCATTGTATAAAATCATCGTATCTTTGCTGCCAAACAAAACCTGGCTAGAAGATGGAGAGCTGTAAGTGGTCCAAAGCCAAGGTATTGATCTGAACGTTACCAAGTGCCCCACAACATAGCATTTCAGTGCTTACAAAGGTTTATACTGAAAATTGTCACATCAAAGTCTTAATCCTTCTGTTTGGAGATTTCACCTCAGTGAGTTTAGTTACGCATGTCATGTTTTAACCTTAAAAGGTGATTTCGTGGCTTGCCTGCATGCCACTGGTGTTCCTAGACCGCATTTGATCTCTGCTAAGACTCAGATGACTTGTGCAATTAGTTACTTTCAGTCTTACAAACTCAGTTACCTTAACTGGGACACTTATGAATGAGAGACTAGGACAGAAGCTTTTAATTTTTCATAGCAGAGTACTTAGGTCACCTGAAAGCCTCACCTTTTTTCCTCCAGCTAGCTTCCTGCTTCCATGTTTCCTCTTACACTAACTATTTATTTACATGCTTTTTCAGATATTCATGGTTCAATTGGCACGAAGACAGAAAATTAATCAGCTATAAAAGGCCAGCAATTAACCAGATATAAAAAGCACCTGCAAATGAAGCAAATCCACTTAATTCCTCTACTTTAAGTTGGTTTTGTTGGACTTCTTTTCAAGTGAGAACTAACACAATGAATTAGGCAAAGACCTCACACTTCGCTAAAAATACCTCCAGATGCTTTAGCCATCGGTTCTGAGAAGTAACAACATTGTGAGAAAACATTACCTGAAAGACTCATGTCCTGGAGTGTCGATTATCAGCATGCCTGGAATTTTTATGTTCTCTCTGTCAAACTAACATTTCAAAATATTAGCCATCTTGTAGAGATTACACAAGAAGAAAAAAAAAAACAAAATAAGAGCTGGCAACATTACTGATAGTCTGCACTTCAAAAATACAGATACATATTTTAAGGCCAGCACCCTCTATAAACCAAATCAGTCAGCAGCCATTTCAACTTTTAAAAAATGATGCAGCACATTCCCCCAGGTATCAATTGGTCATAAGCTAAGTTAAAATCTGTAAGACAAGGCAGCCTACAGAGGAAAAAAACATTTCAGGGTAGTGTGATGTATCATCCTCATCTTGATTTTCTCCTCTCCCCTAACTTCACATATTTAATAAGTTGAGTAAAATCTTGGAAAAAGCCATTATTACACCAAGGCTTTCCAGCCAGCTGCTTCTGCAAACAAAATAGGATATAGTATCCAAAACAAACAATATAGAACTGCTATTATTTCTATAACATGGTAAAATTAATCATCCAGGAATTGGCCCAATTTCACCACGTACAGCAAAGGCTAAGTTTTTACCAGAAAATATACTCAATAGGTTTCAAAAGTATTAAGGTTTCAAAAATCTCAATTTACAATCCAAATACTGACAAGTAAGCAGTGTATGTACATACACACACTGTCCAGAACTAAGTAAACAGTATTTGCATATTTTTCTGAAGAAACAGAAATGCATTAACTGAAATCAAATGTATGGAAAATGAGATACACCCTCCCTTTTGGTGGGGGAATGACAGGAATTGAAAAACAATCAACACTAAAATTAGAGAGGGGGGAAAGTAGATCTGTCCATGTCAGGAAACCTCACAAGGCCTTTATTAGTTTACATTTCATATTTTTTAAGATGCAGTTGCTGAAGTGCTGAAACTTACATTTTTCACCATCTTGGTTTGTTCATTAATAGCTTCAAGAGGAACATTAGTTGCACCAATCTGCTGAGTGATACCACCAGCTTCACTGTCCTGCACATGGGTGTGACGGAGCTAAAGACAAAAAAGAACCAGAAATACTTGCATGTAAGAGATGAAAGTTATGTCTGAGCACACTTCAATTCTTTCTGTCTTCAGCCAAAAAAATGCATGCATAAACAAGAGGCACAGGCAGTGCTTTCACACTCCACATCTTACCTTATCTAAAATTTTGGTCTTGCCTGTGTCTACATGTCCCAGGACACAGATAACTGGTGCTCTGAGCTTTTCAGTGTTCATATTTTTGCTGTTTTCAGCTCGTCGCTTCTACATAAAAGACACATAAAAATTGGTAAGTATAAACCAAAAACTACAGGTTATGTCTTGACTTGATTACATACATACAAACACAGAATTAATTGTGGGACTTACATTTTCAAGGCAATTTAAGGTCTGTCATCCCTCTTTTAGCAAATCAAAAGTTTTTGACTAACAGTTACATTTTTGCTTGGCTGGTTCTGGTTACAGTCTAGTAGACTAAGTTGTTACATCCACTAACACATAGCTTTGCTAATGGCACATTGTGAACAAGCAGCTCGGGTGTTAGCAGCCATGAAAGTGCTGAACAGTTTGGACATATCTTTTAAAACTTGAAAATATATATCTGTAAAGGATAAAAGCCTCTTTCTCCAGGAGGGATAGAGGTGCAGGGGAACAATGCTGAAATTGCCATCTCTGTGGTCAAGTTACCTAAAAATAAATACCTCATCTTCAGACAAAACCAAGTACTTTTTTCTTAATTAACACGATCTCTGAGCCTGCTTAAATATTAGCCCTGACACAGCCACCATTTTGACAAATTTGACAAACTTAACTGAAAATTAATCTGTTTGTTATACAGCACAAGAATCCAAGTGTATTTTATCTTAATACCTCAATTCTCCGTTTAGCTTTGTCATAAGCACGCTCCTCCTTAGTGCGGTCATCATCAGAATCATACTCAGAATCAGAGCTAATTTCCTTGCTGGGCTTTTTTTCCATAGATTGTTTTCCAATAGCTTGGGAGTCTGCCTCTCTCTCATCTGAAGTCTTTTCATCCTCATCTTCACTGCCTTCACTATCTTCAGATTCTTCACTCTCTTCTTCCTCTTCCTCCTCATCATCTTCCTCCTCCTCTTCCTCATCCACTTCATTTTGTTCTTTGACTTCAATGTGGACAGGTTTGGTCTCTGTTAAAAAAAAAAATCTAAAGTAAAAACCCTCTATTAAGTTCACTCTTGTGTGGGAGATGGCACCCAAAAGCAAGAGAGACTACTATAGAAGAACAAGGAGTGAGAATAGGTTCTATAATAAATGTTTGTCAAGATCGTTTTTCAGCTTCCAATGTAAAAAGTGTTCCATCCTCAGTGTTGCTGAATTGTGTTTAGAATCCAGAAGCAGAATGAATTTGGGGTGGGGTGAAGAATGATTTATCAGCACATTTATGTTTAACATTATTCGCAAATATTCAGACATTCTTTAAAACAGTGGGCACTTCATAAAGGAATAATGCACCAACACCTATTAAAAATGCCAAAATACTCCACATCAGTACTATATGGATTCTGTACACTACTGGTCAGGAATGCACATTTAAGTAAGTTCCTTACTACTGGTAAGGAATGCACATAACAATCAGAACAAATGGTCTCTGTTATGCCTATTAAAAAATCTAATCTTCAGGTTTTCTTAAGACTCTTTAGAGGAGATTAATATTTTTCATAGGAATTCTTCAGTAAACAAACAAAATGAATTATCAAAAAGTGATTTTCTTTCTTTGAAAGCTTCCCATTTCCTTGCTACACTCATAGTCCCTCAGCTTACTAATACACTAATTCTCATTCCAATTCCCAGAAAGCCTCTTTTTCTATATCCCATTGGCAGAGCTTTCAAATGCAAGCAGTATGAAGTGCTGTGTCCTCTCCAGGACACTGGTGCCAGACTAAAACACTTAAGAAGGTGAGCAGCCCTTAGAACTCAAAAGCACTGGAGGAGCACACCTGTGCTGAAATGAAATCCATTCTGCTGTATGTATCTGTATATCAAGTATTACACTTGAAAGCACAGGTATCAGAAGTATAGGCCAAAGCAAGTAAAAAGTACTTGATCAATAAATGGTCTTTGAGTGTAAGAAACAATTAAGACACATTATGGAAGCACTAAGTCCAGTAACCAACTCCTGTTCAGAACTGCTCACAGAAATACACTTTTCTCCACCACAGAAAAAAAAGACCTGAGAAATTATCCCTGGACTCTTGCACTGCTCTAAGTTCCCCATAAAAATTGCTGTGCAGACAGAATATGGCCTTTGGCACACATGCACAGGAATACAGATGTTCTGGCAATTCCTTCCTTTCTTCCAAACCTGCCTCTTAAAGAAGCATATCATAGAATCACAGAATGGTTTGGGCTGAAAGGGATTTCAAAGACCATCTAGTTACAACAACCCCCCTACAAAGGGTAGGGACACCTTCCACAAGACCAGGTTGCTCAAAGTTCAATACAACCTGGCCTTGAACACTTCCAGGGATACAGGAGCACCCACAGCTTCTCTGGGCAACCTGAGAAGTGCCTCCCCCGCCCCCAGCACAGAATCTCTTCCTAATATCTTCAGTAAACCTACCCTCGGTTTGAATCCATGTCCCCTTGTTCTGACACCACATGCTCTTGTAAACAGTTTCTATCTGTCCTGTAGGCTCCCTTCAGGCACTTGAAGGCTGCAATTACGTCACCTAGCCTTCTCTATTCCAGGCTGAACAATCCCAGTTCTCTCAGCCTTTCCTTGTAGAAGAGAACTTACCATAACACATGCACACTTAGCTTTCACACCATTTTAGTCCCCCGCTTCTTTCAAAATTTCTCTATGGGTTACTCTCCCAATGTTGCCAGATTCATATAATAAAAATACTATGGCTTTGGAACTATTACTAGAGAAATACAATACTGCGTAAAAGGTTTTCCTAAACTCTTAGAGGTGGTATTAGAGAAGAGGATTTTTACTGCCATAAAAAAGAACAAAAAATTACCATCCATTTATTTTAGGTGGTAAGTGCACATAAGAGTATCTCCAAAGGGTTGTCTTAAGCAGTATTTGCATAGTTTCTGGAAGCTCTGCTTTTGAGAAGAGGTTCTTATATCTATTTATCATCATACTTACCTCACATTTTATCTAACAGAGCAGAGGAAAAATCTAAGTAAAATATTGTTTTCTATATACACAGAAAATTCAGCCCAAAACCTCTTTAAAAGGAAAAAAACCACACATTTGGTATTTACATGCCCACCTTTCTCTCCATCTTCATCACTAACCATAGCTTCCCAGTCATCCAGACCTGCATCTTCTGTTTCGTCTTCTTCCTCCTTTTCTTCTGAAAGTAAGAAATCCAACACTGAAGTTAAAAACGTCAGTCCAGCAACATACAACATTTTTATATGCCCCTTCTTTTGACCTACTGCCAACTGCAACTTACAGGTTTGCTGTTACCATAATTCTATTGAATTATCTCCACGTTCCATAAAAAGAAGGTGCTGCATACTTAAATAATCTCCAGTTCTCACCACAAAAATCATGTAGTGCTAGCATCTTTGCCTAGCCTAACATTTTTGTGGAAGACACAGAAAATCTACTCATGTAGTTCCTGTCTGCATATCATGCCAGTGCCTGTATAATGCCTGCCACACAAACCTCTACCACAATCACGATCCTTGAAATGAGTTGCCCAATTAAAGAGTCACAAAGTGACAGAGAAACAAGAATACAAATTGGGTTACAGTAGAATTTTAACTAGTGAAAAAACATAAATTCTCTATAAAAAGGACATCAGGCGCCTTAACATAATTACATCATGGACTCCAGAAGCATTAAACATATTCATTCAGCAGGAATTCAGTAAGATATATGAAGAGAATCCAGCTCTTAGTAAGAGACAAATGGGAAAATGCAAACTTGCAACCATCTCCAGAAGAGGCATTATACAAAATATATCTGCTGCAGCACATGTGTCATAAATTTCAGCTCTCTGAAATGAAGAATAAGTTCAATACTGCTAGAATATTAGCTAGGAACTAACTTTCTGCCAGTGAACTCTATCTTATGGCAACTGAATGCCAACCATGAGATAAGTCAAGCTAGAATTACAGGACATATTAGGCTTTGTTTTCAAAAACTGCACATTTTGTCAGTATGCGTGTAGGCAAAAATGAAGGCAATAATCACTTGCTGAAAATTCAGTTTCACAAGCTAAGACACATCCTCTGCATTCAGCACTTGTGAAAGAAAAACATCTGGATAAAGAATACAGTCACTGTGAATATTGCACTATCAATACTAGAAGTAGCATACTTCCTCCCTACCTCCACCTAACTGTTGACAAAACAGACTTGTAAAAGCAAATGAAAAGTCAAGGGAACAAATAAGGTACTGAAAATGTTTATTTGAGACACACCAATTAAACACTGGAGTTCACCCAGAATAAGGGACTCTACACACTCTTTTTGAAGCTTCATGCCTTTTACGCCCTAAAATTTATCAGTTCCTCCCTTAAGAAAGGAAAAAAAAAAGGCAACTACATCAAGAAAGGATGGCTGCTCAGCCTCATCCAACAAGGTATAACTATCATGCAGCACTGACACACAGGCTTAAGCATTTGAAACTTATTAACATTACTACCAACCTGGCTCTACTGGAAGAGGAGTCTCTTCTTTCACTGGTGTTTCCAGTTCTACAGCATCTTCAGCTTGGGAAGTTACCTCCACACTTTCTGAAATTGCAAGACAGGAAGTTGGTTGCTACATGCTTTCAAAGTGCAAAATTAGTTACTTAGACATACAGCTCCACTCCAGCTTATTTGGAAAACATCTGGATTTCTAAGTAGTTGAACAGATTTATAAAATAGGTCAGTCATTGGCTAAGAGGATTACCATTGCTTTTGACATTAGAAACTCCTCACTTTCTTTAAAAGACAAGAGAAAATTAAGTACTACTAATGAACTACCAATATTTCCCCTACTGTTCCATTTAAAAAAAATAAATAAAAAAAAATCACTGATACAATTCAGAAAAGCACCATTTTCAATTCTTTACACATACTTCATAAATAATAAGCAGGCACCTAACTAATGTCAAATTTTAAGAAAAATAGCTAAAGAAATACATCTGAGTTTTTTAAAATAAAGGATTAGTCTTGAGAAGAGCCACAGTAATCCCCCCAGAGGAAAGTCACAAACCAATAAAGTAAAAAACTGACACATTCAGCCAACATCTAACAAATACAATAATTCTAAGGTTTCAAAAATGTAAGCTCTTTGAACTACTCTGAAGGAGCTGAAATCTGTTTTAATATACAAGAAAACAAATGAACAAAAAAATGAACAAAAAAGAACAGTACCAAAACTAAGATCAATCCCTTTTTATCCTGGGACAAACTCAGACTTAATTGTAAGTCATTATTACTTAAACTATTTTGTATTTGACCTACATATGCACACGAAACGTTCAACGTCACATTCCCAAAACGCCTTTACATCCTGTATATCTCCAACATTTAAAAAATCCAAAGACAAAATCCAGGTTAAGAAAAAATAACAGTCAAGTAGACTGTAAAACAAATGATCAAGAGAGCAGCCTTCAAAACAATTTAAGGATCATAATGCATCAGCACTTGGATGTGAGGGCAGGACTATTAAAAAAAAAAAAGCCTAGAGGAACTCTGAAGTGCAATTATCTTAAGATTAGCTGATTTATTTCAGAAATACTTCCAGAAATGTGACTAATTTATTAGGTATCCCTATATGCAAACTACACCTTCTTTATTTTCTGGCTGCTGCTGCTTCTTTCTCTTTTTGTCTTCATATATTGGCCTCTTCTTTGGCACAGAGTCTTTGGATGGCACTTCAACACCTGCAAAGCAAAACAAAAACAAAAAAAATCTTGTTAAAAAGAAAATCCAGGTAATTAATAAACGTCAACTTTGGTTTAAATGAGAACGCATTTTCCAATATTGGAAGATGAAGGAAGAAAGAGTACAAAATAGGTTCATTGCATACTTTACTCTTTTTAAAAGTTTGAATCCAAAAGCTAGAAAACTTGAGTGAGTTCTTCAGGTACTCCTGACTGCTCTCAAAAAGAAGTCAGATAACTGGAGGAAGAGGGTGGTAATGAAACAAAAATAAACAATAAATCAAATTGGATTCTACAACTGCAGGTTTGAAGTTATCACAGCCCTACATAAAATGTCATGAACACATACCTCAGGCTTAATGATTAAAGGTCTGCTATGCAAAAACACACTTAAAACCTGTCTGCCAATGCTCCTAATTTCAGACAATTTGGAGTAGTTAGAGGCACAACTCTTCTTAAATGTTTAAGGTTGTTCACCAGACAGCATTCTCCCTTTTGCCCCATGCTGGGAGTTTTTTTTGGTTGGTTTGTTGGTTTTTTAAATTTTTTTTTTATTTAACAACACTAATGGTTTCAGGTATTAAAATAATGCCAGGTTCAATTCATCAGCTTTGTCTTTGCCTCACCAGGAAGCATGTATAAAGGGATTCAATCAAAAACAGAAGTTTCGTGCAAAGACAAATTAAAAACTTAATTACTGCTGCACACAAAATTCTTTCAGGTATTGAGTGACTTATATTGCAGATCTGACAAAAATCCAGTTGTAGGGGCACATAAATAGAAGGATTCTAATAGCTACAGCAATGACTGAGGAGAAATAGCATTTGCATACATTTAAGAGCTCCAAACATTTTACTAGCAACAGAGATTCCAACATTTATGCATCCACCTACCAGTAAAGTATCAGACAGCATACTCTACAAATGCAAAGATACTCAGTACTCACAAATCGCTTTCCTTTTCTAGTCACAAACTATTGAACACATGAATTAATTCAACAACATCCAGATCACTGGTCTTACAAGACCTTCAGCATAGCCCATCTGCTTTTCCTGGTTTTTAGACTACACCACTTCTTTAAGTGCTTCTTCCTAAGTTCCACAACTAACATCTTTAAACTGGAAGTAGAATGTATTAAAAAGTTTTATATTTAAAGTGTAAGATGAAAAGACAGATACTTAACCTACGTAAAAAATAAAGGGGAAGGGAGGGCACACACTGCCTTCCTTGACAACAAAGCAGCTTTACATGGAATCACTCAGTACTTGCTCTCCTATCTTCAGATAAGAAAAAAACAAACACAGAGCAGTACCACATATGAAGTTTAGTTGGGCTTATTATTTTGGTTTTAATTATTATTAAACTTTACTGCTCACCCTGAGCTTGGAGTAGTTTCAGAGTAGCCTCTGCCCTGGCTCTGGCTTCTCGTTGAGCTTTTGTTAAAAGCTTTCCCTCCTTCTTCAGACGCTCCTTTCTCTCTTTTTCCTTCTGTTTTTTTCTTTCTTTCCTCTCTTGTTCTAATCGTTCCTAGAAAAAGATTAAGAAATATGCAGAAAATCTAAAGCACACTTTACACAAAAGCTGCCAAAGTATATTCTGGTCACAAGAAACACACTAAGGATTAATTCACCAACTGCACCAGCAAGCAGACAGGTTAAGGTTACTCTCTCCCTTATTTTATCCTTGGAGTGAGATATACAGTACCTCCTCTTTGCGTTTTGCTTCAAGTTCCTCCAGTCGTCTTATGCGCTCTTCCTCCTCTCTTTTAGCCCTTTCCTCCTCCTCTTTCATTTTAGCCAAGGCCTCTTGCATGGCTTTAACCGTGGCTTTACTGGGACCTTTTTTCTTCTCTTTCTCTTTTTCTTCTTTCTCACCTTTCTTTTTTTTCTTGTCTTTTTTCTTTTTGTCCCCCTCATTGTCATCAGCTATAGAAAAAAAGAGGTATACATTCAAAGATACTCTAAGAACAATTAATGTTTCAAATATGATAAATAACACCAAACAAAGAACATTTTCACTGGCTTCTACACAAACATTTCATAATGAAAACAATAAAACTGTCTCCTAAGTCGGGTCTGAAGTCCTAAAGTATCAGAATAACAGGGAAGTGAAAAAGTACTCTTGCAACACAGAACTGAAATCATGTACTGTAATGAGAATTCACCATCTGGCTTATTTTCCCATGTACCTGACCAAACTACAGGCCAGAAAACACAGCCACCTGTGAGCCAACACAGGCAGAAAAGGCTTCCAAGTACCAAGTATTGAACAATTCAAAATAAACCAACATACTATCCCCACTGCCTGGCACCTCTCTGGCCTTTTAAAAACTACAGTGTTTACATTACAGTTTTAGAAACCATGTTACAAACCTTCTGTTCCTGCAGGAATCTCTCCTTTTTCCCCAGTGCCAGGGATTGCTGTAACTTCAGGAGAAGCCTTCTCTTCTGCTTTCTTTAGAAATTCCTTTGGCTTTGCTGGTTCTTTACCACCTTCTAATTCTTCCTTCTCTTTCTGCTTCCTCAATTTGGCTTTTTCTTCTTCACGTTTTTTTCTTTCACGTTCTTTTTTTTCTGCCTTCTTCTGAGCCACTGTTTTTACTTTGAATGAAGGCTCTTCTTCATCATCCCCACTTTCAGCAGCAGGAGCAGACTTTGGCTTTTGGTTTTTCTTTTGTCCTTTTCTAGACTGAGAGACCTCATCTGATTCATCACCACTCTCACCTGTAGACACTCCTCCCCCACGCTCTTTGCTTTTCTTAATGTTAGCTTCATCTTCTGACAAATCATGTTTTTTACTTGACTTCTGAGTTTTCCCTTTGCTCTTCTTAAACTGTGTCTCATGATCATCATCATCACTGCCAGAAAGCATGTCTTGTTTTGCTTTCTGAGGTTTTTTAGATTTTTTATCTTTATCTTCCACTTCCTCACTGTCATAGTCATTTTCCAGATTGGCTTTTTTGCTCTTTCCTTTCCTTTTTTTATCTTGTTTTGATAAGCTTTCTTCATTGTCATTTTCAACCTGGTAATTAAACAATTCAATAATCAGCCATGAAAAATTATGGGAGCTAAGAAGCAGCATCAAGATACATCAAGAAAGACCTCTCTTATTGAAGACAAAGTTTGAAAGCAATAACTATTCCTGCTGAGTGTACCATACTTCAGCCAACAATTAAGATTTATTCTGATTGGCTTTGAATAATTATCATCATGAAGACATGGCTTCTTTCATGATTGACTTTACTAGGAAAATATGATGAGGTATAATTAAAAAAACATGCTAGTTGTATGTTTTACATAGGATCTTCAACTACACTGCCACACTACAGGTTCTCTGGGACAAAAGTGTCTCATATTTTAACTATTTTCTATTAAAAAGCCCACCTCCCTCTCAGTGTTCACCTTTCCCGTAGAAGGTTGTTCCCTGTCAACTTTCCCTCCTTGCGCCTCTATTGACAGTTCCTCCAGCTCCTTCAGGATATCATCTTCACTAAAATAAGAAAGAAGTTAGGGCACTTTAGTAACTTGAGTTTTTAGATAATGGAATAAGATTAGGCAGGTGGGAAAAACCCAAACTTACTCAAAATCTTGTTTCTTCTTCTCTTTTTTCTTTTTGCCTTTGGATTTCTGAGGCTCTTGATCCTTTGCAGCTCCTGCACCTTCTATCTCAGCAGCAAGGGCATCAATATCAATATCATCTTTTGCACTAAAATGAAGAAGGAAAGCAGGGTTATCACGAGTTCAAATATTAAGTTTACGTAAGTAGAAGCCATCTGAATAAAACAAAAGTTTCAAAATGCAGAATCAATCATAAAACACATGCAATGTAGGAAAAAATATCCCACATTAAACCATTATGCACTGTTACCTTATTCCACTCAGTAGGATAGGAAGGAAAAAACCTTCACATGTGTCATCTGCTTGAAGGGAGGTAGAACAGTAACACACATTCTGTTCTTGTAACACCGACTTCAAAAGTTTAGCTATGCAATTTGATGTAATTTCTTGGAAGAATGTAACTAGATTGTTTGACTTTGCTCCTTCAAAGGATAACTTGTTTGGCCCTTCAAATCACAGTAGGTGTCATTGATAGAACAGCAGCCACCAGCATGAAAGGGCAAAAATGAAGCACAAATAGAAGAAATTTTGCAATTCACAACCAGGGAATCCTACTAAGCAATACTTATCTGCTCCTTCAAATACCCTTTAGCAAACAAAAAAACCACTGTATTTTTATTTAGCAAATAAGTGGGAGTTCTTTACAGCATCCAACTCACAGTAACAGTTGCCTATGATTTGCCATCAGACTGAAAATTTTATTGTCTTTCAAGGAAAGAAGTCACACAGATGAACAAAGTTCAGCCCCAAGCCAGACTTTAAAGCAGATCATAAAAAGTAACAATGTAGTTGGCAAGCAATTATTTGTACTACTTGGCTTAGTATTACCTCTCCAAGACCTACAGAAAACCAAAAGAAGTTTTTGTCCAGACATTTTACCACCTATTCACACTCACAGTACAATTGTAAGAAAGGAGACTTACTTATTCCTTACTCCAGACTTAGAGCTTCAGTACTCAGATCAAAACTGGTCTGATGCTACTTTTATCATTACTTGCCGTTTCAAAAACCATTTAATCAACAAGTTGTTAATATTTCATTTAACTCCCTCTTATATCCCTGGGCAGAAAACTGTTGTTTTACAATTTCACTGTCTCATTTATTAGCACCCACTCAGGACAAATTAGCCAAAGGTTGACCCACCAAATAACTGAGACTATATCCAAAAAATAAGGGAAACAAATTTCTTCCAGATTCAGGACTTTCAAGATATCAGCAAATTCTAAACTACAAGAGCTTCAGTCTTTCCAATGTATAAACCCAGAAGGTGAATCTTAATAAAGAAAACCAAGTATTTAATTATTCAGCTACAGACTCTAACATTCATAAAGTCTCATTTGCAGTTCTCTTTGCAAAAAGGAAAGGGCTGAATTCTTTCGCAAGTTAATGCTGACACTCACAATTATTTTATCCCACATATTGGGAATATGGAAGTCACCATAAACTGTCTATATGTGATAATAGCACAACTAAGCAACAAAGTACTTCATTTATTTAAAGGTCAAGACTGATTATTTGTGTTTTTAAGATCTTGTATTTTCTTCTGGGCAGACTGAACAAAACAAGTGAAAAGCAGCACAACAAAGCACCTCACTGTACCACACCTGTATGGCCAGAGATACTTGTTAGTCAAGAGAAGAAAAAACACACCTAAAATATACACCTAGTAACACTCCCTTACATGCTGAGTTGATTAGTAGCATCTCTCAAATAGGTAACACAAGATCTCTAAAGCAGTCCTCACCTCCCTCAAGAGCAAATACACATTTTGGCCATTCCCACCCTAAGATGATTCGATGTTTCAGCAATTTAAGAGACATTTTTATAAGCAGTTTAACTGGTTGTATACTGGGGTAATAAAAATGCCATTCACTTCTATGCTTAGAATTAAAGCCCTAATGTCAGGCTCTGTATCTAGGTCTACACATAGGCCCACTAACTTGTTTCTGCGTTAATTGCTGAATATCAAGTTTATTAAGCACATTTGCTTACTCGTTATACTCTAGCAGTTAATGGAGGAGACTCAATCAAATCCAAGCTTGAAATAGTTTGAAAATACCAAAACACATGCTCTTCCAAGGCTGTACTGCTTCCATTACTACAGGATCTTAACGATGTGGTTGTTCAGATACTAAAGCACCAGGACTTTAAACAGCTTATATTTTATATGGATATTATCAAGGCTGACTTTTCACCATGCAGTTTAGCAGAAAGTTTTGTCCAAACATAAAACACATGGGCTTTTTGCTACAAGCAAAGAAGATGTCTATGGTAGGTTATGTTTTCCAGGAAATAGGTTTTGAGGGGGTAAGGGTTTATTTGTTGTTAAATCAACTCACTTTAAATGAACTTTGAAGAAGAAAACTTCTTAAAGAAAAAATAAATAAATCTCAAACACTGAAAAAACTATTTGACAGACATTAAGCTTTAACACCCACCAGAAAGAACAGTTCAGGAATAATAATAAAGACTGTTCAGCTGTCACAATAGTGGCATCAACACAGTACAAAAGCCTTTCCAAACTTGGCTTCCACTGCTTAATTTCTGAAAAAATTGTCAATGGTTGGTTTCTGACCAAAAAAAACCCCAAAAACTATACTTTCCACTACGCTTCCATTTACTAAGAAGTGGCAGAGCAAGCTTCAAATATTTGAGCCTCAGTGAAGTAAGCAGTAAAATTAAGGCTGCATGCACTCACATATACAGCGACAATTCTGAAGAGCTGACAAGCAAGATTATCATTGGAAAGCCAAGGAATTCAAACACTGTCTTCCATTACTACAAGTTTGTTCCCATACTGACCTTGAATTTCTTTACTTTTTAAAACTCTAATAGTCTTCCACTAGGATTTCATAATAAAAGAAAGTTGAAAAGAAGATTAAGAAGGTGCTCCCCCTAATCCTGACAGATTCTTATGTTGTAAGGATCCCACTACACTTAGATACATAACAGGAGAGCTTCTTTCCTATGGGCATTGTTAAATACACCTAGGAACTTTTTCCTGTACAGGTTTCTAAGCAGTCCCCCAACACTCATTTCAGAAACGCAAACACTCTTTCAGGAACCTCCTCCTCCAAGATCTCCAAAAGCACTCTATTCAGCCTTTACTACGGTCCAACCTTAAGAGGGCCTGATACAGGAACCTTAAAGGACCAGAATGCTCAAGCAGTTTTCAATTTTGACCTCAAACTGCTTTTCCATAAACAGATTTCACAGCCTCACTGCCTTAGGCCATTCAAGATCATAATGCTTTGCACTAAAAAAATAACCCCACACTTCCCCAGCATAAAAGGCTCAAGGAGATCTGGAAAGTGTTAAAATGAAAACAAAGTGCTACTGCATTGCTGAGAAGGAATTACTTCCCTGATTTTCCTTTGTCTTTGTTTCACAAGGGAAGCCTAAACCACCTCTGTTATTCGGATACTTTGATTCCAGCCTCTATTTTTGCCACCAGATATAAAAAGAGGTTTGATATTGCTAAAACAGCATTTCAGTGCATTAAATTGCAGCAGGAATTAGGTGTGTGTACTTCACTCAAACCGAAACAAGCGGTTTTCAAAAAAATGGCTGCAGACATTTTCTGTGGTGGTCTGTGCCTAATATAGGGCAAAACTACAGTCTGGAAAGACAAGTCACGTTTATTAAAGGAGAGTGCAGTAATCAATAACAAGCACACAGATCTCTACATTACAGATATCAAACAAAATAATTTTTCTTTAGAATTACATCACTAATAAAAAAAATGTTCAACATTTCTCCTACGCAATTTCACTGCCTTTTGCGATTTAAGCAGGATTAGAACAATGTAAATCTTTAAAATAGCACATAGAAACATTTACATACTTTATACTGAAAAAATATTTACTTTAATGCCCTAGAAACTACATTAAGAAATCAACTGTTGCCCAAAAGGGTTTCTGTACAAGTTGTCTGCATAGACTAATGAAAACCTGTATTGCATGGGAAAAGCCACTTAAGGATAGATTCCTGAATATTCACTGGTCACAAGTTAAATGCTGTGCTAACACACCATTCTGTACCAAACCAGGATCAAATATACCCAGATCATCCCAAGTAAATGTCTGGAGATTTTTAAGACAGACATGGGCAACAGAGGAAGTTCAGTAACATCTCTCATGCAAACAAAGCATCAAATCAGGCCAGTAACAGAAAGCAATACCCAAAACACAAGCTAAATTGCTCATGTTACATGGTAAACAAAATCAGCAACAAATAAAGCTACAATTCCAAATCCTGCCTATAAAAGAAAGTATGAAATTTATTTCAGTGTGAAGATTAAAACAGTTAGAAAATAAAAGAGCTGTTACCTACCACTGCACAGTCAGATGTACAAAGACATCCAGTAGCTCTCCTATTTATAAGATCCCACACAGTTGCAAGCTATTGAATCAGAAAAGTGAAAAAGATCTTGTGACTAACAGACACACAGTCTGTAGGAAAAAAAAAAAAAAGCTCTGCTGTGTTTCTCTTGCTAGTACAGCAAGGAAATGGTATTTAAGACTAGAAACACAGTTTATAAAGAAACAAGCCAATTGTTCAGCTATTACATAGCATCTGCCAAAAAATACTAAAAACACCTTAAGGTGTTGGGCTTATTTTATTTGAGGGAATGTTTGGGTTTTTTTTTTTAAACATGACAAACAAGCACAGTTTTGGATCAAGTTCTTTTTCTGATGCAATGGCCTGCAACAGCCAGAACCTAGAAATTCCCTGTGGAAGCCATCTGGAGACCAGAGTTGACCCTAACACAAGCTCTGATTTACAGATGCCAAAATTTATCTTAATCCTAGTTTCCACATTTTAAGACTTACTTTAGTCTCTTACAGGCACGCTTTGTCATTTTGCTTTAAAAAAATCCTGACATAGTGAAGTTCACAGTTTCTAACACTTGTTCACAATCAGCAAGATGTCTTTTTAAATTTTGAAATTCCACCATGTCTTTCACAGTGTACAATATTACAGCATTCACCAGTGCACCACTAACCAGAACCAAAGCTGTCATGCTCCAAATCAAGATTTAAACTTACATAGTTAAAGTGTACTTGTAACTGTTCTGACATACTTTATTAGGAAGCATTGATATTTTTTTTCTTATTTGAGAATTGTATCACTTCTCTCTTCTGTGGAAGGTTAAAAACTTACTTCAAGTACTGACATAGTTAATACATTCATCATTAAGGGATTCTCATAGTGTGAGCCTTCCATACTAAGGACAGATATCGCCTGCAATATAATCTCTGTAACAGAAAAATCTAGGCATGGAAATTTGAAAGACTTCCTTGGCATTGCCCTGGAAAATACAGCCAAATGCAGGAAGGCAGTACTACAGCTATTGAAATAAGAGTTAATAAGCTTTATCATTTTTCTTTGCTCATTGAACTACTGCAGCAAAAACACATAATTGCCCTTCCATGCCGAACAAGCTCCTCTAGCTTTCCATGCTGGTTCTAGTGAAGGAAAGCCAACTGACCAACAGCAAACATGCATGTTTACCTCCTATGTTTTCTTAAGACCACACACAATTAGGACTTCCAGTACACTTATTGCAGTTGCTACAACACATATCCCCAAACACGAGGGAAAAGCTTCATTATAACCAGGCACCGTGCAGCTACACGTGGCAGAGATAGCATCCTGACTAGGCAGCAGTGACATAAAGGGCAAAGAAAAACTACTAATCCATTCATGAACTAAAAGAGTGGAGCAATAGGATTATACAAAGGAGCTGAGCTGCCCTCATTCATATCAATTTGATTCTACTGACATTAGGTAAATGAAACTGCAGAAATTAAATTGAAGAATTCAGCTTAAAATGAGACAAGCCCTAAATACTCAACATCCAACTTCCAGCTTTGCAAACAAGATCGACAGGATAACACACTCCTGCTGAAACCACAACTAAAGTGTACACAGACTGAAAGATTACAAGCACTTTTTGATCCATTGCATTGAGCGACACAAACACAATTACTTATGCTTGCCTTCATCTTACAGCTAACATGCTAACCCAAACCATGCTAAAAATCTTTTACTTAGGATAGCTTTTAAGCTGTCTCTGTAAAAGTGAAGTTGAAACATAAGAAAACAATGTACAATTAACAACAGACTGAAACAAAGAAACCAAATTTTCATGTGCAAGAGGCAGAAGAGCCAGCAAGTTGACACAGCAAGAAAGTTGCATCACTGCTGTGAACTCACTGGCCACATTCCTGCATAATCAGAAGATTCATTTTTGCTGAGGCAACCTTGGAGACACTTCATCAGCTACATGACACCAGCTCTTCTACCCACCTTCAAAGGAACATCACTGTCATTAAGTCATTTTCTTTTGCATAAGAAAAAAAAAAAGTCTTTGACCTTCAAAACGACTGAAGAGAAGACGAACCATCTGTTTCCATGTGTCTGGTTTTGCAGTTTTAGACCAAGTAAAACTAATACTTTTAGACAGATCTTTATCATTATTTCCCTAGAGCACTCTACCCATCCTCCATGTACATGAACCACAAGCCCAGTAATAAGGATGCATTTCTAAATACAAGTTTATCCAAAACCAGCAAGTTACCAATGCTGAATGACATGCTTGTAGTTGTTTTCACTTGTAGTATTAAGATTGTTCGAAAGACAGAATGCCAGCTTAAGCTCTTCTAGAGCAACTGGTTTAAAGTGTGCCAAAACACAAACCATTTTGGAAGTAATCATTTAATTGTGCAAAACTCCACATCACCAATTCCTTCTTTAAGTGGGTTATGAAATGAAAAATGCAGGCATCTGCTGGCTCAGCAAGGCTATTCAAAACATGAAAACAAAGCCCTGGCCTTTTTCTCATTTTGGCCTATCAAAGTACATCACCACCACAAATTTCTTTTTTTGTTTCTGTTTTTCCATCCACTGAAAACATCTAACTTACATAAGACTGAGACAGTGTGAAATCCAGGAAAGAATGAACTGTGCTCCTTCCTCAGCCCAAAAAGAGAAGGAATGTCCATGTGAGCACCAGCTTTGCAAGCCACCACTGCTGCTCAGAGAGCTTAAAGAATAAAAATTAAAATTTCAGCCCCAGAAACAGGGCACCTTCCTCTTGCCTTTTCTTCAAGCTATGGTGTAGGGGAGGGGAGAACTGACTTCCTTCCCTGTTCCCAGCCACACTTTCCCCTCTTATCAGCTCAGGCAATCCCATGGCTGTAAGTCCTTGCAGAAAATCCTTTTTTTTGGGCAGCAGATCAAAACACACACCTGAGTTATGCTGTGGGAAGCAGACACAGCTGGCAGCTGGGGACAGCAAGGGTTTGAAATGTCCAACAGCCCAAGTGAATTGAGTTTCACATGAAACTACACCCTTGTGATTTTTCATAGATGAAGGAAGCTGGTGAAGCTACCTAATTACATGAGGGAGCAAGGAAGTAAAATCTGACTATAAGGGTAATTGCTTTTCATTCAGGCTCCCAAGACAATGACTCCATTATTAATATTAAAGAGTCATGCCTTCTCCTTCAAGTTTGACTGGGGAGAAAGAGTGGCATAAATATCAGCTAAGCAAAACCTTCTGAAAAAAACATAGAGAACCTAACCTTTAAGGCAAACAGATTCCAGAAAAATAAGTCTCCTTTATATAACCCATATTAAAACAAACAAAAAAACCCCAAAAAAACCCAAGCAAACAAATTCAAACAATCAACCAACCAAAGAAGAAAAAAAAAATCACCAAAGGAAAAACAAAAAAATCCCACACCACAACCTAGAATTCTCATTTAAACAAAGATATAACAAAACTTCAAGATAAAAACCTTCTGTTGTGGCTAGTAGCTAGCAACACAGATCTCTGGAATAAAGCAGCTCTTCAAGGTTCAGTTTATGTGTTTACATCTCCATAGAATAAGATGACTGTAAGCATGGAATATAGAATACTAAGTAAAAAACTTACATTCTGTGTTTTCTGAACAAGTTCTTTTGGGTTTTTTTTGTTTAGGAAAAGTGCAAAAATAAAAGAAATTACCAAGTTCAGTGTTTCACAACTTCCATATCCCACACATCTCACTGTATAAAATCAAAATACATCACAAAACCACCATTTAAAACAACTTCAGAACTACACTTTAATTTCCTGTAATCTGCCTATAATCCTGAAGAGCAAATGATGCCCACCTAGATTAACTAAAATTAAAACCAATACTTCATCTTATAGCATGTATTTAAAGAAACATATTTCAGTGTTAAGATGCAGATTCATGTCTAACATTTCAGAACTATTGTTAAAAAAAAAAAAAAAAGAAAACCCAAACTGACAGGAAGAACAGGTCAAAGGTGCTGCAAACACCAGGAACATCAACACACTTCTGTAAGGCACCAACTGCTTTCAGGGCAGAACATCCACCAGATTGTATCGCACAGCACTTTTTCAGCCAAGTTTAATGATTGAATTACATGTACACATAATTTGTATGCAGAAAAATTAAGTCCCCTAAGACTGGTAGAGGAATATTTCTGTGGACAAGTCAGAAGGAAGAGGAAATGGAATGTTATGCAAGCATTAAGAACTAGTAAATTGGAGACTGCACCCAGAACTGTAACCTTCTCTCCTAGGCAGCTTCTAAGTGATGACTAGCACAGACCAAATGTACAGTGATGCACAGAGTCAAAAAAACATGACAGCACAAATGCAATTAAAACAGCAAAGGTATGTAGAGCTTGTCTGGCTTGATGTTATGAGTGTCAACAACAACAGCAAAGTTTAACTCGCCATACACCTCTGTTGTGAGCAAGGCTTTCCAGAAGTCTTCAAATAACTGAAACAACAGATTCTGCAACTCCCGATAGCTTGCAATGTACTATTTTCATACTTTTTATAAACAGTAGCTATCCATAATATTTAGATGCTTTCATGAAGATAATGAAAGGAATAAAGATTTCAACAAGAAAAGCTGCTTCTTACAATTGCCTTAGTGTAGTGCAGTGTTTTTTGGTTTGTCACCCTTACCACAAATACTTCAATATTCTTATAGTCTTTTTACAACAATGCTTTGCTTTAAAATAAAATCCAACAAGTATATAAAGATAGTTTTCTTTTAAACATTAAATGCCTGTGTTACAAAGGATAGGTTTGGGGGAAACAAAAAATATACCTTTGCATAGAACATGACAATAAATTTCTGCAATGGCAAATTTATTTTGCATTATTTTATTCCATCTTTCAGCACAAATTCTTCTGTCTTCCAGATGAGATTGGCAAAATAGGGATTCTAATGGTTTATCAGCTGTTCTCCTTGATGGAGCTGCAGAAAGCTTTGCTTGTGGAAGTATTTTTGAGAAGCAGATAACGTGCAATGACTCTGGTGTACAGAATGTTTCCAAACTGAATTCTAGCATTCACAGAACTTTCCTATACAACATTGACATGATTTTACTAAACACACTAATAGACAAGAAACCAAATAGAATGACAAGTAGACAACAGCCAGGATTTAATTTGTAGGACAGAAAGCAATACATGGCATCAGTAAGAGCACTGTAAATCTTATTTTAGCAGCAGTGCTCACTCTTGGCTGTAGAATCACAGCTGGCACCTGTAACTTCTAAAGCAATAAGCATGAATGATCAGAGTGGAATGCCTAGGCAACAGGTCACATTATTAAAGGGCAGGAGAATAAACACACCTAAATACTACCTACTGGAAGCTAAGGAAAACTAAGAGAAAAAGATGACTTAATGCTGGGAGAAGAGGAAAAATACATGAAAAGCTAACACCATCAAAGGGAAAGACACGTATTTTAAGCAAGCAATAATCTGTAACAGAGTACATAGCACACTCACTAGGAAACCTACAGCAGCAGTTCGAGATTCAAAGCACAGTTCTGCACTTTATAACAGCCTTTCTTCACAAACATTAAAAACAAATCCTAACTAAATTCCGAAGAAAGTAGGATAGAACCTTGACATACCTTCTGCCGTTACAAGCATATCAAAGAACCAAAGCATAACAGTACTCCCAGAAAGAGCTAGACTATACATCAGAGCACCTACTCTTCATTAGGAAAGCTTGAAAATTCAGATAGCAAATATTTCAATAAAAATATGAGGTAAGAAGTTTCATTTGAAAATGAGAAACACAAAAATTCCAAAGAGGAAACAATTAAAGCAACTTCCCTATGGCTTAGGAACTATTTTGACCCAAGACACTCTCCACTTTTACAAAGCACCTAACACACCAAAGTGACCATTTCTAGATACATATGTTTCTTCACTGCTAGAAGCACAGCAATCAAGCAGCAAGACTCACAAATGGAGTTCCAGAGGAGCATAACAGAGGTGCTGGACAAGTATGAATAGATTTGTAGTATTCAGGTCACAATCTCTATTAATAACAAGCTACAGTCTTGCATTTCCATTCTTTTCCTGCTCACCACAGCTATCATCTCACTCAGGGTCTTGTTATAGAAACAGGGTATAAGTACATAGGGACAAAACTCATCCTCATTTCCCAGCACACTTCCCAGACATATATCAATACTCATCAGTAGGATCACTATCACACTCATTGGAAACAAGGGAAGAGGAAACTCCACCACAGAAGCCAAAGCTATGGGGGCGAGGGGAGAAAAGCAGACTAAACACTATTCATACCTTACATAATTTGTTTCAGTGTGTCGAGCAGAAAATCTCCTTCCTGTCACCACATCAATTCTCAAACAAATATTTACAACACAAACAATACCACCTGTATCTTCCCACATGCTTCCTCTGCACTGCAAGTTGTGCCCATGAGCTGCCACATGCTTTGGGAGCTGCAGCCAAAAGGATATAAGGGATTGTACCTGTAATATAACTGTTGGGAAAGAAGAGAGGAAAAGGAGGAAATAAACAACACAGCACTGTATGGCACAGAACTGAAGATGCAGCAAGCATATCCAACAGGAAGCCTTTGATTACACAGTGCCATGCCTCGCTCACCTTATTGGAAGTGGAAGGGAGACTAATGGGGGATGTTGGAACTCCAAATTCAAGTTACAGATGCAAATATGTAGTGCATCCTCTCTCTAAGGACAACTTGACATTCACAGGGATGTCATCTAGAACCAAGAACACCATACAAAGAAAGTTACCTCTGCAGGTAACACCCGTTCCAAAATATCACTGGCCTTCCAGGTCCATCCTCACTTTCATCCCTCAAACTCCCTGCTATAAAATACCCCCAAGTCTAACAATCCTGTCCTTCTTTCTCAGACCCATCCCAGTTTGAATCCTTCTTCCACATCATTGCTCTCACTGCCATACAACTGTGTAGCCCTGTGAGAGTACTGTCACTGCTAGTAGTGATTCCTAAGCTCAGTACTGAATTTGCAAGACCTCAGGACTAAAGCCCATCAAGGCTTACTTTGG
The DNA here is from genome assembly GCF_008360975.1 of Lichenostomus cassidix. Taxonomy (NCBI): domain Eukaryota; kingdom Metazoa; phylum Chordata; class Aves; order Passeriformes; family Meliphagidae; genus Lichenostomus; species Lichenostomus cassidix. Next base: position 30,348,028 of record NC_139479.1, read on the forward strand.
CTGAACTTCTGACCTGCCTGTAACTGCTCCTTGATTTAGCTGTGACAGCAATTTCTCTAACTGACCAGGTGCCTATGCCTAATTGGTTCTACTTTTGTTTACCTGGGCATGCTGCAACCATAGCTTAATACAGAAGCAGTGAAAAGCAGCCACTGCACAGAATGAGATATTCCCAACTCCACAATAATGCAGTGTAAAGAAATACAGGCCTGGTACAGGAGCAGTGGCCTTGATAAGGGAAGAGACAACACGGAGCCCAAGCATGGAATGAACAGAGATGGATTCTACAGACCCAGCACAGGATGCCCCACAACTTGAGGGATGCTGGCTAAAAGAATGCAGACCTGAACAAAACTGATTTTTGGAGGTAACAAATAAGAAAGAAATAGCGTTTAATACGCAGTGCCTTTCACTTATTTGGATGTACTGTAGAGCTAACCAATGGAGGTAGCTAACCACAGAACTTCATTGAATAATCAGTGAGAAGGAAAGTCACGTTAGCAAGCATATAAAAATTATCTCAAGTGGATTCTAGAGTGAGAAAGATGAAACCACAACCATGAGTGATCACGTGCTCCTGGTGAAGGACACCTGATGCTGAGTTCTCTGCAGCAGCTCACCACCACCACCAGGATGAAACCACTGACCTTAGGACTCGGCAACAGGGAGCACTATTGTTCTTTCTTTTTTGCAACATTTAGATTTTAAGTAATAATCATTAGGTTCTCAAGACTTCAACGATTCTAACAAAAAATTCTTGACCTTTCCTTTGAGGTATGCTTCCATTATTTAGACACAAACGACATTTTGCATGTAGCACCCCAGAGTGGCCTGTGCTAAGTAACTTACACAGAGAAATATTTGCACAGATACGCAGAGAGAACAAAGTATCCATTGGGCACCAAGATTCTCAAAGCGCTCCCTTGCACACCAGCCACTACCCCTGAAACAGCACTGAAAAGCAGAGTTTCAGTACCTGAAGGCCTTTCCACGCTTCTGGCATTTACCACACTGCGCACTAAGACGAGCACTAGGTCTTCTTTCCTTCAGAGCATAAATACCCAACCCTTCCCTCTTCCTTCTCAAGTCACACTCAACTCACCTCCTCACCAAAGCTGCTCCCAAGATATTGATGTGAAATACAGACCGTGAAACAAGCTGGTAACAGCAGACACTACAAAGCAACACACATGGTGTGGCAAAAGGTGTTAGGAAATACAATCAGACGAGGAAAATACCTCACTAGAGAAAATGTTCATTACCCAGAAAGGACCCGAGAAACTGGAAGAGTTTATACCCTACACTGATACAGACTAACAGCCTTAAGTAAGCATCAATACATGCTTAAGTAGTAAGAACTGCTTAGAGATGAAATAGCATTTTGTGAAAAAGCTGTCATGGGGAGAACTTCCAGAGAAGTTCAAAAGGTTAAGGAAAAAAACGTTGCAGTTTGCAGTTTAGACACATTTCAAGACAACAGTTTTCATTTAACTACCTGTCACAAAACCTAAAAACACTATCTAAACCGATTGCACCTTTGTATTAATTTATAGGGACAAGTAAAAATACATTCTCTCCTGATGGTGTATGTATACACAATGTCATTCGGTAAGCATTCCATATGGTTAATTTCGCTGCCTTTATACGAAACTCTTACACACAAAAAAGTTCACAGATGGGGCATTGTCCACGACAATATGAACATAACCACAGAGGCGACCCTCTTATCCTCCAACCACTAAAATATCCACCATCTGCATTTATTAAATGAGCACACGAAGCATGTAGATATCACTGTCACAGCACGACCTATAGCACTAATGCCGAATAAGAGATAAAGAAATAATTAATAAGCCCACATTTGAATCACTTCAATTGCACTGAGCAGCTATTTTTTCAGCGGGAAGTCGAGCCGCCTGCCCCTTCACGGACAAACACACGCACGGCCGGGCCGAGCCGGGCCTGGCGCGCCCCGCCTGCGATGAGGCCGCGAGCCCCGGCCGGGCCCGGCGCCTGACTCAGCGCCGTGTGGGCCGTGTCACGCCGCCGCGGGCGGCCCGGCGCGGGGGTCCCTGCGGCAGGACGTGGGGGCGGGAGGGAGCTTCCCGGTATCGCTCACCTCTCCTCGCTCCGGTTCTTCTGCTTCTTGCCCATGGCGGCGACACCGGCGCGCGCGACCCCTCAGCGCTGACCGCGCGCCGCCCCGCGCGCCGCCCCGCGCATATGGCACCGCCGCGCGCCGCGCACGCGTCCGCCCCGCCCCCGGCCCCGCCCCGCCCGCGCCGCGCGCCTCCGCGCGCTATTGCCCCCTGCCGGTCGGAGGGGGAACGGGCCCAGCGCCGGCTGCTCTCGGGCGCCCCAGCGACCGACCGGCTTCGTGAAACCGACGGTGCTCGCCTCGGTTTGGACCTCGGGCAGCCCTGGGAAATGTCTGATGGCGCCCCGCATCTTGTAGCTTCCCTCCTGTTCCTCATGCAGCCCCCGAAAATGTTTAAGTGACACTCCAAATCTGTAGTTTCCCTCCAGCCCTCCTTCCCTCCCCAAGGGGACCAGGACTTCCCGGCAGGATTGTGACCCGTTTGGCCATGAAACCTGACTGAATAGCCAAAATTAACACGTTTGGAAAGATTTTACCTGGAGGCAAGTGGGACAGCTAAGTCAAAGTGGGGGAATGGAGAGGCTACGGGTGAAGTATTTAGGGAGCAGGGCAGCAGTACAGTGACCAGGCAGTAACTCTGGTGTGGGAAGCGCCCAGGACACCTCACCACTCCTCTGGGTGCACAAGACACCCTCCCCCAGCCCTTCACCGGGCTCTGCTGGTCCATCATCCCCAGCACCTCCCCGCATTGCAGGCAAAGCGTAACCAAAACTGTACCATCTGCCCCTGAGGTGACTGGCCTTCTGCCTAACAGGGGTCCCAGTAGGCAGCACAGCGTTTATGGCAACGACCAAATGCAGCTCCAGGAATGAGAGACACTCTCTGGCAGGGAACTCATCTGCCAGGCAGCAACATTTAACGCACAGTTAATTCCTTCCCCGCTTACCAGATTTTCTCAGGACACAAAGCTTTCCCTCCCACTCCCCTCCTTGGGAGGAGCCTTGGGAGCACACACGGCACCGTGCTCGCTCACAGGAGAGCCCAGGTCCTGCTGCTGCGGGGCAGGAGGAGGCGGCCGACGTTCACAGAGGGACAGTGTGGAAGTGAGGCAGCAACCAGTGAGGCAGAGGGGTTCTCAGGTGCAATCCCACCTTCTCGTGGACACGTTCCTCAGGAGCAAAGCGAGATGGAGCAGAAATAACACTCACAGGGAGCACAGACATCATTTTATGTATTTATTTAATAGGCTTTGAGAGCTGCATGTGTTCCTTTGTTGTCATCATCCTGCCACGGTAACTCCTTTGGTCGACAGAGCAAGGCTCACTGTTCTCTACACCTTTAAGCCTCAGGGTCACCACTTCCATCTTGCTTCGCTCCCTAGCACCTTAACTTCTTACTTCCCTCTGCCTTTACACAGCAGTAGCTCCTTATCAGTCTCTCCCACCCAGGTTTCTAGCCGACTGCAGATAAGGACGTGTTTATCTTTCCCCGTCAGCGCACTTCGATACCAGGGAGCCAGACTTCCAAGAAAAAAAAAAAGCAGAACACTTGTGTCGGATTTGTTGTTGGTTGTTTGTATTATTTTAAACACGCTTTACTATCCCATAATTTAAATCAGCGGATCTTCCCCCAGGAAGCAAAGCGGCGGCGAGCCCCATCTGCTGCAGCTCGGCTCGCGTTCTCGGTGAGCCCGCCGGAGCGGCACGGCTCCCGCGGCGTGACTTACCTCACGCCATCGCTCCGCAGCCCAGCCCCGCGGCTCCCGACCGCCACACCCCGCCGGGGCCGGCCTCGGCCTCACGCCCAACCCCGAGCAGGAGTCCCCCAAAGAGCAGCGGCAGCCGCAGGCGCTCCCACCTCCCCCTCCGCAGCACCCAGAGCCGCCTGCGCGGCGGCAAAGGGAGGAGCGGGGCTTGGAAGCAGGGGGCGTGTCTTTCCCCGCCCCTAACAGCGCGGCGACGGGAGGCGGAATCCGTGGCGCGGCCGCGGGCCGGTGCCGGGCGGAGGGCGGGTGCCGCGGGGTTCGGAGCTGTGGCGGAGGCGGGGATGCCTCGGGGCGGAGCTGCGGAGGTGAGGAAGGTGGAGCGGACACCTCAGGCGAGCCGCGCTCCTCCCGCGGGGCAGGCGCACTCCGGCCCGCGGCTCCCGCCCGCAGGTGTGGCGTAAGCACGCACGCACGCACATACGCATGCACGCGCGCCAACGGGGCGCGCGCCCGCCGGGCCGCGGCCAGGCAGCGTGTCTGCTGGAGTTCCGCGGGTGCGCGCGCGGCCCCCCGCTGGCGCGCGCGCCCGCTCTCCCGGCCAATCAGCGCTTCGGGGTAGTTCCGCGCGCGCGCATGCGCCCCGCCCCGCGCTGGCTCTCGCGATAGCGGCGGTGGGGCGCGGCCGGCGCGCGAGGAAGCGGAGGGTGAGTGGCGGGTGCCGGTGCCGGGATTGCGGTTGCGGCCGCGGGCGGTGACACCACCAGCACCGAGCCCGGGCAGCGCGGCGGGCGGCGCCCCGGAAAGCCCGTCCTGAGCCGGGTGGGTGGCTTGTCCGTGGCGTTGTGTGTAGCGGCTCCGCGGAGGGAGGCGCACGGCGCCTGCGCGGTGCCCCCGCCGTGTGCCGCCCCCTCGGCCGGGCCCCGGCGCTCCTTCCCGGGGCAGCGGCAGAGCCGCGTCGCCGCTGGCGTGCCGAGGCTCCCGGCTGCGTGGGAAAAGCCTCTTGGCACCCACGCTTCCGTGCCTTCAGAGCCGGGAGAGAGCTGGGCACCTCGGGTTGCAGTGGGGACTGGCGGGGGCTGGTCCTGTTTTCCTTCCTGTGTGCTTGCAGGACGAGCCTCCCTGTGCCCAGCGGAGCAGGGTCCCTCCGTTGCTTGCAGACCAGCTGGCCTCTGATCTTCGCTGGCGAGGTTTATATTCCCTCTGCAAGTACAAGAAGCAGAGTTTGTGGTTAGCAGCCTTGGGAAGAGGGAGGCAAAGCAAGGTGCCAGGCGTCAGAGGGAGTGTGGCAGTGACACGTGTGGGTAGCAGGCTGGGCGCTGCTGGTGCTGCAGTACGCCTGGAGTGCTGCCTGATCTTGGTACTCTGCCCATCGTCACTTAAAATGTTTATCGTGCCTGGGTATGCAAGGTGCTCACACAGCCAGTGGCGCTGGCAGTTCAGCTGCTTTGAAATACAGCCAAGAGTACCCGGGAACCCGAGTTCAGCACGTCAGATCCGTGGTCAGCAGGTTGAGAATCCGAGTAGGCTGATTGTGCACTGTCACCGTTTCAGATCTGTCAGTTACTACACTGATAATTTTCTGCAGCGTAAGTTTATTGGGGAGAACAGTTGAATGTGTTGTCACAGCCCTTCAAGCACCCTGGTTAGTGTTTTGTGTCTTTTGATGTGTTTGGGCAGGAAGAACTTTACAGAAATTTATTTTAGCTGTGTTTCTTCACACAGCAATTAGGTAGTGGCTGTTAAATCCTCTTGCTGGCTGCCATAGGTGGTGTTTGTAATAGCAATTTTCTAGTACTAATTAAAGCACTGTATTGGCCTGAAGCATTTGCTGTTGAGCACCTTGTCTTTCTTGTAGCTGAGGAGAGAAATGGTAATTCAGATTTAAATATGTTAATATGCCTGAGGGGCTTAAAGTAATTGCATTTAAGCTACTGGCACAAACTTATATATTGAGCATTGCATAGACTTGTTCTGAGGCATCTTATACCTCCTCCCAGCAGCTGGGAGCTTTCCAACTGAACCTTCTTGTTTCAGAATAGTTAGTAAGAACTATATTCTATCTACTTCTGTCTTCAAATAACACAGCTTTTTGTTTCTGTATGGTGTGAACTGCTAGCAAAGAGAGATCAGACTTTCAATTAAGTGTTTTTATAAATATTAATTCCTTGTATCACTGTTTCCACAGCTCTGAAGAGACCACTTTCCAGCTAAAGATGGCTGCTGATACACCTGTTGATATCCTCCAAAAAGTTCTGGAGAATGAAATACTTCAGTCAGCCAAGGTTGTGGAAGAACATCTGGATGCTGAAATACAGAAGCTGGACCAAATGGATGAAGATGAATTGGAACACCTTAAACAGAGGAGGCTTGAGGCCTTAAAAAAGACCCAGCAGCAGAAACAAGTAATTTCTGTCATACAGACTCTTGATGTGTAGAGTGTATCAGACTTTTTGGAAACCCTTGGGAAATTATATATGTTAACTAAGTATTTTGGGGTTGTTTGGTTGGTTTTGTGGATTTTTTCTTCTTCCTCTCTTTTCAGTGCTTATTAATTTTAGATTATCCAGGAAAGCGTCTGTCCATGTGTGCATGCTTTGTAACAGGGGGAGAGAGGAACCTCTGTGATTGTTACAATAAGGACAGGATATAGAGTCTCATACAGACATATGAGTGTGTCCATATTCACTGAACATTGCTATCTGGAACCATAAGCCTTGTAGACAACCTAATCATACGGCTTTAGGCTCCTTCTGCAGTGTCTTTCCTCTGAAGCTTCCTTATGGAACTTCTGGTTTGTTACTAACAGCATATAAGTGATATGTGCCCTCCTCTTAAGGTACATTGTGGAAGGGTGAAACAGGATTTTTCCTTGTTCCTGGGCTGGAATCATTTGTCACACTCTCTAAACAAATGAAATGTTGTCTTTGTATGACTACTCATTTTCTCTTAAGGAAAGTCTCCTTTGGGACTTGATATCTCATGTGAAATTGTGGTCTTTATGCTCCCTCAAAGCTCTTTTTGAACAATAGTTTACACCAAAATTTTGGTAATGTCTGGTGCAAGACCTGAATTAAAAGTAGGGAAGCTGTAGGTTTCTTATCTTATTCCATCTGAGCAAACCTGAAAAAGAAACAGACTGTGTTGGGGGAGAAGTGACTTGGCTGAAAGGAATGTGCTCTGGCTGTGATGGAATCCTTAAAAGCTCTTTAAAAGGCTTTGAAATGGGAATGCAGTGAAATGTCATGGCATGGTTGGGACGCTGGAGGACAGGCAGTGCCAGCAGCTTTGATTCTCTAAACATGGAAGTAGATAAAGTGGCGCACTGTTTGCTTGTCTTCAGAAGTTCAGTTTATATTTGATTCTAGTGTTTTCCTTTTTCAGAAGTCATAACACTTGGATGTCCTTGGATGTGAACATGTGATAGATCTCATACTAGAACTTTTTCATGTCATTTGGTATTAAGTCACTGTTCTCACACACTTTCAAATGCAAATGTGAAGTAGGACACTGCTCAGTAAAAGGAGTGTGCTGTCACACTATTCCAGAATAAAACTGTGCAGAGGGGAATTAATGCATAATCACTGTTGAGGGATAGGTGAGTTCTTGATTTGCATCATGATGACTTCTTCATATATTCACACTTCCATGAATTTTTAATGTATACAGTATTCAGGAGATTCTTTGTTCTATCCTAATTTAGCTTACAGAGTATCTTTGGTTTTCTTTGAAACCTTTTTTTCTTCACTCTGCTTAGACAAAACCACAAGATCAACAACAGTGATTTATCTAAATTTTTTTCCCCCGTTGAAAAAATGAAGGTTTTTGTCAAATTTTGTCATGCTGCACTGCTTCTAATCATTTCACTTAGTCTGTACTTGTTTTAATACACTGCAATTAACTTCTAGTAATATAGAGGTTGTGGTTTCTTTCCTTAAGTGTGTTTGTTGAAAATGTGGAAGATAAGCTCTTTAGAAACTGTATTTGTACACTTGATCAGACAATTTTTGAAGTTACCTCTAAATTTTGGCTTGTGACATTCCATTTCTCCATAGGTGTTATGGCTAATGGTGCACATGTGTTTTCTGAATGGTTTTCTGTGTGCCTGGTTCATGTTAAGATCCCTTCAGGGTATATTTGGTAGATAAACATCTGTCGCAGATGAGTTAGTTGGCTTTTTTATCAGCAATTTTTTTCATACAGTAAAACATTTAAAGAAATTTATTTAATTCATGTAATGACTTAAGTGTAAGATAAGAGTTCTTTGAGTGTACAAAAACATTTCAGAGAGAGTAGCCCAAGCTGTCAATTGGCAATTTTCAAATGCTGAAAGTTTTTGCTGTATTATTTGAACTAGTCTTGTCTTACTGAGAGGCTGCATTACAGAAATTTGTGTAGCTCTGTACAAGATTTGTATTTCCAAATAAGCAAGGTGTCTTGTGTCTTTTCAAGATGAAACTAAAGGGGAAGAAGTAATTTGTTTCTCCATTACTGTATGAAATGGTTTTCCACTGCAGACCCCCTCTGCCATTTTCTAAAAGTTGTAGAGGTTGCACAACAGATGAAGGGCTAACAGCCTGCATACTGATTACTTGCTTTTATGTTTTCCAAAAGGAGTGGCTTTCAAAAGGACATGGAGAATACAGAGAAATCCCAAGTGAGAGAGACTTTTTTCAAGAAGTCAAAGAAAGTAAAAATGTGGTTTGCCATTTCTACAGAGATACAACATTCAGGTATAGTAAATAAGCTGTGCTGAAGAAACCTTTTGTGTAAAGATGTCTGCACAAACAAATGTGTTCTTTTGTTTTTCAAATCCCACAAATAAATAGGCATTTTTTTAAATATTCACATTGCTTCATTATAGATCTCACTCACTTTTCAGGATATTTGAGTTTTTAAATGTCTTTTTTCCATTACAGTTAATCTGAACATGATTTGACAACAATTAATACTCTGCTACATAGTTAATTAGAACATAGATGTCTAACCTCTTTGACAATATTTGAGAGACTGCTGTGTTTCATTATTGACTTAGTTTGAGGCAGCCAGGTCTGTAAATGTAGTGACCATACAAGAGCAGCATTTCAAAAAGATGGCTTTGGTTATTCCAGGTAGAGATACTTCGGGTGGTTCTGGCAAATAGAAATAAAAATACAACCAAAAATCTTGTGTAGGCATCTTGACAGTTTGACCTTTTACTTTGAAAGGATTAGTTGCAGCTGCTTTTCCTTTGTGCCTGTGCCTTTGTGATTCTGTCACTTTTTTTAGAGTATGAGACACCTAGACCTGAGAATATGTCCTGACTCAGAATAGGAACCCAAACTAAGATGCCCCACTTCCTTGGAAGAATTTTAGAAGTTCTGGGTTGTGGGCTGTTCCTCACTGGGTCTCTCTCAATGTGTTCTGTTAAAATGCAGTTGCAAAGTAGAGCAGTTTATTGAAGGAGGAGCCAGTTGCCCTGGTTTTGGTTGATTGGGGGTTTTTTTCCCTCAAAGGTGTTATGTTCTCCCTAGCTTGTAGAATATAAACTGAAACAGCCTCCATGTGAGAAATTGAAAGAGGTCAAGGCTGGATTTTGCAGTGAGGTATTTGTGTCCTGTGTTTTCTAAGTGTTTAAAGCAGTTCCGTTTGGCTAGGTTTTACTCAAGAAGATGAAAGGGTGTCACTGCAAATAAGGTAGCTTAGAACAGGTTTGGTTCTTGTTTCTTGAATCAGCAGAATCTATAGGCTCAGACAGAAGAAGGGACTTCAGAGAAAGTGCTTTGTAAAATATGTCATGCTGACAACCAGCTTGAAGCTCGTGTTTTAGGTTTACCAACCACCATATCAAGTTGCTTTCATCTTTGCCCAGTCCAGCTTTTTGATCTGTTCTGTTCTCCTCTTGAGTTTAAGGACAGTCACATGACTGAGTTCATGCAGCAAAGCCAAACCACTTAGAGAAGACAATCCAGAAAGCTGAGGTTGCAGGTGACAAGTCCACAAATCTTTTCGATCTGACAAGCATTTTGAGCAGTTCGTGTCACTGTCCCATAGCTGGGAAACAGTAATTGTGTGCTCACTCCTATTCCATTGCAACAGTAAAGCAAAGTATATTTGCCTATAACACTACTGTGCAAAGCAGTCTGTGCAAATCACTTTTTTTCAATTACACTGAATTACTGCATCTCAGCTCTGAAGACAGTGGCTGCAAAAATGCAAAACACTGTAACATGTTTATAGTACTTCTGAAGAATTCTTCTATAGAGAAATTTTTCCAATTCACAAGCAGTGAAGCTGGAAGTCAGAAAGAAATGTCATCACTAAGTGCAAGCCTCAAGAAATGAGAGCAAGGCTTTCAGGTACATGGAAGGTAATTAGGAAGAAATTAGAGAAAGGGATGGTATAATTGTACAGTAAAGGTGCTCCAGGCTGTTCCTCTGTTAGTCATTAGATCCAGCTACTTCTGAAACATAGTTTCTCTTGAAACTAAACTCTCAATTACAAAGGCCATGTGTGAGTCTTAACATGCTAGAGCTATCTCTTTACTGCTCCTTTTAAACTTTGTCTCAAATGCATATTTTTCAGCTTATTCATTCTAACACTTCATATATTTTGGGTTAATTTTTCCGCAGGTGCCAAATAATGGACAAACATTTGACTGTATTGGCAAAAAAGCACATCGAGACAAAATTTTTGAAATTAAATGCTGAAAAATCTCCTTTCTTGTGCGAGAGACTGCGCATCAAAGTAATTCCCACTCTAGCACTAATAAAAGATGGAAAAACACATGACTATGTCGTGGGCTTTACTGACCTCGGTAACACTGATGACTTCACAACAGAAACCTTAGAATGGAGATTAGGCTGTGCAGATGTAATTAATTACAGGTAATTAAGTGTTTCATTATTTTTTTATTTTGAGATGAAGTGCAAAGAGAATGAGCTTGCAGACAGGAGAATCTGAAAGGTTGTAACTTCATTATGTTGTACGCTAAAAAAGACGTGAGAATTTAGTTATTTAATCTGTGTGCTTCATCAAGGGGAAGAGGAGAATCTCTTTGGCAAAGCATTGATACATTATAATGAGTGTTGCATTGTCCTTTTTTTATAGTAATAAAAATAAACCCAGTTCTTGTCATGAGGTATATAGAGTAGCAGTGATGCTCTGATATGGCTTCAGAGTCATGCATCTAATGTCATGCTCTAGAGCAGCTATAGATGCTTCATGTCACAGTTGCAATGCAGTGAAGTCTGAGCATTTTTGATCCACTGTAGAGAAAATTCAGTAAGTCATCCTTAAACTGCGTCTTAACATTACATACATGAATATACTTCAATGAACAGTACTGAAAAGGGAAAATAATTTGAAGATGTGTAAATAAATTAAGTAACCCTACAAGATAATCATCGCAAATGCCTTATTAAAGATGTACAAAACAAAAGGCAGTAGAATGTATCTGTCACTACAGTAGCCTAACTTCACAGGAGAATTATTTATCAGAACTCTGCTTTGCATTCCAGTGTGACTCAAATGTCATCTATTTAGGTTAATTTTGCTCTATTGTTTTGAATGTCTTTGGTGCTTTTATAATTTTAAATTTTATTACGTGTATTTATTTAAATGTCTAATTTTCAAGTTTTGGCAAGAAGTACTGTATCTTAGAGCCAAAGAAACTACTATTCAATTTGGCTTAGTAGCTGTTGAACTTCAGGTGAAATGACTGAAATTTATAATTTTAAAACAACTGCTATTTCCCAGTTCAGTAACAAACAAATATGCAGAGACAGCTTGGATGCATATTCTAGACAGCAACAGCCTTTTATAGCAGAGATCCTTCACTGAAGTTGTATCAAGCAGCACTGAATTTGCTAAAGATTGATATGTTTGCTTATGGCATAATTTTACTTCTACTTGACTCTACTAGTAGTGTGTGTTTGTTCTTAGCTCCTTGCAGAGCGGGGGAGTTGTTTGGTTCTTCATTGATTTTGGCAGACCCTGGCTTTGCAATGTGAGCCACATTTCCACACTCCCACTCTCTGGAGTGCCTGGAAAGGGCATTGGCCTCCTCAGAGCCTAGAAATAGTTCTTTTCATTCAGCCTGTGGGATAGCAGATGGTAAAAGGATAAACTTTTTTTAAGGGAAAAACTGTTCAGGTCAGATTATTTGCCCAAAATCAGTATTCAAGTGGTGTATTGACATACGTAATTAAGTATCAGTCAGTGAGCTGTATATTTAGGATTAATACCAGCAAGACAGTATTAACTTTTTTTTAATAACTACAAATTTCTAAACACTCCTCTGTAGCTAATTCCAGATGGTTGTAATTGTTCTCACTCACTGACACATGGATGCAAACCCTCACAGGTCATGTGAGCAAAAGCAGAGGACACCCTTTTCTGAGCAGTGGAGGACATTCCCCTCCTTGTGCAACCCTGCTGGAAGACAAGCAGGTGCTCCAGCTTTATGTGAAAACCTGCTGTTCCCTACAGGAAGCACAGGTCCATTCCCATGGACACACATGCTGTTGAGAGCCCTTGCAGGATCATCAGGGCACTCTGAGGTGTGAGTTCCCCCATAATCCTGTAGATGGAGTGCACTGTCCTGTGGGGAAGCTGCTCTGTCCAGCCCAGGCAGAGACAGCACAAGGGGACTTATGGCAAACCCCTGTTTTGACTCTGAAGTCCCCATTAACAACATTTTAGCTTTTTTTGTACTGGTGGCTCCTCAGCAGTTTTGTAAAGTTTCTCTGTAATTCCCTGGTTACTGTTTAATCTGACAGATGGTTATCTTTGGGATGATCAGTTTGCACAAAAAGCCTTTTCAGATAGTTTTTCTCTACAACTCCACTCACAGGTGCTGTTTACTTTCACACTCCTGTCTTAACTCCAGTTATCCAGGCCATTTTGTCCAGGATGTGCTATGCTAGCAACATCACAGTGCTGCTTAGGGTGGCTGTGGAAGAAAGTAGGCATTGTGTTCTCTTAGAATGTGTTTTTCTGGAGAAACAGGTCATTAGACACACTGGTTACTGTCTGTATGAATATGTCTTTAATCAACTTGTCTTACCCTTTTCCTGTAGTGGAAACTTGATGGACCCACCTTTTCAAAGTCAAAAGAAATATGGAACAAGCTTTACGAAGGTGGATAAGAAGACCATCAGAGGAAAGATATATGATTCAGATTCTGATGATGACTAGAAGAGCTGCCTAAATATATTTGTAAATCATCTTTTGTTTATGCGTGGTACATTTCTAAGAATGTTTTTTATAAGGCTTAATGCTTTTCATTACATCTGCACATAATTCTCATTTTTCTATACAGTTTTATACAACTGAGTCATAGCAGAAAAAAGCTTAAGTATTTTTTTTTCTCTTTTGAAAGTCATTTGTAATTTGAAAAACTTAGTCCTTCTAACTAAACGACATGGCAAATGATGAACTTAAGCCATTTGTCTTCAGTATTAAGTATATGAAATGTTTTGAAGTAACTTAGAAACAGCTGTATGAAGTCAGACCAAAGGTCCCTCTGGCCCAGGATCCAGTCTCAGTGGCTAAAAGGAGATGCACAAGGAAGAGTGAAAATAGGGTGACCAGATAGCAATGCTTCCAAAAATCTACTTTAAGCAATCTATGGCTTGGGGAACTCTATCTGAGAGCATTTGCTGGTAAAATAATGGAAGAAAAATCTCTAAATCCTCATAGTATCCAGGCATCCACATCATGTGGCAAGGAGGCCACAGTTTAACTGTGCTGTGTGAGGAACTACTTCCTATTGTTTTCATTGAAACTGACAAGGGGTTTTTTCTGTTTTTATTTATTAAAGGAGGTAGCAGACACTTAAAAAAAATAGATTGTTCTCAATCAGTTCCTCTTCTGGCTTATTTATCATTACTTATATTATCAGTGAAGCACCACAAAATTATTAGTAAAGAAATTGTGCATTTAAACAAATAATTGCTTATCTTATGGTGCCATATCATGCCATTGAATAAATTAACTGCATTGCACTATAAGTTGTAAAAACAGTCATAACTTCTGCGAATTCTGAAATAGATGGCCAAGAGAAATGCCCTTTTACCATCTATGAATGCTGCATGTCAGAGCTGATACAGCAGGTAATAGCACATAGCAACAAGCATATTGAAAACAGCCTTGTTCACAGATTTGTATCATTCTGTGGTTGTGAATGTGTGGATTTTATAGCAGATGCTTTGTACAAGAGAGTAGAATAGAGAAAAGTATTTGGGAGAAACCTTGATTGTTAAGTTTAGATATAGTGCCGCATAATGTGTACTGTTCTTCAGTAATGGACAGAATTTTCAAGAGTGATCTTCCTTGGACATAATGTAAAATTTCGGGCTAGGTGAACAGTTGATGAGTTTTCTTTTCATTTTCAAAAAAAAAAAGTAGTTTGCTTTGTGCTGAAGGACCCTTTTGAGGTGGTACTTTGAGTCCAGTTGGTCCAAAAAGCAGTGAAGTGGGTCTAGTCAGATTTGCTGCCTTGTAGTTGAGAACACTTGTGATTGGGCCAACCTAGCAATATATCTCTTTAACTTTAAAAAATTATATTTTATTTCTGTTCACGTACATTGAAATAAAATTATTTTAATTCTAATGTTGACTACTGCATCCTTTCAAAGAAGGAGATCTAGGTGCTGTGGATTAATTTCACTATTAATAAAGTCCATCAGAAAGGCTGTAGGAACTCTTTCTAGATTTCTAACAGGTGATGTAAATCTCTGTCTTAACATACAGGATCCCTTTGAGAATGCAATCAGCTTAAAATGTACACAGCTGTCTGTCCATTTAGGAGAGCATAAAGTAGACTTGCTTCATGTTGATCTCCCTTATAATGCACAGATTGTTTAAATGCATTAGAAAGTGCTCCTTTTTCTTTCTTTTTCTTCATCCAGTTGCATGAAATTTAGGAAACCAATGTTCCAACAGTATTTTTACAAGTGTCTTAGCAGGACTCATCACTGAACCCTAATTGTGGTGAATTAGGCTGTGGAAATATAAAATCACCTAAGTGTAGTTGCGTGCTGTGTGGAAATGCGTGGGCTTGTCAGGATTCCAGGACGGTGCGTTGTTGGCGGTTACTCAGTTCCACACATGAATAGCCTCATTACAAACTCAACGCAAATCCTACCTGGAGTCTGTGGTTTCATGTCACTTTAAGCTGATGATTTTTTCTGGGTTAATCTTCCTTCATCCTTCCTGGGACTTGTTCCTTCATCAGGCTTGGAACATGACCACACATACTCTAGTGCTGATACAAGGAGTTTGCAGGAATGTGTGGTTTGGGTAGAATCGTAGATTCATGGAATGGCCTGGGTTGCAAGGGACCTTAAAGATCATCTAGTTCCAGCTCCCCTACTGTGGACAGGGACACTCCTGCCATGGGTGAAAAGGGAAATTGCGACCGTTCATAATAGTGAGTTCAAAGTTATATTGAAGTAGCAATCTCCTAGATCTTCTCCTTCAAATCTTTACTTTCAAGTCTGCTTTCTGCGTGTTCTGTTTTGAATGAACGTTAAAACTGTTGCTGAATAATCTCTGGGTTACATCTCCCTCCTGCATATTACTTTGAGACGAACAATTCAAACCTGAAAATTTTATTTTTGCTGAAACCTAGAAGTTCTTTAAGAAACGGGAAATTTGTGTTGTTTGATTAGTGAGGAATAAATTGCTCTTCTGTGGTTGAGTTTAATGATTTTGCCATGCAGGTTAAATTAATGAATTGTCCATGACCATAAGACCTGGGACAGCAAGCAAGAAGTGTCATGATACATAGAGCACCAGCTCAAACAAATGTCAGCTGTACAGACTTGAAAAGCAGAAAGATTAACTTTGTCAACAGCAATCTAGTTGGCCATATGGTTGATAGATGAGATTATTATGATGATGATTCACAATATCTAGAAAGAACACAGGTTGCATGGGATTAATTGCTTACACCAGATGGATCAGATATGTGAGGACATGACTGACTAAAGTTCCTGAGCCTAGACTAATCGCAAAATGATATCTGGTCTGGCATGTGTCAGCCATGAAAGAGTGTTAAGACAACAAAGAGATGAGAAGTGTTCATGTATAGTTTTGGAAGTGATGGGGCTTATGCTTGAACTCAGCATAGAACTTTAATAATGATTAGTGCTTAAGTCTGTGCCTGATGCTTCTATGAAATAATAAAAGCATGAAGGTAATAACAGCATCTGGGTTGTTCAACTCTTGATGCTGAATTATGTGGACTCGACTGTACATTCTTTCATCACTGATTGATCCTGGGTTTTGCTGTGGTTCTCTTCAATAAATCTACCCAGAAGTGAAATGCTGAGTTGAACTTTGGGATCTAGGAAGTGTGAAGTAGTCCCAGAAAGAGGCAGGGTGAGAAATTCTGGAGAGGATAACAACAGAGTAGCTGCTCTCAGACCCCATTAGTAGGCTGCATTTACCTGCAAGCATCACAGGGGTCATGAAGGGAGGCCAACTCGAAAGATGAATTGATGCTCTCAAGTCCTCTGTTCTAAGTAGTCTGCTTTTGTTCTATCCCCCAGCTAGAAATTCTAAAATTAAGCCTTTTCTACAGAAATTTCTATAGAAAGTTTGGGGTTTGACCAGTACAGTTTCTAAGACAAGCCCTTTGTCTTCCAGGTAAGAGTAAAGCTGGTGTTCTCAATCCGTTGTGACGGATGCTGTCACTTTGTCTCCCACGTACACACACAAACAAGCACAAGCTGATGCAGAAATAACCTGGCTTTTTTAGTCATTGCATATACAACAGCTGTGTAATCCACTTTTTGAAAGGAAAATTTTGTCAGTAGTGCATTTATCTGTCTGTCTCTTTAGAGCAGCTGTATATGACAGTCTGAGAGTGAGAGTTACACTGTGGAGCTGAAGGAAAGCCTCTCTAGGAATCAGAAGGTTGGGATCTGTGGTGTTACAGTAGGCTACTTGAAAACTGTTCTGAGGGGTATGTTACCCCTGAGCCACCTTTAAAGGATAAATAGAGACAGGTTCCACCATATTTGACAAAAAAATCTCTACTCTGATAGTTTGTTCTTGGGTCATACTTCAGAGCATTCAGCCTGTCCAATATGATTGTGGTGATCCAAGACATTGAAGTCTGCCAGATGCTCATTGTTCCCTGTCCTCCTGCAGAGCACTGTTGTGTATCATATACTACAGAAGGGAACTTACACTCATACTTTCTTCATCAATTTAAAGCAACACATCAAACTGGCTAAAGCAGTACATAAGACCCCAGAGCATTGCCCAAAAATATCTTGTTCAAATCTGGTGAATTAAGTGCATGTACACTGAGAGATATTGGGTGTTTGTTGATGGAAAGGAAGTAGTTAAGAAAACTTAATTTCAGAGATCCTATAAGGTGCATAATCTAAGGCTACTTTTTGGGTTTTGATTAGTTGTTACAGTCATGGCTTGAGCTGCCTAAAATAAGCCAACACTGATCCCGTTGCCACGTAGCTGTGTCAGCTCAATGTTGAATCTGTGTTAATATAGTTTGCCTTTTGGAACACAGCCTGTTCAAGCATCACCCACCTGGTGGTAGGGCTTCAACATGTGACTCTTATAAAAGAGGTTTAAAAATTAAACCTTCACAAACCATGCAATCTCCAGTGACAACTGGCTTTTCCCAAGATGACATCATATGAAAATCAGTACACAGAACAACATTAATTGCTTTCCTGATCTACTTCCTCCTTGCTAATTATTCCTTTTGTTATTGCATTGCCCTAGAAAAAATTGCCCTGAAATAGTTTCCTGTTTGGTTTCTTGAATGTTAACAGTCCTCAAGGCTCTGTATCATTAATTCCAGGCACACAGAAATATTCTTAATAGTTGTCATCGAATCACAGAATGGTTTGGATTGGAAGGGACCTTAAACATCATCTAGTTCCAACCCCAGGCAGGAACACCTTCCACTAAACCAGGTTGCTCAAAATCCTATCCAATGTGGCCTTCAACACCTCCAGCTTCTCTGTGTAAGTTGTTTCAGTGTTTCATGGTGAAAACTTTCTTCCTTGTATCAAATCCAAACCTACCCTCTGTCAGATTGAAGCCATTCTCCCTTGTCTTATCACTACATGTCCTTGTACAAAGTGCCTCCACAACTCTTCTTTGCCCCCTCTAGGTGGTGGAATGTGCTGCAAGGTCTCAGAGTATTCCCTTTGCAAGGCTGAACAGCCTTGTCTGTGTAGGAGAGGTGCTCCAGCCCTCTAATCACCTTGGTGGCCCTTCTTTGGACTTGCTCCAGCAGTTGCATATCCTTCATATTTTGGGAGCCCAGAGCTGAATGTGTTACTCCATGTGGGATCTCATGAGACTCTAGTGGAGGGGCAGAATCCCCTCCCTCAGCCTTCTGGCCAAGCTGATTTTGATGCAGCCCAGACACAATTGCCTTTCTGCTCTGCAAGTGGACATTGCTAGGTCATGTTGAGCTTTTTGTCAACCAAAACCCCCAAGTCCTTCTCAGAGCTGCTCTCAATCCATTCATCCCCCTGCATGTAGTTGTGCCTGTGATTGCCCTGATCCATGTGCAGGACCCTATCCTGGCTCAAAGTTCAAATTACTCACTTTAGGGGATAGATCTGTCTTTAAGCTACAATATGAGATGAGCTCTCATAGGATCCAGTCCAGTGACCCTTTTGCTAGAACACTTATCCTACAGTAAAATTAAAGATTTCATTTTAGAGAACAGAAGGAAAATAGTTTTTTTCATCCCTCATAAACACTTCTGGCCTTAGTTATTTTATGTGAAGGCCAGAGAGATGCAGATTGTGATGTTATTTCAATGTTCATCTGCATTCTTCAGTAAGGCAAGGTAACTTGCCTTACTGGACTCTCAGCACTTGTTCACTTCTGAATACAGTGAAAACTGAGAGCATCATGTCTTACAAGTTTGAAGACGTGTAGATGTGGTGCTTAGGGATGTGGCTTAGTGGTGGAATTGGCAGTGCTGGGTTAATGGTTGGAGTTGATGATCTTAGAGGTGTTTTCCAACCTAAATGATTCTGTGATTACTTCCAGGTATACTAGATGTAACAAAGAAAAAATATGGAAATTTAATTATTAAACTGGGTGTGTCCCTTTAAAAGCTGGGAAGGACATCCCTAGAGGATTTGTCTGAGATGATGCTACAGATGCATCTTTAACTGGTCAGTTAGTGGTAGGTATCCAACATACGTCAGCAAGTGATGGGCAGCTTCCCTATAAAGCAGTTACAAAGTGTGAGAATACCTGATGTTACCTATAATTACATCCAAGACAAAAGGAACAACCTGAGAAATTCATCTGCCTGTCGATGTTATGAAATGAGTTGAACTCCCAATGGAGACAATAATTAATGTGGGTATCGTTCCAAGTAATTTTAGATGGTATTCTCACCACCCAGTGACATGTGATGCTCTAACCTGCAACCTGAAGGAGAATAACATGTGCAGCATCTAATGCTATTCAACGTGATGCCTCATTTTGATCACTTCTCCATTAAGTGGAATGAAAAAACTCCACTTGGCATGAGGGGGAAAAATGTAAAGTGAAAATCTGTAAGTAGGAAAGAACTGTTGTTACTGAACCTTGGTGTGCTTTAGATCTCAGGTGTGGTCCCTTTATGTAAGACAAGTGGAAAATGCTGTTGTGTCAGGTGACATTTTTTGTCCACTCTGCTCTCCCTTTACCTGAATGTAACAGTGTTATTGACAGATCACAGAGAAACCATATCCATCATCACTGAATGCAGCTTAATGTCAGGATGCCCATGAATACCAGGAAGCTTTCCTGCTTCTTAAGTTTAAGAAGATGCAGTTACCATTTGATAAGTGAGTTCCTCCTCTTTCCTTGACTTTCCATCCCCTCCCTCCCAGTCACATGCTGTGCTGACCAAACCCAGCACAAGTAGAATAGGTATTGGCACTGTAGTCCTGATGCAATTTTCCAAATTAAATCTATCATAAAAATGAAAAATCGTGCTGTACTAGTGACAGATGCAACCCACTCTCATTAAGTGGCTCATCTAAATTCAGTGCTCTGGGTTTACAGCCCCACAAAGACCTTTGAGCAGAAGATGGTGTTTTCTGAGATCCTGCATCTCTCGTTACAAGGTGGTGTCTTGGACACATGCACTGGCTAAGAGCCTTGTTCCATTCAAGGTATATGAGCATATCCATGTTTTCACAGAGGCTGGCTACTTTTGGCTTTTACTCTAAAAGGCAGTCACCAAATTTTGTGTGGATAAAGAGGTTTTTAGCAAGAAAAAGTCCACTTCATAGCTCTGCTAAAAATATCCTCTTATTTGGACTTACAGTGGAAATTGTGTGAATACAAAGAATCTGTCCCAGGGACCTAAGAGCTTATAGCAGCACAGATAAAAATACTTGTATTTCAAACATAACATCTACTACTCAAGGAGTACATAATGAGCAATGCAATGCAGAGGAGGAATTAAGAATTCATGTGACTCCTGTGAAATGTAGAAAAATGTGATTACATGGGTAATAAATGAAAGAGAAAATACATAGCAAATACAAAAGGTATGTAAATTCAAAACCTTATCTGTAGGATCATCAGCAAGTGGACAACACATTAGGCATTAAATCTTACCTAAGGCCAGAGGCTACTTCTCAAGAAAAAGCCCCAAGTCATCAGCATGAACACAGGCTCAGTGACAGAGGAACATTAGTTTTTTGTCACTAAAATGATGCTGGTTTTATAAAACATAACTGGGTGTTAATACTAAATTGTTGTAATCTATTTGAGAGAATACATCTCTTTCTAATACAATTGTCTTGTTCTGTAGAGAATAAATGAATATGTCTGTTGGGTTTGTTGCCATCAAGCTGTGCACTGTGAGCTTTTCCCAGATAATTTCTTCTGGTTTTCCTCCCCTCCAGCATTTCATCAGTCACTATTTCCTTTAGAAGTCATAAAGCACCCTGTGCATGTGGTGTTTCCATTTTCTATGTGTTAAAGCATGACAACACCACAGAGATGCACAGCTTACATGACGTCAAACTTTACCTTCTGCTATTTAAAATGTTAAACCCCAGTAAAAGGATTAACTTATAGTCTACTCTGAGATACCACAACGAGATGTCAGGTTTGCATGTGAAGAATAATTGCCTAGCCTTGTTGTAATCTTTGGGAAGATTTCATTATGGGTTCAATATTTAGGACTCACCTTAATTCTTATCCCAAACTTCCTGTAACAATGCCTGGTTTTGAACATGGTAATTAGTATCTGGCCAAAACAGTATTTCCTACCTGCCACATCTCCAGCCCAAAAGAGCAACTGGAATAGATAGATTTGTGATGCATTAAATAATGAAGAGAAAGCTACCAGAAGAAAATCTTGCCTTCCTAGCCTCCATGCATGCTGGGCAGTCTTGGGAAGAGAAAAATGTAAATGAAACAGGATTGAAGGGCACTGGTCTCTCAGACTGTCTTTCCTCTCCAAGTGACTGAGATGTTTTAGATATGTCAAAAGTCTCTTGGCTGCAAAGTGCAAGGCTTTCAGAGCCCCTCTATATGTCCCCACTCACTTCAGCTGCTGAGAGACTAGTTTCCTTCCTCCTAATTTCTGCTGCAACATCCTGCATTCCCCAAATCTGAAACTCAGACCATGCCTCTGCTCTCAAAGTAGTTACATGCCCATCCTGCAGTAGGTTTGCTGTAAGCAATGAAGTGGTTGAATGATTTTCCTTAATTGTCCTTGTTAAAATTCGTATGCAGGTATGATACTTAATTAAAATCTTACCTATCTGAAATCCCTGAGGAAGCAAGACCAAAAAAATGCTCCCAGAAATATGTCCAGATGCAAAGCAAGGAGAGGACTACACAGGGATCTGATTTTTGCCTGGCCTCTGCCACTGATTCACTTCAATAGTTTCTGCAAGTCATTTATTGTGCATCCCAATGGGCTTATTGATGGAGGAAAACCAGTATTTATTTCCTTTCACAAAGTTGTCCTGAGTCTGACTAACCACCACTTGTGCAAATCTTTGGATGAAAGAAATCATTACAGTTCTAAGCTCTTAATATATATTACTTATTGTAGTTTAAAACAGTCATCACACTAGGTAGAAATTAACATTCCAAAGCCCATAGGGTGGATACCTTTTCCTACATATATATATAAAAGTCATCAAGTGACCTGCCTCAGAGGAAGGACAGCTGAAGACAGGTGAGTCTGAATTCACTCATAGAATATTTATTTAGAACAAGAAGCCTTGATTTTGTTTTGATTTAGCATGTTGCCAATGTTGTGATTGCCATGCTGTTTCTACTTAAGGCCTGTGAGATGTCCTTTTTGTGATGGGAGTGAAAAAATCTCCTGCATGTGGAAAGAGCTACATCCTGTAGCTTTCAATAGGGACCCAGTTGGATATGCCATTGAATGAATTGGTGTTGGGTCAAGCTGTATTGATCTGGGCTCATGAGTACTCAGTGTCAGTGTTAGAGCTCAAATGGAGCTACTGAATGTACCCTGACTTGGCTGTGGGCATTTGCTGGCCTGAATAAGCTCAGTCAGGACAAGGGGGTCTTTCCAATGATACCAGTGGATTGTTTGTCTTTCTGCATCCATGCAGTCTTGGTTTGCAGTAGAAATACAGGCTAGAGAAATGTTATTAAAACTGCTAATGTATTTTCAGGTGTTAACAGGATTAGTGTTAATTGCCTACAAGACTTGTGGTGTCTTTTGTGTTTAAAATCTTCTCAGGGGAAAAAAACCACCACATTTGTAAGCCATAAAAGCTGCTCAGTTTAAAGGTGTTCATCAGCAAGGCAAATACAGTCAATTTTTTTGTGTGTAATCTGATGACATTTTGGAATTTTATTAATAGACACAACAGATACATTTATTAGTAAACTGATTATCTACCAATATCACACAGGGAAGTATTATTTCTCCAAATAAATCTCAGAGTTGCCTTGCATGCTCTTAGCAGAGAATTAAGGGTCATATTGCTTGAATTTTGAAAACAAGTTTTTCCAAAAGCCAAGGAAAAGTGCTTTTTGAACACAGAGGCAGGGGTTGTGTGCGCTTTGTAGCACATTAGACTTCAAATACCTGTAAAATTAAAGGTAGTGAACATTCTCATCATAAAGACATGCTATGGGGCTTCAGGAGGGGCCATGGGAGCAAGCAATGAGAACTAACGGGAGCTAAAAAGGTACCTGCTGGTTCAGGCTGCCAGCAGGGACCTCCCTGATCCCTATCTCCCCAAGGGGAGAAAGTACCTCTGCTGCCCAACCCCTCCTCAGCTGTTGCCATCCCTGTCTGGGTGCCTCAGGGTGGGAGCTTTTGGCATACCAACTTTGCAACCGTGCTGTCGAAAATCAGCACTGATTTCTTCATGTTTTGCAAACCACTGTGTTTCCAGGTCTCCTGGGACAGCTGAGGAGAGCCATCGCCATGATCCCCGCCCTGCTCTTGCTGGGTCTTTCAGCCCTTGTCGGTGAGACAGGTTTGGGTTGCTGTCAAAAGCACACTGGGAATTGTTTGCAGAAGGACCATGGAGAGGAGGTGTGCAGTCAGGCCTGAGGCTACCTTCCTGCATGGCTCTGTAAGACCCTGTGTGGCTGAAGGTCCTTGGCTGCTGTATGAGGCTACTTGCTGCACACACATGCCTTTTAAACTGGTACATCTGGAGTATGGGACTGAAACCAAGGTCACAGACATGTCTCCTCTTGATTTTCCCAGCTAACCTTATGCAATCTCCCTGCCTGCTCAGAAATGGTCTCACAAAAGTGGCAAGTTGTTTGATGGAGTCTATTTGTTCCTCAGTTACTGGGGAAACAGGGTAATCTTCCCAGACTGAGGCAAGCATCCTCCTGAATTAATTCCTCACCAAGTTATAGAGGGACAGAGGAGACAATCCCAGCCAGTGTGCTCAGATACCCCAGCCATCATCTGAGCAGTTCCAAACACTGGGGAGCATTGAATGGGAAGAGCCCTCTGCAATAAATGCAGAGGCTGTGGTTCTCCTCTCCCACACCAGCCTTCAGACCTAACAGGGCAGGTGCATATTCATCTAAACGATCACTAGAGCCATTTGCTTCAATATTCAATTAGAAAAGAACCAATTTCTGTTCTCCACCTTTCTTTGATAACATTACTGATGGAGAGCAGTGGCAACCATGCAAGCAGAGCCAACACAAGGGGATGTGGATTGCAGGTCTGGACGACTCTCTCATTCTTGACTGTTGGCACTTGCAGCACTTGTACAATACTGCTCTGAGATCTTATGTGTTCAAACACCTCCATTCAATATTTCAGCTCCTGCCGTGAGTTCCAGTTGCTATGGCGATATAAGTGCTCTTCAAGTCCCCACGATCACCTGCACACCCGTAAGATCCTCTGACTGTGGTATGTATGATTCACTGCTCTCCATTTGTCAACCTGTTTGTACCTGACAGATGCTTTACTTTCTGTTGTTGGCAAATTAAATGTGGTGCAGCTATTCAACTAGCCGAAAGGGAGAAAACAACACTTCCTCTCCCAAAATAGCATGTGCTGCGAAGCCTCCAGACCTGCTGGGAAGTGGAAGGACAAACTTCAGGTCCCATAGTCAGAATATTCAGCCTCAAAGCAAAGGGAAACAGTACCACCCCATTTCAGTTAGAACAGCTTCTTCATCCACCAGGATTTTAGCATCAGCCTCCTCACAAAACCCCAGGGCCTGCCTGCTCCAAGGGTAAGAGGCACAGAGCCAGGTCCTGAGTGCTGCATGTTGGCTGAGCTGGCCAGTGCTGACCTGCCAGAGACATACTTTACAGGGGGAAAGTCCCAGGTGTGTAGCCATCCTACCTCTGGATGACTCTTTTTTGGTAACTCCTTCACATTTCTCTCTTTCTTGCCTGGTGTTAGTCCCCTGTGTCACCACACAACTGACTACGTCATGTTCACACTGCTGCTAACTCCAGGGATTTTGCCATGTTCCTCGGAAATAGGCTCTTCCAGGGCAGACACCTGACTGCGGGTTTTCAAGCATAGATCTGAACCTACTTGCTTATTTTCAAACTGTTCCAAATTTGCTTTAAAAAAGCCCCAGATCTGTATAAATAGAACATAGCTGTTACCGCAGTTTGGCTAGCCAGTAGTAACATACCCCTCAATTTTTTCAAATCCAGTTTGAAACTTCAATTTTCTGACTCCAGAGGTGCAGCAGGAGAAGAAGACCACACATGTGTGGTTCCACATCCTAAGAAGCCTCCCTGTTCCCCATGTCATTCTTGGGTACTGGAACAGCAGCTCTCTGCCATGGTCAGACCCAACAGGGCCATGCTTGTTCTTCAAACCTCACTGTACTACCCGGTGTAGATGCAATTTCTTAAAAACTTGAGTTATTCCTTTGACACTCAAGGAGGGAGCAAGGGGTTTGGACAGGGGTGTGTGTAAGTCTGCCTTTTCCTATGCTGCAGGATATGCCATGATACGGAGGACTGCTGAGGCAGACCTCGTGCGCCTGAGGAGATACGAGATCCCAATTAGGAGAGTAGCCAGGAACCTGTGCTTGGAGCCAGCGCTCATCGGTGCCATCATGTCCCAGGAGAGCCGTGTCGGCCTGCTCCTGGACGACGGCTGGGACCGGGGACGGCAGAGATACGGCCTGATGCAGGTACACCAGGGTGATGAGCATGAGTAACAGCACAGTAATGTAGTGCATATCCCAGGGCCTTCCCTTAGCAAAAGATTGTTCTGTGTTTGAAACGCTGCTTTATTGCAATCCCTCTGCATCAAAGGTTGTGCCTAAGTGTTGTCCTGTTTAGTTCAATGAGTTGCAGCCTGGGAGTGCAATGAAGATGGGGCTGCATTCAGAGGGAAACCCATTTTCTTGCTTGTCTTTCCCAGATCAGCAGGCAGCAACTGCAGCCTTATGTGGCGTGGGATAGTGAAGAACACATAAATCAGTGCTCAAATATCCTGGTTCTTTCCATTAATGAAGTACGGGCAAGACATCCTACCTGGACCTGGGACCGGCAGCTGAGAGGTATGGGATGGGCTTTGTCCTAGGAAGGGACAGACTGATGGGAGTGCTGTGTGCTTGTTGGTGTTGCTTTTAAGGGAAAAAGAGCATCAGTCTGGCAGATTTTATAGCTACTCTTAAAAAAAAAAAAATTTAAAAACCCAATCAAATAAAGAAATCCCCAAAGCCTCAAAATGAAAACCAGAACCAGAGTTTTCAAATTCAACAGAAGCAGTACCAGATCAGCAGACTGGCAACGAGAAATGGCTTCTATATGGATAAATAAGACTGAGGACAGCAGAAAATGAGGCATCACAACACAACAGGATTATTGTGGCAGCCTGTTTTGTCCAAAAAGCTTGTGAGCCAGGTTTCTAGTAGTCTGTGCTATCTGTGCGCTGGTTTGGTCATCCTATGCTATTTCTTACTCTCCATTCCTTGCTCTGGTACTGCCTTTCCCTTGCTCTGATTGCACCCTTTTCTACAAATAGTGCTACATTTCCACCTGCATTTGGAGAGAGTCATGGGCTCCTCCCTATAGCAAAAAAGATTTTACAAAGTCAGTCACTTTTCAACAATAATGCACAACTGGCACTTTGTCAAGCAGTTGTGATATTTGGTGAGATGCATGGCCCTTTTTGCTGCAAATCTTTGCTCTTATATCTCTATTTCTTACTTACAAGTCCGTAACAACTCGTTCTTAACTCTTTCCAGGGGGACTCTGCACCTACCATGCAAAAATGGGCAACCTCCAGGTCTACGAGGCAGACCCATGCAGCAGAGACTACAACTACGCCAACAGTGTGATTAGGCGAGCGCAGTACTTTAAGAGAAACGGGTTCTAAGTCATAAACCCCCCCTGCCACCAAGCCTCCACTCTGCACAGACTGGCCCAGCAGTAATTGTAGTACCCAGAGCAGTTCCCCAGGTCTCCTGGCAGGATTGATGCTAGTGGCATTGCCAATGACACCTTGCTCACTCCAGCAAATCCCAGCTCCCCTCTCACTGATGGGCAAGTCCAGCACTGCCTTCCAGAAGACCCCCAGGGATGAGATACCACAAGCTCAGGGCCCTTGAAAGGCAGATGGGGACAGACCAGCAATGTTTAAATTTTGAGTGAGGAAGGTGACTCTTTCTGTGCAAAGCTGAACCCCAGGGCTGTTTGTGCATCCACCAGACATACCCACACAAGCAGCTCTTCTCTCAGCTGTGCTATTCCCATCTGCATTCACCTCCTTCCCTCTCCATGGCCAATGCAGGGGATGAAAACCCTAAGTTTTCCTTCCCTTGGTGCTGCTGGCTAAGGGGCAATGAAGAGACTTCTGACTGAGCCTTTGGTCACTGCAGTAGCTGAGCGTTCCTGTAGCCAGCCTTGAGGGGGACAATGTTAAACATGCATTGGTTGGTCTCCTGAGTCCATGGCCATGGTGCAACTGGGGACCTCTTCAGTGCCTCTATATGGAAAGTGCTGCAAGTGCCACAGCAGGCATGCAAGATGCCTTTTCAGCAGAGACCAGCCCTTGGAGCAGGAGTCAGCCCTGTATGTACCCACCCCAGGAGCTGTATCACAGCAATAGTTTTGGTAAAAAACCCACAACCTTTCCTGCTTTAGCTTTGGCACATTTATGCTGAGTTTCCTCCAAATTTAAAGCATTTCGGCATCTGTCCCTCTGCCAGGAATCCCCATTTCTAGTAGAAATTAATGAGCTCTGGGCCTATAAGGTCTGTTTGAAAGTGGATGGATCTCTTGGTGCCAATTTATTAATTAGAGAATAACTATGAGAACAAGAGAGAAAATAAAAATAAGTGTTAAATCCCAATGTTTATTTTTTTCAATTTCATGGGACTCAGTGGGTAGCAATTTACAACTTGAGTAAATAACCTCATTCAATACTCTTCGAATGGGTTTAAAACTCAGTTTGAGAACAAAGAGAGGAAAATGGTACTGCAGACTGGATAGGTCAGAAGAGCTGAGCCTGAGCCCAGCCACTGACCCAAACTTGTGAACATGGGAATAGGGATGTTCACATTTAGCCTTTCAAATTACCATTTTGGAGGTGTCAGGGCACTTTTCTTCCAGCTGTCACCATTGCTGATGCAGAAATGGTGTGCCTGGCAGTCTCTGCCGGGCAGCAAGGGGCAGTGTTGGGCTGCCGGGAAGGGTCAACGCAGGCAGCATGAGAGCTGGTTTGGAGACAGCTTTTGCAAACACAGCAATTTTAATGCTGTGCCCTTGTCTTGCCAGTCACTCATCTGCTTACCATCATGGCAAAGACTCTGCATGATTAACATATGTTACAAGCAAACTAATTTTATTACCTCCGGAGACCAGAGGGAACTCTAGGATGTCTCAAATGTCCCTCATATATTTTTTTTAAGACTACCATAAACAGTTTCGTGTTGAGAAACCACAGGTATTGAACTATATACTATTTAGTCTTTAGTGAATTCTCCACTATATTAACATAGTTTTACTAAAATCATTACTTTGTAATGCAAACTTATGAAATGTATCACATGGTTGTCTACTTGGCATAGCTTATGTAAAATTCATAGGATGAGGCCTTTGGTGCATTATGTTATGTAAACCTCTATGTTACATAAACCTCTTATGTAAAGCCTATGAATGAATTTTTGGTAGATCATTATAAACTTCAAATGGGGCAGGGAATCTCATTGCTGCCTATGTGTACAAATCTGGGGTTGAGTTCTAAGGGTGAACAAGAGTGGAGCTTTTTTGGTTGCCTTCATGTCATCCTCAATAGGTGTCAGCAAGCTCCTTGTCACCACTACTGGTGCTACCAACCCTGCAGATCTCTGAGCTCCTCAGGAGTCCAATTTGTGCAAGTGTTACCTATGAAGCTGCTGCCTGCTGGGTTGTGCGGCATTGCCACAGGGATTATTTATATTTTTTAGTCTTTTTAAAATTCCCAGTTATGGAAATTCCATATTTTGTTCCAGATTTTGTTTTAGGGTGTCAGCAATTTGCAGTGAATACCGAAAATCTCTGCAGAAAATGAGCTGAAACTTGATAAATTGGTAGGAAGGAGTAAATAATTAAGGGAAGTTTAGCAGTAACATGCTGCCTTGAGATTTGAGCTAAAGCTTTCCTGACAAATAATGAGTTCAGATTGTTGTTCCCCTCTGTCTTTCTGGTCACCTTTGTCCATGTTACTGGAAGTTACTTTTCTGCCTGATGTGGACAGGGGAGCTGCAGTCACACTCTTGCTCACCGTTTTGACCTACAGCCTGTTGAAAAAAAGCAAACCTAACAGACATCTTGCAAAGCAAATGATCTAATACCAAGTAACATATCAGAGAAAGCAGAAGCACTGGTAAGGAAAGAGGAGAGCTGAATCAGAAGGGAAAGAAAGGTCCAGGGAATCAAAGACCAAGACATCTGCCTGCAACACTGAGGAAGATGTTAAAGGATTGAATGGTTCCTTCAAGAGATCCTGAGGGACAACAAAGCAACAAGGAACAGTCAGGAGGGTTCTGGCAGCCTGGCTTGCCAGGGGAAAGCTACCTCAGACCAACTAAAATCTTTATCTAACTGGGTTAGTGGCCAAGAGAGAAGCCGTGGTTGTGCCATATCATGAAGATGATAAGGCTTTCAGCAGAAATATGAAGTGCCCTTGTATGCAGAGGGCCTTAAAATAAGTAGAAAAAGCACTGGTTATCAGCAGCTTCTGGCTGAACTGGTGAGATTTTCAAGTGGAGCTACACAAGTCTGTCCTACACCAGTTTCTCTGAAATTTGTGGTCAGAAAATGAATGGAGGATATGAGCTATCAAACCATGGGCTACATGGAGAGGGAACATGGGCACTTCCACTGATGGTTATAAACGATGAGAACCAGTTAGGAACCAAAGCACTGAAATCAATTAAACACAGGTGCAAAACACTGGAGGAGATTAAGCAAGGGTGTAGCAGGCAGGTGACCGTCACACAGAAAGGGCTGGAAATTCTAGTGGGAAGCAAAGTTGATGCCAATGGAGGAGGAGAGGAGAAATCAAAAAGAAAGAAAATCCCATTTGGGGGATTATATTTGTCATAGCACTGTTTGTGAAGCACCTGAGATAACTCTCAGCTGTTGAGCTGTGAGAGTCAGTGAGGCTTGGCAACAGCACTTGAGCCTGTTGCACCAACAAAAATGCACTCAGGACAGTCACAACCCTGACGGAAAGTACAGCCTGTAGAAACAAGGAATTAGATTATTTTTTTCCCCCAAAAAAGAGAAAAAACACACAGTTATGATTTTCTAATACGCAAAAGAAATTAAGGGCAATAACCTACATCCTTCCCTTCCCCTTGATGGTAAGGCAAGCAGTAGTGAGTTTGGCAGCAGATTTGTGTTGGATACTTCAAAAAACTTTCAGGATAATGAAGCAATGCAACATTCCCTGGGTGTTTTAAACAACATCCAAGGTCACCATATAAAAGTAGCTGTACATCATACATAATCACAGAATGGTTTGAGTTGGAAAGGACCTTAAAGGTCACCAAGTTCCACCTCTTCTGCCATGGGTGGGGGCACCTTCCACTAGACGAGGTCGCTCAGGGCTCCATCCAACCTGGCTTTGAACACTTCCAAGGATAGGGCATCCACAACTTCTCTAGACAACATATTCCAGTGCCTCACCACACTTATATTAAAGAATTTCTTCCTAATGTCTAATCTAAACCTTCTCTCTTTCAAGAGAAGGGGAAATTGTGTTGCAGAGAGGGGAAATGCAATAGGTGTTGTTTAAGGACCTTTCCAGGCTAACACTGCTGAATCAGAATCAGCAGTCAGTCAGCAAATGGAAAACAAATTACAGTCAGGGAAGAAAAACCATGATTTGGTTTTACAACTGATGTCAGTACTTGGAAATCTATTTAAATGTGCTTGCTACAATAAAGAGCAAGTGTGAGGTGGAGGCTTTCTCTCTAATCAGCTTGTTAAGCTGCAGGTGGTATGGGTTGATCCCTCCATGGCTCAGGCAGGGTTCTGCCCGTAGTCTGGAGCTGCAATGACTGGCTTTCATGGAAACCAGGCAGAGGGACCAATTAAACAACCTCTTTCAGCAGTAACTGAAGCAGGAGGAAAACGCTGTCAAAAACAAGTCCCTGCTGGGTCAGAGCCCTAAGCCACGTGGGAGAACAGATTGTTTTGATGGCTGATTCCGAATGCTGCAGCTGGATCTGCTTGAGCCACGTGTCCATGTCTCTCACTGAGACATGCAGAAAACAAAAGGAAATGCCAACTCATCAACGTGCTGATTAACTGTGTTTGTTTGGCTTTGTTACTCGTTACAGAACTGGGCTGGGATTTCCTAGCCAGCAACCTTTTCCCAGGACAGGGCCTCAGCCTGTGGTCCCAAGGACTCCTATAAAGCTGGTGCTGCAGCTGTGGGGAACTGTTTCTAATGCTTGCCTCCGTTTATTTAATTGCCTTCCTTGAAACTGAATACTCCCATATTTGATGTACATGGCCTGTGTTTTCCAGTTTCAGTGTTAAAAGATATCACATCGTAGGGTTGTAACCTCAGAGCAGTTCCTCACCAGCATCCTTTGAACAGAGCCCTGGTGCCACTCTCTAGCGTTTGTTTCTATGGGTTCCTCAACCAGCTCGCCCTAGAAGCAGGAACTTACTGCAACCAAAAATTCTGCTTCTGCACCTCATTCCAACAAGGCACTGATCCAACCGGTGTGCAGACTACTACTCATGCCCCCATCCCACATTTACTGTTCCTCTGGCTTCACTGACCATTCTCACGAGATTCATAAATGTGGAGGTTTTACCTCCAAGTTGCCAGCCAGAGGGCTGGCCGTGGGGGCAGGGACAGCCTGTGCTGTCTCACTCATGGTGACAGGGAGATCAGCCCATGAGCCCCTGCGGCAATGTATGCACCAGCTAAGAAGATCATTTGCCCAGGCTCCTCCCCTGCCCCTTCTCCATATATGGATGGTTTCTAGACTGTTCCTCTTTGTTCCCCTCCTAAGTTGTACACCATTGGTTGGTTTGAATTATGTATCCTCCCCTTCTATGTAATGATTGGTTGTTACCCCTGTCCCTCTTTCCTATGGCTTTCCCAGTTGGTCTGCATGCCAACCACGCCCTCTCTCCTCCCCCTTAAAACCCTATGCCACTGAGTGCTCAATGGCCATTTTGTCCCTGGAGCCATCTTGCTGCCCGACACCAACTGCCGCTGACAGCTTGCAGCCTCTGGAGCTCCAGACCCCGTGCCCACCCCTGCTTCTCCGCCCTGCCTCTCCTTCCCCGGACCTTCCCTACTGCGCCTTACAATAAACCTCTGGAGAACTGCAGACTGCTTGCTGTGCGTCCTTTTGCTGCCTCACCCCCCCGGCCTCCCCACCTGTGTTTGCTACCACAACACATAAAGGATAGTACAGTCCTACTACAGCATTTTTATCAGCAGCAACTGGGATTTCCACCCACAGGTTTTTAGAGTGCTTCTTTTTTCCTGTAATATTTTTATCCTTCACATACAGCATCACACCTCCACCTCTACATCCTACTCAGTTGTTCCTGTGAGGCTGGCAGTGCTGTATCTCATTGGTTTTCTAGCCTTCACCAAGCCTCTGAGACACCTGCTGTCTCAGGACTGTCATTTGGTCCAGGCATTTAGGTTCTCCTGGCTTGATTTTGAAGTCTCCAACAACTGTACAAAAACACTTGTATGTTTGCCTTTGCTTCATTGCTTAATACTGCATATGCCAAATCCTTGCCACTGTATTCTGTCTGTTTTGTCTTTCTCATGTATTGTGACCATGGTGTTTATTTCTCTACTGCTTTTTCAGAGGTAAACTGAATGCCAGTCTGGTCCACCTTGCAGATCACATGAGTTCAAACTCATGGATACTCCACTCAGTGGACACTCCACTTTATTTGTCAGCCTTCTCCAGCTTCTAGTGGAAATGCTTCTCTAAAAGCTCTTCGATTTCCAGTGACATGTTGTCTATGCTACAGCTCAGGTGCAGCCTCCCCCTTCTGTGCTGCACCTCTCATCCATCTTTTGCCAATTCCTCGCATGTCTCAACCATCTACAAGTCCCTGCATTTCCCCATGAGGCCATCTTGCAGCCTCGGGACAAGGGACCTTCTCCCATCATGCAGGGCATCGTGCCTTGCTGACTTGGGCTGGGTAACCTCCCACAGCTTAAATGGGCTTAACTGCTTTGGGAAGCTTGTATCAGCCTAGTTTCTCCCCTGAAAGCATAACTAGGATCATGCATTTCTTACCCACCCCTTATGAAGCTAATTAGCAATTAGGAGAAATGTTCAAGAGCATGAAAAAACCCATACAGTGAGGATGTGGCTGACCTGAGTCTCTACTGCTGCAGCTCTCACTCAGTGTTCCACACTCAGTTTCCAAGAACTGGAAAGGTTTCTTGTTCCAAGGCAGGCAAGAAGAAATTTTACTCATTTCTGTCCTTTAAATCAGGCTTTATTTTATGAATTCCAGGCCTATTCAGCCACTCCTTAGCTGATTCAGATCAAGAAACTGATGAAGTTTTCAAAGGGATTTGGGTGTGTGCATGGTTATAGAAATTAGGATTATAGATTCATACTAACAAAAATCCTGGCAGCATATGTTTTGTACCTTTCCCCTAGAAATGACGACAAACTCTAACAAGACATGGCAGGCCTGAGCCATGAAGGCTATATAGAGGACCAGATTATCCCTCAGATGTTTGCCCTAACCCATTTAATTGTCAGAAACAATTCTTCCTGCCAGCCACAGGAGAGAAGAGTTAAGAGTAGCTTCTGGTCCAGTACCCTGCAACCTGGCTTCTGGGTAAACCAAATTGTCCCTGCCCTGTGACTCTTGTGATCAATGAAAGGCTGCTTGATAATCAGTCATGGATATTGATACTGAATGGATCCTTCTGGCTCTTGCTGTATGTACCATAGGTGGGTGTCCTACACTTACCACATGCACAAAATATTTAATAGCAGGGCTGTTAGGTTACATAGAGGCTACATAGAGGCTGAAGAGCTAGGTTAGTATAAAGAAAGTCCCAGGGAATTGAGACAAAACTGTCCAGGTGTGGCAAAGGAGGCTTGTATAGAGAATACGGGCAGGGAATAAAGTTGTTCACAGTGGGAGTGCCTCCATTACTGGGAAGCAGAAGCAGCAAACCAGTATATCCTTTATGTTTCTCCCCCAGCCATAAGGGAATAGTAGCACAGACCATTTGGAGATTACCAGTTTGTGAATC
Organism: Lichenostomus cassidix; assembly: GCF_008360975.1. Classification (NCBI taxonomy): domain Eukaryota; kingdom Metazoa; phylum Chordata; class Aves; order Passeriformes; family Meliphagidae; genus Lichenostomus; species Lichenostomus cassidix. The sequence goes on from NC_139479.1 coordinate 30,382,021, forward strand.
ACCTCTGGTGGTATTTTGAATTTTTTTTATGTCACTTGTTTTGAGCCACATGTGTTCTATTTTTCTTCCTGACAGATGCACTTTTCTCTGTTTCAACCTTCTTCACACTCAGGCATAATTGTGAACAAGAAGAGCCCCAGGTACGGGCTGCTGTGACTTTTTGCAGGTGGTTCTCTATGGGACATATCAACAGTACACGAAAAACTTACAGAATTGAATCTCTCAGTGCAATGACACGGGATTCATTCGCCAGCTTAAAATGTAAAAGAGCTGCTGAAAGAACAAAACGGCATTTCACACCCAAAATCTACCGTGGGGGAGAAGCGGGTCAGGATAGATCCTGCCGCGGGGAGCTCTGCCATCCAGTGGCTGTTTTCCTTACTGCTGCACAGCTACAGTAGCTTTGAAATCCACACCGCCTGCTAATTTGGGGTTATTGACCTTTGTTGTCTCTGTGCAAGAGGGGATAACAACAGGGACCTGGCACAGTCTCTGTATATCCAAATTCTCAGCAGTTGCAGCTCTGGTCATGTTATTGTTCCTGGATCTCTGCCTGCAAAATTTTATTAAATCCAGAAGCGCTGGTTCCCATTTTCCCATTGTCAGCATGTTATTGCTTCCAAGAACTGAAGGGGAGCAGTTGTTTTCAGACAAGGCTCCTCCTAATTCCAAACTGTTAGCAATGGGACTTCAAATTAAATTAAAAGCTATTTCATTTTTTAAATCATAACTGTGTTTGTGTTGTAGAGCAGAATCCCTGCTGTGTTTAGGAGGATACACAAGTTGTTAGGTGTTTCTGTTTCTTGTAAGACCAGCGGGGGTGGGAAGTGCATTGAGCCAGCTGTTCCAGAACACTGCCAGCAGATAGAAAGCCCATTTGTCTCCAGGAAGTGCGTTGAGAAGGTGGGGAGACATCCTACACCAAACATGTCAGGTCTGTGATCATTGTCTAATAGTCTTGTAAATGATTCACAGTACCAAAGCCTGTTTTCCATTAAGTGTTAGCATTGTTCCTCTCAGTTGATGTTTGCATGTTTTCACTCCTGCAATGGTGTGTTGGGACAACAGATAAATGCAGATAAATTGCAAGTCAAACAATCTGCAAGTCAGATAAATAGTAATCAGTGTAATTGAAGGATGTTTCTCTTCGATTTTCTTGTAGCTATGGAAAAGCAAGCTGGAGCCAGTAAACAGTGTAGGATTCCTCTAGACTCTCATATTTATTTGGGGTTTTTTTTCCATTTTGAAATGAGAAACTCCCTTTTTGAGATGCCTTTCTCCATTGGCCATGCAGACAGCCCAAGTCACAAGCTTAGACTAGACAGCTGAGTTTTAGGCAATTAGGGGAGATGAATTGTGCACAAAGCACCAGTTCACCTCACAAGGTACACCTGAGCTAGCCTGACCAAGAGGCAATGCCCTCCAGAGTGGGCCATACATACCATGACTGTAACTGCTAGCACAAACACCTGCACTAGTATCTCAAGGATGCCATGGGTTTCAGTCATGGATCTGAAAGCATTTTAACATCATGAGTCACACATTGCATTGGCCTGACATCTGGTTGTTAATGCTGCTCTGTGCTGTTTCAGCTGAAATCAGCACGTGTTCTTACACCGTTCAGAGCATTATGGGAATATACTGCATGTTGACACAACTGGAGCTTTGGAGGCAACTGTGAAACCAAAAGGTCTGAGCTGTGCAGGTAGGCACTAATTCAGTCGTTCATCTCCCCTTACACCAACACAAAAGCTCATGCCTATTATGGATCCTGGTCTCCAATTGCCACTCATTCCCAAGCAAGCAGATTTTTTCACAATCAGCAAAGATCCTACTTGGGCAGATAAGTTTATGTTGGGAATAGAGTTGCCTTTGAGATAACTTTTAAGACCATAATAGAAAAGATGGAAGTCTTCTGCGTGCATTCAACATCCAAATCATCTGCTTTTCTCTCTCCCTTAAGAGAGTTTCCCTCAGAACCTGAACTTCTGAACATTTCCCCACTATAGTCCTAAATTAAAAGTAAAATTAATCAATACTATCTTGGTTTGTCTCTAAACAGATTCAGAAAGATTCGAAATGTCAGCTCAGCCATAATGACTGTTAGAAAAACTGGGTTTGGATTTTAAAAATGAAAGACAAGGTAATGCATGTCATATTGTAGGAGTTCCTGGCTCAGAGAAGGCATCAGAAAAAGAACATGGAGAAATACCATGCCAAATGGCAAAAGCTGGCAATGATGAGGGTCTTGCTGTAATTGTGATTGATTGCTGGTATTGCCTTTCAAGAGTCATGTGCTGGGACTGTGTTTAAGGATGGCCTGGGTGACCATGGGAATGCATTTGGCTTAGTGCAGATATGGTCAACCTTCTTAAAAATACAAATCTAATCCTTCTTTTGAAGCAGAGTCAGAAGAGTGGCAGGGGCCCTGCTGAAAGGCAACCCCCTAAACCTTTTCAGCCAAGTCTTTGGCCAGACTAAAGCCAATGCTGACCAGGCTGTCAGCTCCCAGCACCAGGGAAGGACTCCAGTGAGTATCAGTGCATGAGCAGACTGCTTTTACACTGTGAAGCTGATGATTGCTTCCCAGCACTCCCTTGGGATTGAAGAGATTAATTGTTCCTATTTCACATTTAGATAATAAGTCTTGTTCCGAAAAGCACCTTTTTAAACTGAGCACACTGTAGGCTGCAGCTACATACCATCAGGTTAATTACACTTTATGCACCACAGGGGGCTGGCTAGTGGGGGATCTTGCTTCATTATTCATGCCTACATTTGTGTCTCACTTGTTTGCCAAGCTGTATCCTTATCTGTAAAATCCCTAAGCATTTGCATGGGATCCGCTTTTAACAGCTCCAATCCCCTCAGACTTTTGCTTTACTACCTCATAGATAAAGGGAGAAGAAGAAGGATTGGGGCAGAAATCTAGGGGAGATCCCTGTAAGAAATAATTTTTCCCACCCTTGATTCAGCTGGGGAGGTGGGGAGCAGTCACTTTGTTGTGAAAACAAGGAAGAAACAAGCAGTCACCTTGTTGTGAAGCAGCAGAAATCCTGCTTTCTGCATACTGTCACCTTCACAACAGCAGCTATGCTGATTTTTTTTAAGACTCTGACAGACAAGGAAGTAGGGCACCCATTCCTCTTCAGTGCCCCAATGTCTGCCCTTCACACATCTGCTGGCTTCACCTGCACCATGAGAAGTGCTTGCATCCTCTCCAGAGTCACAAAAGAGGTAAATCCTGAGATTAAGGACCAAAATAAACACAAGCAGCCTGTAAGCAACAAAGAGCTCTGGATAAATAGTGGGGTTTCTGGTGTGCTGATGTTGCTGTCTCACTTCCAGGCTGACAAAAAGTACAATAATACTGGCGAGCCATGGGACACAGAAGAACACTTAGCACAAGACACAGAGATTTCATACAGGATGAAAAATCCAGAAAAAATCCCCATCTTGGACAAAGGAATGGCACCTCAGAGGCTGAGTTTTGTCAGCTTTGAAACACTTCACACATATAAAGTCAAGCGCAATAATGATGTAAGCACTGCAGAAAACAAAACACATCCTAGTCCCTATGTTCATATAGAATAATATTCCTTAATATGCAGTAAAAGGAATAGAGGAATAAGACTTGGTTAGCCTTCCAGCAGGTTTTTTTTGAAACTTGGTAACTACCATGACATTTTTCAGCTGCAAGGAGTAAGGGTGGGCTCTCTCCCTTCCTCTCTCCATTCCATTTGTTTTGTGGTTCTATACCCACCTACAGAAAGCAACCTATCCTGGTTGCCTATCCTGGCAATTCTGAAGGAGCAACACAGTAATTTTGAAAACACATGATCTTCTCTGGAAGAAACATTCCTGGGCACTGATTACACTGAAGCAGCCATTATGGTTGGGTCCCTTTACTCCAACTACAATACAAACACGTCTGAGGTTATTGGTGTGGGTGGACGTGAAGGAATATGCCCACAAGGAAAACAGTCATAAAACTGAAGATGTTAATGTCAGCAAAACATAGCAAGGGATCAATAATCACCAAGTATGGATGTAAAGAAGGAAATTATGATTTCTTCACTAGACTAAAACACAAAATGAATCCTCTGACAAAAATAGCTGGGAATTACTATGGCCAGCAGTACTGGTGAAAACAGATCTATAAACTAAAGCAGTGCATCTCAGTTGTGATGTTTGTTTGCTTATTTAAGGATGAAGTAGCACCTCTATTTGTATGTTTCTTTCACCCTCATTCCAGGTGGGATCTCAGCCTATAATGCAGGAGTTAACACTGTCCAGAGCTATGACAAAACAGATGGATAAACTCACAACTATGCCAATGATGTGGATGCAAGAGCCAGGTTTTATAAGAGAAATGGATATTGAGACCTCTGAGTAATGATTAGATTTGTAGCCCTGATTGCATACTTTGCTTCTAATTCTGGATTTCTCCCCCAGAAACAGCAAGAATGGGGGAAGACAATGAAGCCAGGAGAATGCACTAGCTTGAAATGGGTTTTTTTTCAGCTGAGGCTAAAAAAATAACTTAAAAGATAACACTGCTAATAGTCCAAACTGTAATCTATCTCTTGCCATTTATTTTTCATCTTACTTCATGAGAATATTCAGAGTTTTCATCTGTGCCTGCAGTTTCTCAAGCAGCACATTCATGCTGCAAGAAAGCTGTAACACTACTTAGAAAGATTTTATCTGCCTTACATTTTATCTGTCAATACACATGTCTAACAGCAGTACAAAGCAGCGCTGGCTGTTGAGAGTGGCTGAGCTGTCCCTGTCAGAGGCTTTTAAGATCCAACCAGACAAAGCACTGAGCAACCCTGTCTGACCTCAGTGCTGACCCTGTGTTGAGCAGGAGGTTGGACTGGAGACCTAAAAGGTACCTTTGAATCTGAATTTTGGAATCATCTGAAGTCAGTTTGTCTGTTCCCTAAACAAAAAGGCAACATCTTTTATCTGTGCTTCATAAAGATCTATATGGAGCATTACAAAGCTCCACTGGAGAAAGGATGTGGACACACACTGTATTTGTGCACTCTGCTGGTTCAGGTTTTAGGCTTGAGAGCAAATCTTTAGAGGATGTATGCTTATACAGAAAAGGTTTGGGATAGCAGACTAACTGTGTGACAGTTGGGAGAAATACCATTTCAAAAACACCCAAACTTGCACATATATTGAAAAGTTTAAAAAAATACTATTTTCTTTTTCATTGAAACTGATAGCTTGTCAATTAAACATCTCTGTAAACATCTCTTGTAGCTGAATCTTAACCAGAAATAACAGGTAGTATCTATTTTCCCTTCTCTCTACATGGGAGCCTGTTATTAGCTCTGCTTTACGGTAGGTAGTTTATCAGACACTTTAAGCTGTGCACGATGTAAGCACGCAAGCCTTTTCATTAACACCTTCCCTCCCGGATACCCTGCAGCACTTTTGCAGGCTGCAGCGTCAGAGATCCATATGCATGTCCATACACAGACCGCGTGGGATGGAGCTGGCAGAGCCCTCTGCTGGAGGCTCACCGGCCTGCGGTGCCGCTGACACGAATCCCCAACGTGCCTGCCAAGGCTGAGCCAGCCTGGCCGTGGTGCTCTGCGACACCAATCCTGGCACAAGTCTTGTTATTTGCTATCCACCAGCAAGATCCATTTCCCTAATTTTTTGTGTCCTAGTATTTGCACCATCTCTTTAAAGCATACCCTGTACCTTGATGCACTACACATGTCCTTCAAAAGGGCTCAAATTCCAGCTTGTACTCCCTGTGGGAACATGATCAACACCTTGCAAAGACTGCAGTTATAGCACATCGCAGCATAAGATGCTGTGCAGAGACTGGAAGAGAGGAGGGAGGTAAGAAAAGCAACATTCACTTATGTGCTTCACATATTCCATGCTATTTTATTTCAGCTCAAATTCTTATTTCTGCCTTCAGCCTGGCCATAGGGGCCGCAGTTCCCAGTGCCACTAGCATGGCCTATCCTTTTCCTTCTGCATACAGTGCCTCCAGTTTTTATGTCCCTGTACTGACATATCTATTCCTTTGAACTCCTACAGGTGTTTACTCTTCTCTGCCAGCAGGCAGAAAGGATAAACACTAATTTTCAGCGACTGTATCACTCTGATCTTCTCACAACATACAGTCGTTAAGGTTAACTCCTCTTCAGTGTGTCTAGTGTGGGAGAGGCTCACAGCATGTTAAACTACAGAACTTGTACTGTAGTTTTTGCAAACTACTTTATCATTTGATACAGCAGCAGCTTGCAAACTTTGGCTGTAATTCTTAAAACTGTAAATAAAACTAGGCACACAGTAGTATTTTATAAGCTTGCAGCCCGTAATTCTAACTTACACCAGAGGTACGCTTCAGGGTCTCCATGTTTCTAAAGTCTGCAATTTTAGAACAGGAAAAGCATTAACTTTCACAAAGACTGCAGCTCTTAGGCTATTCGTACTGAACTTTTAGGATCAGGGGGATACATGTGAAGGCACCATGTTTCCTGAAAAATAAATTGTACAACCTACCAAGATGCGAATAACTCCTGTTACTCCCAAATGAAGAGCTCACGTACTTTTTAAGCTACAAAAGAAGCCAGATGACTTTGTTTGCTAAGGAACAAGCATGAGATCTGGATGACCAAGGTAAGTTGCTCTCTGTGGACAACCAGTCAATTCTCATGTGGCTACTAAACAGAGGGCTTTGAAATTCCAGTTCCCTCCCTTGTGCAGTGAAAGTCCTGCATTATCACTGTAAGCCTTTACTGTTAGCTGTGAAATGTCCTCACCATCATTAGCTAGATCTAGTCTACTCACTTTTCTGCTTATTTGACTTTATTTATAAAGTTCTCTTACAGCTAGCCATAAACTGCAACAATCTAGCCACAAAATTAAAACACAAAGACAGAGAGCCTATAAGTAATTTAATATTTCAGATAACTATTAACAACATTGAATTTCATATCTGTACACCTGCAATCCTTCTCTAAGCATCAGTGTCACCTTGCCATTCATACTAGGGTAAGAATTTTTACATTTCATACACAAACTCTTAACTGGGGATTCAAAGTATTTATTTTATAAAATCTAAATCCAACCAGGACACTTTATGACTTGATCTCTTTCTGCTCCACAGGTTTCAGGCGCTTTTTAATTATCAGCTCTCCCTTGGTTGTAAGAAAGGTGCTGGACATTTCCTCTTCTGTTGGCAGCCCGTGGGGTAGTTTCAGTGGCTGTATTCTACAGGCAAAAGAGTTTGCTTAGTGAAATCCTGTGACTAGAAGAGAGTTACATTAAATGTTCCAAATTAACAAATAAATAAATAGTTAACAAACCTTATCAGATGTTTAATAACTTTCAGTCTGGAATTGACAGAAGGGATATTTTTGTGCAGTCTTGGCCGATGTGCCTACATAAGGGATAAAACAGGTTTTACAAATGCGTTGCCAAATCCCAAATCTTTGTTCACTGAACTTTGCACACTACTAGTAAAAAATAAACCACATTTGCAAATGTAAGATTTCGAGAAGTGTCATGCATCAAGAACATACATAAAAATAGGCAATCAAAACTTGATTCCAGTAAAATGACAATTTCAGCTTTATTCCTATTCCACTATAAATGCATTTTTATCCCAACTGTTAAAAATACTATATATGTAAATACAAGAGTTTAGGGGCAAAACTGCTTCCTTCAGTTATATTTTAAATTGATCAAACACACATTTTTTTCTCTGTAATGTAACACTGACTAGACAAATCTTTGCACAATGTGCAGTTGGCCTGAAAAATTCAGAGAAACACACCTTTGGCACAAAGTTTTAGAGTCTTGAATTTGGAAGCCTTTTCACTGATGAACGAGTCTTATTTGCCTCCCTACAATATCTGAACAATACATACCACAGAGAACTGAATTTGAAGCATTTACAAACCTATTTCTATTAGTTTAACAGAATTCTCAGGGTAAAGCTCTCCTCAGGCAATGCAGCACAATACCATACAGAGATATTGTGAATTCCCACTAAAAGCACATTAGCAACAAACATTCCCCTCAGCTCTTAAACACATCATCAGCTTCTCAGATTGCTTTTTGGCTGCTATAAATGCCATCTAATTATGTTTTGTGACTGCAAAATTGAAGTCTTTAAAAAACCCACCACCTTAGTGCCACATTTCTGACATACGCAACAAGAATTAAGAACAATCATACTTTATCCAGTCCAAGATCACGTATTATCTTCTTTTCCCAATATGGGCGACCAACGACACTTTTTATTCTAGTAACAACATGGATTTGGTGGGGCTGCTCAGGGTCACCTCCATACTTCTCATGATCTCCAGGCCGCGGCTGAAACACCTAGAATGAAAAGTTCTAAATTAAACAAAAAGTTCTAAATAAAAACAAAACCAGCGTTTTTTCCCTAAATATCTAGTAATCATTATTACAGCTAATTACTGTCTAAAACATACTTCAACCTTGCTAAAATTTTTACATATTTTTCTTTTCAGGTGGTCAAAGCACCAACAAAGTGATCTCAAATTTAGCTTTTATAATATGAAGTCAAACACATTTTTATAATGGTTTGCTGATAAATATAGTAACTCCTGAGCTTGGCTTCCAACTGCAGAGAAATACATGAACAATAGCCTGTACCAGCACAACACCTAATTCACATGCATTTTATCAGGGAGCCTGTGCTCAGCCTCTGGATGGCAAGTTTTTTCACAGGCTTTAAGAATGCTTTTAAGGAAAAGAGTCAACTGACAGCAGATGGTATCTTGCAAAAATAACCTAAAACTCTAAATGTAAAAATGTAAAGTGCAAGTCAAACTTCCCATCATTTTGTTTAGTTATTGAACAAAATATTTCAGTAGGAAGTGACCTACCAGCAATCATCTAGTCCATCCACCTCATCGGTTCAGGATGGACCGAAAGCTAAAGCACTGTTAAAGCATTGTCCAAATGCCTTTTAAACACTGACAGACTTGGGGCATTGACCACCTCTCTAGGAAGCCTGTTCCACAGTTTGACCACCCTCTCAGTAAGGAAATACTTCCTAATGTCAGGTCTGAACCTGCCCTGATGCAGCTCTGAGCCATTCCCATGTGTTCTGCCACTAGATCACAGGGAGAATAACTCAGCATGTCCATCTCCACTTTCCCCTCCTCAGAAAAAGCTTCCCAGAACAATGAGGTCACCCCTCAGCCCCCTTCTCTCCAAACTGGACCAACCCAAAGTCCCCAGCTGCTCCTCACAGGACATGCCTTCCAGCCCTGTCACCTGCTTTGTTGCCCTCCTCTGGATGCACTCAGAGAACTCCACATCCTTTTTACACTGTGGGGCCCAGAACTGCACAGAGCACTCCAGGTGAGGCTGCACCAGCGCTGAATGCAGCAGGACAATCACCTCCTTTGACCAGCTGGCTGTGCTGTGTTTGATGCACCCCAGGATGGGGTTTGCCCTCCTGCCTGCCCTGCCCAGGCTCCCTCCCTGCTCCCTCCTGTTGAGTTGCTGCCCACCAGCACCTCCAGATCCCTTTGTGAAGGGCTGCTCTGCAGCCACTCCTCTCCCAGTGTTACTCCATCCCAGGTGCCGAATCTGCCATTTGTTCTTGTTACATTTCATGTCACTGATGAATGCCCAAGGCTCCTGGGCATTTTGTCTTTGCAAATCTGCAAAGACAAATCTGTCTTTGCAAGCTTACTGATAGTGCATTCAGCTATTTCATCCATATGACTGATAAATATTTTGAACAGAACTGGCCCTAGAACCCTGAGAACATTGCTGATGCCTGGTCACCAGTCAGCTGTAACCCCACACACTGCAGCCCTGGGCTCTGCCCTTCAGCCAGTTCTTCACCCAAGTGCACTGTTGAACCTGCTCATTACAGAGTCTCTAGAAATCTGTCATACCACAGCAATCACAGAATTTAGCAGGCTAACATTTTCTAGTTTCTCAAATACTGAAGCACTTACCGATTCTGGAATTCTCGATCTGGTAAAGAGACAACGAACCCACGCCGGGGACGCCATCGCCCCCATCCTCTTCCCCAGCATCTGCAACGAGAGGAGGGCATAACTCGCCTGCACTTTCCTTACAGCTCTGCGAACTCGCAAACAGATGACAGCTACGAGTCCCAGCCCACCCGGATCCCTACGTTCCCAGCCGCTGAGGAGCCCCGGCCAGGACCCCCCACTGGATCAGCCCCCACGAGACCCACCTGGATGCCCTCCTCGGGACCCCTCTGGATCCCCACTTTCCCGGAGGCTGCAAGCCCCAGCTCCAGCCCGGGTCCCCACCTGGATTACCCCCACAGGCCCGCTCCCCAGCCCCGCACCCTCACCTTCCCGGCGCCCGCCAGGCCCAGGCCCGCCCGGCCTACCTCGGCCGCCATGTCGGCGCGCACCCTTCGTCCCGGCCGGCCCCCGGCGCCGCGGCAGTTCAGTTCCGGGCGGGCGGAAGGACAAGGGTGCGACACCTCGGCTCCCCGCCCAGCCCGCGCTGCCCGTCCCGCTGCCCGTCCCGCTGCCCGTCGCCATCCCGGTCCCTGTCCCCGTCCTGCCCATGTCGCGGGCGGGCAGCGATGGCACTGCCGCGCTGGAGCGGGCCGGGGCGGAGACGGTGAAGCGGGCGGTGCAGCTGGATGCGGCGTCCCGCTTCCAGGAGTCGCTCGTGTGTTACCAGGAGGGCATCGACCTCCTGCTGCAGGTGGTGAAAGGTACCGGGCTGGGCACCGCCGTCAGGGCTCGGGGTGGCCCTGGCGACACGGGAGCACTGCTGGACCCCCGCGGGCCACGGAGAGGGAGGGAGCTGGCGGTCTCCTCCCGGGAGAGCCGGGCCGGGAAGGGCTGGGCAGAGCCGACCCCTGTGTGTAACTGGCCCCTGATGGATTTGTGATTCCAGCCACCACAGATGAGGCGAAAAAGCGCCGCTACCGGCAGAAGATATCCGAGTACATGAGCAGAGCCGAAGACATCAAAAAACACATTGAAAAAGAGAAACAAGGTTTGTGTGAATACCTAAGCGGGGAGTGCCAAGAGGAGGGAGCCAGGCCCTTCCCAGTGGTGCCAGTCACCACAACACGAGGCAAGGGGCAGAGACTGATGGACAGGAAGTTCCTGAGTATGAGGAAGAACTTCTTTACTGTGCAGTGACCATGCTCTGGAACAGATTGCCCAGAGAGGGTGTGGAGTCTCCCTCACTGGAGATATTCAAGAACCGTCTGGTTGCAATCCTGTTCCATGAGCTCTAGGATGACCCTGCTTGAGCAGGGAGGTTGGACCAGATGACCCACTGTGGTCCCTTCCAGCCTGACCTGTTCTGTGATTCCATGAGCTGTGATGTGCCCAACGTACCTGTTTGCTTTTAAATGTCTGCTCTTACGTGAATGATGGGCGAGGTGGTTTAACATAGAAATTTTGTCCTCACCTTTACTTACAAAGAGACTCACTTTCCTTTCAGATGGCAAATACCATAAGCAAATCAGGATAGAAGAAAATGCAACAGGTTTTGGCTATGAAAAGCTTTTCCAGGAGTACCTCACTGAGATTGTTTCTGAAGTTTGGGTGGAGGACCCATACATTCGGCAGGTTCATCAGGCAAGTAGTTACTCAGTGTAACTGATACAGATGTAGCTACTAGAGAACTTCCAAGCTACTAAATTAAAAAAAACTTTTTCAGTTGTATAACTTTCTACGATTCTGCGAGATGCTAGTTAAGGGGCCGTGCAAGGTGAAAACAATCCATCTCCTCACCTCCTGTGATGAGGTAAGTGTCTAGATTTTGGGTTCTATTTCCTCATACTCAGATCATGCCACATGCAAAACAAAATACAAAAATGCAGACTGGTTCCTGCTTGCCAGAACTCATTAGACTCAGGCTCTGATGCTTTCAGCAGAAAACACAGATTAAGTGAAAAATAAAAATGTGATAGTTTAACATAAGTTATTTTTTAAGTTCAGAGCTTTCTGGTAACTAACAAATTCTGGGTAAGCAGAATCTTAAATTGAAATTTCTGTAAAAGTTTTGTTGTGGAAAATGTCATAAAAGCCAAAGCATCTGTTGAGACAAGGGTTTTTTTCTCTTCCAGCAGCTGTATTTAATTGTCATTTTAGAGGTTTTCATGAGCTGAAATCTCTCAAACTATCACTGCACTTATTTTGGCTCAAATAGTACATGCCTAGTTTCAAAGGGCTGAGAGTGAGCTCTTCCTCCACATCCCTTAGCAAATAGTACCTGTAGTCTGTCTGCTTTTTGTTGTGTCTTTGAAACTGCAAATCTGCCTTCAAAAGTGACTTTCTTTTGGTTTACTTTGATACTAAAAAGGTTTTGTTTGTGAGTTTAAGAAGAGGTAACCAGAAGTAGAATATATAGTTAAAAAATCCCCCAAACCCCATAATGTTATTTTTACTTTTGATAGGGTAGTGGGAGGGGTCAACAGATGAGTGCCTTGGAAGAAATAAAAGAGTCATTGAGTAATTATGGAGTAACATTGAATATTGACTTTTCATCTTCAATACATGATCGAGAAATCAGGTGGGTGATATAAAAGATGAGAAAATGTTATTTGAAGCCAAACTATTTAACCCTAACTTTTGAGACAATTATTAATTACAGCTGTGATTAATAAAGTAGAAGGCAGTGACCCTCACTGGATGAAATCAGCTGGCCATAGTTTCATATTTTCTAATTGTGAATATAATATTAGTTGTCTTTATACAGAATGGTGTCTTCTGTGGGTCACACAGGTATTGGTGACACTGGGAAATAATTATGATTGAAACAAGGAGCATGTGCATCATGTAGATATAAGTTTTTTTATTCAACATACTCATAGTATCCAAATTTGTGCATTTTTAAAACAGATTCAACAATGGATGGATGATTAAGATAGGAAGGGGTCTTGATTATTTTAAAAAACCACAGGTAAGGATGCTTTGACTTCTTTAATTAAGTTAAAATGAGCTCTTCTACAGTCTGTGCTCACCATCTCAATTCTGTTCATTTCTGCAGGGTCGTTTCAGCATTGGATACTGTGACTTTGACTTGAGACCTTGTCATGAAACAACAGTGGATGTCTTTCATACTAAACATACAAAGAAAGTATGATCAGAAGTTACTGCTTTTAATAAGTGTTTTCATAAGCATAAACATGTAAGACTAGAAGATCTGATTGCTCACAGAAACAACTCTTCTAAGTACTTAGTGCAGCACAGTTTTTATAATCTATAGGTTTAAGAATATTTGAGACTTTCCAGTCTGAGAAAACACGACTGCATGATTCCTTCCCTGTACTGCTTCTGTAATCTTAATTAATCCAATCCATGTCTAAATTTTAACCTGATTTTGTAACACAATATTGTCTTTTAAAGGCCTCTTTACTGTCATTTCTATTTTTACTGTTAATTCTGTCTTGAGCCAGTTCTGGATTTTGTATCTTTAACTGGCCACCTCACAGTCATTGGAAGCTGGGCTGCCACATGTCCTCTTTTATAAGCAGTCTTATTTATTTCCTTTAATCCCTGTATTCTAGTCATGACTATTATTCTGCTGGGGTTTGGTCAGTCTTGTAATACTTTATTTCACAGACTTCACTAGTAATCCTAATAATCCCAAATTTAACATTTCATTTTCCAAGCTCATTGCCTACAAATGTATTATTGTTCAGTACAAGTCATTTTAGGGTTGTGTTATGTATCTCTGCATAATGAATTTTGGACAGGGAAGGCTACAAACAGCTCTCTTCTCTTCCCTGTCCCTGCTATGAGTTCTTTTATTCCAAGATACACAGTCATACCTGATATTCATCCTTTGCATTAGGTGTGGAAAGAATGTGTGATACTCTCCCAGTCTTATTCTCTGACTTTAAAGTCCAAGGACTGGCTATTCATGTCACTCTCAACTGCAGTAAGCTACTTCCCTACTACTAACGTAGTCCCCTAAAAAGAAAAAGTTATCTTTCAGTTTTTTCAGAAGTTGGATACCCTGAGTAGCTCAGCAGGTCAGAGCATGGTGTGAGTAATGCCAAGGTCATGTTTGATCCCTGTTAAGGGCCATTAACTTAAAGAGCTGGACTTGATGATCCTTGTGGGTCCCTTCCAGCTGGGAATATTCTGTGATTCTAAGCAGTATGCTATTTAGAACAAAGACAAAGTCTTCCCTTGTCATTCCTTCACCCTCTGGAAAACAGAAAGTATTACCTGAGCTGCTGCTTCTTTTTCTTCTTATACAAGAGTTCTTTGTTAGCCAAAGTCATATGCTCTGACATGAAAAACAGGCAGTGGCCTCTTTTTCAGGTCCCACCAAAATCTTTTCAGCCTCAGGACTGACAGGTGCCTTACGCTTTCTGCCTCATCATACTGTAAGCCTCTATATTCTAGTGGCATGTTTATTGCGATAACTTTTTCTGTCTCCTATATTTCTTTTTCCTGATGGTTGGTGTATTCCATTATCTTTTTTTTATGCTTTATTATTTCATTTTCTGCCATCTCATGCTGCTAGTTTTTTCCTCTTGCCTCTAACAACAAATCTATTCCATAGCAATCAAGAAGAAATTGAGCTGGTCTTTGCTTTGTTTTCGGGGTGATAATTTGCCAGTGGTCTGCCTTTTTTATCCTTTCTCATAATAATGTTTCAGCTATGCAGTGTTCCATCAGCAAAATGAATAATAAATGTGCTACAGAGCTGTGTGCTACTAGTCATTCCCCCAGACATTCCATAGGAGCTCCCTGGCCTGCTGCTGTGATAGTAGGTTTCTAGTCACTGTTGTGAATTTTATTCAGTTGTGTATAACATATGCCTATTTTTCATGGGAATAAAGGTTAATTTTTATTTTTTGTAGCTTTAGTAATTTGTTTGACTTCTTCACTACATCAGGGAATTCAAGGAAACTGGGTAATGCCTCATAGATCCAGCCACTTTCTGGAGAAGGTAATTTCCCAAATATGAAGCTTTGTGTCTTTTAACCTAGTCAGCAATTTCAAACACAGACAATCACAGAATCAATTAGGTTGGAAAAGACCTTTGAGATCATCCAGTCTACCAACCTATAACCCAACGCCACCTTATGAATTAGACCATGGCACTGAGTGCCACATCCAGTCTTTCCTTAAACACCTCTAGGGACAGTGACTCCACCTCCTACCTGGGCAGCTTAGTCCAATGCCCAATCACTCAGTGAAGAATTTTCTCCTAATGTTCAGCCTAAACTTCCCCTGGTGCAACTTGAGGCTGTGTCCTCTTGTCCTGTCACTGGTTGCCTGGTAGGAGAGCCTGACCCCCACCTGGTCACAGCCTCCTTTCAGGTATCAATAAACATCTGCTCTGACATAATCAAAATTATATTACACTTATTTTTCAACAACAGTGAAATACATCTTGAGCCTTTCTTTCATAATTTTGCTTTATATTGAGCTATCTGTTTAACATTAAAACTGTCACTTTCAGTCCATTGTTACTTTTTATTGGAAATTTTTCTCCTAGGTGATAACATAAGGAACCTTTCTCCTAGATCTGTATTTGCATTTCCTAATGTTTAATTTAGACACCAGTACCCATAGCAGCAGGGACTCTCAACTTTGTGCCAAGCAGTGCAAGAACAAAGAAGGCACATGTGGCCTCTGTCCCAGCCTCTCCTGCCCTCATCATATAAACCCCCACAGTGAACTTCTGAATCCTTCACCTGCTCTTGCACATGCACGGGCAAAATCCCTAACCCAGGGTGGAACTCCAGAGTGATTCACTACCTAGTGGTGAGCTGAGCTCACTACGGTGCTTGTACAGCAAAGGCACAGGGGCACCAGCACTCTGCAAGAAAGGACTTTCAACCAGAAACCAGGGGACATCCCTCTCCACACAGCTCAGGAACTGAGACACAGTCTTGGGAGTACTGTCCACAAGGAGCAGGATGCAGGCTGGGGCGTCCAGTGTAGCAGCACAGCATCAGTTTTACACCTACCCCATGCCGTGTCACCCATTTGTACCTTCTCTGCTACAGGGCCAATTTGGGACACCCCCACGAAATTTAATTGTAATATTAAACAAAAGCACAAGAATAAACAGTTTGATTTTTACAAGCTGAATTTTTTTCTTACTAGAGAATGTTTTAATTTTGTTTTCAAATTAAATAAAAAAGCAGCAGAAGTTTAACATTTTCAAAATGCAAGTCACATTAGCATTATCATATTCTCACATAGTAGACTCCACCTGCTGTGCAATTCATCATCTTGTGGACACACTCTTAGCAATGTTGTCACTAGCGTAGTGGTTTCGTTTGGGCAAAACTTACTGCCAGTAAGATTCTTGACCAGTTCACTGTACAGTCCTGGTGGCAGCCACTGCTCTGGCAAATCGATGTTACAGACTTCAATCCTTCCATGCTTTACATCCATATTTACTTTAACGTCAAGAACAGAATCTTTATAGGCCATGTTAAGACAAGTGCTAATGCTGAACTTTGGTGTCTTTCCATATACCCATTCCCAGGTTTGTAGTTCTTTAGTTTTGTTACTAATTCCAGGAAGCAGAGTCTCATCGGCTGGATTTATTAAGGTGATATGGTGATCCATTTGGTGTTCTGCAGCATATTCTTTAGCAATGGCATCCAGAAGCATCTCAGAAGTTAAACTAGGATCCTCTTCAAAGAGATTTTTCACTGAGGCAGGCACACTAGGAGTGGCATTGCTCTTTAGCCCTTTATAAGGACTTTTTAGCACAGAAGATAAAACAAACTTATCTGCATTACAGAGTAAGGTGCAGTGGTGATAAGCACTTGTCCTTCCCAGCTTTGCAGCGGTGCCTGAGATTTTGTACTGCCTATCTAGCAAGATGTCATACCTGTCTGTGACATGTACATCTAACTGGGGCCGCAGGGCTTTCAGTGCCTTCACAACAAGCTTCAGGTTTTCCATTCGTTGATATTTTTTTCTGGTCGTGAAGAAAGTCAAATTGATATTACCTAGGTCATGATAAACTGTCCCTCCTCCACTTCTTCTCCTGGCTAGTTTTATATTTTTTTGCCTTAATAGCCTGAGGTTGCATTCCTGCCATGGATTCTGATGTCTCCCTATTACCACAGCAGGTGAATTTCTCCAAAGGAAAAGGATCTGTTGCTTCTCTAAATCCATGTGGTCATGGATCCAGTCTTCCACAGCTAGATTTTGGTAAACATCGTTAGAAACAGACTGGATAATGAGGCCACCACTAGCTGTGCTCCTGAAGCAAGCTTTTGGAGTCCTGAGGATGCACGACAGCCAAAGGCAGTTGTTCAACGACTGCAGTACCATGGTTTTAATAAATGGACAGCGGATGGAAGGAATGCCCGCTCTCCTGATGCCGAATGCGGCAAGTGAATTTCAGTTCTTGTGGCAGAACTGAAATGCCAGCGGCAGGCATGAGGCAGTCATGCTCTCCGGTGCTCCTCGGTGATGCCGCTCAGACCCCGGCGGGAGCTCCGCAGAACAGCCGGGCTGTCGGAGCAGCTGCTCCTCGCAGTGCCTGGTGCCTGAAAGACCAAAGGAACAAACGAAATGTCTCCTTTCCCCTCACCCAACGCCGCCTTGCTAATGCGGTTTCACTTCGCGTCGTCCAGCTTTGTTAGTGTTTTCTGGGTTATTTTCGATGGGGTTCCTGGCGCGGTGTCCCCTCAGCTCCAGGCGCCCCTGCCCGCACAGCCCCGCCGGGCGCCCTGCGCTACTCACGGCGCGGCGCGGCGTGGAGCGGAGCTGTCCCTGCGGTCCCCGTGCCCGTGTCCCTGCGGTCCCTGCGCCCGTGTCCCTGCGGTCCCCGTGCCCGTGTCCCTGCGCCCGTGTCCCTGCGGGATCCTCGGAGCCAGCGGCCTCGGCAGCGCCTTCCGCTTCCCGGGTGAGAGGTGCGGGGGCGGCGCTGCGCCTGTGGTGCTGCGGGGAGGGCTGCGGGGAGGGCTGCGGGGAGGGCTGCGGGGAGGGCTGCGGGGAGGGCTGCGGGGAGGGCTGCGGGGAGGGCTGCGGGGAGGGCTGCGGGGAGGGCTGGGAGCGGGGATGGCCGCTCCGTGAGGAGAGGGGTCCCGCCTGGCAGCGCAGCCACGGCTCTGGGCAGGGGAGGGAGCTGGGGAGCAGCGAGAATGAGCGGGTCACAGACTCACAGAACGGGGGAGGCTGGAAGGGACTGTAATAAATTACAATCAGTTTAGTTCACGAACTGTTTGAAAAAGGTGATAAGTCTTAAAATTGCCTTTCCTTTTATTTTTCTTTTTTCTTTCTTTCTTTTTTTTTTTGCTGTTATAAAAACGAATCTTGTTAGGAACCCTGCCCAACCCCCATGAGGCAGATACAAAGGAATTTGGCTCAGGGGCCATAAAAAAACCTCCCCCTGTGCAGCCCCTATGAGGCAGATACAAAAGGAATGTGGTTCAGGGGTCCATAAAAACCTCCCCCTGTGCAACCCCCACGGAGAGACCATCCCAGGAGGCCCAGTAACCATCACCCAACGCAGAGCACACCAGCCTAAGACGTCTCAACAGCCAATCAAGGATTCATGAAGAGACGCCAATCAAGACATACGGGGGGAGTGGGGTACTAAAGGGTTATAAAATTCAGTCCTCTGTGGGCCCGAGGCGCGGTGCATAGAAATATGCTTGAATCTCTGCCCGTCCAGCGCTGACTTGACTGATATCCGCTTGCTTTTAATTAATAAATTTTTTTAATTGGATCTACGTCCCTGATTGGATAATGAGGCTAAATTGATAACAAATTTTGGTGCCGCGACTCGGATAGGGAAATTCCTCTGGAGTTCCCCAAAGGGAGGCGCCCCGTCGTGATTTGACGGCCTGGAGGGGACACTCCACTGGCACCCCTAACCGACGAACCCAAATTTCGGATATCAGCCAAGGGTTCAAGGCCCCTGAAATTCCGTGCACAGAAGACCACAAGACGCCGGACAGCGGAGTGTGAGTATCGGTTGAGATACAGAGACACACATGGCGTGGGTGGTTGGGGTGGTTTTCCCGGAGTGCAGCGTGTGAGACGTCCATATGCGGACGAAGTGATTGGGACTCTCCAGTAGTGCAGTTCCTGTTCCCCGCGAGGGGTCAGGTCACGACCGAGAGAAAGCGAGTGTTGTGTTGTTGGTGCGTGTGAGGGCACTCCGGAAGATGGGACAGAGGGACAGCAAGCCTTCTGCCTCCATGAAGAAAAAAATGGGAGACTCCCAGGGATTCCCCCTGACAGTCCGTTAGGCATACAGCTGAAATATTGGGCTGATGATCCCCGGACCCAGGGGAAGAGTAAAAATAAAATGATTAACTATTGTGTAGCAATTTGGGGAGGAAGACAGATTAGGGCAAACTCCTTATATTGGCCGGTCTTTGGATCCGACGAGGAATCTCTATGTCAAGCCCTAAATCTCTGGGTTAACAGCAAAAGACCATTTAACCCAGAGGAGAGCGACTATGCGGCTCTTTGGCTCCCTTACGAGAGGGGGGTGGGAGTGTTTGTGCTCCAAAGAAAAGACAAAAGAAAGAAACTTGTTGATACACCCCCACCATACGCACCACCACCTCCTGCAGCTCCACCACAGCGGGAGGCGGGAGGAACTCCCCCACCACAGCGGGAGGGGGAAGGTGCGGCTTTGTTACATCAGGAAGGAGGGGGTGTAGATCCGTTAGTCCGAAGAGGGGGAGGTGCGGCACCACCACCTCCTGCAGCTCCACCACAGCGGGAGGCGGGAGGAACTCCCCCACCACAGCGGGAGGGGGGTGCGGCTTTCTTACATCAGGAAAAGGGGGGTATAGCTCCGTCAGCCCGAGGAGAGGGAGACAGCCTGACTCCGGGGGGAGGTGCTGAGCCATCGTCTCCTGGGAAACGGGAAAGTCCCTTATCTGACTATGAGGTCAACACTCTGCAGGGTCCGATTACCCGGAGCAGAGCTCAAAATTTATACCCTCTAAGGGAAGTGGCTATGGGGATGGTAAACCAAGAGGGGCGTGGCCAAGTACCTGGCATAGGGTATGTAGAAGTGCCTCTGAACTCCATGGATGTCCGTGAATTTAAAAAAGATATGGGGCATCTTTTAGAAGATCCACTTGGGGTAGCAGAGCGAGTGGATCAATTCCTAGGTCATAGTCTCTATACATGGGATGAGTTACAATCAATTTTGGGGATACTTTTCACCATAGAAGAGAGACGCATGATCCGAATCGCAGGCATGCGTATTTGGGAAAACCAGCACCCACAGGGTCCCATGGGTGATATAAAGTGGCCTTTGCAAAGGCCCAATTGGGACAATCAAAACCCACAAGATCGGGCTAACATGCAGGACTTGAGAGCTATTATAATTCAAGGAATAAAGGAGGCTGTGCCTAGAGGGCAAAATATGCACAAAGCCTTTAATGAGAATCAAAGGAAGGATGAGGATCCAACCACCTGGTTGGAAAGGCTAAGGAAAAACTTGCAATTATATTCTGGAATAGATCCTGATAATCCGGCAGGCCAAACCCTTTTAAAAGTGCAGTTTGTGTCAAAGGGATGGCCTGACATTCGGAGAAAATTGGAGAAGTTAGAAAATTGGCAAGAGAGAGGGTTAGATGAATTGTTAAGGGAGGCACAGAAAGTGTATGTGAGAAGGGAAGAGGAAAGTTATAAAAGGCAAGCCAGAGTGATGGCCGCGGTGGTGAGGAGTGAACAAGGAAATGCAAGAAGGCAAGAAAAGGAAAGTCAGCTTCTTCGGTCTGAGAGCTTGCGGGCTGAGAGAGAGTTTCACCCCCCCCAGAGAAGGGAAGGAAGAGATATGAGTAAAGTTGTGTGTTTTTATTGTCAGAAACCGGGGCATGTGAAAAGAAATTGCAGGCAGAGAATCGCCGATGAGAAAATGTTTGCCGAGGAATAGGGCTGTCAGGGGCTGTATTTGCTGGGGTCACATAAGACCGCTGGGCCCTTGATAAAAATTTAGATAGGACCCCAGCGCCAAGAATTTGAGTTCCTTGTAGACTCAGGAGCTGAAAGATCAACAATTCAATCCTTGCCATTAGGGTGCAAAATTTCCAGAGATACAGTACAAGTGATTGGGGCCAAAGGAGAACCTTTTGGAGCATCTGTGATTAAGGATGTACTATTTGAAACACCATCTAAATTAGGGGTGGGATCACTACTACTATTACCAGAAGCAGAATCTAACTTGTTGGGACGAGATTTAATGGTTGAATTAGGCATTGGGTTACAAATAAAAGAGAGTGAATTGCAAGTTAAATTATATACCTTGTCTACTCGAGACGAACAACAAATTGACCCACAGGTATGGTATACACCAGATACCGTGGGTAAACTTAATATTGAACCAATCACAGTTACTCTCAAAAACCCAGAGATACCGATTAAAATACAGCAATATCCAATATCTAACGAAGGCAAGAAGGGTCTGCAATCAGAAATAAAACGATTATTAGAACAAAGTATCCTTGAACCATGCATGTCTCCCTATAATACTCCAATTCTGCCAGTTAAGAAAGCAGACGGCAGCTACCGATTAGTCCATGATCTAAGGGAAATAAATAAAAAGACCATTGAGCGATTCCCAGTAGTAGCCAATCCGTACACTATCTTAAGCCAGTTAGGACCACATAATATATGGTACAGCGTCATAGATTTAAAAGATGCCTTTTGGACTTGCCCACTCGATATAAACTGCAGGGATTACTTTGCATTTAAATGGGACGATCCAGAAACACATATTAAACAGCAACTCCGATGGACTGTGCTACCTCAAGGATTCACAGAGTCCCCTAATTTATTTGGCCAAGCACTAAATCAAATTTTACAAAATTACCAACCGGGACCTGCTATAAAATTAATTCAATATGTAGATGACCTCCTCATAGCCGGACAGCTTGAAGAAGATGTTCGACGAAAAAGTATTAAACTATTAAACTTTCTAGGTTCTCAAAGACTGAAAGTGTCCAAATCCAAATTACAATTCACAGAACAAGAAGTAAAGTACCTGGGACACCAGTTAGTAAATGGGACCAAGAAATTAGATCCTAGTCGAGTCCAGGGCATATTAGATATGCCCCCTCCGAGAACCAAAAGGGAAGTCAGGCAACTACTAGGACTGTTTGGATATTGCAGGCAGTGGATTTTGAATTACAGCCAAAGAGTAAAATTTCTATACGAAAAGCTAACTCATGAGGGCTTGCTAAAATGGACAGAGCAAGATGATGAAGCTTTTCAAGTTTTAAAACAAGAATTAATTAATGCTCCTGTGCTAAACCTCCCAGATTTAACAAGGCCTTTCTGTCTGTTTGTAAATGTAGATGAGGGCACAGCGTATGGAGTGCTAACTCAGGATTGAGCTGGGAGCAAAAAGCCTGTGGCTTATCTGTCTAAACTATTGAACCCAGTGAGTAAAGGGTGGCCCACTTGCTTACAGACAGTAGCTGCAGCCGCTCTGATGGTGGGGGAGACAATAAAAATCACCTTTGGAAGTGAGATCCGGGTATTTTCACCACATGACATAAGGGGGATTCTAGCCCAAAAAGCAGACAAATGGATTACTGATGCCAGGTTACTAAAGTATGAAGGAATGTTAGTGGCATCACCTAAACTGACTTTAGAAACCACATCTCTCCAAAATCCAGCACAATTTCTATATGGAACCCCCTCCACAGAACCACTGACACATAATTGCCTTCGAACTATAGAAGAACAAGCAAAAATTAGGCCTAACCTCGAAGAGGAAGCACTTGGGGAGGGCAGAGAACTCTATATAGATGGGTCTGCCAGGGTGGTAGAAGGAAAGAGAAAATCAGGCTATGCAGTGATTGGTGAAGGCTTTGAAGTACTTCAGTCAGGACCCTTAAGTCCTGCTTGGTCAGCGCAGGCTTGTGAGTTATATGCCTTGCTGCAGGCATTAAAAATCCTGGGCTCCAGTAAGGGAACAATTTATACAGATTCTAAATATGCTTTTGGGGTAATACACACCTTTGGAAAAATATGGGAAGAAAGAGGCTTGATTACATCTCGGAGAAAAGAACTAATCCATGAACAGCTAATTAAAGAGATCCTAAAAACAGCCAGGAAACCAGAGCGATTGGCTGTGGTACATATAAAAGGGCACCAAAAGAGGATTAGTAAAACTATCCGGGGTAATAACATAGCCGACCAGGAAGCCAAACGTGCAGCTCTACTAAATATAAGAATTGTGAGTAAGCCTGGTGACCCCTGGAGACATCCCCGGTTAAGTTGTGAGAGCTGCAAACAAGATCCCAAAAGTGAACCCTGTTATTCCTGTCTAAAGGAATTAGACCCAATGGATGCATTTGTGTGTAGCTGCTACAATCCTTACAGAAACTACTGCTATGCGTGTAATACAGATACTGAAGATCATGAGAAACTTGCCTACAACCCTTACTGTAGAGACATAGAATATGTTGTGCCAAAATTACTAACATTTACTATAAAAGAAAAAGAGAAACTAACACAAACGAGAGCAATTGAAAATCCAGAAGGGAAATGAATGCTGGCTGATGGGAGGGAGATCTTACCCAAGAGCATGGCACTTCGGGTATTAAAGAAATTACATGAGAAAACACACTGGGGAACACAAGCCTTGGTGGACCACTTTGCCAATAAATATATGTGTCTAGGGGTGTACAACCTAGCTAAACAGATAACTATGAAGTGTATAACCTGTCAAAAAGTAAACAAACAGCATTTAAGAAAAGCAGTCCCAGGAGGAAGGGAGTTGGCTCATCGTCCATTTTCACATGTGCAAGTAGATTTTACTGATTTACCCCAAGTGGGACGATATAAGCACTTGCTTGTTATCGTAGACCACCTAACCCACTTTGTGGAGGCCATTCCTGCAACTAGAGCCACGGCACAAACTGTTACTAAAACTTTATTGGAACACATAATTCCCAGGTATGGGCTAATTAAAGTTATAGACTCAGACAGAGGACCACATTTTGTCTCTAAAGTATCTAAATTAGTTGCAGATGCACTGGGAATCCGTTAGGAACATCACACACCTTGGCACCCACAAAGTTCGGGGAGGGTAGAGCGTATAAATGGAGAAATAAAAAAACAATTAACTAAATTAATGCTTGAAACAAAAATGAGCTGGGTAAAGTGCTTACCGCTAGCTTTATTAAACATCAGGACACAGCCTCGCTCAGATGTAGGAGCGTCTCCATTTGAAATGTTGTATGGAATGCCCTTTGATGCAGAAATCCCTGCAGATCATCCTAAAATCTCTGATGCTCATTTACAAGCTTATATTAATCAGTTGTTTAAACGGAGAGAAAAACTACGACAAAAGAGCTTGGTAGTTCAAAGACCTCCCCTCTGGATACCGATACACAAACTTCAAGTGAGAGACGAGGTACTAATAAAATCATAGAAAGAATCCACACTAACCCCTCAATGGGAGGGACCTTATGTTGTCTTACTCACCACAGAGTCTGCCATACGAACTGCTGAGAAAGGGTGGACTCACGCCAGCCATGTGAAGAAGTTCACCCGAGACCCGACGTGGCAGATCATCCCATCGCAACGGCCTGAGGACTTAAAGCTAAAGCTTAAGAAGCAATAAGCTTCCTATAACTCACATGAATCTTGTCAACATTCATTTAAAGAAGCCTGCTTACAGTTATAGATCTGGATATGCTCTTAGCCTATATGCACAAGATTATGTGGTTAAATGTTATGATACTAATTGTAATTGTTATCCTTTTGTGTGCTTTGTTTGCAAGGTATGTAATGAAAAGTGATGGATCCATTGCAGAAAAGAGAGACCCCCATCAGGGGTTTGTCTCCCTTGCTATAAAGCAGAAAGAGCTGAGACAATGCAAATGTTATAATTGGCACCTATCATGGGCAGATTGGAAAAGGGGTCTAAAGAATGGTGAGAGACCTTCGCCCATGGCATTCACCCCGACTTGTACTGTTATCACTCCGATAAACCCAGACCCATGGTGGCCGAGCTTGTTAAGAGCGAATGCAGAGTCAAACTTGCGCACTTACCCTGCTCGAAAGGAGCAGTCAAACACACAAACTGGATTAGTTACCAGAACCGCTGGAAGCAGCGGCACAGGTGCTTCACAGAGGTGTATCCTTGCTGCTGAGAAGATAGATACCCCTGTGGCTGAAAGCAACCCAGTCGACAAGCGAAGCAGAAGTGAGAAACCAAATGTGAGAATGCAACCTGGAAATAAGACTCTGAACTTCCTTTTCACGAAATGGAGTAAACCGGGGTGTTTGCCAATCAAATTGGAGAATAATCTGACATTGTTTAAAATATCAAAGGCAGTGAGATCCTCCACTCAAGCCTTGCAAATATATTATGTGTTACTGATAATAGCCTGTTCCATGCCATGTAGCAATGCAGCCTTGACACTCTCACACCACCCACACCAACCATTTAAGTGGACACTAGGCAGGTTAGACAAATCTACTGTAATACAAACCCACATTATGGTAGAAGCCCCAGTTTTCACCGTCACCTCGTGTGACATGGTTGATTACTCACCCTGTGAAAACCCAGAAACACGAGCAAAAAGATGGGTGGGACCAAGAGCCTTTTACATGTGCCCTAATCCAAATCCAGCAGACACTAAGAGGGGCCAGATTTGGTGCGTCAAACAAAATTCGTACTGTGCATGGTACAGATGTAAAACTATAAACTCAGTTTATTCTCCAAGAGCCGGAAAAGATCAATTTATCACAGTCTGGTGGAGACCATACGGGTGCAAACCACCTAGATATAACAAGGGACCTTCTGCCTATGATCCATATGCCAAGAGTGGTTTAGAAGAACAGAAGGGAGTTCCTTGTCAATTTGCAGATATACATGTAGAACAACCCGATGATCCAGGGTGGATAATTGGAAAAAATGGGAGTTTAGACTTTGGATTCCAAGCAATAATCCCATTAACGAACCGGGAAATGGTCTCAGTCACGATCCGAAAGGCCTCTTTTACATAAAAAAAGAAATAGTCCTTCCAGACCCACAACCTATAAGTCCAAACACAGCAATCAATCCACGGAATATGCTACCAGAAACTAACATCACAGATTCAGATAATCTATGGAAATTAGTAAAAAATAGCTACTATGCTTTAAATGCTACTAATCCTAACTTAACAGAACATTGCTGGCTTTGTTATAGCTCTAAACCACCCTTTTATGAAGCTATTGCTATTGATGGAAGAGAGACTAAAACCAATGACAGCAATCCTACCCAGTGTAAATGGAGAAGTGATTTAAATATAAGAACTAGAATCACCTTAGCACAAGTAACTAGAACTGGCACCTGCATCGGTCGAGTGCCACAAGAAAAACAAAGCCTGTGCAGTAAAATTGTAGAAAATCCTAACAATCAACAACCAGCTAAATGGTTGTTACCCGCAAAAAAATGCACATTGAGTTTGTGCCAGTGTTGGAGTCACCCCATGCATACCCTCGAATGCTTTTAAAACCACGGATCATTGCATTCAAGTCATGATTATTCCCCGACTTACTTACCACTCTAATAAATATGTGCTGGATCATCACATGATACCAGAACACCCTATAACAAAAAGAGAGCCGATCACAGCTATAACCATTGCCACTTTATTAACATTGGGAGCTACTGGAGCTAGCACTGGTATAGCTTCCCTCGTACAACAAGGAAAAGAGTTTTCCACACTAAGAACAGCAGTTGATGAGGACCTTGTAAAAATCGAAAGTTCTATTACTGCGTTAGAAAGTTCTCTAAGATCTCTGTCTGAAGTTGTATTACAACACGGAAGGGGTTTAGAGGTTTTGTTCGCACATGAGGGTGGATTGTGTGTAGCTCTAAATGAAAAATGCTGTGTGTATGCTGACCATACTAGAGTAGCCCGAGATGCAATGGCAGAGCTACGAAAAGGACTAGAAAAGCGTAAACGAGAAAGAGAGGCCACACAAGCATGGTATGAAAATTGGTTCCAATCTTTTCCCTAGTTAACAACCTTACTATCCACTATTGCTAGACCCCTAATTATGTTAATCCTAGCCCTAACGTTTGGACCTTGCATTTTTAATCGTTTAATTACACTTGTTAAAAACCGTTTAGAAGCAGCACATCTATTGCCTATTACAATACAGTATAAGGACATTCCAGTTAATGAAGATTCGGCTCTCGAAGATGAAGATGACTTATAAACAAGTTGGTCATCACTGTCAGAGCCTAGATTATCATCCAGACAAATTCGTGAACTAAATGAACATGAGAGAGGGGGGATTGTAATAAATTACAATCAGTTTAGTTCACGAACTGTTTGAAAAAGGTGATAAGTCTTAAAATTGCCTTTCCTTTTATTTTTCTTTTTTCTTTCTTTCTTTTTTTTGCTGTTATAAAAACGAATCTTGTTAGGAACCCTGCCCAACCCCCATGAGGCAAATACAAAGGAATTTGGCTCAGGGGCCATAAAAAACCTCCCCCTGTGCAGCCCCTATGAGGCAGATACAAAAGGAATGTGGTTCAGGGGTCCATAAAAACCTCCCCCTGTGCAACCCCCACGGAGAGACCATCCCAGGAGGCCCAGTAACCATCACCCAACGCAGAGCACACCAGCCTAAGACGTCTCAACAGCCAATCAAGGATTCATGAAGAGACGCCAATCAAGACATACGGGGGGAGTGGGGTACTAAAGGGTTATAAAATTCAGTCCTCTGCGGGCCCGAGGCGCGGTGCATAGAAATATGCTTGAATCTCTGCCCGTCCAGCGCTGACTTGACTGATATCCGCTTGCTTTTAATTAATAAATTTTTTTAATTAGATCTACGTCTCTGATTGGATAATGAGGCTAAATTGATAACAGGGACCATAGCGGGACAGCTGGTCCAACCTCCTGCTCAAGCAGGGTCATCCCAGAGCTCATGGCACAGGACTGTGTCCAGATGGTTCTTGACTACCTCCAGTGAGGAGACTCCACACCTTCTCTGGGCAATCTGTTCCAGTGCTCAGTTACCCTCACAGTGAACAAGGTCTTCCTCATGTTCGGGTAGAGCTTCCTGTGCATCAGTTTCTGGCTATTGCCTCTTGCCCTGTTCCTTGGTACCACCAAGAGGAGCCTGACTCCATCCTCCCAACCCCTTCCCTTCAGGTACTTATGGGCATTGCCAGCAATACTTACAGGGTCATGGCAACACGAGCCCGGTGCACAGTGCATAAAATTGATGATTTCTATTGCAAGACAGATGTGCAGTTCCTCACAGCAGGACATTCTGGATGCTAGAAGCTTTTATGAGTTCACAAGGAGACTGAAGGAGTTAACACAAAAGCAGAGGCTTGTGAAATACACGGAAACTCTCCATGGTGCTCATGAAGATACAGAAACTAAATGCTGATGGCATAATTCTTTAGCAAGCTGGAAGTGATCAAAGACTAAATGTATTGCTGGCAGCAGATTGTCTTCAGATTTGAATTTAAGCCATTCTTAAAGTCTACCAGACCTTAGCTATAACTCTTCAAAAGCTATTGTCTGTGCTGGAGCTTACTCTGTGGGACAATGTTCAGTGCTAGCTGAAGTTTTTCATCCACAGTAGTATCCCTGTGGGCAAATATGTGCTGGGTTTCTCTTCTTCATGGATGTGTATCTCTAAAAGGTGCATTGCATGCTTTTGTCTTCCATTCTGCCTTAAAAGAGCTGGCTGTAGTAGGGCAAGTAAAAAGTAAGAAACCATCCCCACATGGGTGGGGGATTAGTGACAGAAACAGACTCCAAAAGGAACTTGATGTGATGTGTGCTGCAGCACCTGGAATGTTGACACACAAAAAAACCCCACCACCAAACAAACAAATAAAAACCAACCAACCAACCAACCAACAACAACAACAAAAAACCCCCAAACCAAACAACCCAGTTGGGAATCATTTAAAGTGATTTGAAATGGGCATAACTTTGACTGGTGATAATTTTTCACTGGGATGAGCTTTTCTGTAATGCACAAGGTAAAAAGCATGTGCACTTTGTCCATGAAAATATGCTGAAAATCAACTTTGAAGGCAGTTGACAAAATGCAAAAGTGAACCCGTGTACTCTAGCACTGGTCAGAGGTATGGAAATGCACCTTGTGAGACATCTGATGTTACTAAAACCCAAAGAAAATCTGGGGCCATTTGTTCCCACTTTGGCACTTGACTCTTGAACATTTGCAATGCATCATTTTGCCACAGGGTGTCCCTGAAAACCTACTCTGAACTGTTGCACTCTGTGTTTTTCTAGTTGAAAACTGTTTTCATAGTTAAAACCATAATTCCCAAAAAATGTAAAGTGTGCAGAATACTAAGCGGACACATAAAAATGCCATGGGTCTGTTTCTGATAAGCTGAAGGATAAAATACATATGCAAAAATAAATGCCTTCCTATTGTTGAAGACAAATCCAGCAAGATAATTAGAAATATTCTGGCAATAAGCAAAAAGTATGAATTAGTAAATGCACACCATGATTTATTTATCTCTTCTGGATTGGACGTTTAAAATGTTTTATGTCCCACCTACTATTGTATAAATCACATATCTGTAAAATACAGCAATTACTATTTTTACTTTTGAAAACAATCCCATGTATGAAATTAATTTCTTCTTTGATCAACAAAGCATCGTTTGGTAAACAAAAAGCAATGCAACTGCTCTGCACAACATAAACCAGCATTAAGATATACATGATAACTCACCATATGTCCCTTAGAGGATATCTTAGACATAAGAGAACAAAACCAATTAAAAATTTATAATTTCACTCCTAAAATGAATTTTAATAAAGAATAATTTTGTTAAAGTTGTGAAAACATGAAATGCTCTTTTCACATCTCTTTTGGAGATAAACATGATAATGCCAAGTCTCCTCTTCCACCATGCTAAAATCTGAAAGTGAGATTTACAAGAAATTCAGGATAGGGAGAGGGAAAAGAAAACTACTTGTTTCTCTTGCTCTGTCTCTGGAAGTTAAAATCTTCCAATTTCTTTTCTGGCTTTAGTTGGGGATCATATTTCAGATGTGTTACTCACTCCTAATATCTGAAAAGGTGAGCTGTATCCATGAGTGCTTAATAGTGGCTGCTTGCCAAAAAACCTCATCATTCACCCTGTGCTGTCTCTGGAATGTGAAACCTGTGCTAGTGGCTAGCAGGAAGAGAGGATGTTTTGTCTGGTTTCTCAGCTTGACTTTGGGACTACCTAAAGCAGCCTCTTTCAAAAGCTGTCTATATCCTTGCCATGAGCAGGCAATAGGAGACACAGGATTCACATGGCCTCTTTTCCCTTTCTTCAAAGGCACCAGTTCTCTTGTCCCTGTCGGTGCTACTCCAAGAAGATATGTGCAGCCAGAGGTACTGTAAATAAGAACTCCTATAAGAAAACTTAAGAAGTTATTCCTCTTAAATGATTTTGTTGGTGGAATAAAGAAAAGCATAATTAGCCTCATAATACTCTTGATATTTTAATTTCACAGTGTTTGTAAACCAGTAGTATGTTAGTCCTGGCATTAAAAATCAAGAATGAGTTCAGATTGAGTTTTTATCATATGTGTGAAGATAATGTTTGACACTGTCAAAAAGCAAGGGTAGTGCTAAGGGTAATATTTATTCTGGATGATACAACTGGCACATAGTCTTACAAATAGATATGTAAATTAGATGGGTTTTGGATAGAAGATATGGTTTAATTAAAGGAAGCTATTTTCACAAGATTAACTCAGTCTTATCTAACACTCGTTATGTTCTTGTCAGGCCAGAGAGATTGTGTTGCAATTGCTGGTGTTTTCATCTGTAAAAGTGTCTCTTTGGATATTAGTTTCTGGAAGAGATGAACCTAATTAGAGTAGAGGTGCTCAACTGAGCTCCCTGAGTTCACTGTCAGTCCCAGCTGATCAGCTGTGGCAGTTTCAGAATATTCATCTCTCTCCTGGGGCTGGATTGACAAGACTTGGCTGCTTGGCTTTGTCTCTGAAATCTTCTGACCTGTAAGCATTGCTCATGCTGCCCTTTTCCCTGCCTTTTACTGAGGGTTTTGCATTAATCAGGCAAGGCCTATGCTCCATTGTGGGCCAGGGAGGTTTGAGTTAAAGGTGCTTTAGAAGAATTCTTTAAGTGAATTTCACTCAAAACAACAATGGGCAGTGGTATTGCACATGTCTGATTGTGCCAATTTATGATGCTGACCCACCCCCTGTTTCCATCCCCAAATAACTATGAAGAATTTAACTATTATTTGAGGAAGTCATCTTTTTATCTGCCAAGGTGTGGAGAGAGTGTTGTGTCACTTGAGGAACAGCTTGGCTTAACTCCCTCCACCCAACATGCTAAAAAGGTGTAGCAGCAACTGGTCACTCAGTGTTCATTTGTACTTAAAATCAAGAAGAAATATAAGCACCTTTCCCTGACTTTGGTAGTGTTAATTGAGAAACTGTGCTCTACATCATAAACCTGATACTGAAAGTTGAATTTTCATAGATAAGAGTAATTTTAAAACCTGCCAAAGTGAAACCAAGTAGAGAAATAATTAAAATTTCTATTAAGGCAGTGGTCATAAATATTTATATCAGAATTAATGGGAAAAGGAGTTTACTGATAATTTTGTATAAGATTTTACAATGCATCTTTTAAAAATTATTTTTAGGATTATTTCTAACCTCTCATTTTGTTTTGCCTCTATAATTTCAGTCATATACACCTGTAGGGACAACAGATACTATGATGATTTGGAAAGCAAGAGTAAAGGAAATAAAAGTGCAGAGACTGCATGCTTGCTCCAAAGTTATTTAGGTAAGCTGTTCTGCTGGTACTGAGCCAGAAGTCAGTATGTCCATCATAGCTGCTTGGCTTCTGTCCCACAGAACTCCTGGCTCAAGGAAATCATAGGGTCATAGAAGAGTTTGAGTTGGAAGGGACCTTAAAGACCATCTAGTTCCAACCCCCCAGCATGGACAGGGACACCTTCCACTAGGCCAGGTTGCTCAGAGCTCCATCGAGCTGATATTAAACACTTCCATGGATGGAACATCCACAGCCTATTTGGGCTACCTGTTCCAGGGCCTCACCATCCTCACAGTCAAGAGTTTATTCCTAATATCTAATCTAAACCTTTCCTCCTTCAGCTTAAGGTCATTCCCCCTTGTCCTGTCACTGCATGCCCTTGTGAAAAGTCCTTCTCCTGCCTTCTTGCAAGCACCCTTTTGGTACTGGAAGGTCTTCCCCAACCTGTTTCTTCTCCAGGTTTGAACAACTCCAAATTTCTCAGCCTGTCTTCATAGGAGAGGTGCTCCAGCCCTCTGATCAGTTTAGTTGCCCATGTTTAACTACTGAAGCTATAACTACCAGGAAGAAAAACTAAGCGATTGTGAACAGAAGGATGCATAAGATGGGAATGGGCCAATAATAGAAGTTTTCAAACTGGATATAATAAGAATGCATTTCAAGTTTTGTTTCTATACTTTAACCTTAAATAACCATATTCTTTAAGGAAGTGATTTCTAATCCAGAAGTCTTGAAAATATTGAGAGAACGTGAATAACTTGAGTCAACACTGAAAATACATAAGCATCATGTGGCAGAAATTCAGGGTAACTTCAAAGTTTCAATAGCTGAGAGAGACAAAATTGCCAATCTTTATGAACAGGTAGTTTTATTTATATTTGTATGATTAATTGAAATAGCAAGATGATACGTAAAAAAAACTTCTCTTATTGGTTTTGAATAAAAAAAGAATGCCAAGTATTTGTTTAAAAATAGAAAAAAAAGTAATGGAAATTCTGTGATTTGAATCTGTTGGTTCAATACAAGCTTGTAAGTTCTGTCTTGAGTTAAAAATGCGTTCCTGAATCAAAGAATGTGTGCACAAATGATTACTTCATCTTCGATATTACAGAGTTCCAGTGATCCTCTAAGTCACCAACCACAGGCCACAGTGATATATTGATTATCTATTCCATGTTTCTGTCATGCTGCTGTTTTTTAAAAATAGGCACAGGAGGAGATTTCCTGATTTTGTCAGGAAGTTATGAAATGCCCCAGGACTCCTAAAAGCAGTGTGACAGCTCAGGTTGTATTAAGACATGTGGAGATAGAAAGGGATACAGCACTGTCAGATTTCCAAAGGATGCCTACAGAATGTGATAGCCTCAGGGAGCAGTTACAGGTCTGATTGTGTTCCATCCCACCTCAGCCCCACCCCACAGGTTATTTAAACATGAAAACTACTTAGCAGTGTAATTAAAGTTGCTAAGGATTTCCATTCTGATCTTGAGAATTAATTGCTTTACTAGTCTGTGTTGAGTTGAGACTTGTTCGAGATGTGATTTTGTTGTTGCTGTTATTTGATACAAATTTCCCAAGAAACTGCCTTTAATGAAAAGGCTCATTTGGAACAGAGAATTGAAGAGCTGGAAACTATTATGCATAATTTAAGGGAAAATAATTACTTATGGAATTGTAAATACAATACAGGCGACGTTCATGGTTAATCCTGCAGGAAATGACGGGCTGAGAGCAGTGCATGTTATTTACCAAGATTATTTCCGCTCTACGCTGCTCTAGTAAAAAGCCACCTGGAGGACTGCTTCCAGCTCCAGGGTCTCCAATGTAATAAGGACATGGACCTGTTGGAGTAAGTCCAGAGGAGGCCATGAGGATGATCAGAGGGCTGGAGCACACCTCTTCTATGAATATGGGCTGAGAGAGTTGGGATTGTTCAGCCTGGAGAAGGGAAGACTTTGGGGAGATGTTTTAGCACCTTCCAGTACATAAAGGGGACCAAGAGAGCTGGGGAGGGACTTTTCACAAGAACGTGTGTTGTTAGGACAAGGAGAAATGGCTTTAAACTGAAACAGGACAGGTTTAGGTCAGATACAAATTAGAAATTCTTGACTGTGAGGGTAGTGAGGCACTGGAACAGGTTGCCCAGAGAAGTTGTGGATGCCCCATCCCTGGAGCTGTTCAAGACCAGTCTGGATGGAGCACTGAGCAACCTGGTATAAGGGAAAGTGTTTCTGTCCATTGCAGGGGGTATGGAACTAGATGGTCTTTAAGATCCCTTCCAACTAAAACCATTTTATGATTCTACGATTTTAAGACTCTTACCAAGCTTTTGGCACTGTTACCCACAATGTTCTTATATCCAGGTTAAGATAGGCTTATTCCACCTGGAGTAGAAGTGGCCTAAGAGTGACATAAGTCCTACCTGCCAGTACTCATCAAGAATCATAAACAGGCTTTTTACAGCAGTGCTGTGTGGAAAAATGAGCAACAATGGGCATCTTCTGAAACCACAAGGTTTCAGGCTGAATATGAGGAAATACTTGCTTCTCATGAGGGCACTTGAGCTGTCTCCAGCCTTGGAGATTTTCAAGACTGGACTGGACAAAGCCCTGAGGAGCCTGACCTCAGAGCTGGCCCTGCTTTGAGAGGGACTTTAGAGACGTGGAGTCCATTCAAATGTGAATTATCTTATGACTGTGTATTTCTAAGACCTGATGCTTCAAAACTAAATGTAATTGCACTGTTCTGGCAAGTTGTATTTAATATGGTTTAATTTAGTTGTGTGTGCAAGTGTTTGCTAACATGTGGCACTAAAACAGAAAATGAAAACATTAATAAAATTAATATAAATCTTAAATTTACTTACAGTCGTGGTAGAACCTGATTTTTAAATAAATTAACATTGATTTCTATAGTATATCTTTCTTCTAGATCTTTATGTTATAAATTCTGGTTCATCTTCTCTTTCCCCCTCAGCCTTCTAAAATCCTACCAAGCTTATAAATATAATACCACAGTTTATAATATTAAACTGAGTGCATCTGATATGAAGAATACACTGTAGGCTGAAATAGCTCTGAGTAGTAAATTAACTTTAATCACACGCCTACATATGATGTGTAGTGAGTATTGGGAGCCTTGTTTTAGGTACATTATCTTATTTCTTCAGTTCTTTTGGTACCCTTTGAAGGCAATACATCAACATGAAATTTATGGCACTAGGATTGAGAAAGCTATTGTATATCAGAGGCTTACTGACTTGCTCTTTAGAGGTCTGATCTTTGATTATAGTAACTCAGAAATTAGTACTGAAAGATTCAGTAAATGAGGAGAGGGATAAGGTGAGAAAGTTTGTACTTTAAGAGAGGCATTTAAAATAATTTAGAAAGGACAGTCCTTCCAATGTTAAGTATAAGCATTTTAATAAAAAGATAGAGGTTTCTTTGAACCAAAGATTTCAAATCAGCTTTGCTGGAGTCTGTGCAAGAAGCTTTGGATATGTTCTTTGTTCTAGCTACAGACCTGAAGGCTTCATGGTGGTAACTCAGTTACACAGTGCTTTATTCAAGTGTTTTACAGTGATTTCTCTACCCACTTTTTGGCATAGGTGTGTGACTTAGTAGAGGGCTAAAGCCTTTATTGGTCATGTTGTGTCCCAAACTGTGAGTTCTCCCTTCATACACTCATAATAATGTTTTCTTTCATGTTATTTTGCACTGAAAACTTTTAATGCTGATCAATGACAAACATTTTTGCCCTTGGGCATAATTACCAACTGAAAATTCACATGAATAAATGAAAATATTCTCAGTGATCTGAAAGATAGGAAATTGATTTACCTTCAAAAGAAACGAAAATCACATTTCAGCTTTTTGACAACTATCTTCAGTAAACTGAGTCAGGCCTTGAGTAAATGATATGCTTGGACATTTCTTCTTCAGCAAACGATTTGTGCTAAAAACAGAGTAAAAATCGAAATAATATAAATTCTATGTATAAATCAGCTCTTTTTTTTCTCAGCTGTTAATGTTTGATTATATTTATAGTGCCATAGTGAACAGTTAGAACAGATGTCCAAAGTGGCACTAATGAAAGACACCATTGATTTTCTGGAAACTGGGATGAAAAGATTGACAAGAAAAGTACTGGATTCTGAAACTGAGCTGAGTCGACAGGAAGCTGAATATGTTTCTCTTAGGTAAATAAAAGTATGTAATTGCATTAATTTGACTAGTAACATCAGCCTATGTTCACTGGTTTTAGCTCAATGGGAAAGGAATTTATGAAAGCTGCTCATGAGCCATCCTTCTTTTTGAAATGAAATTGCTTTCCTCATTGCTTGTTTATATGTAAATGTTCTTGTCTTGTTGATGTGATGATCTGCTGGAAACCATCTTCAGTGTAAAAATAAAATTCATTTAACTTAGGAGCTTTCTGTTAGAAACTACAGGGATTGATGGGTTTTGATAAATTGCATATGAATAATTTTCTTTTCATTTTAATTTTTTTTTAAAAATAAAAACAGGCACACATGAGTAAACTAGTGAGTGTCATGTCGTTAGTTTTAAAGATCCGTTTCTTAGCCTTGGTGCCTTTTAATGAGAGGAACTAAAATGAGGCTTTGCATAGGGCTTATGGTCTGCTGCTCAACTGGAGTTCCTAACCATGTTGAGAAGCACAGTAGGACTAGACTCGATCAAAGCCTTTAGGGAATAAAACATAGGTCAGTGAGTGCTGCTTTATAATAAATTGTCATATTTATGAATACTGTTGAGTTGTTGGAAACTAGATGCTGCTATTGAAAGCTCTTTTTCTGTCCACCCCCAAACAAGGCTGATAATTCTTTTCAGTTTCGTGAACAGTGTGAGAATCATTAGTATTACTACATTTTAACAGACAACTTGGTTATAACTTGGAACAGGTCAGGCATCCCAATGGGTGACTTTTATTTTAATTATTTTTGTGACCTTTTTACAACCTCCTGTTGCAAAGAATGCTTCTTACTTTTCTACAATCCTTAACAGAAATATTCAGAATTTAATATACTGAGATTGAAGTTAACATTAATAAAATATGCCAAATAGTCTAAAATAATCAGAAGAATCTCAGTTTTCCCCATCTTTTGCAATTTTAGTGACCTTTCCAAAAGAAAAAAATCAATATATCAGTGTCTGAATTTTCCTGTTTAATGCTTCTGCTTTTCCACTTCATTGAATGAAAAGACAGAAATGAGTCTTTCAGAGACCCAGTGAAGACTTGTTAAGAAATAATCTTGAAATGCAACTTAGGCAAGAGTAAATTACGTTTTTAGATGAAAAAAACTGGAGAGTGACAGATCCAATTTTTATAATAAAATTCAATAGACTAATTTTTATATTCTGCATGCTTCTTTTTTTTGTTATGGGTTGAAATAAAAGGCATTTAATGCAAATAAATATACTTTTGAAAGTTTTAACAAGTGCAAAACTCTGGTTTTCTTTCATTATTGAAAGGTTTTTGCATTTTAAAATTATGTGACAGAGCTCTGGCAAGTGTAAGTTTCAGTGACAACACATGCTGTCAGTGTGTGCTGCTAGCAGTGTGCAGTGTCTGAGCACATTGGTTATATTTGTGATCCTCTAAGGCAGTGGTAGCACCTCTCAGAGCCATAAAATAATGATGATGGAACTTGTAAAATTGTGTCTGTTTTAGAGAAGAGATGGCTGTCTCTCACCTCTCTTGTGTCTCCAGTAAAAGACATTTTCTAATCCTATGCTTCTCTTAATATATGTGTCCAAAGACAAGGGAGTAAAATAATATACTTTGTGCTAGAGTTATTTTTTTATCGATTAAAAACTACCAGACTAGTAGTTTATTGATTGTAGAAGAACTGTGTTAACTTACCTAATAGGAAGAAGACATTATTTAGGTTTGTGACTTTGAGCCAAATGCTATATTTAGAAACAAAGAATTCAAAAATTAATTTAAATTATTATATTATGCAAAGAGGTAACATTTGTTCCTTTATTTGCCAAATTAAAAAAAAAAGAACATTAATCTCTAAGCAGTACATAATGAAACTTGGGAAAATCACAGTCCATTTTGTATTAAATAGCTATTTTATTCAGCTAGCTGAATAGAAATAAATATAATATTTTTCAGTTTTTTCACATTTATACTCAGGAGTGGTGAGAGATTTATTTTAATTTTGCATTTCTTTTCAAGGAGAAAATAATTTCAGATTTCAAGATCTTGATTTCAGAGTTGTAGCATTCCACAAAGTAGGGATGAAAATTCAAGATAATTGTAAAATTTTGATTAATTTATAGCTTTAAATAAAAAATGGAATGATAGCATGTGCTAATGCATTACACCTTTGTTTCATGACTTGAAAAATACTGGAAAACCTTTAATTTATATTTGGTTGGGCAGTATTGTCATACCTGAATAATTTTTTATTTGCTGCTTAGAAAATCTGCTGAAGAAGTCTCCCTCCATGAGAAGGGTATCACCAGTTTGCATCAACAGCCGCAAGAAACTGGCAAAGAACTCACACAGACCAACAAGAACAGAGAATCATTAGCTCAGGAGAACAAAAAGACCATCTTTCTACTATTAAGCAAGAAATTCAGGTATATTTGTAGAGAGACCCCTTGACTAGAAAGAAAAAGGGGTGTGTTTTTCAAATAGCACAGAGAATTGGTGGGTCCTCATCTGAAGTAAATCCAAGACTAGTTTTTAAGTTTAGGTTTCAAACTCAGATTTTCCCCTTACTGTTCAGCTCACTTGTGTAAAGAGGACTAGCTATTCTTTTGCAATGGTTTGGATATTTGTCTTGAGAAACAGCTAATAAGTGGTTTTTTTCCCTGATCTTAAAATAAAAAGGAGGCAGCTATATCACTTATATGGAAAAGTACTATAAAGGAAGCAGCAAGTATTTCTTATAGTGTGCTCTGACTGGCCTAGAGAACTTAAAAGTTTATTACTTTGATTTTATAATAATTTAATGCAGTACACAATTTAATGAGGTTCTAAACTTTATTATTAAAAGGATTGTATTTCTGTTTCTTCAAGAGCAGCTTTTGGATAAAAGATACTTGAAATAGTGGGTCATAATACAACCTTACATTATCTACTGTATTTTTTATGTCTGTGCAGTTCCTAGTGAAAGTAGTTAAAATATTTCAAGTGTCATCTCATGCACACACAATATTCCTGCACTGGTATGTTTTCCAAGCCCCTAGAAATTTAGCTTAATACCTGTAGGAGTTCATCAATGTAGTGTTCTGGGTTTTCTTCTTTTCTTCAGCTTCTTGCCTTCATTTAGGTTTTCTGGTACTTAATCTGTGCACTTACTCTACTGCTCACTTGACTTTGTCTTCCTCTAGAAGTGCTACTCAGTTTTAAAGAGGCAAATGAACTGCTCCTGATGTTAGGTATATAAAAGTTTTAAATCATTAAGGTTCCCTTTTAAGTGAAGAACAGTGCTCCAGGAGATTCATCCCGTCCCAGTTTTTAAAGTGATTAATTTTACCTCTCTCACTTCATTATAGAGGCAGTATAGCTAATGACCTTAGATCAGGCGCTTAATTTTTAGGTGAGATCAAAATTTAGGTGATACCACTTGTATTCTAAATAACTTTTCTCCCAAACATACTAATTGTTTCTCTTAGGTGCCCTCCTAGAAAGGGTGAGGTTGGCAGTGGCTTTGACTGCCAAAGGTTCACCAGGGAATCACTATTCTTCACCTTCTCTTGGAATCACGGTTAATAATGATGGTATCTGCTGGTACAAAACGCAGCTTCCTGTTGCTCCCAGCTACTTTGGAAAACTTCACAGATTTCTTTGCAATACCTGGATGCTTGCAGAAGCAGTTGGAAATGAAAAACCTTCATCTCACAACATGAAGTACTTTTTAATAGGATTGCCTCTAGAATATGTATTGATTCCTCTAGGCTCTTCAATTAATTGAGGTGATACTCCAAGTATTTAAAGTATTATCATTTCTTCACTTGGGTTTACTGGAAAAGTTCACAGATTTCCAGAACACCTGTCTCAGCAACTCATAGCCTTTTTGCAACAGGAATAGGTTTCTCTATAGAGTCTTCCTCACAGCACCACCCCCACCACACACCTTCCCCCAGTTCTTGCAGTTGAGTTCTCCTAGTAATTTTGCACAGAAGTTCCTGAACTGTGCAGCTCAAGACAGTATTTCTGCTCGTTTTTTCCTTTTTCTGTTCTCTTTCTCAAGCAGTAGTTCTCGGAAATCCTGTATCTGTTCTAATACTTGTTGCTTTATTTCTCCTGATTGGGAGATAACCACTTAATTAATTAGGAAATAAGCAATTAATTAATAATTAAATTACTTAATTTTATCTGTCTTCTGCTTTTTAAAATATAGGCTTTTAAAAAACTCTGATGTAAAAAAAGATGGAACCGACTGAGCTCTGCTTGTTAAATGGGATAGGCTGTTTCATTATGACAATCTAGCTGCTAAATAAACCATCTGTATTGGTCTTCTTCCTTTACATTCCTTTATGGACATTTGTCTTCTTTCTAAGAAGATTTAGCATTATTTATAAGTAAAAAAAAGTACTTTTCACAAATTCACAAACCTAGCCATTCTAAACAGATGTCTTGCTCATTCAAATGTAGTCATCTTGAACAAAACTCTGGTTCTTAAGAAGTCTCTCGATGTTTTGGTTAAATGGCAAAATTTTCAGTGGAAAGAGAATATCCAATACCATATCTGTAGATCTTTAGATATCCCTATTTTGTGCAGCTTATTAGAAATTATTAAATAAACAAGATTTATGTATTAGGAGAGAGAACTCCATGCTCTTGGAGAATTACCACAAAGCCCATGAACAAGGAGAAAGCTGGGAAGCAAAATGCCATCAAGCAGAAGCAGGCTTTTCCTCTGTTAGACTGGCATTGATCAGTGCAGAGTCTGAGAGCCACAGTTGGAAAGGGAAAAGAGTCACTTGAAACACAGATGGAGTAAGTGAGTTGAAATTGTTCTTTCCATAGTTCACCCTTGAAATGGTCTGGTAGTATTTTAAAATTATGTGTAATGCCACTTCTTCTGTTTTAGGGAGATTTTCCACAAAGAATGGTATGGATTTTGACTTCATATAATAATATGATTAGCATTGCATTAGTCACACTTGGGAAAAAAATCTTTAAAAAATTATAGCAAATTTCAAAGAAAACAAAAAAAATTAAATGCTCTCATGTTTGGAATTACTGAAGGCATTAAGTCACACACAGCTCCACAGCATACCTGAAACCTATTGAGCACTTGGTCACCTGTCATGTTCCTGTCTCTGCTCTTCTTGCTTTGAGCTTCTCAGCCTTCTTTCCACTGCTTTCGATGACCCAAAGAGCCTCTTCCAACTTGAAAACCTGAACAACTTGAAGAGAAATTTGCAGCTTGTTTTTGGAAATATAGACACGGTTTGGGGCTTTTACAGTTTTTGTTGCAGATCATTTCTGCTTCCTGAATATCACATGAGCTGCTGAGGGCTACTCAAGAACATTAGATATTCCAGAGGAACCAAACTGCTGCTGTTCAGAAAGTAGATGAGAACATAGCAATAACAAAACAGCAGAGGAGGATGGTGTGGCAGATTTTGACATTCTTTCAAGATGTAACAAAACTGGTACATGGTTCTAGTTTGTCCAACAAGCCTGAAACTGGCAGACATTTCATCCTTCTAATTCCTTCCCAAACGCCTGCTATTGAGTATGAGTATAGGAATAAAAAGGCCTCTTCATGAACAGGATGTCAACATATGGGGTCAGAATTCCAAATGTCATATTCTGGTTCATACAGTTACATGCAAGGTGCATATCTAAAACACAGAAGTTTGTATTCAAAAATCTTAATGTGCTCAGCAGTGCTTTGTGTTCCTTGTGCTTTTTTTTAGGTGAGACAGAGCTAGAATTAATGTGATGCTCTCCCATACCATAATCTCTTTGGATGTCATTTCTCATAAATCCTTTGAGCAAATTGCAGTGCCTTACCTCTCACTTTGCACTGTTAACCTCCCACACTCATTGTGCCACCCACTGAAAATTAAGGAGTTGAAAGTGACTGACCAGGAATATAAGTATCACTGGGCACAGTACAGGCATTTTTCAAAAAGGAAAAACCTAGGTTATGTTAATTTTAAATGTACCAAATTCTTAATGCTTTAAGTCAGACCTGCTGCTGCTGGCTTGTGACTCCTCTTTAATGTGACTCTTTCATCTCTTAGTCATGCCTGAATTTATAGGTGACAGCAGTATAAATATGACTGACAGAATCTCAGCATTCACAGATCATCTACATACAAAACCAAATTTTATTGTTAAAATAAGAGGATCTCATTTGAAAATAAAATGCGGTCCATGGCAGACTTTTCAACGTTATTAACTCTGCAGAAGGAGTAGAGTTTTAGGACTACAGTTTAAAATGTCAGTAGCTAATTTTGCTGTCAGAAGCAAGAACTCTTCTAGTTTTTATATACAGGAGTTATTTAAAGAAATAACTTTAAAGTTTATTGTAGAATAAATTACTGCAGCTTCTTAAAATTTGCCACAATTACATAGAGATATTTTGTAGGATTTTGGAAGCAGTTTTAATTCTTTTTTTTATTGGAGTTTGATACTACTTTACTGTAGCATTTAACCACAGAAGCAGCATAGAACTCTCCTACCTCTAACAATTCTCTTGGGAAAATGGGTGGAGAGCCTCAAAACATACATTGAGAGAGAGTCTCTGTACTTGCAAATGTCACATCTGCACAAGAACTTTGC
Source organism: Lichenostomus cassidix (assembly GCF_008360975.1). Taxonomy (NCBI): domain Eukaryota; kingdom Metazoa; phylum Chordata; class Aves; order Passeriformes; family Meliphagidae; genus Lichenostomus; species Lichenostomus cassidix. Next base: position 30,424,560 of record NC_139479.1, read on the forward strand.
ATTAAGCTAGATATAATCAAGAACGATTAAATTAGCATTTAATTTCCACAGCAGAGAAAGTAGTAAGGGTATGTGAAATATATTAGAAAAATAAGTTTATGTTAATATTATACTTAAGGGATCCAAATATACTTTAGGATCATGAATGATATTTTTTTCAATTTTTAAAATGTTTAATTTGGCATTTCTCAAGGGCTTACTCCTCAAAGACCTTCAAAGGTCTTTGAAAAGGGCACGACTTCACTGCTTTTCAGGGCTTTACTATGAATATTCAAAAGCCAGGGCTGAAAATTACTGTTGTTTTCAAGAAAGATATCTTGGATTTACATCTAGTCACTAGGTAAGCAGAATCGCTGTAGTTGTTTATTAGCAATGTAGTTGTTTATTAGCAATTGACAGAGACTTCAAAATGATTGACAGTATTAGGAAGTATCGATATCAATGCTCTTTTCTTTATTTCCCTTAAAAATCAGTTTTTGATTACCTCGATTTTTACAAAAACTACAAAATTAATGTGTGATACATAAAGTTTTTAGAATTCAGTTTGGATAAACTTTGAAAAGTTGTTCATACACACTCAAATTATTCAGGTACTTTCAGTATGATTCTATCACTGACCTGTCCATCCTCTGCTGCAACTGAGATAATTTCTTGTTCTTTACAGGCTTCCAGCAGTCTCTTTAAACCTTTATGCCTTTTGCATGCACCATGGGCAAAGTTGCTGTTTGACAGTTGGTTATGCATTCCAGCCAAATGTGTATGATGTCTTTTGTATACTTGTGAAATCCTCTATGATTCTCTTGATAGGGAAGAGTTCCAGCATATGACATTTATCTGAAACTTTTATGAGAATAAGCCTCCCTGGATCCTTCTGTGAAGGGGATTGCTGGGACTGTGGAGAACAGCAACAGTTTTGGCAAAGAAAAATACAGAAATGCAGTTGGAGAGTTGGAGGAAAGTCAGAAGCTGGGAAATTTTCACTAATTTTTTTTTTTTTAATATCTTTCAACCAGTAGTCTTTCATCAGCTGTGTATAACCTTCAGATAAGGCTCTTGCTTTACACAGTATTCCAGTGCAGAATCTGCATTACTAGATTGCAGCATATTTATATTCAGAAGTGGAAACTGAACCAGATTCTGAATAATATTGTTCCTTCAATATATCTAATACTGTTTATTTTCCTATTTCTAATGCTGTCTACAGTTTTCAGTATTCTTTTGTTCTGAAATACAAATGTAGAATATCAAAGTTGTTTCTCTGCAAGGGAACTAGATTTTTGAGTGACAGTCCATAGAAAATGGGATCTTTCAGAATGGAGAAACATTTCAGTTTAGTTTGGTAAAAGAAAAAAAAAAATCAACTTTTGCTTTGATAAACTTAAAATGCTTTTTTCTTTCTTCTCTCCTTTCCCCCCTCTGTTGGCCTACAATCTGCATTCTTCCAGTATCTTCCTCCTTTGAACACACATATGGTTATCTTCTGAAATTTCTGAAGAATCTGCTGGAGAGGTGGAGTGTTTGTTAAGATGTCTCAGTTCATAGATTTCCCATGACCTTTGCCTGAGCATTATTGTGCTTAATGTAAACTAGGCTTGAGTAAAATACAGATAAAAGTGTTGCAGCACCCCAACCAGACTCAGTTAGACAGACTAAAATGCATACATGAAGAGATGAAGGGAAAATAGCATCTAGTTTACTTATGCTGAGATTAAAATAAGCAGTTTTCTTTGTCTCTGTAGCTGACCTACTACTGATTTTCCTGTTTCTCAGTCTCAGAATTTTTTTTTAATGTGTGTTGTAGCTATGTCTCAGGTATGTCAATTGTCCCCTTTGCAGTGGACTATACTAGGTTTTATGGGTGCTCTTTTTTAGGTTCCTCCAAGGTATATGGATACATAATATCTTTAGATTTTATTCATTTTTCCTTTTCCCCCAGTTTATTCTTGATGTTCCTGTAAGTAAAATAGGTGTAATCTCACTCTGCTGGTGAAGCTGATACTGGTTTTTTGTACCAGGTGTTATTTCCTGCATGCAAACAGTTAACCAATAGTTTCTTGCCTCAACAAAATGTGAAACATTTTTCCTCTTCTTTGATGATTCTATCTACAGAATCCATTGATCCATATATTTCATAGTATTTCATCATTTGTATCAAGTACATTTATATTAATATATATAAATTGGATGAGTTTATAAATCTGACAAAGGATTTTGACTGGGAAAATATAACACTAATCATCCATCTTGGAGTGAAAGCAAATTTTGTCATTGATCCTAGACTTCCTTTTTTATTTTTATCCTTTTTTTTTTTAAGGTTACCCCAATAGAATGCCAATAAGCTCAATGGACTTACATCTGAAACTTTAAAATCTTTGTTTATCTGCAGAGCAAGTATGAGTCATACTATTCTGAATCAGAGCTGCTGAGAAAACAACTGGGAAGTGAAAGAACATCTATGAAAAACCTGAAATCTTTGCTTGTGTCCAGTTGTGAGAATGAATTTTGGTCACAGAGAGCAAAACAAGAAAAAGACTCTGAAATTCAGTTTCTTAACGAGCAGCTTGCTTTAGTAGAAAATAATCTGCCAGTAAATGACCAGGAGAGCATTTCAGTTTTTCTCATTCCTTCCAAGTGTATTTAAATAGAGTATTTAAATTCCAAGTGTATTTAAATCTATCTGCATTTTCAAATGGCCAATGGAGCTTGACTACCTTAATAGCAGAAGATACCAAAAACCTGCTTTTGATTCCTCAGTTATACCCTAATAGACTTTTCTGCACAGTATTGTATTTTGCTCCAAAAAAATGTTCGTAATCTCAATTGCATGGTATAGCTGCCCTTTTAATTTTGGATAATTGTATTTGGCTACATGCTTGGAGGATTGCAGTTGCTATCTAATTAATGTGTATGGACTTCACAGGGCTGTGCAGAATCAAGTTTTTAGTCACCTCAGAAAAAGAGCAGCTCAGCTAGAGTCAGAACTGGATATCACCAAAAGACAGCTGGGGACTGAGTGCTTTGAAAGGCAAGTACATGTTTTTGTATTGTGCTTCCTGCAGCTAATTGGGGTGAAATGCAGTATAGTACTAAGACTTAGACTAATTAGTCAGATAAGCAACATATTTTGGGTTTACACTGCTGTACATCTCCCGTGTGTTCAGACACTATTCATGCCAGTAAATTTAGTCTGTTCAGCTGTTATACATGCTGTCTAAATTAGTTGTGTAAGTTCCCTGTATAGCAAACTGAATGAGACAGTCAGATAAACTACTACCCTCTGGAACAGCCTGGTTTAGGATGAGCTGGGTCACTTTCCTGAAGATATTCATCTCTCTTCACTCATTTATACTGATGCCTGTCTTGATCGGGTGACTAGTTTTTTATACAAGTGCTTTATGGTCTACTAGTTCTCTGGAATGATTTTAGATTGTATCTACCCCCATTCCCCAGGTACTGCTTGAAGTGCTATGGATGGTTCCCAAATGGCAGGATGATGAAATTTTTTAAAATTTATTTTGCAAGAATATAGTTTAACAACATGTAGGAGACATAGGAACTGTTTCATGTGATTTGGCCACAGCCCCAGAAAATGGTCCTTGTCGTGCTTCATAAATTAGTTTATGCTGGCACATTCACTTCCTAATTTCAGGCATCATTTCGTTCTGCACCAAGGCGGTAAGTCACCATGGCTAGTCCAGTCAGCGTTATAACAAGGATATCATATACTCTCTCCTTTAAACTAACAACAAAACCAAACCAATCCCTACTCACATCTGTTGCTTCCATTATGTACTACGATGATACTGACTTTATTGTTAAAATTTTTCTTATATGGCCAATTTTCTGGTTCTCCCTTGCCAGTCCCAGAAAAATAGATTGGCTCTAAGAAGCTGGCTTGGAGCTTTAATTTCTTTCCAGGAAGCAGAGATGCCCTCTCCAGACACCTCATCCTTACTTATGAGAGAACAGAATATCAACAATTTACTAGTTAAATGAGACACCTCATTCTCAGACCTGTGCTATAATCACATCACTCTGCTTCTTTTAGCTCTGTCTTTTACACATCCAAAATAATACCCAAAACTGTAATATTTTATCCTCAATACATCCATGAAATAGAGAAATTTTTTTTTCCAAAGATAAGAAAACTCTAAAAGACACCAAGACTATGTAAATAAACTAAGTTCCAAACACTGTGTGGGAAATAAAAATAAAAGCACAAACTCTGATATTTCTTGTCGAAATATCAACTGAATTCCATGGAATTACATTCATGCAAGAAAAGTTACAAGAAGATTCAGGATCCCAATTGTTTGATGATACTTCTTTTATTTTGTTTTATTGAATTGTATCAAACTATATAGTCAACAGCAGCTACTTGTACTGGGATGCTGTAGTCAAAAATTCTTAAAACAGTAATGCTGTATCCTTAAAACAGAAATAATGCTACAGAAAATATCAACTTGTCACTGTTTTGTACAAAGTACAATGTAGATGTAAATATTTTCATCTTTCTTATATAAAAGCTCTTAACTATACAGTCTTTTTTCTAGTTTTCAGAATAGTTTTTATGCTATATATGTCCACCTTTTTACAAGAAACATAAACTTTCCTATGTCTTTAAGTACTTGTAAGCCTGAGGAGGAGCAAGACCAGCTTTCTTGTTAACAATTAGTGGAATGGAGCTTCCACAATATGGAACTGCTCCCTACCATTTCAGTCTCAGCTTAGTTTCCTATTTGGTAGCTGCATGCTTGTTGCATGGTGCTTTTTTGATAGATTGATGGCAGCATGCATTAAAAAAATTTTGCCAGTTGAGGGGGTAAAAGTCTCAGTTCATTACTTGCTTTTGAGATGATAATGTACTTCCAAGTTTAATTTGTTAACTGAGATTATTACCTTTGGCACTTGATTAATCTATGCTATCAAAGGCTCTTCTAAGTATTAAAAATAGGTCCTAATAATAAGATACAAGTTTCCTCGGGTCAGTGAGCTGGTTCTGGTGCCCTTAGGAAGAAAGCACAGCTGTGCAAGACATGATTTTGTAGCTACTGCCAATCCTTGATAGCAAGTACAGGGAATATTCATTCCTCTGACAGAACAGTGTCTACTCCTCCATAATCTGAGTACAGTGTAGGTCTTAAGTTTGTTGAAAGAAGCACTGTGTCATTTGGAACAGTTTCATTTACTTTTAATTACCATAACACTTTCTTCTGTTTTTGATACTTACAAAGAAAAGAGGAAACAATCCATGTAGTCACCACACTGATACTAACAATTATGGTGCTTTTTCTATTTGCATTACTCCCTTTTCAGGATGATAAAATTCCATTCTAAGTAGTAAACTTCTGGCTAAGTAACAAATGAAGACTGATCTTCTACAACCTAGATTAGCAATTAAATTCCTATCTTGTGTGATGTTTCTTTTTTGTTCTGGTTTTGTAGGGGATCTTTGCTTGATTGTTTTGGTTTGATTTGGGTTTTTTCTCCTGGTTGGCCTTATGTGACTTTTGCACATTCCTAGGGTACAATGAGTTTAAGGACTAAAAATGAAGTGAGCCAGGTTTGCTTAAAATTTTCAGACTGTTTTAAGCTAAGTTTTTCTCAATCAAATCAATGTAGCTTTTGCATGGAAATGAACTCAATTTTTCTTCCACTTGATTGTTTTCCATTTTTGAGAATTCAAGATATATAATTAATATATAATAACTATTATAATTAATAACTTTTTTCCTCATCCAAGTCTTTGTTATACTTTTATTTTTGCTAGGTGGGAAGAACTAGGATTGTTTCAGACTTATGGAATCCAAGAATCCTAGAATGGTTTGGTCTGGAAGGGATGTTGAAGTCCATCTAGTTCAAACCTTCCAGTAGACCAGTTGCTTAATGCCCTTGAACACTACTTAGTTACTTGTTTATGCTAAATGGTTTGTTTTCATTAAAAAAGGTGCAATAATAACTGAAACATTGGCAGTTTGTGGTACATTTTAAAAGCTTAAATGGAAAGAATTTATCAGGTTTGTGTAGTGTAGTGATACAGTAATGAATAAAACAGCCTGTTGGAAAAGGCTCTCCTAAAATGGAGCAGAGATCTGAATCTGAATTGTCTGCTTTATGTAAGTGATTTACATTTGATTTGCCTATTTGCTTTAATGTCCACAATATTAAAGTTCTTGATAAATATTATGTCAAGAACTTAGAGTGTCTATCAAGAAGAAGATGGAATAGTAGAAATGTCTGAAATATCTATGAATGATGATTCCCCTCTCAGTTAACTCTACAAAGATTCAGAAGTCATTGAGACCAGATGGAAATAAAAAAATGATGTAAAATATTGTCTGAGAGTAAAAGCAAGAATATTATTGCAAATATTTGGGTGTAATAATCAGCAGAATCTCAGAATAAAGACTTTTAAAGTAGGTATTTGGGGAATTGATGAAATATGATCTAAGTGTAAGTTCCTGTTAAGTAGTAAACTACTAGACAGAGAACTCCAGTAGGAGAAATCTCATTTTTCAACTGCTTTAAGACAAGTTACCAGGGATTGAAAAACATACTGTAGAATCAATTACTAGAAACTGGAGAGGCTTATTCCACAGCTAATGTGTGACTCTGCAGTATGCATGAAGTATAATGAGATAGTAGTGTTGGAATCACTATTAATGCCCTTCCTTCTCTGCAGGGTTCTGGTGCTATTTCAGCAGTCTGTGATGGGAGATGAGGCAGACAGGCACCTTTTCATTCTATGGAGGATGTGATATCAGAAGTAAATTGGACAGGAACTTTTTCTTATTATTCCATCTTTCTCTGTGTCTGTTGTTCCAGACTCCTTGCTCCAGTACAGTGAAAATGATGTGTCCTGCAGTTTGTATTGCAGACCTGGTGGGAAAGACCTTTTCTGTCCGAGTTTCTTAAGTGACAGGAGTCCAGTGATGTGACTCAGTGACAGTGATGTGATTGCCTTTCACATCAAATGTCTTATAGCATTTTTATACAATAAAATCTAATCCATCAAATTATCTGTATTGACTGTTAAAGAGACTAGGAAGCTTCCTCAAAGTGCTTTCAGAATCCACACCTAGATTCATCCTTTTTGCTGTCTTCATAAAAGAATTGCTTAGGTCTCTGGTTTATTTTTGCAAGCAAAGGCATGTTGATCACAATAATTGGTTCAGTGTAAACTTGCACATATATTCCTTTATATGATTTTTATGTGATAAGCTGACTGCTCAACATTAACATTAATGTTTGAGTAATAATTAAAGACAGCATGACCCATATGAATGCTCCTAATACAGTAAAAAAGCAACTGTGTTGCTTTTTTGGGAAATGGGTGGCTTTAAAAAGCTTGTAAAAATAGTTTAATGAATAATGTTTAAAAATAATTTAAGTATAAATATATATGTGTAACATAAATTTTAGGATTATCTTCCACAAAAGTAACAATATTTTTCAGTACAGGTGAACTGATTTTAATTTGGAGGTCCTGGTTCTTCAATCCTTCTTTGGCAGACAGCCACAGAAGTAATTTTGGCAATCACCAGTGTTAATGGGACTGTTTGCAAGTAGTAAAGACTATAGGAGCAGATATAATGATATCAACCATGGCCACATTATGCAGTTATTAAAAGGCATATTGTGCACTTTTCCCAGGTGAGAGAAGATGATCATTTCATTATCCTGGAAGATGAGAAAGACATTTTTTATTTTGCAATCATATTGTCATACTGATTTTTTTTCCTAGAAGATGATCACAAAACAGTTTGAGAAATGTGATCCTAGTCTATAAAACTAATACCCTGTAATCTAGAAGATGAGAAGCAGATATTAGATAAACTTAGAATAGATAAAAATGAGTCCTTTTTGGGAGTGGATATGCTGTACAGGGCCCCATGTCATAAGATGCAATTCCTTAGTTGCAATAATGATGCTTTTCCATGTAACATAATAAAGAAGTCAGTAAAAAGCTGCTCACCTACAAAGCAAAATCCGAAGATTCTTAAGCAATTTGAACTTTAATATTCTTCTCTTATGCAGAGAGGAATAAGGGAATATGAGATTATAAATATCAAGATGTAATAAACCTGCTTTTTCTTGAGTACTCTGGTAAAGTAATAGCCTTCTTATTAGGGTTAGCCTTTCCTTACATATGTTTTGGAAATGAAAGGCTTAATTTTTTGCAGGAAAATTACAAGGGGATTACGAGGTCGTGGATGGAGCCAAAGCAACTTTTGTCAATGGTGATGAGAAAGAGACTGCAAGTGACTTCTCTCAGCAATTAATTGCTTCATAGTTTTTGATGGTTAAGAAAAAACCCCAAACATTCAAGTGAGTATATTTCGAGAGCAGGATCACTGCAGTGGCAAACCCCTATGTCTGACCTAAGTCAGAAACTGAAAGAAAGAAAAAATTAAAGAATTGTATTTGCTGAATTTTGTAGATAATATGTTTTAGTTTGACAATAAACTTGCTTGTTGGCAATGTCTGTATTAATAGCCCAAGAGGAGTGGAACAGTGTTTGTAGGTTGGGAATTGTATGTACTGCTCCAATAGTATATTCTAAAAACCTACAGACTATGATGGAATATTAAACTTTATCCTTAGATAAAGGCTGATAATGAGCTCAGAGTCCCTACAGATCTTTACTTTTGGTTGTAAACTCTCTAATCTGCAATACATCTTAATTTTTTCAATACCCAGGAATTACTGCTGTATATGCCCAGCCTGAAATGTGTTACACACATTGTGACAGTATCTATTTCCTCATAATGTGGGTTACTTGTGATTTCCTTGTCATTGCTTAATTACAATATTTTGATTGGAAAGAAACCTACACCAAAAAAAAAAATCTATTTATCATTTGTTTGCATTTGTGACACTTATTTGCAACCATGAACAATGCTATACTCGATTTATATGTATGTATTTCTAAATTGCCTTTTACCACAATATTTTTACATAGGCAAACCTGAAAATACAATTTGTACTTTTATAAAAAATAGGAGCATTTTAAACACAGCTATACTGTTATGACCTAAAATTATCTGGTTTGCATAACAAAGAAATGTATAGCATTTGTAAAAGTATTCATGCTCTTCTGCAATAATGTTTCCTTAATTTTTAGGCACTGGTTATTGAATTGTTTCCCACCAAGTTTGCTTGCTTGTGACAATGGAAACTGTCACCATTACTCAGTAGAAGGTACTTCAATGAGTGTAACTGGTTTACAGGGTTTGTAGAAGAAAGAATTCAGTACCCCTGGTGTCCTCCTCCTTAGTATCTTTTCTGCATACTAGAAGAAGCAGGATGTATGGATACACTGTAGTATCTCCATTACAGTATAGTCCCACCTTCCAAAGAAGAAGACTTCATCGTGTGTTGCTGGGTAGAAATATTTCCTTGCTTCTTGTAAAATCTACTTGTAAAATGCAAGCAACTTTCAGCAGTATTTGGAGCCTTGTATCTATGTGATTTATCCTGGTTTTTCCACTCAAAGAAAAACAGATTTAGAATGCATCATAGATTCATAAAACCATAGAATGTTTTGGGTTGGAAAGGACATTAAAGACCATCCAGTTCCAACCCCCCAGGCATGGAGGACACCTTCCACTACACCAGGTTGCTCAGAGCTCCATCCAACCTGGCCTTGAATACTTCAGGGATGGGACAGCCACAACTGCTCTGGGCAACCTGTTCCAGTCCAACACCCTCTGAGTAAAGGATTTCTTTCTAATACCTAATCTAAACCTGCCCTCCTTCAGTTTAAAACCATTGCCCCTTGTTCTCTCACTATGTGCCTGTATAATAAGTCCCTCTCTCTCTTTTTATAAGCCCCCTTCAGATACTGGGGTACAATTAGATCACCCCTAAGCCTTCTCTTTTCCAGGCTGAACAGTCCCAATTCTCTCAGTCTTTCCTCCTAGGAGAGGTGCTCCATCTCTCTAATCAACTTGGTGGCCTCTGGAATCGCTTCAACAGGTCCATGTTGTCCTTGTTCTGTGGACCCCAGAGCTGAATGCAGCACTGCAGGTGGGGTCTCACCAGAGCAGAGGGACAGAATCCCCTCTCTTGACCTGCTAGCCATGCTGCTTTGGATACAGCCCAGGACACAATTGGCTTTCTGGACCGTGAGTGCACATTGCTCAGTGATGTCCAGCTTGTCATCCACAAGAAACCCCAAGCCCTTCTCTGCAGGGCTGCTCTCAATGATTTCTCCCAGTCCACTTGTATCTGACCCAGGTGCAGCACCTTGCACTTGGACTAGTTGAACATCACGAGGTTCTCATGGGCCCAAGCTTGTCCAGGTCCCTCTGCATGGCATCCTGTCCTTCCATTGTGTCACCTGCACTGCTCTGCTTTGTGCCATCTGCAAACTTCTGAGGGTCACTCGATCCCATGATGGTGTCTTTGATGAAGACACTGAAGTCTAGATTGATGACATCTATCAGTCTCCCCTTGTTGACTGTTGTCATCATTCCATCACTTCTTTTTCTTCTTTTTAGTCACTAATAAAGCTTGAACTTTAGCAACCTGTAAACTGAGTTAAGATTCTGCTGTCAGTGTTAATGCAAGTGGTTTTAGTCTTTGAGCAGAAAAAATGTTCATGGTGTGAGGTACTCTTTGCTAGTACTACAGATGAGTTTTTTATTCTATCCCCTTCATTTCTTCTCAGACCAGCTAATCCTGTTGGTGTTAGTGTAGGCAGTGGAGTGTTAGCAACACAGTTATCAGCATCAGATGTAGTTTAGCAGTTCTGTTACTCAGTTGCTTTTCTATATTCTTTTAATCTTTGATATTAGCAGTTACAATGATACTATAGAATGCATAAGAACTTGGTATATATTCCATATTTAACTAATTAATTTGCATTAGCTTCTCCTTCCACATCTAAGTGATTTTGGAATGAATAGCCTTGCAAAGAGAAATGCAAATTGATTTACTGATACATACCAGAGGGTCTGTAAAGAAGTGTGATCTTTTAATAAAAGCAGCAAAAGAGGCTTTTTAATGTATTTTGCACTCTTAATGATCTCTCCTCTGATCCACTGAACTCTTACGCTAATTCCCAGCAGAGGGAGTATGTGAAAAAAAGATGAACAAATCATACCCAGCTTTGGTATTAACATGCACAGTTATCTGAATGTGTGGAAAGATATTGCAGTTAGTTTTACATTTTAGACACTTTCCAAAGAGAAGAAAAAGAGCTTGATAGGACAGATAAAATTTTCATGTGATTCCACTTGGATTGACTATATCAAAACATAACCTTATTTAATTACAAGGATCAGATTTTTTATTAATAAACTTTGAAAAACAAAATCTGCTTGTAATTAAAACATTATGTATAAAGGCATGGCCTGAAATGATGTTCCCATCCAATGGATTTTTTTTGACCTAACTCCCTAATATATTGTAATTCGATTTTCTCTAGGCTGTCCCACATTTGATTTTTATTAAAACCCATGAAGCAGCTTAATAATTTATTTCAGCAGATGCAAAAGTCTAAGCTTAGTTTTAGGTTTCCTATCTTCCTTCTGTGCTTCTCATCTACATTGTATTTTTAGTGTTTTTATTTCCTGAGGTGGGAGGAGAACAAACATTTTTTATCTTGAATGCAGCCTACACCCAAGCAATTATATAGAGTACACAAAGCAGAAAACGTCTTTGTTGTCAGAGCTGCAGTGCAACCGAGCAAGTGAACAATGTACTTCTCAGATTTGCTTTACACGAGGGTATGTCTTTCCTGCACATAGTAATATTTCATAAAATCACTTTTGCCAGAATAGCATGAATATTTTTAAAACAGTGCTACTTGGCTGAAATAAAACCTGTAATTGAATTTCTTTTTTGACCCGCAGTGGCTGCTCTAGAAGTAACATTAAAATTATTTTTCATTTTAAGACTGAGTCAGTGTGCACCAGCTTTCCATTTTCATTTCTGGTTCCCTTATCACTGCCCTAAGAAACAAGCAACCTCCACAGCATTTTTCACTCTAATGCCTTTACCTTGGACTGTGAGGCAATGTGGTGTGGTGTTCATTCATTTCTCAGGCAAAACCTGTATTTTCTATACAAAACTGCTGTCCTCAGACTCACTGACTTTACACGGAAGAGACTTTGGAAAAAAAAAAAAAAGTGCTCATGTTGAAATCAGAACAAACAAGTTTGAGAGAAATGTATTGAAACAGGTAAGCTGCCGAAGTGGGAAACCAACTACTCAATGTTTTTTTGGTCAATTCTTCCAGCCAGCTCGTCCAGGCTTCCTTTCTCACCTCTAGCATGGAAGCTTAGCTTGAAATAGCCCATTTGAAGATCCAAGGGCACTGCTGTTCACACTGCAAACACCTTCAGCTAGAGCCTTTCACTCTGATAGCCCCGCACGGATCCCGACTGTAGCTACGTGCTGCAATCACCCCTCCACCTCCAACCTCTTTAACTCGCTCGAGAAAACACCTGGACATGGCTCGTCGCTGCCTCGGGTAGGCCAAGGGGGAAACACGATTCGAGGCAGCAAGCTGTAGGGGTGCAATCGCCCCTCCACAGTGCCCGCTCCGCTCCTTCTCCTCACCCCCCCGTGCCTCTGTGTCCCGGCCGCGGTCACGTCTGGCCGAGGTGGAGCACACCTGAGCGCCCCACCGCACCGCACCGCACCGCACCCCGCCCGCCCCGGGCAGCGCCGCGGGCTCGCCTCGCCTTTGGCCCCGCGGGCGCGGGCGGGCCCTGGGCCGCAGGTGGAGCGGGCAGGCCGCGGGCAGGTGGCGGCAGCTCCGCCGCTCGCATGGGCCCGCCGCTGCACTCCGCCGCTGCACTCCGCCGCTCCCCGCACCGCCGCCAGGCTGCCCCGGGCCGCCGAGGGCTGCGCCGCTCCACACGGGCTGCAGGTGAGTGAGGGCAGCCAGGGACCTGCCGGAGAGCCGCTGCCTCGGGCCGAGCCGCGGGCGCTGCCGTCGGGGGAGGCTGGGCGGAGGGCAGGGCTTTGCTGCGTTCCCCGTAGCTTCTCCCGGGGCTGTTTGGCTGGGAGCACCGCGAAGGGCGACGCTTCATCGGAAGCGCTACAGGCGTTTAATTTAGAGGCCAGAGATACCCGGGGGGACGCCGGGTTCCATGTACTCGAGTGGCTCCTTCGCGAGCGGCGTTTCCAGGTTTATGGGAGGTGTGAATTGGATTGAGGTGAAGACGCTGTGCTCCCACCAGCCCGGCTCCCTGCGGGAAGGCCGAGCCCAGCTGGCAGGCGTGTTTTCTTGCCCTGAAAGGCTGTGGCCTTTCCTCTCCCATTCCTCAAATATCTCTCAAAATGCTCACTGATCCTCTACCCTGAAATTGGCCGTTAATGGTGTGACTTTTCCCCCTCTTTAATATATTAACCTGAAACACCACAAGTGGTTTTTCTCATTATTATGCTAGGTTCTGTTGATAAACTTTACTGTCAATAGTATATTTAGTGTATTGAATTTTAATTGCCACTGATGGATCTTAGGTCACTGTACAGGCATCTCTTCAATTCAAAACCTTTGAAGAGGGCAATGAAATTTTAGTTGTGAAAGCATCACCCTGCCAGTTTTGCTGTACAATTAACTGAAAACCACCCCATATAAAAAGAGAAGTTTATAGGCACATCCCAACAATATAAACACTAATTATTTGCATTTTCACACTAGTTAAAAACCTAAATTATTTTCTATAGCTATTTTGATCATATTTAAATTGGATAAAGTCATGCATGTCTTAGGCTTTATATGCATATAAATACCAAAGCAAGTAACTGTCAGCTGGAAGCATGCAGTGGACTGTACATTCCATCCCTTGTCTGAAAGTAAATTGTTATTCCAGGTAGACATACAAGATCTTCCAGAAGCTTTTTCTTCTTATTTTACCATTACAAGTCTTATGTACCATAACTATCTCCCATAAATCTTTCTTCAGTTGGACATCATGTTCTCTGCTCAGTACTGTACATTCTCCTGTATTTGTCATCATTAAGAAGTTCATTTGCTTTATCACTCACAGATCATTAGCTTCCAAAAATAGTAACCATGCATCAAAGCCTGTTTGATACTGATACAAGGCTGTACATCATTTTTGCATCAGAGTAATTTCTCAGTCTTTGTATCACCATGCCAATAAACACTGAGGCAACAGTCATTTTCCATGCAACATGATATGGATTGTTTTTATGTAAATTTTAAGTGGAACTGAGCTCTCATCAGCAGTTTCTACAGGGCAAAGATTAGATTACAGAAGGAAAAAAAATGTAACTTTATTACTGGCACTTGCCTTGTAGCTCTTTAATCATTGAAAGAAGGTGGTTTCAGGGTAGGAGTTGGCTTATCATTAAAGGAAAGGGAGCAGGTGCATTTAGGTTTATCCAGTGATGAGGTAGGAACTGTCTGTGGTTGTTTATAGTGGTGGGTAATTAGTTTGTCTATGTACACACGTCAGAGTTTATAGACAGTAGAAGGTCATGTTTCTTTGCTTTCACAAAGACCTTGTGAACTTAAATTCTGCTATGTTTTTAATTAAAAATGTGCTCTTTAGCATGTGCTTCTGAGTTTATAGGGTCTAATTCTTCTCTTGGAAAGAAGCCAGCTAACCTGGCAGTGTTGCCTCTAAGGCAGTGGATGGGAACATGAGTGCTTGCTGCCTGCCACTGAGCTCCACAGAGGAAAGGGTTCTGCTCACACTCCACCTGTGGTGGTACTGACAGCCTCTGCTGTCCTCTCTGTCATGCAAGACATTAACAGCTGTACAGTACTTGGCTGGCAGCCTCAGTATTTATAGTCATGATGAAAGAGTAGCAAAAAGGAGGAGAAAAAACTTCTTAATAACAAGGACTGGCACTGAACTCTTACCGAAGAGCTGAAAGTAGGATTGAATTATGGAAATGTCTCAGGCAAATATTTACGGCAGTAGCAAAGCTGCATTTTTAATTCACTGGAACAAAAGTGAAATCACTGATGTCTAACAACATGTAGACAAGTTCTCCCTGTTTTGTGTGAAGATTTAATAAACGGTCATTGCCTCACAGCCCAGCTGTTTTACTCTTGATTTCAGATGTGCGTTTTCAGCCCAGCCAGTCTTTGACTGGAGAGTATTACCAATGCACATTGTAGATAAGGACTGCAGAGCACTCACTGTGCAGAAAGTGAAGGTAACTCTCAAATCTGTTGTCACTAGTGTCACAGATCTCTTGTCCAGTGCCCTGCACAGCTGGAACGCATCAGTTCTCTTGTCCTCTGACATCTTGCTTCATAACAGCACTTTCTGGCTTTGGCCCATTAACTGTAATAAATATCCAGCAACACACAGTTCATTTATATTTTTGTTACAGAAGCCTGGAAGTGCCTTCCTGAAACTGTAGGTGCTGATGAACTGAATATGTCTAGTTTAAGTCCAAAATAATAAAGGGTATCCGCTTGAACTTGGAAATCTTTGTTGGAAGGCAGTAGAATGAAGGCTGTACATGCCAGGATTGTAACACACTCTTAGAAAAAGCTGCTTCATTTAGAGAGTTAACAATCACCAGAGAGATGGAAATTCAGTCATAAAATGTAATGTATCCAAGGTATTAAAGATACAGTCTTCTCTTACTGTGAGATTTATGGTTCTGTATTATTAAAGGGAGGAGAGAGTCTATGCAAAAAGGTCAGGAAAGGAGACCCTTTACTTACCCATTTTAGTACAGTGAAACATGCATTTATAGACAATATCGTCACTTAAGGAAGATGGCTTTATCTGTACCCAAGCATTTCTGTGCATTGCTACTCATCCTCAAGTCAGCAGAACTCCCTCAGGATTATATTTCTCCGTCATTCAGCTTTGGGTTTGGTAAGGTTGGGTCCTCTCAGTTTATGTTTTGGAACTGGCCAATACTTGCACAAATCCTTCCCCAGTGCCTTCTCAGTGTGGTACTGCAGCCTCTCTTGCTCTGTCACTACACATGAAGAAGATTAAATTAAGACAGGATTATTAAATCAGTGTCATCTCATTTAGTCATTAATGGAATTCTCTTGCTGATACAGTATCAGATTTTATTAACTTTTTGGAGGTAGATGTGGCTACAACATAAGAGTGCAATATAAGAGGCAAGGGGGTATCTGGCTGCTCTGAAATACATTTAAAATGGAAAGTTTTGAAATTAAGCATAAAAGTTAACAATGGAATCAGTGCAGTAATTCTGGAGTACTCCATTTTTTGGTGTCTATAAAGAGCGCACATAGTGGGTTGTAAAATTCTGAGTGTAAAATGCCTACATCTGTTTGATGAGTTATAACAGGATGAAACTAAAAGTCTTGGCAGCTCAAAACCAAGGAACTGAGTCTGTTGGCACTTGGGAAAATACAGTGGTCTGGGAGAAAATTGTTAATGTATTAGTAGATGTTTATGTGAAATTATTGGCAGTCTTGTTTCTAGCGAAGCTCAGACTTAAATAATCATTGTCTTAATTTCAAGGGTACCACTTTACTGTGTTCCTACCTCTTGCAAGTGCTGTTACTCCTGGTGCCTGTACTTTATGTAGCCTCAGAGAGAGCCAACAGAATTCCTCTTGGCAGTAGTAGCTTATCCAGTAGTTGCAGGAATTTAACAGGAAAGTGTCTTGGAACCCTTTAAACAGCAGATGGTGTATCTGCTTTTGTACAGCACTTTTGAAATGCAACTTGGGAGGAAATTCCACTCTACACGTTGGTGATGCCTTAAATTCTGACAAAATTTGAAATAATTCAAGAGGAAGATTAAATCAATGGCTTGGAGAAATATGCATCAAAACAGGTGTAAGAGCTGAAGTGGGGCTTTCTAGCAGTTTATCACCATTGACTCTTCGTGACCTTAAATGAGTCTAGTGAAGTGTAATTACAAGAGTATTTACTTAGGGCAAATGGGTTTTTAGCCAGTCTCTTGATGTTCAAAGAGAATGAGATAAAACAGGACACTGATTTCTTTGGTATTTCTTCCAGTGCATTTTGTTTCTCAGAATTCTCAGGCCTGTGGTTCTCCGTGCTCCCAGCTGCTTCTGAGCAGATTTCATCAGCCAGCTCCACAAGTATGGAATACCCACACATGTATAAGCTGGTACATACATTCAGTGGTGTCCTCTACCAGCTGATTTTCTGGTGCAGTTCGTTGCTAAGTTAAGACAGAAGTAGCTTTGAAAAGAGTCCTTCGAGGAAAATTTCTTGACAGTACTGCAGCACAACTTTTTTATTTTATATAAACACTAATGGTTTTAGGGATAATGTCTGAGTTTACAGGCGAGACGCTCCTGAGAGAACACACTTATAAAAAGTGCTTCAGCTTGCACTGCTAAGCTACAGTCCCCATAAACAATTCATGTGTTCTATAGATAAAAATACGCAATGGCTCTGGTTTTTTTAACAGCAAAGGAGTTCACTTTTTAAAAAGGTAAATTTCTTTTTAGTGGCATTGTTTAATATTGCATCCCTGAAAAGCTAAAAATTTGGTGTGTTTTGTTTTGTTTGTTTTTTATCTGCAGTATATAAAAATTCTGGGCAAGGGAGACAGGTTGCACTTTTACTCCTTTGTATCTGAAAGTGGTGAGTGAGATGGGAAGATTACACAGCTCTTGTTCTTCATGTCATTCTTCTTTTATCACATCAGCTTTGGCAACTCTGCTATTTAAAGAAAAGTAGAATAACAAAGGAACTGCTTAATCTTCTAACTCATTGTCTTATACAATACAATCAGCTGCCTGTATTTTAGAATTATGGGGTTTGTTTGATTCTACACTTGAGTAGATTTCTTTCCTTCCTAAAATGGAAAATATTCTAGAACTGAACAAAGAAGCTATAAATACAACATAATGTAGAACTTAAAGGACTCAGGGCACTGTATGCCACCAAAATTAGTAGCTCCTTTAATCTTACAGTTGTGGCATTCTTTCCTTAATACTGGAATCAGTATCACTAAGGTTTTTTCAAGGTATTGGGGGGTTGGGCAGATGCAGGGGCTGCACTGCATCAGCTGACCGTGGAAACATGCAAGAGTTTCCATAGGTACTTGGGCTGTGGAGGTTAACTTGGAGATTAAGGAGGGACAGATACGTGGCCTCTTTATCTGTCCTTCCAACTAATTCCATTCCTAGAAGCAGAACAAACTGCTAATTTCTGCAGCTACAGGCCTTTTGAGTTGGTGTGGTGTTTAATGCATCACCACTGAGCTGACAGTTTCATAGCTAGGAACGCTGTGCAAAACATCCCTATGGCTTAGGTCTCAGCTGGTAAGAGTAGAAAACAGAGGGATTACAGATTCACGTCACTTAGTGTGTTGCCCTGCAGTGAAAGGCATGTATGTCTGGTCTATTCGAGGTCTGATTTTTACTTAATGATAGGTTAGCTTAAGAAAAGTATAGTACAGTAAAACATTGGGAGAGGAAGAGAATTAATGTCACTGCTTAGTGGTTCTAATCAGAGGACAGAAGTAGAACATGAATGGAGTATATACAGGAGTATCTGGTGAGAGATCTCCATTAGGCCTCATAAAAACTTCAGATCTCATTTCCATCCCTGTTTTCTGCACTGTAGGCTGGTTGTGTAGTGTGTTCAGCCTTGCTCTCTGGTGTTTGAAAGTAACCACTCATCCTGGTCTGGTATGTACTCACCTCAAGAGAGTCACCTGTTCTTCTCGGACCTTCTGACAGCAGAGTTTTCATCAGAGAACATCAGAGCAGCCAAAACTGGGGATATTTCTTGGTGGAGCTGGAAATCACAGAGGAAAGATGATAAAAGTGTATCCCCCCAAACATTTTATTTGATGTTTTTCTTGCTGGGTGGGGTGATGTTGAAAGTTTTAGCAAGGGATAAACAATGCAATTTTTAGAAATTTAAATGCAGATCAAAACTGTGCAGAGGTAGTGTGGTGTTCAGAAGGACTATAGGTGGCAGCATCATAATAAAATAGAGTTTGCTTGATGTCTTAAGCCAGACGGAAATCAGCCCTTAGTTTCTTCAACAGCATGTCATGAGCAAATATATGAGACAGTGTGAAACAAAAAGAGCAGATGAGAAGCCAGGAGTTGATCATCATTTAAGCAAACAGTTAAAATGCATCAGTCTCTTGAATCTGTGCGTTGTCAGTTTTGTAAATATGAATGAACATGCAGACTTGCAGAGATCCTTTTTCATATCGTGCTTGTGGCTTTCAAGCTATTGGTTGTAGCTGAATTTTGCCACATTGGAACATAATCCAAGCATGAAAAAGAAAATGCTGTTCTCATCAGCACTGTTCTCCCAGGATTTTAAAAAGGAATATTTGAAGAAAGATGAGTTAGTGTATTTCACTGAAGTGTCCTGAATTTTCCTAGGTGGCTAATGTCTTTGGGACACTGAAGGTGGATAAACTAAAGGTCCTCTCTCATAAGGAGTGCTCAACAGTTTCTGAAAATAGAACCCATTTCAGGTATTTTAGATTTAGCTTTCAAACATGAATACTTCCAAGTTAACTCTGAAAAAGACATCTCTTGCCAAAATTAGGAGGATAACATTTTTTACTTTTGTCCCTCTTATTTGCCGTTGAGTTTTATAGGATCAGCATTTTCTTGTGTCAGTGTGTGCTATAATTTTCATCGAGTATTGGTTATGGGATAAGTGAGAATTTTTTTCCCCTACAGCTCAGGGAGAACTGTCAGACCCATTTGGCAGGGCACAGATTCACTTTCTTTCTTGTCCCAATGCATTCCCCCTTAATCACTCAGTCCAAAATTATCAAAGTGAAGTCATAGACTATATCTGGTCCATGGGTTTCTTGTTCCTTAGCAGCCTGCTTTATAAGATACTGTAAAGGTTAGTGCTCTCAAATATTCACTTAAATATGTACTTCTCTCAAAAACTATTCCATACAAAATCATGGGAGCACAGGTATAGATTTTTTTAAAATTTAATTTCGTAGCTTAGCTCTGTTTCAAATCTTACTGTGAGATGAAAGTATGGTGCAGACTTTCAGTTCAGTTTGTCTAATTGCTACTGAACTGACTGATTAAGAGTGCTGTGTTTCTTGTTTATTTTTTTGAAGTGAGGTGCTAACTGTACATACTGTTTTAGATTGATTGTGCAGATTACAGAGTTCTGGGTAACTTGCATCAGTGAAAG